>NC_138996.1:28002568-29316344 GCF_964341445.2 Mesoplodon mirus
TAAAGAAGTTTACAGATTAGGCAGAATTTTTTAGTAATAAAGAAAATTTGTAAAATTGGTATTCTGAAATACAACATTTTTTGCAGTACAACGAAGTTGATGCTCAATGTTGTGGAGTAATATTTATTCAAGTAACACTAAGATGTTCTTTGCCTTTTTTGCTCTCATTCTGACAGGTGTAGAGTGAAGTTTCCAGAGGCTTACATGATGTGTGATAACATCATTGCTCTGGTAGCTACTGGAAAGTGTTCTTGTGTATTGTTCTGTTATTGATAAATATTGATAACTGTAATGAATATGCATTCTGGACTTCTCAGTAAATAATTAACTATAAATAATAGTTATATAAATATAATATTAATAATTAATATTACTATATCAATTGTAAAAAATAGAATAATATTTACATTCATATACTTATATATATAAAATCTTACATAACTCAAGACTCTTTGGGGGTCCTCACTAATTTTAAGAGTGCAAAGGGGTTCTTGGACCAAAATGTTTGAGCATTGCTGCTGTAAACGTTAATGGGAAGGAAGTGCTCCTGCCTAAAGCTGGACAGCTCTGTTAATAGAAATGTGTAAGAGTTCCTGCAGGAGGTAGTTTGCTTTGTTCAAATGGGAAAAAAGTTCAGTACTGGTAGCTCTGTGATCTTGGACATCTCAATTTAATCGTCTGAAAATGGAGTGGATGAATTCAGAAGCCAGTGTTCATTGAGGGTCTTCTGTGTGCTGGGCACTGGTTCCCAGGCAGTGGGGGTACGTGTATGAGCAACCCTCTCACTGCCGTTTAGACGCTCACAGCCAAGTAGAGGGAACAGGCTGATGAAGAGGCAGTGGTAGTAGAGAAGGGCAGGTGTACATGAGGTAGTACAGAAACACAGACGGGCACGTAATCCAGGGAAGAAGGACAGGGGTGAGCATTTTAAAGTGGACCTTGAAGGACAGGTAAGAATGAGCCAGAAGAAAAGGTGAACAGCGTTCCAAGCACAGACATTAACACATGCAAAGACCTAAAGCAATGTTTTTCAAATGGGTTGGGACCCATTAGTAGGTCATGAAATCAATTTAATGTGTCATGACCAGCATTTAAAAATTAACAAGATAGAATAGATGTCAGAGTACACTTCAGATAAGGTGGTAAATATTCTTTCGTGAAACGTTTCTCCTGGTTGTACGTATGTATGTATGTGCGTGGGGCTGGGGTGGGGAGGAAGACAGTGTACTGGGCTGCGGCGTAAATACGTATTTCTTCTTGTTGGTTGAAATAAAAACTTTTTGGAAAACCACCAGTCTAGAGGCATAAGAGAGAGGACTATGTGTTCAAAGAAGTACAAGCAGTAATTCAATATGGGTGTAATATGGGGTGCATGAAGGTAGTGCTGCTAAAAAGATAAGCAGGAATCAGATCATAGAGAGCCTTAATAACTTGCTAAGTAGTTTGAATATTATCCTGAAGGCAATTAAGTACCATTAAAGGATTTCAGGAAGAAGGGTGACACGGTCAAGAGGTATTGTTTGAATAAAACTCGTTCTAGCAGCTATGAGAAAGATGGACTGAAGTGACAGTGATAAAATCTGATGCAAGGAGATCTCTTTTATTAGCGATCTATTTAAAAATGATGTGACTATTCCTCACATGGAATAGTTCTGTTCTAGTTTATAGATACATTATACACAAGACTATAAGCTACATGAAGGCAGGAATTTTTGTATCTTTTTTAAACCTCAGCTCCTCAGAAATGAGAATAATGGCTGTGTATATTGAGATGCTCAATAAATCTTTCTTGAATGAATGATAAATATATCTTCTTGTATCCTAAAAGGATATTAATTATAGGAGATTGTTTTAAGTTTTCTTCTCCCTACATTGTCTCTGTAACCTCCCTTCTTCTTTTCTTTTTCTTGCCATTTTATTTTTTATTATCTTGATCTTTCACGTTAGAGACTTTACTAAATGTTTAGTGGTCTGTATTCATTTACGTTTAAAAGTAAGGTATTCAAGTCAGTTAGTCGAATGCTCCCTTTGGTTGGTGGAAAGATAGTGATTGTTGAGGGTCCAGTCATTTCATTAGGTGACCCCACCTCCCAAATTAATTTCTATGTCTTTTCTCTTGTGAGTGTCACTTTCTTAATGGAGAATCTTCTCATCTTCTGCCTTGGGAATATAACCCTAGCTACCAGTATTCTGAGGGCCAAATGGGATAAAGCATTTGGGGGTTAAACTATTGAGTGGATAGACTTCCACTTAATTCTTGTATGGCACCTGACCTTGGGCCCAGTTTCCCTAACGTCTCTTTGAGTCTAGAACCTTGGCTGGTTCAGTTTCTCTAAAGATTAATTTTCTCTTCTCTTGGTGGGGAGAGGGAGGATTGTTTAAAATGCCCAGAGAATTGGATTAAATATAATTATCTGGTTTGTGTCTTTCGATGTATGATTTGAGGTATAATTTACACACAATAAAAGTTACCCCTTGTAGGTATACAATTCAATGGCTTCTGGTCAATGGATACCACCATCACAATTAAGACCCAGAACATTGCCCTCACTCTTTATGGTCAGTCCCTTCCCCCAGCCCCAGGTAACCACCAATCTGTTCTCTGTTCCCATACTTTACCTGTTTCAGAATTTGTATGATTTTAGCAATAAGAATATATTGGAATACAAATTAATATGGGATGATTAAATACATGAGGAGAGGTATTACTTAATGGGACATCACAGCGTGATGAGTCACTGCTAACTGTGCAACTTTCATTATGTCTGTCCAGTTAGTTCTTGTTGATAAGCTGTATGGATTTCAGAGAGATTTAGGATTTCAGGAACTTAAAATATATCTTGTGGGAGGACTTTAGAGTCTCGGAAGGTCAAAGTAAATAGCTCTCCTTTGATTTGTCAGCCTAGGAGCTTCCCAGCCACACTTTCTAATTTCCAAGCTCCTTTAGGTTGCTTCAGTGTAGGTGAGTTAGGCATACTGACCAGAATGATCACACACTGAGTTTTAAACTATAGGTAAGAAAGCTAAACAAGCCAAAAGCAGAAGGACTTTGTGAGCACTTTATTCCCACAGGGTTGCATTTAGTTACCCATTAGGATTAGCTCGGAACGTGTTTCTCTTAGCCAGAGCAGATATCCCAGGGTATCTGTACCAAGTAGGTCTCCTAAAAGTATTAGGAATGGACAACCAGTTATGTGCCGAGTCCCTTTTGATTTCAACAGTACCATGTATTTGGAGTTTTACCATAGTACTTTGTAAACTTTAATGATCTAAAACAACTAGTAACTTGAAATCTTAAAGGAAAGTTCATTTGTCTCAGCATCCAAATCATTTACACTTACTACATTAGGAAATATGTTAGTTTATTCCCAGAAAATTTCTCTTATCTGTCTGAAGACAGTGTACTTACTCAACATGCATGCTACTTTTCTGTATCTTTTTATCTTGTGTTACTCTCAGGAGGAAACTCATGTTCTTAGGGTGCTAGGACTAAGAGGAGCCTTCGAGGTCCTGTTGTCCATCTTCTTTCTGGTACCGGGAAGGACTCTGAGACTCAAAAGGTGACTTCCTAAGGCCTCTGGAGAAAAAATTAATTTCAGGAATTAATTTTTATGTGAGTCTAAGTACTTTTCTTAGTCATTTAACATTTCTAAACCTAAATTACAAATACATCTGCACTAGAGCCTAAACTACCAACCCACATTTATCCCACCAGGCACTAAGGCATATACTTTGTAATATTTCTTCACTGAGGACATTGGTATACACATTATCTTTTCTGTATTACAACCACATCACCATTATAGTGGTTATAACATCATCAAATTAGTCTCATCTAAAGCATTCATTCGACACTTACCTGCACATAGTACTAACATAAGCACTGTGTTATGTTCATTAAAGAACACTAGAGAGTTCCCAGCACGTGGAGGCCTCAACACCTGGCGAGTCTAAGTCTGATGTACATAATTTAGATTAAAAAGTCACAGAAGACACTAGATACTATACTCAACTTATATATAGCCAACAAGTACTGTATTTTTAAGAATTCTAAGTAACTTCAAATTGTTTGAGAATTTTGTGTTTTGATGGAATGTCCTTCTGATTAGATCAGCATTTCAGGAACTCCTGGATGGACTTAGCTTTCACCTTATGATAATTCTCCAATCTTTGGGAAAGATAAATCAGACTTAGGAAATGAACATTTGCTATGTGTGTGTATTTACCATTTGCTGCCTCACTAGGCAGCAGTCATTAAGTATAGTTCTATAAATCCTATTATTGAGATGACTTCCAATATAGAAGCTGTAGTCACCGTTACCATGACTACTGAGTACCACTGTATCCCCTCTGCTGAGGCCTCACAGACATGTTGCTGACAGCATTCGGATTTTACTTCCTTGCTCTCCTCTTTCCTCTCATTTCTTAGGGAAATGATTCCATTGGATCCTTTTTCTATTAGACGGTGTGTTGGGTTGAGGTTCTGTGTGAGTAAAAGAAACTTGGCTCCTGTGTGTTAAACAAGATAGAAGTACTTTTCCATCCCATAGAAGAAGAATGCAGGCAGCCAGCTCAGGGCTGACACGGCAGCTCCCAGGTATTATTAGGGCTGCAGGGTGCTCTACCGTTTTAAGCTTGCTTTTCATCCTTTAAAGGTCACCTCATAGCTCCAGTGGCTGTGGAAGGCTGGGCCTTTATGTTCTCATGTCAGGCCTGAGGAAGGGGAAGAGGCAGAAGGGCAACAGGGGGTTCCTTTCAGCTGAGTCTGTGCACCTTAAGCCTCATTCCCAGAAATCTCACACAGTATTTCTGCTTATAAGAATGTAGGCAGGGCTTCCCTGGTGGCGCAGTGGTTGAGAGTCCGCCTGCCGATGCAGGGGACGCGGGTTCGTGCCCCGGTCCGGGAAGATCCCACATGCCGCAGAACGGCTGGGCCCGTGAGCCATGGCCGCTGAGCCTGCGCGTCCGGAGCCTGTGTTCCGCAGCGGGAGAGGCCACAGCAGTGAGAGGCCCGTGTACCGCAAAAAAAATTAAAAAAAAAAAAAAAAAAGAATTTAGGCATACAGATAAACCCAGCAGCAAGGGTGGCTGGGAGATGTAGTCTTCTATTCTGAGTAACAATGTGCCCTGCTAGGAAGGGAGACAGGTGGAAGGGCAGATGGATGTTGTAGTAGATAACTAAGCACCTGCCACAGTAATTTAGGTGGACTATTCTGTCCATATCTGTGAAGGCTTTGCTGTTCATAGTAACCACTATTTTCAGAAATAGTAACTATGGATACATGATTGATGCAATTAGCTCAGTAGGCTGTCATCTGGATGTCCTCAGAGAAGCTCTGGGATTGTTCTTATGTCATATGATCACATTCACAGTAACTCTTTGCTCTTTACTAGAATGCTTTCAGTTACAGGAATTAAAGTTTAAAATAAAATCACAAAAAGATATCCACCCCATATATTTAACAGAATCTTAGGGAGTTTAATAGACTGAAGAGAAAATTGAGAAATCTAAAACACAGTAAAAGGTAAAAGGCTGTAAAAGTAATTATTGGCTTCTTATGAAAGAATCACTTGAAGTATGATTGCTTAATATAACCACCCCAAATAAGCTTTTGTTAATTCTTAGTGAGGTTGAGGATATCTAGTACCAAGTTATATTCTACTTCCTACCTTTTTAAATAGGTTTAGTAATTATAGATCTTTCAAAATAACTTTCCTTGATGTTTTGTACTACCATTTACCAGGTGTCTGATTTTTACGAACAGGTCTATTGAGGTATAATTACATACCATAAAATTCGCTCATTATAAGTGTGCAGTGCAACTCAGTGATTTTAGTACATTTATAGCGTTATGGAACATCACCACTATCCAGTTGTATAACATTTCCATCTGCTTTCTGTTTCTATAGATTTGTTCTTTCTAGACATTTTCTATAAATGGAATCATGCAATATGTATCTTGTGTCTAGCTTCTTTCCTTTAGCATTATGTTTTCAAGGTTCATCCATGTTGTAGCATGTATCAGGAATTCATTCCATTTAGTTGCCAAATAGTATTTCATTGTATGGATATAACACATTTTGTTTATTAGTTCATCAATTGATGGACATTTAGAATGTTTCCAGCTTTTGACTGTTATGAATAATGGTGTTGTGAACATTTGTGTACATATCTTTGTGTGGACATGCATTTTCATTTCTCTGACAGATTCCTAGGAGTGAGATAGCTAGACTATATCCTAAGTTTATATTTAACTTTTTAGGAAACTGGCCAACTGTATTCCAAAGTGGTTGTACCATTTTACATTCCCACTAACAATGCATGAGGGTTTCAGTTTCACCATTTCCTCACCAACACTTCTTGTCTATCTTTTTGATTATAGCTATCCTAGTGGGTACCTAGTGGTATCTCATTTTGGTTTTAATTTGTATTTCCTAATGACTAATTATTTTAACCATCTTTTCCTGTACTTATTAGACATAGTTACATCTTTTTTGGAGAAATATCTATTTAGATCTTTTGCCTATTTAAAAATCTGGTCACTCATCAAGCACTGTCTATTTATTGGTCATTGTAAATATTTTCTATATATTCTGGTATGTCTCTTAACAGATATATGATTTGTACATATTTTGTCTCAGTCTGTGTTTTTATTTTCTTAATGATGTCTTTTGAAGTATAAAAGTTTTAAATTTTGATGTTGTCCAACTTACCAGTTTTTCTTTTGTAGCTTGTGCTTTTGATGTTGAGTTGTGGAAATTTGAGCAAGTTGTCTGATTTCTTCAGGCCGCAGTTCCTTTGTCCATAAAATTGTAATAATAATTCTAACCTCAAGGGTAACTACAGTTGAATCTGATTTTCCTGTATTTGTTCAGGAAAATGGAAGGTATAAGCAGAGACTGCAAATTCAGAGAAATCGTTCTGGGTACTTATTCTGTTCTTTTTCTGACTTATTGGGAGGGAAGAACTTGGTATATGTAAAAGCTATTGACTGTATCTGTTGATCAATTTTGCTCTCATATTCTGATCCAAGAGATCAGGTTTATAGATGGAAGGGAATAAGCAGGATAAATAAGGGGAACCAAAATATATAGGGGGTTAAAGAATGGCTGAAGTTGCCTGGGAAAGGTGAAGCGGGAGGATGGAAGGATTATGAAGGCCTGAGAAACTTTTGGGGTAATAGATATGGTAATAATCTTGATTGTGATGATGGTTTCACAAGTGTAAACATACGTCAAAACTTATCAAATTATACACTTTAAATAGTGCTGTTTATTGTATATCAATTTCTTTAATAAATCTTTGTTTAAAAAGCTGGTTTTAATAGCCATTAAGATGGCTATTATAGAAAAAACTGAAAATAACAAGTATTGACAAGAACATGGACAAATCAGAACCGTTGTGCATTGCTGGTGGGTATGTAAAATGGCGTAGCCACTGTGAAAAAGTTTTGCGGTTCCTCAAAAAGTTAAACATAGAATCAACATATGATCCAGCAATTCCACTCTTGGGTATATATGCAAAAGAAGTGAGTAGGAACTCAAGTGGATATTCATACAACAGTGTTCATAGCAGCATTATTCACAATAGCCAAAAGTGGAAACAACCCAAGTATCTGTCAACAGATGAATGGATAAACAGAATGTGGTATAGACATATAATCAGATATTTGCTATTCATCCTTAAAAAGGAATAAAATTGTGATACATGCTGCATCATGGATGAACTTTAAAGATATTAGGCTAAGTGAAATAAACTAGACACAGAAGGACAGTTATTGTATGATTCCACTTATATGCGGAATCTAGAATAGGCAAGTCATAGAGATAGAAAATAGAGATAACTAGGGCCTGGGAGGAGGAAGGAATGGGGAGGTATTGATTAATGGGTACAGAGTTTCTGTTTGGGGTGATGTAAAAGTTCTGGAAATGGATTGTGGTGATGGTTGCACAGCAATATGAATGTGCTTACTGACACTGAATTATACACTTAAAAATGGCTAAAATGGTAAACTTTATATTATGAATATTTTACCACAATAAAAAATGAAAAATAGAGAATGGATGAAGTGGTATATAAATTTAAGTGGTAATAACAATAAAAAATGTATAATGAAAAGTTGATGAATTAGCCCCAGGGATAAAGTTAGAAGTAGACAGATTCTGCTTCCTTCCTGGTTCCTTTATCCTACCACTTATACCTATCAAGTATTATAAATTTCTTCTCCCATTTCTCCACTCCCTTGTTTTTAGGCATGGAGAGTTATAAAGTGTAAAATAAATTGAATGCATTTAGCCTGGGGAAAAGAAGATTTGGGGGAGGCCATGACAGCTCTGTTTATATTTACAGGGCTGTCAGGTAGAGGAAAGAGGGGGCTTATTCTGTGTGTTCCAGAGTCAGAAATAGGATTTCATGGGAAGCAGCTATTTCCTGCCTCTGAAAAAGGGATAACATTTGAATAAATAGAATAGTCTCTAAGTGGAGAAGACTCCTTGGAATGCTGGAAATGGGCAGATAGAGGCTGGGGGTGTTGCAGAGGGGACTGCTGCATTAGATAGGATGTTGGACCAGGTGGTCTCTGTATTAGCATCCCAGCAGGAAAAAGGAACTTTCAGCTGGGATTTTGAAGAATGTGTAACGAAGGAACTATTTTCAGAGGTGTGAGCAAGATTGCGGGAGCCTGTAAGGGATGTTGAGGTACCCAACAACTACCAACAGTGGGAAGGCCTTTACCGTCAGGCCTGAAGTGGCAAAGGGAGGCAGTGCTGTTCGAGTATCCCAGTGGAGCTGTGGAAGAGGAGTCTCCAACAGTGGAAGGTGGCCACCCAGGAGGAGCTGGTAGCCACAGAGGGAGCAGCCACTGGCAAAGTTGTGCACCAAGGCAGAGAAACAGCAGAGTAGAACTTCCTCCCAGCCTTCCATCTTCTGCTGTTATCTCTCATTGGCAAACCCACCTGGAGGCCAGAGGGTACGGGAGATGAGGTACTGCAGGTTGTAGGGAGAGATCAACTTCCTAGGGCTCTGAGCAGAGTAGATAAGTGTGTCTCTAAGTTTCTTCCATCTCAGAGATCTATAAGCTCTGAGGCTATGATTTTCATAGCAGACAGCCCAATTCTACACCCCACTCCCAATTCAAAAAAAGCAAAAGACCCAAAGACTATACCTGATACTCTGTGAATGACCAGTACCTCAAGTGAAAGTAAAGAGGTGCTTGGATTATCTGGCCATTTCCATAGGGTCAGGGAAATGGCCTTGAAAACTGATAGATGGGAAAGAAGCCATCAATTAGTCAATGTATATTTATTGAGCACCTACTGTATACTAGGTACTGTCCTGAGTGCTGTAGATTTAATGGTGAGTAAGGCAGAAATTCTTCTCTTACATAGTAGAAGTAGGAGGCAGACAGTTAAGACATAAATCATTCAAGGTGCTATCACACAATATAGTAAATTGGTTAGATCATGAACTGTACCATTTCCTAGTTGTGTGACCTCCATTAAGTTACTTGACTCTGTGTCTCAGTTCCAGATCTGTAAGTGGGGGTTAATGATTATACCTGCCCAGTAGTGTTGTTATATGGTTATAAATAGTTAATATATGTAAAGTGTTTAGATCAGTGCCTAGCACATAGAAGTGCTATGTATAGATGTTTGTTATTATTATCAGGCACTATTATATACTAGATAATAGAGGAGATAATAAAGCAGAAAATGCAGAGGAAAGAGAATGGTGATTATGAGGATTATAGTGGGGGTAAGATGGAGATCAGGAGGGCTGGTGAGCAGAATCACTGACACTGGAGAAGAACCCGAGGTTCTGGGGTAAGGGAAGAAAGCAGCCACCTGCACCCTCATTGAGTGCTGTCAGTCTTCAAAGACAAATCAAGTGACCCTACAGAAAGCACACTGTTATGGCCTGTGTAATGATAAACACAAGGCTGAGTAAGTTAGAATCCATTTTTCAGTATGGATTCTAATAATTTTTAGTCATTTAAAGGCAAAAGGAAGAAAGAAAAGATGCTTAAGAGAGGCAGAAACATAGTATCTACGAGCTCAGGCTTTGCAATCAGACCAGTACAAGTTCACAACCAGCTCTGCCATTTACTGTTGTCCGACCTGGGACAAGTTACTTAATCTTGTTGATGACCAGTTTCCTCCTTTGGAAAATGGAAATAATAATACCTACTTCACAGTGATTTTGAGTCTGAAACGAAATCATCTATGGTAATTGCTTAGCACAATCCCCAAGACATTCTAAGGCACCAGTGCATGTTGTTGCTTTTGCTTACTGCCTGTTATTACAGAAAGAGAGAATGAATAGCTATACAGAACTTGAAAAGGGTGAGCACAGTAAAATATTGACACCTTTTTGCTTCAGTTGCTCTGTACAAGGTCAGGGCTTATAAACGACAAATTTGAGTGCCTTTGCCAACTCTGAATCACCCTGAGAGGCTGTGTCCTACAAGGCACTCACCGAAGCAGAGCATCCGCTCGTGTACTGCACAAGCAGTGACCGACAAAAAGCTCTCCCCGCACTCGGTGAAAACGCAGAGTATTGTAATGATTAAATTTGGTACGTGAGCTATATTTATCTTTGAATGATTATTTTGACATTTCAAGCTTACAAACAACATAAGCAAAATGGGCATTGATGTTGAAAATTAATTGGAACATTGTTACTTCAGAATTTTGTGTTTTCTTTTCAGCTAACTTCTTTCTGAGCACAATCTATTGCCTGAACAGCCTTATGGTGCTGATTTTATTTTATTTTATTTTATTTTATTTTATTTATTTATTTTTTTTTTTGCGGTGTGCGGGCCTCTCACTGTTGTGGCCTCTCCCGTTGCGGAGCACAGGCTCCGGACGCGCAGGCTCAGCGGCCATGGCTCACGGGCCTAGCCTCTCCGCGGCATGTGGGATCTTCCCAGACTGGGGCATGAACCTGCGTCCCCTGCATCGGCAGGCGGACTCTCAACCACTGCGCCACCAGGGGAGCCATGGTGCTGATTTTAAAAATGAGTCTATTTTGATGATACGTGCTAATTTCTGCCCTGGTAGTTACCAGTAAATCACACTTCATAGATTAAAAGAGAATATGAAAATGATGGAGATTTTCCTCTTTTCCCCTCACCCCATAAAACATTTTGAGGTTGAAATACTTCAGCTGGAACTTTTCATACTTATTACTCATTTGTAAATTGCTTATAGCACATAAATTAATAGATGAATGTCTCTTTTTAAAAATGACATGTATCTTGTAGCATGAATAATAATCTGCTCTTTTCTTAAGTAGGTATTTTTGTAAAATTCATTGGGATAAATCTATACTTTTACTCATATGTTCTCTATGTATTACTAAAATAAAATTCTTATTAGTCTGGAATAATGGGAAAGAAGGCTTATCTGTTCAACATGGAGAAAAATTTTAATATGCCTCTTCATTACCTCAAATACATCACTATCCAAATTATGAATGAAAACCTAACTAAGAATAAAGTACTTAAAAAATTCCTATTCAGGGGCTTCCCTGGTGGCGCAGTGGTTGAGAGTCCGCCTGCTGATGCAGGGGACACGGGTTCGTGTCCTGGTCCAGGAAGATCCCACATGCCGCGGAGCAGCTGGCCCCATGAGCCATGGCCACTGAGCCTGCGCGTCTGGAGCCTGTGCTCCACAACGGGAGAGGCCACAACAGTGAGAGGCCCGCGTACCGCAAAAAAAAAAAAAAAAAAAAAATCCTATTCGGGACTTCCCTGGTGGCGCAGTGGTTAAGAATCCGCCTGCCAACGCAGGGGACACAGGTTCGATCCCCGGTCCAGGAAGATCCCACATGCTGCAGAGCAACTAAGCCCTTGTGCCACAACCACTAAGCCTGCGCTCTAGAGCCCGAGAGCCACAACTACTGAGCCCACATGCCGCAAGTACTGAAGCCTGCATGCCTAGAGCCCATGCTCCACAACAAGAGAAGACACCGCAATGAGAAGCCCGTGCACTGCAACGAAGAGTAGCCCCTGCTTGCCACAGCTAGAGAAAGTCCACGCACAGCAACGAAGACCCATGCAGCCAAAAAAAAAGAAATTCCTATTCAAAGCAGGTGTATATTACATTGCAGTGTGCCACAAACAAAATAGAACTTTAACATGAAAATTAATGATAGCGGCTTCCCTGGTGGTGCAGTGGTTAACAATCCTCCTGACAATTCAGGGGACACGGGTTTGAGCCCTGGTCCGGGAAGATTCCATATGCTGCAGAGCAACTAAACCCGTACACTACAACTACTGAGCCTGCGCTCTAGAACCCGCGAGCCACAACTACTGAGCCTGCGTGTCACAACTACTGAAGCCTGTGCACCTAGAGCCTGTGCTCCGCAATAAGAGAAGCCATCGCAATGAGAAGCCCGCACACCGTAACAAAGAGTAGCCCCTGCTCACCGCAATTAGAGAAAGCCGTGCGCAGCAATGAAGACCCAATGCAGCCAAAAATAAAATAAATTTATATGTAAAAAATTGATAGGATTCAGAGGTTGAGAATACATCTGAGGAATTCATGATTTTTTGAGGCTTTGGTTTATAACTTATTGGTTTTAGACCAACTATCCCCTTACTATCAGGTAAATCCAAGAAAATTTATGAGGGGAGAAATTATTTTGACGTTTTTATTCTTTACGCAGTTCGGTGTTTAGTGTCAAAATACCTACAACTTTCAAAATAGTAGAGAATAAATTAATGATGTTCAGCAATGTAGAAAAGTCCTCTATATTTTTCCTTTTCTCCTTTTGAACTTACGTAGTTTATTTAGTACTTGGGTGCTAATCTGTCGTATTTTAGGGACCAAGAACAACTGAATATGTAAAATAAAATCTTGCTATTATATCTGAAGAAATTTCCTTTGGTCCTTCTTTTCTTTTTTCTTTTTTTTCCTTTCTCCCCATTTTGAGGAAAGCTTACCTCTTTGTAGTTCAAGAAGAGTTTCTAATTCATCTTGAGAGGCAGCTATATATTATAAAATGCAGTGTTTCCCAAGTCAGATCATTTGCTTAGCATCCCTTAGCAGTTGAGTAGAAAGATTCTCCTCCAGGCACCTTTGGCCGTCATATATCTCTTGCAAAGTAAGCAGGGCTTTCTCCTTAAGGAGAACTCACTGGCATGAAGTTTCTGGCTTCAGTATGTGTGGCTTCTTGTCTGAATCCCCCATGCTGAGTTCTTATGTTCTCCTCCTCCAGAGGTCATGTCTGACACAGCGTCCCCACCGTGCTGGGTCAGCAGGAACACAGGATGACCATTTTCCTTTTTCATTATTTGCCTAAACTTAGAGAAAATGATATCACTATTGATTTTACCCTTGGGTTTCCCTTACAAATTATGTTAATATGCACAGTAATTATTTGTTTTCACGCCGTAGACATGTATGAAAGATAAAGGTGGATTCTCTGCTTCTCTGTTTGAATACGACACTATTGAATAACGAACACAGTACAGAATGGCTGATAAAATCTCCTTATTTCTTCCAGTAGTCACACTGAGACTATTTCAAGCATGTACAAGATCAAGCATCCATTAGACCCTTCTTACTTTTTTGTAACTTTTCTGTGAGTTTCCATAGAACTCCAGAAGTGCTGTGTCCTCTTTCGAAAATTAAATTAAATTAATTAAAAAGGGAAAGAAAAAGAGCCTGCATTTTCTGGGGTTTCCCCAGAGGCTTTTTATCTGTTTAAACTAACCAGGGATTTTTCACATATTGACATAAGCATTCATTTGCTAATTTCTTGGACATTAAACTGCATGGAGCCTTCCCCAGAATCTTGAATGAAGCTGGAATACTTGGGTCCTTAGGGCTGCCTAAGTCCTGCATCATTCCCTGCACACATATGGTTTTTCCCTCCTCTATCTCCTTAGATAAAAGTCAGTGCTGATCGCCTTAAGGAAAAGAATGAGTTAAATGGACCAATATTCTAGGCCTGGATGTAAAAACCCCGGCCTTTTCAGAAGCCCCTTAGCACCTGCAGCAGCAAGGTCATTTGCACATACATAAATAAATAAATTAACAATGAATAAATAATTTAATCCCAGCCACACAATGCCACCTTGCAGATTTGGTCCTTTGCAGCTCCCAGTGAATTTGTCCATTTCTAATTCTTTTTGATAAAGTCCTCAGATACTTGCTGACTGTCAGGCTCGTTTTCTTATTGTTTTCGCTTGATTACTTCTGTATGACCTGAGGTCGTCCTTAAAATCCACATCTCCCATGAAGACGCCGAAAGGCCTTCTTTATAGCATCCTCCTAAGAAAGGATGGAAAGTGCCTGCCGCTTCTCCACACAAAAGCCTGGAAGGTTTTTCGTCACTAGCCTCCTGAAACAGCCCAAGCGCAAAAATAACTCATTAAGGGGTACCATGTTTTTGAGGCCTCTTTATCTAATGCACTTGGGTGTGCCTGGGTCAGGTCTCCCAAGTCCTGGAGGAGCTGGGCCACCTCCCCTTCAACCCTGCTAGCCACCCTGTCAGTGATAGCACCAGGTCGTGTGCCTGCCCACCCACACCTTTGCCCCAGGCTGTTCCCCGGGTCTCTCAGTAAAGATGTTGGCCTTCATGGGGGCTGGGGGAGGGATGGGGAATTGCTTTTTTCTCTCTTTTAAGCTGGCTAGGACATTGCTGCCATTTCCTCATTTTCAGGGTGCACATTCAGTTTAGGCTGTAGGCCCAGCATCAGGAGTCCTAATTCTCAAGTCTCTGTGATCCTCACATCTTAACCTTGGGTAGCCAGGCCTCTTCACACAGTATCACCACTGCCCACTCACCAGTCATTCCCCCAGCACCCCCCCGCCCCCCACCAAGAAGTCAACTCCTTCAATGGGGGAGGGGAAGGAGACTGAGACCCTGTGTTGGCCGAATATAATAGCCTTCAGTTAATGGGAACCACATTCCTCACTTCTGTTTTTATTGAAAAATTCACAAAGACTGTTTAAATCAGTTGTTCAATATCTTTTAACAGTTCTGATAAAGTTTTCCATGATTTTTGACAAGCTTTTTGGATTTTCAAAAATATTTTCTTTGTAATTTTTTTCCTCCTTCCTTCTTCTGGACCATGGAATAAAAACTTGCTATATTATGTAGGGTCTTACAATTGTTACTTTTTAGTAACAGTGAGTCTCTGGAGTATTTAAGGAAGATGTTAATGAAAACTGTAGTACCATATGAAAGTTTCAAAAAGTAGGCTCCAATACCAGCATGGAAATCTACTACATAATTAAGTTTTATCATATATATAATAAAATTTTGGGAATGGATTTTCATATATTTTGGTGCATTTCAGCCGTTTTCCAGAAGGACAGATTACCTAGGCTGAACTACCAAAGCCCTCCAAGTATTTGGTTCCTCCATCTGAATCCTAAAAAGGTAGTCTTGGCCCCAGATGAAGTCAAGATACCTTGTCAATGAAACCCCTTGGCTCAGGAAGCTCTGGAAGAGCATGCTGATGTGTGTAAGGGGAACTCTCTTACCAGAGTCATATTTTGTGTGTTGATGGCCTTCCAGCTCAAGCAAACCTTCAGGCAGCACGAACCAAAAGTCATGAATTACATCAGTCTGTGTCATCTCTGAACCATTTAAAACAACAACGACAACTTTCATCCTCTGAAAGAGCCACCATCTTGGGACGGTAATGGCAAAGAGAAGATATAACTTCAAATGCTTGCATTACCAGTTTGTGTTCAATGTGCATTGTTCTCCCACAGTTACGCTGGGCACTCTGTGAGACACTGGGGCCATCACAGTTTCACATTACTAAAGAAAGAGAAGGCCTTTTGAAATGATTGTACCTTTCTTTTAAGGGGAGAGTTACCCAGTCTTTTTTGATGAAAAATCTGTATTGGATGTTTTCTGAGCTTTGTGAAGAGCAATTTATGAAAAATCACATTAGTCTACACTTCCAGAAAGAAGACTGTAGCAAACAGAGACCCCCAGAAATGGTAAAACTGCTACAAACATCACATGCTAAGTCCTAACAGCAGTTCTAGCTTTTCCTTATTTTGGAAGTGATAAAACATTTCAAATTTACAGAAAAATAGAGTGATATAGCAAGCACTTATTTACCTACTAAGATTGAACAGATGTTAACATTTTGCATATTTGCTTCAGCTCTTCAAAAAAAAAAAATTTACAGATGCAACTGAAGCCCTCTTGGTCTCGGTTCCTGATCATGTTCCCTTCTGAGCCTCCCCAGGATAACTCTCAAGATAACTGTAAAAAAATCTACAAACAATAAATGCTGGAGAGGGTGTGGAGAAAAGGGAACCCTCTTGCACTGTTGGTGGGAATGTAAATTGATACAGCCACTATGGAGAACAGTATGGAGGTTCCGTAAAAAACTAAAAATAGAACTACCATATGACCCAGCAACCCCACTACTGGGCATATACCCTGAGAAAACCATAATTCAAAAAGAGTCATGTACCACAATAGTCATTGCAGCACTATTTACAATAACCAGGACATGGAAGTAACCTAAGTGTCCACTGACAGATGAATGGATAAAGAAGATGTGGCACATATATACAATGGAATATTACTCAGCCATAAAAAGAAATGAAATTGAGTTATTTGTAGTGAGGTGGATGGACCTAGAGTCTGTCATACAGAGTGAAGTAAGTCAGAGGAAAAACAAATACCATACGCTAACACATATATATGGAATCTAAAAAAAAAAAAAAAAAGGTTCTGAAGAACCTAGGGGCAGGACAGGAATAAAGACACAGAGGTAGAGAATGAACTTGAGGACTTGGGGATGGGGAGGGGTCAGCTGGGACAAAGTGAGAGAGTGGCATGGACATATATACACTACCAAATGTAAAATAGATAGCTAGTGGGAAGCAGCCGCATAGCACAGGGAGCTCAGCTCAGTGCTTTGTGACCACCTAGAGGGGTGGGATAGGGAGGGTGGGAGGGAGACCCAAGAGGGAGGAGATATGGGGATATATGTGTATGTATAGCTGATTCACTTTGTTATAAAGCAGAAACTAACACACCATTGTAAAGCAATTATACTGCAATAAAGATGTTAAAAAATAAATAACTATAGTTTTTAAGGAACGTTTACTTCCATTCTGTTTGTTTCCATAATTTACCCACTAGAATCAAAGTATAATTCCAATTTTGTAAAAATGTTGTATATACACATATACACAGAGTGAAGAATGTAAATGAAAAGGTCAACAGTTGATTTTTACAAAATTTGGGATTTTTCTTCCTTGTACTGTTGACCTAAAACAAATGGACTTCCAGTTACTTCTTCAGCAAAAATGGGTTTATCTGGGATCAGCAAAGAATTGCATTTCCAGGTCTGCAACCATGGTGAGCCAGGAGCAAGCCCCTGCACAGTAAGGAGAGAATTCTTTTAAAGAGGGGAAAAGGAAGTTGGGAGGACTATAGTAAACAAAGAGTCCATTGGCGGAATTGAGAGTTCCAAGTATAGTGGGTCTTTATTGGCTGAGTTGTGACAGTCTCTCATTGGCTGAGCTCTTGGCAGGCAAGAAAAGGAGTCTTTTTCCTGTTGGGCTCTGCTGTCTTCCTAGGGCATGAGAGCTCCCACTTCTGGCCTCCTGACTCTATTTAATTGAGGTTTCTGTTTATTAATTTTATAGTTCTTTTATGTATTTTTACATGTTATCATTGATCATATAGTTAAGTAATGACAAGTAATTATAAAGTAATAATTAGGTAATAAATAAGTAGTGATAGAAATGTTATGAAATAATACCCTTTACTGTTTATAAAAATAAAAGTATTACATCGTGTAAAAGTATGCCAAGGCTCGCTCTTTTTTCTTTTGCCATGGTTAAATAGGTTATTTTTGGTTTAGTTTTTTTTTTTAAATTTTTATTGGAGTATGGTTGCTTTACAGTGTTGGTTAGCCTCCACTGCACAACAAAATGAATCAGCCATACACATACAGCTCTCCCCTCCCTCTTGGACTTCCCTCCCATTTAGGTCACCACAGTGCATTACATAGAGTTCCCCGTGCTCTACAGTATGTTCCCATCAGATGTGCCAAGGCTCTTTCTAACACCTGAGACTGTGGGAAGCCTTCCTGTACCTACTCCTAACTTCAGGATCGCTTCCTCAGCTGGAAGGCATAAATCAGTAACAAAACAATCAGGCATAGATTTAAACCAACAAATGACTATCAAACTAGTTTCTAGGAGATAAACATCATTAGCCTGTGATTCTATAAACCTATTATATCAGCACATATGATAAGTAGCTAAACCTGTGTCTGATGATAAAGGACAACATCTAGACATATTTAAGAATAGGGCCAAGAGCAGATGGGAAATTCGCAGAAAAATGTTAAGGAACTGGAACTGGAAGATAACTGATAAGAAAAATGCCAAGATCTTGTATCTGCAATGAAGGTTTATTAGGAAACCTTATGAGGACTGTTCCAAGTGCATTGAGAGGTCAATCTTTGATACATATAAATATACTTGATAAAGTAGATGGCTGTTTCATCAAAACGGGGAAGCGGCCTGTCCAAAAGAACTTCTAGCTCAATGTCACCTTTGTATGAAGTTAAGAAAGGTATCTCCCACCTCCTGGGTGGACACAACTCCACATCGGGATACAACACTTAGAGTGCAGGGGGGATTTTCAGCCCCCAGAGATCCCTGTTTCCTGGTGCCTTTGTGCAGTGCCAGTGTGTCCAACTGTATAAAGCAGTCCTGAGGTCTAGCATCTTTTTTTTTTTTCAATTTATTTTAAAATTTTTGGCTGTGTTGGGTCTTCGTTGCTGCACCCGGGCTTTCTCTAGTTCAGGCGAGCGGGGGCTACTCTTTGTTGCGGTGCGCAGGCTTCTCATTGCGGTAGCTTCTCTTTGTTGCGGAGCACGGGCTCTAGGCGTGTGGGCTTCAGTAGTTGTGGCATGTGGGCTCAGTAGTTGTGGCTCACGGGCTCTAGAGTGCAGGCTCGGTAGTTGTGCACAGGCTTAGTTGCTCCGCGGCATGTGGGATCTTCCCAGACCAGTGCTTGAACCCTTGTCCTCTGCATTGGCAGACGGATTCTTAACCACTGCACCACCAGGGAAGTCCTTAGCATCTTTTTTTTTTTAAGTCTTTATTGAATATGTTGCAATATTGCTTCTGCTTTATGTTTTAGTTTTTTGGCCATGAGGCATGTGGGATCTTAGCTCCCTGACCAGGGATCGAACCTGCACCCCCTACATTGGAAGGCGAAGTCTTAACCACTGGACTGCCAGGGAAGTCCTGTGGTCTAGCATCTTTTACACTCCTTTGCTATCATTTCCTCTTTTCTCTGGTTCTTTGGAAATGGCCGCATGTGCTCTGGCTCCATACTTTGGAGTATAGATCTGAGACTTGGGTGTGTGCTCTGGGTGTGTGGAAAGCAGGTTGATCTGTTCTTACAACCTGCTTTAGTTCTGCAGTTTACACTGATCAAACTTGGAGAAAGGAAATTTTTCAAGTTCAGGCTAGCTCACTCAAGCTCTGCTTTAACGTTAGGGTAGAATTGTATGCCTTTCAGATGTGTTCATTTGCTCTGTTTCATCATCTTTGTCTACATCTTCCTCAGAATCCCTTGAAAACAAGTGTCTAAGGCAGGATTAGGGTACTCTTATTTATCATATCATACCTTAGTCACACCCCAATACCTCAACATTTGTCATAGTCACTGAAGACCCATTTAGACAAACTTACATCAGGACCTTTTAACTCAACAGAAGGAATATCTCATCTACTTTTTAAATAACTAATTAATTAATTAATTAATTACCTTGGCTGCACCGGGTCTTAATTGCAATATGTGGGCTCTTTAGTTGCGGCACGCAAACTCTTAGTTGAGGCATGCATGTGGGATCTAGTTCCCTGACCAGGGATCGAACCCAGGCCCCCTGTATTGGGAGTGTGGAGTCTTATCCACTGGACCATCAGGGAAGTCCCTAATCTACTTTTATAGTGAACAATAAAATGTCCTTGGCCTTGTGGGGCAGAGTAAGGCAATGTCCTGGCCCATCCCTACGGGGAACAAAGAGGAAGGGCAAGTGAGGAAAGACCCTGAGCTCCTCTAGAAGCTCAGAACTTCAAATAAAGTTCAAATAAAGTTCAGAACTTCAAATAAAGTTCAGCTTTATTTGAACTTACAGGTCCTTTTCTGGATCTTATTTCCATAGTGATAGGAAACAGAAAACATGTCCTTGGACCAAAATCCTGCCTGACCAGTAGAGGATCACTCAGTATAGGCATCTTGCCTATGTATAGGGTGGTCAACAGTAAGGGAATAAATGACTGGAGTAACCATTGGGGTTTTTTTTCAACTGGTGGCTGGTGTAGTCAGTACTTTTAGCACATGAGAAGAGCCCGGCAGAGACCATCTTTTTTTTATTCGGTATGCGGGCCTCTCACTGTTGTGGCCTGTCCCGCTGCGGAGCACAGGCTCCGGACGCGCAGGCTCAGCAGCCATGGCTCACGGGCCCAGCCGCTCCGCAGCATGTGGGATCCTCCCGGACCGGGGCACGAACCCGTGTCCCCTGCCTCGGCAGGGGGACTCTCAACCACTGCGCCACCAGGGAAGCCCTAGACCATCTTTATCAGATATTTTATCAGTTACTGAGCCGTGTGTTAGGAGAGAGCTATCTACCTGGTAAGTGTGGGTCTTATTAAACTTGTAAGTTTAAGGGCTGTTGTTCCTTCTTATGGATTCACTACTTGTTTTATTAAGTCCTTATATGTTTCTAAGTGAATTTCTGTCACCACGGGACTTTTTGTGGTGTTCTTCTGTGGTTTCTCAAGATAACTGTAATTTGAAGTTTCTGTTGATGGCTTGTTAATGCTGAATATTGATTCCTATCTCCCAGGACAAGGTTCAGAGGACAACATGGCAAGTAGTACCAATGCCACTTGTGAATTCTCCCAAATAGGAAATACTCTTCTGTTCATATTTGTCACACCACTCCTGTCCTCATAGGGAGTGACTTCTTATCCCGACCCTAAAACCCAGTATGTAGCTCCAGGTTCCCCTTACTCTTTCCAATTAATAGGGGCTAGATTTCATATGTTCTTTCACTATGCTGTGGTTTACAGCCCATTTTTTTTACACTATTTAAGGTGTTCCCCACATTTCACTGAATATTAGGGAAAGAAAAATCATGTTTAGAAAAAGAATATTTTTTTGGCTGCATTGGGTCTTCATTGCTGCGTGTGGGCTTTCTCTAGTTGCAGCGAGCGGGGATTACTCTTCATTGCAGTGGCTTGTCTTGTTGCAGAGCACAGGCTCTGGGCATGCAGGCTTCAGTAGTTGTAGCACGCGGGCTCAGTAGTTGTGGCTCATGGGCTCTAGAGTGCAGGCTCAGTAGTTGTGGTGCACGGGCTTAGTTGCTCCGTGGCACGTGGGATCTTTCCAGACCAGGGCTTGAGCCCATGTCCCCTGCATTGGCAGGCGGATCCTTAACCACTGCGCCACCAGGGAAGCCCCATGTTTAGAAATTTAAGCACAATCGTTTTAAGCCAACTGCCTAATAACTTCGTTTTGACATATGAAAAAGTTGGTTAAGGGTCTAGCGCAGTGATGGGGTGTTGGGCACCCAGGGGTACATTGGTTTGTTAGGGGAAGTAAGGAGCACCTGAGAGCTGGGCTTGTAGATCTGGATTGTGTTAGTTTGTATCAGTCCTTTATTATACAATTTATTTTGGCTGTATTCACCTCTCATTAGAAGACATTTTATTATTATTTTTGCTTCCTTTTCTCTTTGTTTGGGTTTCCACTTGGTACTGTTCAGTTTATACTTAAAGCAATGTATTTTTTGGAGGGGGAGTATAGCTGGTAATAGCTGCCTTAGAAACCTCATGAGCTCCCCCTGCTGTTTTGCAGCTGACAATACAAGCCCCATTCAATTTTAATTCTGAGAAGCATGCAAGTAAAACCCTGGGGGTTTGCTTGATCTAAGAGGCATATTAATACTTGTTAACTTTCTCTTGAAAGTTTACAAAATTAGAAAGGAAAGGAAAATTCTTCTGGCGTTTTTTCTGTACTAATACTTAAGCTAGTGCAAGCAGGCTATACCCCTCCTTTGATCTAAGAAGCAGATCTATACCACTTTTGAAAAACCACCAATGAAGAACGAAGAAATATATAATGAAAATAAGTAAGGTCTGAAATGGACTGACTAAAATCTGGAAGATGGGTTTTTAGTCATTTAAGTATTGATCTGTAATGTTTTGGAAAAAAATAATATGCTTTGATAATAATGAATTGATAATAGTTTCTGTTTTGTTTAATATTTTCCCTAACACTTCTTGAAACTTTGCATGTAGCTTGACTTAAATTTATGTCTTAAGTTAGTATGAATTTTCATGTTAAAGATAATTTAATATCACACAGAAATCACATTTATTAATATTTTTCATAATTGTACAAATAATGGGGTATCATACAACATCATATATTGAAAATATCAGAAGATATACGTTCATTAGATTACAAATATATATTGGAACACCTACTGGTCACTATTCTCAGTGTAGGCAAACAGAGGTTTCTGCCTTTGTGTAACTTACAGTCTATTAAAGTAGGCATTTATGAGAAAAAAACAACCATTCAGATAAATACATAATTAAAGACTATTAATTATTCGTTGGATATGACATCAAAAGCACAGACAACAAAAGAAAAAATAGATAAATTGGACTTCATCAAAAATTAAAACTTTTGTGCCTGAAAGGACATATCAGCAGAGTGAAAAGACAGCCCAAGGAATGGAGGGAAACATTTGCAAATCATATATCTGATAAAAGGTTAATAGCTAGACTATATAAAGAACTCCTACAACTCAACAATGTAAAAGCCAAACAACCCAGTTTAAAAAATTGGGCAAAGAACTTAAATAGATATTTCTCCAAAGCTATACAAATGGCTAATAAGCACAGGAAAAGATGCTCAACATCACTAATCATTAGAGAAATGCAAATCAAAACCACAACGAGATACTAATTCATACCCATTAGGATGATGATTATTTAAAAAAAAGAAAGAACAAGTATTGGGAAGAACGGAAGCCTTGTGCATTGCTGATGGGAATGTGAAATGATAGAGCTACCATGGAAAACAAAAATAGAGTTACCAAATTACAGCAATTTCACTTTTAGGTATATACGCAAAAGAATTGGAAGCAGGGACTTGAACAGAATTTTGTATACCCAAGTTCACAATGTATTATTCACAATAACCAAAAGGTGGAAGCAACCCAAGTATCAGATGAATGGATAAACAAAATGGTATATACGTGTAATGGAATAATAGCCTTAAAAAGGAAGGAAATTCTGACACATGCTGAGACATGAATGAACCTTGAAGACATTATGCTAAGTGAAATAAGCCAGACACAAACGGACTAATGTTGACTGATTCCACTTATATGAGATGCTGGAAGAGTCAAATTCATAGAGACAGAAAGTAGAACGGTGGTTGCTAAGGGAGAGGGGGAAGGGGGAAATGAGGAATTGTTGTTTAATGGGTACAGAGTTTCAGTAAGGGAAGATGAGAAAGTTCTGGAGACGGATGGTCAACTGAGTTGCACAGCAGTGTAATGTACTGAATGCCATAGACCTGTACACTTAAAAATGGTTAAATTGGTAAGCTTTATGTATATTTTACCACAATTTAAAATAATTTTGGGGACTTCCCTGGTGGTCCATTGGTTAAGACTCCACGCTTCCACTGCAGGGGGCACGGGTTCGATTCCTGTTCAGGGAACTAAGATCCCACATGCCTCACAGCCAAAAAACCAAAACATATAAAAGAAGCAATATTGTAACAAATTCAGTAAAGACTTTAAAAATGGTCCATATCAAAAAAATCTTAAAATAAATAAATAAATACATTTAAAAAATGATTATGATGAGTAATTTGAAGGGAGAAAAGTAACAGGTTTCTACTACCAGATATTTTATTTTATTTTATTTTTTTTGGTATGCGGGCCTCTCACTGTTGTGGCCTCTCCCGTTGCGGAGCACAGGCTCCGGACGCGCAGGCCCAGCGGCCACGGCTCACGGGCCCAGCCGCTCCGCGGCATATGGGATCCTCCCAGACCGGAGCACGAACCCGTATCCCCTGCATCGGCAGGCGGACTCTCAACCACTGCGCCACCAGGGAGGCCCAACTACCAGATATTTTAGTGGGTAAGTGAGGTTGGTCCAGAAAGGCACTGCTGAAAGCCAACAATGAAAGAGTGAAGATTGGGGCAGGATGTTTGAAGGCCGCATGCGGAGAAGAACTTGAGCACTTCTGAGGAACTGAGGGAAGACCAGGGTGGTTGGCACGCAGAGACCCATGTGGAGAACAGGCAGAGAGGCGGAAGGAGTGGGCAGGAGTCGGGGCAGAGTCTTGCCAGCCGTGGTGAGGAGTCTGGATTTTACTGCAGCAGTGAGAGGTTATGGAAGTAATTAGCAGAGGAGGAAAACACAATCTAAATTCATTTTAAAAGGCCATGCAGATTGTTGTGTGGAAATAGATTTTGAGGAACCAGAAGTGTAGCCTGGGAGACTACAGTTTGGAAACTGTGGCAGTATTGCAGCTGAGAAATAGTGGTTTGGACCATGAGAGTGTCAGAGAGGACATGGAGAAAAGTGGAAGGATTTAAGATTTTGGTGCTGGATTGCACGTGTAGGCAAGAGAGAGGAAGGTACCTAGTTGAATGGTGTGTCATTGTCATGTTAGGCATAGGTGGCCATGTGGCTCAGTCTGATCTGAAAAATTTCACCCTGGGCAAAATGAATTGCTAAGCTACTTTTAATTCTTCAAAGAATAATGCTGCAAAATATTTGATTATTAGAATGGCTGTTCTAAGCTTTCCATTACCATGATCAAACTTAGTTTCTGATCAGCTGGATCATAGGATATGATGATGACAGTGATGGGTAATTTATCATATTGTTTTAAATCCCTCGGGGCCAATGCATTCAGAAGATAAAAGGTGACATAAAAACTGCATTTCGGGCTTCCCTGGTGGCGGCAGTGGTTGAGAGTCCGCCTGCCGATGCAGGGGACACGGGTTCGTGCCCCGGTCCGGGAAGATCCCACATGCTGCAGAGCGGCTGGGCCTGTGAGCCATGGCTGCTGAGCCTGCGCGTCCGGAGCCTGTGCTCCACAACGGGAGAGGCCACAACAGTGAGAGGCCTGCATACCGCAAAACAAACAAACAAAAAACTGCATTTCAAGATAAAGGAATTAAATTATGTTGTAAAACACTTATGTACCTGACAACCACTAAAGTATAGGCATAATGAGGAAGTCCACATCAGAAAGAGACTTTTATGTGATTAGGAAGATTAGTCAGAATTAGTATTTAAACTGAGTCTTGAAGATGCAGATGTTGTTTAGAGAATACTGCTTTTAAAAAATGATTTTCAGAAATAGATGTTTGCAAACCATGAAAGGAAACATTTCGTAAGAAAACCTATTCATAAGTGATTAGCAAAATGGTATCAAGCCAGTAGAAATCAGATCAGTAGACTAATGAATATCCCATTAACAAAGAGTATATAAAAATCCCAAATTGAAGAAAAAGAAAAGGAATTACCTAATTTTAAAATAATTATTTTTAAAATTCTGAATCTTTCAGTATTTTTAAATGATGTAAAAATCATCTATTTAGAGATACTGTGTCTGTTAAATTGTCATTATTATATGTTTTTTACATTGTAATGCTTCTTAAGCTATACAAAGTCCAAAATAAAAATTTTGTAATAAAAAAAAACTGCATTTCAGAATTTTATATTTGGCCAGTGGAACAGTTTAAATTTTAAAGGCATTTTTTTCCCTTCAATATGATTGAAAGTAATACTTGGGAAACAAATGGGGAAGAGGCTGGCGTATTTGAGTGGAGGAAGAGAGGATGTCCCTCATTTCACAAGAAGCTTTGTAGGTGGGGTGTCAGCGAACAGAGTGGACTGGAAACTCCCAACTCAGTGGGCCAGGGAAGCTTCTGCCTAAAGCAGTGAAAGCCTTAGTCACTTCTCAGAAGAACTGATTAGCTCAATGAGCAATTAGAGCCAAAAGGAGGGTGTGTGCAAACACAGTGAGCATCTGCATGACTGACAGCAAAGAGCAGGATGCAACCAGGAGCCGAGTGGAGAGGCGGAGCTGGGAGCAATTCCGAAGGGGCTAAAGGTGATATTGGAGACTTTTAATATTAATAGTTCACTCCAGTTTTTTTTTTAAGTGCTTAGTTTTGTCGAAGGGGTTAAACCTGATTCTGATGTAGTCTCTGGATCCAGCTGCTGGATAGAGAAGACAGAGGAACATGATGAGCTACACATGAGTCCACTACCAGCAGCATCCAGCCTCTGCAGAACTACAGCTGTTGTAGCCTGGCCTTCCTGATAGATACATTGTAAGAAGGTGAAAGGGATGGAGGGAAAATCTGTAACTTAAAAGAGATTTAAAAGACATATCAAATATTTTTAAAGAAGCAAGAAAAAACTGTATTGTCCAGGATACACAGTTGGGTGATAAAACTTTTTTTTTAATCCAAGCAAGTGATTTCTGTAGAAGTCAGGATAGTGGTTACTTGGTTGGGGAGAAAGGGATTGGGATTGGGATGAAGCTACATGGAGATGGCAAAATTCTATTTCTTAACCTTAGTCATAGTTACAGTGGTATTCACCTTAAAATAAATCATTAAAATAATATTTGTTTTATGTGGTTTTCTATATATTTAATTTTACAATAAAAAGATTTTTAAACATGTTTAGTTACTATTAGGCATGTTATTATCTTTAGTTTCTTCTCTAACATTCATAATCCTTTCATCACAATTTAGCAATGCAATTTGGCCATGTTTACATCAGATCTTTATTCTCATGCATAAATCATTTACATTCCTGAAATCATTATTATTCATTTCCATGTCAAGCATTGCCTTCATAAAGATCAATTCCAGTGACTGCCTACAAACGACTCACCTGCGGTGGGGTCTCTGTATTGCTTCCACTACTGTAGATAATACTTGTCATTTGTTGTCAAGTTTGGAAATTGGTGTTTATGTAATAAAGATGCTGTTGTTTTAATTTAATAGTATATTTTAATAGGAGTAGTAAGAGACTCCATTTTGTGTTGCTCTATTCAATTTAACAAGAAAAGAGCCTAATCTTAAGCTTAAGCTACTCTGAGGAAGTATTACCATTTGTCTCTTATAGACATTTCTTGCTAACCCACTCTGTGCTAACCTCCACTAGGCTCTGATGCTAAAAAGATGAGTACAATCTAGTGCCCTTTTAAAAAGCTCAGAAACAAGACCATCAAAAATAATTCAGAATTATGAAATGCAAATAATCTGATACTGGGCTTCAACTCTTTATAGAGAAATCCTATGTAAATGCTACAAACACTAGTCCCTCAGACTCCAGTGTTATTCCTCTCCAGTTCTTTCTCCACACTGAAACCAGAGCCATCTTTATAAAAGACATATCTGATCAAGTCTTAAAACAATTCACTGGCCATGTGGACAACCATGAATTCCTCAAAAGTTCCTTGTTCGTATTGAATACCTCTGAGGTTTCACACAGGTGTTCTCTCTACCTGAAACCCTCTTCCTTCCTCTTTGTCCCCAATTCACCTGGTTAATTCCTACACTTCCTTTGGGCATCAGCTGAAATATCACTGTCTCTGCCTCATTAGGACCAATTGGGAGCCTCTGCTCTAGGTTTCCCCTTCTCCCCAAGCACCCTGAATATTCCTTTTTAGCATTTATCATACTTTAATAACTGCTTACCTAATTTCTTCCCCATTAGACTGTATAACTGCTATCAGGATGTCACTTGCCTTATCCCCTGTTTCCTCAATCTCTGGCATGTATAGGCACTTAACAGGTATTTGTTAAATGAATGATAGGGGTTTTGTACAAGTGTAATGAGTAACACACAGAAGTGCCTAATGAGACTGGGAGGTAGGAAAATGGGGTATCAGAGAAAGTTTTCATCTTAAAAGGGAAGGTGGGGGCTTCCCTGGTGGCACAGTGGTTAAGAATCTGCCTGCCAATGTAGGAGACACGGGTTCGAGCCCTGGTCCGGGAAGATCCCGCATGCCGCGGGGCAACTAAGCCCATGCGCCGCAACTACTGAGCCTGGGCTCTAGAGCCCACGTGCCACAACTACTGAAGCCGACACACCTAGAGCTTGTGCTCCGCAGCAAGAGAAGCCACCACAATGAGAAGCCCGCGCACCACAACAAAGAACAAAAGCAGCCAAAATAAATAGATAAAATAAATTCATAAAAAAAGGGGAAGGTGGAATTTTCTAGGTAAAGAAAGGAGGTGAGGAGGCTGGGATGGTGGAGGAATGAATTTCTAAAAGAAGGAGGAAAGAACATACGCAAAGGCAGGAGAGAGCTTGACAAGTTTAGGAAATTACAAATATTTTGGAAGACAACTAAAAGGGGTCAGAATAGGCATGTTATTTAGACCCAGTGACCCTTACTACTTAGACTTAATTTACTGGAAGAATGTTGTACAGAGTGTTGCTACAACATCACACATCGAGAAATATATATGCAGTCCTGCTGAAGAGAGAGTCAACACCTTATAGTTTCCAATTCTTTGTCTCTCTTAGGTTATTTAAGGGATGATCTCAGAAAACAGTTTCAAGAATTGATTCCTCTCACACTGGATTGATCAGCAAGGCAGATTTTAAGGTGATTTTGACTGGGCTGTGCAACAACCTGAATGAATATGCGTGTGGACTGCCAGGAAGGAGATGTGAACCTAAAGGAGAAGGAAGGTGAGTCAGATCTAGAGAGTAAGAAAATCTAGGTGTATGTTTGTATTTACTCAAAAAACAATGTACCATTTTTTAAAAAAAGAATTAAAAGTTTACTTAGTTTGTGTGTATACATGGACTATCTTTTAAAGGTGACATAAAAACTGGTAATAGTGATTGCTTCCTAGGAAGGGCACTGCGGGGCTGGGGGCAGAGGTAGGAGGGAGACTTTTGACTGTAGATCCTTTTGTACTTCTAACATTTTGTACTATATAAATGTACTAGCTATTCAAAATGTATTTTAAAATTAGTGTGTGCATAGAAAGGTTTTAAGGAAACATAAAAAATGTGCTTACATTGGATGATGGGATTAAAGGTGTTTTTGTATCCTCTTTATACTTTCCTATGTGTTTCCAATTTTCTATAATGAGCATATATTGCTTTGATAATTAGTTTTTTAAATATCTTCATTGGAGTATAATTGCTTTACAATGTTCTGTTAGTTTCTGCTATGTAACAAAGTGAATCAGCTATATGCATACATATATTCCCATTAGTTTTTTAAAGTTACGTTATTTTTTTAAACCTGAATTTGAGAAACATCCAACTGCCCAGTTCTGAGGTCCTGGAGGACTACAACTTTACACAAGAAGAGTGTTCCTAAACTTAGATCTAAATCATACAATTCCAAGAAAGTGTGAAAGTGTTCCTGATTGTGACAGCTGTTGCATAGAGGAAAGGGCACTGGACTGGGAAGCAAACATATTATAGTTCAGGTCCTGGCTCTGCCACAAAATAGTTATGTGACTTTCGACAAACTCTCTGAGTTAGGCCTCGTCTGAACATTGAGGGTAACGTTTCCTGCTGCAGACGTGTTTGTGGAGAGTAAATGGTATAACCGTGTGTGAAAGCCCCTGACACTGGGCCAGGTCAGGGGAGACGTCCAGGTACACCTTTGGGGGAACTTAGCTCCCTCTTGATTTCCATTAACCTGACTGAGGCCACCTCACACTGTGTCTGCAGCCTTAAGACAAATCCCCCCATGCTGTTCCAACCAGGTGGCTGCTCTGAAGTCTACCTAGAACTTCTGGTGTTGCCCCTGTACCTAATCCCTAGCAAATCCCTTCCTAAAAAAAAGAGATCTCTTTCTATCAATACCTTTCTTCCATTCTTGTTGTCTTTCCTGATGCAGAGAAGAAAACACTCAGATTAAGACTGGTTTTAAAAAAGGGGAGGGGCGGACTTCCCTGGTGGCACAGCGGTTGAGAGTCTGCCTGCCGATGCAGGGGACACGGGTTCGTGCCCCGGTCTGGGAGGGTCCCGCGTGCCGCGGAGCGGCTGGGCCCGTGAGCCATGGCTGCTGAGCCTGCGCGTCCGGAGCCTGTGCTCCGCAACGGGAGAGGCCACAGCAGTGAGAGGCCCGCGTACCGCAAAAACAAACAAACAAACAAACAAACAACCCAATTGAAAAATGGGCAGAAGACCAAAATAGACATTTCTCCAAAGAAGACATACAGATGGCCAAGAAGCACATGAAAAGCTGCTCAACATTACTAATCATTAGAGAAATGCAAATCAAAACTACAATGAGGTATCATCTCACACCAGTTAGAATGGGCATCCTCAGAAAATGTATAAACAACAAATGCTGGAGAGGGTGTGGAGAAAAGGGAACACTCTTGCACTGTTGGTGGGAATGTAAATTGATACAGCCACTATGGAGAACAGTATGGAGGTTCCTTAAAAAACTAAAAATAGAACTACCGTATGACCCAGCAATCCTACTACTGGGCATATACCCTGAGAAAACCATAATTCAAAAAGAGTCATGTACCAAAATGTTCACTGCAGCACTATTTACAATAACCAGGACATAGAAGCAACCTAAGTGTCCATTGACAGATGAATGGATAAAGAAGATGTGGTACATATGTACAATGGAATATTACTCAGCCATAAAAAGGAATGAAATTGGGTCATTTGTAGAGACATGGATGGATCTAGAGACTGTCATACAGAGTGAAGTAAGTCAGAAAGAGAAAAACAAATATCATATATTAACACATACATGTGGAACCAAGAAAAATGGTACAGATGAACTGGTTTGCAGGACAGAAATAGAGACACAGATGTAGAGAACAAACATATGGACACCAAGGGGAAAAAGCGGTGGGGGGTGGGGTGTGTGTGATGAATTGGGAGATAGGGCTTGATATGTATACACTGATGTGTATAAAATTGATGACTAATGAGAACCTGCTGTATAAAAAAATAAATAAAATTAAAAAAAAAGAAGCTGGGTGTTGTTAGTAGTGGCTACCTTTCCTTCGCAGAATTCAAATCAGTTCTTAAGCTCTACAACTTCCTCCTTAGTGAAGATGAGGTTTATCAAAGTATGACTGGGAGTTATATGGAAAAATAGACTACAGATTTGTTTTGGAAGAAGCTTGCTAACAATAGCAAACACCTGATGCCCAAAAAACCACCATCAAGTGCAACATAAACTCATCCTGTATTCTCGTTACCCACATCACTTGGTTCCTGTCCTCATAGAAAGTCATTTGATGCTTCTTGGAAATTACTGTTTCCTAAACTCCCTTATCTCCAAAGCATATTCAGCTTTCATGGTGTCTCTTTCTGTAATACATAATTGAAAAGATTTGAAAGTGTTGTCTCACTGACACATGTTCTCTTCATGACAAGGAAACAGACAACACAGTGCTACTTTCAGTAGTTTTAGAAATTATCTTTCCATTTTTTATAGTAGTCTAAGAAGTTCTCAGCTTAACTTCTTCCCTCTGAAATTAATGATATAGCAGTGAAATTCCTTCCCCTGCAGCCTCCCCTCACCATATATGTTTGGGCCATCATCAGCCTAGGGTTCAGGGTCATGATAGTTATTATTCAGTTCTAATTTGACAGTATCCACATTGCTCTTGTCTTTTTTTTTTTTTTTTTTTTTTTTTTTTTTTTTGTGGTACGCTGGCCTCTCACTGTTGTGGCCTCTCCCGTTGCGGAGCACAGGCTCCGGACGCGCAGGCTCAGCAGCCATGGCTCACGGGCTCAGCCGCTCCGCGGCATGTGGGATCTTCCCAGACCGGGGTACGAACCCGTGTCCCCTGCCTCGGCAGGCGGACTCTCAACCACTGTGCCACCAGGGAAGCCCCTGCTCTTGTCTTTTTGACTGTGCTGTCATGTAATTCAGATACGGTTCAATTGTATTCATGTCTGCCTCTTTACTGTACATCACAGTAGGAGCAGTTTGTGAAATTAGGAATTTTTCAAGCTTTCACAAATTTATTGCTTGTGGCTTGTGGCCAGAATATGTATTTGCAAATGACCCTCCCTTCAATTTGACTTTTTCCAAACAGCTTCTCCAAGTACCCAGAATTGATTCCCCCAGACTCCCCCCCAGTATTGCTGAGGCTAGACAGGTTGCAGTTGTAGGTGTGCCACATATACATGGCACACAATACATCCAAAAAGTAGAGAGGTGAGTCGTAACTTGTAGTCCTAAAACCTGTGTGCGTCCTCTCCATGTCTTTATAGCAATTTTTTTCTTCACTAATTATACTTTAGGTTATACTTAGAAAGAATAATAGGGCTAGATCACAGATTTATAGCCTGGCATAAATATAAAATAGAAATCATGTTTATGTAAAAAATAAAGTTCTGTTCTTAGTGGATGGAGATGAAGGTCTTTTACTGTGGAAGACCTCTACTGATATGCCTATGACAAAACAGCCATAGAGGAGGCTTGCTTTTGTTTCATCAAACATGGCAAAAGGGCTCCTAGAAATATTGTAGCAAGAATGGTTCATCATATTTGTAAAGCTTTAACTAGTATGTTTTACTGACTCTTGCTTTTAAGCTAAACATAATAAATGAGGCTAGGTGGGAATAGCAAAAAGTACTCAGGTTCCCATTTCCCTTGGGGTTCTTTTTCCTCACACCCTCTCTTTATAGCTCAGCCCAGAATTCCTCCTCAGGTTTCCCACCCCCATTGTCTGTGGTTTTGGTAACTGTCCTGCTATCCCCCACGCCCCCATTCAGCATAACACTGTCTACTGCCTCTCTCCTGCTTTGCTGCAGCTCTTCCCAATATATAGAGGGTTTGTTAGAGATTATAATGGGACAGGTTTGCAGCCCTTCATAATGGTTGCTTCTTATCTTCCAAGTGAGCCAGAAATAGTTGGGTCCCTCAAGCTCTAACCTAGCCACTCTCTTCAGTGGTCTTTTCTCTGGTCCCAGCTTGTCTTTCCACACACACTTGTGGACGCAGCAGCCACCTGTGCACACACATGCGGACACTCTTGTGCCTACACTGCTCAACGCACACAGGCATATATGTATATCCACCTTCCTAGCTGTACACGTATAGGCACCCAGGTTCTGGGGTTTTAGGGCATCCAATAAATAAATGTCTTTTTTTCCCCCTCTTACCTGTGCTCAGAATCATCTAGGATGTGGATATGGGATGTCAGGTGGAGAAACAAAATGTCTGTTTTGAGACTGACTGGAGGATGTGACATCTGCGTGTGGATAGTGGGCTTGCGGCACTTCACCTTAGAATTAAACTTTCCCATCAAACGCATAGGAGGAGCTCTGAATCTCCCAGCCAGCTTAGATGGGAATGCTTGCTTTCTTCCTGTGGGCAGGTTGGCGCCCAAAGATAAAGGGGCTGAGGTGAGTGTGCTTGGGTCCACCTTTTAAACCCTCCAGTGGGTTAGCTGAAGAATGGGAAAGGGCTGCTGAGAGAGGTTGAGAGTGTTACCCCGGTGATACCTCCTCATGTGGACACACACACGCAGAGATCATTCTTACCCCAGGCCGTGGGTGCATGGAGAATCGGATATTGGGAGCCGAGCAATCAGAAAACCAGAGAGCGTGAGAAACGGAGGCCAAGTGAGAAAGGGAGTGGGAGTGAGGGGTCGGGACCCAGGCAGCTGGGGGTCTGCAGCACTGCCTTCACCTGCATCAGGGGGTGAGTCTGGAGCCAGCATTGGAGCAGACAGGTGACAAATAGGATGGACAAAAGACTTGAATGGGAAAAAATGGGAGAAATGCTGAGAAGAACATAAAGCTGCCAGATAAAGTGTATTTAAGGAATATTGAATTTGTTTATTTATTTACTCCATATCCAGAAAAGAATCTGCAACAGCCAAATATTTATGTTAATAATAGGCATTAGAATATGTACTTTGAGAGAGAATGTAGGAATGTGGGTATAAGAGCTGTAACAAAATAACATAAAGCTAGGTTTCTGTACTTGAAAGAGCATAAGAGGTAGCATTCCAAGGTTATTAGGGGCCCCGAGTACCAATCATAACTCGGAATAGGGCTCATAGGCCTCAAAATGACCATGGGATGGAATTTGAGTTCCCTACTCCCACTTGCCCTAAATGAAGAATATTGCCTTGTTTCAGAATAAGCCTTGGGGTTTAAGAAAGAGCCCTGGGGTTCAAGATTTTTTCATCATGTGCCTTGACGTTTTATTTTTCAGTTTGAGGTGATCCCAAGGATCTGACACTTGGCGGGGGGAGGAATAGATAATTATTATAATAGCTAACATGTATTGAATATTCACTATGGGCCACACACTGTCTAGAGTGCTTTGAATGTACCAATTCATTTAATCCTCTTAGCAACCCTATGAGGTATATGCACCTTTAATATCTCTATTTTATAGATGAGGAAACAGATGCAGAGTGGCTTAGCAATTTGCCCAGAATTGTAAGCAGCAGAGCTGGAATGCAGATCCAGGTGGGGTCTGAACAACTAATGGTGCAGAAAAGAGGAGGGTGGAATCAACTCAGCCGTCTTGGATCTTTCCCATGTGAAAGGAGCAGAACCCTCATCAGGCTAGTTTTGAATTCAAATCCTGGACTTGGCGTCTGCATTTAGCTGGGCCTTCAGGAAGAGTTAACTGCCTTAACCAAGTAGGCCAAGTGTGTCTCCTGCTGCCAGACCACAAGGTAGAATTTCTAGGCAAAGGCAGGGATGTTGGTCTGTCTGAAAACCCTCAGAATGTGTGTAGGTTGCTCCACAGATTTCTGGGTGGGTGTACAAGTACTTTCTGGTCTCTACTGAAGTGGGGAGGGGACTAAGGGCCAGAAACAAGAGGTCTAGGGGAGATGCAGAATCCAAGAGACTCAGTACTATGATGTCATGCCACACATGTTTATTGAGCTCCTACTACATGCCCCATCTTGCCTTACTTTTCTTGGTGTGTTACTCTATGCAGATACCCATTACCAGGTTCCTAGGAATTCCTTGCCTTTGTGGGCTCAGGTAGGCACTTGCATAGCTGCTCTTCCACCTTCCTTGCCTGGTATCTAGCAGGCCAGACTGCAGGGCCCCCACTGGTACATGGCTGTGTTTGTTCAATAATGCTTGGAAGCACAAGTGAGCTCTGTATTACCGCCTTTTCGCTGGGGTGTCTGGAGGGCCAAGAAGCTCCTAGTTGTAGCCCTACAGAGCCACAGGGACTGAACCAAAGCACCAGCCATCAGCTTTGTTCCTCAAGCCTCTAGAGAAAACCTTTGATTTCATGGGGATGATTATTTTTATTCTTGCCCACTCAAGGATGAAGCCCAAGAAACAAGGGGTTGCCCCTTTCAGAAGTATCACAATGGGTCACCTCCAGCCAAACCCACTGTTTTTTGTTTTTTGTTATTTCTGGGTTTGCTTGAGCCTCTCTTGGAAACCATTACTATACAACTTACTTAAAAGAAAGAGTGGAGGGATTGGGCATAAGAGACTCAGACAGAGAGGGGAGTAGGTGGGGGGCTTGGGACAGAGAGGCTGGAAGTAATGTGTTGTCAGAGAAAGTACAGGAAGAACACATTAAAGTCACAATCTGATTTAAATCGATTCCATTTTGTAGTGACATTTTTAATCTTCTGCAAAGTTTGACTTTTCGCCAAGCCTGGAGAATTGGAACTTTGGAAGAAGGTTTCAGAAAAAGACACAACACAACACACACACACACACACACACACACACACACACACACACAGAAAGGGGGAGAGAGAGAAAGGGGGGGGAGACTTTTATCCTAAAGTCATTGTAAATCCAAAGCAGGGTTTTATCCTCCACAGTTAAATGAGAAAGAAAAAAAAATCAAGAATACCAACATTTGAGGTACAAAGACTGTCATGGGCCAGTGGAAGTTTGCAAAATTATATGTAAATGACCAAAGTTTTTACTATGGTGGCCCTGTGCTTTCCCAAAGCTAATCCCAAAGAGAAAATCTACTTAGCAAAAGAAAGTTTTGTCTAATTTGGTTAACAGTTGAGAAGTGACAAAAATGCTGAATATATTAATAATTTATATTTCCAGGGTAACACTATATCTTTAATGCTTCACTGCCAAAGGGAATTCAGATTGGCTTAATGCTCAGAGAAAAAAAGGCTGAAAGGCCTTCCTTCATATTCTGTATCCAGCGCTGATAAAAATGGGTGTAAGACATGTATTCCAATAATAGGCACCATGCATTCTCCCATTTCTGCATAATTTGTTTTCATCCCATATTGCTCAATATATATTTGTTACCCAGTGGCCTCCTGACCTTACACCGACTTTCATGCTCCAACTATATCATTTCATAAGGGAGGAGATACTTGTTTGCATCTCACATTTTATAGATAAGTATTGTAGTGACATATAAGTGTGTGTAAGGGCAAGAACCCTTTACTTGAAAGACTTTTTCTAAAGTTTATAGATTCTCCCTGCCTCCAAAACATACACATTTGATTTAAGTTTCACTTTATGGACAACATAATGAAGTGGCTGTGTGTGTGTGTGTGTGTGTGTGTGTGTGTGTGGTTTTTCTGGTCCTGTCTTTGTAATCAAGTTTGAGGGTTTATAAATTGTGGGCCATCTTACTCCATGACCTCAGTAAACAGTCTAGGTCAGAGCTCCCTTAAGCCCTGTCCACAGAAATGGAATAAGTTAATTTATTGCACTCCAGCTAACCTGAGCGGTGACAAATAATCGTAGTTCAGCTAAATGGCCTCAGGAAACAGGAAAACCTGCTACCTAATTTTGAGTTATTTATTTAAAGGGCATCAAAGGGAACGAGAACAAAAAGAAAAGACAGAAACAAAGAAAAAAAGTCAATGAAGGAAAAATTTTAAATTCTCACAAAGACAACTTTAATGGGTTGGTTACCTTGTTCATTTTACCAGTTAACATAAAAAACAGTGAGGCTTATTTTGCTCTCTGGGTCCTAGAAAAACCTGATTTCAGCTTGCTTTTTTAAATGTATTGCTGTTTTGTGGGTAAGACAGATCGAATTGTCGTTGAGAACTACGAGCCCCTTACAGATCACTAGCCAAGTCTTCCCTAGACCCCCAAACGTTCCTATGTTCTGGGTGGAGCGAAAAGGTTAAAATCCCCCTCCCCCAGGAAAAGGTGGAGAAGCCTTTCTCAGCAGGCCCAAGAACCCAGCGTCTCAACGCCGCAACAGTGGCCGGATGTGGGTGTGGGCAGAGGGAACAGTCCTTTAGGGGAGCACGTCTCCCAACGCGGTCGCTGCCGGCCTCTCACCAGGTTGCCCAGCGGCCCCGAAGCTGAGCTGATTTGTGCGCCAAAGGCAACTCCAGCTTCCTGAACCCTTCGGTGCCGACGAGTAGTTGTCATTCGAAGATAAACTTCATCGGATGTTGTTTCTAAGCCACACTCGGAAGCTACCTCCTCTACCTATTTTTTTACCAGACAGGTTGAGACCGTAAACCTAGTCACGCATCCCGATGGTCTGAGTTTCGGCGCGCTCCAGACCAGCGGGCATGTGGTGCGCGCGTGTCCGGGGCCTCGTCCCGGGTTAGGGAAGGGCGCCCAGGTCGGAACTGGCGAAAGTCCGCCAAAGCCAGCTTGGGGAGGGTCCTTCGATTTGTATTTTCTGAGAGCTGAGGGCCCTGTTCCTCGAGTCTGCCCTTCCCCCAGGCAAATGCCCAAGGTGCGCCCGAGGCAGGTGCGGGTCTGGAGCCCCGGGGGAAACGCGAATCCAGCCTGGAAGCGACCCCTCCACTTAGCCTCCCCGCCTCCTCAGACACCGCAGCGACCCGCCCCCTTCCCCACCCAGACTACTGAGGGCCGTCACCTTGGCCCCAATGAGCCTTGCGCCCGAGACACCTCGGAGGGGGTGGGTTTGGGAAGAGCAGAAGGTAACAAGAAATCCATCTTTATGGGACCTTCAGAAAACGTTTATTGCCGGGGGGAGATCCTTCAGAAGACTCTTTCGCTTTTGGCCTTCCCCCACCCAGCTCTTTTGTTGGCACCGTATTTACACTTGTACAATATACAGTATTTCTCCCAGGCAGCGCCCGAAGCGCAAAGAAATCTGCGGGCGAGTCGGCGTCAGAGCACCGCGGGGTGCTGGGGCGTGTGCAGGTTCAGGGCGTTGGGGTGGGCGTGGCCGATCAGGTTGAGGTAATGCCGGTCCAGGCCCTGCACGGGCGTCAGGAAGGGGCTGTGCTGCTGCGCAGGGCTCGGAAGAGGCACGGGTGCGCTGGGCAGGTAGGGCAGCGCCGGGCTGCGGGCCGCGCCGTGTGGCCAGGGGAAGGACCCCGGGGCCGCGCCCTGCGGGAACACGGACGCCTCACCAGGGCTGTGGCCTGCGAACTCGGGCCCCGCTGGGTGCAGCTGATAAGAGAAATCCGGCTCCGGGAGCGAACCCAGCGGCTGGAAGGCGGGCTCGGCGCCCAAGCGGGCCTTGGACTGCAAGAAGGCGAGGATGCGCGCGTACTTGGTGTCCTTGGTCTCCATCCTCTCCACGGTGGTGAGGTAATGCACCAGGTTCTTCATGCACTCGTGGTAGCCGTAGTGGAAGTAGTTGGCAAATTCCGCTAGCAGTTCTGCTGGAGGGGCGAGAAAAACCGTAGAAAGAAAAAAACCGTGAGCGCCCTTTCCAACCGGGAGCGCGAGGCGGGGGCCAAGCACCTCCCATCACGTTTCCTGGCCGTAGTTTCCGTTGGACGCCCGCCCTCTCCTCTGGTTACTCTGGAGACTGGAAAAACGCCAGCTAGCGACTTCCTTTTCCTTAAGAGTCTGACCCCACCCTCCCCACCTGAGAGGAGCCCGCGCAACCTGTATCCCCAGACATCTGTGCTCCAGTCCCCCTGGCTTTCACGGGAGTCCGCTCCTACCTCCACCCCGCCCCCGCCCCGGCAGCATCCAGAGAGCGAGAGACCTCTCGCGAGCGCCGCTTCACTCCCACTCCCGCCCCCAGGTCTCCGTGTGGCGCACGGTCCCTGTCCAGGTTCCCCTTTGCGCAACCCGCGCCCACCTTTTTCCCTTCCCCGGGGAAAATCAGCGGAGTGCAGGGCTCTCAGGTACTGAACGGTCATCTCGAGGATCTCCGCCTTCTCCAGCTTCCCGGAACTCTGCAAAAGGAGGAAGGGCTCCTCGAAGCGGCCCAGCGGGTGCCGGCCAACCCGGGCAGGCTGGGTGCAAGGTTTTATCCGGAGAGGACCAGCGAGTGGGGCGCTGCTGTGGATCTGCGCGAGGGCCACCCGGGGCTCACTCAGCGCTCAGGCACCCGGGAAGGGAGCCCACACGTGCAAAGCCCTCTCCGGCTCCAGACTCTCGGCATCACTGCCGAGAGTGGCGGCAGAGGATCCCCAGCGCCAGCACCGTTTTCTCGGCCGCCGACGTTACCTGCTTCGCCAGGGCCATGGGCACCGTCTTGCCCAGCTCGTTCAAACAGCGGTTAATCCGGTCTCTCCTCCGCTTTTCTATCACTTTGTGGGAAACGGGGGTTCTCTGCGAACAGAGGTTTGCATGTTTAGGATGGCTTTGCCCAGAGAGACGTGAAAGGCACGGCTGGCACAGCTGTCTCCAAGCCCTCAACGCTGCCCAGGGACTCGCCCCAGGCCCCTGTCCCTTCACAGTGGGTCACATGAGCTCTGCCTTCTCACACCCGCGCTGGTGCGCTCCCCTTCCAGCGTCCGCTGGGCCACACCGCCGTGCTGAGCACCAGGGCAGTGGGGAGGTGGCCACCAGCCTCCAGGCGTGGGCTCCTCCCTGACTGAGGCGTCCCCTCCCTCTATCCTCGTCCCCTTCCCAAACCACTCAGGATTCCTCTCCAGGAGAAGTCCCGTTGGATAATGTCCCTGCCCGTCGGTCCAGCCAGGTGGTGCTGCGGGCGTCAGATGCCCCCACCCTGTTGGCGCAAGAGCCATCTGGGCTCAGCCGACTCACTTTGCGTTCCTTGAGCTTTCCTGACATTCTGGTCAGTACGCGCCCTCGGGAGAGGCCGTGGCGCGAGGCACCCGTCCACTTTTCGCCTCGTGTGCCTCCTCGAGTGTCCCAGGTAGACTGCAGCCTCCCAACTACCAGGGGCTGCCTTATAAAGCGGTCATCCAGGGCTCCAAGTGCATTCACGACTTGAATTATTCCATAGGATTAGGGGAGCTGCGTTTGGGGGATGCATGCATTCAAGATCAGATTTTTTTTTAAGTTAAGAAAAAAAAATTAGCAGCCGAGGGGGGCGAGCTGGGGGCAGATCAGCTTTGTTAATCCACGTGGCCCTTCAAAGGACACGTGACCGGCGGGGGAATAACATTAGCATGGCAACAGCCGGGGCGGGAAGGAGGCGGTAAACCTGCGCCGGCGGACGAGCGAGCGCAGGGGCGCAGCGGCCGCGGGCGCCGGGGGGCGAGGACCCTCACAAAACAGTGTCGCCTCCTTTAGTCCCACCGCTGAGTCTCACACGATTGCCTGTTTACAAATCCCAGCAAGCCCGCAGTCCCAGCGCCGAGTGCGTTTTAAAGCCTGTCCAGAGTCATTAAAGTAATTAAGTAAGCCTTTAATAGGCTGTTCCGCCGGGTTCAAGGGAGAGCTCTTGGAGACGGAGGCGCCCCGTTTGTTCCCAGGCTTTTCTCACACGACTTGGTGACACGTCCATCTCCCCCCTTTTTGTTTACACCGCTTTATTTGTCCGGACATCCCGGCAGGTGTGGGGCTGCGGCGGGCACAAGAGGCTCCCGCCTCGCCTCGCCCCTCCCGCAGGTCTTTGGCACGCGACGCTCCCCCCTACTCCCTGATCACATCGCCGCCTTTCTTTTCTCCCCCCCTCGGGCTCTCTCTTCGCGGGGGGAAGAGGCTCAATTTGTAGCCTATTATCCTATACGGAAAATGTCCATTGAAAAGTATGAATAGTTTCATTGGGCTAAATTTTAATAATGCCAGAGGGTGGGGGAGAAAAGACAGGCAGGCGTGTGTGTGAGTGTGTGTGCGTGTGTGTGTGTATGTGTGAGAGGGGGGTGGTGGGAGGATTGGGGGGCAACACGGAGAAGAGTGAGCTGAGAAGAAAAGGGGGAATGCAGCTGGCCCAGGCGAGCATTATGCGACGTCACCTGCGAGAGGGGGCGCCTACAGACCCCTATTCATTTGCCTAATTTTGGTCAATTTAACAAACTTCAGGAGAAATTATTGTGGCTTTGTCAGAGAGGGTGAAGCCTTCTGATCGAATTAACAGCATGTTTTGATCCGGTAAATGTCATTAGAAAGGGAGAAACAATCGCGCTTAGAGGGCTCTAAGTAATGCGCCCAAGTGGAGACGCCAAAGCGCACGGCTCACAAAGGGAGCAAGTAGCTGCCACAGGGAACTTTTGTACCCGCCCATCGCCCAAGTTTTGACACAAAAAGGCATTATTTCATACTTGAATACGTTTAATCCAACGATTGTCTATTTTCTGCAAACATATTTTCACAGCATTGTTAACTTTTTATGTCTCCCTTTCGCGGGCGCCTTAAAGTTTGGGGGCGGGAGAGCGCAGACAGTTTGGGCATCAATATTTGTCACTGAAAAGGGCTCCGTGAAGTTAGGGAGGTTGATCTCTTTTTTATGGTTTTAGAGAGCGAATATATCGGGGGAGGAGGAGGGAGGGAAGGCACGAACCGAAAGGAGGGAGGAAATTTGCTGGACTGGCGCGAGGGGCAGGAGGGGGGCGGCGGCGGCTGGGAGCTCTGCTCCGCCTGCGCCTCTGCGGGCAGCCGGGCCCAGCAGCCGGGGGCCTCCTCCCCGACCGCCAGGCCTCGCCGGCACTTGCTGCGCCGGAACCCGCGTTCTGGGGGGCTCCAGGCTTGCGGGCTGTGCGTGGGGGCCAGGTTTCTTGCAGATGGAAACTGTAAAAATGCTTTTTGTTCTATGACCTGCTCCGGAGCCGCTGAGCTCTCACCTTTTTCTAATCTGTTCCATTTGAGGACAACCTAGACCTCTCCCGACACATCTTTCCCTCCCTTTCTGCTCCCCACCTCGCCTAAACTCTCTCTCCTCTGCTGGACTACGGCAGGGCCCGGGCTCTCCCTTTGGGTGTCGTTAGTCCTTGGCAGAGGTGGCTAGGGGGGTGACCTGCTCTCCAGTGGCACCTAGGGGTCTCCTAGGGCGCAGAGGCGGGCCTGGCGGGCCGGGCCTCGGGGACGCGAGCGACCCACCTGCTGCAGTCTAGGAGGTGTGGGGCTCGGTCCGCACCACGCACCCCTAGGGTGTCCCTCTCCGTCTTACTCTCAGTCTCCTCTCGACGTTTCTTTTCTCCTTCACGCCAGATTGGACACGACCCGCACCCTCCCGCAGGTTGCTCTGCCAGCCGCCGGTGCCCTCTCAGAGGTTGTCGATTTCAGTATATTCACTCGCACACAAGGGGATTAAACACGAACCCTTATCATCCAAATTAACTAACGTGAATGGGTAAAAGGGAGCGCGCACACTTCTCACCCCCATCCCCTTTTTAAGCCAGCGGACTAGGAGTTGATCCTCTTACAGCTGGTGTTAACCGCCAGCTGCGGGCACCTTCCACGGGCCAAACTTCATTCTGTGCAAACTGTTTAATTTCCCGTGTTTGCTTGGGAGCTGGGCTCCAGATCTTGCCCAGGGCTGCAAGTCCCCTCGTATGGCTTGGGGGAGGGGCCCAAATGAAGGTGGGTAAGTGAGGGGAAGTGGGGTGGAGGGGTGGCCATCCTCACCAAGTCCTCTGGGTCTGCAGCCCTTTCTGGAAGACTGGGAAAGCCTCTTCCCGTTCAGGTGAGCGGAAGGGTGTGTTTTATTTTTGTCTTCCCGGCAGGAAGGCTTGAATCACGCTGCCAGAAAGGGGGATGCTGGGACTCTCACAGTCATCTTCCCTTTAATCCTCCTTCCCAGGATGGTGATAAAGTGTTCCCTGATGGTGACCGACTTTCCACTCAAAATGAGAGCAGAATAATGAAGAGCTATGGTCCCTGGAACCAAACAGTCATTCAAATTCCAGCTCCACCACCTACCAGCTGGGTGAGACTTCAGGCTATTCACTGAATCTTGCTGTGCCTCAGTTTCCTCTTCTGTAAATTGGAGATAATTACTGTATCTACCAGGTCACAAGGTGGCCACTGGGATGAAGGAAGTAAATATAGGCAGGGCACCTAAAAGAAGGCTTACCTACTCAATTAATGGTTTTACTTTGCCCGGAAATCACTTCTACAGTGGTTCTCACATAGTGGTGTTTTGTGGGGTTTGTGCTGTTGTGTGATATTTTCATTCATTTCATAGTTCTTCCCATCGCTGAGAAAGCTTCACTCTCCATAAAAAAGCCCCAGTATTTGGCCTGAGGTTTGTTAAATCGACCAAAATTAGGCAAATGATGGGGGCCTTTAGATGCTCCCTCTCACAGGTGACACCTAGTGCTTGGTGGCCAGCAGTGTCTCCCAGGGTGTGTGAGGCTGAGAAAAGACTCCAAGTTCAGAAGCCCCTCAACTCAACAGCATGACCATTTCAAGTGATTCAAACATTAGCATCAAACTCAAAGGAAAGCTAGGAAGTAAGACTACTTAGAAATTAGACGATGCTAATTCAATAGTAGTCTGTACTTAGACTCCTGGCATCTGAAGACCTTTGTTGGAGAATACAGCAATCATAAACAGAAAATGTTTATTATTGTTAATATTATTATTTTTACTTTAAAAAAATGTTTTAGCTACATAGATTTGACATACAGCTTCCAAACACTGAAAAATGGACTCTTTTGTGTTTCTTTCCAACTCTAGAAACTGAGGGTTTATGGGCTTGGGAAGGGGAAGGGGTAATGAATGGAAAGAAAACAAATCTAGTGGGTATTTGGTCATTTCAGCCAAATTGCTCTAAGATGAAGTGTTCTGGGTGATTTCAAATCTCTCCCTCTTCCTCCCATCTTAATACACAGACTTTGTAGATTCATTAGTGGGACTGGGGATTTTATCAAGTGGGGAAACGTGAGGAGTCTTGTCAGAGAGTGGAGGAAACACAGCAGTGGCTGACTCTCCTGTACTTCTGAAGCACCAGGAGGTCAAGGCACAAAGAGAAGCCACGTTGGGCTCTATTTCTGAAGCGAATAGGATCCCAGAATGTGGGACTGTAGGATGTTTCCTCTGAAAGAAGCCCAGAAAAGCATCAAGTGTTTGTTGATTTGCTGTGTGACCTCCAGGGCCGAGGGCCTCAGTTTACTCCTCTGTTACTGCAAGGAGAGTCCCAGCAGGGACGCTGTGATTCAGGACTGGCAGACGTTCTGTAGGACACCTGCTGCCTTTGGCTGGTGTGATCGCTGTCAGAGGCATCAACTGTGCCCTTGGGCCTCTGTCCATGTGTTCCTGCTTCTCCCAAGTCCAGTGATGACAGCACGTTGTGGGCACTGTTGTGAGCCAGAGGCTGGGAACACCACTCAGAAAAGGACATGGCTCAGGGGCATGTCCTCTCATAAAGAAGACAAGGTCTGTGCTTGTGTCAGACCCTGGTACAGAAGCCTCAACACAGCAGTCACCCTCAGTGCCCAGTCACCCCCAGTGCCCATCCTAGAAGCCATGCAGCACACATCCTATTGGGATGGTGACTTCTCTGGGCTTTTCCTTACTCAGCACTCCAAATTCTTCTGTTCCCTCTGATCACCAGTAGTATTCTCAGCTCAGCAAGGACGTCAGCAGGAAGTGTGTGTCAGGAGACGGTGCTTGTCAGAGCAGCCAGATGACGGTGGGGGGGGGATGTCTCCAGCCATGAGAACACACACTGAAGGTGTCGGCTTTTATCTAAACCCCGAATCTGAAAGGAGACCAGAGACTTGGGAAAACTGTATCCATAATAGAGTGATTCCCCAGATTTTGGTCTGTATCTCCTTTGTTCTTGTCTCTGACGCAGTTTAGTTCTTTGCTTTCTAACTATTTTTAGATCTAGTACCTGAGTTTTTGCTGAATGAGGTAGCAGCTCTGGAACCACGGTTAGGCACCAGCCCCACATCTATCGAATGGCTCAGAGGCCTTCAGTTTCTCTCTCCTTATGGGAAGTCCTGAAACATGACACATATGCCTCTAGAATCGGATGCCTTCTGAAGTTGGCTGTATTGTGTTTTCAGTAGAAAGGAAGTTCTTTTTACTTAATCACTTGCTACTCACATGTGGTCCTCAGACCAGCAGCGTCGTGGTCACCTGGGAGTTCATTAGAAATGCAGAACCTCAGGCTCCTCCCTTGACCTAACAGAATCAGAACCTGCATTTGAACCAGATCCCCAGTTGATTCCTGCGCCCTTCAAAGTTTGTGAAGCACCACTTTAGCTGAAGTTGGAGGCCACCATATGGTATTTAACAGCTGAAGGATACCAGTTGGCAAGTGCCAGGTAGGAATGGGTAGCCTAGAAAGACAACAGCAAAGGTGGAGGGGACTTTCAGGCTGTCCTAAGTGGAAATAATTAAGTGCGCAGATTGAAAGGCTTCCTGTGAACAAGGGGGCCTCTGTAGCACTGCTCGTTCAAATGTTCTCTGGGGTGTTCGCAATATTTTCCTTAGTACTGCCTCTTACGTGCAGTGATTTATTTCCTGCATGTCTCTCCAGAATTTGCAAGTAGTAGTTGCTCAATGTAGTTTTTTTGTTTTTTGTTTTTTTTTTTGCGGTACGTGGGCCTCTCACTGTTGTGGCCTCTCCCGTTGCGGAGCACAGGCTCCAGACACGCAGGCTCAGCGGCCATGGCTCACGGGCCCAGCCACTCCGTGGCATGTGGGATCTTCCTGGACCGGGGCACGAACCCGTGTCTCCTGCATCGGCAGGCGGACTCTCAACCACTGCGCCACCAGGGAAGCCCTCAATGTAGTTTTGATGAATGAAGGAAAACTGGAAGAGGGGCTTCAGGGATTATTTTGGCAATCTGTCACAGGGCCCCATAGGGTCATATTTTACCATTTAGTTTCGGACTTTTACAAGAACTAACAAAGGGAAACATAAATATAACTATTGAGTGAGAACACTTAGGGAGGTTGCATGATAGGTGAAGGAGTTGTTTTCCATAGTTTGACATTAACATCACTTAGAAAATATGCTACAGATATTGTGAACCGTGTTGATTCTGGGCATTGATTTTCCTAGGCAACTGGCTTTTCTTTGGGGGCTGATAATTCCAGCTTTTTGCTCTGTATTAACTTGAGCAGCATCCAGAAGTCATCATGGGGAGCTTCAGCTTAGAGTACTGAGGGGAGTTCTTTCTACAGCTTAAAGATTTCATCTGCTTTACAGGGCGACTTTGCACACAAAATTAGAGATATATATTGCTGACAATAAGAAATTATTGTAAATTGCAGTAAATAACACAGAACTTGGGGAGAAGATTCAGGAGGAGGAGAAAATTACAGGAGTGTTCACAGATCCCATTGTATGGGCAGTAATCAAGTAGCAGTAGTCTGTCAGACGCCCCATCTGTTCCTGTGGATGTCACCCCGGATCCACCCTTCTCTCTCTGCCTTCCTCATTCATCCACCACCAGAATTCAGTACTTAACTGTGTGCCAGGCACTGTGCAGGGCAACATTGGAATCACTGAGAACAAACATAGAACTTTTGGAGAATCTATACGTTCTCACAAGTGAAAAGAAGACCCTGACTAAGGGGAATGTTCTTGAGGGCAGACCCCAACCCTAATTTACCTGTTTGTTGGTCCATTTCCCTAAATTTTCACCTGACTGTTAGTAGTTTCCATTCACTTTGTTTCTTTACACTAATCGTACCAATTAGACATTAATTTGAGGAGTTATAAATGCCCTCCTTTTAAAACATGGTTGCCTCTGAGGGCATTAAGGATCTCTCATTAGTGTGAATTGATATAACTGGATTTTGGTCCTCTCTAACACCAAACTAAAGAAGGCTGTCAAGAAACAAGTTTCGAAGGAGAGGGAGGTAATTTAGGAAGAGCTGGTGTATTCAATATTAGTTTCCTGTGGCTGCTATAACAAATTAACATAAACTTTGGAGAAATTTATTCTCTCACAGTCTGGAGGTCAGAAGTCTGAAATGAATAGTACTGGGCCGAAATCAAGGTGAGAGCAGGGCCACACTCCCTCTGGAGGGGCTAGAGGAGAATCTGTTTCTTTTCTTACCTTTTCAGCTTCATGGCTGCCCGCATTCCTTGGCTTGTGGTCACATTACTCCAGTCCCCACCTCTGTGGTCACATCGATGTCTCCTCTTCTCTGTGTCAGGTCTCCCTTTGCTCCTCTCTTATAAGGATACCTTATATGGTTGCATTTAGGGCCTACCTGGATAATCTCCCCATCTCAAAACACTTAATTTAATCAAATCTGCAAAGTCCTTTTTTTGGCCTTTATATGGTAACATTCACAGGTTCCAGGAATTAGGACACGGGTGTCTTTTGGAGGCCAAAGCCTCCTGTACCTGGTCAAGTACCATAGTAGGAGCTGAGATAGCATCTGTGCACTGATGCTCTGAGAACAGGGGCAAAGCCGTGGGCAAGAGGAAGTGGGAGAGAAGATAAAGGGAATCATGTTCTTTCCAAACATGGCAGAACTGTCCCTCTAGGCTTCTTCCTTCCCGTTTCCCCTTCTCCCTGCTCATCCTTTCTTATCCCTCATGCATCACAGCACCCCTTGCTCCCAGGCCTTAGGTTTGAAGCTGCTGTGATATACTTATGCTGCATTATGAGTTAGATCCTCTTTAGTTTACTACACTCCGACCCTCATTACTACTTACACAGACATGTACACGCACACAATGACTTTGTCTAAAAATTATATAATTAAGACCCAATCTTTTCCCCACTCTTCTCCAACATCCCTCTTCTTCTAGTTGGCTACTGTTTTTTTTTAAATGCCATGCTCACTCATCAAAGAGATCTGGATATAAATTCTAACTCTGCTTCCAAAGTGGTCTTGGCCAAGTTGCTGTGCCTCAGTTTCTGCATCTATAAAGCAGAGATGATGGTACCTACCTCCTAGGCCTATTGAGATGAGTCAGTGAGGGAATGTTTGTGAAGTTCCTGGCATAATATTCAGACCATAGGAGGTGCACTGGGGCTGAGATTCTCATGCGTTTATCTGGTTGAGCACCTGGTCTATTTCTGAAACAGTGCTGGACCCTCATATTACAATGGGAAACAGAACCCAATTGCTGCCTCAGGAGTTTATCAAGTGAGACAGACACAGGAAGGGAATCAGATACAAGCTGGCAGGAGTGGGGTGATCATAGGAGAAAATCAGGGAGGACTTCCTGGAGGAGATGATGTGTGAACTCAGTCCCAAAAGGTGAGTGCATTAGTTTCCTAGGGCTGCCTTAGCAAATTACCACAGACCTGGTAGCTTAAAACAATGGAAGTTAATTTTCTCCCAGTTTTAGGGGCTACAAGCCCAAAATCAAGCTATCAGCAGAGCCACGTGCCCTCTGAAGGCTCTAGGGGAGATTTCCTTCCTTGTCTTCTCCAGTTTTGGTGGCCTAGGCACTTCTTGGTTTGTGGCAGCATGATTCCAGTCTCTGCCTCCATCTTCACATGGCTGTCTTTGTGTCTCTCCTCCTCTTTTTTTTTTTTTTTTTTTTTTTTTTTTGCGGTACGCGGGCCTCTCACTGTTGTGGCTTCTCCAGTTGCGGAGCACAGGCTCTGGACATGCAGGCTCAGCGGCCATGGCTTACGGGCCCAGCCACTCCGCGGCATGTGGGATCTTCCCGGACCGGGGCACGAACCCGTGTCTCCTGCATCGGCAGGCGGACTCTCAACCACTGTGCCGCCAGGGAAGCCCATCTCCTCCTCTTTTTATAAGGACATTTCTCATTGGAGTTATGGCCCACCTGAATAATTCAGGATGGTCTCATCTTGAGACCCTTAATCACATGTGCAAAGACCCATTTCCCAAATAAGGTCACATTGACAGGTTCCACATGGATGTATCTTTTGGGAGATCATCATCCAGCCCACTACAGTGAGTAAGAGGTAGCCAAGTGAAGACAGGTGGGAGGTAAAGGGAGGCTCTCAGTAAAGGGATTGGCACAAGGAAGGGCGTGAGGGCATGAAACGGCTTTCTGGTTTGAGGAACCACAACATAGTCTCACTAGATCATGAACTGTGAGGAGGAGTGTGGTAGAGGGTGAGTGGAGAGGCAGCCATGGGTAGGGGGGCAGGCCCGGTACCCAGGAATTTAACTTGTTTATATCACAGTGGTTCAGGTCAAGATGCTGAAGTCCTGCATAAGGCTTAGGGACAAGCTGGACATGTTTGAGAGAGAAAATCCACAGAGCTTGGGGAAGGATTAAACATGGTGGGAGAAGAATAGGGAAGAGAATTGCTGGATTTCTGGTTTGGGAATTGACTATGTGGTGACACCATTAATTGAGGTTAGCAGTGAGGAGGAATATAAGGTTGTTTGTTGGGGGGTGTGTGTATATGGGAGCAAGGGATGTAGGAGAAGACGATTAATTTAATTTGGGACATATTAATTTTTTTTTTTTTTTTTTTTTTTTTGCGGTACGCAGGCCTCTCACTGTTGTGGCCTCTCCCATTGTGGAGCACAGGCTCCGGACACGCAGGCTCAGTGGCCATGGCTCACGGGCCCAGCCGCTCTGTGGCATGTGGGACCCTCCCGGACCGGGGCACGAACCCGTGTCCCCTGCATCGGCAGGCGGACTCTCAACCACTGCGCCACCAGGGAAGCCCTGGACATATTAATTTTAAAGTTCATGTAGACACCCCCTAAGTGGATGCCCAGAGACAGCTGAGATAGGAAACTGAAAGTCAGAAATAAAAAGGGTGCATTGGCCTGCAGGGACTGACAGACAATGGCCCTGGATGAAATCACTTAAGAAGAGCTTAAGGGAGAAGGGCAGGGGGCCAAGGACAGAGTCCTGGGGGAAGCTGATAGGCAAGGAGTGGGTGAAGGACATCAGCCAGGAAGGGGTCATCAGAAGGGAAGGAGGAGAGCTCAGAGGCTCCTGGGATTCCTGGGAGCACAGGTGCAGATGGTTCAAGGAGGAGATGCTCACCAGGATCTGACGTAGGAGAGATGCAGGAAATGTCTACAGGACTCAAAATGTCCACTGGGGCTGAGCATGGAGGCCATCATCAAACTCTGCAAGCTTCCAAAGAGCGGTAGAAACAGAAAGGGAGAGCAGACTTTCTTTGACCTCAGTTGTGAGGATATGAGTGCTTTCTTGCATGATGAATTCAGACTGCATGTTAGAAAAGACAGTCCTCCTAGGAAACCAGCAGCTGGAGTTAAATGAAGTGTATCTTGTAACATAGATCTGCCGACGGCCCAGGCCACCGTTGCCTTGCAGGGGGGCAGTGGCAGTGCTGTCCTGCTCTTTCTCATAGGCTAGTAATACTAAAGGTCAACACATAGACAGCATCCCTTACCTCTCAGGCACTGAACTCCTCCCAGCTCTCAGTGTTTTGCAGATCTTTGCTCATCCCCACAACAATAAGATGAGTATTATGTTTATTTTACATATAAGAAAATGAGGCTTGGGGAAGTCAAGGCCCATAACCATGAGGTGGTAGAGCTGATACAAACAAGCTGATCCAACTCCACCAGTGCCCCTTCCCGCAGGACGCCTGACCTTGCTGTAGCCCTGATCCCACTGAGATTACAAGTCACGGGAGAGACTTCTCAGCCCAAAGACTCTACCCACCTTCCAATGCCCAAATGTAGCTGCTGCTTCACAAAGCAGGGGAGCAATTCTCAGTATGCCCAGTGGTCTCCCTCTCAGAGCTCCTAAAGGTACAGTATACCCATAAGTCATCAGGTATTTGAATTCAACTCTTTCTCATTTTTGCTCTCCACATTTCTAATACTCCAGTTATATAACAATGGCTTCCAGACTCTTACACATCAGAAACTTTTGGACAACACACATGCCTGGGTCCCATTACAGACTCATTAAAAAAAACTTTGTGGATGTGGTCCTTGAATCTGTATCTTTAAAAAAGTGAAAAACCAACGAACTCAAGTAATTTGATGCACTGGTTCACTGGTCCACAGTCTGGCAGTTATTAGACACCATCGCTGTAAAATGGCTTGTCAATATTGTGAAGTTATGTTATGGTTACCTGTTGATGTTGGATTTTAGCAGATGGATAGGATGATGAGCATAGGTTTTGGGGGTTTTTTTGTTTTTAATTTTTTTTTTGGCTGCGTTGGGTCTTCGTTGCTGCACGCGGGCTTTCTCTAGTTGCGGCTAGCGGGGGGCTACTCTTCATTGCAGTGCGCGGGCTTCTTATTGCGGGGGCTTCTCTTGTCGCAGAGCACGGGCTCTAGGCACGCAGGCTTCAGTAGCTGTGGCACTCAGTTTCAGTAGTTGTGGCTCACGGGCTCTAGAGTGCAGGCTCAGTAGTTGTGGTGCACGGGTTTAGTTGCTCCGTGGCATGTGGGATCTTCCTGGACCAGGGCTGGAACCAGTGTCCCCTGCATTGGCAGGTGGATTCTCAACCACCGCGAGAAAGCCCCGATCATAGGTTTTTAAATTTTTTTTAATTTTTAAATAATTAAAAGAAAAATTTTAATTGTCTTTAATAAGGCAATCTGTGGCGTATTTGTATTAGGAGAGCTTAATTCCCTTACCTTCTGATTGGCTCAAGAGTACAATCTGTGGATTCAGTTTAAAGCTTGCCTGGTTCTCAAGGCTCATTCTGGGAAAAATGAAAGATATTAGCATTACAGATCTGGGAGAAGAATGACCTAGTATGGAAGCTCTTCAGGATTTGGGCAGATTTGGATGGATCAAGGGTTAGTTGGTGCCCTCTAGTGGTTGGAACTTTTCAACAACTTCTGAGACAAGGGCTAACCCACTTCAGCGGCCGCCTTAAAAAGAAACTGGGTTCAGCCTTCCACTTGCTGTTTGAAGATCAGCTGTGTCTTGCCAGAGCACCTCACCTCTCTGGCTGCAGTATTTTAATAAACAAATTGGAAGATAGGACAAAAATATCAGGGAACAGGGAGTCAGCACGTCCACAGGGCTGCCCAGGAGACCAGTCGTACATGACATCCAGGCAAGAGGGCCCAGCTATGACAGCCCCACCATGCCACACAAGGCTGTCTCCACTGACGTGTGACTTATCTGAGCCTGGAGCCTTGGCTTATTCATCTGTGTGTCCCTAACATCTGGCGCAGTGCCTGGCATGGAGAAAGTGCCCAGTAAATATTTGTTGGAATGAAGGAGGGCAAAGGAAGGACAGTAGGATGTGGACTAGTTTATATTTGTTCAGAGATGGCAGGTAAAGGTGAAGTCCTGGGAAGTGGGGCTTAGTGCTGCAGCCCCTCACTCAGAAACCTGACCAAGAGGGGGTCACACAGCTGCTGTGGGTCTCATACTGCCCCCCCCCCACCGAGGATGAGTGAACACCTGGGTTCTGACACCCAAGGCTTGAAACCTTCCTGAATTCTTTGGCTCCCAAGGTAAGCAGGTTCCTTCTGCCTGCAAGAGTGGGGCAGCGATCAGTGTAACAGGGTTTCTGTGAAGTGCAGGTTATAGGAGGTGAGTTCTCCTGTACAGGGCCTTTTATTCCTCCCCTGCCCATACCCACTTGAGGGTTTTGGCACAGTAAATGGAAAGCACTCTGGTTGCCAGGAGACCTGGTCCTGATTCTCTTATGTTTGACCTTGATAAGTTCCTCCCCTTGTGGTTTCCTTTCCTGCCAAGTGGGAGACTCTCCAGGGATGGGGGTGGTCATAGCCAGGGTCTTTTCTGCTACAGCAGACTCCTTGTATATCTCTGTAGTTGATGGGACCCCCAGCATGCCTGGAAAAAACCACTGGGGGAAAGATACACACAAAAGAAAGAAAGTTAAAAAAGTATAGGGCCGCAGAACTGAAATTAATTGGACGTTTTATAGGAATTGAAACCCATGTTGGTCCTCAAAAACTACAAGCAGGTGGTCTGCAAAATAAAATGTGTTGGAAACCTGAGTAAGAGAAAAAAAAAGTGTAGGGATATGGGAATGGCATTCAAAGAGAAGCAGACGAAGCAGAGAGAAAAAGGAAAATAAACCTATGATTAGCAGATTTCATAAGTTCATTCCACAAATATTTACCAAACACCTGTTTTTTTTTTTTTTTGTTTTTTTTTTTTTTGCGGTACACGGGCCTCCCACTGTTGTGGCCCGGACGCGCAGGCTCAGCATCCATGGCTCACGGGCCCAGCCGCTCCGCGGCATGTGGGATCCTCCCAGACCAGGGCACGAACCCGTGTGCCCTGCATCGGCAGGCGGACTCTAAACCACTGCGCCACCAGGGAAGCCCCCAAACACCTGTTTTTAACTGGTGTGATGGTTAATTTTATGTGTTAACTTGGCTAGGCCATGGTACCCAGATATTAGGTCACACACCAGGCTAGATGTTGCTGTGAAGTTATTTTTTATGAGATTAACATTAACTCAGTAGACTTTGAGTAAAGCAGATTATCCTCCATAATGTGGGTGGGCCTCATCCAATCAGTTGAAGGCTTTGAGAGAAAAAAACCTGAGATCCCCTAAGGAAGGAGAAAGTCTGCCCCCAGACTGCCTTTGGATGCGAGTTGCAACATCACCTCTTCCCTGGGTCTCAAGTCTGCTGGCCCACCCTGCAGATTTTGGACTTCTCAGCCACCATGATTGCTTTAACTAATTCCTTAAAAAAAAACTCTGTCTCTGTCTTCCTCTCTCCAACTTTCTCTCTATTTCACACACACACACACACACACACACACACACACACACACACACACACACACACACACACACACACACACACACACACACACACACACACACACACACACACACACACCATTGATTCTGTCTCTCTGGAGAACCCTGACTAATATACCTGGTATTGTATTAACTGCTGGATAGAGTTGTAAACAGACCCGAGAGACTCGGCCATCTATGTCTCTTGCACTAAGACGTAAAAGGTTTGATGATAGATGGTGGACGGTGGATGGTGGACAGTGGAGACACAAAGGAGGGGTGTTGGAGAAAGGACCGTGAGGAAGACCCAGCTTTGCGCTGCACCTTGGATGATGAGTAGTGCTGGCTAGAGGGCCAGGTACAGGGATGGTTCAGGCGGAGGGAGTTGAGTGAGGATGGTGTGGAGGTGTGATGGGGAGGTGTGCAAGGCCCGAGAAATCTCCTCTCACGCCCTCCTCTTTGGCCAACGTCTACTTTTCTCCGTTTGGTTGTCACTTCCTCAGGGCAGCCCTTCTGGCTTTCCTATTTGGTTGAAACCCCCTAATATGTGGCCCCATAGGATCATGTGCTTGTGACACATAATCATGTAGTTATTTAACACTTATTTGAGTGATTATTCAATAAAGAATCTGTAATCTGAGTGTAAAACAGATTGGAGGAGCTTGGCAGGCAAAACAGTTAGGAGGCTATTGCTGAAACCTGTGGAAGAAGTTATGGGATGGCAGTGGTGGCTGTGGGGATGTTGGGAGTAGACAGACTAGAGAGATGTCAGGGGGCAGGGTCTGTCCCCTTCAGGGTTATAGCCCATCACTTTCTTGTTTATCATTATTTCCCCAGAACTTAGTGTGATGTCTGGCACACAGTAGGTACTCAATCATGTTGGCTAAAGAATGAAGGAATGCCAAATAGGTACGCTGCCTGGCACGCAGTGGAAGCTTCATGAGTATCTGTCTACACAGGTGGATGAATTTATTGCATCTCTAGTGTTGTATCTTAACCAAGAGTTGTAGCTGCTGGAACATTGCTTTGAGTGTTGAGATGTCATACTGCCTTCTGTTTCCTGCGGTCAGTTCTAAGACTGTCTCATGAGCCACCCGATTGCATGGACACAAAGGGGTGTCATTCTGTTCATTAAAGGTTTGGGAGATTCCTCGTTTCCCTTCCTACTAAACAGGCCGATTCTCTTTAGGAATGTGGCCGAGATTATGCCTTTCCTCAGATGTGGTCCTGCAGCTTGTCTGGTCTGTAGTATGTGCCAGGAATGGTGTTAGGTGCTGTACACACATTATTTTATTTAATACCTGTAATTCTTCGAAGTGTTAAAATCTTCATTACCTAGAGGAGGAAAGTTAAGACCAGAGGGCTAATGACTTTGTCACGGTCACCCGACGGGTAAATGGTAGAGAGGAGAAGGGCATCCTGCAGGCTTGACCCTCCTCTCTGTACTAGTGGGGCTCAGCCCGTGCTGCCCAGCAGAATCCCTTGGGGTGCCTTGATCTTGCTTCCCCAGGCGATTGTATCAGCACCTCTGGGGGCAGGGGCCAGGCCTCAGTATCTTTCAAAGCTTCCAGGTGTTTGCAATGGGAGTGCCAAGGTCTGGCAGAGCTGCTCCTCAGCCGCTCCCGGGGCATCTGCCCTTCTCCAGATTCCTGCTGCATCCCTCTGCATGCGTGTCCCAAACTTGGGACATTCAAAACAGCACTCTGCCCTCTCTCCCCAAATTCACACCTCCTCTCAAATCCTCGATTTAGAATTCCTTCGCTGACGGAACACAAATCCTGAATCTCCTTTTACTTTTGCTTTTCTCTTACTCCATCCCACGGTCACTGAGTTCAGTTGATTCCCTCTGGACACCTCTCCAGCCTGTCCACCCTTGGTATCCTCGCAGCCACCACCATTGCCACCCAGTTTCTCTCATGGGCTTTGGCGACAGCTAACCTCTTGCCTGCCACCAGCAAGCTCCTCCAATCCACTCTAGATGTATTGTTGCTGGATTAATCTTTCTAAAATGCTAAAAAGACTTCAGTTGCTTCCTGTTGGCTTTAAAAAAAAATCTCAGCTCCTCAATACATCATATCTTGCCGTAAGATACTGGTCTTCTCCTGCTTTGTTATTTTAAGCAGCCGACAGTCCTGTATTAAAGTACTTGTAGCTTTTCCTCAAGTGCTAGAGAGCTCATTCTTAATATCAGACAAGATGGAATTCAGGCCAAAAAAAAACCCCTATTGAGTAAGGGCACTTTATAATGCTAATAGGTGTAATTACAAGAAGATATAATAGTAATGGGGATTTGTGCACTGGATAACATGGCAACTCCGTCCATAAAGTAGAAATTACAAGCAATATAAGAAGTCTACATTTACTACTACTAGTCCGCACAATTAAGTAAGGCAAATCTAACTGATAGATACTGATAGAACTCTGTATTCTGGAAATAGAGAATGTACCTTCTTCACAAGTGCCCATATAACACTGTGAATTACAGATATTCCAAGAGTATAAATAGTGCAGAAAATATTCAGTGATCATCATGCAGTAAAACCAAACATTAATAATAAAGCCAGAAACAAAATGTCCCTTCCACTAGGAAATTAAAAATCTCTCTGTTTACATGTTGAAATATTTACAGAGGAAATGATAAGATGTCTGGGATTTGGGGTAGGATGAACCCAGATTTGTCATATATTGATTATTATGGGACATAGGTGATGGGTACATAGGAATTAATTATTACTATTCTCTGTACTTTGTGTATGTTTGGGACTACCCATTAAAGAATTTTTAAATCCCTTTATTAAATATTCTTGATACAAAGAAGATATAGAAATCAAAATTATAAAATTTCTAGAAAACAGCAATAATGAAACCTATAGAGTACAGATAAACCTGAGTTCATGGGAGAATTTATAGTCTTAAGTATTTAAATCAATCCAAAAAGAAAGAAAGAAGTCGGGAATTCCCTGGAAGTCCAGTGGTTAGGACTCTGTGCTCTCACTGCCGAGGGCCGTGTTCAATCCCTGGTCGGGGAACTAAGATCCTGCAAGCCACACAGCACAGCCAAAAAAAAAAAAAAAAAAAAAAGGAAAGAAAGAAAGAAAGAAGTGAATTATGCATTCAACTCAAAAAAAGTTTTAAGTAAAGAACAATAAAACAAGCCAAAGCAAAGCAAAAGGAAGAAATGGAACACAGATAAAAAGCAGAAATTAATGAAGTAGAAAATAAAAGAAGGTAGTGCCAAATCCAAAAGCTGGTTCTTTGGTAAAATGTAAATCATTAGAACTAATCTAGGAATAATCAAAATAATCTAATTTTTGATTGGAATCACAGAATAATCATTAGAATAAAATGATTCAAACCAATTGGGTCACAGGCTTATTAAAAATAATACTATGATACACAGTCTTTTTACCCAAAGACTTTTGCAGTTTGCAAAGGCAGATCTGATTCAGCAGTCATGCAAAAGGAAAAGTATTTGCAGAGGAATTTTGAAAAGCTGAAATGAAGCAGTTGCGTTGTAACTGATTTTCACAGATAAGTTCTGCCTAAAATTGAAATGTGTCACATGCAGAACATTTTCTTCACGGTGATGATTTTGGCCTGGGTGACCTCTCTCCACGCCTGCTCCTGTTTTAGCCAACACTCCCTCCACTCAGTGTCACAGCTAGACGCCAGCAGTGATTAGAGCCTTCTCCACACCCGGGACCTGCAGCAATCTCAAATGCGTTTTAGATAAAGTTCTAGCCAGAAACTGAGCCAGTTAATTTTGGCCTTTCATCCCCTTCATCTCCAATCACCTCCACTCCTTCATTCAACCTTCTTTCCCCCCTGTGCTTCCTCAGGTGAAGTCACCGTGACCCTGTGACTCGGCATCTTCCATTCTTCCCTGTTCATGCTAAGTCCTCCCCTCCCAGCCCCTGTCTGAAGAGACCACTTCCTGTCGAGCTGCTCATTCGTTCACACCCCAAGGCTTGCCTACTGCAGGGCCATAAACTACCTTCTGTCAGCTCTGCTTCCACATCACCATAGATGTGATCCCATAAACGTAACACTGGGGCTTCAATGCATCTGCATGTTGACCTCTTCACCTCTGTGCTTTTCTGTCTCCACTCAGCCTCCAGTTGCAGTGCTCCGCCTTGGGTCTCATTATCCTTGGAAAATTCCACCTGTGAAAGAGTCCAAACGCCTCTGACCATAATCCAGCCTTTCCTAGACCTTCCAGCTCTCTCATTAAACAGTCCACAAAAATTTAATTAGCACCTACTATGCTCTAGGAACTGCACAAGGCCCTGGGATACAGTGACGAACCAAGTAGACAGGGTCCCTTCTCATGTAGCCTGTTCCTGCTGCAGGAGAACAGCCATCAAAGAAGGACCTCATTCAGTCTTAATTAAACTGAGGCAAATGCTGTGAAGAGAAGCACCACCACCCGTCCCCTCGTGACAGCTAGTTCTTGTCTCTTCCACATCCTTCAGGCGTAATGAGCCCCTTCTCTTTGCCTCCACTCCTTTCCCACCCGGACTCCACGGTGCATCATTTCAACCACCCTGTAGCAGCTCTCTCAATACCCTTGTCCCTTTTCTTTGGCAGATCAACACGCACGATGTCAATTCAGCTTTACATCTTTCTCCTTAAACCAGAGACCCGAGTAATGCTGATAAATCCCGAATCAGCATTCCCCTTTTGTGACATCCAACCCCAACTGCACCCTCAAGACTGCTTAGCAAAGCTCTTTCACCTGCTCCTCTCTCCCCCGACCCCCTGTCATCATCCCAGGCTTGCTCCACACCGTCTCCACGCCACCTGACACGCTTTTCTCTGGAGATGTCCTGGTGTCTTACTTCACAAAGAAAATAGCTACCTCTAACAGGAGCTCTCTCCTCCTCCACTCTCTCCCCCTCCACTCTCTCCCCCTCCACTCTCTCCCCCTCCACACTCTCCCCTTCCACTCTCTCCCCCTCCACTCTCTCCCCCTCCACTCTCTCCTCCTCCACTCTCTCCTCCTCCACTCTCTCCCCTTCCACTCTCTCCCCCTCCACTCTCTCCCCCTCCACTCTCTCCCCTTCCACTCTCTCCCCCTCCACTCTCTCCCCCTCCACTCTCTCCCCGTCCACTCTCTCCCCTTCCACTCTCTCCCCCTCCACTCTCTCCCCTTCCACTCTCTCCCCCTTCACTCTCCCCCTCCACTCTCTCCCCCTTCACTCTCTCCCCCTCCACTCTCTCCCCCTCCACTCTCTCCCCCTCCACACTCTCCCCCTCCACTCTCTCCCCCTCCACACTCTCCCCCTTCCACTCTCTCCCCCTCCACTCTCTCCCCCTCCACTCTCTCCCCCTCCAATCTCTCCCCTTCCACTCTCTCCCCCTCCAATCGCTCCCCCTCCACTCTCTCCTCCTCCACTCTCTCCTCCTCCACTCTCTCCCCTTCCACTCTCTCCCCCTTCACTCTCTCCCCCTCCACTCTCTCCCCCTCCACTCTCTCCCCCTCCACACTCTCCCCCTCCACTCTCTCCCCCTCCACTCTCTCCCCTTCCACTCTCTCCCCCTCCACTCTCTCCCCCTCCACACTCTCCCCTTCCACTCTCTCCCCTTCCACTCTCTCCCCCTCCACTCTCTCCCCCTCCACACTCTCCCCCTCCACTCTCTCCCCATCCACACTCTCCCCCTCCACTCTCTCCCCTCCACTCTCTCCCCCTCCACTCTCTCCCCCTCCCCCTCCCCGCACCCATACTCCATTCATTCCTCCTCCTTCGCCCCATCACTCTGACAAGGAGTTCCTCCTTCTCTCAGAGGCTAATTTCTCCTTATTTCAAACCTCCCTGCCTCCATCCTCTCTCTCTGTTATGCCAACCTCCAAAAAGGGTCCAGAAAGATCTTTTTGTCCCACAAATCAGGTAACATTGCCTTCCTCATCAGAATTTACCAGTGGCTCCGCACTGGCTCTAGGACAAAGCCTAAAGGCTCTTCCGCGGCGCCCAAGTCTTTCACAGAGGTCCCAGCTGGGCGGCTCTCAGCCTCGCTCTCTCTGCTCTCGCAACACCGACCTGTTTGCCGTGTTCTCTGCTGAGAACACCCCTCCTCTCTACAGCTCTACAGCAACTGCTTTCCATAGGGACTCAGCTCGGATGTGCCTTCTGAGAGGCACCCAGGAGATGCTCGGCATACCTCTCTCACTGCCCTTTTGTCACACCTCCAATATGGTAATTATCTTGTAGTATCATCACACAGATGCAAGTCTGACAGTAAACTCCTTGACAGCAGATACCACCTCTGTTCCCATTCATATCCAGGTTTCTAATGCAGTGCTTGGCACCTAGCTTATGCTCAGCAGGTATATGCTGGGATTATTGTGACCCCTAAACCCCTTAGTAGCTGTTTCCTCTTTTTCTGTTGCAAATGCAGCTTCCATGTCAGGGTCGCAGAGTAGCTGTCTCACATCACAGATCTGTTCCTCTCCCTTCTCATCTCTTTATCACCCACCTTTCTTCCCTCCAGTCTCTCTGTTGAGAGAAAACTATCCTGTCTGTCATATCTTGAATTTTCCTTCATTTTCTATCCTCTTGACACCTACCTTGCTCTGTGAAAATGGACTCTGAAACCCTCTGACCAGGTCCCAGCTCTCGTGATGGGTCAGAAGAGGAACCTGGCACCAGGACTGTGATGTTTTCTGGCCTGGCTTTGCCCTCCTGACTGGCTTCATCTCAGCTTTTGTTTTCCAGTTCCAACTCTTGCACTATTTCCTTTTCTAGTCTTGGTTTCAAGTTCCTTCTTCAGACGTTTACTTACCAGGAAGAAAAGGGGGAGGGACATATTTCTGCTAAAAATGAAATTATTGTGAAATCATGGTGTCCTTCCTGTCAGTGGTGTGGCACCTACAGGGAGACGGGTGGGATGTACCCCCGGCCCATTCCTGCTTTTACCCTCATACCCTGGCCTTCTCTTTAGACATCAGTGCCCTTCTACATATCCCCCTGCCCAAGTTTCCATCAGCCTCTTTTTATCTTCACTGGTTAGTGAGATTTTCTGATCCCCAAACTGGGATGCTTGACAAAGGAGATTTTCTCATTTGTGGATTTATTTGCTTGATAAGCCTTAAGAAACATTACAGTTACATTGCATTAAAGTGATCTCTTTACCAATTTTATTGAAAAGTTACACTAAATTGGAATTGTTCTAGAAAATATGGACTGAAAGTTTGCTGAGGCAAGTGAAGCAGTTGTAGAAAAATAAGAGGAATAGAAAAGGGGGGAAATTATATACTCTATTTTAGCCAGGTTTTTCAGTAAGAGACTTTATTTACAAAGCTTAATTTAACCAAAACTGCTTTTGTATTAGTCAAGCATGTTGGTCTGTACGATTTATCACTTAAAAATATTTTCAGATAAATTAGAAAAAGAGAAAGGACAAGGGACATGAGAGAGAAATGCCTGAAATATAACTGTCATTGACCATAAGTGCCTGGGCGGTGAGGGCAAAGACGGTGTTAAAATTGTGTCTTCCAAAAAGATGTGTTGAAGTCCTAACCCCCGAGTACTGACGTTGTTTGGAAACAAGGTCACTGCAGATATAATTAATTAACATGAGGTCAGACTGGTGGGCCCTTAATTCAACATGACTGTTGTCCTTATAAGAAGTTGGTGTGAAGACATGGAGAGGATGACATGTAACAGCAGAGGCAGAGGTTGGAGTCACGCAGCTGCAGGCCCAGGACAGCAGGCAACAGGTAGAGCAGATTAGAGCACGGCCTTGCTCACACCTCGATTTTGGACTTCTAGCCTCCAGAACTGAGAGAGTTAATTTCTGTTGTCTTACCCACTGTGTGGTAATTTGTAACGGCCATCCTAGGAAACTAGTTTGGGCAGAAAATTACTACCTGAGGCCACATTCTTCTGCTAAGGGTGACACCGGGGCTTGGTTTTGGCCTTTTCCATGGCTGTGTCTCATTAAGTTTTCAGTAGTTCAGTTCTCTCCATGTGAAGGAGGCATTAGTAATAACTAATGCACTAGAACTCAGGGCTGAAATGGGGGCAAATTGTAAATTATGGTCAATTCATATAAAAAATGATTGGTCTTTTGCCAGTGATGCCCCGCTGTAATCAGTTATCTCTTGTTTGTGAGAGACGGAGTGGATTTTGATTGATTTTAGTTAAATGTAATAAAAGCTGATTGACTAAAATTTGACTTTGTGGAAATAAAACTTGCCTAATGATGAATTCATTGAATTGACAACATTTGCTGATTTACCAAATTTATCATTCATATTGAATAAGAATGACTTTTATAGCAAACAGAGTTTTCTGGAAATATTCAGTTAACTGGTTTCAATTTTGTCTAGCAGTATTGAAAGTAATGTTCAATTTCTTGAAAGCTAACAATCATAGGGTAATATAGTCCTCTTATGAATAAATATACTTAGAATCCAGTAAATCATACTCTGTCACCAGGGACCCAAATTTCAGTGTTTTATAAGAAAGCTTTTCTGCTAGAATATCAATTTTTATTTGACTAACTTTCTTTGGATAGTAGTTTTAGGATTCTTTTTCCAATTTCTTAAGTACTCTATCAAACTTCATTGGGAATTTCTAGCCATTAATAGCCAAATTTTACTATATTATATAGTTTTTCCTATTCCTAGATTTTTTTATTGTATCCACATTTATTTTACCATTTTAATTTTTATTCTTCATTCACATTTTTGTAATAATGGTGTAGACATATTAAATTTTAAAATTTATTTATTTATTTGGCTGCATGGGGCCTTAGTTGCAGCACGCAGGATCTTCGTTGCCACGTGCAGGATCTTTAGCTGTGGCACATGGGATGTTTAGCTGCAGCATGCAAACTCTTAGTTGTGGCATATGGGATCTAGTTCCCTGATGGGATTGAACTTGGGCCCCCTGCATTGGGAGTGTGGAGTCTTTAGCCACTGGACCATCAGGGAAGTCCCTAGATATATTTGAAGCACTTGTCATACATTCTTTTGTAGTAATACCTTAGGGCACCACCACTTTGAAAGATTTTACTGTTTACATTGGATCTTTCTGCAAACCACCACCAAATCTATATATCTCTCTTGTTCCCCATTAGAAACCAAAATGCTAGCATTTAAAAAACATTTTTTAACATCTTTATTGGAGTATAATTGCTTTACAATGGTGTGTTAGTTTCTGTTTTATAACAAAGTGAATCAGCTATACGTATACATATTTCCCCATATCTCCTCCCTGTTGCGTCTCCCTCCCACCCTCCCTATCCCACCCCTCTAGGTGGTCACAAAGCACTAAGCTGATCTCCCTGTGCTATGCGGCTGCTCCCCACTAGCTATCTATTTTACATTTGGTAGTGTATATATGTCCATGCCACTCTCTCACTTCGTCCCAGCCTACCCTTCCCCCTCCCCGTGTCCTCAAGTCCATTCTCTATGTCTGTGTCTTTATTCCTGTCCTGCCCTTAGGTTCTTCAGAACCTTTTTTTTTTTTTCATATATATGTGTTAGCATATGGTATTTGTTTTTCTCTTTCTGACTTACTTCACTCTGTATTTCAGACTCTAGGTCCATCCACCTCACTACAAATAACTCAATTTCATTTCTTTTTATGGCTAATATTCCATTGTATATATGTGCCACATCTTCTTTATCCATTCATCTGTCGATGGACACTTAGGTTGCTTCCATGTCCTGGCTATTGTAAATAGAGCTGCAATGAACATTTTGGTACATGACTCTTTTTGAATTATGGTTTTCTCAGGGTATATGCCCAGTAGTGGGATTGCTGGGTGGTATGGTAGTTCTATTTTTAGTTTTTTAAGGAACCTCCATACTGTTCTTCATAGTGGTTGTATCAATTTACATTCCCACCAACAGTGCAAGAGGGTTCCCTTTTCTCCACACCCTCTCCAGCATTTATTGTTTGTGGATTTTTTGATGATGTCCATTCTGACCAGTGTGAGATGATATCTCATTGTAGTTTTGATTTGCATTTCTCTAATGATTAATGATGTTGAGCATTCTTTCATGTGTTTGTTGGCAATCTGTAAATCTTCTTTGAAGAAATGTCTATTTAGGTCTTCTGCCCATTTTTGGATTGGGTTCTTTGAGGGTTTTTTGGGGGTTTTTTTTGCGGCACACTGGCCTCTCACTGTTGTTGCCTCTCCCGTTGCGGAGCACAGGCTCCGGACGTGCAGGCTCAGCGGCCATGGCTCACAGGCCCAGCCGCTCGGCGGCATGTGGGATCCTCCTGGACTGGGACACAAACCCGTGTCCCCTGCATTGGCAGGCGGACTCTCAACCACTGCGCCACCAGGGAAGCCCTCTTTGGTTTTTTTTTTTGATATTGAGCTTCATGAGCTGCTTGTATATTTTGGAGATTAATTCTTTGTCAGTTGCTTCATTTGCAAATATTTTCTCCCATTCTGAGGGTTGTCTTTTCATTTTGTTTATGGTTTCCTTTGTTGTTCAAAAGCTTTTAAGTTTCATTAGGTCCGATTTGTTTATTTTTGTTTTTATTTCCATTTCTCTAGGAGGTGGGTCAAAAAGGATCTTGCTGTGACTTATGCCATAGAGTGTTCTGCCTATGTTTTCCTGTAAGGGTTTTATAGTGTCTGGCCTTACATTTAGGTCTTTAATCCATTTTGAGTTTCTTTTTGTGTATGGTGTTAGGGAGTGTTCTAATTTCATTCTTTTACACGTAGCTGTCCAGTTTTCCCAGCACCACTTATTGAAGAGGCTGTCTTTTCTTCATTGTATATTCTTGCCTCCTTTACCAAAGATAAGGTGACCACATGTGCATGGGTTTAGCTCTGGGCTTTCTATCCTTTTCCATTTATCTATATTTCTGTTTTTGTACCAGTACCATACTGTCTTGATTACTGTAGCTTTGTAGTATAGTCTGAAGTCCGGGAGTAAAATTTTTTAAGCATTTGTAAAAATACAATAAATATAGCAGTTTATAAAGTCAACAATAAATTGTGGTGCTTTTGCTACTGTAACAAATCACCACAAGCTTAATGGAATAAAACAACACAGGTTCATTCTTTATAGTTCTGGAGGTCAGAAGTCTGAAATATTTTCACTGGGCTGATGTCAAGGTCTGGGTCCTTCTGAAGCCTCCAGGGGAGTATCTGTCTCCTCACCTTTTTCAGCCTCTAGTGGCCAGTTGTATTCCTGGACTTGCAGCCCCTTCCTCTGACCTCATTGCTATCTTAGTGCCATCTCCTCTTCTGTAGTCAGATCTTCCTCTGCTTTCCTCTTACAAGGATACTTGTGACCCTACATGTAGGGTCCACCCAGATAATCCAGGCATCAATTTTGGTGCCCAACATGGGGCCGACTTGGGGACAGTCCTGGGGTAGAGGGACATCTCCTGGCTTCATTGGATGCTTCAAGGCTTTCTCCACGTCAGCCTCTTTCAAGAGAGTGGAGGGTTGGAGAATTCCTTTAGAGGCCAGATCTCCTGGGACCCTTGCCTGGAAAGGCCGAGCTCCAGTCATACCCCGTCTGCCATCAGGCAGCTGGAACTCCAAGGCAGGAGTAGACAGCAGGAGAGGGGCTGCCCTGGCAGCTGCTGAGGCCCTCTTTGCCTTGAGGACATTCTTCTCTTCTTCCTGCCTGGACCACGCTGGACTTCACCCTCTGAGGAATTCTTTTGGGTAAGCAGAAAAGGTAGCATCGGACATTGCAGCACCTCTGCCAGAATCTGGATAAGTCCCCTGGCGTGCACTCCAAGGCCGCTTCGACTTTGTCCCTCTGAAGAACTTTCGGTTCCATCTGGGGAACCTTCAGTTTCCATCTGTGATTTTCCTTTTTGGAAATCCCATCTGTAAGGCGCCGCTTGGACTAAGGTAATGGGCTAAGTGGGACTTGGAAGCAGCCACTCTGAGCTTTGTGCTGTCTGTTTTTTTCTGGCGTAAGCCTTCCGGCTGCTGGCAGGGGTTCTGGTTTGTTTTCAGTCCACACGTGAGTGTTTTTCGATTGAATATGGGACGCGCTTCTTTAATTCCATCTGATAGCCCCTGCCCCCCCGCCCCCGGGAAAACTAAGGCAAACTGGTCGACCTACAGCTATAAGCCTGTGACTAAGAAAAAGGAATGAGATTCTATTATAATCTTGCCTGGCCAATGCGCATTCTTGAAAATGGGAAAGGCAGTCTTTCAATGGTAGCCTAAATTATTATACTATTCTCCAGCTAGAACTGTTTTGTCACAGGAATAGAAAGACTGGGAATTCTCTCCAGTCCATCTGGGCTAGCCAATCTGGGCTCCCTGAGAACCAACTCTGGATTTGTTCTCTTTTAAGAACTGAGCCAATCTGTTTGGAGGCCTATGTCTGGGAGTGGAAGTGGAATTTTTAGACTATACCTCCTCTGATTTTCTGTCTGTGTGACTATAGCTTATCTGTCATTTGTGTTTTTGTGTGTATTGTTTTGGGGTGAGCCACTGTGGCTTGGGCAGGGTGGAAAATTCTGCCTGTTCGTTTTTGGGTTTTTTTTTTTTGCGGTACGCGGGCCTCTCACTGTTGTGGCCTCTCCCATTGTGGAGCACAGGCTCCGGACACGCAGGCTCAGCAGCCATGGCTCACGGGCCCAGCCGCTCCACGGCATGTGGGATCCTCCCAGACCGGGGCACGAACCCGCGTCCCCTGCATCGGCAGGCGGACTCAACAACTGCGCTACCAGGGAAGCCCCGTTTTGAGCCACTGTGAGTCCTCTGTCTGGGAGTGGAAATGAAACCTTTGGGCTACACCTTGTCTGATATTTTGTTTGTGAGACCATGTCTGTTGTTTGTATGTATGTGTGTCAGTACTTCCATTGACTGGTTGAGATGTCTTTGATAAATAAGAGGGATTTGCTTTCTCCCTCCAAAGTTTTTTTGCAATACCGCTTTTGATAACAGCTTGTAAGTTTCTTTACCTTCCAAGTGATCTGTTCTATATTGCCTTTGGAATCTTTGTCACTTCAGCTAAGTGAATAACTATTGTCTCACAGTGACCTATATATGTCCTGGTAAAACATTATCAGTCATAATTCTCGCTATTTTAAAATGTTGCATGTCACAGTAATAACTAAGTTTCTCTTGTCAGTTACATTGTGATCACATGTTTAACCATGACTCTTTAATCCTTTCCTTGTTTATAGACAGTTACTGTTGTACTCTGATGCTTTTACAAAGGTCTTCATCTTCAAGAAAATTTATGCAAATGACCTGTTGACAAATACAATTCTCTGATAAATTTCATATGCTGCTGAACTGGGTAAGAAATTTTTAAAAAAGTCTTAATGGAGAGTCTGATGGCTTCATAAAAAATTAACAAAAGGATTAGTTACTGGGTGAACTGGTAAATAATGTTTATGGTTTTCCAGACATAGGGAACCCATTCCCCTCAAGCTACTTAGGACTTCGAGCAATTGGGTAAATTACACCTCTGTATGTAAAATTGAGATATTTTTCTTTTCTCTCTGCCTGGTCCCTCCAGAAATTGGAGACTCTTGAGTTATGGAGATGAGGATAATTTTAGAAATAAAAGGTTATGTTTCAACAGATATGAAATTCTAGTTCTGTTAATTGACGTCTGTAATTATGAAAGTTACTGTGTTAACCATTTTCGCCCTGATGTTTAGGAGGAAAGGAAAATTACCTAGTGAAGTTATTAGAGTGTAATTACTCATGATGTATCACTGTTTGCTTTAGGTCTGCTAAAGCAAACTGCTAAAGCACATGTACAATGCTTGTGTGACAACTGGATATAAATGATAAAATATATGGCCTATGAAGCATTTCCTCATAAACATACCACTGAGTTTGTTCATGATACCTGGTCAATTTTCCCCCAGTGTGGACTAACTAAGCAAATATAAAGGAGGCCTAGCACCGAGGAACATGATTGACACCTGGGGCAAACAGCTGACTCACCCTGGCGTCAAGGGACAGATATTTGGATCATCAGTGTTTTCTATTGAATGATTTGCAATCAAAAGGGGAAATGATGAAAAATGTGCATGTATTGAGGTATGAGGAAGTCACTCTGGCCTATATATGGTTTAACTTTTTTAAAAAGCAGCCTGTTTTGTGGCCTTTTAGACATGCATTTTATATCTGCTTTGACATTGAGGAGGGGAATGCATTTGAAAGTCAAAATGGAGTAATTATGGTAAGACTAGGTGACCACTGTGGATGTGATTTCAGACACATTCTTATTGTGAACTTGAATTTTCTGAGGTATGTCAGACTTGGGATGCCACAAGGATTTAAAAATTCTCCCACCCTCTTCAATGGGATTTTGGCTAAAGATTTAAGAGGATTACACCTGGTTCAAGTTTGAGTAGAGGCCTTTCCAACCAGAACAGAAAAAGCATCAGAAGTGACAAAAGCCCTTCTTAAGGACATTATTCCTAGGTATGGCCTTCCCTCTACTATTCAGAGTGACAATGGACCTGCTTTCACTGCAGACATAAGACAAACAGTAAACAAAGCTTTAGGTATAAAATGGAAACTTCACTCAGCATGGAGACCCCAATCTATGGGAAAGGCTGAGAAGATGAATCACACTCTGAAGAAAACTCTCGGCAAGCTATGCCAAGAAACACATCTAAAATGGAACAAGATCTTGCCAATTGCTCTCCTCTGTATACAGGTGGCCCCTAGAAGCGGGCTAGGATTGAGCCCTACGAAATTATATATGAGAGACCATTCTTCGCTCCTAAGTGTAAACAAAGAGAAGAGAAACATTTCTAACACAGGAGGTAAAAATTAGTATAGACAACAGATTGGTCAATTGTTAACTGCTATGCATGAATTTGTGTCCCACAGGTCTCTCCCTTGCCTGGAAGCTCCCTTGCATACCTTCAGCTGCAGCTGCTGCTGAAAGTATAAAAAGAGCAAGGACCTGAGCAGCAGCTTGAAGAGAAATGGAAGGGGTCCTATAATGTACTTCTTAAAACCCATGCCTCTCTAAAATTGGATGGAGGACTTCCCTGGTGGCACAGTGGAGGGGACATGGGTTCAATCCCTGGTCTGGGAAGATCCCACATGCTGTGGAGCAACTAAGTCTGTGCACCACTACAAATGAAGCCTGTGTGCCTAGAGCCCGTGCTCCGCAACAGGAGAAGACACCACAGTGAGAAACACGTGCACCGCAACAAAGAGTAGCCCCTGCTCACCGCAACTAGAGAAAGCCACGCAAAGCAACGAATACCCAACACAGCCAAAAATAAATAAATAAATAATAAATTAATTTAAAAAATAAATTTGGATGGAGTAAAACCTCAGGTACCTCACCCTAGAGTAAGAAGATGACCAGAGACTGACCAGCCAAGCCTGCCTATAGCCAGCGAGCAGACTCCCGAGAAGTGGACATCTTACCCTTTGGGAGACCTTAAGTATTTTTTCTGACAAGCAAAATGAGAATTCTGTTCTCTTACCCTTTCTCATACCTTTTACCTTTCCCCATGAAACTATGGGTTCATATGCTGATTCCTTCGATAATTCTAACTGCTGGATATATGATCAACTTCCTACTTCAGGGTCTTCAGGATTGCCTTGGTGGGTCTTCCCCTTACAGGGAATGGTTTGAAAACAACTGGCTACCAGTCTCTCTGAAGTGCCAGGTCCGGAATGGTTTCAGGCTTATTCCTAAGGGACTGAGATCTTAATCATATAAGACCTGGATCCAGGACTTGGAACTCAAATATTTCTAACTCGGTATCTATTCCCCTAAACTTAGACAGGACTGTGCCCCATTTCAGCAGGAACTAGTCAGAGTGGTTGTTGCCCTGTTCCCTGAAAGACATGGGGAAACATAAAACTGAAGTGGGGATTAAAACCAAGTTTTTCCCCCAAAAAACTTGGGGTAGCCCCTGCTCACTGCAACTAGAGAAAGCCTGCGCACAGCAACGAAGACCCAATGCAGCCAAAAATAAATAAATAAAATAAGTAAATTTATAGAAATAAAAAAGAAGAAGAAGAATATTACCTGAGACAAGATTAAAGGAATGTAGGCCCTGCACACACCCTAATCTTATCAGCAACCTCACCCTTGAACCTTTGCCATAAAACTCCTCACCAAACTCCCCTGGGTTGGAACACATAGTTTTCGAGGGCAGGAGCCCGCTATGTCCCCCTTTGCCTGGCAAAGCAATAAAGCTATTCTTTTGTACTTCACCCCAAATCCTGTCTCTGAGATTCGATTTGGCACCAGTGTACAGCGGCTGAGCTTTCAGCATCAAGACTGTCCTGTCTCTGCTCTGAAGGTGAACTGCTTCCAGTTGTGGGTTGGGACTTGAGCTGATCTGGGAAAGAGGTTACAGTCTGAAGGCTGAGGCAAGCAGGGGCAAAAACGGGAAGTGAGTAAAAGCTTGCATGCACTCTAAAAATATTGATTAAGTGCTTCCCATGTGCCAGACACTGTTGTAGGGCCCTGGGCACCACAGGGAGCAAAACAGATCAAGGTCTTGCCCTCCTGAAGCTTCCACACTAGAGGGGAGACAGGTAACAATATAGAGTGTTGAAGGTAATAGAGCTGAGCAAAGGGGACCAGGAGTGGGACTGTTGCCTAAATTATAGGGTGGTCAGCGAGTGCCTCTGTGAAGATGACATTTGAGTGGACACTTCAAGGAGAAGGTGTGAGTCAGGCGGATTATGGGAGATGATCATTCCAGGCAGCCTGTGCGTGGGTCTGAGGCAGGAGGGTGACTGCTGGGTTCAGGGACCAGGACAGAGGCCATCAGTGTGGTTAGAGGAGAGTCGGGGAGGAGGAGAGTGAAAAAGAGGTGAGGCTGGTCAAACTGACCTCTTTCCAATATGCAAAACCTCAGGAAAAAAATTCAGCAGTAATTAGTTCTTCACGTTCAAAAACAATATTTAAAATGTTTTAAATGGAATATTCTGTACTTGGCTCAAGCTTCTGGAGGAAGGGACCTTTGTCTTTGATCAGATTCTGTATCCAAGAAACAAATAGCCTCCTAAGAGTTGTCTCTTCCCTCTCCTGGGGACCACCTCTCTCTTCTGCTCTCTCAAGGACATCTGGGGGTCTGCTTGTGATTAATGCATGCACAGAGTGATGACTTTTAACATATGTCACAGTTTTATGTTGTATTATATGACTTCTGTGATCATTAATGTGGAAACCAGACTCTCTACCATTGGATGTGTGGGGTTATGAATACCATGAGTTTCTTGCTATTCAGAACAGCTTTTCCTTGCGGTGGACTGTTTTGACTCTACAACTAACTAGCTGTATGATCTTGATCCAATCACTTAAGGCAATCGGAGTTTGTTGGTCTGAAAGTAGATGGTTGTGGACTAGATAATCTGTAAATTCCCTTTCCATCTGAAAAACCCGTGCTCTACCTGCTCTTAGCAAACAGCGTTCCTTTTCCCCAGTTCATCTTCTCTCAGAGGTCAAACCAGCAATTACCTAACCCTAATCCTAACCACCCTCCTACCCGCTTAGGCCTGTAAGACATGAATAATTCATAAGTGGGCTTGTAAAATGGGAGTGGAGGACCCTTTGGCCCCTTCCCCTATGACCTACATGACTAGTGCTTAGTACCAGAAAGGTTACCAAGGACAGAGGCTGGTTTTCTTCCACCTTCAGCCTCTAGCCCCCAAGAGGTCTAAATAATTATCCATTGCATGATTATATATCATACATTTAAGTAATTTTAAAGCTGGAAGGAACCCTAAAGATCCTGTAGTTCAACCTCTTCATTTGACAGCTAAGGAAACTGAGGCTCAGAGAGGTCAGTGACTTGCCCTCGATGGGCACACTCACTGGGACAGAGCAGGGACCAGAATCCTGTCCCCTGAACGCTGGCTGAGGCTCTCTCTCTCTTGTTGCCTCTGTTTTTGCTAACTCTGCCCTTCAAATTATGAGATGCCTAAAAATACTTTGCGGGGGATGACAAAGAACTTTGAAAGTAAGAGTTTTGTTTTGTTTTAAAATATATGCTCATGGACCCAATGCAGTGGAAAGGGTGACCAATGACAAGTTCCCTAGAAATGCCAGATTCTAAAAACGTGGTGAGGCTCTGACTTGTAGCATTCCATCTTAAGTGATACAATTTACAAATCCTAAAAAAGAAAAAAAAAGAAAGACTCAAAAGAATATTCTTAACCTCAAAGGGTACAAAGTTTCAGTTATGCAAGATGAATAAGTCTTGAGATCTAACGCACAGCGTGGTGGTTATAGTTAACAATTACTGTTTTGTATAATTGAAATTTGCCAACAGAGTAGATCTCACATTAAGTCTTCTCACCACACACACACAAACACCCTCCCCACTCCCCAACCCCCCCAAAAAAACCCAAAAGAAAATGGTAGTGATGAGGAAAATCATAAATTGTCTATGGCAGGACAATCAAACTAAGACAGAAAGAAAACCAAACAAACAAAAAAACCAAATGACATGCCACCTTTGTGGCAGGCCTTTCCCAATGTGCAATGTGTACCTACATTATACATTAACCAGACCTCCTCAAAGCATGAAGATGAAATCAAACTTTGAGAAAAAGTTGGCGCCTTTCTTCAGACGCCAGCATTGTAATTCTATGATTAATATATTTCTTTTTCATCTCATACAAGGGGTCACATTTACCAAAAGCTTGTCTCTACATGCATAATTGAAAAAAAAACTTTGATGAACTATGTACACAATGCTAACCTGTCAGTATGATACATAATTTCTTTGTCTCTAAAATGTACAAATCTCCATCTCTAACTCCTGATCAATAGAGCAGTTCTCAGAGCTTCTGAGAATCTGTTTCCAGGTTATAATCCTCAGTTTGGCTTGAATAAAGTTCTCTTTTCTTTCTTCTTAGCTTGAACGTTATTTGATATTTTTGTCGACAGTAGCTATGTGGAGACAATGGATATATTAATTAGCTTGATTTGGTGATCATTTCATGATGTACTGTGTCAAAAGATCAAGTTGTACACTTTATTTTTGTTTTTTTTTGTTTTTGTTTTTTTGCTGTACGCAGGCCTCTCACTGTTGTGGCCTCTCCCGTTGCGGAGCACAGGCTCCAGAAGCACAGGCTCAGCGGCCATGGCTCACGGGCCCAGCCGCTCCACGGCATGTGGGATTTTCCCGGACCAGGGCACGAACCCGTGTCCCCTGCATCAGCAGGCGGACTCTCAACCACTGCGCCACCAGGGAAGCCCTGTACACTTTAAATATATTCAATGTTTGTATGTCAGTTGTACCTCAGTAAAGCTGTTAAAAAAAAAAGAGAGAGACTATTCTTAACCCCTCATTGTTGTATTTCATCACTCTCATCACTAGGTGTCCCCCTGGCTAGCAAGCTGTATCTAGGATGCTGCTTCCCTGCACTTCCTTTTTGGAATAAAGGTAAAGAGCTGGGGCTTCCCTGGTGGCGCAGTGGTTGAGAGTCCGCCTGCCGATGCAGGGGACATGGGTTCGTGCCCCGGTCTGGGAAGGTCCCACATGCCGCGGAGCGGCTGGGCCCGTGAGCCATGGCCGCTGAGCCTGCGCGTCCGGAGCCTGTGCTCCGCAACGGGAGAGGCCACAACAGTGAGAAGCCCACGTACTGCAAAAAAAAAAAAAAAAAGGTAAAGAGCTGAACAAATATGATGCTTTCCTGTCTCATGAGGAGGGGCTGAAGTAGGGGGAGGGAGGGACTTTCTGAAGTGGCCTTGTGTTCTGGCAGAACCATCCGTTTAATACAGAGAAAGAGTCATCATTGAGCTGTTGGTCTGGGTGTCATTAGAATCAACAGATTAAATGTGAAAGGAACACTGTCAAAACCGAATTTCCACCAAGGGAAATGAATGTGGCTGAGAATAGATACGGAGCACGATTAACTGCAGGTTGGGCCTCTGGAGAGAGGGCGAGTTGGCACACATCTGGCAAGGAGCTGCCCCAGACCCACACGTGGGCCCAATCTGTGGAGGGTCCTTTGCAGATGTTGGAGAGAAACAGATGATACGTTTCTTTTTGGATGGATTCCTACCTAAGCAAGCAAAAGTCACTTTTATTCTGGGGTTCCCTGGGAGCTGCAGTCCCCACTGCCCCGCCACACTTAATCATAGGTCCATCGGCTGGATCACCAGGGTCCTGGATGTCTCTGCTTTGTTGGTGGACTTGGAGGGCACTTAGAATGCACTTGGTGAGCAACAGATCAAGCTCAAGATGGAAAGAAACTGCGTTCAACCAATCAGAATGCCACTACAAGTGAAACGTCTCCCTGAGTTTTCCGACACATCCTTCTCCTTCCCACAGCCACCCTTAAACTCTAGCAAGTTCTTCAAGGACACCTGGCCTGGAGCAGAGTCCACTCCACCACTGTCGGATAGGAAAGGACACATTCTGGAGCTGTTGCTTCTCCAGTGCGGTAGCTGAGTCCAGGCCTTGGGCACGTGGCTTAGCCTCTCGGAGGCTCCTGTGCTGTAGAATCTAGTTTCCTATAAAATGTAGTACTGCCTCTGTCTTCATAGCATAGTAGTGAGGATTTGCTGAAACAATGAGGGAAGTGTCTGGTGCAGAATCTGACCCCTAGTATAAATGCTTCATAAGTGATGTCTAGGATTAAGAGGCTCTTTGGGGCTTCCCTGGTGGCGCAGTGGTTGAGAGTTCGCCTGCCGATGCAGGGGACACGGGTTCGTGCCCTGGTCCGGGAAGATCCCACATGCCGCGGAGCGGCTGGGCCCATGAGCCATGGCCGCTGAGCCTGCGCGTCCGGAGCCTGTGCTCCACAACGGGAGAGGCCACAACAGTGAGAGGCCCGCGTACCGCAAAAAAAAAAAAAAAAAAAAGAGGCTCTTTGGACAAGGGGTCACTACCCTTGTACCTCTTCAGTGGTTATAAAGAATCACTTTTCTCAACCCCTGTCTCAGCCGTAATGGAACTGCTCAAATCTGTATGGACGAGAACTGCCTCCACTCTGTGCTACACGGTGTGCCCTGGGCGTGAGTTACCTGCCCCCTGCTCCCCAGGAGGTTATAATCTAGTGGGACACACACACACACACTCACACAGGCACACATGAAAACGAAAAATTATTTAAGGGCTCTAAGAGGTGTAGCTGCTGGGGAGTTGGGAATGTTTCATAGGAGGGTCTCAAAGGGTGAGTGAGTGTACCAGATGGATAAAGGGTGTGTGCCAGGCAGAGGGAACATGAGGTGGGGGCTTGCACGTCAGGGCCTGGAGCACAGCTCAGTGTGGCTGCGAGTTGGGAGTCTGGGGGCTGGCAGGAGAAAGGACTCTCAGGTTAGCCTGGAGGGCAGACACCGAAAGGCTTTGTTTACCCCTCTGGAGAGTTTCAGTTTGATCTTTTGAAAGCTTTTAAGCAGATCTGTCTCAAGAAGAATGGCTCTTAGACAAAGTGGAGGTAGAAGGGGTGGAGCCTGGAGGCAGGGGGACCAGTTGGAGGATTGCTGCAGTGAGCCTGTGGGAGGAGGAACCCGGAAACAGAGGGGGAGCAGTGGAGTGGTGTTTCTCACCCAGCATCTGCGGGCTCGGGGGCCAGGCGGCCGGGGGTGAAGGGGAGCAAAGAGAAGGGACGCCTCTGAGCTCCCAGCTTGGGGGGTTACACAGGTGCTTCTGAGGGAGATGAGAGGCCAGAGTTGAGGCAGGCGAGCTGGAGCTGCTTGTGGGAGACCCAGGTGGGGTGTCCAGGGAACTGTGGAAACGGCGAGGTGGAGCTTAGGCTCTGCAAGAGATGTGGGGACTTACTGGGGGCTGTGGAGTAGCTGAAGCTCTCGTGTTGGGTTAAATCATTCAAATCGCTCAGACCTTTTAAAAACTGTGTGAGTTATTTCAAGTCTGAACTGCCCACCGGATCTTAGCACCTCTGTGCAAGGTATAATAAGGTGCAATAAATCGCGAAGAATGCTCATAAGTACAGTACTTACCATCTGCTTCATAAGGCTGATGGGATGTCCTTTTACTAATCTCTAAGATATCAACTAAAATCCAAACTTTTCAGCTTATGGAACCAAATACTCTGCACAATATGTGCTACGCCTCCATAGGACAGAGGCCAACGTGCACAGTTTCTAGAGCCCATCATTAGAATCAGCCTGGACACCTGTGTCTTCTGCAGCCCTGGGCTGGTATCCTCAGGGTGTCTCTGCGAGGACCTCATAAACCCTCTGAATCAACAGAGGAAGACTGAACAACATCCAGGAAATTTCAGCATCAGCGATCATTCTTCTTGCCTTCAAGCTCATGGCAGATCGGTGACCTTTTTCTCCAATCCCTTCCCGTTCTCAATACCCTGATTACAATCTGTCTGAAGAGCATGATGGATCCTGTAACTGGAAGATAAGCTCGTTCAGAGCCCCCTGTTCTGCAATCACGTTGTGTTACATATTATGTAGCTAAACCAAAGATGCCACATTTTACTGGTAAAATAAATACCAGTCTGAATATTAAACATCTTTCGATGGCAATGGACATCACAGGAGTATGCATATAAAATATCACATGTATAGTCGATCACATTTCAGCTAATCGTTGTCCCTTCAAAGGTCTGACACTGATTGCTGAGTTGCTAAGGGACCAGGCAGATGAGAGACTCACAAAATACTTTTGTGGCCACCATTTAGAAACCCCTTTAACAGAACATTAGGTTTTCCAGACTATTGCCTTCCTTTTTCCCCCATTATTATGAATTCACTCTCCTCTGTGCAACCCGAGGGGCACCGCTGGCGGCTCACGGTGTGTGCTGAGGGCAGGGACAGCACTGGGTGTGGGAAAATGAGTGTGTACACAAGGCACCCCTCTAGTGCTGTGTGCGTCCCAACACCCTGCTCCGGTACACACCCCGTGCTGCTTCTTCCAGTGTCTGTTCACCATATTGGCCCTGTCAGCAGTGAAATATGTTATCTCTACAATCGTTGACAGGTCTTGTCATTTTTGGAGACTGCTCGTGTAGGACAAGAGCCACATCTCCTTTCCTGCCCCAGATGTGCTTCTGCCTGTCGGATAACTTAGACGTCCTGACGCAGAGGAATGAGAGGCCTCCTGCCCAGTTCGGCTCAGCTGACATTGGAAGAGCAGAACCAGGGAGGCTGTGGTCCAGGGGGACAGGGCAGGACTGAGGTAGTGTGAGCAAATGGCCCCCATTCATATCCCACCCACACCCCAACCCCAAGGGTGTCCCGATTCTCCTAGGGATGTAAGGTAACCGTTGTGTTCTGATGCCTTGTCCTGGAGAGACTATGAGGCAAGGTCACAGCCTGTGGGCAGAGCTGGTCTTCTGAGGAAGGGGGCTTTTCCAATGTTATCATCTGGGGAAGACCCATGCCCTCTATCAGAAATGAAGCTCTGAAGGTGGGTGTTGACCTTGGCTGGGTAGGAAAGGGAATCTCTCCCTCCCTCTCTCTTTTTTTTAAATTTTTAAAAATTAATTTTTTCAAAAATTTATTTTACTTTTGGCTGCATTGGGTCTTCGTTGCTGTGTGCAGGCTTTTCTCTGGTTGCGGCAAGCTGGGGCTACTCTTCATTGTGGTGTGCGGGCTTCTCATTGCGGTGGCTCCTCTTGTTGCAGAGCACAGGCTTTAGGTGTGCGGGCTTCAGTAGTTGTGGCTCGTGGGCTCTAGAGCACGGGCTCAGTAGTTGTGGCGCACGGGCTTAGTTGCTCCGCGGCATGTGGGATCTTCCTGGACCAGGGCTCGAACCCATGTCTCCTGCATTGGCAGGCGGATTCTCAACCACTGCACCACCAGGGAAGCCCTCCCTCCTTCTCTCTTGAGGATTCTGACCGTGTGCCCAGGGGTTGGGGACTGTTGTCCCCTGTTGTGGGGAAGGCAGGCTGGGAGCTGGGCAGGGAGGTGCCTCTGGGGGACTCCATGCTGATATGACTAAGGTATACCTTCTAAACCAGGTCGTCCAGGTGCATCTGTTCGTGTTTCCCTTTTAGCAAAGCCTGGCTTCGGTGGGGATGAAGGAGAGCATTGTGTGACAGCTGCTGATCTCCACGTGCTTCCCCTCTCTCCACCCAGCCTTCTGACACACCTGGACGTGGATGGCACCAGTATTTAGGAGGAGATCCAAGGGCAAGGTCAGTTTTCAAAGATAAGTGCTGAGACTTGGAATAAAAGATAAAAGAGAGAGACAGAGAGAGAGAGATCATAAAAAAGACAATAAGGACTTCCCTGGCAGCGTGGTGGTTAAGACTCTGCGCTCCCACTGCAGGGGGCCCAGGTTTGATCCCTGGTCAGGGAACTAGATCCCACATACATGCCACAACTAAGAGTTTGCATGCCACAACTAAGGAGCTGGCGAGCTGCAACTAAGGAGCCTGCCTAGCGCAACTAAGACCTGGCACAACAAACTAAATAAATTAATTAAAAAAAAAAAAAGAGGGCTTCCCTGGTGGCGCAGTGGTTGAGAGTCCGCCTGCCGATGCAGGGGACATGGGTTCTTGCCCCGGTCCGGGAGGATCCCACATGCCACGGAGTGGCTGGGCCTGTGAGCCATGGCCGCTGAGCCTGCGCGTCCAGAGCCTGTGCTCCGCAGCGGGAGAGGCCACAACAGTGAAAGGCCCACGTACCGCAAAAAAAAAAAAACAAAGATTATCAAGATTCTCCTTCCAGTGATGACCATGGATGAGCCAGGCTTCTAGAGAGGCAAGTCCTAGCAGTAAACAAGGCAGAAGCCCAGACAGGTAGGAAGACAGACAGCCTAGGAGGGTCGGAGGTAGATGCAGGTGAATAGAGCATAGTATCTGAAGCCCTGGCATCCAACCTGCCAAGGCGTTGAGTGCAGGATTCCAGTCCCCAGAGGGCTGTGTCGAGTAGGGCAGGCGCCCAGGAGCAGGGGGAGAGAATCCAGGGAGTGCACAGAGGCAGGTACTCCAGCACCAGGAGCAAAACAGGACCCTGTGTCCTGACCCTGGAGTATGAGGCAGAGAGTAATCAGGCCTGGGCCCTGCAGTGAGGCTGACTGGACGCTGGATGCCATTGCTCCTGCAGTGAGGGACCAGATGTGCTCTAGAGTTGTGCTGGCCAACATGGTAGCCACTAGCCTTACGTGGCTATTTAAATTTAATTGTTAATTAACTAAACTTAAAATGCGCATACACTTTGACCCAGTGATTCTGCTTCTGGAAATTTATCCAAAGGATATACTCATAGCTATTCAAAGAGACCTGTAGAAGGGACTTTCTGCATGACACTATTACTTTGGGTAGGTCATATATATTGTGGGTATCATTTACATACCATAAAATTTACTCTTATTAGGTATACAGCTGGATGAGTTATGTCAGTGTATATAGTCCTGTAAACACCAGCACAACCAAAAGTTTTTCCATCATTCCGAGAAGTTCACCTGTGCCCCTCGTCATCAGTTCCCTCCCGCAAGCCCCAGCCCCCGGCAACCACTGATGTGCTTTTCATCCTATAGTTTCCCCTTTCCATGAAGGTCATATAAGTGGAATCACACAAGTGCGTAGCCTTTTCTGTCTGGCTACTTCCACTTAGCATAGCGTTTCTGAGATGCATCCACGGTATTGGGCCCATCAGTCGTTTGTTCCTTTGTGTTGCTGGGTAGTATCCCACCATATGGATGTACCATAGTTTTTTTTATCCATTTTCCTGTTGTTGTGCATTTGGCTTGTTTCTAGTGTTTGGCAGACACTAGGAATAAAGCTGCTACAAACATTCATGTACGAGACTTTGTGTGGACAGCAGGGCATTATTCACGAAGCAAAGCTGTCAGAACTAACCGCAGTGTCTAACATCGAACACCTAATACTCCTGAGAGTGAAGGGACTAAGTGCAGCCACTGAAACCATGTTTTAAAAGGATTACTTGTGGTATGGAAATACTTCACTTGTTTAATATTAGAATAATGGAACACAAAATATGTTTTCAGGGTGAAAGTGAACTGGGATCATCTCTGGCTCAGGGAGGATTTTTGTTTTGTTCTTTGTTGTGCATTTCTCTGTTGGACTCTCTGAGCTTCTAAGAACTGGAAGGATGAGGTTTGCCGTGAGGGACTGTGGGGCAATAAGGAAGACAGGAACCTTGTCCGCAGGGGAGACCGGAACGGGGACCCTGGGGCTGAGAGGGAGGCAGTCGCCTGCTCAGAGGTGTGCAGAGGCAGCAGGTTGCTGCCCTCAGAGACGTCCATCTGCCCCTCCCTGTCTTTGTCTCTCATCCTGTCAGTCCATCCAAACTCTCACTGGATGACTTCCACGTGCCAGGCCCTGTTTCTCTCCAGACAGAATACAAACGTGGTCCCTTCCCTCATGAAGCTAGGAGTCTAACGTTGCCTTAGTCTCTCTCTCTCTCTCTCTCCTTCTCCTACCACCAGCTAACCTCCATCTGTTCCCCTTCATTCTCCTCCTGCCTTCTGTTTGTGTGCGAGTCCTCTTCCTCCAGCTCTTGCTTCCTTCCTTCTCTCTCCGAACGTCCTTAGACTAATGTTCCTCCTACCCACTTTCCCCTCCTGTGTGCCTCACATTTAAACTCCCCAAGAGAGGACCTGATGGGCTCAGTGAGTCATGGTGAAAGCAGGGGAAGGCTTTTGCAGGAGCCCACCCCGTGGACCACGGCCAGCCCGTGGTTTGGCTGCCCTTGAGCCCGGTATCCACTCTGGTCCAGCCAGCCGTGGCCAGGGTGGGGATGGAGGGCAGAGCCACACGGCGCACAGCATGGCCAGCTGTGGGTAAGGAACCCCTAGGAATGGCTGTGAATGTGGCAGGCCCCCCAAACACAACAGAGTGTTCCCCAATATAATTTGTAAACTTTAGAAATTTGTTGTAATGGGTACCTGTTACTTTTGTAATTGGAGGAAAGGGGGAGTAGAAAATAATATTGTATAGAAAGAAAACTATTTTCTAAGAAAGGGAACATTCTGCTGTGTCCCAACTGATTATATATAAGCAGAGGTTAATTCGTCCACATTGGCTGCCTACCAAGGAGCAAAGGGCAAGGCCTGAGCAAACGGACTTAACGAATTTGGTCTTTGGAAAGAGATAGAGACAGAGAAAGAGATATATAGATAGAGAGAGAGAGAGAGAGAAGAAGAGAGATAGAAAGAGATAGAGATAAAGAGAGAGACAGAGAGAGATAGGTAGAGATAGAGAGAGGGAGAGAGAGATGAAGAGAGAGAGATGAAGATAGAGGGATAGAGATAGAGAGAGACAGAAAGATAGGCAGAGAGATAGGGAAAGAGATAGATTAAAGAGAGAGAGAGAGAGAGGTAGACAGAGAGAGATAGAGAGAGACAGAGACAGAGATAGAGAGAGAGCGGGAGAGAGAGGAACACGGGGAGCCCTAAGTAGGGCAAATCTAGGGAAGAGGGCTGGAGCATAAATTATATTCTTCTTTTGCCTGAGACAGCCCTGAACATGTGAACCCCAGGGAAAATGTGGTCACACTGTCCCTAACAGAGGCCATATCAACTAGAATTGCTATTTAAAAAAGAAAAATCTTTCTATGGAGACTTATACCTCACACCTCTCCTAAACACAAAGAATCTTTTCGCTTGAAAACGCCAACTATTGACCTAACTCTACTATTTTTCATTCTTATCACTGGCTAAACATGACTTTCCACGGCAGCATTCAATGATCGTGTGTGCCTTTGTTCTTTTTATTCCTGTGCACTTTCTGTGTGTTGACACAGTCCATATATTTACTGTTTTAATGGCTCTATATTCTTTCAGATGAATGTATGACAGTACCCCAAAGGTTATGCATTTGGATTGTTTACAATTTTTTTGCTATTATGTAAAGTATACCTTGAAATAATAAGAATTTGGCTTTTTTTTTTTTGGTCAATAGTAATACCTATCTTTATTCTTTATTCTTTTTAAGACCATTTTATTATGTTTTGTTCCCTATTTACAAAACTAGAACATATTCACTGTAGACGTTTTAGAAAAAATAAGCTACTCGGGGTGTTTATGACCCACCTGGCATGCAGTCACAGACTCTCCTTTTATTTTTCCAGTTAATGGAAACCTTGCTCTTGCACCCAGAGCAAATGGTGGCTATTATTCAAATAATCACACAAATAAACATGTACAGTCCTCCCTTGGTATCCGTGGGGAATTGGTTCCAGGTCACCCTCAGTACCAAAACCCACAGATGCTCAAGTCCCTTATGTAAAATGGGGTGGTACAGTAGGCCATCTGTATCCAAGGAGGTTGTGTCTGCAGATGCAGAACTCACAGGTATGGAGGCCAACTGTAATTATATCCCTTTACAGATTGAGATAAGGCCTCAGGATGAAAGGGACACAATTTCATGAAAAGAAAGAACCTGGCTTAGAGTAGGGCTCAGGAAGAGGTTGAGTATTTTTATACCTTGAGTGGAAACTGGGATGCTCGGGCAAAAACGAGAAACTAAACAATAGAGCTACTTTTCAATGAGTAAAGCTTCATACTGTAAGCATAGTGATATTTAAATATCAGCATAAATTAAGATTCCTGTCATTTCTCTATCCCCAGCAGGTCCTGGGGTGAATGGAAATTAACACTCTAAGCAACTCACAGACTGAGACTCTGAAATACCCAACTGTTCTCAGAGCACAGCCTCATCTGCGTAGGGCCCTGCCAGTTGAAGTCACCCCCCAACTATTTCTGAAATGGATCCAGGTGACACGTGCTAAGCATGGGCCCAGTTTTGGCAGCAAGTCATGCCTGGGAAGCAGTGGGCAGAACTAGTAATAGTGCGAATGCTGACTGCTAACTAGGTAAAAGGCCAGAATATTGTCCTTCTCGCAAGGTTTTCTGAAAGGAGGCAGGTGGCTAGCTGCAGTCACAGTTAACTGTTCACCGCTGGCTAAAGGGAGGCATATGGTCTTTGCTGAAATCCATTTATAGTAGGAATTAGGGACTAAGACAGGGGTATATGAGTTAAATTCAACCAATGCCATAAGAATATATTATTGGGCTTCCCTGGTGGCATAGTGGTTAAAAATCCGCCTGCCAATGCAGGGGACACGGGTTCGAGCCCTGGTCCGGGAAGATACCACATGCCGCGGAGCAACTAAGCTCGTGCATCACAACTACTGAGCCTGCGTGCCACAACTACTGAAGCCCACGCACCTAGAGCCTGTGCTCCGCAACAAGAGAAGCTACTGCAACAAGAAGCCCGCATGACAGAAGGAAGAGTAACCCCCGCTCGCCGCAGCTAGAGAAAGCCCGCGCATAGCAACGAAGACCCAACGCAGCCGAAAATAAAAAAATAAAATGAATAAAATCTCTTAAAAAAAAGAATATATTATTGCATGAGTATTACGCTCAATTTAATATTAAATTAAAATCTGACTCTGAACTATTTACTCCCCAGGTATTTCACTGAGTGAAATGCGTAGACACAAAGAAGTTTAGAGCAGAAGGGAAACTAGAGTTCAGTTAACCTAACAGCTTCCAGATATTTGGATTTCACAGACTGATAAAATTCCTAAAAAGGATTTGGAAGACCTGTACAGAGTTGCCAACTTTTAATTTTTCAAATAAAATAATTAAAAACACCTATTATTCACTGTCACCCTCATGTTACATTATATATTATAATTACATTACATACTATAATTATATTATATATTAAATTAAATATAACTTATTGTTTTGATAGAAATAAATTAGCTTTATGAAAAACTCATTACATTTTTAGGGGGTGTTTTCTCATTTCTACACGGACCTGTGAAAAACGAAGACTTCTTCCCAGTCCAGAACCAGTTCTTGAGCTGGGATTTGAGAACCACTGATTTAACTCACACCCCTCCCCCCATTTTACAAGTGAGGAACCCGAAGCCCCACATGACCACAATCGTGAACCAATCACAGGAACCAGCTCACAGCTGGGAACAGCCCTGCTTAGGGCCAAAGTTTTGTTTTGTTTTGTTTTGTTTTGTTTAACTGAAATATAGTTGATTTACAATGTTGTGTTAATTTCTTCTGTACAGCAAAGTGACTCAGTTATACATAGATACACATTCTTTTCTATATTCTTTTCCATTATGGTTTATCCCAGGAGATAGATATAATTCCCTGTGCTCTACAGTAGGACCTTGTTGTTTATCCATTCTAAATGTAATAGTTTGCATCTACCAACCCCAAACTCCCAGTCCATCCCTCCCCCTCTCTGCCCCCTCTTGGCAACCACAAGTCTGTTCTCTATGTCTGTGAGCCTGTTTCTGTTTTGTAGACAGGATCATTTGTGCCATATTTTAGATTCCACATATAAGTGATATCATATGGTATTTGTCTTTCTCTTTCTGACTTATTTCACTTAGTATGATAATCTCTAGTTGCATCCACGTTGCTGCAGATGGCATTATTTCATTCTTTTTATGGCTGAGTAGTATTCCATTGTATATATGTACCACATCTTCCTTATCCATTCATCTGTCGATGGACATTTAGGTTGTTTCCTTGTCTTAGCTATTATGAATAGTGCTGCTATGAACTTAAGGGTGCATATATCTTTTTGAATTGTAGTTTTGTATGGATGTATACCCAGGAGTGGGATTGCTGGATCATATGGTAATTTTATTTTTAGTTTACTGAGGACCCTCCATACTGTTTTCCATAGTGGCTGCATAGGGCCAAAGGTTTTGAATGCAAGTCCTATGCATCACTCTTTGTCTTGTTCCCACGAGTCCCTGCAGGGGCCAGCAAGGGCCCCACTGCTCTTTTTATACTGATGGGTACCGTACTGCCCTGGGAACACTGGGAGAGGATGGATGAGGGAGAAAGAAGGAGAACCAGGAGCCTCTTCCTTCTTTTTTTTTTTTTTTTTTTTTTTTTTTTGCGGTACACGGGCCTCTCACTGTTGTGGCCTCTCCCGTTGTGGAGCACAGGCTCTGGACGCGCAGGCTCAGTGGCCATGGCTCACGGGCCCAGCTGCTCCACGGCATGTGGGATCTTCCCGGACCAGGGCATGAACTCGTGTCCCCTGCATCGGCAGGCGGACTCTCAACCACTGCGCCACCAGGGAAGCCCGCCTCTTCCTTCTTGATCCTCCCTCTGGGTCCTGCATGCCCTGGCCTAGGAGCTTCCTACTGTCTGGCACTCTCTGAGTTTTAGGTATCCTTTGTTAGGTACATGGATTCCTCAGACCACTGGGAAATATTTTGTGCACTACAGATTCTTTATAATGTCCATTCCTCTGCCTCTCCTCTCCTCCATAAAGACCTGCGCTTCAGGAAATATAGGCTTACTGCTGATGTTTTTAGAGAATTGAGTATCAATTTAAAAGCACCCTGGTATGCTCCATGTTTTGTGTCAAAATGAGGGTTTAATCTAAAATAAAACAAAGGTGGGACCTCTCTGGTGGTTCAGTGGTTAAGACTTCACCTTCCAATGCAGAGGGTGCAGGTTCGATCCCTGGTCTAGGAGCTAAGATCCCACATGGCTTGGGGCCAAAAAAACCGAAACATAAAACAGAAGCAATATTGTAACAAATTCAATGAAAGACTTTAAAAATGGTCCACATCAAAAACTCTTTAAAGAATAAAATAAAACAAAGATTCTCTTGTACACAACACTGTGTATAATGCAAATAGAATACTTCATCTGGGAATTTTAGCTTTAAGTAGCAGAAAGTGACCCTGGTTTATTTTACTAGAAAGGGATTTTCTGAAAAAGGATATTGAATAGCTGATAGAATGGCCAGGAGGGCTGGAGAATTAGGCGTGGAGACTGCACAGCCAGGAACAACTGCCAAAAGCACTCGCAGAAACTCTGCTGCCACTGGTAGGACTAGGGGCCACCAGGAGTGCTGGCTGGTGCTTCTGGAGCTGCGGCAGCCTCCACCCAGCATCACTGCGGACGCTGCCTCTGCCTCTTCCTCACATCAGTAGCTTCTAGTGGAAAACCTGGGCTGGGACCCTCTGATGGGCAGAGACTAGGTCACTGCCTGACCTTCAAGGGAGTCTGGGGAAGTGAGTCTCTGGCATTTTCTTCCTTTGTTGTGTAAGGCAAACTTTGCCTCAGTAAGGGGGTGGCATGGGGAGGTTTCTGAAATGCAAAGTTTAGATCCTGGGCAGACAAGCAAAATAACAGTGAATTTCCTTACAAAAACGTCTCAGAAAGTTGGGGCAGCAGACAGTCTTTTTAATGGTAGTAAACAAAATCTATCAGCTTAGGTCCAGGTTTGATCGGCGCTCAAATATTTTTTCTTAGGAGAATCCGATCTTAAGAGAACCTGTTATGACCACTTTAGGGTAATTCATAGCGACATCTTGGAATTCTGTTTTTCTTGGGTGAGTGTGTTGGATTCCAGAGCCCCACTGAGGCCTACCAAGAGCTGATGAGGGGTTTGGCATTCCCGGGCCAGTCTGGGGTGTGCAGTACACTCTTCCAGGGCAGGGCCTGTAAACCACACTGGGGAATTCTCCTTGGGAGATTTCATTGCAGCACAAAAAGTGGTTCTTTGTTCCTTCCTGTGTAAACTCCCTTTACAGTCACTGTAATCAAAATGCGTACAAGTGGAGAATATTAAGCTGTTCAACAGTGTGTATTTCTCAGGTTTCTGGGTAGGTCCTCCATCGAGGAGGGCTTCAACCTGGGACTTCCTTAAAACAGGCAATTCCAGCCAAAGCTGACCCTGGATCGGGATTCCCAAACCTTTCCACAAAAACGCTCCTGAGGGCTGAAAGCCAGAGAACAAATAATCCAAAAAGGAAGGAGAGTGTAGCCAGAGGGAAGACTAAAATTTCTTTGAACTCAAGTTTGCACTGTCAAATCCATGCAGATTTTGATCACGCACGAGTGTCTCCCTGTGTGTAAACAGGTGCTTCTAGAGCCTGGCTGTTTTACTCTTTGCCATTTAAAAGTTGCCAGCAGTTTTCTGCACCGGAAGCTGAGGCTCTACATACCCTGGAGAGTTTTTTGTTTTGAGAAAATCAGCCCAGAGGAGCCTTTGGGTCACAGAACCATGAAGCAAGCACAAGCTCAATGTTCTCAGAGAGACCCTGATGCCCTGAGGGCAGTTGTTAGTACCAGCCAACTGCACCCCTAAAGAGTTAGAAGAAAACTTTTTTTCTCTCCAAATGTGGATTTAGCCTGAGCAGGAAAAATTTGTTGTTCTTGGGAAATGGTTGTATGCCTTTCAGTCCAATCATGCTCACAGGAGAGCTGGGCTCTGCCCCGAGGGCCTGGTCTCCATGTCACCTCACGCTGGAAGGAAACGGTGACAAGAACTGGCCTACTGGCACAGTGCAACCTGAGCCGATTCCTTTTTTTAAATTGTGGTAAAATATACATAACATAAAAATTATCATTTTATTGGGAGATTGGGATTAACATATATACACTGATATGTATAAAATGGCTAACTAATAAGAACCCGCTATATAAAAAAATAAATAGGGCTTCCCTGGTGGCGCAGTGGTTGAGAGTCTGCCTGCCGATGCAGGGGACTCGGGTTCGTGCCCCGGTCCGGGAAGATCCCACATGCCGCGGAGCGGCTGGGCCCGTGAGCCATGGCCGCTGAGCCTGCACGTCTGTAGCCTGTGCTCCACAACGGGAGAGGCCACAACAGTGAGAGGCCCGCGTACCGCAAAAAAAAAAAATAAATAAATAAATAAATAAATAAATAAAATTCTAAAATTCAAAAAAAATTATCATTTTAACCGTTTTTTTTTTTTTTTTTTTTGCGGTACGTGGGCCTCTCACTGTTGTGGCCTCTCCCGTTGTGGAGCACAGGCTCCGGACGTGCAGGCTCAGCGGCCACGGCCCACGGGCCCGGCTGCTCCGCGGCATGTGGGATCCTCCCGGACCGGGGCACGAACCCGTGTGCCCTGCATCGGCAGGCGGACTCTCAACTGCTGCGCCACCAGGGAAGCCCTTAACTGTTTTTTAAAATGTGGCATTAAGTACATTCACGTTATTGTGCAGCCATCCCCACCATTCGGAGCAGCTTTATCTCCTCCCAGTGAAACTCTCATGCCCATTACATCTTAACACCTCATGCCCCCTCCCCCAGCCCCTGGCAACCCTCATTCTATTCTCTGTTCCTAGGAATTTGACCACTCTAGGTACCTTGTATGTGAAATCACACAATATTTGTCCTCTTGGACTGATTCTTAACTGCGCCAGAAACTGACTGGGCTGGATTTTGTGAAATGCATTGTTAATTACTCTACTGAGTGGTGTTGGCCCGTGGTGACCAGACCTTGTGGGTGGGAGTGAGTGTTTTCTTCTGAACAAATGGATGTTCCTACTGTTGGTCATCCTGAAAAATGTTTAATCCCAGAGTAGGAAAAGAGGGGGACTGAGACTGGGGGAAGTGGGATTTTTTTCCTCTGGGGTTTATTTGACCTCGATTCCAAGGTATGGAGCCACATGGGGATTCTAATTGGTGGGCTGTGGGCAGTGGGTGGTGATATGGCCCCTGTGCCCCACGAAGCCTGCTGAGGGCAGAATGGTGATCGTGAGGGTGACCAAGTCTTGGGGGGGGCGACCGCTAAACCCTTCCAGTGCAGGCGCGACCTCTGTGTGGCCCTTCAGTTACCCCTAGGCTCACAGCACACCAGCTCAGTTGAGCTGCAGGGAGTGAGTGAGGGGACTGTCCTTTCCATGAGTCTGAGTGTGGGTGGCAGTGGTGGCCACCAGCTAAGGACAGCTGGGCCCAAAGGGGCAGATATCTCCCGGAACTGTAGAGATCAGAGGCTCCATTATGGCAACAACTTGAAGAAACAAAGGGTAAGCGTAGAAAAAGCAAAGTAATATGTCCTAGAGTATGTGAGGCAGTGCCCTTGGGAACTCTTAGAAATTCCTGGTGTGAGCTCATGACATCGTAATTTTAGTATTAAAAGAGGATTATAATTTTCTTTTTAGACACAGGCTTGTGAGACCAAAGATACCAAGTTAAGCATGTTTCACTTAATATGATAATGAGATTTAAAGTTCCTTTCCATGAACCAAAGCTGACGCTCATGGAAGACGTGCCGCGTGTGGCCCTCCACCCACCCACTCCTCATGGTCCAGTGGGAGACCCAGAGCCCTGGGCTGATCACAAATTACAGATTTGATCTTGTGCTCAAAATATGAGAAAATCTGATTTTAAAGTGTGACATGTATTCCATTTTTATGTAGCTTAAGTCAGAGCAGGTATCTTGGGTCCCTATTCTCCTGCGTGCCTAGGCCACCCCAAGCAGTGAGTCAGGGGCTGCTTGGAAGGAGATACAGGGATCTAAGCCGGTGGTGAATATTAAATCTATATAGTGGAAGATAAAACCATAAAAACTGGGTTTAGTATCCATGGAATCTGATGGGTTTGAAGGTAAGGCGCCCACAGGGAGTTCATGGCTTCAAGACTCTCCATGGTGCAGTTACAGAGAGATTTCCAATTGTGAGCTGTAAAATCCTAAAGATCATACTTAATAATAGCCTTCTTCCAACTATTCTTTATTATCCTAACTGTGTTCCCAGCTATCAGCTCCTTTTTCCTCTTACCCTATGCCCGTGGGAGAGGTTGACATAAGTTATTACCCCTCTTTTATGAGTGAAGAAATTAAAGATCAGAGAGATTAAATGATATGCCCAAAGCCCTAAAATTAATCTGTGGCTAAGGCAAGGTGAAAGCTTGTGTCCCCTGCTTTTTCTCCAAGGTTGTGCTTCTCCTTTTAAATTTTTATTTATTTATTTATTTAAAATTTATTTATTTATTAAAATTTTTTCTTCCAGCTTTATTGAGGTCTAATTGACATACAGCACTGATTAAGTTTAAGGTGAATAACATAATGATTTGACTTGCATACATCATGAAGTAATTACCACATTAAGTTTAGTGAACATCCATCATCTCATATAGATATAAAATTCAAGAAAAAGAAAAAAATTTTCCTTGTTATGAGGACACACAGGATTTACTCTCTTAACAATTTTCATATATAACATACAGCAGTGTTAATTACATTTATCATTTGTAGATTACATCCCTGCTTTTCCTCCAAGGTTGTGCTTCTCCTTTGACAGCTGCAGGTATCAAACCTTTCTAGGTTTGAACATCTTTGCCAACCTCCTCAACAACCTAAAAATCTTTATAAAGCCCACTGGGGTACTGGTTTCCATCTCTCAAATCAACACACCTTCTGAGTGCTGTCTCAGAACCGTCTTCCAAGAAGCTTCTTTAACCACTTCAGCCCAGGCTGATCCCCATCCTTGGAAAATTCCACTGCACTTAGAATCAGCAGCACACTGTGAAGCACATAACTGCACATTTTCTGGAATTGTTTGCTGCTTGCTTGCCGGTGACAGCGGGAGTTTGCTGAAGAATAAGCAGCCAGCTGCATTCCACACTTCTTTGGTGTCATTCGTGGCCTCTAGAAGCAATCGGGCCAGGACAAGTGTCTAATACAACTTGCTGTTTGGACACTGTGGTGTGCACGTGCTAGGTGAGTCGATCGTCTTTCAGCTGGAAGGCTCGACTGCTTGTTCCAACCCTCCTCTGTCCCGGCTTCATTTCTTTTTCTACGCAGTAGTTATCACTAGTATGGTATGGTGCTATTTATCTATTTATGTATGTATTTTTGGCTGTCTCCCCCACGAGAGTGTAAACTCTAGAGAGCAGGGCCCTTCTTGCTTCTCCAGCTCCTAAAACATTTAGGAGGTGCTCAATAAATGTTGGTTGAATACATAAACAAAGGTCTAAATCGATGCTCCATTTGGTGTGGTCGCCAGCCCACTTGTATCAGAATCACTCAAGTTGCTTCTTAGAAATGCAGGTTCTTGGCCTCATCTCAGAAGAACCAAATTAGAGTCGCTGGAGGTGGGACCCAGAACATAGCAATGTCCATTTTCATGTACATTAAAGTTGAGAAGTGGCACTCATGTTTTAGATGAGAAAATTGAGCCTCCAAGATATAAAGGGATTTGCTCAAGGTCACCAGGTAGATTACAGCTAAAATGTTAGTAGAACTCAGACTTCAAACTCTCAATCCAGAGCTCTACTACATCAGGCTGCCTAATTTATAGACACCATAACGTTTTCAGAAGGATTAGTCTATCATTCATATGATGATATTTGAGCATACTGGCAGCCAGGCCTTTGTCCTCCAGGTATGAGACTGTAAAAGTCCTCTGGGAATCTGACCAGCCCAAGAAGAAAGTCTTAGAGATACTGATGATGAGTTTCCCAATGAAACAACTCAGCCAGACCACTCTAGGGTGAAGTTCACTGCTGATAAGCCCCTGCCACATATCACTCTTATGACCATATGGTCAGGATTTACCACATGTGAGGAGAACCCTGATGTGAAAGATCCAGACCAAGACAAACCAACATAATAAAAGCAACATGAAAACAACAGATATTCAAAGAACAGAAGCTTAAAAAAAAAAAAATCAGGGTTGGGTAGTGTCTTCCAGGATACAAGAAAAGAAATTTCAACCTTGAAACAGTAGCTGAATGGTATAAAACCAGAACTTTTGAAGAAAAAGGAGCTTTAAACAAATTCAGAAGCATGATAATAGAAATTTTATAAATTGGAAGATAAAACTGAGGAACTCTTCCAAAAAGTAGAGCAAAAACCCAAAAGCTATGTGAAAGAGAAAAAGTAAAAAATAGAAGACTAATCCAGGAGGTCACATTATCTAAATAATAAGAGATTCAGAAAGAGAGAACAGACAAACTGGAGTGGAAGAAATCATTGACAAAATAATCCAAAACTGTTTTTCAGGTTAGAATGGTACGTTTCCAGGCAGACACGCAGGGAGGAAAACAGACACAAACCAAGGTGTGTCATGGTGAGACCTTAGAACTCCTGGGCTAAAGAGAAGCTCTTAGACGATTAAAGGATGGACGGATCAGATTAAAATGTCATCAGGTTTCTCAGCAGTAATACCAGAGGCTAGAAGACAATAAAGCAATGCCTTCAAAACTCTGAAGAAAAATGGCTCCTACCTTAGAATTCTATGCATAGGCACAACATCAATTATGCATGAGGACTGAATAAGGACATTTCTAGAAAGACAATGTTTCAAAACTTGTATTTCCCACGTGTCTTTATGAGGAAGCTACTAAAGGATATGTTTTGCCAAAACAAGGGAGTAAACCAAGGAAGAAGACACAAGATCCAGGAAAAAGGAGATCCAACACAAGAGTGAAGTGAAGGGAACCCCCAGGAAGATGGTGACGGAAAATCCCCGGATGGTGGTTCTACCCCAGTTGTTGGGAACAAACAGTTCAGACTGGAGCCTGTCAGAGAGTGAGGGAGATATTTCTTCAGGAAGGCCAAATTGATGAAATATGTGATGTTCCAAATATCTTGAGAGGGTGGATGTTTATGTAATTCAATGAGACTTTGTGTTTGAATTTGTGATAAGCGCTAATCCCCATCATCATCATAACAAAATTATTATCCAGGGAAATAAAAAGTTGTTCAGGATCGGAAAAGTCATTGTAGTTTATTACAAGACTTTGTTCAGTGTAGCATTTACGTGGTTGTAAAGATATAAACATCGAATAAAGATCTAACAAAACTTACGATATTACTGTGTTGGCAAGATAAGGGGATGGGAAGGGCGTGTGTGTTTCATGGGGGTCTGGGGAGGGGAGAGAGCCAGATCTCTTCCTAGCTTGCAAAGTGGTAAGTCAATAGATAACGCCTGAAAGTGAAAAATCAGGGAAACTCTGTGGGAAGAAAAATAATGTTTCCTCTACTCTTCTGAGCTGTTAATCTAAGACCTCTGTTCTAAAAGATTAACAAAGAAAAACAAATAGAAGTTTATTAATATGTATACCTCATGTTTGCGTGGAAGATATGCAGAGAAACTCCCCAAGTGCCTTAGAATTCAAACTTAACTGCCATCTTCGTAGGGGAAGGGGAGTGGGGATGTGGGCCTCTGAGGGGAGAGTAAGCGATATTTAGGACAATGAATGGGCCTTTGGAAGAGTAGACGGAAGGTGCGATAGTTTGTGACAACGTGTGTCTGGGTGTGGTGTCAACTTCTAGTCTCCTTTCTGGTGACAAGAGTCCCTCTTCCCTGGTTGATGAAACTCCCGGAGGGGATCTGTGACCGTTGGTTCTTTTTGGAGGGTCTGTCATTAGGCAGATAAGGGAGTTTGGAGAAAGCCCCTCCCTTCATTGCTGTTTTTCAAGTGTTTACAGCTCAAAATAACAAATACACCAAAGCAGCATCTTTTGGGGCGTTTTATCCTGCTACCCTTCAAAAGCAATACGTGAGCATTTTATTTAGAGATGTAGAGGTCAATACCAAAAGCTTCAGCTTAGACGCTCGCAAGTGGTTCTTCTGAGAAGAGTTGGTGGGGGAACTATTGTTTGTCAAAACAAACGTTGTAGAACTATTAGACTCTTTAAAATTCGTGCTTTTATTACTTTAATAAAAAGTTTAGAAATGGAAACAAACAGCAAAAGGCCCACATGGCATGCCTCTCTGAGCTATAATAGTAAAGGAAATTAAGTGATAAGTATTTTAAAGCTCAATTCCCACCAACATCGTTTGAGACACTTTGAGCCTAGAGTCAGAAATTTCCATTTTTAAATGTGAAGAGAAGCTTAGCACTGGTGTGATAGACACAGAGAGAAGGGGAAGCAGCACCTGCCCAGAGGTGGGAGAAGGCACAAGCCAGAGCTGAAATTCCATTTTTATTCGTGACTAAACACCAGCTGGGGATTTCAGTTTTTAATGTTTATATGTCATGATGCTGAGAAAGAAATCTTGAGAACTACGAAAAGATGATTGGACATCAAAAGATTTTTCTTAAAAGCTGTTTAAACTTCAGCGTTTAAAGTTTCTGATGTGGAACCAAGCCAAAAATTACACGAAGAAAATACCTGAGCACAAGAGCGGTGACTTGAAATTCACAGTTGTTGATCTATCAGTCACCTGTCCCACTGATTCAGCTCTGGTTGCCTATCCTCTAGTCTTATCCTGTTGTTGATATAGTCAGGTGAGAAAGCGTTCCACAGAAGTTAAGCAATGAGTAAATAAACCTGCTGGGAGAGACTCTCAGGGGTGCAGTGGAGAGCAAACATATTACGTTCCAAATCTCCCAATGAGTCCAAAGAATCAACTGCTAAATATGGAATGTACACCTGAGTTCTTCCCTTCTCTCTTTTTCTCTTTCTTTCCTTCCTTCTTTCTTTCTTTTTCTCTTTCCTTCTTTCTTTCATCTCTCTCTCTCTCTCTCTCTCTCTCTCTCTCTCTCTCTCTCTCTCTCCCCCCCCCCCTTCCTTCCTTCCTTTCTTTTTTTCCCCAAAACTCTCTTTTGGTTTTAGGTTAGCTTTCCCATACCCTGTTCAGACTTTAATTTCATGGTATAATCATTCAAGCTTTGGTAAACACCCAGCTGTAATTTGAGCTGGCTGGTCAATAAAACAAAAGCCATCAAAGCTTCTCATTTGTATTGTTAAAATCTAAAACACTGAAGAGATTAAATGCATGCAAAGATAACTCTACTTAATCACACAGTCTCAGGGAATGTGTTTCCCCTTTGGGTAGTGTCACTATGAACATTTACATTGTGAAAACCAGATGTGTAATTTATGCAAAAGCAATCACAATAGTTTCTTGGAATAGAAATTATAATTTTCTGTCTTTTACTGACAATTTATTTTTTAACATTTATTTAAAAATTTACAAACAGTAACATTTTCTTGATGTGCAGTTCCATGTGTTTTAACACATGTCTAGGTTCATGTGACCCCAGAGAAATCAGGATACAGAACAGTCTCATCATCCCCAACTCCCCCTTGCTGCCTCCCATGTAATCCCTGGAAACCACTAATCTGTTCTCCACCCCTATAGTTTTGCCTTTTCCAGAATGTCGTATAAATGAAATCATTCAGAATGCATGCAGCCTTTTGTGCCTAGCTTCCTTTGCTTAGCATAATGTATTTGAGATTTATCCATGTTATTGTGTGTATCATATATGTGTGTGCATGGATGCATGTGGGAATATATGTGTGTTTATAAACTTTTCATTTTGAAATAGGGTCACAGGAAGTTGCAAAGATAGTGCCAAGGGGTCCCCGATACCCTCAACCAGTTTCCTCCAGTGGTTGCATGTTGCAAAACTATAGTACAAGATCAGAAGCAGGAAACTGACTTGATACAATGTTTGCCATTTTATCACAGGCACAGATTTGTGTAACCACCACCTCAACCAACATACAGAGCTATCCCAACACCACAGAGACCTCCCTAGTGCAACTCCTTTATAGCCACCCCCTTCCCCCGGCCCCTCCCACCATTCCTCACCCATGGCAACCACTAACATGTTCTCCATCTCTACAATTTTCTCATTTCAAGAAGTTGTATAAATTGAGTCATATAGTCTGTGACCTCTGGAGATTAGTTTCTGTTTTGTTTTGTTTTTTCCCTCAGCACAAAGCCCCGGAGAAGTTGTATTTATCAAAACTTCATTCCTTTTTATTACTGGGGTGTATTCCATTGTATGTATTTATGAGAGTTTGTTTATACATTCACCTGTTGATAGACATTTAGGTTGTTTCCAGTGTTTGGCAATTATGAAGAAAGGTTCTATAAATATTTGCATATGAATTTTTAAAATTAATTAATTAATATTTATTTTTGGCTGCGTTGGGTCTTCATTGCTGTGCGTGGGCTTTCTCTAGTTGCGGTGAGCGGGGGCTACTCTTCGTTGTGGTGTGCGGGCTTCTCATTGCAGTGGCTTCTCTTGTTGTGGAGCACGGGCTCTAGGTGCGCAGGTTTCAGTAGTTGTGGCACACGAACTCAGTAGTTGTGGCATGCGAGCTCAGTAGTTGTGGCTCACGGGCTTAGTTGCTCCGTGACATGTGGGATCTTCCTGGACCAGGGCTCAAACCCATGTCCCCTGCATTGGCAGGTGGATTCTTAACCACTGAGCCACGAGGGAAGCCCTGAATATGAATTTTTATGTGAACATAAGTTTATGAAGAAAGGTTCTATAAATGTTTGCATACGAATTTTTATGTGAACATAAGTTTTTATTTCTCTGGGGTAATACTTAGGAACGGCTGAGTCATATAGTAAGTGAATGTTTATCCTTATGAGAAACTACTAAACTGTTTTCCAAAGAGGCTGCACCGTTTGCATTCGCATCAGCAACGTATGAGGCTTCTAATTAGTTGCTCCTCATCCCTGCCAGCACTTGGTATTTGTTGTTGTCTTTAGCCATTCTAGTAGATGCGAAATGGTATCTATGGTATCTCATTGCTTTAATTTGCATTTGCCAGGATAGATTTTGAATTAAAAAAAAAAAAGAAAGCTCAGTTTGAAGAAACATTACCTTGATTTCCCTATTTGTGTATTTGTATTATCACCAAAGAGCCTAAAGAGATCACAAAAGTGCCTCGTCCCAACCCCTGCCTCAGGAACCTGAAAAATGCAAATTACAGAGACAGCTAGCTGCTGTTTTAAATGATTGATAACCAGGGTTGCCAGCTAGTCCCTGTGGTGAATGAGAATAGTTAATCTAGTCTCTATTGGTTACCTTAAATAAAAAAGCAAGCTTTCTTCTCACTTCATGAAAAATGTATATTCCAGAAGCATTGTGGAAGAAGGTTTGGACTCACTTCAGCCATATCTCCTGGCATATCATCCGCAGGACACTAGATCTGTAGGATTAAGATGCATGGAAGAAGAGAGCGTTCTATATTTAAATTAACGTGGGAAATATTGAGTTAAAGTTCAAGAGGTTTCACTGAGGGAGGATTTTCCAGAGTCTTTAATTTGCTAACATATTTTTAATCCCTGTGAGAGGGCTGTCATATGTCGTGTCTTCCATTCATTTGAGCACAGAAGTCTTTTTCATTGAATAATATATGAACGTACATTCCTTTGTTTTCCCTAGAACTCACTTTGGGAAATGCTGGACTGAAATATTGTTAATGTCCCTTCCACTACTTTTTTTTTTTTTTTTTTTTGCGGTACGCGGGCCTCTCACTGTTGTGGCCTCTCCCATTGCGGAGCACAGGCTCCGGACACGCAGGCTCAGTGGCCATGGCTCACGGGCCCAGCCGCTCCACGGCATGTAGGATCTTCCCGAACCGGGGCACAAACCCGTGTCCCCTGCATCAGCAGGTGGACTCTCAACCACTGCGCCACCAGGGAAGCCCCAATGTCCCTTCCAAATCGAACTTTTCAATGTTTCCAGTCTTTTTGTAAAAAAAAATCTCAAACACCTCTTGGTGTATTTGCTTGGAAAGTTTGCATTTCACATGTCAAGTTTTGTGCAGGCTGGTTCCATGGTACTGTACAGTGACATAATCATGGGCAAAATAGCAACGAGCTTGTATCTCAGGCTTCTGTATTTAAGGTCAGAGTTTAAGAGTTTAAACCCATATAGAGATCAACCAGGTCTCAGAACTTGGCAGGGCAGGGAGAGCTGTGCTAGAGGCAGACACAGGTACAGAGCAGGCCTGGAGGCAGATGTGGGCAGTCAGAGCATGAGTATCCAGAGTGAGGCCAGAGACATACAGAAGATCAGGGGGTCAGTGGGTCAAAGGTGTCATCTGCTGGGCAATCAGGAGTCCAGGAAACACATAGCCAGGTTCACGCAAGGTCGTGGGTCACAGGACAGACAAGGAAAATATTAGTAGATGCTCAAGGGCACACGGGTCATTCTCTAGAAAACAGAAGTAGCGTATCACTAAGAAGGCGTTTTTAATACTGATGTTATCTCACCAGCTATGAAGCCCCACTTCCTCCTGGGACAGTGGCCAAGACCTGGGAAATGCTCCCAGGCCGCCAGCTCAGGACGGTAGGTGTGAGATGCCAGGGAGCTGGGGCCAGGCTCAGAGATGGTCACTTTAGAAGAGCTCTTCAGGGGTTAGCATAGAGCAGGGAGAAACCCACCTTGCCTCTCTCCAACTCCCCCCACCCCTTCCGGAGGACCCACTGGAAAATTTTTCTCCCTTCTGGGAGCCTGAAGAGTTTAGAATGAAGAGATTAATTGACCAGAAATGAAAGCTTGAGGCAGTTCACTGCAGTGGAAAGAGTGTGGATTGAGAGTCAAGAGGCCAAGTTCAGCTCTTTGACCTGAGCTGCGGGCTTTGGTTTACTCACTCATGAGCAAAGTTTTCTTCCAGCTCAAAGGTACCAAGATTCCAGTCACATCTGAGTCTGGGAGGGGGTAGCCCCACCCCAGCCTAGATGAGGAGGTGAGAGGGGGCCTCCGCTCTTCTCTAGCCAAAGCGGCTGCCGGCCTCTCCTTCCCTCACCCACATCCAGGGTCTGCATGCCCACTGCACCGCTTGCAGGCTTGTTCTTGAGGAGACTGGTGGAGCTGACAGCCTCACAGGGGAGAAACCTCAGCACGGAGCTGACAGGAGCCAGACCCAGGAAGACAGTCTGAAGTCAGGCAGCCCTGCGTCCTGTAGGTCAGCGCAGGACTCAGGGCAAACCGGGTGCGGTCAGGAGACACCAGACACAAACAGAAAGTCCTATGTGGTGGGAAAACTGAGACCACATGCCCCTACCGTCTTGGGCTGGGGCCTGCCTTTCAGAGGACTCAGACAGAGGAACCTCCGATAATTGGAAGGAAGGGAGTGTGTTTTGAAATTAAAATGGGCACAGTAGGTACAAGTCAAGTTAATTAGAGATATGTCCCTTCCTCCTGTGAGACTGAACGGTGTGACTTTCCGAAGAAGGAAGTTCTCACAGTAACGAGGTAAACTTCAGAGGCAGCCAGCAGCACTGGTTGTTGGTGGAGAGCCTGGTTTGGAAGTAAGTCCTCCACAGGCCCCATCCTCTTCCTTAGCTTCTTCCCAGCCCCCTGGAAGCCAGCAGAAGCACACCAGTAGGTGGCCACAGCCCCAGGCGGCTGTGTTTGCCAGATTCCAAAGGGACAGGGACTCCCTTTGCATTAGGGGAGGGGCTGGGTTTCCCCAGAGAAGGTTCTGGCACCTGGGCTGGACGAGATGTATCAATACCTGGGGGGGCACAGAAACAAGGTGGCGCTGCAGGGAGAGATGTCTTTAGGAGAGGCCACCATTCCTTAAAAAAGGCTCATATTGAATGCTATGGTGGCCTTCTCTGAGGGCCAGTGACCTTCCCAGGAGTGAGGAGGCGCCCCCCACAGGCAGCAGAGTCTGTAGCAGTCTTGCCCTTGTGGTGTTGAAGGCGATGGGGTACATTCAAGTAATCATGTGAGGACCCTAGTTTCAGGCCCAAATGCTATGTGACTTTGTGTATGGGTATTTTTCCTGAGGTCAAAGGCAACTAACACTTCAACACCTTATTTAAAAATAGAGAGAATTCCCTGGTGGTCCAGTGGCTAAGACCACGCACCCTCAATGCAGGGGGCCCGGGGTCGATCCCTGGTCAGGGATCTAACATCCCACATGCCGCAACTAAAGATCCCATGTGCCGCAACTAAGAGCCAGTGCAGGCAAATAAATAAATAATTAATTAATTTTAAAAAAGAAGATTTATCTATGTATCCCTGTGCGTATTCCCTCATGGGTCTTTTCTACTTTCTCCCCTCACAGTGTTTGGTGACTTACTCTGTACATGTTGTAAACTCTATTGAAACAGGAGGGAAGGAGGCAGGGCACAACCTCTGAAGGAATGACACAGCCCGAGGACATGACATGAACTGACTAGACCCAAATGGGTCCAAGATGGCGGACAAGTCAACTTCCACTAGACCGTGAGCCTCAGTATACGCCCACATCAGCAAGCTAGATGACACACCCACAGGAGCCATGACAGTTCCAAGACACCATAAGGATCAAACGTGGGCAGTGGCCCAATTCCTGGAAATCCCCGCCCCTTCCTAAAATAACTGGAATACTCCTCCCACTCATTAGCCTATGAAATTACACACCCCTATAAAAACTGACAACCCCATACCCTGGTGCCTCTCTCACCTTCTGAGATGGCCCACACTCTGTCTGTGGAATGTGTTTCTCTCTAAATAAATCCACTTCTTACCTATCACTTGGTCTCTCAGTGAATTCTTTCTGGGATGAGACATCAAGAACCTGAGCTTCATTAAGTCCTGAAACCAGGTATGTGATCTCAGTTGGAAGACTGTGGGTTTTGGCCGGGTTCGAGTCCCAGCCAGGTGGGTTCAAGTCCCAATCTGAGGTGCACTGTTTCACTATTACTTAACAATACTAACTCCAGGCTCACAACGAAATAACTTTCCTCTGTGTCAATTAGTAGATTATTGTGAATTCTTATTATTTCCTGGTGGAGCCTGAAAAGTAGTCAGAACAGAGCCTCAGGATTATTCCCTTCTTGACTTTCAGGTAATGCATCCAAGAAAGAATCATCCACTGAGTTATTTCCCCTCATTCGTCTCCGTTCATCCAAGCTGAGGAAAAGAGACAGCCACCTGGCAAAGGTCTAGTCCAAGGTGCCTTTGAAATGTTCTGCTGAAGCACCTCTGGTTCCCCAGCGTTCCTGTTAGAAGATAAGCCGTCTCTAAGTAAGTAATGCTGTTAATCACAATGGCAGTAGCCACTTGGGTCTTGATTCGTCCCCTGGGGAGACGTAGGCTCCAGGGCAGGGAGCTGGGAGGCTGAGGCTAGAGATCCACCACAGCCCTCAGCCTGTTCTTTCTCCTTGAATTTCCTTTTCACTTGAATCATTCCTGGAATCATGGAGAGAAGTTTAGAGGTTTCTCCAACCCAGCTCTCTGGATTTGGATAAGCTTAAACCAAAGTCTTAACAGAACCAACCAGGTCTTAACATTCTCCAAAGAATAAAGATCCCGTCACCACCTAGAGGGACCTGAACTCAGAAATCTGTTGCTGCGGATCAAGGCTTGTCTTACTAGTATGCAAACAATTCTGAGTGTTCCTCAAATCAACTTTCAATCTGGCGTTTTCCATGGCTATCAGGTGGAATTTACCTCTGAATGAATGTCCTCACCTTGCATTGAATTCTAGTGAGTTTTGTTTTGTTTTACAAAGTGACGGTCAGGCACCGTCTTTGGGGACCACTTGATTGATTGATCCCCCCCCCACCCCGCAATGTCGACTTAAAAAATATGCACAACCTAAAAGCTGAGAGTTATATCCTATTTGGTGCGAATTCTTAGGACTTCAAGCCCAGGAGGCGGCATCTCAAGTAACTCTGAGAGAACTGCTCCGAGGAGGTGAGCGGGGAGCCAGGTTATGTAGGAGTTTTGCAGCAAAGGGCAGGTAGTTGGAACATCAAAAGATTATTGTTAATGAAAGAAAACCAGATATCCCAAGTTAAGGAATTTAGCACTTTTGTATGTACAAGAAGACACAAGAGTCTGGGCTCACTGAAATCATTCCTTTGATACGTACCTCAGCTATCTGGGGCCAGTATCCTGTGTTTTCACCTCCTGAGTTTCCTCAGGGCTCATGGTAAGGAGTGGCTGCAGTCTGATGGCTGCTAGATGGCAGGTATTCTTTCCTTCCTGAATTCCCTCAGAGCTTACCGGCTCACACTGGAGGGCTGCAATCGCTGATGACTGTGACATCCTTTGTTTACTGATAGGATAGGAAATATTCCATTTCTCAGCAGTCTTCTCTTATTCACGTTGCAGATTTTTATTTTTCTCCTTAAGGGAGGACCCCAGCCCATGGGACAGTTCTGCCTGAGGAGTGGAGGAGTAAGAATATTTTTCCCCAGTGACTAGAGCAAAGGCAGCAAAATTCCACGTTTCATGGGTCCGGGGTCACGGCTACTCCGAAGGTTGGTGTGATTCTAGCCATTACCAAGGGTATAATCTAGACTTTGCCCAGTTCTCAGTCGCCTCCTGTATACAGAGTCCTTCCACATCCCAGGAGTCCCCAGGGAAGCCGGGACAGGCCCACAGCAGTCCCAAACCTGAGTCATCCTGTGGCCATGACAACTTCCCAAGGAAGCCCTCCAGCCAGGACCCGCCTGCTGGACGGGCTCATTTCAGACAGGGTCCCACAGTCCCTCTTCGCCTCTTCCAGGCACAGGTGTTTGTATCCCGGAGCAGCACCTGCTGAGCCCCCAGCCCACCCACTGTGCCAGGCAGGGTTCTGAGCAGCCCTGTCTTCAAGGTGGATGAGAGCTGACTCTATTTTAAGGAAATGAAATGCGTCTTTGAGTCAAAGCATGTGATACAAATGACCTTTCTGTGGCAACATGATTAAAAATAGGCAGTTACAGGAAATTTTTCAACTCTTGAGACATTAATGGATGTAGGTGTAAAAAAATAGACTAACTTCCCTCATCTTCCCATTAGTGATGTGTGTGGGCAGACAGGGCTACTTTTTGCCACCTTGACAGACCGAATACTGCCTGTGCGTGGGATAGGAGCATTTCTAGGCTAGCCATTCCCCCAAAGTGAGGTCGTGGAATTTGTATGGTACTTACCTACTGACTGGCTCACCGAAATCTGAGTGTTTCATTCTTTGGGTTTGGTGGCTGGATTTTTGCATGAACAGCAAGGAGTAGCTGAATTCTCCCTTTCAGTTTGCACCCTCTAGATCAAGGGACAGCAAACTTTTTCTGTAAAGAACAAGATAGTATATATTTTAGGCTTTTTTGACCATACATTTTCCGTAGCAACTACTCAACTCTGCTGGTATAGTGTGTGGGTAAGCAGCCACAGGTAGTATGCAAACAAATGGGCTTGGCCATGGTTACAGTAAACCTTTATTTGCAAAAACAGGTGGCAGGCTTGATTTGGGCCTGAAGGCTATAGGTTGCCCAGCCCTGCTCTGGAGTCAAAGAGGTGAGGATATTCACCCTCCTGCCCTGTTTTCAAGGGATGCCTGAGAGTTCACGCATCCATTCAGCAAATGCTTACTGAGCAGTCTGCTACCACGCCAAGCTCCATAACGTGAGTTTAGGATGCAGCAGAGAACAGCACATACCAAGCTCCCTGCCTCACAGAGCTTACACCGTAGAAAAGAGGGGCATATTCTCGGGTGTGAGGCGGCTGTTAGTGGCAGGGGAATGAGCTCAGGGAGGTAATGGGAACCGATCTTAATGTCTTACATACAGGCGATCATAAAGACTTCGGCTTTTCCTCGGTGTGAAATGAGGAACCATCGGAGAATTTTGAACAGAGAAGTGACATGATCTAACTTATGTGTTGAAAATAAATGTGAACTGTGTCAATGGTAGAGTAAAGGATGGATGCAGGGATACCCAGGAGGAGGAGGTAGCAGTGCCTGAGGAGAGAGAGGGCAGTAGCATGAACTAGAGCCGTAATGGGGAAGGCAGTGAGAAGTGTTTACATTCGTGGTCTGTTTTGAAGGTAGAGCCAACACGACTTCCTAGTGGCTGCGTGATGTGTGTGACATAAAGGAGTCAAGAATATATTTGGCGGGGGCTTCCCTGGTGGGGTCCAGTGGTTAAGAATCCACCTTCCAATGCAGGGGATGTTGGTTCTATCCCTGGTCGGGGAACTAATATCCCACATGCCGCGGGGCAACTGAGCCCGTGTGCCACCACTAAGACCTGACACAGCCATAAATAAGTAAGTAAGTAAGTAAGCAAGTAAATAAATAAATAAAATAATGTATTTGGCATTTGGAACATGGAGTTGCCACTAACTGGGATGTGGGGATGCTAAGGGTGGAAGCAGTGTTAAACATGGGAACTTTGAAATTTCTCCTTGACATCTCAGCTTGGCATTTAGGAGAGAGGTCTGAGCTGGAGATATACATTTGGATGCTGTCAGCATAGGAAAAATGCACGGTATTTAAAGCCATGGATTACGTGAGATCACCAAGGAAATGAGAATATAGACAAAAAAGGAGAACCAAGACCCTTGGGCAGTCCAGTATTGAGAAGCTGGGGAGAGGAGGAGGAACCTTGAAGTCAGGATGCTAAGTGACCTCACCTTACTTGCCAGGAAAAATATACATGAGAACATTGCATAGTAAATGAACTTAATTTTCAAAAATCTTTAGGGCTTCCCTGGTGGCGCAGTGGTTGAGAGTCCACCTGCCGATGCAGGGGACACGGGTTCGTGCCCCAGTCCGGGAAGATCCCACATGCCGCGGAGCGGCTAGGCCCGTGAGCCATGGCCGCTGAGCCTGCGCGTCCGGAGCCTGTGCTCCGCAACGGGAGAGGCCACAACAGTGAGAGGCCCGCATACCGCAAAAAAAAAAAAAAATCTTTAATTTTTCATTCTATATCCAAGGGACAGCTATGACTCTTTTGACTTAAGGAGGTATTTGTATTTCTTAAGTGGATTCAAGTGGGCTGGGAATGTTAGTCTTCTTATGCAGAGTTTTTTCCCCTAAATAAAGAAAATAGTTTGCTTGAGATCTTCCAGACTGTGTTATAGATTCACCTAATTCAAAATTGTTTAAGGAGTCTGCTTTGCACACATGCCTTCCTCTCTTTGTGCTCTGTGTCCAGTGTCTAAAGGCGTATGTAACCTGGTTTGCTTATTGCCAAATAAAGTCTAAGCCAGCTCCTGGGCTGCCCCCACATAGTAAGTAAAGCTCAGATGAAAGTGTGCACTTCAGATTCGGACTTGAACCCACGTGCTGGGACTCAAACCCGGCCACAACTCAGATTGGAACTCGAACCCATGCAGCTGGGACTCAAACCTGGCCAAAACCCTGATTGGGACTTGAACCCATGTGGCTGGGACTCTAACCCGGCCAAAACCCAGATTGGGACTTGAACCCATGCAGCTGGGACTCAAAGCCGGCCAAAACCCACAGTCTTCCAACTGAGGTCACACACCTGGTTTCAGGACTTAATGAAGCTCAGGTTCTTGATGTCTCATCCCAGAAAGAATTCACTGAGAGACCAAGTGATAGGTAAGAAGTGGATTTATTTAGAGAGAAACACATTCCACAGACAGAGTGTGGGCCATCTCAGAAGGTGAGAAAGGCACCACGGTATGGGGTTGTCAGTTTTTATAGGGGTGTGTATTTTCATAGGCTAATGAGTGGGAGGAGTATTCCAGCTATTTTAGGAAGGGGCGGGGATTTCCAGGAATTGGGCCACTGCCCACTTTGGATCCTTATGGTGTCTTGGAACTGTCATGGCTCCTGTGGGTGTGTCATCTAGCTTGCTGATGTGAGCGTATACTGAGGCTCACGGTCTAGTGGAAGTTGACTTGTCCGCCATCTTGGACCCATTGGGGTCTAATCAGTTCATGTCATGTCCTCGGGCTGTGTCATTCCTTCAGAGGTTGTGCCCTGCCTCCTTCCCTCCTGTTTCACAGATACTTAATTCCTATGGATCAATCTCTGCATTTTAGTTTCTGATTCTGATATTCAGAGGATGGTAGTTTGTTCAAGATCTGTGAGAATCTCAACCATCTTGTCCTTGACTTAAGTTGTAAAAATAATTTGGGGGTTTCCTGTTTTGTTTTTTACTTGGAAAATATTGGTTAACACTGTTTTTAAAATGAACAATCTTAGAGGTTTTTAAAAAAATATCTGTAGACTGCATCAAATATTACAAAGGACTTTTAAAGCAACCTTGTGAAGTCTGTTATGATTCCCATCTTATTGATGATGTGTCTGAGGTTCAGATGAGATTGTCATGCAGTAAGAGAAGGCCATGACTCTCATTCTCAGCCCAGTGCTCTTAGCACAATGATACACCTTTTTTCTAGAAGCATCATACAGGTCAAGAGCTCAGGCTAATGTGCTAGCCAGATCGCCATCTTAGAAAAGCACATGTCTTGGCTCTTCCAGTTTTTTGTTTCCTGTGACTCCATTTCATTTAGGACTGATACTCAGGACATTAGTTGGACCACTCTATGGCATTTAAAAGAAGGAAGGAGATAAGTTGGTGTAGTTAAAGAGATACCCAAATTAAACAGTTCTTTCACAGACATGGGTCTTTGGGCAAGTCAGATACAAAATGTGAGAGAGCTTGAGCTCCCGTGAAAACCACAGAGATGGCAATCATTTTTAGGGTGGGGAAGTGTGGGGTTTGCCATCCCTGTGTGCCCTGTTTACTGGCCTGGTCTCTAGGCTATCAATTAGTTTTCAAGGTGGAAATTACCCTCTTCAACCTACTGTGCACTTATGTAAAAAGTCAGATGATAAGCTACAGATTCAAATTCTGTATTCATGGGAAAGGCTCGGAACATTTCACAGAGGACTGCTGGTTGCCTTGGCAACCTAACAGCCCTCTAGGACAGAAGGAGCGGACACCAAGGCCAATGTCTGTAGGAAGACGGCTTTCTGTGATTAAGCCTTCCCTGACAACATTTATATCTGAAACATGAAAGCCCCAAGGCTATGTTCAGGAAGGCTGCCTGACAGTCAACAGGAGACCTAAACAGATCTGGTGTGATCCGCCTGAGTAGAAGAACACATATTCCTGTTTTCCCTTACACAGCTCCACCATTTGGATGACTCCAGAAGAAAAAGGCACATGGAGTCATAGCTCTTGTCCAGTTAGATTACTACCTTCCTGAAAATTATGATTTAGAAAATGGGAGATGATCTTTTAAACAAACACACCAGAATTTACCTATTCACATGATGGCTTTCCTTCAAAGACGTGGGGTGGAACGGGGGCACGACTATTGCCCAAAATATAAGTGGTGCTGAATGTGCTCCTTTGGGGAAAGTACCTTCATGAACATTTGCTAGACATACCAGACAATCAATCTGGTTAGATTTGGGGTGGGGGGGGTGTCACACTTCAAGTCTGGTAGTTTTTAACTAAAAAATGAACTATATATTGATGTGTCTCTCCCTAGTGCCCAGCACATACTGGTAGTTCACAAAATGTCTGATGAATGTTCAGTTAACCATCCACCTCCATCACTGGATTTCCCCCAAATCAAATCCACCTTTAAAGACTCACCAGCACCAGTAAGTCAAAAGGATATTCAGTAGAGTCTAGCTGGATTTCCAGAAGGACACCCTAGAAAGCTGTAAGCAAGGGTGGTAGCACTGGGTCCGTTACACAGTATCCCAGTGGGACCACTTTGAAGGAGACAGTATTCAGTTGGTGCCCACTTTGAAGGGGGCAATATTCACTAGGTGTGTTGGGTTTTTTTTTTTGAAATATAGTTGATTTACAACGTTGTGTTAACTTCTGCTGTACAGCAAAGTGATTCAGATACATATATATATATATATTCTTTTTTATATTCTTTTCCATTATGGTTTATCACAGGATATTGAATGTAGTTCCCTGTGCTGTACAGTAGGACCTCGTTGTTTATCCATTCTATATATAATAGTTTACATTGTTGCAGTGGTTTTAAATCATGGCCACAACTTCTTTGATACTTTTCCCATGAAAGATGGGGTTTGTGTCCCCTACCTTGAAAGTGAGTAGTCTTGTGACTTCTTTGACCAATAGAATTCAATGAAAGTGATACTATGTGACTACCAAGGCCAGGTCCTAAAAGGGCATGCTGTTTCTGCCTTGTTGACTGGATACACATTTTTAGAGCCTTGAGCTGCCATGTAAGAAGCATGATTACCCTGGTTCCACCATGTTGTGAGGAAGCCCAACACACAAGGAGAGGTCAAGTGTAGATGCACTAGTCAACAGCCCAGCCTTTGAGGCATTCCAGCTCAGGCATCCTACATATGAGTAAAGACATTTCAGATGATTTTAGTGCCCAGCTGTTCAAGTTGCTCCCAGGTATATGAGTCTCCCCGACTGAAGCCCGAGACATTGTGGAGCAGAAACAGGCAATCCCTGCCATACTCTGTCTAAATTCCAGACCCCCAAAATTTGTGAACATAACAAAATAGTGTGCTGCTAAATTTAAGATAGTTGTAAAACAGTAGGTAAGTTGAGCACTTAGTATGACAAGCACTGGATAGCTATTAAAGTAAGTCTTGTTATTTTAAAATCATACCTCTCCTATCTGCTGCAGATAAACCAAACAAAGATTGTAAAAAACAGGGCACTCATTTTACCATGATTGCACCAAATGGTGAATCTAAGTTTTAGATCTCATGGTACTGGTGTCTCCTGTTAAGGCTGCCATGAGTGAGGGGTGGGTCTTTCTGGGCCTTTGTTTCTTTATCTATAAGATGAGCAATAGGTAATCCCTAATGATTTCATGATTCTAAGGTGTCAGGCATGAACTGGGTGCAAAAAGTATTATTCCCACACCAAGTTTGATAGCAGCATTATTCACACTAGCCAAACAAAATACGATAAACAAAATGTGTCATAGGGCTTCCCTGGTGGCACAGTGGTTGAGAGTCCGCCTGCCGATGCTGGGGACGCGGGTTTATGCCCCAGTCCGGGAGGATCCCACATGCCGCGGAGCGGCTGGGCCCGTGAGCCGTGGCCTCTGAGCCTGCGCGTCCGGAGCCTGTGCTCCGCAACGGGAGAGGCCACAACAGTGAGAGGCCTGCGTACCGCAAAAAAAAAAAAAAAAAAAAAAAAAAGTGACATAGACATACAACAGAATAGTATTCGGCCCAAAAAAGGAATGAAGTACTAACACATGCTACAGCATGGATGAATCTTGAAAACATCCTGAGTGAAATAAGCCAGACACAAAAGGGAAAATATTATATGACTCCAGTTGAATGGGGTACCTAGAATAGGCAAACTCATAGACACAGAGAGTGGAATGGAGGTTATGAGGGGCTGAGAGAAGGGACAGGGGAGTTCATGTTTATTGGGTGCAGAGTTTCAGCATGAGAGGGTGAAACAGTTCTGCACATGGATAGCAGTGATGGTTGAGCAACACTGTGCATGGATTTATGCCACTGAATTATACACTTAAAAATGGTTAAGGGCTTCCCTGGTGGCGCAGTGGTTAAGAATCTGTCTGCCAACGCGGGGGCACAGGTTCGAGCCCTGGTCTGGGAAGATCCCACATGCCGCAGAGCAACTAAGCCCGTGCACCACAACTACTGAGCCTGCGCTCTAGAGCCTGTGTGCCACAACTACTGAGCCCAGGTGCCACAACTACTGAAGCCTGCGCACCTAGAGCCCATGCTCCGCAGCAAGAGAAACCACTGCAATGAGAAGCCCGCTCACCGCAGCAAACAGTAGCCCCCGCTCGCTGCAACTAGAGAAAGCCCGTGTGCAGCAACGAAGACCCAATGCAGCCAAAAATAAATAAATAAAATAAATACATTTTAAAAAAATAATAAAATAAAAATGGTTAAAATGCTAACTTTTTTGTTGTTGTTGTTGCGGAACGCGGGCCTCTCACTGCTGTGGCCTGTCCCGTTGCGGAGCACAGGCTCAGGATGCGCAGGCTCAGCGGCCCAGCCACTCCGTGGCATGTGGGATCCTCCCGGACCGGGGCACGAACCCGTGTCCCCTGCATCGGCAGGCGGACTCTCAACCACTGCGCCACCAGGGAAGCCCTAAAATGCTAACTTTTATGGCATATATATTTTACCACAATAAAAACAATTTTTAAAAAAAGTTTTATTCCCATAAGCTTTGGCACTGGAGCCCTAGGCCTCTCACTGTTGTGAGGAATGAGGATGTGTACCGTTCCTCACCTTCATGCAGTCACCTACGGGGGGGCTGGAAATGTCCTCAGCCTTCTCAGTGGTCCCAAGAGACCGCCCAGTCATTCATCAACAGAGATTTCCGGATGCTGAAAAGAGCCTCCAAAATGAAGTGGCTCAACAACCTCCCTTTGTAAGTGAGGAAAGAGGAAATATAACTTAAGGAACCACCTTCTGTGGGGAAAAAAGTAATCCAGCTAGATACCTTCAAGTTATAAATAAACCAAGTTTGGCATTCTTCTTTCTAAGGTAATAGTCTAGTTTCCTCTAAAAGTCCTATGTTGAACTTGCTTGTCATTTTTGTGTTCATCTCTAGGCCAAGGAAGTTATAAAACCCAGAATAGGACTCTAGTGAGATTATTCTGTTGAAGCTCTAATTCGAAATCTCCCTCTCAACATATTCATCCAGGCAGCCACTATGAATTCATTAGAGTTGGCATGAAAGATGGAGTCTCTTTGCTGTTCCTGTTACAATGTGCCTTATTGTGACATGGTGTCAGGGGCACTGAACTTGAACTCCAATGACCTGAATTTAAATCTAGACTCTGCCATGACCTGGGGAAATCATTAAACCTCTCTGTTCTTCAATTTGCTTCATCCGTAAATAAAGAAATTAGAGGAGATAAACGCTAAAATGCCCACTATCTTCTATGACTCTGTAATTCTCTGATTATGTATTTATGTTTGTTTGTGCTTTGAAATTAAGGAAGGGACCTAAATACTTGAAAGTTATGCATTGATCACTTCTACTGTGTTTTGCACACTTAGATAGAATTTGCCTTGGTGGGTGGGTGGTCTCATTGTAGCGGATGCTTCATTGCGTTGCTCAGATCTCCACTCCAGAGTGAAGGACTTGCTCCTGCAGCTGCTGGGGTGTTGCCTGCAGACAGCTCTCCAGTGTCAGCCCCTCTCAGGGACTTGTTCTTGGCTGAAGAGCCCCACTTTGCCTGAGGCATCCTGCCTTCCCCAGTGCAGCTTGTATCCGTTGACCGACCCTTGTGGGGTACAAAGGTCTAGGCCCTCTACCCCAACTCGGGACAACTCTGAAAGGTTCTACGAGGTTCAGAGCTCCTTGTGGGGTTGGCTGAGGCCTTTGAAGAGACTACATCACAATCCAGCGTCTCCCTGTGTCCAGACTCGCTTCCTTGTCTTCCCTCACCTGAGCTGATTCTGAGAGCAGCTCCCAATCAAAGGCCTGCACGCTAATCTCCATTCCGACTCTGTTTCTCAGGTAGTCAACCCGCTCATTCACTTAACCCTCCCAAGGACATTATGATGTAGATACAAATATTAGGGAACTTGTGGAGTAAGTTTCCACGGTAACCTTTCTAGGAAAGGATAGAGCCAGGATTTAAACCCAGGCTTCCTGGCTCCACCATCCCTGTTCTAAGCTACTATAATATTTTGCCCCCTTGATTTCTCATTCATTTCTTAGATTTTATACAAGTTTCCTCAAGTGTACATTTACGAATCACTGCTTAACTACTCACATATTTTCCAAGTATTGCATATGTTTTCATGTTAGTTTACAAAAGTGAATGGAAGTTTTAAAATAGACCCCCAGGGCTTCCCTGGTGGCTCAGTGGTTAAGAATCCGCCTGCCAATGCGGGGGACACGGGTTCAAGCCCTGGTCCAGGAAGATCCCACATGCCACGGAGCAACTAAGCCCGTGTGCCACAACTACTGAGCTCACGTGCCACAACTACTGAAGCCCCCATGCCTAAAGCCCGTGCTCTACAACAAAGAGAAGCCACCGCAATGAGAAGCCTGTGCACTGCAACAAAGAGTAGCCCCCACTCACCGCAACTAGAGAAGGCCCGCATGCAGCAACGAAGACCCAATGCAGCCAAAATTAAAATAAATTAAATAAATAAATTTAAAAAATAAATAAATAAAATAGACCCCCCCCAAATGACTTTCAAAATAAGTTACCTTACATATACACACTACTATATATAAAATAGACAAACAACAAGGACCTACTGTATAGCAGAGGGAACTATAGCCTAATATTTTGTAATAACCTATATGAGAAAAGAATCTGAAAAGGAATATATATAACATATATATATATATATATATCTGAATCACTTTGATCACTTTGCTGAAACTAACACAACATTGTAAATCAACGATATGTCAATAAAAAAATTAATTAATTAAAAAAAATAGAGTTCCTAGAGTTAGGAACCTAGGGAAAAATCCATCAGGCCTACATCCAGCCCCTGCAACAGTTCTTCTGAAGACAGCAGTGAGGACAAGAAAGGAATCCTGTTGACATCCTGCAGGTGGAGAGAACTGAAGAAAGTCCCCCAGGGCAGCCCCTGTGGGATGATGCAGACAAGAGAGGTCCTTCTTCACACACCTGGATTATGATTCATGGTTCCTACCTGTGCTGGGGCAATGCCAAGCCTGGGACCATGAGTGATCCCAGGAGAGCCCTGTGCTGCCTGGACCCTCTCTCCCACCATGTCTACCCACACCGATGGTCTATGCCACTTTTCAGCGACCATCAGCTGCAGATAGGGATTTTCTGTTCAGAGAGGGGATAAACCTGATTATCCCCATACACCAGGGGAGCCCATCAGAGTGGCTGTGTAGCCTGACGTCTGGGGTAGTGACAGTAGACAAGGGTCCGGCCTCAGCTCTGCTCCCACCATGCTCGGCGGTTTCAGAGCAGCTGCAGACCTCCTCCTGCCTCCGTTTTCTCATCAGTCAAATGAGAATAATAATACTTGGTCTTCCTTCATAGAAAGCAATTGTGAAAAACAAACGTGACAATCGCCTAGCATTGCTTGGACAAGTAGAGTTTCCAAAACCCATTGTTATGTCCACTGGAAATAGAAGTGGAGAATCAAGGTTACTGTTTGTTAATTCTGAATTTAAAAAATATTTCATATCCTTTTCTTTCTTCCCACAGATGATTCAGAGCTTACCCATATTGCTAAATGGCTTCACATTGTTCTTTCTTGTGTGAGGTCTTGTTGTGGATCTATATTAGCTTAATAGTTATCTAATCCCTGGTCTAAAGGTCTCAGATTGGAGGTCAATGGAATACATTCAGCTTACAAATAGAGTGGATTTTGACTCCCATAATGTTGTGGTTGTTTTTTAAACTTGAATTAGCTGACAACAAAAATCCAGATTTCCAGCTTTGTTAAAAAATATCAGAAGATCTGACCTCTTTCCCACTTTGCAACAATAGGCTGGTGCAGAATAGCAGCTGCCCAGCCTTAGGCAGGGCATGTGGGCTCTGGTCTGCCACAGTCTCCACTGTTCCCTATTGCAGCCCTTCCACTGGGGCCTAGTGTCAGCTGCAGTTCATCATCGCACTTACAAATCCATTCTGCTCCTTAAATATGCCTGGCCCCCAAAGTCTTTTGAACCTGTCATCTCTTATTCTCAAAAATGCCACATCTAAATCCTGGCCAGTGGCCAGTGGCCCCAAAAGCACACTTTTTTAGGTGGTGTGGATTTGTGGTAACCCAGGTGCTCTTAACTGTTCAGGTTGGTTTAGCAACTGGGATTTGTGAGCCTAGAGGATTGATAGGCTCTTTGCAGGCTGTACGACTCAGCTTTGAGACATCCTCAGATATACTCGGTTACACTGGTCATTTCTGTTGGTTGAGCATGCCTTCAAGCATTCTTTATCGCCTTCCTGTGAATGTCTTTGAGACCAATTCCATCTTAGGATAATCTCTAAAGTCTTGTTCTGTTTCCTCATTCCTATGGCTATGGGTTATAATTAACACCCTCATCTTATATTATATCACTGTCTCATTTCTTTCTTCTGCAGTCTGTCTGCTTTACTGGAGCACAGTTCATCTTCCAACAGAACATATATAGTCAGCTCTCTCCTCCACTTATAAACCCGTACTGGTTCCTGCTTCCTAAAGGATAAAGTCTGAGCTTCTTATAAAAGGCCCTCCCCCATCTAACCCGAAACCGCTGCTCTGACCCCATCATCCACCACATGCTGGACTCCTCCCACTTCTCCACAAGTGCCCTGGTCTTTCTCAGCAGGCCAGCCTCTGCATTATCGATTCCCTCAGCCTGGACTACGGTTACCACCCTTCTCAGGTCTTGGAATTTCAAAGACCAGTACATTTTTTTTTAAATGTGGGTAATCTGTGTTATTTTTATTGGGCCAAATAAGAGATGCTTGAAATCATAATGATATAATTTGTTACCATCTTGATTTCATAAGAAAAAGAAAAACTGCGACACTCCAAAAGTAGGAAGAAACCTCATCTCAAACTAAAATTTCTTTAAATTGAATAAATCTAAATTTTGAAAAACTTACTACCTTGCCCTTATTTTTCTCATTTTCCCCGGGCCAGTGAAAAAATTAATCACCAGCATCTGTCCTGGGCTTGCTTTTGAGACCCACTTCCCTACCCATCTTCTTCTTTCTAGAAAATTCCCACCCACCCTACAAGATAAGTTTGAATGCTGCTTCTTGAGTCTTTCCTGACTCCCCAGGTCAGAGGTAGGCCCTGTCCCCTTGTTTATATCTTTGTTACAGTGTAAAATACATGGATTTTTAATGGCAGTTTCTTGGGCCTGTGGAAGAGGGAGTAATACCACAGATCACTAAAGCCCCTTAAAAACCTTCTGAGAAACCTAGGCTTCTCAGAACAGAAAATCCCTATCTGCAGCTGATGGTCGCTGAAAATGGCGTAGACCATCGGTGTGGGTAGACATGGTGGGAGAGAGGGTCCAGGCAGCACAGGGCTCACCTGGGATCGCTCATGGTCCCAGGCTTGGCAGTGCCCCAGCACAGGTGGGAACTGTGCATCATAAAAGCCATACCCTCTTCTCCCAAATTTCCATTCCCTATGGCAGCTCTGCCCCCCTCAGTCTCTCTTCCTTTTTTAATGATTTGCTAAAAATAATTTTTAATTAAGGTATGATCGACATATAACATTACATTAATTTTAGTGCACAACATGATGATGCAATATTTATATACATTGTGAAATGACCACCACAAGGTCTCCTTAATATCCATCACCATACATAGGTATAATTTTTTTTCCTGTGATGAGAACTTTTAAGATCTACTACTAGCAACTTTCAAATGTGCACTACATATTATTAACTATAGTTGCCAAGCTGTACCTTATATCCCTGTTTCTTATTTATTTTATAACTGGAAGTTTGTACTTCTGACAATTTTCATCCAATTCCCCCAACCCCACCTCTGGCAACCATCAGTCTATTCTCTGCACCTATGAGCTGGGTTGTTGTTGTTGTTTTTTTTTTCTTTTTTCTAAATATCCAGTATAAGTGAGATATACGGATTTGTCTTCACAAATTTCACTTCACATAACGTCCTTGAGGTCCATCCACCTTGTTGCAAATGGCAGGGTTTCCTCCTTTTTTAGGGCTGACCTCACTCTCTCTTTTTAAAACGTCTCTTTCAGCCTTTCTAGGCCCACTCCTCCATTACCTAAAACTGCACCGGAACAGAGTTCAGTAAAGCCTAAATCTGTTTGTCTCCAGCCCAAAGGTAAACCACTGTGCCTTAAGCATTCCTTTAATCCAGTTTGCCACTTATCCATCTACTTAAAGTCTTGTGGCCTCAAGTAAACTGGTAAACAGGGCAGAAAGAAGTCACCTTTGCACGCTGTGCCTCACGCACACACACACGCACACGCGTGCAAACGCATGCGCACACACACACACATGCACACATATACACAATTTAGAAAAATAAAAGAATGAGTGAATGAATGTATGAATACAAGTTCTGTAGCCAGGACTGACACAGTAGATGCCACTGTTCAGTTCTTGGGGACAGCCCTGCTACCTTCTCCACTTGGTACATTTCTTGTTCCTATAACCACAGTCTCTTTCTTCTCTAGAATGAGGAATAAAACATTTTTAAGACATCAGCGTAACTCCACTAGGACACCAACATCTGGCAACCCGGGGTTATGGGAGACGTGATGCTGAAACGTGGGTGAAAGCCATGCTCTCTCCTGAGTGCCAGTCAAAGGCAGGGGTCTTTAATGGTGGAACGGAATGGATCCCAATGTGCTTGTAGATGGGCTCCATGTGCACCAGCTCATATCAACTGCATTCGGTGCTTGTTCCTATGACCCTTTTGGCCAGCTTCTGGGCCCTGGCTGTCAGTCCAGTTTGAGAAGTCAGAGAGCAGAGGCCCCACGTGGGCATTGGTATGGGGAGAAATTAACACAATAACTGTACCCTGGAGTTTCTAGAAACTGCCTGTGGCTCAGCCAGGCCTGCTGTAGGTAGGGTCTCATGCCAGCTATGCAGGTTGGCTAATGAGCAATGAAATTCTGGGATGAAATCATGCCCTCTGTGCTCTTTCCTCTCTTGCAAACTGTTGGCACTGTTGATTTAACATGTCCCTTATCTGACTGGGGAGAGGGCTGCCCAAGCCATGGCTTGTAACACTGTGGTCAGACCGGTTGGGAGCAGAGTATATGTGGCATTTTCGAAGGCTTCTGTTCACTTGATTCTTCCTTGTGTGTCTTGCTGCTTATTGGCAATTCTTACACAGAAGGCAGTCTGTTTTCGAGGTGCTTGAGAAAAGAAGTACACTTACGCCCCCTTAAAGAATACATTACTTCTCCCCTTGGGCTGTTTGTTCAAATCCACATTGAAATAGGAACATCATGTAACCTTCCCAAAGAAATGACATAATAACCCAATGATGAAAACATGGAGGACAATTGGTGTCTTTTCTTGTGAAGGTAGCACTCAGGTGGCAGTGATCTGGGTGACAGAAATTGGTAGCCGTTGAAAGAGACCTTTCTCCTTGCAGAAGAGTTTAGATCAGACCTTTCATATACCTTATTGCTATTATTGTGTTTTACTTTTGCTTTTGTTTATTTGGATGGATAAAGGGACAGGTGGAGCAGAGAGCACAAGGATGTTTAGTTTTTATCAAGATCACACCTGGTTCAAAATTTAACCTCTGAAAGAAGCAATATCCTTCGTCCAGCTTCTCTGAAGATAAGGGAAAACGTGGTGGTGAGAGACATGGGTCTTTTGCGAATAAGCAAGCTGATGCCCCTGCTGCTCTGATCATCTCACAGCCCTTGGTGCCCCCAGTGAGGCCAGCTTCCTCCTGACTCTTGAGCTGCTCACATGGTCCAGCCACCCATGACTTCTGGTGGTCCTGGGGTGTCTGTTCTCCCCTCGCCTGCTCCACCCCTGCTAGCTTTCAGCTGTCTCCAGCAGGTGGGAAGACCGCTTCCACTGCTCCAGTCTAGCCTTTTTAGCAGGTTCCTTATCCCGATGATTAAAGCTCCCAAGAAAATCATCCTTTAATTTAGTTTAGTTAGTTCTTTACAAGTACTCTCTTTCCTGGGGTGCCTGTGCCCCACCTTAGGGATGAGGCAGGGAACATCACCCATACCCTTGAGAGAGTCAGAGCCCAAGGCCCATTCTGCTGCTGAGTCTGGCTCTTTCAACCCTCCTTCCTCACCTGTGCGGAGTTAGTCTCCTGGGGACCCGGTGCTCGGACCTCATGTCTGTCAGGGCCCACCAAGCCCATCAGATTTTCTGCATGTGCTCTAGGATCCCAGCTCTGGACAGGATACAAGTTCCTTCCCTTGGAGCTTCTGGCAAATCAAGGGTGTGGCTAGATGGTTGCTCATGTGTCCTTTAGCATCCCTTGATTTTTAAGGAGCTTGGCCTGTCCCCGGCACCTGGACTGTCTCTGCATCTCCCCATTTCAGTGTATCTGAGTCTTTGGCACAATCAAAACTCTGTTGTTGGAGTTTCTATGTTTATGTGACAGGAGAAACTGCCACCCTCTCCCCACCTTTTTTTTTTTTTTTTTTTTTTTTTGCTGTACGCGGGCCTCTCACTGTTGTGGCCTCTCCCGTTGCGGAGCACAGGCTCCAGACGCACAGGCTCAGCGGCCATGGCTCACGGGCCCAGCCGCTCCGCGGCATATGGGATCCTCCCAGACCGGGGCACGAACCCGTATCCCCTGCATCGGCAGGCGGACTCTCAACCACTGCGCCACCAGGGAGGCCCTCCCCACCTTTTATATGAAATGGCTCTGGAGTCCAGAGACCCTCCTAGGGGATGAAGAGCAGACGTTACAGGGGGAAAAGACCCTTTCATGATTCCAGCAAGAGATTCCTTAGAAGAACATCAGAAACCAAACTCTCCTTCACTTAAGGTTGGAGACCACTAGCCTTAAGAGCCGAACAAGTGCTTTGCTAATCGAGGAGCTGTTCAGGGTGGGTTCAACTCCACTGTCTCCAGGAAAAATAATCACTTGTCTCTAAGAGGTGTGTTTGCTTCCTAGGTCAGCTAGAAAAATCCCAATAGGCCTGCAGCCCTCTTGGTGCCCTGAGTGGGGAGAAGAATCCATGAATGAGGGTGCACCCTATGGGAAGGAGTGGAGTGTTTCAGAGGGTGGGGTGAACTTAGGAACAGAGACACTGGCAGCAGTGGGGGCTTGTGTTGGAATGAGAGGATCATGGATGCAAACTGAGGATGAGAAAATCAGGTTTGCAGGGGCAGGAAGGGCCCTGGGCACCCCCCCCCGGGAGACTAGGTCGCCAGGGGCCACGAGGAGGACTGTCCATGAGTAGGACCTTAACACTCACTCTCTCACATTGTAATTCTTCTTTTTCTCAAAGCCTTTTTTTTGGTAATAAAATATACATAACATAAAATTTACCATCTTAACCCTTTCTAAGTGTAGAATTCAGCGGCGTTAAGTATATTCACACTGTTGTGCAACCACCATCACTATCAATTTCCAGAACTATTTCATCATCCCAAACAGAAACTTTGTACCCATTAAATAACAACTCCCCAGTCCTCCTTTCCCCAACCCCTGGCAATCTCTGTTCTACTGTCTGTCACTATGAATTTGCCTCTTTCAGGTATCTCATATAAATGGCATCATTCAGTATTTGTCCATTTGTGTCTGGCTTTTTTCACTTAGCATACTTAGCATAATGTCTTTAAGGTTCATGTATGTTGTAGCCTGTATCAGAACTTCACTCCTTTTAAGGATGAATAATATGCTGTTGTAAGTATATGCCACATTTTATGCATTCATCTGTTGATGGACATGTGGGTTATTTGCGCCTTTTGGCTATTGTGAATAGTGCTGCTATGAACATTGGTGGGCAAGTCGTTGTAATTCCTTTTTACAATTGCCCTCACCTTGCAGTCTGGTGGGCTACTCTGGTGGAGATGAAAAGGGTCAGGTGGCAGAGAGGAGGCCCTAGCCCTCTACTCTCACCTAGAACCTCTGCCCAGGTTCCAGCTGGAAGGACCACAGCTCAGTCCCACACAGCAGCATGGGCAATGGTAGAAACCCATGATGGCAGAGGGTCATCCAGCAGGGACATTTGCAGGAGAGAAAGTGTGGCCAATTTCCAATTACTTCTCTGTGTAGAGAATGCTGCCCACCCCACCCCCCCCGCCGAGAGGAGATGGGGGTGCCCATCCCACACCTGTTTGGTGATTGCATTTATAGTACATAATCTGGAAAGATATGAACCAAAATGTTTGCAGTGCTTATTTTGGAGGATGGCATTATTGGTGATATTTACTTTCATATTAGACAAAAATAGAACTATTTCTGTTTTTAAAAACTGAATGCCAGGTTGATTACTCAGATTAAAAAAATAACAAAGTATTCTATTTTAGCGCTTGTTTCAAAATACATTGTTAACATTCCAGTTCAACTGTCCCTTCTTCTAGCTTTGTCTAGCAGGAAGTTTTTCTACATCAGAATTGTCACAAATTTTATTAAGGTTTTTTTTTTTAATGTCAATCTTAAAGACAGTGAATTTGTGGCATTAATTAAGCATCTATTGTGTGCATAATGCTGCGTTAGAAAACTACAAATAAGATGGGTAAATATTTATTCTCTTGAGTTGTTGTAATAAATCCATGTAATATACCTAAAAATATAAGATCTACAATCGGATTTCCACCAACCTCAATAGAAATGCTTTTATCACATGCTGCATGTGTTTGGAAGGTAGAAAGCTTTATGCACACCCACAGGGCCAGTGTTCTTGGGGTGAAGTTTTAGGGAGATCCAGAAGGCCCTGCTGCTCCTTCACTGCCCCAGAGAGCACAGGAGCATGTTGTCACCTCAGATGCTTCCATGGCAGGAACTTAGGTGAGTGAAGCAGGCAGGGTATAGGTGGTGACCACATCATTGATCTTCCAGATGTAAACACTTTTTTTTTTTTTTTGCGGTACGCGGGCCTCTCACTGCTGTGGCCTCTCCAGTTGCGGAGCACAGGCTCTGGACATGCAGGCTCAGCGGCCATGGCTCACGGGCCCAGCCGCTCCACGGCATGTGGGATCTTCCCGGACCGGGGCACGAACCTGCGTCCCCTGCATCCGCAGGCAGACTCTGAACCACTGCGCCACCAGGGAAGCCCCAGATGTAAACACTTTTAAGGGTGAAAAGGGGAGCTACACTAATTGCACAGGGATAACCAGCATCAACTGGGACCATCCAGGTAAATCAGGATATATGTTCCCCGTTGGATATAAGGTATATGGAATGAGGGGACTCTAGCTCCAACTAGAGAGCTGGTCCTTATCTAGAGGCAGTGAGATACAGCAGTCTTTAAAATAGGGCTCAAACCAAACACACAGCCACTGATTTACAATATTTGAAAGCAGATCCATCCTTAGCAGTCCCCCCCACAAGGGGGTTAAAGCAGGTCATCCGGGCACACGCCTCCTTTTAGATATGCCACAGAAGCTCAGCCAGTGACACACGTACATATGATTCTCCCTTCTGTTACACTTAAAACTGGACACAGCGGAAATGTTCAATAATATGAAATGATGGGGGAAATCATGGTCCAGTCATATTAGCTTTTACTGATACTGTCCTTAAAGATTTTTCAGTGAGATGAACAAAAATCTCATGATATAATGTTGAATCCAAAAAAGACTATGAGATGACATATATAATATGAACCCAATTATGTGATATATATATATATAAATACACACATATACACATACATGTATATATATATATGAAAGTAAGAAAGAGGTATGTAAAAGTACAGTTTGCCCCTGGGAGATGGGTGAGGAATGATTTTTGTTTTCTAAATTTTCCATGAGGTTTTTTTTTAAACTGTAAGTATATATTGCAAAAGTGGGGGAAAAAAGCACTTTATATATGTGTGCGAAAGCTTAATATATATGTAGATGTGTGTATACATATACTGTTTTCTCACGTAGTCTGTCCAGCACCAGTCTATCTGGCCAGAGAACCCCGAGTCATCTTACACTCGGCCTTGGCTGGTAGCCTGTGTCAGGATCGTGCAGGGCCCACGGAAGAGCCAAAAGGAATCCTCAGAAAATATCTGCTCCCTGAATTCTCTGCCCAGCCTGGTGCCAGGAAGGCGAGTGGGTGTAATCTTGTTAAAGATTAGCAGGAGTAGCTGTGTGCCTATTTGCAGTGAAAATTTTTCCTATTATTACGTGATCCTTAAAAATGGGCTTTCCTCTGCTGAGTCTGTTTTCTCAGTTATCTCCTCTCTTCCCTGCCCCACGCCCACAAAAAGGAAGGTTTTTGTTGTTGTCGTTTGTTTGTGCTAAAAGCAGTTCTGTTGGTGAGGTTGGATCCCATTGCCCGGCCACAAAGGGGGGACCCGTTTAAGATCTCTGCCCCTCCGCGTGTTCCATGGGCAGGGAGCTGGGTCCGAGGGCTGTCACCACACAGTCTAGGAAGAGAACCTTACCTTCTCTGTTTTGCTACTGGTTCTTTGGATTAAAAAATATCACAGAAGCTGGCAAAGTTGCCATGTTATCCTCTTTGGATTCAGTAGCAGGATATCATATCTTCATGTGCACTTTGTACTTCATTAGAAAGGCTTTGAGATGGCATAGCAGCGTTTATATTCTTAGGTTTGATTTTACTTATTACATTTGTATTTTGGGGTTTACCAAAATTTATACCTCCATAAAATTTTTAAAAATAAGGAAAGAAATCAGAGCAAAGGGAAAATAAAAGTAGAGGAGGAGGAGACTAGATGGAAAATTCGTGCACAGGATGCCTGTGCGGAGGTCATGCTGAGTTACAAAGGTTGAGTGGGACACTGAGCCGTGAGCTCCCTAATGCTTAAAGAGAATCCCAAACAGAAGAGCCGCCTTATAACTGATTCAGTGAGGAGTCTTCTTTATGGTTCTAATCATTTGAAAGCACTATCAACAAGTAGCTGATACCGCATGGAAACTGGTGGTGAAGATGGCGGAGCTAAAAGATGGGAAAAAGACGGAGAGCCTGAGTCCCTGCCTGCAGGAAAGCTGCCCACCTACCAAGAATTTATATTAAACATTTGGGAGTTTGTATGTTACAGCAGTCAACCTGCCCTAACACACCCAAGAAGAGAAATCACTATTGCACATATTGGTGTCATTACCTTTTTAATATGTTTGGGTTCCCTCTCTTAAGCTGCAAATTCCTTTGGAACCCATCTTTTATTGTTTTTTTAACTAAAAAAAATTTTTTTATAACCCCAGAGAGTCTAGCATAGAGCCGTGCACACAATGAGCCTTCAGTAAATGCTGAATGATAGATTCAGCGAGCTCCTAATGGGCTGAAACTGAGCCTTTGCCTTTTGTTTCCAATAGTACTTGGGATAGGATTATGTGCTATTAGTCACTTTTAATTAAGGTTCTTACTATTAAGGAACTTGAGACCCAATATTCTTATAAAGAGTGGAGATCTAGAGGAAAGAGATAAAATAGATATGCCCAAAAATCCATTTGGAATTTCTCTGAGAGATGCTTCTCTCTTTAATCTCTGTAGTTATTGAATGTAATGGAAGCTTCAAGAGAACTTGAACAGGCCTGTGGGTCAGGAGGCTTGGGGTCTCTTGGCTCAGCTCCACCACAAATTGTGACCTTCACTTTCCTTGCCTGTAAGATGAACAGTGGTTCCTAAGTGAAATTCTATAGATTAATGGAACATTGGCTACCATCCAGTTACATATCTGTGTCTCTATGTCTATATAGTCTCCACGTGATTTTGATGCACAACCAGATTTGGGAACCACTGGACAAGGTGATCTTAACCTATGAGTCCATCTTTTATAACATGGAGACATAAATTTGCTTTCCTGACCTGCGGTTGTAGAACTGGAAAGAGGCAGAGGACTGAATTAATCCATCTCTTTGTGGGAGTGGGGGGAAATGAACAGTAATAACCAAAAACCACTTTTAGCTAGTCCAAGGATGAAATGGAAAAATAAAAATGTTTTAAGATGATTTGGTAGAAGAGATATTTTCTTTGACAGGATATTAGAGAATTCGTCAAGAGTTATTAGACAAGGAAGTCAGAGGTTCCATTGCAGGAACTTAAATATTTGTTGATTAATCCGTTGATGTGCTGGTTCAAGCAGAGAAGGAATTTTGTTGCTGTTATAAAGTCAGGGTTTCTAATTGTCCATTCAGGGAAAAAAAACAAAAAAAACTTTGTGTTGCCCTAAGCAACCTAAATTATCTATTCCATTATTCCAATAAGACCAAAAGAGCATTTAATGTATCCTTTGGCAACCGAAGCTAGAACTCCCACTCAAGCTTCTTTCAGGCAGATATTCATGGTTACTTTTAGTTATTGAGAAATATCACATGATCCATACCCTGTACTTGAGAAAGTAGACTTAAATTCTGGCCCCCCCAGGAATCTGAGGCAGAACACCTTATCCTTTAGGGGTGGCTTCATTCCCTGCCCCTGGGTGTTTACCATGATTCTGAGTGAAGCCCAAATGATAATGGCAGAGCTTTTCAAAATAGAAAAGGATCCAAGGTCTTTTCAAAAGTGCAGCAATAAGAAGAACTATTGATTCTGAAATTGAGCAATTTCCAGGGGGACCAAAGAATTGGCATATCATAGTAATTAGAGCATGTCTTCTATTCAACACATTCCAAATTATTTTCCATTCAAACATATTCAAAATATATTTTAATTCAACGTATTCAGAATGTTCCTTCTTCAAAAAGTATCTCCCAATTAGCCAGCATCCCTTCTCCCCCCAGCCAGTTGTTCCCACCTTTATTCTGTTTGGAGGGCTTAGCGGCCCCTTGAATGCTCTTTGCTCTGAGTTGCTCTCATTGAAACAATGCACTCAAATTTCATGTGAATTTGAATTATGCAAATTTTAAATCATGCTGTGTAAAATAGTAATAAAATATCATGGAATGGGCAACATTTGAAATGGTGCAAATTCCTTCAAATTTGTATGATCGATCCAGAAGGGCATAACAAATCCAGAACACCAATTTAGGGAAAATCCCTTGTCTGGGGGCCATCCCACGTTAGCGGTAAACAGAAACCCCCATGGGCCTTATCTCTGTGAATCAAGCACAGAGGGTTTTGTGAGTGATTTTGGTGACTCTATTGATGTTATTTTAACATTCATCGTTTTGATAGTTTGACATCTTTTCTATCCTATGATAGTACCATCTAAACTTTTATAAAGTACTGTTGTTGAAAATGTACTGTAAATTACTATGAAATGAAGTTAGATGCAAGAGATAAAGAAGGCCCTGGCCGTGATCCGCAGTGCTGTTAATTTGGGAGAAAGACTGCAAAATAAAAGGGATATTGCCAAGACATTTTTTTAAAGCATCATTAAAGCAAAAATATGTTACTATGATTATAGATTTGTGTACTCTGAGAACATATTCCCCCCCACCCATTTTGTGATTATAACTATAAGAAAATTATACTTGAATTAGACAAGTTTTGAATGATGTAGTTCTTCAGGAATGCAGTTGTCTTTAAAGCATCTTGTGAATATAGTTTATACTCCTCCTAGATTACAATCTTTTTAAGGGGAAGCAGAAACCATCTGCTATTTGCATAGTCTACACTCCAAATACCTACTAATAATCATGGTGTCTTTGCTGTAGAAGTTCTCTGTTTACAAAGCTCATTGTCTCAGTTTGCCCTCATAATGACCCTATGAGGTGAGTTTTCTTATTTTCCCCATTTTACCAGAACCCAGGGGTCTAGGTTCCTTGATTTGCTCCGTCACTTAGCAAGGCATGGTAGGTAAGGAAACTGTCGGATGGACCACTGAAATGGGAACCTTCAGGCATCTGAATGGACTTTAAATATTCGCCTCATTTGAAGTCCTAAGTCTGATTCCTCCCTCCGTATGTAGGCATGTTCTAGCAACATGGAGGATGAGAACCTCGCTCTGTTGGTTTACAAACTGGCCCCCTGTACTTAACAGGGCAAGGAGAGACTGAAGAAAGAGGCAGACACTCCAGATCTGCAGGTGACAGGTTTAATAATTAAGGGGAGGGGCTTCCCTGGTGGCGCAGTGGTTAAGAGTCCACCTGCCAATGCAGGGGACATGGGTTCGAGCCCTGGTCCAGGAAGATCCCACATGCTACAGAGCAACTAAGCCCGTGCGCCACAACTACTGAGCCCACGTGCCACAACTACTGAAGCCCGCATGCCTAGAGCCCGTGCTCTGCAACAAGAGAAGCTACCACAATGAGAAGCCTGCGAACTGCAACGAAGAGTAGCCCCTGCTCGCTGCAACTAGAGAAAGCCTGTGCAGCAATGAAGATCCAACGCAGTCAAAAATAAAAAGGAAATTTTTTTTTAAAAAAGAGAAAAAAAATAAGCAAGGTGACTGATGTAGGACGCTTGTCTTGGGCCCTGAAAGACAGTAGGTCTCCACACCCATCACCAGATCTTAGAAGTTTATATAGAAGCCTCCACTGGGCTCAGTCACGTATGTCATCCAGATGGTCTCAACCCACATCATTATCTCAAGGCTGTGTCCTTGGGGCAGCTTCTGGGAGCAGGGATGGCAAGCTGAACGCACATTCTAAGGAGGGGGACAGGTGAGGAGCCTCCAGTCACCTGGGTCCAGGTCATGGGTCCACCGTCAGTCACATCCCCTCCATGAACTCCTTGCACAGGCCCCTGCGTCCCTCCTGCATTAGCTGTGACTGTGGGCCTGTATCCATTTCCCCGGAGAATCTTTTAGTTCAGGCAACAGTTTCCTCTGGGGCTGGCTCCCCGTGTGCATTGATGTTCAGGGCCTGAAGTGTGTCTCTAGGGAAGGTGAGAAAGGAAGGGGCTCAAACATGTCAGAGCAGAATTGTCGTAGCTTCAGGTCCCAGCGAGAGCAGCAGAGTCAGGGGACTGAGTTCTGTTTCCATTCGGAGCTAATCAGGAGGTCTCCAGAAAAGCCCTCTCTGAGCCTTAATTTCCTCATTGGCAAAATAAGAGGAACACTTGTCCAAACTACCTTCCAAGACTGTGGTGAACGAGGGGGATGTTTTCCTTCTTACACTTGCAGCCTAGGAAGGGACGGACCCAAGGGCCTGTGTGTCCACAGGCAGGAAGCCTTCCCAACCGGGCAACACGCCCACCCATCCAGCCCTCCACCGGCTCCCTGGTGGGCACAGGCAGGAAGCCTTCCCAACCGGGCAACACGTCCACCCATCCAGCCCTCCACCGGCTCCCTGGTGGGCACAGGCAGGGTTTTGTTGTTGTCGTTTATTTTGAAAAATAAGCTCAGCTTTTCAGATTCAGAGAACAAATAACAAATATGATAGCTGGCCAAAGAAACTGAAATACATGTTTATAAGCAAACCTACCTTGTTCATTTTTACAGATACGAAATTATGTCTTCTTCTGGTCTATAAACTGAAATCTATAAAATTATTCAGGTGTAAGAAGTAAAATCAGTTCAAAACATTTTATTTTGAAAACGCCCAGAATAGGTCACTTAGATGCATTATTGATGAATCCTTTCTCCTTGCCCTGAAGTATGCCTAGGGCAGAGGTTTGCCTCACCAAAGACCTGGGAGAGGACTTGTCCTTGTCAAACAGAAAACAGTGTGTGACTGTGCAAGTAACACAGGGGAGCAACAGGGGCCATGTCAGCCAGGCCTGAAAAGGCTCGAAGGTCCTACACACAGAGCCCTGGGGAAGGGGCTGGACAAAAGGCAGCAGCCCCTTGTCCTCTCCAGGCCCCACCAGGTAGCATCTTGTCCTTGGGGGCCAGCCTCTCTTTCCCAGGCTGTCTAGCATGCGTGGAATTTCACCTGAGTTCATAGATTTGTGGGAAATGGTTACACACAGTGGGGTTTGCTCCAGGGAAGGAGAGCAATACATTCTATCTTGCAACAAATTGATCCAGGCTGCCCGGAGGGCCACGTTAAAAATGAGTCTCAGGCCAGAACTGGGTGGGGCAGAGAGTGATGAGCACCCATCGCATGTAGCTGCATCCTTTCTCCTGAGCCTCAAGCTCCCTTAGGATGATCGTGGCTATAGCAATTGAACTTCTTTGTTTTATTTTAAACACACCAGAATTGGGCATAAAGCAAGGGCGTTATATTAAAGTTCTTTATAGAGAAAGAATATATGCAGATAGGTAAGTAGATAGGTAGGTAGGTAGGTAGGTAGGTAGATAGATAGATAGATAGATAAGAAATATGTTATAGGGATTGGCTTGCGTGGTTATGGAGGCTGAGAATTGGGGGTCAGTTGGTCCAAAGGCCCAAGAACTAGGAGCACCTATGTCCAAGGGCAGGAGATGATGTCCCTGCTCGATCAGAGACAGCAAATTTGCCCTTCCTGTTTTTTTTTGTTGTTCTTGTTCTATTCAGGCCCTCAGCAGAGTGGATCATGCCCATTGGTGAGGGCAGTCTTCTTTACTCAGACTACCCTTTCAAATGCTAGTCTCCTCTGGAGACATACTTGCAGACACACCCAGAAATAGTGTTTTGCCGCCATCTGGGCATCCCTAAGCCCAGTCAGGTCAACACATAAAGTTAACCATCACTGTGTGCATTCATGTGTTGAGAACAAGGGCCTTCCATCTTATTCATGGTATAAACGAATTGTGTAAATGTGGAATTCACAAAATCCTCCAATTGCAGATGATCCAGGGGACCTCTAGATACTCTCCCCACCTGCCCCCCATTTTAGCACCTTTAGTACTTGCCATATTGAGGTTGAGGAGGGAGGCTCAGGGAGGTCACGTGACTTGCCTGGAGCTACTTAGCCAATTAGTAGAAAGCCAGGACTAGAGCCGTTTCTCTGTACTCTCCTGTCTGGGGACACGGCTTGCATGACCTGGTTTCCTGTCAGATGGGAAAGGGCATGAGGATCAGAACCTGGGACTAGGTGTCCCTACCCGAACGGGACAGGCACCTAGAAAACACACTGAGAGGCCTTTGCTAAGAGCAGGGAAACTCTGGGAAACAGAGTGAGGTCTCGGAAGGCTGTGGTATAACTGACAGCTGCTGGAACCCAAGGAGAAGCTGGGAGCAGGTACCATCGGGAGATCTTGTAGGCAGGTGGGGTTTGGTGCCCTGGGGGCAGGCAGCAGGCCCCAGGCACTGGGCCCATTTTCAAGAACAGGTTTCCTGCTCCTGGGAGGGTCTCTGGCACTAGACACTCAGAAACTCAGCCCTATAAGGATTGAAGTGGTTGGCAAGACACACACATGGATATTCAAGTTTAAGAAATAGAGCAGGAATCCAACGATCAAGTCCAAGATGGAGTCCATTTTGGGGAGTAAAGCAGGAGCACACGAAGCAAGGGCCAGAAAAAGGTGTTAGGGCCTTGGGCTAAATCCACTAAACTGTGGACAGGATTGACCCAGGGGCCAGACTGAGTTTGAGTCTGCAGATTTAGGACATTTAAAGGGGGCTAGTGCAGGGACAAATGTGAAGACTGCTGATCAGGCAGAACTTTGCACTGACCTTTAGCCCAGTGCTCTTTTCTATTAATTATTTATCTGTTAGGAGTTCTGCCGAGCTGGAAACTTTTCATCCTTTACCTAAAAAACAAATGAAAGAAAGGGTAAAGAGATAAGAGGTTCTGATTCGCTCCTGCCAGTTTGGGGAAAGCAGTGGTATTTACCCAGATTTGGCAATTGCATGTTGGATAACTCAATCAAAGGAAAGTCACAGCCCTCAGAGTCTCCCATGGCCAGGTTTCAAGTTCTTCATACATGCTAGGAAAATGGGCACTTTAATAGTGTAACATAGGTCATCCTTTTAAAAAGTCAAGCAGGGCGTAAAATGTAGCATCAGTCAGTGAGCTGATTGTCATGGATGCTTGTGTAGGAAGAGGGGGATTGAGACCCGTATCTGAGACAGGATAGAGGCGGGGGAAGAATACTGGTCTTGGAGTCGGAAAACTTGGGTTCTGGTCAGGGCTCTTCCACTGAAATTGCTCTGGGCAATGTCCTCATCTATGACCCGGGGAACGTACACCTCGACGGGGATGAGGAGTTCATGGAATCACGTCTGCAAGTGCCCTGAAGGAAGTTGCAGAGAATTGTTCTCTTGTAATTTCATTTCATAATCCCTTCCTTCTTTCTCTGAGACTCACATATTCCTGGCTGGGTGAGGAGAGAGGACTCCACTTGATTTGGCCTCTGTAGACTGAGCCTCAGGACCACTCCACTGTCCTGCAGGAGGTTGGTGGCTGGTCCTTCTAGCAACTACTCACCTTGTGTGTGATCACACTTCACTTTCTGAGAGCAAGAGACGGAGGCTCAACTTCTCTCACTCTCCACGCACCTACGATGATTGGGATCAAGCCCTATCAAACTAGGAGTGAGGGAGGTTGTCGAGATCCAGGGAAAGAGGAGGCTGAGGTTCCCATGGAGCCCCCGAAGCTCCTTTGTGACTCCCCCGTACAAATGCTCTCTCCTTCCTACTTCTCCCAGGGACACATCCATTGTCCACGCCTGTGGGGCAGGTAGCTCATGCTGGACTCACTTCTGAGAATCCTCTGGACCTGGCCCCCTGGAATTGGGCAAAGCCAGTAGGCAAGGGACTGACCATCCTAGAACTGGCATGGCCCAGCACAGGAATCAGGAGGCCCTTGGGGGCCCTTTCAAGGCATATGGCGTTTATTTCCTGGGTATGTTCTATATGTCTGGCACTGTACCATCTGTCATCTATACACATTGAAGAGTGTGTCATTGTAGAGGTGAGTAAAATGAGGAATGTAGAAGCTAAGTGGTTGCTTAATGTTGCCAGCTAGCAGGTAGCAGAGCCAGAATCCAAGCCCAGGTCAGCTACAGAGCAAAGCCATGCTGTTTATATAACACATGAAACCTCCTTCTCAGAGAGGTGCTCATTACCTGGGCTCAGGGGGTAGGGCTGTGCACTGGAGCCGGAGAATCAAAGGCTCACAGCCCATTAGATCAAGGCCAAGAGTCCCACACTGACAACTGACACCCTCACCCTCCCTTTCCTTCACTCCTTCCCCTCCTCCCTCCTGTTGCTTTACCGGTGGCGGAAACCCCTGGAGAGGCGGGGGGAGCTTGGGCTGGGTCTGGAGGTGCTACCAGAGACTGAGGCTCTGCAGACCAAACCAGTGAACCAGAGCTGTGAATTCGATCCCACAAGGACTCATCGAACGTGTACCATATGTGCTCGATGAGGACAGCTTGCGTCTTCATTAGGGAGCAGGACATTCACCCCGAATTGTTCATGACAGTCGGGGCTGTGTCTGACTGGAGGCCAGAAGGAGGGCTCCAGGCAGCAAGGGCTCAGTTGGTGGTTGAGCCCAGAGGAGAGCAGTGAGGATGAAGGGAAAGGCCCCCGAGAGGCACAGGGACCCAACTGCAGCCTATGCAGTGTCTGCCTCCGAGGAGTGTTTGTTGAATAAATAAATGAAAACTAAAGGGTGGTTTCAATTCAGACAGGAAGAAATGAGTTGAGATGACATTCCAAAAGTGAGAAAAACAACAAAGAAGTCTTAGGGGCAGGAATCAGCAGAAAGAGGGAGGAAGGAATGGGGGTAAGATTGGGTAGTTGTGTGAGACTGAGAAAGGTGGGACTAAGAAAGGCAGGGCTTCAAAGCCCTCAGAAGACTCTGGCCGTGCCACAGGCACGTGCTACTTGCGAGCACGCTGGCATCTCCTCTGGGAGGCTAATGGCCTCTCAGACTTTACTTGATTCAAGCTGAGCTGTTGTCTTTCTCTGCCAAATCCCAGTTTTCACATCTTAGTCCCATGCTTCCCCTTGCTCAGGCCAAAAGTCTTGGAGTCGTTCTTGACCCTTCCCTTCCTCTCACAAACTTTACATCTAGTCCACGAGGGAAGCAGGCAAGCTCTACCTTCACAGTCTCTAGATTCTAGAACACAGCCCCCTTTCATCCGTCCACTCAGCACCTCCTGCCGAGATCACCACAGTGGCCTCTGGGCCGACCTCCCTCTTTCCACCCTTGCTGTCCTAGTCTGTTCTCAGTGCAGCAGCCAAAGGCATTCTTTTAAACTGTAAGTCAGATCCTGCCACTCCTTTACTCAAAACCTGTCATTGGCTGCCGTCTCTCAGCGAAAGGCCAGCATCCTCACGATGTCCTGTGAGGCTGACGGTTCCGTGTACTTCTCTCCACCCTCCACAGCCTCACCTCCCCCTGCCCGTCCCCCTTCACTCCCTCTGCTCCAGCCGCGCTGACTCCTTGCTGGTCCTCCGTGCTCCACACACGCTTCGACCTCAGGGCCTTTGTAATTGCTGTTCCTTCTGCCTTGAACACTCTTCCCCCAGGTGTTGACATGGCCTCCTCGCAGCTCCTTTATGTCTTTGTCCAGTGTCGCTTGCTCAGGAAGCTCTTCCCTCACTATCTAACCTAAAATCGTATTACTCCTCTCCTTTGGCACTCTTTACCCTTCCTTGCTTTATTTTTCTTCATAAAATCTACTATAATCTGACATATTTATCTATTTATCTATATCTATCGTATTTATTTATCTCCGGCAACTAGAACTAAGCTCCATGAGGGCCAGAGTTGTGTGTTTTGTTTATCGCTGTGTATCTAGCCCCTAGAACAGAGCCTAGCACATGGTAAGAATTCAGTAAATCTATGATGAATTGATGACTGAATGACAGAAAACTTGGTAGGGAGGATGCTGAAAGCAGATAACAAGAACAACTAATAATAACAAAACTTTTCAATTTCAGCTTGTATCTGCTTCTTTGTTTAAGCTCCACCAGGGTGTTGTTTCGTTATCTGTCTTCTCCCTGTTCAGCCCTATCAGATGGTAGTTTTGCAGTTCCGTTGACAGAGAAAAGTGATTAGATTATGTTGTGAGTTGAATTGTATTTCCCCGCAAAAGAGGTAGGATGTCCTAACCCCCAGTACCTCGGAATGTGGCCTTATTTGGAAATAGGTTCTCTACAGAGGTAATCAAGTTAAAATAAGGGCATTAGGATGGGCCCTATTCCAATATGACTGATGTCTTTATAAAAGGGGAAATTTGGGCACGAGACAGACAGGCACAGAGGGAAGATGATGTGAAGACGCACACAGCGGGGTCGGGGGTCGGGGGAAGAGGCCATGTGAAGATGGAAACAGACACCGGAGGTACACTGCCACAGCCAAGGAACTCCTGGGGCCTCCGGAAGCTGGGAGGGCAACGTGGAGCAGGTTCTCATCGCAGCCCCCAGAAGGCACCAACCCTGCTGACACCTGATCTGTCTTGGACTTCTAGCCTCCAGAACCATGAGACCACACATTTCTGTGGTTTGAAGCCACCTAGCTTGAAGTGCTTTGTTGCAGCAGCCCTGGAAAATTAATACAGATGGGATGCTTCCTCTTCACCAGGCAGTCAGCCTGATTTGGGCAGAAAACAGAAAACCCAGGCCTCGTCTCACCCTCATGCTGAAAGGCAGGCGTGGAGATGAACTGGGATAGATGTGGAGGGTGTGGGCCCCCGGGTTTTGGTTCCCACCTCGGCCACGCCCATGCCTTGTGCTGCAGGCAAAACACTCCACCATCTGGGCCTCCGCATCATCACCTGTCAAACGAAATTTTGGGAGTGAATCTTGACCCCAGCTCCAACCAGCTCTCCATGTTCCATTGCTCTGCAGCATTCTCAGAGGTCTAAACGTCAGTGGAAGGCAAGAGGAGAGAACATTTGATTAAGTGGTGACCTTGAGGACATTTTCCAAATAACTCTTCACTTGCAGAGCCCAATTAAACAATTTTTAAAACTTTGTTCCCATTAGCTGGCTTTTCCTCAGCGTTTATTTCCAGCCGGGGCTGATGTCATTGATAAAATGAATGGAGAGGAGAATCAATGCTTGAGTAGAGTGATAGGTCCTCATGGTAACTCCTACATTAAACTAGCTGTAGCCTCTAAAGTTCAATTCAAAAGCAAAAGTGAGGGACTTCTCTGGTGGCACAGTGGTTAAGAATCCACCTGCCAATGCAGGAGACACAGGTTCGAGCCCTGGTCTGGGAAGATCTCACATGCTGCGAAGCAGCTAAGCCCGTGTGCCACAGCTACTGAGCCCGCGCGCCGCAACTACTGAAGCCCGTGCACCTAGAGCCTGTGCTATGCAATAAGAGAAGCCACTGCAATGAGAAGCGCACCGCAACGAAGAGAAGCCCCCGCTTGCTGCAACTAGAGAAAGCCCACGCACAGCAAGGGAGACCCAGTGCAGCCAAAAAATAAATAAATAAAAATAAATATATTTTTAAAAGTATAAACTCTACAAAAATCTCTATAATAAAAGACTATCAGTAAAGGATTAAAAAAAAAAAACAGCAAAAGTGAGAAAAAATCATGGAAAGGGAGAGGCCCAAAGAAAGATTATTTTCTGTCTGTTAGAGAATAGATTTGCACCGAGGGGCCTGAAATACTACATAATTGGCAAGCTTCCTGTCAACTCTGCTACTTTCGTCCCAGCAGAATTATATGTCAGTTGTGTAAACTGCTATAAATAATTATTGGTTTTGCAAAAATTATAACCAGGCAGAAAAGCGAGTGTCATGTGGAGCTATTTCTCTGAAATATCCAGATTTGGAAACAAGATTAACTGCCTCCAAAACCTGCCACCCCAGCCTGCAATCACTTAAGTGTTGCAGCAACACAAGTGCAAGCACTCCCCTCCCCCCAAAATGGGGGTGGGGGGCGGAGGAGCTGGTGCCAAGTTGGTCTGGACAAGACACAGCTGTTGTCCACGCCAGAAACGGGGACCTTAGAGGTTATCGATGCCACCTCCCACTCACCTCAGGCAAGTAGGGTATGATGGAATGAAAGGAACTTTTCTCTGATTCATTCAACATATCCTTATGCAAACCCACTACTTCCCAGGTGCCAGACCCTAGAGACACAAGACAGACAATGTTCCTGCTTTACGAAGCCTACAGTTTCAGATAAAATACCTGGAAATTATAAGATCTGGGAAGGAAACAGAAACTAACAGGGATACAACTTTGATAATTGATCTTTGAAAAGGTGGGGATGTGGAGATTGCGATCAAGGCCATTCCAAGCAGAGGGAACAGCATTTGCAAAGGTCCTGAGATGAGAAAGTTAAATGTCTGCTATTGAAGTAGAAGGAAATATCTAGATAAAAATCTGCACGTCGGCTGGAGAATTATGGATCTAGAAGAACTACAGAGAACAATTTGTCAAACACCATTATTTTATGTTTTCTAAAGTTTAGAGAGTCTCGTTAACCTTCCCTAAAATCTCATAGAGGCCAGTGGAAGAGGGGGACTAAGATCCAGCACTCTGGACTATTCCGTTACCAACCCCTCTCATTAACCAAGCTGAGCAACTGAGTTTACTCCATTCCCATTCTTCCAGAATATTAGTAGCTCTGTGTGTCATACAACAAGTGAATTGCACATTTGGAAGAGATGTAAGAGGTCATTTTATGTGATTACATTCATTCATCCATTCTTTTTTTTTTTTAAGATGGGAAGTTTTCTTTTTTTAATATTTATATTTTTAAATGTATTTATTTCTGGCACGTTGGGTCTTTGTCGCTGCACGTGGGCTTTCTCTAGTTGCGGTGAGCAGGGGCTACTCTTCATTGCGGTGCGTGGGCTTCTCATCTCGGTGGCTTCTCTTGTTGCAGAGCACAGGCTATAGGCATGTGGGCTTTAGTAGTTGTGGCATGCAGGCTCAGTAGTTGTGGCGTACGGGCTTAGTTGCTCCGCAGCATGTGGGATCTTCCTGGACCAGGGATCAAACCCATGTCCCCTGCATTGGCAGGCGGATTCTTAACCACTGCGCCACCAGGGAAGCCCCCATTCTTTCTTTCACTCACTTTCAACTGCTCAGTGCTCTCCTCTTTCACTCACTTTCAACTGCTCAGTGCTCTCCTCAGGGAAGCACTTGTACCCACCTCATTGCTACATTTCTGGCAACTGCACTTCACCATGCTGTTCTTATGTCCTGTGTACTTGTCCAGAGGTCCATGAGGAGGTCAGGATCTATCCCGAGCACCAGAGAATTCCCAGTGCCTACTTAGCCTGGCACATAAAAGGTGCTCAATTAATATATGCTGAAAGCTGAATGAGTGTCCAGATGGATAGATGGAATCAATGAAGGTTGAATATCCTCAGCTCTCTACTGGAATGTTCACCTCTGAGAACGTAGCTCTGTATTCATTCATGCTCTGATCTTGTCTTCAAACACTGCCAATAGGGAGTTGATAAATTATTAAATGCTTGTCTACCATTAAAGACCATTAAAATCCAGTAGCAAATTTTACAAAGACCATGATAATTTCTCAAATATTTTCTCAGTTTTATTTCTTGTTGTTTCCAATAGGTAATATACATGCATAATTCCAAAGTCAAAGCAATATAATAAGGTGACTTTGTGAAGTGTCACTCCCACCTGGCCCCAGTTACTGTGTCCCCCAGACCCCATTCCCACCCCTCTAGGTACAGACTGGTTTGTCTAGGACTGTACCAAACTGTACCTATTGTCTTGGTACAAATATTAATAGTGACCCCTTTCACTCTCAAAAATATCCCATTTAGGCAAAAAAACAATTTGGTTACCCTAGCTATAGTTAACCATTTTCACTACTTCCTTCAAGCTTTTCTTTATTCAAAGTCAAGCAAATAAGAATATCTTAATATATAGCTTATTTAACCATTCTGCTACTGATGGGCAGCTGGCTTATTTCCAGTTGTTTGCTATTACAATCAATGTGGCAGTGCTGTAGCATTTACACGTGTGGAGTTGTGTCTACAGGAAAATACTTAGAAGCAGGATTGCTGGGTCAAATGGCACATGAATCTGTAATTTTGATAGAAATTGCCAAATTTCCGTCAGTTGGGGTTGTGACATTCTGCAATCCTAAAACAAGTTGTGAGAAATCCTGTTTTCCTATAACCTTGCTCTCACATGTCACAGACTACATGACTGGATCCAAAATTAGCAACTGTGACCTAGAGGGGAACACTGTTGGTTAATCCCTTCCCCAGAACCCGACCTGGCTCCCTAGACCTGCCAAAGAAATGCTAGTGTATTAATATTTTGTTTCAATCAAGTGATGTAAGTTTTTTTTTAAAAAAATCTTTATATCAAGGGCTTTCATCAATACTAAGAACTTTCAGTATTTTCCTATTTTTTTCTTAATAATTAATAGTTTTTCTATTAAATCTCCTAACAGTGTTATTCTAACCAGTGGTCCTTTAATCTGAGGCATACAAATTTCTAAGAACTATGGAAGATTGTTCTGTCAATAATACGTTAGGGTGCAGTAATGAGGTACGTAGCCCTTGGGCAGCACTTACTCATCATCAGTTTTCAGACCCTTGGGGCTAATGCAGTTAGTTGAGTTAATTGCCCATATCCTACTGTTAGAGTGGTCTTGCTAGAATAAAGAAAATGAGCCCATTTGGAGCAAAAAATCAGGCTCATGAGTGAAGAGTTTCTCAAACTGTGGCCCTTGGGCCACCTACTTCTGAGTGGTCTGAAGTGCTTGTTCAAAGGGTAGATTCCTGGACTGGCTTTATATCTACTGAGTTTCACAATTCCAGGCTTTTCACGTCATTGTTCTGATCATTAACACTCTTGTTCATAATTGTTGTCAAAAGCCACGTACAGGACCCCAGACCAGTGCTCTGCAGGAACCTCCTAGCTCCCCTCACCCTGATTTTAGAGAGGATTTCCTTTTTTTTTCCCACTGTCTCATGATTTTTAAAAAGTATTTTGTTATGAAAAATTTCAAACATAGGTGAAAATAGAATAGTACAATAACCTCCACGTATCCATGATCAACGTTAGCAGATATCAACTCATAGCCATTTTGTTTCATCTCTGTCGCTACCAATGGCTCCCCATCACTAGAAACCTTAGACATCTTATTTCATCTGTAAATATATTTTAGTAAGTATCGAGAGTTTCTCCTGCCCCCATAGAGGAGCAGTCGATAGGAGAGGGGGCTGGAGAGGCCTGGGGTGGGTGGAGGGAAAGCACTAGAGGGACGATGGCCCAACGGGGTGTCCAGTGGATCTTCTCTGGGCTGGCTGTTACCCTGCTATGAGGAGTCTGTACGAGGCACATCCTGAGATCCCCGGGCTCTAAATGCCATTCTGTCCTGTCTCCTGAGGGGGCTGTCCCTGCTGGGGAGAAGCCCTCCTGATGTGGACACCGCTGAGCATCAGCGGCTGAGTGCAGCTTTGCTATAAGTGAAGTGCTTCGTGGCAGCTTGAATATTATGCCAGACCTTTTCCACACTTCAGTAGGTTTGGTTTCTGTATTTCATTAGCATTTTGTCCTCACTCCCTTTCCTTGCACAAGCACGTAACTCCAAAAAGCATTCACTCCTCTGCAATCCTCAATATGCTACCTGAATTGGAAGTGGATTTTTCTCCCCCTTTAAAGAAAAAAGATGGCCCTATGCAGTATAATAACTTCTGTTCCTGTAGAGAAAACCCAAGCACTTCACTGACTGTGTGATAAAATGCCATTTCATGCTCATGGAGCTGTGATTGGCCATCACTTGTACAGTAGTCCTCTAAGAGCCTAAAAGCCTTCACTCCATTGTGCTACTGACCGAGACAAGCATAGCAGACAGTGGGGAAACCACAGCCCGCACCTCTCAGGTCAGTAACACAGGTGGCAAGAATGAACCACAAACCCAAACTGCAGGCACTCCAAAAGAAACCTCTTCCTCATCTCAGAGTTATAAAGTTTCCTACTAAATCCTGAGAGGGGATGTGTGAAGATTAGGATTAGGCTGTTGATTGACATTTGTCCCCCCAAAGCAAAGAACTTCTTGCTGTTGGAACTGCTTTTCACATTCTGATTTCTACAGGGTTTGTTTTTTTTTTTTCTTCTCCAACATATTCCCAATAACAAAGGTCTTTCATCATTTGATAAACTGTTTTAAAAGAGATATATTTCTTCATCCTTAAGACACCATTCTGCAATCTTGTGAAAGACCGTGGTTTCGGTGCAAGACGCAAAGGGTTGGGACACGGGCTTAGACTTCTCAGCCTAGTCAGCACCTTGCTGTTTGACTGCTCAAGCGCTTGGGACCTAAGGGCACTTGGTGGAAGCCTGTTGGGCAAAATCAGCCACTGTGTGAGGCACCCTGGAGCACAGAAGAGGCACCAGGTACCATTTTTCTTCCTGCCTCTTTAACAGCTTGGTAAATTACACCTTAATAAAAATGTGAAAAAAAATGTAAGCAAAAAAAAAAGTAAATTACAACAACAATAAGCTACTTTTTCACCCATATAACTGACAAATATTTCAAAGAATCATAATACCCTAAGTTAGCAATGGTGTGGGAAAGGAGGTTGCTGATAATGGGAATTTAAGTTGACACAACTCTTCCGAAGAGGAATTTGGCAGGACCTGTCAAAAACCCTTTCAAATGCATATCCTTTAATCTACTAATCTCTCTCCCAAGGAAATAATCAGACTGAGTTTGAAACTGTCTGCAACAAATGTTTATGATAAGAGAAAATTAAATGTCCCAGTATGTAGATTGTGTTAAGTAAGTTGTTATAAATTTGTAAAATGGAAATCTCTGAAGTCCTAAAAAATTATGGGGTAGAGCTATATTTATTGGTATGGAAATATTCCACAGTACATTGTTTTTCTCTTGCATATATTTCTTGTCGCTTTATCCCCCCTCTTTGCAATGATGGATGCTACCATCAGCTATAATTAACATCAATAAACAGTCAGGTACTCCACTCTGTTGAAATCTAGACAGACATTAGAATTCTGAAACAATGTGAATATTGTTACAATTTCACTGAAATAGCAAGGAAACCTGCTGGTTCCTTTAATGAAATCAAATTCAGATGTCATTGGAGACGTGAGACCTTCTTTTGGGAGAAAGTAGCTGAGCCGTGTAGTCACAGCTCTTATCCTCAGATAATCACCTTCCACCATCATCCTTGGAGGAGTCCATGGAGGGAATATTTCCTTATCTCATATTTGTCTCAAAAAGGTCTTGATGGAAAAGTGAAATTAGTGCAGCTGGAAAATTAGAAATAAATGACAAACTTCTAATTTAATACTGAGGTAGGTAAAAAGGAAGGAGGTCCTTTATTATTTAAAAGTCTTCGAATCTAAAAGGTATGTTTCTAGACATTACTTGCAAAGGGACCAAAATGGAGAGCGAACATTGAGGTGGGCGGAGAAAATGCTTAACAACAATTAGAAATTTGGTCGAAATTCTCCCCAAACAATGCAAAATTTGTTTTTTGGGGTTTGTTTTGTTTTGTTTTGTTTTTTGTGGTATGCGGGCCTCTCACTGTTGTGGCCTCTCCCTTTGCGGAGCACAGGCTCCGGACACGCAGGCTCAGCAGCCATGGCTCACGGGCCCAGCCGCTCCGTGGCATGCGGTATCTTCCTGGACCAGGGCACGAGCCCGTGTCCCCTGCATCGGCAGGCGGACTCTCAACCACTGCGCCACCAGGGAAGCCCCAAAATTTTGCTTTAAATTTACAAATTTGTTCATTAAACGTTTATCAAGCACCTATTGTGTGGCAGCTCAGATATATAAAGATGAGCAAATAGTCTCTTCTCAAAAAGCTCCCAGTCAGACTGTCCTGGATATGGTCAAGGACTACACCATGTTTCAGTTCTGGTCTATGTGGGCAAGTCCCCTTCTGCATAACCACCAGTGACCCATTCCACTCATTTTTTCACATATTTAAACTAATTCAACTAACTGGTTGTTTCAGTGTCACACAGATATAACCTATCTCCATATGTTGGGGTGTCCTAGCTCTCAGTCCTGGGCCCTCTTCTCTTCTTTGTACACATTACTTCCCTAGGTGATCTCATCTAGTCTTATGGCTTTAAGTACCATCCAAATATGATGACTCCAAATTTGTGTCTCCAGTTCCACAGTCAAATTTGCAGTGGCCTATTTGACATCCAACTTGGACATCTGACACACATCTCAGATCTCTCTGGGGACAATGGCACAGATCCTATGCTCTGGTTGGCCAGCCCTGCTGTAGCAGGTGCTAAACTCTGCCAATGCTGGCACTCCACACAAGAGCAGGAAGGAGGGGGGGCCCACCTCTCTCGGTTGTTCACTTGGCAACTTGCTTATTTCCTCGGTTACTTCTGGTCCTTGTTCCCTTGACTCTGAGCTTGGAATTCTGCCAGAAGCTCCCCTGACCCCATAGCTACCTTCTGAATGTGTTTTGGATTAGGGTTTCCTCGGTTAATATGATCCCTTCTGCTTTTTATCATTCATGAATTTTTTTCAAAGTTTTAAGCTTTCTGGTTGTGCTTCTTATTTTCTCTTTAATTCATTCTTTTAATGTTTTAAGGTATTTTTTCTGGTTGTTTTGCATGGGGGTAGAAACATACACTCAGTTTTCCATCTCGATTCAATATCTATTCTCCCTTTCTTACAGATTCAGTGTTATACTGAATATAAGCCAATTTAATAACTCAGTTATTTTGTTAATTATCGTCCTGTGCTCTAGGACTAAAATACCTTCAGGAGCTATTGAGATGTGTGGCACTGCTGCACCCAAACACTGACACTCAATTGTTTGTTGAAGAAGTAGAAAGCAATCAGAGGTCTCATGGTTATTGTTTCCTTTAGCTATGAATTCTCACTTCTTACTTCCTTCACTGTCTCACTGTTGTAATTGGTGGTCTTATGTTTCATACAGTTGCCTCTCCTTTAGATAAAAAAAAAATGCGGGCTTCCCTGGTGGTGCAGTAGTTGAGAGTCCGCCTGCCGATGCAGGGGACACGGGTTCGTGCCCCAGTCCGGGAAGATCCCACATGCCGCGGAACGGCTGGGCCCATGAGCCACGGCCACTGAGCCTGCGCGTCCGGAGCCTGTGCTCCATAACGGGAGAGGCCACAGCAGTGAGAGGCCCGCGTACCGCAAAAAAAACCAGAAAAAAAAAAAAAAAACATGCATGTGCTTTATGAAGCTTTTGCTTCTCAATACCACCACCCTGGGGGAAAGATTTCTGTCTTTGCAATTACATTATATGGGAAACATTTCCCCAGATTATTTCTTTCTAAATATATGATATTCTACTATAATTATAATTTTTTAAGCCTTGAAACAAAGTAAAATTGGGTTTGTTTAAGCTGAGAGCCTATGCTTGAAGAGAGCACTATATAATTTACTTCTCGAGTTGTTCTGCTATCTTCAGGGTATGGGAAGAAAGAAAAGCTATGTTAACATCCTCTGATCTTAAAATATAATATCCTCCTCTACCTCAGTAGCTAGGCAAGAAGGTTGTGATGGTTAATCTTATGTGTCAACTTGGCTGGGCCATGATATCCAAATATTTGGTCAAACATTAATCGGATGTTTCTGTGAGGATGGTTTTAGATGAGATTTACATCTAAATTGGTGGACTTTTTGTAAAGCAGATTACTCTCCATAAGGTGGGTGGGCTTCATCCAATCAGTTGAAGGCCTTAATAGAACCAAGACTTACCTCCCCCCAAGCAAGAAGGAATTCTGCCAGCAGATGGCCTTCCAACTTGAACTGCAGCATCAGCTCTTCCTGGGTCTTCAGGCTGCTGGCCCATCCTGCAGATTTTGGACTTGCCAGCCTGCAAAATAGTGTTAACTGATTCCTTAAAATAAATCTTTTTATATATGTATGTTTTTTTTTGAAACCTCTAATTTGACTTGGAGTCCTTGCATATCCTCACAGTGAGGGGTAGATGTTACAGAAATCAGAGTAAACACTACACCTATTCACATATCTGCTTTGAGACTAGTGGTCAACATCCCTTCTCTAGAGACCCTGTTGAGATCCACTTGCTCATTACTGCCTTGGTAGACTCCCCTGGACTATGAACTCTATTTGTCTACTAAAGGCCGTGATGGCAGCCTTGCTTCTGGTCCATTGGGCATTCCCTGGATGTTGGATTCAGCTCAATTACCAGAACCACTGTGCACAGCTGTGACCTCATACCTTCATTAAACTCCTAGAATTTGCATTTGCTTCTGTCTCGCAGTCTCCCTGGACTTCCCAGTCACTGGATTGTGCCTTCATGTCCAGAGAAGTAACATTCACTCATTTCGTCATTAACTGGACTCCCAGTCCCAGCCAGTCCAGGTGTTCTGCCCTGCTTCCCACCCAGTGACCATAGCAAACACCACAGATCTTAGATTCATTTTTCCTGATTGTCATGACAACCTTACAAATTTATGTTTGTGTCCTTTGTTTTAATTTCTAATTTAGTTCCTATATTTTAATGTTATATTCCATAATATAAAGTTGACCTTAATAAGAAGAATGAAATTTTACAAATAGGAAAAGAAAACTCTTTTCCAAAAATTCAATGCTAAGTATGTCATCACAAACTAATGTTAAACTTGGAAAATACAACTGAGACCTGAGAATTCAAATTAAAAAACTAACTGAGCAGTACTTACCTTTTAACAATGCAGAATGAGATGTGCAGATTCTACTTGAATCAGTCAGGGGCAAGTCAGGGGGTACAAACCTCAGTGGTTATTTTAACAGAATTTAATATAAAGCATTATAAACTAGGTAACTACAGTAGCTTCCTATTGCTGCTGTAACAAATTATACCACAAATTGAGTGGCTTAAGACAGCACAGATTTATTATCTTATAGTTCTGGAGGTCAGAAGTCCAAAATCAGTTTCACTGGACTAAAATCAAGGGGTCAGCAGAATTGTGTTGCTTCTGGAGGCTCTGGGGGACAGTCTGTTTTTTGTCTTCTCCAGCTTTGAGCGATCACCTGTATTTCTTGTCTCACTGGCCTCACGTCACTCCAGCCTGTGCTTCCATTGTCACGCCTCCTTCTCTGACCCTGACCTTCCTGCGCCCACGCATGTCGACCCTTGTGATTACATGACAGATAGTCCAGGATACTCTTCCCATCCCAAGATCCTTAAATTAACTGCAAAGTTCCTTCTGCCATGTAAGGTACCATATTCACAGGCGTGGGGGATTAAGACATGGATATCTTCGGGGGACCATTATTCTACCCATCAAAGTAACTGACAAGGCAAAAACAGAACAGAAGGTACCACGCTTCATAGATTGAATCAGCAGGTGCAGGAAGCCGATACCCCCCTAGGGTTCCAATGAAGGAAAGACGTTGGAATGTTTAAAACTTAGATGCTTAGAAAAGGGGTCCACAGAGCAGAAGCCTAGGCTCTGAGGCCCCGATGCCGGCAGCTAGTGCTGGTGTGTCTGAAGGGGACAATGAGGCTGGTTCTAGGAAGGTTAGGAGAGCTGCAAACTGCTGCATCTGGAATAAGCACAGCTGCAGTGGGGAAGAAGCAAGGCTTCTGAGGCCGACCAGAACAGGAAGCAACCAGGAAGCCCACTGGAAGCCACCAGAAGGAGCAGATCCCTTTCCTCCTTCCCTCCCACCAGTCTTCCTCTAGGGCTCCTCATTGGCAGGAGGGAGCCAGCTGGCAAAAGAAAAATGTATGTGGAGTCCCAGCCCCACTGTTACAAAGCCGAATACAAAAAGTAAGTTGGAACTCGAGAGACAATAGCTTTACAAGTGACACAGGACTCAACTTGATGAAAACCAAAAAGCATAAATCAACCGATTGTTTATATTAAGCGTCCTGGAACCATGACTTTTCCCCCTCAGTTCCTTGGGGTTTTTTTGATATGTTGCAGCCTCAGACCACCTTGAGACATATGTATGGAAATTAGTGTTTTTAGATACACTTTATTTTTTTGGGGGGAGTGGATTTTTTAAATAGATCTTTATTGGAGTATAATGGCTTCACGATACTGTGTTAGTTTCTATTGCACAACAAGGCGAATCAGCCATACGCGTACACGTGTCCCCATATCCCCTCCCTCTTGAGCCTCTCTCTCATCCTCCCTATCCCACCCCTCTAGGTGGTCACAAAGCACGGAGCGGATTTCCCTGTGCTATGCAGCTGCTTCCCACCAGCCAACTATTTTACATTCAATAGTGTATATATATCGATTCTACTCTCACTTCGCCCCAGCTTGCCCCTCCCACCCCATGTCCTCAAGTCCATTTTCTATGTCTACCTCTTTATTCCTGCCATGCAACTAGGTTCATCAGTACCATTTTTTTTTTTAGATTCCATATATATGTGTTAGCATACAGTATTTGTTTTTCTTTCTGACTTACTTCACTCTGTACGACAGACTCTTGATCCATCCACCTCACTACAAATAACTCAATTTCGTTTCTTTTTCGTGGGAATGTAAATTGATACAACCACTATGGAGAACAGTATGGAGTTTCCTTAAAAACTAACAATAGAGCTACCATAAGACCCAGCAATCCCACTACTGGGCATATACCCTGAGAAAACCATAATTCAAGAAGAGTCATGTACCACAATGTTCACTGCAGCTCTGTTTACAGTAGCGAGGACATGGAAGCCACCTAAGTGTCCATCGACAGATGAATGGATAAAGGAGATGTGGCACATATATACTTTAGGTAGTGCAAGGATTCCAAACTTTTCAGAAAGTATGCACTCTTGGATTTTTTGGTTTTACAACATCCCACATGGTCTCCATAAATCCCTTCTGGTACATATTTAGTTTTTTAATTAAAGCAAATTACACCTGGTAATTCATTTGTTTAGGGATTTCATACCATTCTTTAAGACAATTGAGGATTACTCAAAACAGGAGGAGGATTTCTGGATCAAATCAGTGGATGAGTCCATCAAACCATTTCATATAATTCGGGAAAAGAAACCCATAAGGGAGACCCCCTGAGTCAGAAAGTGAGATTAAGAAAAATATATCCTATTTTCAGAGTGAAATCTATGTATTTTCACTTATATTTTGGCCTCATACTTTAGTGGCTTGTATGAACACTGTGTTTCTTGACCCGGTTTTCAGTTTTCATATACCAGGTTTATGTTCTACAGTACTACGTGTTTTCTGTAATATGCTCTCCATATTTTCAAGTTGTTCTCCAATTATAAAGGCAGGACTAAAAGAGCTCAATGTTCTTGTGTCTATCTAGCATCTTCTTCTCCATGTTGACTTCTAGAATGTACCGGGCTTAAGTGCCTGCAGTGCTGTACATGGTGTACTCTTTCATTCTCAAGTAAACGAATTATCATGCTCTTCAGTCCTACCCTTGGTCGGCTGGTTTTGCTTTCAACCTCATTCAGTAGACTTCCTTGTCATAATAACCAACGAATGGCTTCAAGCTAAAATACTCGTTTAACTGCTTCTAACTCTCCATCCTCACTAATTCTATTATTTCCTTTCTTCTCCTGCATGTATAAGTGTATCTTTTGACTTTGTACTGTTGTACTGAATTGCTACAACTCTGAAAGTTGTACTTTTACTTCAAATCATTGATTAACCACATCACTGGAACCTTTTTGTAAGCAGGTTTTTATGAAAAAGAAGCCAATACAAGGAAACAAAAATTACATCAGGAATTTTTTCCAGAAACATAGTCCAGGATAAATTGGGTCTGTGTAGATTCATCCTATTCCCATACACATTTCATATTTCCATCTTTTCAATAAAGACTGTGTTCAAAGTAGTGATCCTAAAGAGCTGATTATAAAGTCCTAAAATAACAAAAAATCTTGAAATATATAATATGCATTGTAACTATTGAGGTGGGAAATAATAGATTAACTTATGTAAGACTGATTTTTCAATAAGAATTTATATTTAAGGGAGTTTTCTGTTTAAGAACTTTTATTTCCTTAAATCTTATTCTAGCACCACTTGATTTCCTATTATTTTTGTTGGTGATAACGTTTCTTTAAGATTTCTTTTTTTTCTTTTTGTTAATGCTGCTGTGCTTTTATTTTGGTAGCACTAATCTGCTCTTAGTTTTTTTCACTCCCTCCCAGGAACCGTAGTCATCCTAATTATTATATTTTAAGTCTTTACTATTCTCACATATTTTTATCAACTGTGTTTGGCCCTCTGTAACTGTGAGTTCCACAACTGTGCATTCAATTAACTGCAGATTGAAAATATATACATTTTTTAAATGCCAGAAAGTTCCAAAAGACAGAACTTGAATTTGCCACACACTGGCAACTATTTACCTAGCATTTCCATTGTATGAGGTATTATAAGTAATCTAGAGATGATTTAAAGTAAATGGGAGGATGTGCATGGGTTATATGCTAGTACTACCATTTCATATAAAGGACATGAGCATTAGGGAATTTTGGTGTGGGAGAGTGGGGCAGGGGTGTGGATCCTGGAACCAATCCCCCGTGAACACTGAGGAATGACTGTAATTAATTTTTGAATGGCAACTTTCTGTCCCTAATAATTAATTTACTATTCGCACCTTATTATATTGTTTTATTACTAAGTAACTGCAGTGTATACCATTTCTTTTTCCCTCTCTAAATTTCTTATATATTCTCACAAATAACTTGACAGTTTGGGTTTATGTAACAAATTTCCTCACACTTCTCAGGCAAATGTACCAAAATAAGGAGATGAATAGTCATGGGGAGAATATATATCCATATATATATGAATATTCATATGTATATGGAAAGCCAAAGATAAAAGAAATATTGAGGAATATTAAGAGGCTATAGCTACGTTTCACTTATGTTCATTTTATGTTCTTCATATTTATGTTCATGTACATATGATTTCTAATATTTTATTTTGTAGTCTGCCTTCTCCTTCACTCTGATTCTTTTCATTTATACCTAAACTTTTTTTTTTTTTTTCGGTACGTGGGCCTCTCACTGCTGTGGCCTCTCCCATTGCGGAGCACAGGCTCCGGACGCGCAGGCTCAGTGGCCATGGCTCACGGGCCCAGCCGCTCCGCAGCATGTGGGATCTTCCCCGACCGGGGCACGAACCCATGTCCCCTGCATCGGCAGGCGGACTCTCAACCACTGCGCCACCAGGGAAGCCCCCAACCTAAACATTTTTGTTCTTAGGAATTCCAGTTCTGGATGTGGTAGTGTAAATAATTTGGATTAATCCTCCTGCTGAGAACTAGAATATCTGAACAATTATTTTTTTTAATGTTTGAAGTCATCAAGGAATTATGAAGTTAGGAAGAATCAAGGATCCACAATCTTAAAAAAGAAGGAAACACAAAGAGATGGTCATTGCATTCAGGTCTCTGGAGCTTCCAGAAGAGGCAGATGAGAAGCTGAGCAGCTCAACAGAGGTACTGACAAATTCATGAAGTTAGGAGAAAAACCTGGAATTCACAAACTACCAAAGAAGAGGATCCCAGGAACCCCTCTAAGCTTTGCTAAGCTACAAGGCTACACTCTAGGACCAAGTGTGAACTCTAAATGAACTGACCTTCAAAGGGACTAAAGCAAGCTTCAGATAATCTCAGCTACTAACAAGGAGAAAAACATAAATGCTCTATTTAAAGATACCATCATCTTAGACTCCAATTTATCTCCCAATTTTTCATATACAATATCTGCTACTCATTAAAAAAAATCAGGAAAATGAGGAGACAAGTTAATGTGATAGATAACCAAGGGGGGAAAACAATAATAAAAACAGACTTACAAGTATACAAATAATCCAACACAAACCTTAAAATAACTGTACTTAATATGTTTACAGAGATAAAAGTTGAAATTCAGAATTTATGTAGAAAACTGGAAATGATTTTTAAAATGAAACTTCTATAACAGAAAAATTTTATAATGTGTTTAGCAGCTGGAGAGAGAATAGTGAACTGGAAAATCAGTAATAAACATCCAAAATAAAAGCACAGAGGAATAAAAGGATAATAAACGCAGAAAAGAGGCTAAGAAACATAGGAGCTATGGTGAAAATTGTATGAGTAATTGGTCCAGAAGAAGAAGAAAGAGAGAATTAGACAGAAGCAATATTTGCCAAGATAACAATTGAGAATTTTCCAAAATGGATGGATGATACCAAACTACAGATTCAAGAAGCACAATAAAACCAAGAAGGTCACTATAAAACATATCACACCTAAGCACACCACAGTACAACTGCTGGAGATGAAGGGCAAAAAAGTGTTAAATGTAGCTAACAGAAGAAGAAAAATGACCTTCAAAGGAGCAGCCAGACTGACAGCAAAAATATCCTTCAAAAATGTAGGTGAGGGCTTCCCTGGTGGCGCAGTGGTTGGGAGTCCGCCTGCCGATGCAGGGCACGCGGGTTCATGCCCCGGTCTGGGAAGATCCCACATGCCGCGGAGCGGCTGGGCTTGTGAGCCATAGGCCGCTGAGCCTGCATGTCCGGAGCCTGTGCTCCACAACGGGAGAGGCCACAACAGTGAGAGGTCCGCATACGGCAAAAAAAAAAAAAAAAAAAAAAAAAAAAAAAGTAGGTGAAACAAATACATTTTCAGACAAACAAAAATGAAAAAAATGCATCAGCAGCAGACCAACACTAATGAAAATACTAAAAGATGTTCTTCAGCCAGAAAGAAAATGATTCCAGTTAGTAGCTCAGAGCTGCAAAAAAGAGTGAAAAGAAAAATAGAAGATAAACATAAAGGGAAATATAAACGAATATTGAGGATTGAAACCATAATAGTGAAGTCTTATGGGATTTTAAATGTATAAAAATCAAAATACATGGCAAAACCACTCTGGAAAACAAATTGGTAGTTTCTTAAAAAGTTAAACATACACTTAACACGTGACCCAACAATTCCAATGTCCATCAAACGGTGAAGGTATAAACAAATTGTGGAATTTTAACACAATACAATATCACTCAACTGTACCTCTTAATGAACTAACTGATCGATTTTTCTGAACCAGCCATCTGTGAGTGGGCTGTGTCAGTCTTTGAAGGCTGGCTTGCTGACTACCAGATGAGTTTTGATGAGTTTTGACACAGCCAAGTCCAAACTGTCACAGAATAATTTTGCCCTGGGTTACAAGGCTGCAGACTTCCAGCCCCTCACTTATGTGAACCATGGCACTGAGTCTGGAGGTTGTATCCACCAGAAGGTTAAGGAGAAGATTTAAATGTCACCGAACCTCATTTGGATGGCTGGCAGTTAATGATACCCGTTTCTGACATCACCGCTAAATACAAAGTGACTTATAGAACTTCTCTATCTGCTAAAGTAAGTCATGCCAGCCTGATTGGACAGGGTCATACCCAAACACTTTGCCCAGGAGTCAAACTGACCCTATCTGCTTTGATTGATGGAAGGAACTTCAATGCGGGAAATCACAAGATTGGGTTAGGATTTGAACTAAGAAGCTTAATGTGGTTTTGAGTAATGCACCAGCTTTGTCCCTGGGAATTAAGAGAAATGAACCCACTATGTCTTGACCTTAGTCAAGGTCTTCCGTGAAATTTGAAAAGTGTAAACTTTTATTCTTCCAAAGAATTGTAATCTTGCCCATACTGAAGTCTAGAGATCATTAAGTCCATCCCAAGGGAGGTGCTTGAAGGCATTCCTGGAGGTTGTCACGTTTGTGCCACCTTTTAGTTCCGAAGTGTTATTTTGAGTGTGTTCCTCAGTGACGATGTAGTGTCATGTTATAAAGAAAGGACATGATCCTCGTTTGTACATCACATCCTGCCTGTCCCACACTTCCTCATGACCTTTTATTATATTGGTCTCTGTGCTGTAGTGGAATCTTTGGTTTTGCATCAGAAGAAAAGAAAATAAAACCATCACATTTGAAACAAAAAAAAAAAGAATGGTTTAACACCTGAAATATTTTGTCATATTAAGAGAATTAGGGGAAAATATCATATTACCTTATAGATAAGTGCCAAAAAAGAACTTGCCAAAATTCAATATATATCCATGATTAGAACTTTTAGCAAATGTAAATAAAACTGCTTGAATCTGATAAAATGCACCTATAAAAAAAACGTACACAAACATTATGATTAAATGTTAAAAACTTTCCCTCTGGAACTGAGAATGAGACAAGACTATCCGAGCCAACTAATAAGAAAGATAAAGAAAACAAGTGTAAGAATATGAACACAAGGACGAAAACTGCCCCTATTCACAGGCAATTTGGTGGTGTACAGACTATCCAAAAAGATCTACAGCTAAATTATTAAATTTAATTAGTTAGCAAGGTTGATGGATATACCAGTAAACAAAAATCAATTGTATCCTTCTATCCCAACAACAAGCAAAAAATTAAAATTTTTACTTTTATTTATTTATTTATATTTTAAATTATTGAGGTATAATTGACAAATAACGTTATAGTATTAGTTTCAGGTACAACATAATGCTTTGATATTTGTATACATTGTGAAATGATCACTATAATAAGTCTAGTTACCATTTGTCATCACAGTTACGAAATTATCTTTTCTTGTGATGAAAACGATTTAAGATCTACTCTCTTAGCAACTTTCAAATACACAATACAGTATTATTTGCTATAGTCAGCATGCTGTACATGACATCCCTGTGGCTTATTTATTTTATAACTGGAAGTTTGTACCTTTTGTCTTCCTTCACCCATTTTGCCCACCCCTCACATCCCCTCTCTGGTAACCACCAATCTGATCTCTGTGTCTATGAGCTTGGCTTTTTTTTTTTTTTTTTTTTTTTTTTTTGCAGTATGCAGGCCTCTCACTGTTGTGGCCACTCCCGTTGCGGAGCACAGGCTCCGGACGTGCAGGCTCAGCGGCCATGGCTCACGGGCCCAGCCACTCGGCGGCATGTGGGATCTTCCCAGATCGGGGCACAAACCCGCGTCCCCTGCATTGGCAGGCGGACTCTCAACCACTGTGCCACCAGGGAAACCCGAGCTTGGCTTTTTTGTTTGTTTGTTTTGTTTTAGATTCCACATGTAAGTGAAATCATGCAGTATTTCAAGGTCCATCCATGTTGTTGCAAATGGCAAGATTCCGTTCTTTTTTTATGGCTGAGTAATATTCCTGTGTGTGTGTGTGTGTGTGTGTGTGTGTGTGTGTGACATCTTCTTTGTCCATTCATTCATTGATGGGCACTTAGGTTGTTTCCATGTCTGTCTATTACAAATAATGTTGCAGTGAAGATGGGGGTGCAGATATCTTTTCAAATTTTTGTTTTTGTTTTCTTCAGATAAATACCCAAAGGTGGAATTGCTGGATTGTATGGTAGTTCTATTTTTAATTTTTTGAGGAACCACCATACTGTTTTCTGGAAAGCCATTTGCCAAGCAAATTGGAAAGAAAACATCAAGAGAAGTTTAGATAACATAATTGTCATAGTAATTCACCTTCTAAGAATCTATCCTTAGAAAACAATAATATCACAAACACACTCGGACAAAGGCTTATGTCCAAGGGTGTTGCAGCCTTGCTTACCATGGCAAAAGACTGAAATAACCTAAATGTTCAAACATGGGAGAACAATTATAGCAACATTGTCTCTCAATCAGATAAAATGTGCCTGCCAAAAGAAAATAATAAAATGGGGGCTTCCCTGGTGGCGCAGTGGTTGAGAGTCCGCCTGCCGATACAGGGGACACGGGTTTGTGCCCCGGTCCGGGAAGATCCCACATGCCGCCGAGTGGCTGGGCCCGTGAGCCATGGCCGCTGGGCCTGCGCGTCCAGAGCCTGTGCTCCGCAACAGGAGAGGCCACAGCAGTGAGAGGCCCGTGTACCGCCAAAAAAAAAAAAAAAAAAAAAAAGAATAAAATGGATAAATATATAACATAATAACTATAATTATTATATATAATTATTATATATGTAAATATATTCATATTATATATAATATACAATAAGGAATATTTTAATAAAATGGAGAATGATCATGAGATACTATAAAGTGAATAAAGGAGATGCAAAATTGTAAATATGTACTGGAAGAACCCAAATGTCCATCAAGAAATGAATGGATAAATAAAATGTGAAATACACACACACACAATGGAATAATAGTCAGCCTTTAAAAGAAATGAAATTCTGTTATATGCTACAACATGGATGAACATTGAAAATATTATGCTAAGTGAAACAAGTCAGGCACAGAGGGACTAATAGTGTATGAATCCGTTTATAGGGGGTACCTAGAATATGTAAATTCATAGGGACAGAAAGTAGAGCAGAGGTTATCAGGGGCTGGAGGAGGAATGAATGGGGAGTACTGTTTAATGAATCTAGAGTTTCAGTTTGGGATGATGAGAAGTTCTGAAATGGATGGTGGTGGTGGTTGTACAATCTTATGAATATATTTAATGCCACTGAATTGTATACTTTAAAACTGTTAAAATGATAAATTTTATGTTAGGTGTATTTTACCACAATAAAAACATGCCCAGGAAAAAAATACGCAAGTTTACAGAAAATGCATGCTTTGAAATATGGGATGATGTGCAACTGATATTAAGATGTAATCTCTGGATACCGATTGATTCATTTTTAAAGTTGGGATTGATTCATACAGAAAAGATGTGGAATTAAACACCTACTATGTGCCAGTTACTCTTCTAGGATCTGGGGGTAGAGCTTGGTAAACAAGACAGGTGGCCCCTTAGGGCAGGAGATAACAGATGTTGAGATTATAAGAAATTCTTTCTTTTTTATCTCTTTCTGTATTTTCTAAATCCTTCTCTTGAGTATGCCGTTTTTATATTTGGGGAGAAAGCATAAGTGAAAGAAGAGAAGCAGTTGAGATGGACTTTCTCCCTTGGTGTAAACTCATACCCCATCCATATAGAGAGGAACAGGCCTGATGATGGGTGAGGGGCTGAGAGAGGATCAGAATTTATGGAACCAGAGAGACCTGTGGTTCCTGCTCAGTCTGCCATCCTGCTCTTCTCCCTGTTATGTTTTGGGTTTTCCAGCTTCCCGAAGCATCTGGACTATAGTTACTCTGTTAATGCTGCCCACTGCACCCCATTCCGATGGTTTACATCCGTGTCTGAAAGATTAAGAGCTTTGCTTTTCTAGCGCCAGGATTTTATTTCTTTGAAAATAGTCCTGCCACAACTTTTGAATCATTGTGTTGGCCCTCTCTCTACTTGCAAAAGGCCACGAAGTGTCTTCTAGAGACTCACAAAGCTGATCTGCAAATATCTGGCAGAGGTCAGTAGACTCAGGGGTTCAACACGTCTCCACCGAGGAATCAGAGCAAAACTGAGATAATTTCAAGGCTTTGCAATGTAAGAAGTCCCCAGTGGCCTCATTTCTACATCCTCTCTCTGCCCCCAAATAATTGACCCTAAGTTTGTTCTTTCTTGTCTGATATGGCTGGGATGAGGGGAGGGAGCTTGACCTGAAAGAGTGGAATTGATTTGACTTTCTTCTTCATGATAATGCAAGAAACTCCCCCTCCCTCCCCCGCCAGCTCTTGCAATTCTTCTGTAACTTTTGGCCTAGGGATCTATTTTAGGCAGCCATTTCCACTCTGTTAGAAACCTCTCTTGTTGAACTAGATTTTGGAGGTGTACGAACATCTGGTTTTTAGACTGTGAGTCCCCTAAAAGCTGATATCATGTTTAATTCTAGCTAGTCAGTGAATGTCTCATTTATAAGTCTATGATGCATGAATAAAACCGGCTTTCACGGCTTCATTTTCATCTTATTCTCAAGACAAATTTTATTCTCTGTATTTTCCCCACAAATACTACTGTTTTTCTCTTCTCCATTTCAATTCTTTTCATTTCTCTTTCCCCAAATCTCCAGTTACCAGTTCTTACCACTGAAAATTCCTTCTCTACTCTCTGTTCCTACTTGTTCGTGATCTAGCAGCCTTGCCTAGGAAAGACGGTGTGGTTTGGTGGTTATAAAGCACAGGCTGCCTGAGTTCAAGTTCTGATTCCACCACTGGTTTGTAACTTCTGTGTGTCTCAGTGACTTCATCTATAAATTGGGGCTAATTGACAAACTATGTGATAGGGTTGTTGGGGGAGGGGTCAGGAATGCAAGGCATCTAGTGTGGAATCTGGCAACTGAAGAAGGATTCAATGACTGTTCACTGGTAGTGGTGTTGCCTGAATGGGTATAGGGAATAACATTATTTAGATAGGCAGTCCTTCCTTCATGGACTTTGTCCAACTCTAGTCTTGATCCTATTAGGAGAAAATGGATCATTGACCAGTGAGGGAGAATCTGGAAGAATGGGTTTTGGCCCCAGGGGAGAGGTGACAGAGAAGGGTGACAGCTGCCACTTGTCCAGCGCCTTCCTGTGTGCCTCAGACCCCTTGATGCTCCAGCATCCCCGCCATCTGCACAAGCTCTCTAAGATTCGGTGCCCCTCCTCATCAGCTGTATGGTTCCTCCCTTAAAAGGAAGAAGCCACAACCTAGAGATACAAACCGTTTGCCTGGGGCACACAACCAATGAGTGGCAAAGCTGAGCTGAAGTTCCTGGTCTTCAGAGGACCAACCTAGGACCTTTTGGAGACAGCAGAGCTGCTGGGTGTGTTCTTCATGTCCACTTGATCCACCACATTTCCATGTAATCGACCCTGCTTCTGGGGGCCTTGCCTTCCTAATCAACCCGCAGTTACATCCTTCCAACCCCCACAGCCCTGGAGTCAGTCCTGGACGCCACAGATGCAAAACATGAGTGTCTCCACCCCTCCTCTCATACCTAGGGAGCTTGAGGATAAGCCACCAGCCCAGACTGGGTCCTGTGGCCTGGCCACAATTGCTGGGCTTAGGTGACTCTTGGAGGGACCTTGTGTGAGACCTGGCAGCTTCCAGAAGCATCCAGGGGGCTCACCTAGTCCCCAGCCCTCTCTCTCCCTGCGCCCTTCTCTAGCTAAGCACTGCTTCCTTAAGTCTGATCTGTTGCCCTAGCTAGTCTGTAGGCCATGGGGAGGCCAGCCTTATTCTGAATCCCGGTTCAGCTGTCAGTGGACTTGGCACCCAGCCTGGCCCCGTCTCTGGGATTTGAACTGACCCATAGTGTCATTTCCCGCCATAAACAGATGTCAGGGAACAGTGCTTCATCCTTTTGGCTCCTGAGCACTTGAAGGCTGCCTCTGTCCCCCAGTCCCAGGCCTTGCCCACCTGATTATAGACACTTTCTTTACCTACTGCTTCAGAAACTAGGGCCTCCCATCCCTCTGTTCTTCCTTCCTACCACCCATTTTGTCAAAGGACCCATGATATTTTGCATCCAAGTAGCCTCAATTTCAACACAACCATAGGATTGCTAATACCTCTTTATGGAGTAGAATTAGACTATTCACTCCAACTGTGACATAGGGCAAATTATTTTACTGCTTCAAGACTTTACTTCCTTTTAGTTTTATAGTGGGCATTAAATTAGGTGACTTATTTCTGCTATAAAACTCTGTATTTAAAGCTGAAACATCTTTTCTGTTACCCAAGACCTCTAAGAGAGAAAACACGGTTATTGGTCTAATGACTTTAAGTAAGTCTGTCTGTCTTCCAGGGGGAGATTCTGCACGTTTTCTCTGCCATAGACAAAGAACTCTAGCCTTTATTCCCAACTCATATCTCTCATGCTATTGTTTGAGAATGATCTTTTCTGTCTGTATAACCTCTATCATACTGGTCATTTTTTTAAACTTTCAAATCTACTTTTGAGGGCTTCCCTGGTGGTGCAGTGGTTGAGAGTCCGCCTGCCGATGCAGGGGAGACGGGTTCGTGCCCCGGTCTGGGAAGATCCCACATGCCGCAGAGCAGCTGGGCCCGTGAGCCATGGCCGCTGGGCCTGCGCGTCCGGAGCCTGTGCTCTGCAACGGGAGAGGCCACAGCAGTGAGAAGCCGCATACCGCAACAAAAAAAAAAAAAAAAAAAAAAAAATCTACCTTTGACACTTCTATAAAATACCTTCAACTTGCTACATTAAGGTACTTGCATGAAAAGCATGATAATTTCCTCCAGTCTGAAAGAGGTTTGGAGACCTAAAATAACCTTGGGAATGAAATATCACCCTGATGCAAAACTGAAACATTGAAGTTACTAGAGTTCAGCTATTTCAAAACTCTGTACTTTTGTCTCTTGATAAATGCTGCAATTGTTGGCTGAATGATTAATTTTCATAATTCTCATTTCTCTTTCTTAGAATTTTTTTATTTCTTTGTTTCTTGGTGGGGAAGAACTAGCTCCCACTACATCCCTATAGAAGCTTCATTAATTTAGTAACTCATTGATTCAACAAATAAACTTTTGCAATCTCCATTTACTCACATTCTTTTACCAAAAAGCACATGAGACCCATAGGCTTTTTGGGTCTTCACAACCCAAAACATCTATTTGAAATGAAAAATTAAATCATTCCATGCTTATAGGCATGTTGATTGGTAGAAAAATTTGTTTCATTATTTGGATTTTTAAAAATCCAACCCAGGGCTTCCCTGGCGGCGCAGTGGTTGAGAGTCTGCCTGTTGATGCAGGGGACGCGGGTTCGTGCCCCGGTCTAGGAAGATCCCACCTGCCGTGGAGCGGCTGGGCCCGTGAGCCATGGCCGCTTAGCCTGCGCATCTGGAGCCTATGCTCCACAACGGGAGAGGCCACAACAGTGAGAGGCCCACGTACCGCAAAAAAAAAAAAAAAAAAAAAAAATCCAACCCAGTATTTTCCTCCATAGGGATTAACTCACCCCTCCTATTTCATACTCCTAGGAAAACAGTCAAATTAATTTCCCAGTCACCAGTGCATCTCGGTAGGGACTTACAACTGGTTCTCATCAATGGAATGTAGAGGAAGTGATCCTGCCACTTAGGGGCTAAGGAAGTTCTCTTCCTGCTTCCCCCATTTGCTGATGGATGATTCCAGGATGATCTTGACATCTTGGGTTGAAGACAGCAGAACTTCACTGAAGGAGCTGCTTCCCTGAATTACTATGTGGAAGGCCACCTGCCTAACACCTGATTGGACATTAGAGTTCTGGGATTGTCTGATATAGCAGTTTGCACACCTGGTGAACACATCCCTCCTATCCTTTAAGTCGAACAAGCTAGTGACTGCAGTCTTTGGAGTAAGTAGCCTTGCCTACTTGCCTTGGCCTGAGGCCAAAGAGGCTGCTCTGCAAGTGATTTACAGCAAGCTGACTACTTACTCTGCCTTCACGTCATATAATATAACTTACATCCCCTCTGCAGAATAATACAGGGGTTCAAAGCCATGAATACATGCTGTCCTTTCAATTCTCCTTGGCTGCTCGTCCATGGTGGCCAGTCCCACCGGTCAGAGTTCATCAGCTTGTCAAGATCTCTCCCTATTTTGGCATTTTATGAATACAGCAAATGGGCTCCCTGACATGACTCAATCTCAGAAACCAAAACAAAGCACCTGTATCTAGCCTTTTTCACTTCTTCCGGGTCACTCAATAAACATAGTCTGGTTTCTTTCAAAATAATATGGGTATCTGATTTCCTTCCTTAGTGGCTAGTTAAGCAATGAATCTGGCTTTCCACGAATTTACTGGGTACTTGAGTTCATTTAAGGCTTTTCCTCTTACTCTTTCATCAGTCACAATCTCACTTCTTTAATATTGCCTGGGTTTTTCTGTTTAAACGTGCTTCCTGTTTTTTTCTGTGTGATTTACAAACGTGAATATCTTGGACCCTCTCTTCAGTATTTCCAGCTCAGTGCATCTTCACACCGTTCTGTCTCTTTCACTGCCTGAAGATGTGTCTCACAGCATTTCCTCTTGGGTTTATCTCTTCTTTAGGAGAAAGAATTTAAAAGTAAGGGATGAATAATACAGAGATCTACCATTTCTCTGTCCCTATACTACAGTTGATATCAACTCTTTTTCTGTATCTCCCCTTCTGGTTCAGGCTTCTTACAGGATAATCTAAACACCAGTCATTGATTGCTAAATCAAACCAAACAAGAGACTATCCAATTTGCTCCTTTTTCCTCTCACATTTCTCCTAATGTTTAAATTTCCCCATCAATCAATTAACAAATCACTTTGGTACACTTTGCCAAGAGCTTTGAGATGAGAACAGAAGAAATACAAACAAGTTCACAAGTAACTTGTGAGGCTGATTTATGCAAAACCATTCAAGAATAAGATAGTATATGATACTAGTTGTCTAGTTATATAAAAAGTGCATTCAGAATTGTAGACGGGAGAGACCAATGTGTGCTGGAGTAAAGGAAAACTTTAATAAAGATGGGATTGGGGATTAAGACATACAAACTACCAGTTATAAAATAAATAATCCACAGGGATGTAATGTACAGCACAGAGAATATAGTCAATATTTTATAATTACATTGTAATCTATAAAATATCAAATCTAACCTAATATCTACTGTCTAATATAATCTCTGCTATAATATCTTAAGTCAACTATACTCAGTTTTTAAAATAAATAATAAAAAATAAAAATGATTAAAAAATAAAAATGGGATTTGGCCTTTAGGAACTGTTAGGCTAGAGCAATATGAAGGACAAGCATTTCCTGTGTGGGGAATATCATGAACATAGGCACAGAGGCAGGAATAATCGTAACAGCCACAGTGGGTCCTGTTTATTATGCACCTGTTATGTTCCTTGCACCATGCCAGGCCCTTTACATTCATTGTACCGAGTCCTCACAGCTATCCTGGGACTATGAGGTAGGTATTTTACAAATAAGAGAACTCAGATGTAGGGAAGCGGTAGATGTCAGATTCATGATTCAGTGTCTGTGCTCCACCCATTACTTAGGAAGGTGGGGCCATTAAGAAAGGTACCACGCTGGAGAGTAGAAGGCAGTGAACTAGACAGATTGGTGAGGCTAGATTATGGAGACACTGGATGCTGGATGTGACCTGAAAAGCAACAGGAGACTGTTGTAGATTTTTTAGCACATATGTAGCATGACAAGACGGAAGTTCAAGGCCATATTCCATGGTAGCTGTATGACTCTGGGAAACATGGTCACACTTGCTGAGATTCAGTAAATGTAAACTATGTTTAGCAGTAGTATCAATTCATAGAGTTGAAAGGCTTACATGAGGTCATGTGTTTAAGGCTCCTACTAAAGTACCTGACATACAGTAAGTGTTTAGTCATGGTACTACTACCACTGCTACCGAAGCAGTGTTTAAGGAAGGTATGTAGAGAAAAACACAAACATTCTATTCCCTGGAGAGGTGTGACGAGATGGCTTGGGCTTCTTGGGATAAGGAGAGACAGGTATGAATTTACCAACATGGCCACAGGACTTGGTGACTGATGTAAGGGACAAAGGAACCCAAAAGCCCAAAGACACAAATTTAGAAGAATTTGAGTGTGAAGTGTGATAACATGGCCAGAAATTAGGAAGTGAGGGGGGTAGTTAGTTTGGGGAGATAGATGAGGAGGTAAGTTTTGGATGTTTTGAGCTTGAAATGATGATAATACATCAAGGAGTATGTACTACAAGCTTTGGCAAAAAGGTTGTCTGTGGAAATGCAGATTTGGAGATTATTATAAATGTATGTATTTGAAAAGTAAAAATGAACAAGAGTCCAGTATAAAGAGAGCAGACCAGAGGACTAGGATTGACACCTGGGGGTGCCCACAGTTGAGGAGCATGATGTGGGAAAGGAGTCACTGAAAGATGAAAGGAAGGGGCAGAGAGAGAGAGAGATAAGACACTAATGTAGGTCACGGAAGTCACAAATCAGGGAAGAGAGTTTCCAAAAGGAGAGAGCCCTACTCTGCCCAGGGCTCCTGTGGGGAGAAAAGACTGAGGGGATTAGGAAAAGACTTCTACCACGACAGCATGGAACCCAGATGGGGAGGAACCCATTTAGCAGGCACTGCCCATTGATTTGAGACATAAATACACAGAGAGAACTAGGCTGTAGCTAGAGGTAGTAGCAAGACAAACAGAGGGGGTTATTTCTTGTTCTTGGAGAGGCCAACACCACCAATAATCCTCAGAGTGAGCTTCCATTCATCTCCACCCCTCGCCACGGTCATCTCTTCACAGGCATGCCGCCTTTTCCCATGGCTACTACAACCGTCCTAGGCTGACGTCTATTAACTCTCATCTTCTCCTTTAGATCTCGCTATTGCTACTGCACTCATCCACCTCATCCATTGGACCCCAAACCCACCATTTCTGATGATGTTGTGGACCCTATGATCTTTAACAAGCACAACTAAGATAGTTTCTCTTTCAAAGGCATCATCAGGAATGAAGATTATTTTACCTAATTTATTTTCTTCTGCTTAGACACAGGTATCTAAAAAACGATAGCAGTTGTTATTCAGATCACTCCTCTCAAGCATGCTCAAAGTTCCTTTACCTCTTACACTGTAATTGCATCATGAAATGTACCCAACTGTTATTTGGAGCATGCACTGGGAATAACCTCCCTGCCCAGCCAACTTTGCGATTCTTAGAATCCTATTTCCTCCACAAACCCTCTGCAGTTGGATTTCTCTGATTCCTGCCCTGTTTAAGCATAGGACTTCAATGATTATTTCTCATTTTTCTTCTTCCAAAACATGCTACCTGCACTCCATTTCAAGTAACAAATATCGTATGCCAATAAACAACATAGATACAGTTATTGCATCGCCTAAGTAATGTCTTATTTTCCTTCTGTTGTTGGTTTTACCCAATAAGCTAGCCTGAGTTAGCTTCATTTTACGTTACCTTCCATCATACAGGTCAGAAACTGTGTCTAATCCAGCATGTGTAACGAAAGGCCATCCTCTACACTCCAGTATCCCTGCACAGTGTAATGTGCGAAATGGTACTTTATTGGTGCTTTTTGTTGATGAGTTGATAATGATTGTGACCCCATTCCTATTCTCTACAAGTTCATCTTTCATGGTAACAACAGGCCTCATTTTTCTTCCACTTCCTGCAAACCCACTGCAGGCATCGTTAACTTTCTTGGCTGCCAGCAGCCCTGAGTTCCAGTTCTTCCTTTCAGAGAGTTTCTCTCTTAACACTTGTATCATAACGTTTACCTGCTTTCCTTGCATTGTATTCTGACTTTGGGCAGGTACAACAATTATTTTCTGATTGGAAGAATTCTCCACAGACTAGCTTCCGGTTATATACGTTTCACACTTTGTTTCTCCTCCACCGTGCATATGTTTTCATTCTAATTCCAGATACCGTAGGACACAGTCAGATCACAGTACAAGCTCTGGCCTTGGACTTTAGTATCACATTCCTGGATGAGTTCCAGTAAGCCATAGGAGTATTTCTGGAAGTCATTTCTGCTTTGGGAAGCCCAGTAATAACAACTATATGTTGAAGTTACTGAAATCCACATCTATAAATCCCACTCCACCAAAACTAAATGTATCCATAATTCACTTTCCCTTTAACAGGATCTCCAAAATGCTCATAATCATTCCAGTGACACCTGACACAAGGAGAAATGTGATGGAGAGGAGGTCAAAGTGGAAAAGTAACAATGGATTTAACCAATTGCAGTTAAGATATCTTACCTCTGAAAATTTACAAAACATATGACCCTGTGAACACAATTCTGGGACCCTCTTAGGGCCTTGGAAGAAGGTGTCAGTGCTAGTGAGGGGCTCTGAAACTAAAGCTTCATTAAATTCATGGCAAATCCACCTTTCTACTCTTGTGTCTCTCAGTTTTGTTTCCTCGTCTGCAAAATAAGAATAATATTAGCTTTGCCTATTTGAAAGGTTGCCATGATATATATAATAAAATTATCTGTGTTTTTTAAAAGTGCTTTATATTACCATTTAATGCATCATTAGAGATGGTTCTCACATATATTTTCTAAAATTGACTATCACTTCTCTCTTCCCACCTTCTCTTCTTACAAAGAACTTTGATGCTCCTCCATTGGGAGACGATGTCTCTGTTCCCTCTCTTTGCATCTGGGCTCGTGCTCACAGCCAAAGTGATACTCTGACTCCCTGAACTAGGTCGTAAAGGCGACACGTCTTCCACCTGGCTCTCTGGGAATGCTTACTCTTGCAACCCAACAGCTGTGGGGAAGCCCAAACTATAGAGGAGCCCACATAAAGAAGAAGAGACAGCCATCTCCAACCCTCCAGCCATGGGAGGGGGTCCTCATGAAAGTGGATCCCCCAACCCCAATTAAGCTGATGTTGAGTAGAACAAAGGCAAGCTATAGATTCATGAGCAAAATAAATGGTGGTTGTTGTTTTAAGCCTTTAGGTTTTGGAGTGGTTTGACTTGATGGGAACCATCCATCTTTCCAATGAAACCCCTCTCCACTCACTCCAGACTGAACTTCTCTGCGTTCCCTGACCACACCTCACAATTCCTTACCCCTAAGCCTTTCTCATACCATTTCCTCTACAGGAATGTCCTCTTCCCATTGAAATCTTACCTATCCTTGACGGGCTCACTCAGTTGCCACATGTCCTGTGAAGCTCCCCTCGCTGCCTCAGTTGGTTGTGATATCTTCCTCCTCTCAAACCTTGAAGAACTTTGTTTCCACTAGTCATATAGTACTTATTGCCACGATTGATATTCAGTGTATTTCACTACTGGCAAGGCCAAGTACCGACCAGTCAGAAGGGGGCCTCTTGAGTTATCTATCCTGTGATTTGGTGACCCTCCGCCTTGCAGCAAAGTTGGTTCCATGTAGTCTTAGCTCCTCCTGTGGCCTGTATGCACCTTCAGGGCAGGGTGCCTCATATATTTTTGTCAGTATTCCCATTCCCCCATGCAAAACATAGGGTCTTGCATGTCATATACTATATACATTGTGAATACTTTGTTGAGACTTAAAAAATAGATCCCTGACTAATAAAAGAGAAAGTCCAGAGAGTATATACAGGGAAAAAAGAGCTTAAAACTTTAAAACTGTAAATAACTGAAAAATAAGGTAAATTTTCTCAAATCAGGATCATGAAGGTTTTTGATCTGAGAGCTTAGTGATCATCTAATTGTGTCTCACACTCTTGTGTGCAAAAGAATGGCTTGAGGAAAACTAGTGTGTGTTGGTGGGGAGAGAATGCAGATTCTGGATTCCACTCCCAGACATTCTGAATGAGTAGGTCTGGGTGGGGCTGATGAAATCTCCTCCTTGGTGAGATATGCAGGGGACTCTGATGCAGGTGGTCCATGGACCACACTTGCAGAAACCCTGGTTTAGTCAGACCCCCTCCATCGGTGTCTGGTTTATGTGCTCACGCTGTGTCCTGTGCCCTTTGAACTGGCTGTGGCTGCTGGCTGCCATAGGCCAGAAGAGGTAGCATGGCCAGAAGGAAAGAGAAGTTGGGAAAGCTATAACTTCAGGGCTGTATTTGAAGGAGAAATCATTGCCTTTAATCTTTGGGTGTTGGCTAAATGAAACAAAACACTTCACGGAGATCAGCAGGGAAGCAAGTAGCCTGGTTGGGGAGTCTTCCGTCTGGGGGTGTCCTCGGGTGGGTTGACCTGTTTCCTCATAGTTGAGTAAATTGTTGATGGTGTGAATCACCTCGTGCAGTTCAGTCTCCACCCTCGGCTATCCGGTTGCTACCAGTCCAATGCCTAATTTCATTTACTCACAACCTCAGAGCTAACATTAGAAGCCTGGATTCTAACAGATTATCTACTTCAATGCCTTTTTTCCAGAATAAAATCTATGTGGTTCTGAGTCCTTCACCTATTTAAAAATAAACTCACAGGGTCTTTCCAGCTTTGGTCTTCCAGTTTCACTCGCACCATCTTCTAGAATCCTTTGCCCAGTGAGCGAGTCTGCCCTGGAATCTGAGTCTCTGGAAGAGGCCTCTGAGTCACTGCTTATTCCTGTGCTCTCACCCTGGGGTCTCTAAGAGGCAGGGCCCCAGCCTTTCAAATCTCAATAATGCCCTGGAATAAAAACTGCCAGACGACCTGTAACTCAAACAGCTTTTTGTTCCCAGCATCTTCCTCATCTTAGAACGCAGAAGAGGAAAGCAGGGAAGCAGTAGGCAGCTACCACTGACTCACCACGAATTATCCTCCACCGTAAGTTATTCAGGAACCGCAGAATAGCCATCTTCTATAAAATTTTAAGCCTTTCTGAAAACACTCTTCATCTTCCCCAATCTTTGTGCATTTTAAAATTTTCATAAATATCTTCCTGGAACATAGTCTAACAACTGGCATCCACTAAGTGATAGAGACCCTGTGGAACTTGCATACTGGGTTAGCGTGCAGTGTTCCACAAATGTAACCACAAAGATGGGGAAAGTCCCTCTCATCACCACAGACTTTCCTTAGAGCAAGATTCCAGACTTCCTGTTGTTGGTCTTTAATAATTGTGCTTTGTTGATTTTGTTCAACTCGGGCATTCAGCATTTGTATCAACACTGTACAAAGCACTCTCTCCCGCGTGAGCTCATTTCATTTTCCACAACGCTGTGAGACAGGTATTGGTTTCAAATCAAGAAACCGAGGCTCTGAGAGGCTCAGTGTCTCTTCTAAGGTCACAGAGCTAATAAGTGATGATCAGGAACTTGACCTAGGACCTCAGTGTCAATTCCAGGGCACAGCCCCCCATGTCATGTGGCACTTGCTCTGTGTATGAACCATGCAGGGCCCACACAGCTTGTTCATGAGAGAAACTGGACACAGGCCTGAAAGCAGCCATGGGGGTGCACCTCCCAGACCTCCAGCTACCAGGGGCATCGCTGGTCCAGGGCACCAGCTGCTGCTCTGAAATCCATCTCTGCCTTGGCCAAGGTCTCGCTCCCCACAGGCAAGCTCCCCACCGATGACTGAAGGTGGCAGGGGCGCTAGGAACGGCCCCTTCCTGGGGGACATGGAGCTCTTCTGGCTGGCTGGTGACTTTGTCTCAGGCTCCCTTTGGCTCTGCCCAACTTTCCTACGACTGCGAGGAAGAGTCCATCCCAGCTTCCTTCCTCTCCTTCCCTCAAGTCTGCTGGCAGGCTCGCCTTCCTGCAGCTCCCTGATCAGTCCTTGGCTGCTGCTTTTCGAAGGCCCCGGGTTATCACAGCCTGTCTCATTCCTTCATTGCCGACGCCCCTGCAAGGCACATCTCTAGGCTCAGGAAGCCAGGGGAGGACCTAGTGTTCAGACTCTCGTGAAGTAGCAGATGAACCAAAAGGCAAAAGGTAGAAAGACTGGGCAATTTTCAACATGCATGCCCATGCTGGGCTGAATCTGTCCTTAGACAGATTCAGAATCTTAGAATCTTCAGGGAAAAAGTTAAGCAGGGAAACTGCCCCAGGCATGTCTGCACGGGCAGCCTTCTTGAAATGGTCGGGAAGAAGTACTTTTCCTAAGCAGCTTGCTCCCAGTGAAGCCCCATCTCACTGTTGGAGCTTCTGCACCTCTCTTGTTTCAGAAGCCGCTGTCCTCAAGACCTCTTTTTACTGACCTTTGAACTGCACGTGATGGGGGAGAGGCAACCAGCTATGACGCATACTTGTTAAAGAAAGAAATACCCGTGATGAGTCCTCCTGAGAGGAAGATGTCAGAGAAGGCATTAGTCATTGTCTATATCTGTCATTTGAAGAAGGAACCAACTTCAGAAACATAATCCCATACGCTTTCCTTCCGAGTCATGGAACAAGCATACCATTCCTGTGTTCACTTGCTGAACACACAGTGAGCCCTACCATAGCCAGGTGCTGGGATTCAGAGGAGAAATACCACCAAATAGAGTCACCACCACGTGTCAGGGACACATGACAAGGGAGGTTGTCCACAGAGACTGCGGGATTGAGACAGCTTGATTTACAGAAAACCAACTTTTTTTTTAACCTTGACAGTAAACATATTTACCATGGTGGCAATGCTGCCATTTTAAAAGCACACAGCGGTTATCCTCCAGTGGGTCACTAATTAATCTAGGTGTGGCTGGGGACAGCTGGATACTGATCTGTGGAATGATAACACCTGTGTCATCAGGTTGCCATCGCTGGCCCTTCAGGCAGCATGAACTGATGGTTTTACTCTGGGGCCGTGATCCTCAGAGGTTCCACCTCGCTATTGGACAGCATCCTGGAGCCCCAGATGGTCCCCGATGTCCTGAGATAATCAGTGGGCAGAGGAAGGGGTTTGCATATCAAGGAGCAAAGTTGTACAACACACTCTAGGTCTGAGCTGTCCAATAGTCACGTATGGCTGCTGAGTGCTTGAAACGCGGTTAATCTGAACTGAGATGTGCTGTACATGTACAATACACAATGGAGTTTGAACACCTAATTTAAAAAAAAGTAAAATATCTCATTAATAATTTTGATATTGATTACATGTTGTAATTATATTATTTGGGGACATATTGGGTTAAATAACCTATATTATTAAAATTATTTTCATCTAATTCTTTTTAGCTTTTTAATGTGGCTACTAGAAAATTTAAATTTACATATGAAGCTCAGATTGTGTTGTATAGTGCTGCTCTAGGTGTCAAGGTCGATGAGGGCAGTGATTGTATCTATTTTTAGTCATCTTATTACTATTGTAAGCACAGAATTCAACACACCATCTAGCACTGAAAAGCCCTCAATAAATATTTGAGGAACAAATGAAAATATAAATTGACAAATAGACATCAGTTCCTCATTTCTCTGAAGCTGAGAAGGATTTCTTCCCCCTCCTTACATTAACCTAACAGCTGAGAAGGAGGTTGGAGATTTGCAAACTCTATCTCCCAGATCTGAATCTCCATGCCGGAACTCCCCTGAGGGTACATCTGACAGCCTGCTCAGAAACTCTGCTTAGATGGGCAGTAGACCTCTCAAACTTAACATCTCCAAAGCAGAATTATTTATTTTTTTCTCTCAAACTTGTTTCTGCCAAAGTCCTTCTAATCTCAATAAACGGAACCAGGATCCACCAGTTTTTCAGGGCAGAAACCTAATCGTTTTAAGTCCTCTATTTCCCCCATTAATAACACCACCCAACCCCATCCAGTCAAGAAACAAGTCTTGTTGGTTCTACTGTAAAATATATTCCAGATATATCCACTTTCTCCACCACTGCTACCACTTTGGTACAAGCCGCCTTGGTCTTTCACTGGCATTACTGTTCCTGATTGGCCCACATGTTGCTGCCACTGCCCCCAGAAACTCTGTGAACCATTATTATCCTACTGACAAAGACAAAGAAATGGATGCCCAATAAACTTGACCATAAGAACATTTTTATCTGTATTTAACAAACTTCAATTGTGTGCTTCAATCAGGCACACAAACTGCAGGATGGAAACAGCTGGGCAGTCATCTAAATATACGCTTGCCTTCACGCAAGTATTCAGTTAGGCTGGTCCAGACAGAAATTAGCTCTATTTATAAAGCTCTCTGCAGATGTAGGATCCAGAGGCAGGCGGGTCGAGGCTTTGACTCTCTGTTTATTAACTGTTTGACCCCAGCCTTCCCCCAGTGGTGGGTACAGTAGCTATAGCAGGATCACTCTCCATCCCAGCGCTTTTGGGCACATCACCGACGATGCTACTTAGCTCAGAAGCAGGCAAGGTAGAGCCCTCGCCCCTCCACTTAGAACATACAAAACATACAAATAGCTTTCAATTGCTGGATCACAGATAAAATGAATGATCACAGATAAAAGAAATCAAACACTCATGGAACTAAATCACAGGCACATTTTGCTGACTGGGTTATTTAATGAGTTTGTACTGCTGCAGAATTGCAAGGAAAATTAGCTTAAGGGAAAAGGGACATACTGAGCAGGAACCTTTCACAGGGACCTCAGCCTGTTCCTTCCACGACAGGAGAGCAGGCATCTTCCCTGCTCATCTCTGCGATTAGACTAAGGCTCTACATCTCCATGGCCTCCCTCCCCCAGCCCCTAAATTTCACCGTCTCCTGGGACGATCCTCCTTAAACATCCTCTTCCCGTACAAACCACTGCCATCCTTCTAGTCCCCCGTGTCATCCTTGGACTCTTCCTTCTATCTGGTCCCTCATATCCATCGCCAACTTTTGTGCAGTGCTTCAGCTGTTTCTTAGACCTGTTGGCGCTATCTGGAGCGTCACGTTCTTCCCCGTGACTACACATTTCCTGGGGGGTGGGCCGCTCTTCACTTTCCTCCCTACTCAGTCCTACTCATCATGTTCATTTCTGCCAGGTGAATCTTCCAGAAGCACCATTTATTCTAAGTCATTTTCCTGAATATGAATCTACGTAGCCCCCTATGGCTTATTCATTCATTTTAAAAAAATCCATTCATCCCACAAATATTTATGTCAGGCCGTATGCTAGGTGCTGGGGATGATGATTAGTGAAACAGTCTAGTGCTAACTCCCCGAGTCTGAATGAACTCCACACTCTTCTGTATGCTTTGTAATACTTCACCATTTCTCAGACAGGCCTTTGCTGTCATTATTTCCCTAAATCGGAGTTCCACCTTTGCTCATTTTCATCCTGTGAATTTTGCTCATCATGAAAGGACCGATTCAAAGCCTCCCCCCACAATACTTCTCTGAATTTATATTATTTACTGATTTGCTTCCTATCCTTCACTGTCTCATTTCTTAAATGCAGTTATCTTTTCGTAGGTGTAGGTCTTATCCCCACAGTTAAATATAAATGTAAACACCCTGAGGGGGATTCTCCCACAGTGTCTAGTTGGTAGAGTGTTTTGCAATATTTTTTGATTAATTGATTGACTTCTATAGAAATTTATTATTTGAGAGATCTACTCCATTATCAGTGAAAGTCGTATGTAGATATTTTCATCATCATACTCAATTATCCAATTGAATTTCTATTGTTTGAACTTTATATTAAATCTTTAATAAGCAGATATTTAATATCTATTCTCTACACTGAAAAATTGTTTAAAAATTCTATTCGTAAAGCAGGAGACACGCTTAAAGTCAGGATTTCCTATTTTACTTTTTGTTACTTCTTGTGTTTAATATGGCATTGAGCATACAGCAAGTGCCTGATTAAAAAAACGACTGATGGTAATATTTCCCTGTATTTCGATGATTGATTTGTTGTTGAACTTTGCCGTTACATTCTGATGTTGTCAAAAGTAAGACTGTTTTTTGCCCACTGCTGCATCAGCAGTGCCCAGGACAGGCCTGCTACCTGTTAGCAAGAAAAAGAATCAATGAACGTGATGGATGGATGGATGGAGCAGCAGAGATTTCTTCAAGCCTAGGGTGTTAGAAATTTCCTGAAGGAACTGGTATTTGAGCTGTGCCATAAAGGCTAAGGAAGCTTTACATGTGTGAGATGGTAATAAGGGCAAACCTGGGCAAAGCAAACATCTTAAGCAAAAGCTTGATGGACCAGAAGAGTTCGACTGAAGTTGGCAAGATCGGAAGTGATGGAAAATAAGGTTGATGACTGAAAATGTGTTTGACATACTTGGGAGTCCACTGAAGGGACTTAAGCTCCTTGAGGGCAGGGCCAGTTCAGGGCTGTGTTCCCAGAGCTTAGCACAGTGCCTGCCACCCTGATATAATGGAATAATAAAAAACTTGTGGACGAAGGTTGACCCTTGGCCACTTCTCTGAAGTCATCCCTGTCTGTTTTCCTGGCTCACTCTTATACTCTGTTGATAGCCTTGCCCTCTCTTCTTTTAAACTGTTTTTTAAAAAATAAATTTATTTATTTATTTATTTATTTATTTATTTTGGTTGCGTTGGGTCTTCATTGCTGCATGTGGGCTTTCTTTAGTTGCGTCGAGTGAGAGCTAGTCTTCGTTGCAGTGCGGTGGCTTCTCTTGTCGCGGAGCACAGGCTCTAGGTAGTTGTGGCATGTGGGCTCAGTAGTTGTGGCTCGTGGGCTCTAGGACACAGGCTCAGTAGTTGTGGCTCACAGGCTCAGTAGTTGTGGCTCATGGGCTCTAGAGCACAGGCTCTGTAGTTGTGGTGCATGGACTTAGCTGCTCCGTGGCATGTGGGATCTTCCCTGACCAGGGCTCAAACCCGTGTCCCCTGCATTGGCAGGCGGATTCTTATCACTGCACCACCAGGGAAGCCCAGCCTTGTCCTTCTTAAACTTGACTCAGAGCTTTTGCATTTGCTTGTCCCATTTCCTGAAACATCTCATTTGGCTCTGACCTCTCTGACCTTCCTGCTCTTCCTTAAACATACCAACCTGAGACCTTTGCACTCGCCCTTTATTTGATCACTCTTCTTGGAAAATTCTCCCCACCTGTTTTCATGGGACTCCATCCCTTCCTTCATTTAAACCTCTTCTCAAAAAGCTCTTTCACTTCCTCTAGAAGCCTTCCCTCCCAGCCTATGTAGGGAGTGCCTCTCTCCTTCTGTCACTCTCAATCCCAACTTTTATTTTTCTATTGTTTTAATTTTCTTAATAGCATGTATCACCACCTTACATTGTTGGAGTTGTTTCTTTACTGTTGGCCCCCTCCCTGTTAGAATGTAAGCTCTCATACGGTGGTGAGGACTTTTCTTGTTCACTGCTATTTCCCTGAAGCCTAACTTGAGCAGCGCCTGACACCTAGAAAACACTCAATAAATATCTGTTGAATAAATAAATAAGTATTTTAAGTACCTTTTTCCTAAAGCAGAAGGATTCTTTTTTTAACTTTATTTTTTGGCTGCACTGCTCAGCATGTGGGATCTTAGTTCCCAGGACCAGGGATCAAGCCCCCTGCATTGGGAGCCTGGAGTCTTAGCCACTGGACCACCAGGGAAGTCCCCTAAGGCCTTTTATGTGCATCCTCCAATGTACCTTTAAACTAAGTCCTAGAACTTTAAAGGTAGAATGGACCACATTAGAATTATGTTACCCGTTCAAAGCATCTTAAGATGACACCAACGAGGCCCAGACAGGTAAAGCCCAGATTGGAGGCCAAATCACACAGTTAATTGGTGAAAAAGCCAGAATTGGAAACTTGGTCTCCCCAGGCCTACTCCAGGCTTACCTAACCCAGGCCAGTTGTGCCATCTGCCTTCCTGAGTATAAGAGGAATGGAGATTTGAAACGCTGTTATTATTCATTTAACAGGTGTCTGTAGGTAATTCACTGCTACCACCAGACATGGTGCTATGGGCTCTGTGTCATATAAAGGTGAATAAGGCACAGTCTGTATGTGTGCATGTTGCACAAACAAGTGATCACAATTGAATGTGACAAGTCCTATACCAGAAACATTATAAAGAACTGTGGGAGCACCTCCAGAGGAAGGAAAGATTATACCTAAGGGCATGAGAAGCAGTTCTACTGGAGGTGACCTGTCAGTTCAATTAATAAACGTGTATCAAGTGCCAGGCACTGCATTGGCATGGGGCTGGAAGATGTTTAGACGCTGCGTATTTGCTGTCAAGGAGCTCAAAGCCAGGCCACAGGCCTAGAAGCATAAACAAACCTGTTACAACAAAGGCCCTGCGTCTGAAGTGCAGGGTAGCACAGCTCTGGGAACAAGAAATGTGTGTGTGTGCATGTGTACACGTGTCCTGGAGAAAGTGGTGCCTCAGTTAGGTTTTGGAGGATAAATAAGAATTTAAGGGGTTGTAGGGTAGAAAGAGGAATAAATACAAAGGCTTTCCAAAGAGAAGCAAAAATACTAGTAATTATAGAGTGTTCACTTGGCACCAAGCGCTGTACTAAGTGCTTGATGCCAAGCACTCTGTGACATATGTCACGAGAGACACCCCTTTTTTAACATAATGGTCCTTTCTTGGATAGAAGGTGACACAGTCCCAAAAGAGCCTACCATACTCCAGACACATCTATCCATCCATCCATCTGTATCTATTTATCTATCAGCATCATCTACCTATCTATCCATATCTCTTCCAGTGTTTATTCAGGAATCAGATATAGGATTTTCTTTTCTTCAGAAATTATAGTTTTCTTCTAATAAGCAGAAAACACATTTTCAAAAATATTGGCTTACGTATTCCTCTATTAGGTTGGCTGAGTGATGACTGAGCGAAAAGAGAGTACCATGTACGGAAGACAGGACTGTGATTCATATTTAAATACCTTGAAAGGAGCTCTCTTGGTGATATATTTCATCTTGTCACCCTAAACTGTTTAAAGTGACATTCCAGGAATTTGTGGTTTGTCAGAGCAGTAGTGGTTATCAATTGGGAGCTTTAGTTCTATAAACTGTGCGGACTCAGTAAAGTTTATGTATAGCTGGAGGGCTCAAATGGTGGACCTGCCAGGAATGCTCCAGAGCAGAAACTCCTTAGGGAAAGCTGTGTATACCATTGTTGTCCGTTGAACTGGGCAGTTCTACATGTTTTCAGGTTGATCAAGGAAGTATTTCCTTGGCAGAAACCCACAGAAGAATTATTTTTCCTGCAAGAGCATTATTTCTTCTGTGAAAACAAAAAGACTGCAGGATTGTAATCTCTGAAGGAAATGGAGGCTGAGGGGGAAGGCTTTGTAAGTATCTACTGTTTAGAATGGAGAATATTTGACTTACTTTAGTCATAAGAGTAAAGCGTGGGGTTCCTTTCTCCTTCAACTCTAATATCTTCCAACTTTAACTGTATCCTCTTGTACTTCTTTCCCTCCAGTCGCAGAAAAAGGTCTTTTCCTCTGCTAGAAGCTTTACCTGTTTTCAAAAACATTTCCCTCCCATCTCTTCCAACATTGAGGTCTGACTCCACCAATAATCCCTGTTCCCATTTTATTTTCAATACCTTCCATTTTGCTGGCTTCTGACTCAAAGCTTATAGGTTTACACATGCTCTAATTTTCCCACCTTTATAAGTTAAAGCTACAGACAAAATAAATATTCTTAAACTCTGTGTTCCCTTTAGCAAATATATTTCTTCTCTCCTTTATGTTCTTAAATTGAGACATAATTGATGTATAACATTATATTGGTTTCAGATGTACAAGATAATTATTTGATATGTATATATTGCAAAATGATCACCATAATAAGTCTAGTTATCACCATAACAAGTCTAGTCCATCACTATTACTATATTTTGTGTATTCTTAGCTGCATAATTTTCCAGATTTTATTTTTTATTTTTTACATCTCTAGAATCAGGATGTGAGGCACATAGTTTGCAAAATGGCCACCATGGTTCCCCTCCTTGTATCCATGTCCTTGGGTAGTTCTTTCCCACATGGATTCCTGACGTGGTCATGTGGCTTGCTTTAGCCAATGGAAGAGCAGCAAACATGATGCAAGCAGAGGTTTGAAAAGCAATTGTACATTTGGGCTTGTCCCCTTTGCTGGGTTAGAGCCTTGAGACCACCGATTGAACATGCTTGAACTAGCTAACTGAAGTGGCCGTGTGGAAGAAAACTAAAGGACCCCAGCAAATAGCCTGACAACCATCAAACATGTGAGTGAGGCCATCCCTGGACCATCTAGCCCCAGTTTATCCACCAGCTGCAAGAGAGAGCCCAAGAGAGACTAACAGGGGAACTGACCAGCTGAACCTGACCCAAGTACCAGCCCACAGAATCATAAGCTAACAAACGATCATTGTTTTAAGCCACTTAGTTTTAAGGTGATTTGCTATAAGAGCTAATCAATATAGGATGCATCATCCAACAGATGATGTCTTGCAGTTATAACGCGCAACATTTTTTTTTCTTTTTCAAGGGTACATAAAGTAATGGTGCATCTTACAATTGATTTTGATTTAGATTGGACAAAATACAGTACTATACTCATTTGGCAGATGAGAAAGCTAGGGTCCAGAGGGTTTTTTGCCCTAGGTCTGCAACTGGTAAATTGTGGAATTTGAATTCAAGTGGTCTGACTCCAAAACTTCAGCTCTTAACCTGCAAGTAGTTCCACGCAGCTGGAGAGGGGAGTGGCCAGAGAGCTGGCTGGTGAGAAAAGCAACCAGCATCTTATGAAGGGCGTCTCACAAGTTCTGATAAAGAGTTTGAATTTCACTGGTTGACAATGAGAAGCCAGTTGAATTGGAAGATTGGGGCACTTACAATTTCTATTTGATGGACTGAAAAACAATCTTCATCCCACCTCAAGAAACAGAAAGTCTAGTGTTGTGGGAGTGCAGGATAGAGTCTGGAAGCCCTGTCCTCGTCCAACAACTCTGTGTTGGGGCAGCCCTGAAAAGCCAGTAGAGGGCCTGGAGAACACCTCTAGGAGAGCTGGTGGACCCTCACCCAGGAGGAAGAGGGGCAAACCCAGAGAAGTCACTGCCTGCGCAGCTGTGGGCCAGCTCTCCCTCACAAAGTTAACAGAGTCGGTGGTTCAAGTGCATTTAAAAAATAAAAGGGATGTGGGAGACGGGAGGACTATGGCTTCATTAGGACAACTAAAGGCCATGTGATAATCATCAGTAGCTCCAGAACAGTGTCAGTTTGGAGAAATATCCTCCCTCCCTATTGCTGGAAGCACAAGAGAGGTGCACTAGCAAATCTGACCAGTAGCACGGTAGCTCTGCAAAAAGTCCTGCCAACTGTGAAGCTAACATAGCTTAATTTTCAGGTCCCCTCCTTACAGGAGCCCCTTATAAGACCTGGGAAGGGCTCTAGCAACATGTTCACATAGTTCAACGTTTCTGCAAAATTTACAAAAGTAAGATAATTTAACTGCAATCAGTTAACACTGTTGCCTTTCTCTACTCCAAGTCCCCTCTGTCACCACCCCTCCCTTGGCAGTGCTGAAGTGGTCAGGTCGTTTTTGGCACCCAGCTAAGGGGAACTGGAGTTGGGCATATACTACTGTGGGTTTGGGGAGATATATATGGGATGTTCAGTCACTTGCATGCATATTTATAACCTCAAAGTGTAAGAAAGCCTTCAGGACTACTCTCTCTGCCAACTCACGCAGTATCCTGGCAGAAAAGCTCAGGGCCAGTGCTCATATTTCCTTATCAACCTGTCCTAAGGCATCTGGAAGTATTTGGGCAATGAAAGAGAAACACAGGGTGAAAGGTACATAGCCAGAAGCTATACTACTGAAAATTCTTCTGATCAGCGCTCATTTAAAATGGAAAGCACTGGGGCTTCCCTGGTGGCTCAGTGGTTGAGAGTCCACCTGCCGATACAGGGGACAGAGGTTTGTGCCCCGGTCCGGGAAGATCCCACATGCCGCGGGGCAGCTGGGCCCATGAGCCATGGCTGCTGAGCCTGCGCGTCCAGAGCCTGCATGTTCGGAGCCTGTGCTCTGCAACGGGAGGCCGCAACAGTGAGAGGCCCGCATACCACAATAAATAAATAAATAAATAAATAACAAATAAAATGGAAAGCACTGGATCTGGTTCTCATCAACAGCTAATCAAAGCTATCATTAAAAAAAAATTCCATCAACCATGTTGAAGGAAAAGAATGAACTTTCCTTCTATTCTCTCTATAGAAAATTATATAATAAAAATGTCATATGTGGTCTTCCATCCCAAAATCCATACTTATTTTGAGAAAAACCCCAGACAAATCCCAATAGAAGGACATTTTACAAAATAAAATAACCAGTATTTCTCAAAACTGTCAAAGTCAAAAACAAGGATCGTCTGAGAAACTGTCACAGACAAGAGGAGTCTAAGGAGATACAACCACAAAATGTAGTATAGTGTCTGGTCAGGAACAGGAAAAGGACATTAGGTAAAAAATAAGGGAATCTGAATGAGGTATAAACTTTAGTTATAAAAAAGTATCAATGGTGGCTCATTAATGTTAACAATTATACCATACTGGGGGCTTCCCTGGTGGTCCAGTGGTTAAGACTCCATGCTCCCAATGCAGGGGGCCCAGGTTCAATTCTTGATTGGGGAGCTAGATCCCACATGCTGCAATTAAAAGATCCCATGCGCCACAACTAAAGATCCTGCACCCCGCAACAAAGATCCTACATGCTACAACTAAGACCTGGCACGGCCAAAAAAAAATTCATTAAAACAAGCATCTTGTTTTAATTCATTAAAACAAGATGGCAGAGTAGAAGGACATGCACTCACTCCCTCATGTGAGAGCGCCAGAATCACAACTAACTGCTGAACAGTCATCAACAGGAAGACACTGGAACTCACGAAAAAAGATACCCCACATCCAAAGACAAAGGAGAAGCCCCAGTGAGAGGGTAGGAGGGGCACAATCACAATAAAATCAAATCCCATAACCGCTGGGTGGGTCACTCACAAACTGGAGAACAGTTATACCACAGAAGTCCACCCCCTGGAGTGAAGGCTTTGAGCCCCACGTCAGGCTTCCCAACATGTGGGTCCGGCAATGGGAGGAGGAATTCCCAGAGAATCAGACTTTGAAGGCTAGTGGGATTTGATTGCAGGACTTTGACAGGGCTGGGGGAAACAGAGACTCTACTCTTGGAGGGCACACACAAAGTAGTGTGTGCATCAGGACCCAGGGGAAAGGAGCAGTGACCACATAGGAGACTGAACCAAACCTACCTGCTAGTGTTGGAGGGTCTCCTGCAGAGGCGGGGGGTGGCTGTGGCTCACCGTGGGGACAAGGACGCTGGCAGCAGAAATTCTGGGAAGAACTCCTTGGCGTGAGCCCTCCCAGAGTCTGCCATTGGCCCCACCAGAGAGCCGGGTAGGCTCCAGTGTTGGGTCGCCTCAGGCCAAACAACCAACAGGGAGGGAACCCAGCCCCACCCATCAGCAGACAAGTGGATTAAAGTTTTACTGAGCTCTGCCCACCAGAGCAACACCCAGCTCTACCCACCACCAGTCCCTCCCATCAGGAAGCTTGCAGAGGGCAGACAGCAGAAGCAAGAACTACAATCCTGCAGCCTGTGGACAAAAACCACATTCACAGAAAGATAGACAAAATGAAAAGGCAGAGGGCTATGTACCAGATGAAGGAACAAGAGAAAACCCCAGAAAAACAACTAAATAAAGTGGAGATAGGCAACCTTCCAGAAAAAGAATTCACAATGATAGTGAAGATGATCCAGGACCTCGGAAAAAGAATGGAGGCAAAGATCGAGAAGATGCAAGAAATGTTTAACAAGACGTAGAAGAATTAAAGAGCAAACAAACAGAGATGAACAATACAATAACTGAAATGAAAAATAAACTAGAAGGAATCAAAAGCAGAATAACTGAGGCAGAAGAACAGATAAGTGACCCAAAAGACAGAATGGTGGAAATCACTGCCAAGGAACAGAATAAAGAAAAGAGAATGAAAAGAAATGAAGACAGCCGAAGAGACCTCTGGGACAACATTAAATGCACCAACATTCACATTATAGGGGTCCCAGAAGGAGAAGAGAAAGAGAAAGAACCTGAGAAAATATTTGAAGAGATTATGGTCAAAAAATTCCCTAACATGGGAAAGGAAATAGCCACCCAAGTCCAGGAAGCGCAGAGGGTCCCAGGCAGGATAAACCCAAGGAAAAACACGCCAAAACACATAGTAATCAAACTGACAAAAATTAAAGAGAAAGAAAAATTATTAAAAGCAACAAGGGAAAAATGACAAACAACATACAAGAGAACTCCCATAAGGTTAACAGCTGCTTTCTCAGCAGAAACTCTACAAGCTGAAAGGGAGGGGCACAATATATTTAAAGTGATGATATAACCAAGATTACCCAGCAAAGGTCTCATTCAGATTCGATGGAGAAATCAAAAGCTTTACAGACAAGCAAAAGCTAAGAGAATTCAGCACCACCAAACCAGCTCTACAACAAATGCTAAAGGAACTTCTCTAAGTGGGAAACACAAGAGAAGAAAAGGACCTACAAAAACAAACCCAAAACAATGCAGAAAATGGTAATTCAGAACACACATATCAATAATTACCTTAAATGTCAATGGATTAAATGCTCCAACCAAAAGACACAGGCTCGCTGAACGGATACAAAAATAAGACCCGTATATATGCTGTCTACAAGAGACCCACTTCAGACCTATGGACACATACAGACTGAAAGTGAGGGAATGCAAAAAAATATTCCATGCAAATGGAAATCAAAAGAAAGCTGGAGTAGCAATACTCATATCAGATAGAATAGACTTTAAAATAAAGGGTGTTACAAGAGACAAGGAGGGACACTACATAATGATCAAGGGATCAATCCAAAAAGAAGATATAACAATTATAAATATATATGCACCCAACATAGGAGCACCTCAACACGTAAGGCAAATGCTAACAGCTATAAAAGAGGAAATCGACAGTATCACAATAATAGTGGGGGATTTTAACACCTCGGTTACACCAATGGACAGATAATCCATACAGAAAATTAATAAGGAAACAAAAGCTTTAAATGACACAATAGACCAGGTAGATTTAATTGATATTTATAGGACATTCCATCCCCAAACAGCAGATTACATTTTCTTCCCAAGTGCACATGGAACATTCTCCAGGATAGATCACATCTTGGGGCACAAATCAAGCCTTGGTAAATTTAAGAAAATTGAAATCATTTCAAGCATCTTTTCCAACCACAACGCTATGAGATGAGAAATAAATTACAGGGGAAAAAATGTAAAAAACACAAACACATGGAGGCTAAACAATACATTACTAAATAACCAAGAGATCACTGAAGAAATCAAAGAGGAAATCAAAAACTACCTAGAGATAAATGACAATGAAAACACAACCATCCAAAACCTATGGGATGCAGCAAAAGCAATTCTAAGAGGGAGGTTTATAGCAATACAATCCTACCTCAAGAAATAAGAAAAACCTCAAGTAAACTATCTAACCTTACACCTAAAGGAACTAGAGAAAGAAGAACAAACAAAACCCAAGGTTAGTAGAAGGAAAGAAATCATAAATATCAGAGCAGAAATAAATGAAATAGAAACAAAGAAAACAATGGCAAAGATCAATAAAACTAAAAGCTGGTTCTTTGAGAAGATAAACAAAATTGATAAAGCTTTAGCCAGACTCATCAAGAAGAGAGGGAGAGGACTCAAATCAATAAATTTAGAAATGAAAAAGGAGAAGTTACAACAGACACCACAGAAATACAAAGCATCATAAGAGACTACTACAAGCCACACTATGCAATAAAATTGACAACCTGGAAGAAATGGACATATCTTAGAAAGGTAAAACCTTCCAAGATTGAAGCAGGAAGAAACAGAAAATATGAACAGACCACTCACAAGTGATGAAATTGAAACTGTGATTAAAAATCTTCCAACAGGGACTTCCCTGGTGGTGCAGTGGTTAAGAGTCGGCCTGCCAGTGCAGGAGACAACGCGTTCGAGCCCTGGTCTGGTAGGATCCCGCATGCCGTGGAGCAACTAAGCCCATGTGCCACAACTCCTGAAGCCCGTGTGCCTGGAGCCCGTGCTCTGCAACAGGAGAGGCCACTGCAGTGAGAAGCCTGCGCACCACAATGAAGAGTAGCCCCCACTTGCTGCAACTAGAGAAAGCCCGCGCGCAGCAACGAAGACCCAATGCAGCCAAAAAAAAAAAAAAAAAAATCTTCCAACAAACGAAAATCCAGGACCAGATGGCTTCACAGGTGAATTCTGTCAAACATTTAGAGAAGAGCTAACACCCATCCTTCTCAAACTCTTCCAAAAAATTTCAGAGGAAGGAACACTCCCAAACTCATTCTATGAGGCCACCATCATCCTGATACCAAAACCAGACAAAGATACTACAAAAAAAGAAAATTACAGACCAATGTCACTGACGGATATACATACAAAAATCCTCAACAAAATACTAGCAAACAGAATCCAACAACACATTAAAAGGATCGTACACCGTGATCAAGTGGGATTTATCCAAGGGATGCAAGGGTTCTTCAATATACGCACCTATGGTCAACTAGTCTATGACAAAGGAGCTAAGGATATACAATGGAGAAAAGACAGTCTCTTCAATAAGTGGTGCTGGGAAAACTGGACAGCTACATGGAAAAGAATGAAAATAGAACACTCCCCAACACCATACACAAAAATAAACTCAAAACAGATTCGAGACCTAAATGTAAGACTGGACACTATAAAACTCTTAGAGGAAAACAGGAAGAACACTCTTTGGCATAAATCACAGTGAGATCTTTTTTGACCCACCTCCTAGAGTAATGGAAGTAAAAACAAAAATAAATAAGTAGGACCTAATGATACTTAAACGCTTTTGCAAAGCAAAGAAAACTATAAATAACTCGAAACGACAACCCTTAGAATAGGTGAAAATATTTGCAAACGAATCAACAGACAAAGGATTAATCTCCAAAATATGTAAACAGCTCACACAGCTCAATATTAAAAAAACAAAAAGCCCAATCAAAAAATGGGCAGAAGACCTAAATAGACGTTTCTCCAAAGACATGCAGATGGCCAAGAAGCACATGAAAAGCTGCTCAACATCACTAATTATTAGAGAAATGCAAATCAAAACTACAATGAGGTATCACCTCATGCTGGTTAGAATGGGCATCATCAGAAAATCTACAAACAACAAATGCTGGAGAGGGTGTGGAGAAAAGGGAACCTTCTTGCACTGTTGGTGGGAATGTAAATTGATACAGCCACTATGGAGAACAGCATGGAGGTTCCTTATAAAACTAAAAATAGAATTACTATATGACCCAGCAATCCCACTACTGGGCATATACCCAGAGAAAACCATAATTCAAAAAGAAACATGCATCCCAATGTTCATTGCAGCACTATTTACAATAGCCAGGTCATGGAAGCAACCTAAATGCCCATCGACAGAGAAATGGATAAAGAAGATGTGGTACATATATACAATGGAGTATTACTCAGCCATAAAAAGGAACGAAATTGGGTCATTTGTAGAGACGTGGATGGATCTAGAGACTGTCATACAGAGTGAAGTAAGTCAGAAAGAGAATAACAAATATCGTATATTAACGCATATATGTGGAATCTAGAAAAATGGTACAGATGAACCAGTTTGCAGGGCAGAAACAGAGACACACGTAGAGAACAAACATATGAACACCAAGGGGGGAAAGTGGCGGGGTGTGTGTGTGTGATGAATTGGGAGATTGGGATTGACATATATACACTAATATGTATAAAATGGATAACTAATAAGAACCTGCTGTATAAAAAGATAAAATTCTAAAATTCAAAAAATAAATATTTTTTTAAATGAAGAAAAATAAAAACAGTAAAAAAAAGATAACTAATAAGAACCTGCTGTATAAAAAATAAATAAAATTAAATTAAAAAAAAAAAGACACATGCACCCCTATGTTCATTGCAGCAGTATTTACAATAGCCAGGTCATGGAAGCAACCTAAATGCCCATCGACAGATGAATGGATAAAGAAGATGTGGTACATATATACAATGGAATATTACTCAGCCATAAAAAGAACAAAATTGGGTCATTTGTAGAGAAGTGGATGGACCTAGAGACTGTCATACAGAGTAAAGTAAGTCAGAAGGAGAAAAACAAATATCGTATATTAACACATATATGTGGAATCTAGAAAAATGGTACAGATGAACCGATCTGCAAGGCAGAAACAGAGACAGTGATGTAGACAACAAATGTATGGACACCAAGGAGGAGAGTGGGGGGTGGGGTGGGATGAATTGGGAGATTGGGATGGACATATATACACTAATATGTATGAAATAGATAACTAATAAGAACCTGCTGCATAAAAAAATAAAAAACAAAATTCAAGAATAAAAAATTTTTTTAAAAAAAGCAAAAACTAAAAACAAATGTACCATACTAATGTTAGATATTAATAATAGCAGAAATTGGGTGTGGGGTTTATGGAAATTCTGCAATTTTTCTATAAATCTAAAACTGTTCTAAAAAATAAATTTTAGGACCTCCCTGGTGGCACAGTGGTTAAGAATCCGCCTGCCAATGCAGGGGACACAGGTTTGAGCCCTGGGCCTGGAAGATCCCACACACCACGGAGCAACTAAGCCCATGTGCCACAACTATTGAGCCTGCGCTCTAGAGCCCGCGAGCCACAACTACTGAGCCCATGTGCCACAACTACTGAAGTCCGTGTGCCTAGAGCCCGTGCTCTGCAATAAGAGAAGCCACCGCAGTGAGAAGCCCACACACCGCAACGAAGAGTAGCCCCTGCTGACCACAACTAGAGAAAGCCCATGCACAGCAATGAAGACCAAATGGAGCCAAAAATAAATAAATAAATAAATAAATAAATAAATAAATAAATAAATAAATGAATGAATGAGTGTTTTTAAAAATAGAGATTATTTTAAATAAATAAATAAACTTTTTAAAAGTCTCATATAAAGAAGCAATTAATGAGTATGCAGCCAAAATGGTAGGGGTAAAAACTTATTGTAGAGGGTGGAAAAAATTAATAAAATGTTTAGATTTCTCCTAGTTTTTGTGAAGTGTATTGTGTTATAAAGTTTTAAAATTTGTAATTTATTGTTGTTTCTTGTTTCAATCTATAGAAACATTCTCTTTTGTATTCAACTTTGTAATTTTCTTAAGGAGGCCCTCTAAATTACATAAACTTCCAGTTCCACAAAACCTGGATCCACGCTTGTTTGACCATGTGTGAATAGTTAGAAAAGTATGTCCAGTTCAACAACTGAGTACGTACTGTGTGTAAATAGTATGCTAGGACTTGCATAGGCGTGTGGGGTGGTGGTGGTTTATGAAGATTAATAGGATACGGTGCCTGCTCTCCAGACACTTACAGTTTCATGGGGGAGACGGTTATATGTCTAACGTAAATGTCCACTGATGCCAACCCTTTCTTTAACCATCCACCTCCCAAGGTCTGGAAGTAAAAACACATTGGCCATTATTACTTAATTAATTTATTTATTTTAGCTGTGCCGGGTCTTAGTTGCATCACGCAGGATCTTCGTTGCGGCATGCGGGGTCTTTTAGTTGTGGCATGCAGACTCTTAGTTGTGGCATGCATGCGAGATGTAGTTCCCCGACCAGGGATCAAACCTGGGCCCCCTGCATTGGGAGCACATAGTCTTACCCACTGGACCACCAGGGAAGTCCCAGCCATTTTTTAAAAATTGTTCATACATTAAAAAAATTTTTTTATTGGAATATAGTTACTTTACAATCCAGCCATTATTAACTGATGTGGTTTAGTTCAGAGGACTGTGCTCAAAAGCAACAGATGTAGACGATTAATAATCATCACAACTTCGCAAGGGGCAACTGCAAGTGAGGGCTTTGGAGACAAGGCCATTGTCAACCTGCCCCTCAGCTTGTCTCCAAAGAAGGACTTTGACTCACTTTAGCTTCTCTAGAAGACTGATGTAGATTTAGATCTAGCTGGAATTAGCCACAAAATTCTAATCAAGCCAAAATGTAATGGGGGGGAGAACAACTAAGAAGACTCAAGCTTCTGATAGGAAATTCGTTGCACTGAAACATCCAGTTGGCTCTTGGTCGCTCAGGTAGAGAGGCGTTTGGAAGAAATAAAGAGGTTTGAGACTGGATTCCTACTTCTACGTGAGTCACAGAATGGAACCCCCAACTGTGGAGTCTGGAACTTTCATTTAATGAGAAGACTGAGGCCAGAGGATGGCAATCCTTGTGACACCCTTCTAAGGTACGTACTCTTAATCTCATTTTACAGAGGATGGGATGGGGCTTTATGCAAGTTGGCCCAACCCCAAAGCCTGTGTCCTCAACTTCTGTGCAATACTGCCAGCCATCAAGTCTGTATCTGATGGTCACAGGACAACCCCATAAACTGTGAAAGTTTTTGAAATGATTACGGAGCAAAGGTTTTTTTAAAAAGTCTTTGTGACCACCTAGAAGGGTGGGATAGGGAGGGTGGGAGGGAGACGCAAGAGGGAGGGGATATGGGGATATATGTATATGTATAGCTGATTCACTTTGTCATACAGCAGAAACTAATACAACATTGTAAAGCAATTATACTCCAGCAAAGATGTTAAAAAGAAGTGTTAGTGCCGAAAAGGACCTGAGAAATGATTTCATCTAGCCCCCTTAATTCCCGAGGGGAAACCTGAACTTCTGGGGAGTGAAGTTGCTTCCCAGCGTCACACAGTAGCTTCTGCCAGTGGGCTAGGAATCAAGATGCAATCCCCGGTTGTGTGCCGGTCCCGGTCTAGAGCCTGAATTAAGGGCTAGAACCCAGGGACAGGCATGCTCATTAGGAGAAAAGTGTCCCTGGAGAGGGAAGGGATAAGAGGAGGCAGCCAATGACAACTGTGACACGTTATGGATGGAATTGAGGGCCTCCCCACATTTATATGTTGAAGTATTAATCCCTAGGACCTCAGAATGTGACCTTATCTGGAGATAGAGTCTTTACAGAGGTAATCATGTTAAAGTGAGGTCATTATTGTGGACCCTAATCCAGTTGGACTGGTGTCCTTATAAGGAGAAATCTGGACACAGGCACATATGGAGGGAAAGCCACACAAGGAGACATAGGGAGAGGACGGCTCTAGAGAGAGTCCTGGAAGAGAGTCTCCCCACACAGCCTTCAGAGGGAACCAACTCTGCTCTCACCTTGATTTTGAACATCTAGCCTCCAGAACTGTAAGACGATACTTTTCTGTTGCTTAAGCCACCCAGTTTGTGGCACTTAGTTATGGTTGCCCCAGCAAACTAATGCACCACAGACCTTGGGAAGCATCTGAGGAGGCACCGGGGCTGAAGGACCGGCAGGAGAAGTCAGGGGGCAAAGGAGGGGCTGAAATGATGAAATCACGGTGGGGAGAAGGAGACACAGGCAGAGATCTAAATCCAGGTGGAAACCCATACAAACAAAAGTGGAGTCCATTTTTTTCTTTTTTTTTTTTTTTTTTGCAGTACGTGGGCCTCTCACTGTTGTGGCCTCCCCCGTTGCGGAGCACAGGCTCTGGACGCGCAGGCCCAGTGGCCATGCTGCTCCGCGGCATGTGGGATTGTCCCAGACCGGGGCATGAACCCGTGTCCCCTGCATCGGCAGGCGGACTTTCAACCACTGCGCCACCAGGGAAGCCCCATTTTTTTTTTTAAGTGGAGAGTCAAGATCTAGCAGATCTAGGTGGAGAAGGGGGCCTAGGAGAAGTGAGCTGTTACAGAGGCCGCCGGGGTGTGGGCTGCCTCACCATCAGCTTCTGGAGCAGTGAGAGAAGCCCAGGGGGAAGTCCTTAGGAGATTATCATGGAGTCAGCTGCAGTCTGCTTTGAGGTCTCCGTAAGCACAAGTTCACCAGAATGTAAGTACAAGTACATTTGTACTGTACTGTACAGTGTACAAGTACACTTGCACGGCCTGACTATTATGGACGTGCCCTGGAGGCCGACTGCCTGAGTTCCCAGTGACTTTTGCCCTCACTAGCATTCAACCTCTCTGGGCCTCAGTTTCTGCATCTGCGAAAAGGGAATAATGACGGCACCCACCTCATAGGGTTATGATGAAGATTCAATAAAATGTGTGTGAAATGTTTCAGTAAAAGTTATCTGTCATTATTAGAGGTGTTTATTATAACAATAATTCTTCTCCTGCCTCCAATTCCAAGCAGTACTAGATAAGAGCCCTCCACGCACTGCGGGGCACAAGCGCCACTGTAACTGGGACCACCGGTATTAGAGGTTAAGGATGCTGGCAGGCCACAGGTGCTGAGAGGAAAAATAACATTTGGCTACGAGCCTGAAAAAAATTGTGTTGGCTTCTGAAAGCCCCAAATCGGCATCGCATGCTCGCAGACAGAAGTCCTCAAAATAGCACAGCCAGGACTGAGCAGTGGACAGGCCACAAGAATTGTCAGGTGAACACTGCCCTTGAGCGATGTCGAGCATGCGCTCTGCTCCGCCTGTACCTGGGCTCATCTGTCCGGGTTGCTTCATGTCCAGGGCTCTGCAGAAATCCAGACCAGAGCCTTCCCAGCCAGGGAGTGTGGCGAAACTCTATGTGGGGCCCGTAGTGAAACCAGGTTACGCACGTCGCTGACAAAGAAAATAGGAAAGGAAAGGCCTCGGGCCCCCAGGGCCCCTCCCTGCAAAAGCCCCCGCCCGCCAAGGAGTCAGCGGGGCACGCGGTTGCGGGTGGAAGACGCAAAAGGGCGTTTCCCGGCCGCCGCAGCACCGCAGCCTTCCGGGCTGAGCCACCACAATTTACCCCTTGCCCTTCCTCCGACTCATTATGAAATCCACGGCAGTTCGGACGACTAGAGATACGTGTGCCCCGGGACACTCCGTGCCCTCTCGGCAGACGCGCGACCAGACGGGAAGGCGAGCGCGCGGTGGGCGGGGCGGGGCCTGAGGGCGGGGCGGGCGCGGCAAGAGCACCCGCCGCAGCCTGGTTCCAAGGCGGCGGGGCCTGGGGCGTAGCCAGCGCACGCAACGGCGGCGGCCCCCTTAAATAAGATCCGGAGTCGGCTTGGGGTCAGCAGTGGGCTGCGGTGACAGCCGGGGGTGCACGGCCGAGCCTGTGGAGGAGGTGAGTGCTCCTGCCGCGGGGAGCCGCATCCGTGCCCGCTGCGGCGCCGGCGTCTCGGCGGGGCGCGGGGCTGAGGCTCCCCTGCCGGCCCGAGCCCAGGAGGTTGCGGCCGCAGCGGAGGCACGCGAACAGGGCCTCGGCTCGCAGGGACGTTCCGTTTTTCCGGCCTCTGCCCCGCGGCTCCTCGGGTTCCCGCCGCAGCGGAGGCCTCCGGGCCGCCCTAGCCGCCGCCGCTTCCTGTGCCGGAGCCGGGGAGGCCGGCCCGCAGCTCCCCGCGGGCGGCGCGGGCTTGGGGCTGGTGCACGGCGTGGTGCGTGTGACGCGCGCCGCCGGACCGGGTCCTTGTTTGTGTGGCGGCGGGGACCGGCCCGGCGGGAAGCCGGACCCGGAGCTGCAGATACCAGGCGATGATCCCGCGGGGCCGTGACGGTGCTCTCTGGGCCGCGGCCTCCCTCCTGCCCCCGTGGCGGGGTTTCAGGCACGCTCGGACCGCGCGTGGAAGCATCGGAGCAGGCAGTCTCCCAATCTCGGCGTGACGGTGGCCCCTGCGCGCAGCGCCCGCGGGAGGGTCAAAGGCAGCATCAAAAGCCGGTTGCCACCATGTGGAAATTCTCGCGGTGCCTGCAGAGGAGTGCCCGTATCCGCTGCACTTGGCCGTGATGGAGTCATTTAAAGAGCCTGGAATGTTTTGAAATTAGGAAGCAAAAATCATGTTATCTATTACCTTGTAGCCTAGATGGTGACTTGAATGAACACGTGCACGAGAACCGAGAGATAGATGCTCCTGCTAATCAGTGTGTACGTTAGAATTGCAGACTCCTTCCCCACCCCACTCACTTTCAAGGTTATGGAGCTTAACTAAGACCATTATAAAAAGTGCCCTTGCCTTTGAAAGTTCAGACTTTTAAGCTTCTTGTTGGTGCAGGAATATACAGAGTGCCTAACTGTTAATATCCTTACTTTTATTTTTGACCTTTGCTTAGCATAAGAGAAACTGGTTAAATTTCACGGTTTCTGACACAGATTTCACCTGTGATTGTCTCAGCAATTATTTGCTTCACACTTACAAACAAAAAGCCAATCAAAACCTCTGGTTTGATTCAGCATTTTCAGATGGAGGTGGCAGGTTAGATTGGCTTAAAACTTAAGGTCTGAGTTGACAGTCTGGTTGGGTGGGCTTGAGAAGGTGGGGCTTTCAAAGGGAACTTCGCTTGCCATCAGGGTAGAGCCAGTCCTGGGAGACTTTTTTTCTTATTCTGACTCAACTGGGAGAATCCCTTCCCAGTATGAAACTTGACTCCTCATTTGGAAAAGACTGCATTAGACCAAAGTCTTTCACAGCTAAAATTCTGTGACTAGAAAAAGCAAACCCTGAAGAGCAGCACACTTCATACCTCCCTCCCTCACTTAAAATAAGATAGACGCATCATAGACCATGTGTTACAGATTTCTATTTTCTGCATTTGCTGTAAAATGAAAAGACTTTTATTAAATCACCCTTCTCTCACACTTATAAGCATGTTGACCTATTTCCTTCCCGTCTCTGTTATGCATAGTTTGGCAGTATTTTTATTATCGTTGTGGGCAGCCTGACTAAAAAGAATCTCTGGGCTTTTAAATTTGGGGTATTTAAGAGATAGATACTTGTGACAAAGGCAGGTAGAGACAGGTGTCTGTTTATATCACAAAGGTCAAGTGTTCATAACTGTCTCTGCTTTTGGTTGAGCTTTGGAATAGCTGACAGTGTACCGCATGCCACAGTGTCCTGCTTGATATCCAGGGCTGGCTACATCTTTGGTTTTTGATGTAGCTGTCTTGTGGAAGTTTGGAGGAGGGGCTGGGGAAAGATCATGTTTTGTCATTACAGCTGGGGATTTCTCCTCTCTCCCTTCAAGTTTCACTTTTCTGGAAAGAGGGAGACTGTAGGAATAGTAGTAATTTCTAGATGTGATACTCAGTAATCTTGGGGGAATAGATAATTTTTTAAGGTCGGTTGCTGAATTTATTGTGCAAATTTGCCACCTATGTCCATTATTCTTTGGCATTTACTATCTGTTATAACCAAATTCTGTCAGTGTTGACAGAATTAATCACGTTTTGTGAACAGTATTGTTTGGATGATGCAATGCGTTAGACTCCTGTCTTAGAAAATACAAAAGAACCTCCTTTAAGGCAGCTCAGATCTGTAGTTATCCTAAGTCCTCTTCAAGCTCTGCTCTGTGATAGGCTGTGGCCAGTCAGGAGGGAGATCAAAGATGCCAGAGTTTTTATTGAAGGTTATCGGTCCAACTTGATGTCCAGACAAACACATTAGAGTCACTTTGCTTTGACACTCCTGCCTGGAGGCCAAGTCTCAGGGAACAGAGAACGTGCCAGGGGATGAGTTTGAGTTTCAACGTTCTAGTACTTAAAGGAGCTTTGGAGAGCTTTCAAACAAGCACAAGCCCTGAAGTCATAGCTGTACGTGATGAGCTAGAAGGTAGAGGCAGGCTTACCAGTGCTTGTGTCCGCAGCTCCATGCCATTTCCTCGCCCGTTCCTCATCTAAAATGCTGAATGCCAGCTCTTAAGAAATCCTAGTTTGTGTAAGCTCGAGGTGTTACCTAATTTGTACCACAGTGACAAGAGAAAAGGGTCACATAATTTGAGTTTGGTTCATTTTTCTGCTTTCTCACATCCTAACATTTAGAATTTCTTAACTGTGTTGGAGGCGACACAGTTATTAGTCATAACTTTTGTGGAATCGAGAGGGAAGGGAGAAATATGACAGAGCCTTCCCTGAAATTTGGCCGGCTTGGAGGGATGGCACTTTCTTCAGCCAGAAACTTAGCTAGGGGTGAGGACTCCGTTTCCCTGCTGCAGAAGAATCCATTAGGCTGGAGACTAGCGTCTCGTCTCTAGAATCTAAGACTTCAGGACTGGTGGCTCCAGGTAGTTTTCAAGTTTTAAATAAAATTTGAAAGCTAATATCTAAGTCAAAACCATTTGCCTCGGAAAATCTGTATGTATAAATAAAATTATACATTTATATAAATACAGTATACAATAAGACATTTTTATAATATATACATTTAATGTTGTAATAGAAATCTATGCTTGTTATAGAAAATTTGTGGACTATAAAAAATAAATCTGGGAGTTCCCTGGTGGCCTACTGGTTAGGATTCTGGGCTTTCACTGTTGTGGCCCGGGTTCAGTCAGTGGTCGGGGAACTGAAATCCTGCAAGCTACATGGTATGGCCAAAAAAAAAACCCAGAAAACAAAAACCTCTCTTCAAGAGATTGAATATTAGTAACATTTTCATGTATTTCCTTTTTGTGTTTTTCCAGATTTTTTTTAAGCTTAAGTGTATATTTTTAATCAAAGATAAAATTTTTGATAAATTTTAATCACCTAAGTTATATCGTGAACAATTTTTTTCATGTTACATACTGTTGAAAAAAAATGAGTTTTGAAGGTGACTGCCTTATATGGTTTATGGGATATGCCATAATTTATTTACCTTTCCCCTATTGTTGGATATTTAGGAACAACTGTCTATTTCAGAACAGTTCACCAAGCTTCTTATATATTTCAATATATATTTTTTTAAGTTTGGGCATGTTCTGCTTTAAAATTGTTGAAATTGACAATGATTTGGAAATTATTTTTATTAGTGTATGGTTTTAATGGACTTTTGGGTTCATGTGTTCTAGTCAAAAGCTGTTCAAATAAGGATTTCGTGCTTTGGAACGATAAGTGAAAAGAAGTTAGGGCATCACAGGAGGAAATGTGGGCTGCCTTTTGCACCATTTCCTCATTCTAGAGGGACTTCTGATAAATGTATTATCTGTCCATTTGCACACTTATTTGGCCGCTATAGAAGTTGGCACTTTTCCCACAGGTTTGTTGTGGGGAAAATGTCCATATACGTAAGGTCAAAATACCCTGAGTACCATTTATTCTTTTGTTAACCAGAGTAAAGAGAAAGTTCCTACAGGAGCTCGTTTCTCCCTCCAGGCTCGGCTGTCAACTGCAGAGCAAGGCAGTGTCAGCTGAGTGGACAGGATAGGGGGTAGTGACAGCTAATAGCGCCAGGCACTGTTCTTGGTGCTTCAGATCTGTTAACGCAGTTAATCCTCCCAGCTACCCTGTAGGCAGGTCCTACTTTTATCCATATTTTACGAAAGGTAAAGGAACAGGTGCAGGGATTAAGTCTCTCAAACCAGGGTTTGAACTAGGCAGTTTGGCCCCAGGGCCAGAGCGCCTAATGGCTTGGCTCTGCTTCTTGAACTTGAAGGGTTCTTAGTCCAGGGGGGCCTGGAAAGTTCTGGGTTATCCAGCAAGACTGAGGACAGAGCTGATTCTTCTTCCGTATCATTACTCCTTGGTCATCCCCTGTCTCATTCACACACTGTCTTTACTACCAGCGGGCTGAAACGACAACAGATTTTGATTCAGCTCCATTCAGCAACAGCGAGTGATAAGATCACTTGCTACACAGGTGTGACTTTCTAGAAAAGTAAAGAGTAAAAGGCTTTGCCTGCCCTGGAAGTTAGTCTTGTTCTAGATTGTGCTAGAAACTTTTAATAGACAAGAGAATAGAATCGTGGATTTGCAGGGTTTGCAGGCACAGAGGTGTAGTCCAGTGGTTATGGCCTCCTTTCCCCAGGACAGTTTTAGGCAGAACCCCAATATATGAAATAAATAAAAGCAGGGCTGCCATGGTTTAAGGAGGGAGGGGTGGGAATCCCAGATCACAGAGACTCGAGATGCGGTTGCTTCCTCACCTCTGAGACACTCCAGTGCACCCCAGGTTCCCCGGGTCCCTGAGCCTAACTCACTCATCGCCCGATGCAGTACCTGGTGCAGGAGAGGAGGTGACTTACCAAGGTTACACAAACTGTGTTCCCCTCGGGCCGTGACACACAATGGCGTTTGTTCCCGGGCCCTATGCCTGTTCGGGGAACAGCTGGACCTCGGTGTCATCCTTGACTGGTGCCCCAAGATCCTGCCAGTCAGCAGGCTCTGCTTATTCTGTACCATGCTGCCCAGCACACACGCATTTCTTCCTTTCATTGTCCATGTCACTGCCCTAATCCAGAGTCTGGCACCTCCAGTTTAGACAGCAAAAGTCCTTAGTTAAAAAAAGAGGGGGAGGATGATGACTCTTCGTAACACAGAGTTCGGATCGAATCCCTCCTCCGCTCAGAAGCCTTCCAGGGTCCCTCTGGAAGGCCCCAAGTCTTCACGTAGCTTGGCTCTCGGGGGCTTCTGGGGTCTGGGTCCAACCTGCTGTTTCCCATGAGTCTCCCAAACCACCACGAGCTGGGACTTTTGGAAAGACACTCTGGTGGCACAGGGTTGAACCAAGGCCTCTGCACCCCGACTCTGTCTTCCACCCGACTCGCCGTCCCGTGCCCTGGACGAGCCCCCCAGGCCTGTGTGCCCACCGTCCCCCGTCTGCAGTGACGTTCCTCATCCCACCCTCGTAGCTCATCGCTCCGCTCTTCAGAGGCACTTTCCCCAGAGGGACCGTCGCTGTCCTCAGACTCCACGTCACTCACTGAAACCCTCGGCTGACAGCAACTGGTGGTTAAAATGATGAAACACTCCCATTCCGGTTAGAAGACAGCTGCTACCCCAAGAGCCCTCACCCCTAATTCAGAAACTGAAGGGTTAGTGCCTGGCCGGGGAGGCTCTCCTGAACCCTGTTCTGGTGGTTGGCCTCCTTCTTTTCCAGTTGCTTGGTGCCTGGCTGTACTGGTTACCCTGCATTTTGAGTGCACCCCCCGCCCCGGCCCTTCCTTTGCCTCTTCGTACGCGCATAGCTCACTTCCCCACTAGGTCCCCCAGCCACACACTGAGCTCTGTGCACTTAGGAGACCTAGTCACTGTCGTTTCTGTGTTTTCAGCAGCATTTAACACAGGGCCTCGCTGCTAGTAAGTCCTTAGAGTTATCTGATGATTGATTGAGACCAGGAGACATTCAGATGGACAGAGGTCTCATAGACGGTGTCACAGACAAGAATGTACATTTCATCGTTCCAGGTTTGTATGTTATGATCCTGTGCAAGGCTTAGATCTTGTAGCTGAGATCAAGTTCGTTGAAAATCTCCGGAGGCGCCCCAGACTGAGCAGCTGGCAGGGACCTTGCTGTCACACTGTCCAACCAACCAGCTCACCGGGGAGGGCCCCGCAATGCAGAGGGTATGCCCAGCAGCCCGAGCAGGCTAGATGCCGGAGGTGGTGCCGGGCTGTGTTTCCCCTCCTGGCATGAGTCAGAGAGCAGCACGTCAGACTTCAGGGCCTCTCTGGAGGGCACTCAGGGACTCTAGCTGAGGTCCCGGGACAGACCGCCTCCGATGAGCCAGGCCCTTAGCCTGCCCGGGGCCCTTGCCTAGAGTCTCCTTCCTCCAGAGCAGCGCCCCAGTCCGCTTGGCCTCGGCACTAGCCCGGGTGCCCGTGACCTGTGCTGTGCTGCCCTCCCGGCACGTTTCTTTCCATCACAGGGATGCGGAGTATTTTTGTCTCCCCCTGGATGGAAGGTCCGTGTGCAGCTTGGGCCGGCACTGTTACCCTGCGTCCTGGGCGCCGCGGGCTTTTGCAGGCGCTCCGGTTAGCAGTTGTGTTTACCGCTGCCTGTAGTCGGGAACTGACAGAGACTCTAGCCAGGCAGGTGACAGAGAGGAGGTGGGGCGCTGGTCTCCAAAATGGGGTGCATGTGCCCCGGGTTGGGGAGACCATCTATTAGGGTGCAGGTGGATGTATTAGAACTTCTGTAGATATTTATTTTTTAGCTTTCTTTTTAAATTCATAATTGTATGTTTCATAATGTTCAGAAAATATTTGCACATGTATACAGTTTATAAATAAGTGCATCTACATGTCAGGGATACATTTACTTATGATTTTTGATGCATTATCAAAAGTTTAGAGAGTCAGAAAATTAACTCCTTCTCTGCCACCAGTATGGCAAGACCCCTCCAAATGCCATTTTTGAAAGAAAGGAGGGCTTCCCTGGTGGCGCAGTGGTTGAGAGTCTGCCTGCCGATGCAGGAGACACGGGTTCGTGCCCCGGTCCGGGAAGATCCCACATGCCGCGGAGCGGCTGGGCCCGTGAGCCATGGCCGCTGGGCCTGTGCGTCTGGAGCCTGTGCTCCGCAATGGGAGAGGCCACAACAGTGAGAGGCCCGCATACCGCAAAAATAAAATAAAATAAAGGAATTTGTTAGTTAAGGGGGGATAGACACTGCTTTGTGACACTGGGTTGTGATTCGTGTCAAATTAGCCTCTGACTTTAGGAGAGCCAGGTTAAACCTGGAAGATGTTTTGCCTTTGGCCAAAACTTGACAATGTAGAAAGAAACATCTTTAGGACAAGGATTTCATTTTTTTCTGTTGTATTAATCCACTCCTGTGCCTCAGGCAGTGCTTGATGTAGAGTGGGTGCTCCCTAAATATTCTCAGTGTGTATACATGTACCTTTTTCTTGCATGACAATTAAATATCATGCTGGGTTGGCCACCTCAAGTCAATATTTGAGTTGGCTTTCTTTGTTTAAACCTTTGGTCAGTGGCAGGTTACAGCATCTGTGCCCATTTTACTCCTCTTAACTGAGTTCTCAAAGCTGTAGGATCGTAGAGCTAAAACGGGCCTCAGTAGTGTCACCTGAATGGTAGGACGTTTGGGATTTGCTTTTAAATTGTTGTTTAAGAATGAAACAGTGCTGACAAGATGTTGATCATTATTGAAACTGAAGCTGGGGTTATTATGGGTACATGGTGGCTTCTTATACTACCCTGTATACTTTTGAATAGACTTGGAAATTTTCATAATAAAAATTTAAACAAAACATAAAGGGAAAATAAAGACCCAAAACTAGTGTCACCTGTTCCGAGGAAGTACGGCCAGATGGGACAATCTCTTTTTTTTCCCTTCCTTCTTTTAAACACTGGGTCATTATTCTATAATCCTCTGCAACTGGTTAGATTCGTTTTGTCTTTAGCTTCCCTGGGGCTAATCACCTCTTATAGTTATCTGAACTCTGGGTGTAACCCTCGCTCACGGAGGCCTCCCTCATCCCTTCTCACACAATGAGCTAAATCCTGCTTAAACCTTTCCTCTGTTTCTCCTGTCGCTTCCTGCTGCGCCACTGAGGGTGTCCCCAGAGCTGAAATCCGTCAACGCTCAAAAGTGGATTTCTCCCAAGTTTGGGAGTAGCTGGCCTTGCTGTCTCTCTGGGTAGAAATCTGCCTTTTATTCTGTGTTCCACTCACCCCTGCTTTGCTAGCCGTTTCTCTGGTTTATCTGTCCCTTTGGAACCTCGGTCTGTTTTCAGAGGTGTAAGTATCTCTACCCAACCTTGTGTCCCCTCAGCCTCCTTATCCAGGTCACTGACATTTGATCACTGCATCCTCTGGGAGCTGCAAGGGCTGGTCCTGCTGCCCTCTGGCTCCTGCACCAGCTTTGCTCAGCCTGCTGCCAGGCTGCTCTCCTGGGAGAGAGGAGTGTCGGGGCCTCTGGTTTATGTCACTGTTGTCCTTAACCTACCCGCCACCCCGGGTGCTGCCAGCACGGGCTGGGCCTTGACGTTTCCCCACCCCCAGCTGCCTCTGCCTGTTCCTGTCTGGCTCCGCTCGCTGGACCGCCCTCCCTCTGTGCTCCAGCCCATACACAGTGCTTTCTCCCCTCTGGCTCCTGGAGCCCAGGGCCCTGCATAGTTTGGTTAACTCCTGCAGGTGTGTTAACTCTTACAGGTTAGGTCAGACGGGTGAGAGCTTAGATATGTATTTTCTGGGAGGGGCTTTCACACCATCTGTCACTTTGCTGGAAGGACAGCTTACCACCCAGGGCCCTTTCTGGAGCAGGTGGGAAATACATAAATACAGGAGGAAATGAACTGACCTGACCTAGTTATAGCTTGTTTATCTTGAGAAACTAAAAAATAAATAAATAAATACAGCAAAGTACAAAGAGTAATAAAACCATAAAACAAATACCCATAGAATTGATGGGTTTTTTAAACAATGGGTTGTTTTCTTTTTATGTCCTGCCATCGCCCGGAGTTTCTGGGTGGCTGGGATCCTGTTATTTAGTCCCAAATGCCAGGACTGCGTGGCCAGCTTTTGCCTCTTTGAGCGTCACCTTGGAGATGCTCTGTGGTGTTGGTGACAGAAGGGGTGAAGCTTCCCTCTGTTCCCCCTCCCTTCCTCGTCCCCCGGGGGCCTCCGCAGGCAGCAGGGCGGCTGGCTCAGGTTTTGCGGCTCACGGGGCACAGCCAGTACCTGGACAGAGAGCTCCGTGCCTGTGGGTCTAGCGTTCTTTCACGATTCTGTTCTGCCCCCTCCCGTGGCCACTACCGGAAGTTGCTAGCTCTGGACAGAGCATCTGAAGGGACCCCAGGACTTCGGTGCCTTCTCTGTGTGCAGCGTCTCAAACAAATGGACCTCCTCCCGGTCCTGAGGCCCTTAGAGGAGGGCCCCTGCCAGCTGGGTCCAGCCCTGGTCGTTGTGAAAGACATGGGTCCTGTTTCCTGTTTGATTGTTGTCTCCTTCTCTCGGGGTGCCTTCTGCTTCAGCGTTTACTTTGTGGTTCATTGCATGCCAGGAAGGTAGAGAATCTTTTCTTCTGGATTGTTTAGTGGCCACAGGAATTTTATTTCTTCTCCAGCTGTTATCATAACAGGTTCCCCTTGTGCTGCCTGACTGCCCCATACCATGGTGTCATTCTCTGTGACATGCAGGCCCCCAGACGTAATCAGGACCCTCCCTTTCTGTGCCCAGATCAGCTGAAACAACATGCCTTTCAGACCCACTGATGAGCGGGAAGCCTCGCCTGCAGGAGCCTCTTCTGTCTTGGTTCTCGCAGAAGCCTGGGGTCAGCCTAACAAACAGCTGCTGGTCTCCAGCCGCTGAAGCAGAGCTGGCTGACTGTGGGTCTGCTCTGTCCAGGGCTGTTCCCTTCTCTGGCTCTTCCTGGGAAACGTCCCTGCCCCGTCGTGACTCATATCTAGATACCACTTAATAGTAGTGAATCGCTGTTGGGAGACCAGTGGAAACATCTTGCTTCTCTTAGGAATGTTTTTTTTGAATGGAAACATTTCCTCTGAAATCCATGCCACTAAAATTTCACCCTGATGGAGAGGCTTTTAGGTGACCTGCATATCTTCACCAGGCAGGGCCTGACTATAATTATCATTTTCCCAAGTGGATGTACCTGACAGGTCTCTGTATCTGTGTTGAAGAGAGAAGGGAGGAGAGCTGTGTGCTTGGTGGTTTTTTTCTCTCTGGGGAATGCTGGGCAGGTCCTGCTTCGAGCATTCCTTGCATCCCAGATGGCCACCCACCCATCCACGCTCTGGGCCTTTCTAAGGGCTCCTCATGCCAGCCCGCCATTGTGTTCCAGCCCCTGGGCAGTTTCTCTGGTTGGGAGGATTTGCTTTCCTTTCAGAGATAAAACTCACTTACAGAAGTTGGTGGCCAGCCCTGGGGTCAGACTCTGGACTCAGCCCTTCCTCTGGCATTGGCTGTTCTATTTAAGAAAGGGGTTTGCTCTCGTCTTCCTCATGGGCAGCCTTGATTTGTTGTAAACTAACCCGCAATCACATGTCTGAATGGATTTCTACAAAGGAGAAGTGAGGACCCTTGCCTTTAGATGACCTTGGGGGTGACATCATACATAAGTGAAAGAGTTTGAGAAATAGGCAATGGGAAGATGGGAAAGTGGATGTTCGGAGGTAGCCTCTCAGTCAGTGGCTTGCCATCCTGTCTGCTGGTTTGTTTCTTTCCCCTTCAGGCCCCCTGGAAGGTGCTGCTTCCTCCTAGCTCACTGCCTCATAGCAGCAGCAAGGGTGCCGGGGGAAGATGCTGAAGCTTGGAAATGGCCTGAATACCCCCTTTCCCTTTGGAGAATCACGGCTCTGTGTACACATCTTCCGGAGGCTTGCAGTAGAGAACTGGGCAGGATCACAGAGGGTCTTTCATGACTCAGGAAATATTTAGGAAGCACCTGTTCTGGGCAGGGCACCATGCTGAGCATTGAGGGCATCTTGAGCCAGTTGGGCCAGGGCTCCGGCCCATGAGGAGGGGGAGCATCTCCCCAAGGGAAGCACACACTCACCATAAGCGCAAAACAGGAGACGCTAAGGACCGCACGAGGGCTACAACTAGAGCAGTCCTGGAATTCAGAGGAAGGACTCCCGGCTTCTGACTGAGTGGGTCCCATAAGAATTTATTCGGGAAAGCAGCCTCTGGCCTATTTGGGTAGGATTTGGACATCTTTTTTTTTTTGGCTGTGGTGGCCTCTCCTGCTGCAGAGCACGGGCTCTAGGCACGCGGGCCCCAGTGGTTGTGGCTCGCAGGCTCAGTAGTTGTGGCACACGGGCCCAGCTGCTCCGCGGCATGTGGGATCTTCCCGGACCTGGGCTCAAACCCACGTCCCCTGCACTGGCAGGCAGACTCTCAGCCACTGTGCCACCAGGGAAGCCCTGGACATCTTAAAGTAGGACCAGGGAGGAGAGCTGAAGGTGAGGGGGACTGCGGAGTGGGTTTGGAGGCACAGGGACCTTCTGCTGGGCTTTGGGGGGCTCGTGCGGTGCAGCAAGGGCAGGGGTGCTGAGGAGGAACGGAGGTGGTGTGCGCTGTGACACCTGCCTTCGTGGCGGCCCTGAGGCTGGGGTCGGCAGGGGAGCCCGAAGGAGCACGGGGAGAGGAGGGATCGCCCTTCCACTCGCGCCAGGACGAGGGCCTACAGATGCCTCACAGCCACCTCCGCACTTCATGGCTCCACCACCATTCTCCAGACTCCAAAACTCACCTTCCAACTCCTTCTCTTTTTTCCATTTATATCCACTTAGTTACCGAATCCTGGTACGTATTTTTTTTTAATGATTAAATTTTTAAAAATTCTGGTAAAATATGAGTAACATAAAATTTACCATTTTAACTATCGTTAAGTGTGCAATTCCGTGGTGTTAAGTGTGCAATTCCGTGGCATTAAGTACATTTCCAGTGTTGTATAACCATTACCACGCTCTAGTCCGGAATTTCTCATCATCTGAAGCAGAAACTGTACTGTGAAGCAGTAAACCCCCCCATCCCCGTGTGTCTCTTGCTGTCTCTATGAATTCACCTATTTTAGGCCCCTGGTATAAGCAGAATCGCATGGTATGCGTCCTTTTGTGTCTGGCTTCTCTCACTTGGCATAATGTTTTCAAGGTTCACCCATGTCATGGCAGGTATCAGAATTTCCATCTTTTGTAAAGGCTGAAGAGTATTCCATCCTGTGCATGCACCGCATTCTGTTTATCTCTTCACCTGTGGGTGGACATTGGGGGTCACATCCCAGCTTTTTAAAGCCCCATGTGTCCTCGCTTTTTGTCATCCTCTGCATTGTGTCCCACCTTTGTGTAGATTTGAATCACCGTGTGCCTGGGTCCCAGCACTTGCCTCTTAAGGTCCAGTGGCCTTGCCCCCAGCCCAGCCTCTAGTCTTGTTCTTGTGTGGAGCTGGGCAGGGAGTTGAACTTCCCCGCACGGTTTCCTGGTCTTTGCATTGACAGTAGCAACTCCATGCAGTGAGGACTGTTACTACACGTGCTCTCACGGCTGACTGCTCAGCACCGGCCTGACACGTGCTACGTGCCTAACTCACAGTGGCCTCACAGACATCGTAACCTCACGCTGATTTCCCCAGACGTCTTCCTTCCCATCTCCTGTGCAGCTTACCCTGTCATGCGTTCTGGATTAACCTGCTCCAAATCCTTGAGCTGAGGTGGGGAGCTGCTTCTCACCCCCAGAGCCTGAAGTTAACGCTCATTTTCTTAGGCCACACTCACCTCCTGCGTCCACACACAGCTCTCCCAAGACGGTGTGATGGCGTCCACAGTTTCTTTTGCACTTACTGGCACCTCGTTATTCTCTATGTTGTGTCTGTATTGTTGTTACGCAGTTTACTTCCAAGCCTCGTGAATGGCGTCTGCAAGTGTTCGAAGTTTGTACCCCCAAGTGGATAGTAACTCATGTACGTGTCCATAGAAGGTGAGGTTTTCCCAAAACCCTCTTTCAGTCCTCACGTTAAAGTCTTACCAAGCCTTTCACGCTACGGAGTGCTTTCTCGGGCACTTTATTTTGAACAACATCAGTAGAGGGGGCACCCTGTCTTTTTTTTCATTTATTTATTTTATTTATTTATTTTTGGCTGCGTTGGGTCTTCGTTGCTGCACACGGGCTTTCTCTAGTTGCGGCGAGCGGGGGCTGCTGTTCGTTGAGGTGCACGGGCTTTTCATTGTGGTGTCTTCTCTTGTTGTGGAGCATGGGCTCTAGACATGCGGGCTTCAGTAGTTGTGGCACGCGGGCTTCAGTAGTTGTGGCTTGCGGGCTCTAGAGCGCAGGCTCAGTAGTTGTGGCACACGGGCTTAGTTGCTCCGCAGCATGTGGGATCTTCCCAGACCAAGGCTCGAACCCGTGTCCCCTGCATTGGCAGGCGGATTCTCAATCACTGCGCCACCAGGGAAGCCTGAGCACCCTGTCTTGAAGCCACCCCTGCCAATCTGAATCTTGGGTTCTTGTAAAAGTCTAAGGCAAAGAAATTGAATGCTGGCTGGGTAATTACTTCTGGGGTTTGGACTTTACAAAGGCAAGCATTGGATATTATTATAAAAACCTTTTAAACATCAGTTTAAAAAGCAGTGAAGTATGTGGTTTAGTTATATGAATATGGACCCATAGGACAGATTTTTTTTTAACTGTCCTAACATTATACAGATGTGTTCCTGTGACTTGGGAGAATTTTTGCAGTGGTAGCTGCAGATGGGAGTTCAAAAAATGCTTCCACTTAACCAGCTTAAATGGAAGAGAAAAATGTGAAGATATGCCACAGAAAACTGTTAATCCTCAAAATGTGGCTTTGGAGATTCTGAAGACCCTGTTGGAAGAAGCATGTTCAAAGACTTTGAATAAAATACTAATGAAATGTGAATAGAAAACCAGTAAATATTTCTAAAGTAATGTATATTGTTGTATGACTTAAATATATGTATAGCTTGGTGAATACAGAGACTGTAATGAGCAGGCATTTGACCAGTTTCATCTGATCCCTAAAAGTTTATCTGTTCCGGTTGGGCACTTTATATTTGGAATCTCTTTATTTGGAGATGTATGTGGTAGTGGTGGCCGGTGGCCAGTGTGAACGGGTGAGGCCTGGCCATAATCTTACTGGTAAAAAATCAGTCTAGCCCTATACTTGCCTGTGAAAGCTTTGTGTCCCACCCTTGGACAGCTTTAAGGAGATGGGCAGGGAGTGGTTGAGTATAGAATTATTCAGCTTGCCTCGACTGTTTCAATAAAACAGTTTTCTAGGGCTTCCCTGGTGGCGCAGCGGTTGAGAGTCTGCCTGCCAATGCAGGGGACGTGGGTTCGTGCCCCAGTCTGGGAAGATCTCACATGCCGCGGAGCGGCTGGGCCCGTGAGCCGTGGCCGCTGAGTCTGCGCGTCCAGGGCCTGTGCTCTGCAGCAGGACAGGCCACAACAGTGAGAGGCCCGCATACTGAAAAAAAACAAAAACAAAAAAACAGTTTTCTAAAAACAAAGCATCTCCGCTCCCTTTCTCCTTTTAAAATCTTCTTGGAAATTGAATTGGGGATCCACACACAGAATCACTTTAATGAAAATTAAGCAGGTTTAAGGTTTACTATGCCTCCTTGGGGAGGGAAACCCCAAGGCAGCGGATGGGGATAATTCCCTGTGGAACTACTTGCTCCTTCTACCTGGGATCCCTGAGTGACCCAAGTGGTCCTTGTCCTTCTCCTGCTCAGGATGAGGAGATGGTCCAGGGGCAGCGACCACGGTCAGGAACTCCCCCGTGGGATGGGGTTGGAACAGCAGACTTGGGTACCTCTGTGGAGCTTCTATAGCTCCCGCTCTGTACAGGGAGCCTGGCTGCTCTCTCGTTTCCAGAGCGGATGGTTTAAGCAAATCTAGCTTTAGGTACTCTGCCAGCCAGGGTTAAGGAGCAGGAATCCAGCGGGTTTGGAGAGGCCGGTTGAAAGCACAGCACACGGTCTGGCTGCTGCCCTCTTGTTGCTCTCGAGGCCGAGCTCTGCCCAGCTAGTGCCGGACAAAGAGGGCACTTTCAGGCCTCTGTAAATAGCCTATTGTGCAGGGGAGGAGGTGGACGAGGAATGGCAGCATCTCGCCAGCTTGGCTTGCTGCTTGAAGGCGGGACGTCAGGACTTCTTCATTTGCTGCTGCTGGGGCAAGGGTGCTATGTATGTGGGTTTGTTGGAGGGCTGCATTCCTGGTAAAGTAGTCCATCAAACTGCTATAATTCAGCTGGATGAAAGCTCGAGGAACTTTAGAAGGAGAGAAACATCCAGCTCACCCATTTGGGGGATTTATAAATGACACGAAGAAAATAAAATGCTAATGTAAGTATCCATTTGCAGAATCGCAGGAGCTGTGCGTGCGTATATGTGTGTCCATAGAGAATGATGCCCTTGTGAGTCACCTCTGGCCCTGAGCCACTTTTTTCCTGGTGCAAACAGAATGGTAAGAGGTGACCCTTTGTGTGCAGTGGGCCTTGAACCCACATGCTCCCAGGCCAAGGTAAAGGGGTGAATGCTCACGGTTCTGTAGGACACGGAGGGTGAGATGGATTTCAGATGCCGAGCTCTCCTAATACTGAGGCATGTGAGTGCTGCAGGGACCTGTAGAGGCTGCACGCTCTCATGGGCCCTAACCTGGGGTGTGAGCTGCAGGGGGCTTGTGAGCCCCAGGTGCAAACAAGTACGTGCATGTTCTTAGTGGAGCGAGTCAGTGGCCCAGCAGAAGGTAAGAATTGTTCCTGTAGAGGAAAAAGCATGAGTTTAGTTGGGTTGGTGTCCCCGTCTTGGGAGATACCTTCTGGAAGCCTTGTAAGTGTCCAGCCTCTGTTTCCTCATCAGATTTTATATTTTGATGTTTAAATAAGACACACGATGTGAAAGCCTTTCCAAAACACCATACTGATGCTAATTGTATCATTTAGCGCTTATTCCCAAAGTTCAGACAGATGGGTGCCAGGATTTCTGTTTTCTGACAGTCATGCAGTCCAGTTTCTGTTCCCCTGCTTGTACATCTATTTCTACCCAGGTCTATTTAAAGGTGTCCTATGCTCTGGTTCTTTGCAGTGAGCTTGTGCCAGGTTTCCCCCACCATTGGTACGCTCCCCGTCATCCTGTGGTTTTAGACTCCAGCTTTATAGGAATTTCGGAAGACTCAACTGAGCGAGCTCACTTTCTGTCGGTGTGAGAGTAGCTATAGGGAAGGAGGAGCTGGCTGCCAGTAGCCTTGTGTGTGCAACAAATACTGGCCGCTTAAGCCGGCTTAAAAGCCGCCTGAATCATGTTCTTAGCAAACAGCACCATGATTATATGCCTGGGCTATAAAAAACTTCCTGAGATGGTGATGTGGAAATTAAGAATTAGGAAAAAGATTCCAACTGGAGCACCATTGGAACAAGCATAAGATCTGGGTTTCAACCGCTTGTTGGCAAGTACGTGAGTCTTGATACTTCTTAGAGGCCTGCTGGGACTGTCTGAAGACGTGGTGTTTGTGTTCACCTGGAGCATTTAAAGGCTATTTATTGTGGCTAATTTTCTTTGCATGTAGGTCTGCCTCCATTTCTAAATAGCCCAAGTGCTGTTTCCTTAATAGCAGTTAAATAGAAGGGAAAATAGAAGGGAAGAGATGTGTAATACTCCCCATTCACATTTAAGAGTTCTCCCTTACATGGATCTACACGAGGTATTGCCTTCTTTCTTCATTGTGTGGATTATAGTTTTCCCATGTATAGCATTAACCGATTTGTTCAGCATAGTTGATTTGCAGCTTGTTACCTGGCTGCCAGCTAAAAGGCATGAATTAAACTGCTATAGCTTGTCATCATCACCCACTAAAGATAAGAATTTAGCTGGATTTAAATCCTTAGTGTTACAGATTAGTACCTAATAAAATGTTCTTGCATGGGTGCTACTGAATCAGCACTTTTCTGTTTTTTTTTTAAGTTTTCTTTCCTAAACTTATTTCTAGAAATAGACTTATTTCTTTTAGTATAATGCTACCGAATCAGCAATTTTCTGGGTTTTTTTTTTTTAAGTTTTCTTTCCTAGACTTATTTCTAGAAATAGACATTTCTTTCTTAGTATAATGCCATCTACTTGTAGCTTGGCTATTGCTGATGCTTAATATAATATAAAAAAATTAATCACTTGTTTATGACTGTGTTTGTTTATGGGGGGATGATTTAATATGCTCACACAGGGATGTGAGTCCGTTGAACAACTCCTGTAAATTCGCATGATCTAGGTTTTATGGAAATGACTTCAGGGACTTCGGGGACAGAGGAGTGAAGGTCAGGCTTGTGTGTAATAAATAGGGTGGGTACCTCCCATCCAGACTCCAAGTGCTGTGAGGTGAAGAAGGCAGCCAGAATGATTGGAGGGAAAGGCAGGTGTGCACATTATATGCATAAGGTTTCTATGCATCCGTGGAGTTGCAATACTGTTTATGAAATCTGACTACTCGGGGCCAGTAAGACCTGGACTTGATTTGCCTGCTTATCCTCGAAGTCTCGGTGTAAACATCACCTCCTCAGAGGGGTCTTCCCTGATCGGTGGATCTTCACGGTGCTAACACTTACTCCACCTTGCAGACAGATACTGCTTGTTTATCTCCCCCACTAGCTGGTTAGCCCGTTGAGAGCCCAGACCGGGTCATCTGGCACTGTCTTCCCAGCTCCTAGCCCACACAAGATGCTCAGATTTGTTGAATGGCTGGGATAGTTCAGTTCGAGTTATGAATTCATCTAGAAGAAACCTGCTGTCAGTGTACTGATAATCGGTTACTTTCTTGATCTGTCTTATGTCCGTTTGACGTGACCACCCAACATCTGATCGTTCATTTCAGTGGTTTTAAAAAAAATATGCCCATTGTCTCTCCTTACTGGGATGCTGAGCAGAAAGAAAACAGTGTCTGTCTTCAGAACTGGCACCGGCATTGACACTCACTGATCCTGTCCCTGCCCAGTGGGGTGACTGCTCCCAGCTTCTCATTGGCCTATCCTCCACTGTCTGTTCTCTTGGGAAGTCAAGTATGGATTTTGTCTGCTAGTTACCTTTAGCCCAGTGGGCAGCAGCACAGGACCAGGCATGTGACGGATGCCCTGAGAGACCTTGGCAGGCTGGCTAAGCATCGGGTGAGCACGTCCATCCCCTACTCCGCCCCTACCCTGCTGCCTAGTCTGTTTCTGCAGTGGTGTGTCACCCAGCAGCCAGCTGTTGGTGGCACAGAGGGCGAATGGCTTTGTAAGTGCTGGTGCTTTCTCTGCACAGTTATGACCTGCAGAAATGCACTTACCTGCTCCTTCTCTGTTGTCATGTTAAAGCTCGAAATTGTCTGTGTGTCTGTGTGTGTGTATGTCTGCCTACACAGGGCTGTTGTAGCACAAGATTGCCTCCTAGAGAACTGACGGCCAGTGAAAGCCCCTGATATTCTCAGCTCTGTAAAAAGATATATACAGTGATGTAGATTTAAATTTGAAGAGGATTTCTATATTTGGGGAAAAAAAAGATTTTCAGTCTTGGGACGTAGCTCTCTAAAAAGCATAAAATAAGGAGCTCAAAAATACCATCTGAATTAATGATAAAGGTTAACACTTGTCGCATTGCCGGGCAGTTTTTGAGAAAAGTCTTTCAGGTCGTTTCCTAGGATTTCCTTCCCTGTACTGCCAAACATACTTTAGAGTCGTTATTCATCAATAATTTTCTAATTAGAATTATTCTTATTTGTTCTCTGTACTGCACATTCATTTTTACATTGAGATATATATATATATATTGTTTATACTATTCAATTTGAGGCTTTAATATATATGTGGGGCTGTTCATCTGATTTTCTTCCGTGTGTTTTGGCTTCTTAATTTTGTATGTAAACTCCTTGTGGTTGTGTCGTCTTTTACGGCCTCTGTCTCTTACTGTCCTCCAGGCAGGACTAATCACAGAATGTCGGTAGAGGAAATACTAATAATGCCCAACAGGGACTGAACACATTGTGCTGCCTCCCACCATTCTGAGCTCTTTATGTGAACCAGGTAGTCCTTATGAAAGCCCTATGAGATAGGTGCTGTTTTTATGGATGAGGAAACTGAGGCACAGAAAGGGCAAGTGATTTGTCCCCAGTCATACAGCTGATGAGCTGGGGAGGTGGGATTTGGCTCTAGAATCTGGGATCTTAGATACTATTTTGTCCTTTCTCTCAAACACTATGCTATAATCTCCCTAGATACTTGCTAGATAAACATCTCTAGATATTTATGCACACCCTTTTATTATTTATTTTAGCTCTAAGAGCTTGAGGAATATAAATGGCACTGTTTTGTCAGAATAGCCAACTCCAGTTTACCCTGCGCTTATATGGCTGCTTTTGTGGTACAAAGAGCGTGGGGAAGGTGAGGGGTCCACTCAGAACCCAGCTTGGTCTCTCTCACCAGCTGGGGAGCTTGTGCTGAGCTTTGTCAGAAGAAATGGAAACTGATGGCCTTTGGGTGGTCCGGGCTAGTTTCTGCCTCTCTGTTCTTCTCCCCACCAGCTGTGATAATGAGAGTTGAGTGTATTTGATTAGGTGGAAGAGAACAAGAGAGAGAATATAAGGCAAGAAAATGGTAACTTATGCCCCTTGTGTGAACATTTTATGGCAGGAATTCTGAGTGACTAAATCTTTTTAATGAGGTCAACAAAAACTTTTCACAAAATGATAGAAGTAAAACGAATTCCTAAAATGTTTTTAGAAAAGTGAGATTTGACAGCCAGGAAAAGACCTGGACCATCAGCCTGTGGCTTTAATGCCCCCAGTTGGTCAGCCAGCGTCGAGTTGATGGTCAGCCCCGGGGAGTCTGGAGCAGCATAGCGCCACCCTGGAATGAACGTGATGTTTTTCTCTCCGGCAGATATCGGTGTAGGGTGCCACCAACCCAGGATGATGCAAGCCCACGAGCTGTCCCAGTACTTTCGGATGCCAGAGATGGTTGACTTCCGGCAGTACGTGCGCACCCTTCCAACCAACACACTCATGGGCTTCGGTGCGTTCGCAGCGCTCACCACCTTCTGGTACGCCACGCGGCCGCGGGCCCTGAAGCCACCGTGTGACCTGGCCATGCAGTCGGTGCAGGTGGCGGTAAGTGGAGCCTGGCCGCCCCCCCGGCCTCTGCCTCTCTCTCCACAGGTTCCAGGCCCCATCGAAGGCGGCGTCGAGCAAGATCATAATCACAAGCGAATATTGGTGGGGCACTTTGTAAACTGAAATGTGCTCCCCAAACAGAATTTCAGCAGTGATGAGAAGAGGAGGGCAGAAAAATAGGGCAGAGGGACACAGGCAGCGATGCTGCTTGGGTGTCTGGCCACATCACATGGAGCAGAGGCTCGTCCCGTAATCTCATGGGGCTTCTGGCCTGCGCTGGGCTCTGAGCTGTGCCCGGAGGATCCTGAGAGGGGAAAGGACAGGCACAGGGTCCCTGCCCTCAGCGGAGAAGAGGGTTGTCAGTTGTTAGAGAAAGAAGGATTTCACCTGTGGTTGTCTGATACCTGGAACACATTGCACAGGGCTAAAAAGGACTCAGGGATTTCTTTTTTTTTTTTTTTTGGCTGCGTACTCACTACTTGCTTCTTTGTATCAGATTTTTTTTAAGTTGAGTTTTTAGAACAGTTTTAGATTTACAGAAAAATTACAGAATTTCCATAAACTCCACATCGATTTCTGCTATTATTAACATCTAACATTAGTATGGTACATCTGTTTTTTGTTTTTGTTTTTTTTAAGCTTTTTTTTTTATTCTTGAATTTTATTTTATTTTTTTATACAGGAGCTTCTTATTAGTTAACTATTTTATACATGTTAGTGTATACATGTCAATCCCAATCTCCCAATTCATCCCACCACCACCACCCCCGCCGTTTTCCCCCCTTGTTGTCCATACGTTTGTTCTCTACATCTGTGTCTCTGTTTCTGCCCTGCAAACAGGTCCATCTGTTCTGTTTTTCTAGGTTCCACATATATGCATTAATATATGATACTTGTTTTTCTCTTTCTGACTTACTTCACTCTATATGACAGTCTCTACATCCATCCACGTCTCTACAAATGACCCAATTTCATTCCTTTTTATAGCTGAGTAATATTCCATTGTATATATGTACCACATCTTCGTCATCCATTCGTCTGTCGATGGGCATTTACGTTGCTTCTGTGACCTGGCTATTGTAAATAGTGCTGCAGTGAACATTAGGGTGCATGTGTCTTTTTGAATTATGGTTTTCTCTGGGTATATGCCCAGTAGTGGGATTGCTGGGTCGTATGGTAGTTCTATTTTTAGTTTTATAAGGAACCTCCATAGTGGCTGTATCAATTTACATTCCCACCAACAGTGCAAGAGGGTTCCCTTTTCTCCACACCCTCTCCAGCATTTGTTGTTTGTAGATTTTCTGATGATGCCCATTCTAACCAGCATGAGGTGATACCTCATTGTAGTTTTGATTTGCATTTCTCTAATAATTAGTGATGTTGAGCAGCTTTTCATGTGCCTTTTGGCCATCTGTATGTCTTCCTTGGTGAAATGTCTATTTAGGTCTTCTGCCCATTTTTGGATTGGGTTGTTTGTTTTTTCAGTATTGAGCTGAATGAGCTGCTTGTATATTTTGGACATTAATCCTTTGTCCGTTGATTCATTTGCAAATATTCCTCCCATTCTGAGGGTTGTCTTTTCGACTTGTTTATAGTTTCCTTTGCTGTGCAAAAGCTTTTAAGTTTCATTAGGTCCTATTTGTTTTTATTTGTTTTTACTTCCATTACTCTAGGAGGTGGATCAAAAAAGATCTTGCTGTGATTTATGTCAAAGAGTGTTCTTCGTGTTTTCATCTAAGAGTTTTATACTGTCCGATCTTACATTTAGGTCTCGAATCCATTTTGAGTTTATTTTTGTGTATGGTGTTAGGGAGTGTTCTAATATCATTCTTTTACATGTAGCTGTCCAGTTTTCCTGGCACCACTTATTGAAGAGACTGTCTTTTCTCCATTGTCTATCCATGCCTCCTTTGTCATAGATTAGTTGACCATAGGTGCTTGGGTTTATCTCTGGGTTTTCTATCCTGCTCTGTTGATCTATATTTCTGTTTTTGTGCCATTACCATATTGTCTTGATTACTGTAGCTATGTAGTATAGTCTGAAGTCAGGGAGTCTGATTCCTCTAGCTCTGTTTTTTTCCCTCAAGACTGCTTTGGCTATTCAGGGTCTTTTTGCCTCCATGCAAGTTTTAAGATTTTTTGTTCTTGTTCTGTAAAAAGTGCCATTGTTAATTTGATAGGGACTGCATTGAATCTGTAGATTGCTTTGGGTAGTATAGTCATTTTCACAACATTGATTCTTCCAGTCCAAGAACATGGTATATCTCTCCATCTGTTTGAGTCATCTTTAATTTCTTTCATCAGTGTCTTATAGTTTTCTGAGTACAGGACTTTTACCTTCTTAGGTAAACCTTAGTTAGGTTTATTCCTAGGTATTTTATTCTTTTTGTTGCAGTGGTGAATGGGATTGTTTCCTTAATTTCTCTTTCTGATCTTTTGTTGTTAGTGTTTAGGAATGCAAGAGGTTTCTGTGCATTAATTTTGTATCCTGCAGCTTTACCAAATTCATTGATTAGCTCTAGTAGTTTTCTGGTGGCATCTTTAGGATTCTCTATGTATAGTATCATGTCATCTGCAAACAGTGAGAGTTTTACTTCTTCTTTTCCAATTTGTACACATTTTATTTCTTTTTCTTCTCTGATTGCTATGGCTAGGACTTACAAAACTATATTGAATAATAGTTGTGAGAGTGGACATCCTTGTCTTGTTCCTGACCTCAGAGGAAATGCTTTCAGGTTTTCACCATTGAGAATGATGTTTGCTGTGGGATTGTCATATATGGCCTTTATTATGTTGAGGTAGGTTCCCTCTATGCCCACTTTCTGGAGAGTTTTTATCATAAATAGGTGTTGAGTTTTGTCAAAAGCTGTTTCTGCATCTATTGAGATGATCATATGGTTTTTATTCTTCAATTTGTTAATATCACATTGATCGATTTGCGTATATTGAAGAATCCTTGCATCCCTTGGATAAATCCCACTTGATCATAGTGTATGATCTTTTTAATGTGTTGCTGGATTCTGTTTGCTAGTATTTTGTTGCAGATTTTTGCCTCTATATTCATCAGTGATATTGGTCTGTAATTTTCTTTTTTTGTAGTATCTTTCTCTGATTTTGGTGTCAGGGTGATGGTGGCCTCGTAGAATGAGTTTGGGAGTGTTCCTTCCTCTGCAATTTTTTGGAAGAGTTTGAGAAGGATAGGTGTTAACTCTTCTTTAAATGTTTGATAGAATTCGCCTGTGAGGCCATCTAGTCCTGGGCTTTTGTTTGTTGGACAATTTTTAATCAAAGTTTCAATTTCAGTGCTTGTGATTGGTCTGTTTTTATCTTCTATTTCTTGCTGGTTCAGTTTCAGAAGGTTCTGCTTTTCTAAGAATTTGTCCATTTCTTCCAGATTGTCCGTTTTATTGGCATAGAGTTGCTTGTAGTAGTCTCTTAGGATGCTTTGTATTTCTGTGGTGTCTGTTGTAACTTCTCCTTTTTCATTTCTAATTTTATTGATTTGAGTCCTCTCCCTCTTTTTCTTGATGAGTCTGGCTAATGGGTTATCAATTTTGTTTATCTTCTCAAAGAACCAGCTTTTAGTTTTATTGATCTTTGCTATTGTTTTCTTTGTTTCTATTTCATTGATTTCTGCTCTGATCTTTATGATTTCTTTCCCTCTGCTAACTTTGGGTTTTGTTTGTTCTTCTTTCTCTGGTTCCTTTAGGTGTAAGGTTAGATGGTTTATTTGAGGTTTTTCTTGTTTCTCGAGGTAGGATTGTATTGCTATAAACTTCCCTTTTAGAATTGCTTTTGCTTCATCCCATAGGTTTTGGATGGTCGTGTTTTCATTGTCATTTGTCTCTAGGTAGTTTTTGATTTCCTCTTTGATTTCTTCAGTGATCTCTTGGTTATTTAGTAATGTATTGTTTAGCCTCCATGTGTTCGTGCTTTTTACATTTTTCTCCCTGTAATTTACTTCTAATCTCAGTGTTGTGGTCGGAAAAGATGCTTGATATTATTTCAGTTTTCTTACATTTACTGAGACTTGATTTGTGCCCCAAGATGTGATCTATCCTGGAGAATGTTCCGTGTACACTTGGGAAGAAAGTGTAATCTGCTGTTTTCATATGGAATGTTCTATAAATATCAATTAAATCTATCTGGTCTATAGTGTCATTTAAAGCTTTTGTTTCCTTATTAATTTTCTGTATGGATGATCTGTCCATTGGTGTAAGTGAGGTTTTAAAATCCCCCACGGTTGTTATGATACTGTCGATTTCCTCTTTTATAGCTGTTAGCATTTGCCTTATGTGTTGAGGTGCTCCTATGTTGGGTGCATATATATTTATAATTGTTATTATATCTTCTTCTTGGATTGATCCCTTGATCATTATGTAGTGTCCTTCCTTGTCTTTTGTAACACCCTTTATTTTAAAGTCTGTTCTATCTGATACGAGTATTGCTACTTCAGCTTTCTTTTGATTTCCATTTGCATGGAATATCTCTTTGCATTCCCTCACTTTCAGTCTGTATGTGTCCCTAGGTCTGAAGTGCATCTCTTGTAGACAGCATATACACAGGTCTTGTTTTTGTATCCATTCAGCGAGCCTGTGTCTTTTGGTTGGAGCATTTAATCCATTGACATTTAAGGTAATTATCGATATGTGTGTTCTGAATTACCATTTTCTGCATTGTTTTGGGTTTGTTTTTGTAGGTCCTTTTCTTCTCTTGTGTTTCCCACTTAGAGAAGTTCCTTTAGCATTTGTTGTAGAGCTGGTTTGGTGGTGCTGAATTCTCTTAGCTTTTGCTTGTCTGTAAAGCTTTTGATTTCTCCATCGAATCTGAATGAGACCCTTGCCAGGTAATCTTGGTTATAGGTTCTTCCCTTTCATCACTTTAAATATATCATGGCACTCCCTTCTGGCTTGTGGAGTTTCTGCTGAGAAATCAGCTGTTAACCTTATGGGAGTTCCCTTGTATGTTATTTGTCATTTTTCCCTTATTGATTTTAATAATTTTTCTTTGTCTTTAATTTTTGTCAGTTTGCCTTGGCGTGTTTCTCCTTGGTTTTATCCTGTTTGGGACCCTCTGCGCTTCCTGGACTTGGGTGGCTATTTCCTTTCCCATGTTAGGGAATTTTTTGACCATAATCTCTTCAAATATTTTCTCAGGTTCTTTCTCTTTCTCTTCTCCTTCTGGAACCCCTATAATGTGAATGTTGGTGCATTTAATGTTGTCCCAGAGGTCTCTTAGGCTGTCTTCATTTCTTTTCATTCTCTTTTCTTTATTCTGTTCCTTGGCAGTGATTTCCACCATTCTGTCTTTCAGGTCACTTATCTGTTCTTCTGCCTCAGTTATTCTGCTTTTGATTCCTTCTAGTCTATTTTTCATTTCAGTTATTGTATTGTTCATCTCTGTTTGTTTGTTCTTTAATTCTTCTAGGTCTTGTTAAACATTTCTTGCATCTTCTCGATCTTTGTCTCCATTCTTTTTCTGAGGTCCTGGATCATCTTCACTATCATTATTCTGAATTTTTTTCTGGAAGGTTGCCTATCTCCACTTTATTTAGTTGTTTTTCTGGGGTTTTATCTTGTTCCTTCATCTGGTACATCTGCCTTTTCATTTTGTCTCTCTGTGAATGAGGTTTTTGTCCACAGGCTGCAGGATTGTACTTCTTGCTTCTGCTGTCTGCCCTCTGGTGGGTGAGGCTATCTAAGAGGCTTGTGCAAGCTTCCTGGTGGGCGGGACTGGTGGTGGGTAGAGCTGGGTGTTGCTCTGGTGGGCAGAGCTCAGTAAAACTTTAATCTGCTTGTCTAGTGATGGGTGGGGTTGAGTTCCCTCCCTGTTAGTTGTTTGGCCTGAGGCAACCCAGCACTGGAGCCTGCAGTGTCCTTGTCCTTGAGGTGAGCCACAGCTGCCCCCCACCTCTGCAGGAGACTCTCCAACACTAGCAGGTAGGTCTAGTTCAGTCTCCTATGGGGTCACTGCTCATTCCCCCGGGTCCTGATATGCACACTACTTTGTGTGTGCCTTCCAAGAGTGGAGTCTCTGTTTCCCGCAGTCCTGTCATAGTCCTGCAATCAAATCCCGCTAGCTTTCAAAGTCTGATTCTCTGGGAATTCCTCCTTCCATTGCTGGACCCACATGTTGGGAAGCCTGACATGGGTCTCAGAGCCTTCACTCCAGTGGGTGGACTTCTGTGATATAAGTGTTCTGCAGTTTGTGAGTCACCCATGCAGCAGTTATGGGATTTGATTTTATTGTGATTGTGCCCCTCCTACCATCTCACTGGGGCTTCTCGTTTGTCTTTGGATGTGGGGTATCTTTTTTGGTGAGTTCCAGTGTCTTCCTGTTGATGATTGTTCAGCAGCTAGTTGTGATTCTGGTGCCTCTCACAAGAGGGAGTTGGGACTTGGGGAGTTCTAATAGGATGAGGCCAGACTGGGAGCCTGCAGGGTTAATGTGGCCACAGAATTTAGGATGGGCGTGAAGAATCAAGGACATTCAAGAGGTGTGTAAGGTGGGATAGGGAGGGTGGGAGGGAGGGAGACGCAAGAGGGAGGAGATATGGGAACATACATGTATATGTATAACTGATTCACTTTGTTATAAAGCAGAAACTAACACACCATTGTAAAGCAACTATACTCTAGTAAAGATGTTAAAAAAAAAAGAAAAAACATTCAGAAAAAAAAAAAGAGGTGTATAAGGTAGCATTGGGTGCCGTGGTTGTGTTTAACTTGGGCAAACAAAAGGTCAGGCTCTCATCACTCTAAGAACCAAGCAGAGAGTGAAGTTCCATAATTCGGGCTTACTTGGGGGGGTGATAGGGAAGTCCAGAGGGAGATTCTCAGCGGTCCTTCTCTACCTTCCTGCCCTCGCGAATCTCTGTTTAAGGTTAATAGAAAAGAGAAGCAGCCAGGTGTTCACTGGTGCTTTGACTCTTCACCTACTCTCTGTAGTTTCCTGCTTTCCCCTACCCAGGTCAGAATTCATTTTCAGGATTTATGACTCGCAAGAGAAAAGCATTGGGAAACAGAGAATCACCTCATTTACTTGTAGATGTAGCAGTGAATGGTCGCCCCCCATCCCCTCCCTGCCCTCCTCGGACCCGGGCTGATGGTCACAAGCAGGAGAGTGTGTCCTTCCAAATGAAGCCCTGGCCTAATTAATACCTTTTCGTTATTTATAGGGCTTCAGTTCTTTGTTTCATTTCAGACAATTTCTTGGATTCATTAATGTGAAACTCTTAAAATATATAAAATGATATGTCAGTGTAATTCATGCCAAAATGTAAAAATAGAATGAACTACTGCTGAGGAAAGCTGGCTTTGTATTTTATTTCTAGTTAGAAGGTAAACTTAGTATTTCACAACAGCTAGTCATATACCAAACGTAAATAGAATTTAATTTTTTCTGATATGTGTGAAGTTTTTGGCATCCCTTCTCTTCTGGCAGAGGACCTGGTGTCTCACCGTAGCATTGCCATCACTCTGAAAAGAGTACTTAGCCAGTATAGATTTAAGATATTTTTAATTAAGCAGTAACTGTAAAAAATAAAAAAGCCAAATTCTTATTGTATGAGAAATTGGAGAGGCACTTACAATGTGGTTTTTAAATTCCAGTTTAGCATAAAGTCATTGAGCCTTATTAAAGTAATTATACATGTTCTCTGTAGGACAATTTAAAACTGCAGGTAAGCAGAAAGAAAATTAAAATCTCTAATTCCATTACCTGGTGTATGGGCTTCCTGATTTTTCTCCTTGTTTATAGGAATAGATTTAGCTCTGATTTTCAGAATTTGTAGGTCTTAGGAAGAGATACAAAATTTGCTTTGCATATCTAAAAAAGAACTTAAAATATTGAATTTGGGATTATGATACTTAGTAATATAGATGCTTTTATATAGCTGGCATCGTCATATGGACATCCATGGCAGAAAGAGTAACTTAATTCATTAAGTATTAATCAGGAGCCTGTCTGGCTGGCACTGTTGAAGGGGCTGATCAGCCGAATAAAGTACTGTTGCTTTGTTCCTACTTTGAAGCCAAGTAAGCACCATTTGCCCATCCCCACCTTCACACCCCTCTCCCATTTTGCATAGGCAGTTTTTTCACCCTCCTCTTCCCATAAACTTTACATGGCTATGAGAATGAGAGGAATCTGCCTTTTGGGTTTGGCTGCATCTCATCACTACCCACACAGGCTGCTTCCCAGTCACACTTTTCTTTTAAAGCAGCAGCACAGAGGGGACTTCCCTGGCAGTCCAGTGGTTAGGACTCCACGATTCCACTGCAGGGAGCATGGATTCCATCCCTGGTCACAGCACTAAGATCCTGCATGCCACACAGCGTGGCCAAAAAAAAAAAAAGAAGAAGAAGAAGAAAATAAATAAATAAATAAATAAAGCAGTAGCACAGAGGTTCTGGATAAGTTAAAGCTTCTAAAATTTCCTTTTACAAATCAGGGTAATAAGGTGGATGTTAGCACCCATGCTGTAGACCTGTGCAGGAAAGGTGATGCAGACACACGCCGTAGGATAGGGCAGCGAAACTGGAGTTGGCAACAGAATCCCAAAAGTCTCTCATAAATTTCTGAGCCTGGTTTGATCAAGACCCTGTTCAGAGAGCCGTTTCCCTCCGTCTGCAGGCACAGCTCCTGACCTGCAACAGTGCGTGTCCGGGAAGAATTCTGTCTTCCACAGCGTTTCTCTGCTGTAGCTCCATAACTTCGAGCAGGGTGTGAAAGCAAGTTTTTGTGTGTATATCTGGGTTTTTTGGGGTTTTGTTTTTTAAATCATATTCACAAGTGATGTGCAAGTTTTCCAGTTTTAGCTGGTCTCAGCCTGTTCTCTGGAATTGAGATCTCATGTCCCACTCGTGAAGCTGATCTTTGCTGGAGTGACCAGAAACCCTTTGGGACTGGTCAGGGCCCAGGCCGTGGTAGTTGCAGTTACGGGGCGTAGGAGAGCATTTTGGAGCCAGAATGGACCAGAGGGACAGGGGCAGCTGTGGCCGAGGCTGGACCTGACCGCTCTGCTTGGACCAGGCGGCCTTGGGCAGGCTCACCCAGCCTGACCTTGAGATTCCTCATCTGGAAAACGGAAGTGACGGGACATTCCCTCCAGCAGTGTTTTTGTTTTGGTTTCCCCCCCCCCCCCCCCCCCCCCCGGGCACGCAGGCTCAGCGGCCATGGCTCACAGGCCCAGCCGCTCCGCAGCATGTGAGATCTTCCCGGACCGGGACACGAACCCATGTCCCCTGCATCGGCAGGCGGACTCTCAACCACTGCGCCACCAGTGAAGCCCCTTAGCATTTTAAAGGCTTCATTTGAAGACTATCACAACTTAGTTTAAAATGTACCTCTGGTAACTCAACCAGTTAGTCTATAGCAGAGTCACTGTTTAGACTTGTTACCAGGCCTTGGCTTAGCGTGGGTTTATACCTTTTAATATGTAGAACGAGTTCTCTGGGTATAACTCATCCTGTCTCCGTGTTGGATGACTTACTTCCACCCCAGATAACCTCATGACATCCAGGTCACATGCTGGCTGGGTGACCCTTTTGCATGAAAGGTTGAGATTTAAACATTCATATGTTGGGATATATATATGGTGAGGAACTTGCCTTAGCATTTTAATCCCGTGCTGCTGAAAGTCAAATATAGAGGCTGTGACACTCTGGATTCGATCCTCCTGAGTCACAGAGTAGGTATGAGATGGGCATTCATTCAGCAAATATATGGTGTGCCCAGACCAGGCAGGAAGAGGCTGTTGCCCTTGCGGAGAGTACAGCCCAGCAGGAAGGGCCACCAAGGACTCCTTCCAGCCCTGGCAGAGGACAAGGGTCATCCTCAAACTAAGAGTCACATGAGTGACTTGTTTTCATGCCATAAAACTAGAGCCACGGTTCTTTATCAGGAAGAACTTGAAAGAAGCAAACTAAAGGTAGCACATCCAGCCTGTGGAAGACATGCTCAGTAAATAGCAAGGTTTTCGAATTCAAAAGTCCTCTCCTCCAGGGAGGCCTTCTTTTTAATTTTTTTTCGGTACACGGGCCTCTCACTGCTGTGGCCTCTCCCGTTGAGGAGCACAGGCTCTGGACGTGCAGGCTCAGCGGCCATGGCTCACGGGCCCAGCCACTCCGCGGCATGTGGGATCTTCCCAGACCGGGGCACGAACCCGCGTCCCCTGCATCGGCAGGCGGACTCTCAACCACTGTGCCACCAGGGAAGCCCCCGGGAGGCCTTCTTGATGCCATTGCTTATCCGGACAAACCTCTGGCCTCCCAGCTCACGTGCCTGCTGTGACAGGGACTGGCATTCTTAGTCCATGTGTACAGGTGCCTGTGGAGACTGTCACTGAGTAGGATTTCCCCCGTGGCTGGCAGAGTCACGCTCGACACAGGGTGTGGGTGTAAAGACCTCCTTGCAAACTGGCAAAGCAGTTTCCACACGAGAAGAGAGCAGGTCGTTGTTTGAAAGCTTTTATGAAGTTCTCACCCTGGACTTGTGGAGACAAAGGGGTGATGATGGTGTCCCCCCCAAAAAAAGAGTTGAACTCCTAGAAACAGTGAGTAGAATGGTGGTTGCCAGGGCCTGGGTGGGTGGAGGAAACAGGGAGAGGTTGGTAAAGGGTCCAACTTTCAGCTGTCAGAGGAATAAGGTCTGAGGATCTGATGTCTGACATGGTGACTGTAGTTGATAATGTTGTATAATTGAAATTTGCTGAGAGAGTAGAACTTCAGATTTAAAACGGTAAAGATGTGAGGTGATGGATGTGTTAATTCACTTGATGGGGGATCCTTTCACAACGCATGTGTGTGTCACGTCACGTTGTCCACTGTGGATATGTTGCAGTATTGTCAGTTAGACCTCAGCAAAGCTGGAAAAACACGGCAAGAATGGCGATGCCCTTCTGGACCCAGTGGAGGGGCTTCAGCGGCTGTGGAATCGGGCAGGATGAGCGGCAGCAGCGTCGGGACAAGCCCGAGGGGAAGCTGCAGGGGCACAGCAAGAGGAGGGCTGTCCCGGAAGGGCAGGTGCGGCCAGACGGCGGGGCCGCTCACTCCTCTGACACAGCCCTGGGGGCGTGCGGAGGACTCTCGGGGCAGCCTGCGAGGGGCAGTAGCCTCGTCAGGCGTGAGTCTGAGCCAGGTCCACGCTAGGAGGAAGGGAGGGGGCGGCCTTGTTCCTGCAGAGTCACGTGTAAATATGAACGTAAACGTGAACGTCATTCTCACCTCTGGGAAGCCTGGGAACAGTCGACTAGGAGAGCGTGTGAGACTTTGGAAGGATCCCTTGGTTTGAGGCTCTGGCTTCATATCTGTCTGGAATCCTTGTGTCAATCTGTGATTAGGCATTAACGCTCACTTACCATTTGTCATTGCAAGCTCCTGTCACTGTTCCCCACGGCCTGTTCTTCCCTGTGATATGATTACGCACGTGGTCAGGTAAAGAGGTGGGCAGAGATGTGCCCTTCCAGCCCCACCACTGGCGACTTTGCTGCTGTGATATTCAGAGGATTTTCACACAAGTTTTCCAGAAACATCACAACTTCAGAGGGCATTTTCAGCCAGTTGTCCTAGCAGATGGGGCACAGAGGGTGGGATGGAGGGGACACGGGTTCAAGCCCTGGTCCAGGAAGATGCCACATGCTGCGGAGCAGCTAAGCCCGTGCACGACAACTACTGAGTCTGTGCTCTAGAGCCCACGAACCACAACTACTGAGCCCACGTGCTGCAACTACTGAAGCCCACGTGCCTAGAGCCCATGCTCTGCAACAAGAGAAGCCACCGCAATGAGAAGGCCACGCACCACAATGAAGAGTAGCCCCCGCTCGCTGCAACTAGGGAAAGCCTGCGCGCAGCAACAAAGACCCAACGCAGCCCAATAAATAAATAAATAAGTAAATTACTTAGTTAGCCTCGCCCCAAGCAAGGTCCACTCCTATCGAAAGAAACATGGCAGATGTAGGCCTTCTGAGCCTCTGGGCAAAACCCCGCCTTCACAGCAGCCTCTAAAAGGCCGAGGACGGGTAAGGAACAGACACGTTTCCTTCAGCCTGTGAGCTAGTGCCTCGTACGTTCTAAGTGGCCAGCGCTCGGAGATGCCACAGGCAGGCCTGTTTTGCTGGACCAGTGTGTGTTTGTGGGAATTTGGATTTTGTGACTCTGAACTCTCTCCCCTTCCACGGAGGTGGGAGGGAGCTATTTTCCCTTGTGCAGTTGGCTAGTTTTCTCTGGTGACGAGATTGACCTGTGTTTGGCGGCACAGAACTGGTTTGCTAAGTACTGAGTCGGCCTCCCCCACCCCTTAGGCAGGTCCTCCTGTTGGTACAGGGGCGCTCAGGAAGCCGAAAACTGGAGAGGAAGCTGGGGTGGGGGCACAGGAAAGCCTCCTGAGGATTAGAGGAGAGCGATAGAGAACCAGAGCCCCCCAGGTGGCCACCAGGATCTGGGCTTGTCTCCTGCAAGGTGGAGATGAGCCATGTGTGGGCGAGTTTGAACCCGGATGTCCTACAGGCTGGTCTGAAGCTCGCTCTGCCGCATTTTAGACGTGGGACTGAGACGGGAAGGTCTCCCCACCGTCTGTTTGTCCGTTTTCTCCTCTTCGAAGTGAACACTTCCTTCCAAGCCTCCTGCACTCAGATGACAACACCCAGCGCCGGCTGTAACGGATGCTTCTGCCCCTCCTTCACCCACTGTGGGTAAAGGATCTCGGGAAATTGGCTGGTTAAATGGTGAGCGCGAACAGTAAACCGGAGGGTTCATGGGTGCCTGGTTACATTTATGTCAACATAATGCAGGAGTCTAGGTATTTTTAAAATACCCTGTTCATTATCCTAAAAAATCTGGTTGGCAACATCACCTATTGGCTCGTCTTGAATAAAGGCCCTAGTTTGCTCTGTCAAAGATCTCGTGTTGCTGGATAGAACTGATGACCAGAGAGAGCCTCTAGGTCCCCGGATGGAAAAGTCTCTTTGTGCCTGTTTATAAAAGGCTGCAGGTGATGGTGGCCTGAGCAGGTAAGATGCATGTGAAATCTGCGTGCTGGGAGGAGCGTATTTTACACGGACGATATTGGAAAGAGCAAAAAAAGGTCATTTTTACCCCCAAGAATTGTGGTTTCCACCTGCTGCTTTTCTCCCTAGAGATGGATTAGATAAAATCCAGCCCAGTCTTCAGCAGCCTCTTTAGATGTTACTGGGTTCTCCCCACTCCCTCTCTGCTGTCCCTACCTTCCCCTCCTCCCTCCCTCCCTCCCTCCTACTTCCTGCCCTCCCCCAATCCATCTCCTTAGAGGAAATAAAGGGTAGTAACAGGTGGTTGACTGTTGGGGCCATTTTCTAGATGGAGATAAATGGGACCACAATTTATAAAGCTCAGGCCTTTCTACCCCTGAGAAATCCTCAGGGATGTAATAATTTGCTTTTGCATTTATTCATTCATTCATTCATTCATTTATTTATATTTATTTTTGGCTGCATTGGGTCTTCGTTGCTGCGCGCGGGCTTTCTCTAGTTGCGGCAAGCAGGGGCTACCCTTCGTTGCGGTGTGCGGGCTTCTCATTGCGGTGGCTTCTCTTGTTGCGGAGCACGGGCTCTAGGCGCGCGGGCTTCAGTAGTTGTGGCTCATGGGTTCTAAAGCACAGGCTCAGTAGTTCCTCAGCATGTGGGATCTTCCCAGACCAGGGCTCGAACCCTTGTCCCCTGCATTGGCAGGCAGATTCTTAACCACTGCGCCAACAGGGAAGTCCCTGCTTTTGCATTTAAATGTGGGAGTGATGCAAAACGAGTCTCACCATCGAATGTTCCTTTTTCTCAAATATTGGCAAGAGCTCTAGTCCTGGGAACCGTCGATTCACAGATGTTCACTGTCTTCCTGTCCTTACTGCCCCTGAGGGGAACTTGAACTTTTATTTCCTAACTCAGCCCACGTGGGGAGACTGACCTCTAGAGGAACCTTTGCTTGTATAGCCATTGCCGAATAGCCTCGTGACCGCAATTTGACGGTAGGGTGGTCACTACCCACTGACTCACAATCTTTTCTTTTTTTAAAACTGGGAGAACTGTATAAACCACATTAAAGAGGAAAGAAAAAACCCTTAATCCTCCCTGACTCAATCTTATTGGCCAATTTCCTGCACATTCCACTGGGGTTGTCTGCATAGCTCTCCCTGTGTTTTGAGTACAGCTGAAACCCACATCTTCACCCCCAATCTGTAGGTGATGTCAGAAGTCCAGAAAGGCCAGATTTAAAATATTTCTTCATTTAAGTAGGTGTTCCTAGAAATAGCTGCATGTACTTGGATAACCCGATAGTTAAATGCCCTGCCTTTGAAATGGCTCAATTTTGTAACACATATGGACATTTGAGCTTCCGTTGCACTCAGCATGTAAGCCCTCACCTTCCAGGTGTAACTAAGGTTGCTAACACCCAGGGTTTATGGATAGCACTTCCGTTCAAGATGAATGGTAACTCATATGCACATCAAAAATGATGAGTCCTTACGGGCATATTGCGATCATCGTGGAGCAACAAAGCACAGACCCTGTTGCTCGGTCTCCCCACCCTCATTTCACTCAGCTCCTCTCCTGAAATTACAGAGTACGCCTTACAGTTAAGTGACACTGTGACCTGTCACCCAGTGTTTCACCTATACCTTAAATTGTACAGTTTGGGCATAGAATTCATTTACTGCTTTATCTTCAAACTTTTGTTACTTAGCCAATTAGAGTAATAATAAATGTCTTGTCCTCGGTTACTTTGTCAAGATGACGGCTTTATTTGGGATGTGATTAACTTTTTTTTTTTTTTTTTTTTTTTTTTGCGGTACGCGGGCCTCTCACTGTTGTGGACTCTCCCGTTGCGGAGCACAGGCTCCGGACACGCAGGCTCAGCGGCCATGGCTCACGGGTCCAGCCGCTCCGCGGCCTGTGGGATCTTCCCAGACCGGGGCACGAACCCATGTCCCCTGCATCGGCAGGTGGACTCTCAACCACTGCGCCACCAGGGAAGCCCCTGATTAACTTCTTTAACTTTGATTTGGCTTTTTCACCACCATGCTTCTCAAAGCCCTGAAGATCATATACCACCAAAACGGTAGCATAACCGAAGAATTACTTAGGCAAACGTTTGTTATAAAATGATACTCCAGAGCAGTGATTCTCAAAGTAGGAACTGGGGAGTTGACCTGTTGTCTTGAAGAGATAGGGTCTCCATATATCCAGAGCTAAACTTAATCTGTTTTTTCAAACCTACCCCCAATCCTTAGTTTCCTATTCTGCATAAGTCGGAACTGCTGTCGTCTCTGGCCTCTGACTCTCCCTTCCTGTTTTCCTGCATCCAGTTACCTACCAATCCCATTCATTCGTGCTTAGCGCCTCCAGTGTCACGCCCCTGCCCTAGTCCAGGCCCACGTCAGTCGGTCTCTGTCCATCTTGTTCCGTACACTGCTCACCCTCCTTGTAGATTTCCTTTTAAAGCATTACCCGGATCTTCACCGCTTACCTGCTGGGGACCTTAATGCTTCCAGGCTGGCGCACTAGAGCCCCCCGAAGGGCCGGCTGAAATGAGGCTGCTGGATCACACCCCCAGAGTTTCTGACTTGGTAGATCTGGCAGAGGGCTCGCCAAATGCTTTCCCTACAAGGGCCAGGTGTTACCTTGACCATCCTCTGAGGACCTCAGCTCGGGGGTGAGCCTGTGCTCTGTAGCTTCTAGGCTTCTCCTCTCTATTCGTTCCGGCTCCCTCCACGCTCCTCTGCTCGGCCAGTACTCCTGGAGTCCCTCTGGTCATGTAGGGATAAGATTTAGCCGCCTTCAGAACAAGCCCTGTATCTTCTTTCCTGGTTCCCGTCAGCTCTGTTGGCAGCCGTGGGCACCGCTCAGCAGAGCGCACTGGGAAGGCAATACTGCTTTTGCAGAGAAACAACTGAGTAGTGCCACGGATGAGCGACTGTCCTGAGGAGAGGTGTAGGTGGCACCATGCTAGGCTGAGGTCATGAGGGCCTCTCCGCGGGCCACCAGGCTGCCTGCGCCTTCAGGCCATGTGGTGACACGCAGAGCAGGTCGGGCGGGTGGCCAGGAGACAGCTATTTAATGGCGGCTGGCTCCTCTTTAGCAGGCGCACCTTTTACTTTTCTCAGCGTTTTTTCTCCTTCCCATTTTCTGTCTTTCAGTCTCCTGTCTCTCTCTTTCTATCTTAGCCTCGGTGCCCTGGGTCTTTGGGGTAGCTTCCTGGGTTGAAGAGGCTTCTGATGTTTACTATAAAGCCACAAACTGCTTCTGAATTTTAATCTGAATATTTGTTGGTGAAATGACATAGGCTAAGAAAGACTGGCCTTGTAGTTAGGACACGTTATCAGGTGTCTGAGTAGCATTTTACACATTAGTGTTTTACAGGAACGTTCTTGTTTAACTAAAACTAACCCTGGACATGGGCACGTGATATCCCCATTTTACAGAAAAGAAAACAGACTCCGAGAATAAGCAATAATAATGCAGGATTCTCAAGGGAAGAGATTTTTCCATCTTTATGTGCATGAAGAATAACTTCTTTGCTTTTATAAAGTAGCACGTTGTAGTTAACAATTGTATTTGGAATCATGGCTACAGGTCTTAGAAAGTTTCTGCCAAGATAAGACTGTGTGACGATTAGAAAATATGATTGGGTGATATTTACCCCAGAAGACTATTAGCAGTTGTAGATCAAGAGTTAAACACACATATGTAGCACATAGTAGATATTAAAAGAACGTATATAAATGTATAAGCAAAAAAAAAGTCTGGAAGGAGCTCACCAAACTGATAACAGGGGCTAGTCATTTTTTTTCTCAACATACTTCTATACTATTAAAATTTTTAATAAGTATATAAATGATAACTTTTTTTTTTTTTTTTTTTTTTGCGGTACACGGGCCTCTCACTGTTGTGGCCTCTCCCGTTGCTGAGCACAGGCTCCGGACGCGCAGGCTCAGCGGCCATGGCTCACGGGCCCAGCCGCTCCGTGGCATGTGGGATCTTCCCGGACCGGGGCACGAACCCGTGTCCCCTGCATCGGCAGGTGGACTCTCAACCACTGCGCGACCAGGGAAGCCCTAAATGATAACTTTTTAAAAAATATTTATTTATTTATTTGGCTGTGTCGGGTCTTAGTTGCGGCACGCGGGCTTCTCTCTAGTTGCGGAGCGCAGGCTCCAGAGCTCACGGGCTTAGTTGCCCCACAGCGTGTGGGATCTTAGTTCCCCGAGCAGGGATCAAACCCATGTCCCCTGCACTGGAAGGCAGATTCTTAACCACTGGACCACCAGGGAAGTCCCCTATAAATGATAACTTAATAGGGGAAGGAAAGAGCTAATGGGAGGAGGAGTGAAGAATCCTAATTTTTAAAAAACAGCAACAATAAGGAAAAGAATCCACCAGCACCTGTGTGGCTGTCTCTTTGCCTTATAAAGGGTCTCCACACTGGCCTGTCCCCTGCAGTGCATCCTGTTTCCCCGTCAGCTCCGCCTCTTTGAAACCTCGCCTTTTGCCCCTTCCTGAAGCCTTTCCTAGTTTCTTCCTTCAAACCTCATGCTAGAAACAATGTCTCCCACTTTTGAACCGTGCTTTCTCGTGGTACCAGAAGTCCTTGTATCATGATCTAAACTCCCCCAAGAAATTTTAAACAAAAATACATCTGTACCCCTTGCAGTATCTCCGGGGCCCCAGCATGCTGAGCTGCTCACTGGTTGAGAACTCCTGCCTCTTGAGATGACTTGCCAGTTAGGCGTTCTTGTCCATAACGGGTGTGCTTTCTGAGCCAGCAGATGGCAACTTAGAGGAGGGGGCACAACGGTAGCAACTGCCTCCTTACAAGTGCTGCAGGTCAGTGTGTCCATGCACATCCTACATTTTATAGCTGATGATGGTAACTAGTAGATGCTACCTGAGAAACTGAAGTCGGCAAAGAGAAAAAGCAGTAGACATAATCTCCAAAAGAATATAGATAACATGATGGAAGTAAAACTGAGCAGTGTGTCCTTTCCACAAGACCTGACAAAAATCCGTCCTCTGTGCTGCTGGCCGCAGTTTGAGAATCATCACAGTGCATTTCGGGGTTGGTGTCCAGTCCTCAGACTCTTCAGCCTTGTCTGGCATGACCAGTGCTTATAGGTCTGTGAACCTTTTTTCTTTTTCCCTCAGCTGCTTCCTTTTCCCAGGGGTCCTGGATGGACATGGTCCCGGCCTTGCTTCTCTGAAGCCTGCACTTGTCTCCAGGTGGATGATTTATATCAGACGCCAGCACATCCCGCCCTGGAGTTCATCCAGCAAATGCTCACCGAGCAGCTGCTCCCAGGCCCTGGAGAGGACTGAAGGTGCACATGGTAGACTTTTTATTTTTGATGCTTTCTGCTGACGTGCCATCTGTCTGTCTGTCTTTTTCCCAGGGCAGTGATGGTGCCCGGAGATCCGTGCTCCTGGACAGTGACGAGCCCTTGGTGTATTTCTATGATGACGTCAGAACATTATATGAAGGTTTCCAGAGGGGCATACAGCTGTCAAGTAAGCATTTGACTGAATCCGTGTGACTAAGGCTTCATGTTTTTCCTTCAGAAAGAGGGGTCTTTCATCAGAAAGCCATATTTGCTCCCAACTTTCTCCCACTCGGTCTGGCTCCCGGCTCCCTGTCTCCATCCATAACTTTCACAGAGTGAGTCTCACTGCACACGGGTCCTGCCGGGTGTGCCCCGTGGCCAAGGGGCTTCCATGGTCACATACGTGTTTCATGGAGAGTCACACGTCTGTTAGCTCAGAATAGGCTCTGACGTTTCTTGCAGTAAAGAGACCTGTTTAATTGCGCCTGATCCAACATTTCTCAGACTTGCTTGACCAGGAGACCCATATTTTGAGAAATGAACACTGACATCCAAGGAAGCGGGGTTCCATCAGAGGCACTTGGGGGGCGTCGGCTCACGGGACTGCCCTTCATCCCTGAGGGTGGCACGAAAGACCCCGGGTACCTGGAAGCTGCCCTGCCTTCCAGCCCCTCTCCCTCCTGCCCCATGTAAGAAACAAAATAGAAATAAAGAAACAAAGACTCAGACCAAAACCCAGGGAGAAAACACTTGCAATCTGAATTCATTGTTTCACGTCTGAGGACCACAGTAGAATCTACCTGATACTTTGTGGAATGAAAGATACAAACGAGAATCCAGGAATATTTATGCGTGTTAAAACGAGAATCTAGGAATATGTATGCATGTTAAGTCCATCCTTTTTTCTTTTTAATTTTTTTCGCCTTTCAGATAATGGCCCATGTTTAGGCTCGCGGAAACCAGACCAACCCTATGAATGGCTTTCATACAAACAGGTGAGTTTTCTGGCTGTGTGGCCGCCTCACGCAAGCCATAGTGCTCGAACATGGCAGTTCTTGGAGCCGTTGAACATTGGGCAGGAAGGAGTAATGAGCTGTAGGTCCGGTGGGCAGAGGGATCTCTCAGTGTTGATGTTGCCTTACCAGAGCCAAATAGTAGTTTTCAGATCCCTCATTTTCACAAGTGGTGTAAAAACAGTTCATGTACGTTGGAAATTTCACATTGCACGATGGTCTTCAGGCCTCACAGAATCTTCAAGTGCTTCTGGGTTACATCACCTTCTTGTCACGTTACTGTTTTGTACAGGCCTCAGCCTATCAATAATCAATATTGTGGCTGGGCCAGCCCTCGTGGTTCATATTATGATTGCAAGACGCCTTTTAGCAATAACCATAAGGAAACTTGGAAAAAATAAAGCTTTCTTACTACAGGACATGGAAATGACACAGCACACCTGGGCCACACAGGGGAGGTCTCGGGTAGGGGGAGAGAGAGCATAGAGCACCTGGGGTTCTGCTTTATTGGGGTCAAAGCTGGGGGCCTAGGGTTTCGAGGGCTCATCTTATTGATGAGTTTGAAACAGAAGAGCCGGAACTTAAAGCACAAGAAGAGAGAAAACAAGTGGCTCAAAAGGTCAGTTATCAACATCAGCCAAGATCTGTAAAACAAAGCAGCCTCCTGCTGGGAGGGGGCCTGGCTCCTTATCTAGCCTTTGGCTGGTGATGCATCAGCCTTGGAAGTGGATAGTCAGCAATCAAAGCTTAAGGCCGGCACTTGCATTACAAAAAGAGAGAAAGCCCAGCCCTTGGGGTTTACACTGCAGTCACCTCTAGTGGTCTGTTCCTCTATCGCTTCTGTTATATATTGGCTGGAGGAGAGAAAGCAGGTCCATTGCAAGTGGGATGTTTGAAGGCAGATTGAAAAATCACTGGGGTTTCAGAAGTACATTTGTACATTTCAGACAGAGGCTGGTGAAGATAAAAAAATAGACTTAAGCTAACTTTGAATTTGTATATTTCAATCACTTTTCCCCCCTAGCCCAGTGATTCTTAGCTTTTGGGGTTAGGAACCCCTGTAAGGTTTTTCAAAGAAAGGTCTGGACCCTCTTTCTAGAGATACAAGTGCATGCATAGAATCCCAATAAGCTCTGAAAACCATCTAGGTACTCGCAGGTTCCCAGCCCTTACACACAAGCAGGAGTTGTGAAACAGTCCATGACGTGTGGAAGTAATAAGCACGTTAATGTCATTCTTGCTGTCGCCTGGCCAGCATTGCTTTCACCGCCATTGGTGCGTGGGGAGGGGTACTATGTGCCAGAACCTACGGGCTTCTGGGGCAGGAATAGGTGTGATTCTATTTTCTGCGGGCGTGGGTGTGGATTTAAAGTGCTCTTGAGAATTTACCAACTGAGAATAAAGAAAAGAATTCCAAATAAAGATTAAAAAACATTTTTTTTTAGTTCATTTGGGGTAGGAATGAGGAGAGGATGAGGGCTGGGGGCAGGGATATAGCCCTGCCTAATTTTTATGAATCCACCTATTTTTACATAGTTGTAATTAATAGTATGCATTTTTGTATTCATTTATCTTACTTAAAATTGTTACAAATACTCTGTTTGATATGGTTTTCATAACTGTAGTATTTACTAGCTGTAGAACATTTTCTTAGAGATTTACCATCATTTACTTAACCATCCAGCCATTGGTCTTTTTTCCCCTAGACTTTTGTGACTTTAGATCATTTTGAAATACATATCTTTGTACCTAAAGTTTTTTCAAACCTCTGGTTAGGATCGGGTTATTTCTAAAGAATAAATTCTCAAGAATAGAATTGTGGAGCCTACTGATAAGAGCTTGTTCTTTTTTTTTTTTAAAGATCTCCCCCAAACTTGTTGTTTGTGTGTTTATATCAAAGGACAAGTTTTGGCCACTTGGTTGCTCTTTATAGACACAGACACAAAATTCTGTGTCCCTGGATTGCTTTTATAATTTTATATAACTGAAGTATAAAAGTATAGAAACTAAAATATAGAAACTCTGACATGTGTCATCTGTGACTTGCAGCTGTTGGGGTGAAGTTCATTTGCTTTGCAGAAGGAACTGTATGATCAGTTTTCTTACAGTGAGTTCTGGTGATTCAAACCTTGAACTTTACAAAAATGTGTAACTAAAGGAATGCCTGTTTGCCCCTGTTCTTTCCCCCCAGGCAATGCTGCTTCTTGGCTGAGATATTAGGCTTGGCCATCGCAGGAAGCCGTGTTCCTTGAGTTGGGCCTGATGCTCTTCCTGATTTTTTCTCCCCTGTTTTAGGTTGCAGAAATGGCAGAGTGTGTGGGCTCAGCACTGCTCCACAAGGGCTTCAAGGCGGCCCCAGATCAGTTCATCGGCATCTTTTCTCAGAACAGACCTGAGGTATTAACCATTAGGCGCTGACCGTACATGGTTCGGAGAGATCTCAGATGGAAGAACCAGTTAGGGTTCACACCTACCTCTGCTTCAGACCAGATTCTTTGTTCTGATTACCTCTGAGAACATGACTTTGTGTTATGCCTTAGAGAGTTACATGTATGAAAACCCAAACCAGGCCCTTCTTAGCCTTTAGGTAGGAAAAAGAAAATCACTTTTAAAGAAAATTATGGTTTTTGTTTTTTTTTAAATCAGGTCCCCAAACAAAAACTAGTCAAGAAAGTCTTAGAACAAATAACTAACAAAGAAGTCTTCCCACTTTAAGGGCTTCCTCTGTGATTAGAAAAATGGCATTAATAAATGACAGAGAAACTTGGATACATTTTTGTCAGTAGCAAACTCTCATCTTTTCTCTCTAAAAGGTCTGGGCTCTCTCTGCCCAGGTTATAAAGTTTAAAATCCCAGGGACCATGGAGAAGGGCCCTCACTGGGAGCTGGCCTTACTTTGGGCAAGCAGACTGTTGTTTAGCCATCCGGGCCCATGTGTGGTGCTTCTGTAAACCGCTGTATTGAATTACATTTAAATGAGAAGCCCCCTGGAGCTATTGCCTGTAGTGTGAGTCAACAAATAGTGGCATAGCTGGTGCAGAAAAATTCAAGCACTGGGCTTGAAGAAATTGGATTGATTCTTAGACCTACTTGGGTCCAAAAGACATGTTGGTTCAACCTCTGTGCTACTATTTTATAAATTAGAGTGGTTTCTCAGTGGTTTTTTTTAAATAAATTTATTTATTATTTTTGGCTGCATTGGGTCTTCGTTGCTGTGCACGGGCTTTCTCTAGTTGCGGCGAGCTGGGGCTACTCTTCGTGCGGTGCACGAGCTTCTCATTGCCATGGCTTCTCTTGTTGGGGAGCACAGGCTCTGGGCGCATGGGCTTCAGTAGCTGCAGCACGCGGGCTCAGTAGTTGTGGCACGCGGGCTTAGTTGCCCCGCGGCACGTGGGATCTTCCCGGACCAGGGCTCGAACCCATGTCCCCTGCATTGGCTGGCAGATTCTTAACCACTGCGCCACCAGGGAAGTTCACGGTGGAGTCCTGATGCCTTCGAGGGTGGGGAGGCCAAGGGAATGTCAGGAACAATGGCACACTTGCATGGAGCAGCATGTCTGTGATGGGGGATGAAGCATTTCACTGTGGTAGAGGGTGGAGTGGCAGGATGAGAGAGAGAGAGACAGCTCCAGGCCAAGTGAATGTGAGTGGGTTGTGCTTGCTTCCCACAGCTGCTGTGCCCTTATCCATGCCATGTGTTCTGCAGATGATGGGCACCACTGAGGATTATAAGCAAAAGAGTGACTCTGCTGCATCTGCCTTGTAGGCGGGTCAGTTGCTGTGTGGCTGATGGGTTTAGAGGAAGATGACCAGTGACTGTGTCACTTCTTTCCTTCCTCACTTTCCTGGGGAGCCTTCCAGGACAGTTTTCCCGGTAGACAATGTGTCCCTCTTCCCCTAGTCCCAGGCCCTACGGCACACTGTGGCCAGATTGCTGTCCCTCAGGGCCCCAGTTGCTGTTTGGCCGAGAAACCCCAGAGGCTGCACCTTGCCAGGGACATAGAGCCAGGCTCCCCCGTGGCCTCAGGCCGGCTCCAGCCCTCGCTCCAGCCTAGCCAGTCCCCACAGCCCTGCTGGGCCATCCCTGCCAGCCTGGTGGCTCACTGATGCCCCCACTCCCTGCTTTTTTTTTTTTAATATTTATTTGGCTGCATTGGGTCTTAGATGCGGCGCGTGGGATCTTCATTGCGGCATGCAGGATCTTTCACTGTGGCACGCAGGCTTCTCTCTAGTTGTGGCATGCGGGCTCAGTAGTTGTGGCACGTGGGCTTAGTTGCTCCGCGGCAAGTGGGATCTTAGTTCCCTGACCAGAGATCGAACCTGCGACCCCTGCATTGGAAGGCAGATTCTTACCCACTGGACCACCCTCCCTGCTTTTTTTTTTTTTAACATCTTTATTGGAGTATAATTGCTTTACAATGGTGTGTTAGTTTCTGCTTTATAACAAAGTGAATCAGTTATACATATACATATATCCCCATATCTCTTCCCTCTTGCATCTCCTTTTACCCTCCCTGCTTTGATCTCACAGTCCCGGCTCCCAGAGTTCCCTTACCTTTCTCTCCACCTTCCCAAATCGTGCTGCTCTTGCAAAGGGCAAGCTCGGTTACCTCCCCCACCAAGGAGGCCCGCTGCAGGCTGTCTTGCCTCTGAGCCCGTCACTCTCATGCTGTTCATCCTCTTTTCACATATTTGCCTCAAATTTTCAGGCAAATTGTACTTTCCTTTTAAGAAGTGGGCAAGTGTTTTGCTCTCATTAGGAATCCCTTTGGTGCCTGGCACATAGTAGTAGATACACAGATGTTAGTTTTGCTACATCTGGTGTCTCCATGTTGAATCTCTATAGAGTATTGTTTTCCCTGGAGTGGTTCCACAATATCTCATTTTCTCACCCTGATCTTTACTTTGTCTTTAGTGGGTGATCATTGAACAGGGATGCTTTACTTATTCGATGGTGATCGTTCCCCTCTACGATACCCTGGGAACAGAAGCAATCACCTACATCATCAACAAAGGTATGTTTGCGGCCTTTAGGGGCACTTTGGCATAGTTATTGGTTAGATACAGAGACTACATTTGCTGATACATGATATGATAGGGATTTTTCCATTTACATCTAACCTCCTGTTCAAAACATGTAGTACTTAACCTGGTGTCAGATGTTACAGTCAAGCTTTTAATATCCCAGAGCTGGTTCCTCACTGTGTCTCTTCACTTCCAGCTGAACTCTCTCTGGTTTTTGTGGACAAGCCAGGGAAGGCCAACCTCTTATTAGAAGGTGTAGAAAATAAATTAACACCATCCCTTAAAACTATCGTTCTCATGGACTCCTATGGCAGTAATCTGTTGGAACGAGGCAAGAAGTGCGGGGTGGAGATCATCAGCATGAAGGCGATGGAGGTGAGTCACCCTGCCCTGCCCACCTCGCTGCAGGGTTTCCCTGAGGTCATTTTGGCTCAAATATGGTGTCCAGGGCGACCACGAAGTCCCAACTCTGGCTGGTCCTGTAGAAGATGGCGAGCAGAAATCTCTGTCTCATTACTGGAAAGAAGAATTCTACCCGCATCCCAGTGTTAATCCGTCACATTTTACAGAAAGTGTTCTCATCAGGCGAGGTGCAGCGCTCACATACTCATTCTAGAGCGCTGACAAGCCACGCCCATAAATGCTGGAAATGGGAATTTCAGATCCAGGCAGAGATTTAAGTTTGTATGTCCTCTTTAGGCTTTAACACCTTTTACTTACTGATTTATCTCTAAAACGGAGCCAGACATAGAAATCTGCCTCATTATTCTTTTCCCCAGGTTGCTTTTATAGGGTCCTGGTGAATTTCTAGCATAGAGGCTTGATTTGGTTTATTTTTGTATTATATTTAAGATTCACATTAATCACAACTTTAAAGGTAACCATTCTAGGAAAATGAGTGTGGTCCATGTTTAAATTGATTGTTTGACGTCGGATCCTACAAGAAGCCAGCCTCCCCAGTTGTTTTTGGATTAAACTTCAATCCAAAACAGTGGGCAAGAGGAGGCCCTTGTTATTATGTGCATATCACGGGAAGTAATCGGTTCAATAGAATAAGTCATTCTCTTTCTGAAAATGTTACAAATATTTTCCTGGAACTGTTATAAATAGGGTTTTGAATTTTATTTACAGTTCTCCTTCTATCAAGAATTTGAGCTACGAGGAAGGATCTATAAAACCTTTCCTGGGGAACTTAGTCGTCACAGAGAATCTGTCATTTGTTCTGTCAGAGCTTCTGCCTCTCTCTGACTCTCACACACACACACACACACACACACACACACACGATAGCATACAACAGGAGTCCATAAGAGCTAATGGGTGTGCTGAATTGTTAAACTGGGTTTTTAACTAGCTTTTCACCTAGCATTTCCCTATTTTTGTATTTTTTACTTGTAACCCCATTTCATAATTATATCTTTCCCCCCATTTTTCCTCTTCCTGCTGCCCGCACCACACACAGACACATACACAAGCATTTTTTTGTCTTTTTTGACTGCTCTGTATGATAAAGAAGTAATCTTAAGATTAAAATTTAGATAAGTAAGTGACCAAAGATTATAATGTAAAGTTTATATTAAAATATTTATAAAAGGCATTGTTTTACATTTACCTGTATAATATGATTCATATTGGGTTTTTAGAATTTTTATAAGTAAAAGATTACATTTTTAAGCAATGAATTTAAAACTAACTTTTTGGTTGATCATGTGATCTGATTTTTATTAATGTCTATTTTTATAGCATCAAAAATAGAAACATTGGTATTTTTGCGTTTTTTCCAATATTGTGTTACGAAAATTTTCAAATATGCAAACAAGTTGAAAGAGTTGAACAGTAGACCACTATATCCCACCAAGAGTCTACAATTAACATTTTAATATATCTGCTTTATCACAGATTAATCATTCTATCTCCTTATTCACTGATTTGTCTTTTTTTATTCATTTTCAGTAGGGTACCAACTTTATCACCCCCGAATACTTCATTAAGTAGAATTCAGTTTTCCTTCTGTTTATGATTCTTTTTTATTTTGGCATTTGGAACCTAAAGATGACAACTTTAATTTTTATAATAGCTGTATTTTTTTCCTAAATAATGACATAAGTCAGGCTTCAGGCTATGAAACTCTCCTGGCAAATAATGGACTAATTTGGATAATTTTTTTTTTTTTTTTTTTTTTTGCGGTACGCGGGCCTCTCACTGTTGTGGCCTCTCCCGTTGCAGAGCACAGGCTCCGGACGCGCAGGCTCAGTGGCTATGGCTCACGGGCCCAGCCGCTCTGCGGCATGTGGGATCTTCCCGGACCAGGCCACAAACCCGTGTCCCCTGCATTGGCAGGCAGACTCTCAACCACTGCGCCACCAGGGAAGCCCCTGGATAATTTTTTTCTAATAAATTAAAAGTCTAATTTCATATAACTTGCTTTATTTTACTTAACATCAATTTTTGAAGAATTAGAGATCTTAAGAAGTTAATGTAAGAATTTTAAAAAGATGAGTGGAAATTTGGATCTGATAAAGATTATTTTAGAAAAAAGATTGGTGGAATTATCACTACTTTAACTCTTAGTTGACTTCCATTTGGATGTCAGTGTTCCTATTTTTAATCAGCGGTCTGTTATATATATAATTTAAAGTGTGATTAGGATTAAAAACTGTTTAAAACTGTATGCTGGGTACAAACTCACTGAGCCCTGAGCCCACCCATCTAATTTCCATTTATTTCTAGGCATGCTCATTCCACATGTTCACTCAAGCTGTTCAATTTTAATAGGAAAAGAATATAAATAGTTCATTAAAAAAATTAATAGATATTAAAGTGTCATGGAGACACCTTCATGAAATAACAACATCAGAATTAGCCCTTGGTAGTAACTGGGAGTCCGCCTTTGCGAAATGCCATACCTCAGAAATGAATCTGTCGTTCTTCACCTTCATAGCCATTCGAGAGTGGTCTTAGAGCTTCTGTCGTGGCCTGTTTTATAATCAGAGGTGCCCCAATCCTTCCTCTGCTCCATGTGGGGAGTACAGGTAGTTGAGCCTCTCCAGAATGGCCACCAGTTAAGTCTGGCAGAGACTGATTTTCTCTCTCCAGATTGAAGATGTCAGTTTTGCAGAACTGGGTGATCACATATCTGTGCTGAGCTCTGGTTTTGGAAGGGTACAGAGCAGCTGTGGTTCTCTGATTACAGTGAAGAGCCAGGCTTTGTTAAAGGCTGTGATAGGAAGGGGAGTGGAAACCAGAAGAACGTGTAAAAGACTTTGATTCCTGTCTTTTGAATAAATCCTATTTCAAAGGCCAGTCCTAATGCCATCGATATAGTTTTATGTAAGAGAGAAAACAACCAGAAAATGGCTTCTTAGAACAATGGGTTCAGGTTAATTAAAATTTCTGTAGTTTATTTAATTTGAAATCTGTGCTGTCTTTGAGTCAGCTGTGAGTGAATCCCATAGAAAAGTCAGCTTGAACTGACTTGATGTGACTTTTGTTCTTTACATTTAAAAAATGTTTCCATTTAAGATTTTTTTTTTCTCTTTAAGGACCTGGGAAGAGCCAACAAACGGAAGCCCAAGGTGAGTGCACCATGTGTGACCCTGCCCCAGCCTCTGTGTAGCTTCCGTGTCTAGTCAGCTCAGAGCCTAGTAGAAATCTTGAGTGATATCTTATGACTTAAAGTTTTCTATTCTATTCTGCTTTATACTGGCTTTTTTTTTTAATGTGTTGTAGCCTCCAGCACCGGAAGATATTGCAATAATTTGCTTCACAAGTGGCACCACAGGTCAGTTTTGAAAAGGAATTATTTCTGAGTGGTATCTGGAAGTGTATATTCCCTGCCTCTTCTTGTGGATGACTTATTCGAGCTATAGATGAACTAGAAGCAGAAGAGACAGAAGTGTTCACGCCTGTCTTACGGTAGCTCTGTAAGACGTTCCCAGAATCTGAGCATGTCCTCAAACATTTATGAAAGGTCACAGTAGGATCACCCGTCTTCCTAGGACAAAGTGTATCCATGGTTTCCAGAAATAAAATCCCTGGATTTTCTTCTCTTACTGCTACACACACCCTCTAAAACTTGCCCATATTAGTAAAGATGGTTTAAAGTAATAAGTTTCATTTTAAAGGATTGCAGATTGCTCAGGAATTTAATGTGACTCACTTTTGGCCTTCATGGGTGTACCTCACACTACAGGCATCAGAGGCTCTAATGATATGGGGTTTCTGGGCTTCTGTCATGTCCGTCATTCTTGGATGGAGTTTCTGTCCTCTAACTTTGTTCTGTTCATATGTGTTCACAGGCAACCCCAAAGGAGCACTGATCACCCATCGAAATGTAGTGAGCGATTGTTCAGCATTTGTTAAAATAACAGAGGTAAACTTTGGGGATATTGTCATCTTTCTTCATATCCATTGGTTGGCATCAGGCCTCAAGAATGAAGGTGGTACCTAGAGGGGTGGGATAGGGAGGGTGGGAGGGAGGGAGACGCAAGAGGGAAGAGATATAGGAACATACGTATATGTATAACTGATTCACTTTGTTATAAAGCAGAAACTAACACACCATTGTAAAGCAATTATACTCCAATAAAGAGATTTAAAAAAAAAAAAAAAGAATGAAGGTGGTAAAAGCCCCACTATCACGTTAGGCATGGGCTGTATTTGAAACACTGTCTGAAATATAGATAAGGTCTGAGCTTTCATACATTCACCTTCTCCCAAATAGTTTTCACTGTGGACCTAATCCCCAACTCCTGCTGTGACCGTTAAGATGAATTGACAGATAGAATTTATTACATCTTTTATATGGTAAAACTTTATTTGGATACTGCTCTATAAATGTTTCCAGGAAAGGTCAGAGAAGAACTGACTGTCTTGTTTTTATCTCCTATTTTAGTATGGAAAAGAATTAATTTCTTTAAGTTGACAAAGAAATGTTAAATGCTGCTGAAGGTTTTTTGGATTATTATTGTTTTTATTATTTATTATACTTGATGTGATTTGGCTTCCACTTTATAAGAAGGATTAAAGCCTCAAACTTTAGTTATTTCCTATAACCTTAAAGTTTGCTTTGTAAGTATCTTAGTCTGCCTGGGCTGCCGCAACAAAATAACACAGACTGGATGGCTTAAACAACAGACATGTATTTTCTTGCAGTTTTGGAGGGTAGAAGTCCATGATCGAGGTGCCAGCAGGTTTGGTTCTGGTGAAGGCTCCCTTGGCTTGTAGACCGCAGGCTCCTCACCACCCCTCTCCCCAACCTCTCCTCTGTTTGCATACGGAGAACAAGAGAGAGGTTTCTGGTGTTTCTTCCTGTTCTTACAAGGGCACCAGCCTTATTGGATCAGGGCCCCACCCTCATGACCTCATTTAACCTTAATGACCTTCCCTGTCTCCAAATACAGTCACTTTGGGGGCTAGGGCTTTAACATATGACTTTGAGGGGGGTGGTCACAATTCAGTCTGTAACACCAAAGTCTCTTTCAAACTGCCTTTTAAAAAAGTACTTATTGAATAATATAATGAATGCCTTTCCCTCATATCCTTTGCACACTTTTACATAATTTGCTTTTGCAAATTACATGTCTCTGGGAGGGCTCCATATGGTCTACTTTTTGTGGTAGGAGCCTGTGCTTAATGGTTTTGGGGAATGGGCACCTTTGGCGACTGCAGAAGCTCGATCTCACTTTCACTTATACTTACACTTTCTTAATCCTGTTGGTATATACTTTCTAAACAGAGTTCAACATTTAGTACCTTACCAAGTGAAATTTTAATTTCCTTACTGACCTTCAAAGAAAACTTAAAATTCATGAATCGTTGCAGTAAATGTTTACAGTTAATGTTAATATTAAGATTAATAATTCATAATTTATAATAATAAAATGGAAAATTCCTGGAAATTCTAATGCTTTTCTGCCTGCCTGGTGTCTTTGCTTTCCAGGGTGCATTCACTCCTTCCTCAGATGATACTTTGATCTCTTTCTTGCCTCTCGCCCACATGTTTGAGAAAGTTGTAGAGGTAGGCACTGAGTTTTATTTTGTTTGTGCACATGTGTTTGGTTGTGTTCTGCTAAGTTGTTGTGTTTTACAGAAAGCACTTGTCTTGAATGCCAGTGACACAGACGTTTCATTTTTACCATTGCACACATGCATGAGTGGTTCATGCAGATAAGTTTGAGTGTGCAGACTATCCTCTATGTAGAGAGTTCTTTGCTCAGGCCCATTTTAGAAATTGAGCTAATTATTTAAGAGTATAATTTTTTTTCTGGGTCCAGATACTTGAACTTTAATACTCATTTTAAAATTGGAAACTCAGACTTTTGAAGGACATGAATATGGACATGAATTCAGAAAGATGAGCTGTGAATGTAGAATTTTTATGAATACCATCCCACAAAGGCTGGTGAGGCTTCAGTTCTGTAAGAAGTCTCTATTTTTTTTTTTTTGGCCACGCCATGCGGCTTGTGGGATCTTAGTACCCCGACCAGGGATCGAACCCGTACTCTCTGCAGTGGAAGGTGCGGAGTCCTAACCACTGGACCACCACGTAAGTCCCAGAAGTCTCTATTTTTGACTGTGCTTGCTCGTAAGGCACAAGTTGACTTCAGACTCATTTTTTCAGCAATATTCCAAGTGCCTTTGGCAAAGCGGGATGATCTTCAGCTGACCTCTGCCTGAGCTCCTCATACACAAGTGTGTGCCTAATTTAAAAACTGACCAAGAACCATCTTTTTTCCTTCTTGGACAGTTTTGGATTGTACGCTTATAGGAGAAACAGTGAGCACTGCTCACTCATTTAATGAATGTTCACGGAGCACCAGCTGGGTTGCAGGTACTGGGCAAGTATTAGAGAGAGAGGGGTGACTGATAAAATCCCGGCCCTTTGACTAGCTGCCGCCCTGTAGGATTCACTTCCCCCAAAGGATCAAGGATCTTCCATCTGATACTTGTGTCTCCTGCACACCTCAGGAGACCTTGTGAGTTTACAGAGTGATTGCAGACATGTTGACAGTGGACCGTAAGTACCTAACTAGTTTTCAAAGTGTGCCCAGGAGGCAGGCCGCACTGAACAGAAACCTCCGAGCTTTAATTTTTAAACAATGAACCTTTCTAGTTGTTTCTGCTTTCAAGCCTGAGACCGTTTGTACTTCCGTTGCATCATCTCTTGAATCTCTCTTTCTTTTTAAAATTTAAAACAGGCAGACTCTTTGTCAAGTGCCTGTGGCTTGCCAGTGCAGCTTGCATCAGACAGGAAAAAATGCAGGCACTAGGTTATAGCCGAATGCAAACTGCTGTGGTATAGATGGCCTAGTGCCTCAGCCGCAGCGTATTCTGACTACTCAGAATTTTTTAGTTAGATTCAAATAGAAGAGATGAGACTTTAAAAAGCTAAGGCAAGTAGCTAAGTTTTTTTGATGAGAATAAGTTAGACCTAAAGTTTCTGGAAGGCTAAAAATACTTGGGTTATCGAATACCATGTCATTCATTCAGCAGATATTTATTATTGAAGCTAAAATAGCAGAACCTCTCTGATCATCACTGAAAACCACATTCCCTGGTTTCTTACTAGTCCCTTTATCTTCAGGGTAAGCAAGAGCAATGCCACATTCCCGTGTTGTACAAGGACCCAAGGACACAAGAACATTGTTTTAAAAGCTCCCTACATTTAGGAACTTTATGATTTCTGGAAGCTGGTCTGAAATGCTAAAACTGGAGCCTTGTGTGTCTGTGTGTGTTGTGTAATCCCTGCTGCAATGATGACATGTTGGATATTTCTGTTTACCTCTCTAGTGTGTGATGCTGAGTCACGGAGCTAAAATAGGATTTTTCCAAGGAGATATCAGGCTGCTTATGGATGATCTCAAGACCCTTCAACCCACCATCTTCCCTGTGGTCCCCAGACTGCTGAACCGGATATTTGACCGAGTAAGTGCCAAGCGAAGAGCAGGGGCAGAGCTCCGGACCTTGAGTCCAAGACTGTGTGTGACCATGGCCACTGCCCTTACTCTCTCTCGAGGGACTGCAGTTTACCCCTCTGCTAATAAACCTGAGTGCGTTTACCTCCCAGAGCTGTGAATGAGGGTTATAAGAGAAAGCGCCTATGGACACACCTTGTAAACTGGAAGGCACAATACAGGTGTGAGGTGGAGGTGGTTTTATTTTCACGATAAACTCTTTGAGCCTCTGTTTTCTCATCTTTACAGTGGACTATTACCTCCTCCATCTCATAAAGATGCTAATTACATCATATGAAAAGGCTTTATAAATTGTAAAGCTCCACTGCATGAAAAATATTACTTACTTAGCCACCCTGAGAGATGTGACTAAACCAAGCCAGGGACCAAGAGGAGGTGGTGAGCCTTTAGAGCACGGACCCCACAGCTGGGGCAGAACCCCGTGTGGTGTGAGCAGTCTCCAGAATGAATTTGGACTGGGTGGTTCTAATACTCTTTATTTTGAGACATGGCTTTCGTCATCTATGAGAACCTTCTCATTTTTTTTTTAATTTATTTATTTTTGGCTGCATTGGGTCTTCGTTGCTGCCCACGGGCTTTATCTAGTTGCGACAAGCGGGGGCTACTCTTTGCTGTGGTGCACAGGCTTCTCATTGTGGTGGCTTCTCTTGTTGTGGAGCATGGGCTCTAGGCACGCGGGCTTCAGTAGCTGTGGCGTGCAGGCTCAGTAGTTGTGGCACGTGGGTTCAGTAGTTGTGGCATGCGAGCTGTAAAGTGCAGGCTCAGTAGTTGTGGCGCACGGGCTTAGTTGCTCTGCGGCATGTGGAATCTTCCAGACCAGGGATCGAACCTGTGTCCCCTGCATTGTCAGGCAGATTCTTAACCACTGTGCCACAAGGGAGGTGCCAATCTTCTCATTTTCTTAATAGTTCTTTTTTAAAAAACTGTAAAACAGCTTTATTGAGACATAATTCACATTACATGCAATTCACCCATTAAGTGTACAATTCAAAGGATTTTAGTACATTCACAGAGTTCTGCAACCATTATTACAGTCCATTTTAGAACATTTTTATCACCTCAAAACGAATGTGGTATCATACTCCACCCGGCTACCTCCCTCCACCCCCCAAAAAACTCATCTACTTTCTGAATCTATAGATTTCCCTATTCTGGATTTTCATGCGAATGGAATCATGCAATATTCTTTTGTTGCTGGCTTCTTTTGCTTAGCATGCTTTCAAGGTCCATCCATGTCATAGCATGCATCCATACTTCATTCCTTTTAATGGCCAAATAATATTCCACTGCATGGATACAACACATTTTATTTATCCATCCATCCATTGATGGGCATTTGGGTTGTTTCCGCTTTTTGGCTATTATGAATAATGCTGCTGTGAACATTCACGGGCAAGAGGCTGTGTGGACATGTGTTTTCATTCTCTCGGGTATGTGCCTAGGAGCAGAATTGCTAGTCATACAGTAACTCTGTGTTTAACTGAGGAACCGCCGGTCTATTTTCTAAAGCAGCTGCACCATTTTACATTCCCACCAGCAGTGTATGAGGGTTCCAGTTTCTCTACATTTTCATTGACACTTGTTATTATCTGACTTCTTATTATCTCGCCATCCTACTTATTGTGAAACCTTCTTGCTTCTTGACTTATTAGATTTTTGCTCAGGCAAACACCACGCTGAAGCGATGGCTGTTGGACTTTGCCTCCAAGAGGAAAGAAGCCGAGCTTCGCAGTGGCATCATTAGAAACAACAGCCTGTGGGATAAGTTGATCTTCCACAAAATACAGGTAGCACATTGACTCACAACGGTTATTTGTCATGTAAACTCCTTTGCATTTCAAACTTTCTGTGAGGGCTCTTTTTTTTTTTTCAATTGAAGTATAGTTGATGTACAATATTATATAAGTTACAGGTGTACAATATAGTAATTCACAGTTTTTAAAGATTATACTCCATTTATAGCTATTATAAAATATTGGCTATATTCCCTATGTTGTGCAATATATCTTTGTAGCTTATTTTATACCTAATAGTTTGTACCTCTTAATCCCCTACCCCTATATTGTGTGAGGGCTGTTTTTAAAAGAGAAGGTAAGAGACAGAATTTCTGGCACATTTCTAAAAACTAAGGACAAAGCCATTAGCAAAACCTCAGTGTCAAAGATAAGTCTGAACAGTGTTTAGCTATCCAGGGCAGAAAATGAATCAGGTAGCATAGCCTTTCTGATTCTCCATTTTGTTTTACCGTTCTGGAACTCTTGAGGTATGCTTTATCAGAATAAAGATAAAGAATACGGAATAATAAAGAATATGGAATAATATTATGTCCTCCAGAAGGTGGTGGTTGCCATAAACCCACGACACTCTTGTTCTAATTCCTTAAAACACCTGCAGGTATAGAGGTGTTGCTTTATTTTCCACACCTGTTGAGAGTAAATGGAGTGGTTTCGGGTGGAACCAAACTCCAGTCAGGTGTCCCCCTTGGGGTGCCTGTGCGTCGTTGGGCGCAGTGAGTTCTGTGCAGCCTGCAGACAAGGAGCTGGTGGGTTAGAGTATTGGGGTTCCCTGAAGGAATCTTTGAGAAGCCCGCCACCTTCCAGTCACTTGCCCCTCACCCTCTCCCCTCTCCCTGCCTTGCAAGTCGAGCCTGGGAGGAAAAGTACGGCTGATGATCACAGGAGCAGCGCCCGTGTCCGCCACCGTGCTGACCTTCCTGAGAGCCGCGCTGGGCTGCCAGGTGAGGTGACTCCCTCTGCACCTCCCTCTGGGCTCGGACCGAGTCATGCCCAGAAGTCTGCTTTCCAAAAGGCACTCTTCTTCTCCGTGTGCCGTATTTTTGTTAAGATCATGTTATTCCTAGATTGCTTGGAGAAAGGGGTATAGGCACACCTCGGAGATACTGCAGGTTCAGTTCCAGACCACTGCAATAAAGCCAATATTGCAACAAAGCCAATACCGCAGTAAAGCCAGTCACGTGAACTTTTTGGTTTCCCGGTGCATATAAAAGTAATGTTTACACTAGTCTGTAGTCTGTTAAGTGTGCAATAGTATTATGTCTAAAAAGCAATGTATATATCTTAATTTAAAAATACTTCATTGCTAACTGTCATCTGACAACGCAGCGTTGCCACAAACCTCCAATTCGTAAGAAACGCAGTATCTGCAAAGCGAATAAAATGAGGTGTGCCTGTATATATCTTTTACCCCAGGCAGAATATGCGTTTGTGTCTACCACTGGGTAATTTTCTCTAGGGTAAGGCACAAAAGATGCCTTTAGATCAGGTGTGAGGGCATGGGGGTTGGCAGTAAGTGATAAGGCGACCTGCAAAGCATGCAGAGACCCTTTCTTAAAGGGGAGGGGGAGCCAGCAGAGCCTGGGTGATAAGTAGCCGAGCCGACTGGGCAGGTGGTGCACGGCGTGACCTGTGAATGACGTTGTCTCCTATGTGGGTGAATACGTTGGGTGCTGTAATAAAGCGTGTTGTAGTGTATCGGCTGAGGTTACCAAACGAGCTAGAGGAGCTTAGTTACTGAGCACTTGCAGCAGAGGTGTGACTGTGCCCCTCTCTTCCTGTCCCGTCTCTTGGTGACCCAGTTCTACGAAGGCTATGGACAGACCGAGTGCACTGCCGGGTGCTGCCTGACTGTGCCTGGGGACTGGACCGCAGGTATGACGGCAGGACTTTCCTTACTGGGATCTTACTTTGGGCATTGGAATTACTGGAACTGGGTTAATAAACCAACCTAAACAAGTGCTGTGTCTCTGATGATTAGGCCTTGAGGTCAACAATCTTGGAAACCAGAGGGCCCTGTGGCAGAGTGGGATGTGACTTTGAGGCTCTGACTGTCAATCTGGGTGGGTGGCAACAGAGACTTACATAGATCCTGAAGCTCACATCTAGAGATGGTGCTCTTTATACCAGGTTCAGAATGTTTGGCCCAACAGAGCTTTCCAGGAATTGATTGGGGCCTAAGTGTTTGCTGGTAAATTTTAATTAAATTTCCAGAGACTCCAGACAGAAATAAACACAAGTCCTTTGTCCCAAAAGGGAAAAACAGAGGAGGACAAACTGTCCTGCATGAGGTGTTTTGCGTCAGGAGTTGATGATGCACATTATATGTGCTTCATCCCAGCATCCCTGTGAGAGAAGCCCTGTTACCTCTGCAAGGACACGATTGATTGTTGGCTAAAAAGTATGTCAGTAATGTATAAGAATTTACACGGCTTTATGTTTTGGAGCCAGGATTCCAACCCAGGTCTGACCACAAAACTTCTATGCTTTCCCCTGTCCCACACCGGCAGTGTATTCTACACTGTGATAAATAAATTCTGTGATTTGTTTGCTGTTTTACACATATGAGCATCTAGTGACATAGATTCTAGTATCAAGCACTTTCTAGTAGCATAATTCCGCTGCGATTGGCACTAACAGTCTGTGAACCTTTTTCATGGTGTTTGTTTAATTTTTAAAAAAATAAATTTATTTATTTATTTATTTTTGGCTGCGTTGGGTCTTCATTGCTGCGTGCGGGCTTTTTCTAGTTGTGGCGAGCAGGGGCTACTCTTCATTGTGGTGCATGGGCTTCTCATTGCGGTGGCTTCTCTTGTTGTGGAGCACAGGCTCTAGGCACATGGGCTTCAGTAGTTGTGGCACATGGGCTCAGTAGTTGTGGCTCATGGGCTCTAGAGCGCAGGCTCGGTAGTTGTGGCACACAGGCTTAGTTGCTCCGCGGCACATGGAATCTCCCCGGACCAGGGATCGAACCCCTGTCCTCTGCATTGGCAGGTGGATTCTTAACCACTGCGCCACCAGGGAAGTCCCTGTTTGTTTAATTTTTAACTCCTCATCCTTACCAGCTAGAGAATTTGAATAGTGACTTCTTTAAGCTAAAATTATCAAAACATAGGAAGAATGATTTGTGATACTCTTAAAACTTAGTCTAATATCTGTTATTTTTGTTTTGGGAAAAGAACCCAGTCCTAGCACCCTTTGGCGAGAGAGTTAAGTGAGCTGTGAAAAGAATCCCTGTCCTGTCTTCATAAACTTACATGTAAAACATGTTCGTTTATAATCAAGGGAATAAGGCTGTATTGGTCAGAACCATCGGACCTGTCAAGGTCTGTTCTTACAGAGAACGGGGACGTTACGTCTGTATGAGGGAGAGCAGGGCCATCAGATCATAGGAACTTTCCTAGGTGAAAGTTTCAGGAAACCTGCTTCCAGGTGTTCAAAGAAACCCTGAAAATGAGCAGCCAGATCATTTATACTTTGAAAAATAATTTGGAGCATCAGACTTGGGAAAGCTCCCTAAGAGACTTTTGAATGTCTTTGTCTCTTTTCTAGGAATAAACTCTGTAATTTACCAGGGGGAGACAGGCTGTGATTGCCAAAACCAGAGGTTTATACCCTCTGTTCTCATCGTGAGTGGGCATGTTTGTGATAAAAGTGATCTGTCCGAAGGATACCGGTAGTCACAGTAGGAGTGATCATCTTTTATTTGATATACAGGCCATGTTGGTGCCCCAATGCCTTGCAACATTGTAAAGCTCGTCGATGTGGAAGAAATGAATTACATGGCTGCCAAGGGCGAGGGCGAGGTGAGTGAAATCCCGCAGTCACCCCCTCACTGTGGGCTCCTCCAGCAACCAGCCACCTCTCAGCACCACAGCGCGTAAAGCCACTGAGCTTGGTGTTGCTGGTGACCCTGAGTCACACAGCCTTCTTTTTGACGGTACATTTATGCCTAACTCGCAGGGCGGGTAGGGAGGTGGGGGGCACTAATGCCTGCCTTCTGCTGCCAGCCACGATGGGGCCGTGGGCCCAGGGGGGTACCGAGGCTCCAGGGCCTGAAGTCCTGTCTGCTCATTGCCCTCCATGCCTGTTAGTGAGCTACTGGCTAGAGGAAGGAAGGCCAGATTGCTTTGGGATTTCACCCCCTTTGGGGTTTTCCAGCAGCTCTGATCCAGAGCCTAGGGTGAGCGTGAGTCCTGGAACTTGACTGCAGCCAAGGCCATTATGGAAGGGGAGTGAGGGGTTGGAGGTGCTGCCATGATGCCAGCGGGGCTCTGGTAGCTCCCTCTGCATCTGGCATTCAGGGTCTGGCTAAAGGCTGGGAGACACACACACACACACACACACACACACACACACGAGTTTTCTCTGGAGAAGCCCCAGTCAGTGCTCTTAACAGATCATCTTTTCCCCCCTCCAGTTTTGTTGAGATATAATTGACATCCAGCACGGTGGGAGTTTAAGGTGTACAGCATCATGATTTGACTCGCATATATTGTGAAATGATCACCGCAGCGAGTTTAGTAAACATCCATCATCTCATATAGATACAAAAAAAAGAAGAAATGTGTTTTTTTCCCTTGTGTTGAGAACTCTTTAAGATCTGCTCTCTCAACAACTTTAAAATCTTCCATATGGCTGTGCTAACTGTAGTCGCCATGCTGTACATGACACCTCTGGTCCTTATTTATCTTATAACTGGATGTTTGTACCTTTCATCCACCTTCTTCCAACTCCCACGCCTCCCTCCCGATCTTTTTCCCTCAGGTGTGTGTGAAAGGGGCTAATGTATTTCAAGGCTACTTAAAGGACCCAGCAAACACCGCAGAAGCTCTGGATAAAGACGGCTGGTTGCACACAGGGGACATTGGAAAGTGGTTACCAGTAAGTGGTCCCCTCCCCTGTTCACAGACGCTTTTGTTCCACCGTAGGGAAGAAAAAAAACCCACGTTGCAGTGGCACCCTAACTTTGAAAAAGTTAAAACTGGCACCCTAACTTTCAAATCTGAATGAGATCCTTGCCAGGTAAAGTAATCTTGGTTGTAGGTTCTTCCCTTTCATCACTTTAAGTATATCATGCCACTCCCTTCTGGCTTGTAGAATTTCTGCTGAGAAAGCAGCTGTTAACCTTATGGGAGTTCCCTTGTATGTTATTTGTCGTTTTTCCCTTGCTGCTTTCAATAATTTTTCTTTGTCTTTAATTTTTTCCAATTTGATTACTATGTGTCTTGGCGTGTATCTCCTTGGGTTTATCCTGTATGGGACTCGCAGCGCTTCCTGGACTTGGGTGGCTATTTCCTTTCCCATGTTAGGGAAGTTTTCAACTATAATCTCTGCAGATATTTTCTCTAGTCCTTTCTCTCTCTCTTCTCCTTCTGGGACCCCTGTAATGCAAATGTTGTTGCGTTTAATGTTGTCCCAGAGGTCCCTTAGGCTGTCTTCATTTCTTTTCATTCTTTTTTCTTTATTCTGTTCCACAGCAGTGATTTCCACCATTCTGTCTTCCAGGTCACTTATCTGTTCTTCTGCCTCAGTTATTCTACTATTGATTCCTTCTAATGTAGTTTTCATTTCAGTTATTGTATTGCTCATCTCTGTTTGTTTGTTCTTTAATTCTTCTAGGTCTTTGTTAAACATTTCTTGCATCTTCTTGATCTTTGCCTCCATTCTTTTTCCGAGGTCCTGGATCATCTTCACTATCATTATTGTGAATTCTTTTTCTGGAAGGTTGCCTATCTCCACTTCATTTAGTTGTTTTTCTGGGGTTTTATCTTGTTCCTTCATCTGATACATAGCCCTCTGCCTTTTCATCTTGTCTGTCTTTCTGTGAATGTGGTTTTTGTTCCACAGGTTGCAGGATTGTAGTTTTCTTGCTTCTGCTGTCTGCCCTCTTTTATGGTGCTTTATACTCCGAAATTTTTATTGTTTTGAAAAATACCCCCCCCCCAATTAATCTCAGAGTACCCAAGCTATTTATTTTTTTCATAGACATTATGGTACTTCACTGTGGTTCTTTTTTTTCTTTTTCTTAATATTTATTTATTTATTTATTATTGATTTTTTTTGGCTACGCTGGGTCTTAGTTGCAGCATGTGGGATCTTTAGTTGCAGCCTGTGGACTCTCAGTTGTGGCATGCATACAGGATTTAGTTCCCCAACCAGGGATTGAACCCAGACCCCCTACATTGGGAGCTTGGAATCTTACCCACTGGACCACCAGGCAAGTCCACCCAGGCTATTTAGAAATAAATTAAGTCCCTCTTTCCAGACTCAGGAGGGATGAAGTATCCGTTCTAATTCTGACTATGTCTCTAAGGAGCACATCTCATAATCTCCCTGGACCTCAGTCGGCTCCTTTTGGAAACGGAGGAAAACTGATGTGGGCTGAGAGAACTTTCCAGTGGATGACTCTCCGAAGCGAGAGAGTGGCCTCGGGTGGGGATGGGGGTTTTGTTTACGGGAGATGGGGAGGTGGGAGCTACTGGCATTTGGCGAGTCTGGTCTGGAGATTCTCGCATCCCCACAGTCATCATGGGGGCAGCTGACACCCCCTCCTGCCCCCGCCCTGGAACAGGGACAGAGGGGAGTGAGCTGCTGCCTCTGCAGCCCCTGCTCTGCGCAGAGCCCTGTGGCAGGATGAGCGCGTCTCTGCTCTCGAGGACCTTTACCCCATCGAGCGGCCAATTCAGATATGAGACAAAGTGAAGCTTGCTGAGCTGAAGGGAGCAAGTGGGGTGCTCTGGTTGGCTGGGAGTGAGGGGGGCTCCCAAGTCCCTTCTCTGTCTCTCTACTCTGCTCAGTGGCCTGGGGGAGGTTACATAATCTCTCTAAGCCTCAGTTTGCCTCTCTGCAAAATGGGTTAACAGCTGACCCCTGCCAGAGGTTATTAGGATTAAATGATAGTGTACAGGAAATGCCTGCTGCTGAGGGGAAAGCAGCTGCTGGACCTGCTCATAGGCCGCTCCCCGCCCTCCAAACAGAATGGCACCTTGAAGATCATCGACAGGAAAAAGCACATCTTTAAACTGGCACAAGGAGAGTACATAGCTCCAGAGAAGATTGAAAACATCTACCAGCGAAGTGAACCTGTCGCTCAGGTGTTTGTCCACGGAGAGAGCTTGCAGGTACGCACTGCCCCAGCCATGAATTCTGTGGCTGGCGTGGCCTGGGCCTAGAAGTCCAGGGCCTTTCAGTGTGATGGGAAGTTTGCGATGGGTGTGAGTTGACTTTCATGTCTTATGTGCTGGAATATTATCAACATGTTGCTGATTTTTACTGCTTGGCATTTCTTTTTTTTTTTTTTTCATCTATTTTGTAACTGGAAACATGTACCTCTTATTCTTGGCAATTCTTATCCAGAAAAGTTTTTTTCTCTTTAATTTCATATTACCAAGGGAAGTTGGATAGGAGTACCAAGGGAGTGGGTAAAATAAGCTTCTAATTTAATTATGAGGGGAAATATTGATATACAGGTTATAAGAAAGTTTAGAATTTTCAAACATATTAAACCCAACTTATTTATGATATGTCTCCTACGTCATTTTTGAGCAAATGGTGGTTGTGAGCCAACATATCTTAAAGTCGAAAACCAACATCAGTATTGCAATGAAACATCATTTGCTAAAATTTTGGACAGATGGTGGGAAGGAAGAGAAGGGTGTCTGGTTTCCTGAGGGTTAATATTTCTACAAATCTTGAAATTTTCAAATAATTGTGGAAGAATATTTTCTTATAAGAAAGTGAACCTATTTTTCTTCAAGAGTGCACCTATTTTTCTTCGACCTGGAATCATACCCATGCCTCTAATTTTTATTTAGTTTCATTGTCACTAAATTGTAAAGAATGAGGTATTAGAGTTTTTTCTAAATGAATCTGCATACATTTTCTCTTTTTATAAAGCAGTTATCTGATATCTATCCCCTTGTTTGCTTATTTGACCCTGTTTTATTTTTAAAAATATATATAAGAGTAAGTAAAAATTAGGGTTTTATTAGGTTTCTATTTCCAATAGTTCTTTTAAAACCTTTATTGCAAAATCCCCAACGCTGTCTATATTGCAGAGGCAGGAGTTAACCTGGGCCCCACGGACTCTTGGGCTGGTAACATGCTCTGAAAAGAGGATCTGTAACTCCCATCAGATTCTCCCAGGGGCCCAGGCTGCAGATAATAAAGAACCACAATTTTAGAGCATCTGGATCAAGCCCTTTAATAACTTAACTTGTCTCTGTTAAAGGCATTTCTCATAGCAATTGTGGTACCAGACATTGAGACGGTAGTTCCCTGGGCCCGGAAGAGAGGCTTTGAAGGCTCCTTTGAAGAGCTGTGCAGAAGCAAGGTAGGTTCCGAAGTGTGCAGCCTACTCCTGACCCGCCCTTCGCATTAAGTGCAAAGTTCAGGGACTCCTGCCACGGGAGTAAGGATCTTACTTTTCTTGCCTTATTAGGGTGTCCAAAAAGCTGTTCTGGAAGACATGGTGAGACTTGGGCAGGATGCTGGCCTAAAACCATTTGAACAGGTAAGACTTGCATCCAAGTGTATGAATTCCTGCAAAACGGGTTTCTGACTGGAGGATGTTTTTTATGAATATATGATAGAAGAGGATGAGGTGACGTAAAGACATCTGTGTGGAAGGGGTAGTGGAGTGGTTTGGCAGGGCAGGGGATTTTTGTTACCAAGGGTATGAATTCTCTTCCCGGAGGTCAGGCTACAATCCTGATTCTGTACTGACAAGAGGCCACTGCCCTTTGCTGAGACAGTGCAGCGGGACCTGGCCTGAGAGGCTGGCTTGAATCGCCCAGAAGGGTCTTTATCCCTTGGGAAGCTTAAGTGCTTTTTAGACTCAGGTGGCCTCCGTTCTCCTTCCCTCCTTTGACTGCCTGGTTTCTTTGCAGGTCAAAGGTATTTGTCTCCACCCTGACTTATTCTCTGTCGACAACGGCCTTCTGACCCCTACAATGAAGGCTAAAAGGCCAGAGCTTCGGAATTATTTCAGGTCACAGATCGATGAACTTTATTCCACCATCAAAATCTAATGCGAGGAAGGAAGCTGGGAAGAGGCCGTATGCCTCTGCGGTCTTCTCCCGCCCATGGCCTCAGTGGGTAGTTTTGACAACAGCAAATAGGGAAGGAGCGTCTTTGTCTGCCTCGTGCGTTCACATTCTCGTCATAGGAAGCTTAGAGGGAATGGAACACTGCCTTATGGTCACCTCGCATTGCAGACCATGTTCACGGTGATATACAATTTCCAAAATGAGCCTTAAAAAAATTGTAAAGGGGAAACTATAAATGTGCTAAGTTATTTACGACTTCCTCAGTTTAAAAAGAGGGTGAAAACTTGTCTCCCTTTTTTGCTAACCAAGTGGTTAGGACTTTGCTATTTCTGAGATGTCTGCTACTTGCTGCAAATTCTGCAGGTGTCTGCTGCTCTGAAGAGTCCCGTGCACTGGAGGGGACCGTCCCTTATAAACAAGAACTGTCCCAGCTGCAGGAGGTCGCAAGTGGACCAGAGGTTTTTTTTTTTAATCCCTGCCACCGTACCCTCCCCATCTCACGTGACCCTTCTGATTAACCCCTGTCACCCCTGTCGGAGCAGAGGCTGGACCTAACTCAGAACAGCGCAGGTATGGACGGGCGGCCGCTCACCAGAGCGGGTGGATTCTGGCATCCACAGAGCAGAACATTCGCTGACCCTCTTCTCCAGACCCAATTCCCTCCCTCCGTCCCTTCCCAGGGGTTATTTTAAAATCTGCCTTAGACTCTGCAGTGAAGACAAGCATTTCAACAAGGAAACAATTACCTGGATCAGCCATGTTCAACTGTGACGCCTGAAGAACCGTCCACTTTATCTTCACTGAACCCGTCGCTCTGTCTGTGATGGTTTTTAATGTGGTTTTCATATCAGAAGAGTACGTTGTGATTAAGTGGCTTTTTTTCCCCAGAATAAACTCTCAGGCAAGGCATGTCTTTAAAAATATTAAGGAAGTAGATGCACTTGGGTACTTATTGAAATGGACGGTAATTAATAAATGCTCTTCTATCATAATGCTACCTGACTTCTATGAAATGTATTTGACAAGCCAAAATTCTAAGACATAGGAATCTGGAAAACTCATTTCCTGGGATTAACTTCTCAAGAGATTTTTTTTTTAAGTTAATTTGGGAAATTAACAACATTTCACTTTACTGCAAGTCTTTGCCACATGTGACTGAATTTAGTTGTCATTTATATGTTGAAAGCAGTTGTTTGTGGATATGTGACTACCTGTATTATACAAGCACAACAGGGTTTGCCCTAAAGAGTTGTCATTGTAATAACGCTATTTGGTAGCCTAGCTTCATACGTGCGTTCTTAATTGCACAAGAAGTCAATAACTTGTCACAATGGGGTTTTGAATGTTTGCTGTAAGTGTTGGCTATTTCTATGTTTTATAAACCAAAACAGAATTTCCAAAAACAATGAAGGAAACCAAAATAAATATTTCTGCATTTCAAGTGAGTGAAGCCTCCCTTTTTGCGTCAGGTGTCGCGTTCGGCGTGGCCTCTGATGTGCCCAAGCGAAGAGCAAGAATGACCTCGGCCTCCCAGGTTTTTCCTCCCTCCCAGGTCTGCCTCCTCGGACACAGTCATCCGGACACTTCCAGTTGCTGACCCCGGGCCCCGGCCAGCTCCCAGCAACGGCCCTGCTGTGTTGCAGAGAAGAAAGTCTTGGTGTGCAAAGAAAGTCTTGAAAGTGCAAATTCTCGGGGGGAAAGCGACAGTGTAGGAGGCATCGCTGCAGTCGGTGGTCCTGGGGTGGATTTCATTCGGCCTCACTGTGGTCATTCTCTCCCTGTGGAACTGTCGGAGCAGGTGTCCCATTGACAGCAGCCGACTGTTTCTTTTCTTCTATCTCTACCCTATGCTGTCATTTTAAAGATTTTCTTTTCCAGAGGTCTTAGTTAATCACCCCCTAAGTTTTCCTGTAGCCTGTTTTCAGTCCTCTTTCCCATCAGTCTTGGGTTTGGGGTGCTGATGTCCACTTTCTTCCTCTAAAGCTCAAGTCCTGTGCACCGCTCTCTGGTAAGACTCCTCATCCAAGGGACTTCCCTGGCAGTCCACCTTCCAGTGCAGGGGGTTTGGGTTCAAGCCCCAGTCGGGGAGCTGAGATCCTACGTGCCTCAGGGCCAAAAAACCAAAACATAAAACAGGAGCAGGGCTTCCCTGGTGGTGCAGTGGTTAAGAATCTGCCTGCCAACGCAGGGAACACGGGTTCGAGCCGTGGTCCGGGAAGATCCCACATGCCGTGGAGCAACTAAGCCCGTGCACCACAACTACTGAGCCTGTGCTCTAGAGCCCCTGAGCCATAACTACTGAAGCCCGCTTGCCACAAATACTGAGCCTGCACTCTAGAGCCTGTGCTCCGCAACAAGAGAAGCAACCGCAGTGAGAAGCCCGCGCACCGCAATGAAGAGTAGCCCCCACTCGCCGCAAGCAGAGAAAGCCCACATGCAGCAACGAAGACCCAACACAGCCAAAAATAAATAAGTTTAAAAAAAAAACGGAAACAATATTGTAACGAATTCAATAAAGACTTTTAAAAAAATGGTTGACATCAAAAAAATCTTAAAAAAAAAAAAAAGAAAGCCTCCTTGTCCAGTCTGCCTTTTTCGTTAGGTTACTAAGTTCCTCGTGTCGTCTTTTTCTGCCCTGCGCCCTCTTGCTCTCGTCCCCTCACGGGAACTGTGACCTTTCTGTCTCCTCCCTGGGCTCCCAGCACAGGACTTAGGAACTGGTGGGTGTTGGTTAAATTACTCTCATTTGGACAAATATTTGAAATTTTGAACCAAGCTTCTGTAATGAGGTTGATAGAAACACTGTTTTGTTTTGTTTTCTTTTTAAAAACAATTCTGGTAAAGTACACATAAGATTTATCATCTTCATCATTATTAAGCATACAGTTCAGTGGCATTAAGTGCATTCACACTGTTGTGCAACCGTCACCGCCATCCACCTCCAGAACTTTTCATGTTGCAAAACTGAAGCTCTGCCCATTAAGTAATAACTCCCATTCCCTCCTTGCCCCAGCCCCTGGCCACCACCAGTCTGCTGTCTCTGAATCTGACTACTTTAGGTGCCTCGTATGAGTGAATCATACAGTGTTTGTCCTTCTGTGTCTGGCTTATTTCACTTATTTCACTTAATGCCCTCGAGGTCCATTCGTGTTGTCTCTCACTTTTTATAGCTGAATAATATTTGTATAATTACACCACATTTTGTTTATTCATTTGTTTTTTGGTCTTTTTAATAAATTTGTTTATTTATCTTTTTATTTTTGGCTGCGTTGGGTCTTTGTTGCTGCGTGCGGTCTTTCTCTAGTTGCGGCGAGCGGGTGCTACTCTTTGTTGCAGTGTGCAGGCTTCTCATTGTGGTGGCTTCTCTTGTTGCAGAGCACGGGCTCTAGGCGCGTGGGCTCAGTAGTTGTGGCACACGGGCTTAGTTGCTCCACGGCCTGTGGGATCTTCCCAGACCAGGGCTTGAACCTGCGTCCCCTGCATTGGCAGGTGGATTCTTAACCACTGCGTCACCAGGGAAGACCCTGTTTTGTTTTTTTAGATTTTTTTTGATGTGGACCATTTTTAAAGTCTTTATTGAATTTGTTACAATAGTGCTTCTGTTTTTATGTTTTGGTTTTGGCCACAAGGCATGTGGGATCTTAGCTCCCCGACCAGGGATCGAACCTGCACCCCTGCATTGGAAGGTGAAGTCTCTTTTTTTTTTTTTAATTAATTAATTAATTAATTAATTTTGGCTGCATTGGGCCTTTGTTGCTCCACATCCTCACTTTACTTTCTGTTTTCTTCTTTCTTTTTTTGATAACGCCCATCCTAATGGGTGTGAAGTGGTATCCCATTGTGGTTTTGATTTGCATTTCCCTAATGCTGATGAGATCGAGCATCCTTTCGTGTGCTTATTGGTCACTTGTGTATCTTCCTTGGAGAAGTGTCCTTTGCCCATTTTAAAAAATTGGTTTTTGTTATCGAGCAGTAGTAGTTCTTAATATATTCTGGGTATTAACCCCTAAACACTGTTTCCAGTTCTTAACTTTCATGGTGCACTGTGTACAATGGCACTCCATCCCCCAAATCAAAACCACACGTCAAGCCCAGGGGTCTCTGTCTCAATCCGGCAGCAGTGACCCTGCTGCCCTGAGAGTTCACCTTGCCCTCCCCGCAGGTCCAGCTCTGACACACCCTCACTCTGTGTCTAAACTCAGAAAAACAGTTTGTTTTTAAGTATATTTGGCATTTGGTAGTTAAAGTATTTTTGCCTCATTTCTGCTTTTTAGATTACTCGGAATAAGAAGAAGAAGAAGAAGAACTAAAATGTGTTGAGTGTTGCCACGTGCCCGGCACTCTTCTGAGCATCTTACACAGGTGACCTTTTCATGTTTGCAACCCTCTGAGCCAAATGCTCCTGGTGTCCCCATCATACAGTGAGGAAATTGAAGCACACGACTTGGGTCAGGGTCGTACACTGAACAGAGTTGGAGCTGGGCCGTCTGCCTCTGGACACTGAGCTTCCAACTTCACGCCGTGGAGGTTTCTTGTCAGCCTGCACCAGTAACCTCCTGACAAAACGTGTCACTGGATTGTTTCTTGGTGCCAGCAGTTATGCCTCTAAGCTTTGGTCCAAACGGTTTTGATTCCTACCTAATGATTGCTCTTTGTCATAGCAGAGGCTAGTACCACTTCCCAGTTTTATTCTGGTTCATGGGTCATCAAAAATTAAATATGGTTGCCCTCTGTGATGCTGGAAACCCCGAATCCATCAAGGACCAAAAGTGAGGTAGAACCTGCCGCTCTATTTCAGGAGGAAAGTAAGTGTAGAGCTGGGTCACAGACCTGTGGCATGTTCCTGAGGTCCCGTGGACGTCCTAGGAATCAGCTCTGGAGGTAGTAACAGCTGTAAGGGGCTGTGGGCTCGCTCTGGGTGGTGAGCTATGCTGCACTCTTAAATTCTCAGAGGGGTTACATGGTGTGATGCTTAGCGTTCTGGACTCTGACTTATGTTCTCATTTAATGCTCACAAAACCCCTGTTAGGTGGGTGATCCACCCATAATTCCGTGTCTAACATCAGCTAAGTGCCAGACACAGTTCTGTGCTATGGGGACGCAGCAATGAGCACAGCAGACAAGATCCTTGCCCTGGGGCAGCTAACTTTCTAGCCGAGAGAGATGGACAGTAAACAGGAAAGCAAATGAACAACTTCAGATCGCAATGGGTGCCTTGAAAACAACGCGTAAAGTCTCGGCGAGGGGCCACAAGGGTCTCTTTTAAGTGTTGGGGTCAGAGAAGGTCTCTTTGAGAAGGTGACACTTGAGGTGATGACCTGAAGAATGAGAAGGAACCAGCCTTGCAAAGCTCTGGAGAAGGAGGTTTCCAATAGCAGAAGCAGTGAGTGCAAAGGCCCTGAGGTGAGAAGGAGCTCACTCTGGTCCAGGCCCTGAAAGGAAGCCAGTGTGGCTGCAGCCTTGTAAGCACAGGAGAGTGGAACTGAAAGCAGTTAGAGAAGGAGGAGGGCCGGTTACCAGGCCTTGCAGCCCAGAATGGAACCTGGATGTTTCTCTGGGGGGAAACCAGTGAAGGGTTTTGAGACAAGGAGTTCACTCCCTGAATGAACCACTCCTGGTGGCTGCAGAGGGGTCAGAGGAGAAGCACGGAAACCCGGTCAGGACAGGCTTACCTGTGTAAGGCAGCCTGAACCAGGTTGGTGGCAGTGGAGATGGAAGACAGTCGAAAGCAGCTGGAGGTGGGGCCCGTCACGTGGGGAATCAGGAAAAGGGAGGGTTCGGGGGTGAGCACCGTTGGGTGGACGGTGGAGCCCTACTTACCGAGACGGGAAGACCCCAGGGCGTTGGTTTTGGGAAGGGAATCAAGAGGTTGGGTTTGGGCAATTTGCATCTGAGGTTCCTGCTGGACAACCACGTAAAGATAGATACGAGTCTGTACCTCGGAATAGGGGTTCCCGAGCCCCGGCACCAGTCCGCAGCCTGTTAGGGGCGGGGCCGCACAGCAGGAGAGGAGCGGAGCTCCATCTGCCACGCCCCATCGCTCGCGTTACAGCCTGAACCATCCCCTCCCCTCCCCCGTCCATGGAAAAATCGGCTTCCAGGACACCGGTCCCTGGTGCCAAAAAGGTTGGGGGCCACTGCCTCAGAAGACGAGTCAGGAGACAACAGATTGCAAAGTCCGCAGCACAGAAGAGGTATTTCAGGCTGAGGGGCTTTATCAGGCAACCTGGGGACCGGGAAACCTGGATATGAAATCGAGGCGGCCCCACACGGAGCCCTGGGGACCTCCACAGTGGGGCGTTGACGAAAGAGCCAGCAACGGGAGTTGAGAGTCACCTGCCATGAGGAAGGTGGGAACCTAGCGCGTGGCATCCCTGAAGCCCAGAGGGAGAAGCATTTCAGAAAGGGAGGGAGGGGCGGGCCAGTTACGTGGTGTGCTGCTGTAGCAGGGGATGGCTTCCACCTTGGCAATGAGTGGCCCGCAGAGTGGGGAAGCCAGCAGCCTGCTGGGGTGGGAGCCAGGAAGAAGGATGGACAGCTCTGTCTTGAAGTTTTGCTGTGAAGGAAGTCAGATGGGTGGATGGATGGTAACTGGAGAAGAAGGGAGGTGGAGAGGTTGGCTCTTCTTTGCTGCTGCTGGTGGCTTTGAAGATGAGAGATACAGAGCGTTATGATGTGATGTGATGATGATGACCTATCATCACAGAAAATGATGATGCAGAAACTAGGGGAGAACAAGGCTGTCCTGAGAGCGGGAGGGGTTAGAGCCCACAGCCGAGTGCAGAGATCGGCCATCGATGGGATATTTCCATAGGATGATTCTTGCATTGCAACAGGAAGCGGGCTAGGGAATGCGGGGGTAGATACAGGTAGATCCAAGGTGACTGACGCAGAACAATTAGGGAGCTCCTACCTGAGTATTTCCTCTTCTTTTTTTTTTTTTTTTTCATTGACGTATCACCTCCTTGTTATGGGTGAGAAAACTGAGGGTTGGAGAGATCGGCTAACTTGTCCTAGTAAGTGGCTGAGCTGGATTTTCTGACTCCAGGGCCTCTCTGTGTCTGGGCCACCTCCCTCCTGGCCCTCCACCTGCGTGGCGTGATGCCCACTGTTCTGAGCGTCTCAGGGGCCCGGTCGTCATGTTAGATGAGTTTTCTTTTTTACAACTTTATTGGAGTATAATTGCTTCACAATGGTGTATTAGTTTCTGCTTTATAACAAAGTGAATCAGTTATACATATACATCTGTTCCCATATCCCTTTCCTCTTGTGTCTCCCTCCCTCGCACCCTCCCTATCCCACCCCTCCAGGCCGTCACAAAGCACCGAGCTGATCTCCCTGTGAGTTTTCTTAATTAGCGCCTCGGGCGCAGTTACAGTCTCCAGTGCACTTTGAGTCAGGCTGTGAGGAGGGGCAGGGTGAATGCCAGGGACCCTGGACTTTCCTTTTTGTGTTTCATCCATATTCCCAGCGATTGTTGCTTTTCACGGCAGCAGAAGAGAAGCTGCCCGTCTGTCCCCAACTGCTGGGCAGAGCAGGTGGACAGAGGGCAGAAGGCTCTGGCAGCACCGTGAGAGGTGAGGCCATGGATCTGTTAGCCAGTCAGGCCCCGAGCATCCCTCCCGTCCTCCAGCCTCCACGCCCTCCGCGGTTATTACGGACGGTGGCCATGGCTGTGCGTGTGACCGAAGGGGACTCTCCTGTGGCTCACAGCACTGAGGAGGATCTCCTGTGTCTTCTCTGAGCAGAGTGAGCCCGCCTCCACCCACCCCCTCACCCAGCCGCCTTTCACTCCTGTATCCCACGGTGGGTGCTCAGACCTGTGTTCATCTTGATCTCACCCCTTCACCCAGCAAGAGGAACTGGAAGACGGACCCACCTTACTTATTATCCATACATTTGGCATAAAAAGAAATCGAGAATTTTCCTTTTGACTTTTAACTCCTTTGCTATTGATTTGCTCAAAGGGTGGCAGTCTTGCTGGGTGAATTCTGCTTCTTGGCACCGTTCTTCAGGTACAGAGAGATTCTGCTCTTGCCTGGAAGCAGGGTTTTTTCCACAAATATATTTTGCATGTGAGTTCTTAGCCACTTTCGTTTGCTGAGATTTTTAGGGAGGGGACGGTTTGGGCTGTCACATTTCTATAACACAAATCATCCTTGCTAAATACGAAGGCTGCTGGATTTCCCCCCGAGAACCCTGAGCAGGCTTCTTGCTTTGCACGGGGCTTACTGAACTGGAGGGTGAATCACGGGCGCTACAGCACTGCTGCTCAGGGGCACTGGAGTCCCTGCTCGGCTGCGACACTCCTGGTGCGGGTGCGGAACCAGTTGGCTCACGTGCTGCGTCGGGCCACGTGCGCAGACACAGAGGGACTCTTGTTTTCGAGTCTCTTGCTTCCCCGCACCCACGATACTGCTGCCCCTACCCCGTGGGCTCCTGCTGGCTGCCCGGCCCTGCCCGGACGGAGCTGTCACCAGGCCCTGCGTTTGGGAGAAACTCCAGGGCTGCCCCTGCTGCTGCGTCCCCTGCTGTGCATCAAACCCACCCAGCTCCCTGCATCCCTTAGTCCTCCCACCCACCGCACCAGCCTCTTACTCCGCCTCCTTGCCTTCGATTTTGGTCTCCACTAACTCACCCACTTTCCCTCTACTTTGCAGCAAGAATGATTTCTCTAAGTCATGTGTCTTAATCACGTGATTCACCTGCTTAATCATGCTGATGTTGCCTGTTGCTCTCAAGCCTGAACTGCTGAATGTACTTAGAGGAAGGCTTGGCAAATGTGGTTGCACATCAGATCCCCTGGGGGAGAGGAAATCTAGAATCAGGCCTGAAATTCTGCATTTCTAACAAGCTCCCAGCTGAAGCCAGTGCTGCTGGCCTGTGAGGGGCAAGGAACTGGAGGGCCCCTGCCTGTCTCCCCAGCCTCATCTCTGGCCACCTCCCCGACTCGTCCAACCATACGGGGCTTATTCTAGCTCCCAGAATGCATGATGCTCTCACTGGCCCCCGGGCCTTTGCACATGTACCCTGCCTCGAGCACTCTCTTACTGCCCCCCTGGCTGACTCCTGTCCTTTATTTCAGTGAGATTATAGGTGTCACTTCTTCTAGGAAGCCTTCTCCGATTCTCCAAGCCCAGGAAACAAATTGTGGAGTATGTTTGTGGCCTGGCAGTGGTGTGAGGTGGAGGGGTAGGGTGATAACAATCTTTTGATGCTAGGGCACAAGGTCAACGGGGTGAGTGAGCTAGATCATGAGGTACAGGGTGGCAGCCAGAGGGCGGGGACAGCCGTTTCCTCCTACAGAAGGTTCTAGGAAGAAGGTTTTTGTGTCACCTGGGGTTAGAGGGAAGCCTGTCTGACCTGAGCTTGTCTGAAGTGTCCCTGGCTCTTCCACTGCCCCCTCCTGCCTGCTCGCTGAGCAGAAAGGATCCCTGAGGAAAGGACCCTGCTTGCCCGGAACGTTCTGAACAAGGTCACAGCCTCACAACTGTGTGTGTCCCCAGGCCACCCGAAAGTCATGTCCGAGTGAGCAAGGTCATCACAAGGATGAAAACTTTTTCCAGAAAGTTCTTTTTTGACCAGAGCTGGAAAGTGAATCATGGAGACAAGTTCCTACTGTAGAAATTTTATGTCCCTTTTGTCCTTAAGAAAATCTTTTTCTTTGAGGTGTTCTTCCATTTTCTTTTCTCTTTCTCCGCTTATGTGCTCCTTTGATCCTTGTACAAGTTATAAAGTTATTCCCTTCACAGATTGGAATTCGGTTTTTTTTGGCGAGTGAAATCCTGGATTTTGCTAGAATGTTCCTGCCAGGGTTCCTGCACCAGACTCTCTGAGTCCTGCAGGGAGCTGGGAACGGAATCTGAAACATGAGACACAGCATCGTCAGGATGTAGTGAGTTGACCTACTTAGCCATGTGATCTCAACTTGGGTAGGAGAAGTGCCAATTAGGTCTGGAAAAAGTAGAACATTAGTTACAGAGCAAACAAGTTTAGTAGCCGGGTATCAGAGCCAGGGCAGTGTTGGAAAGCACATGACCTGGGGAGGGAGCTAATGTCATTGCAGTTTTGCTCCGATGGAAAAATCTTTCTGCCCTCCAACTTAAAGGACACCGAATAGTACTTCCTTTCTGAATTTTTATTTCCCCTTTTTCTTAAAGGGGGGCATCCAAGGGAAGGTCTCTTTCCTCCTGCCCCCCCACTAGCCCTCCTGGGATGTTTCAAGTTTGTTTTGCAGTGTCGTAGTTGTAGATGTCAAGCCGTTGGTCTGTTTGAAACAGATAACGACTTTAGTTTCTTCCCAATGAGAACTGCCAAGTTTAGTGGGTTATAACTGTGTACCCAATAATTCGCAGGTGCTGTAAGAAGTTACAAAAGAAAGTCAGAGAAATAAATGATTTTCTTTCCCATGATAGAAAATTACACTCTTTGCCTTAAGGGAAACTTACAGGAATGGATTTGATAAATTATGGAAGAGGATCATGCACATGAAGGGGAAAATGAGTTGAGCAAAGGCAGTTAAGATGTCTAGTCTTATTAATCTTGAACCCACTTTGAACTGACGGTAAACATTATTGACAATGTCTGAACATGGGTAAGTAGCTCTGGTCTCTGGTTACGTTTTCCAATCTCCAGCCCGTTCTTCCTCTGCCCCCTAGTGGACACAGCGCTGAACAGAACATGTAACAGAAGGAGCTCGCTAGAAAAAAAAGCAAAGAGGCACAGAAAGAAATGATAAGCCCTTCTATCTGTCTAGGGACCTCCAGATTCTTTATTCTCTTATCTTCATGGTAATCCTATAAGATAAATAATATTCTCATTTATATTTTCATTAAACATCAAGCTAATCATTCCAAAATACAGAACTAATATATAGATCAACCTACTCCACAGGGAAGATATATTTTCGCAGGGAAGTGTCCATACCCAACCACTCAGTTTACCCCAAGGATCCAGGATGTCTTGTAGTTCTTTATTTTCTGTACTTGTATTATAAAAGCAGTAGTTTTTTTTTTTTCATTTCCCAAACATGAAAGTATATACCATAACTTAACGACCCGCCTCGTAGGTCCTGCAGTCCCTCTGAGCTTCCCCGCGCTGCTCTGGGTTCCCCTGAGGCTCCAGACCCGCTGGCTCCACTCCTGTGTTTTCTGCCCCCATCCGCCCCATCCTGAGCACTGTCCCTACTTCTTCACAACCCCAGTGGCACGTCCTATTAGTTCTAGCTCTCTGGGACCCTGACTAATACAGGTAGGCATGTCACGAAAGCTGGTCCAGTTAGAGTAAATCTCAGGCCTTTTTCTGGAGGAGGAGTGCTGGGACACAGCTGCTCTCTTTCTCTGAAGGGTGGAATTCCAACGGGAGTCTTGGAAGAGTGCCAGGTGCAGGCTCTGGGCCAGAATCCTTAGATCTTGTGCAGCCACAGTCACTTACTTCCTGTGGGGCTGCTCCTGAGTTTCCCCATAGGCGAAGTGGGATTCTGGCGCCTACCACAGAAGGTTATTGAGAGGGTTAAATGGTTTCATTATACTAAACACTTGGAACGATGCCTGGATCATGGTAAATGCTCAGTAAGTCCAGGCAATGATGATGGGGATGGGGATGATGATGGCAGGACCCAGGCTGAGGAAAAAGCTGAGGTCCAAGAAGAGCAAGGAAATGGATTCAGAGCCCTGATGGCTTCTCCAACCTCTAGATCCAATTGAGCTTGACAGTCATCCTACCGCTGGACTTTGCAGTGACACGAGCTCATAAATTCCTTTATCATTTAAACCTACTCGGGTTGAGATTTTATTTCCATCCAGAGTGCTGAACCTCTTCTTGTCTTAACAGAAAGACAAGAAGCACAAGCACAAAAGGATTCACTGTAACCCCTTTCCTGGGAAATGGAGCTATATTGCCACACTCCTACCGGTGACAACTTTCAGTGATTCCAGGAACGCTATTTCTATGCATCAGTGGGGAACTACCTTCAAATCCTCACAGGTGATTTGCTCTTCTGTGGCAATTGCCCAAATGATTCCTGGATGGGGTGAACAGGTATTTCACTGAAGAGGAATCAGGAAGGACCTATAAACAAGGAAGAGATGATCAACTTAAGGGAAATGCAAATCAGAAACACAATAGGATACCATTTCAACTTGCTAGTCAGGGAAAAATATTTAAGTCTTGAAAATTCTAAGTATTGACAAGTATATGGAACCAAGAGGGCTTTTATACACTGCTGATGGGGCTATAAATTGTACCGTCTATGAAACGGCGTGTATAACTTGGCATTCTCATATAAAGCTGAAAATGTCTTTATCCCATGAGGCAGTAATAGTACTTCTGAGTCTATCCTTGTCTCTTAGATATGTGCCCTGCAAGACACTTACAGGAGTGTTTAGCCTGGCATTGCTGGTAACAGCAAAATGACTGAAAACAACTGATGTTTCCATACGCGGGAGAATGGATTAATAAAATGTGGTGTATTTACTTAATGCATTCCAAAAACAGTGAAAATGAATGAATGATAGCTACATGCATCAATGTGGATAAAACCTAAAAATCATGGCTTTGAGGAAGAAACAGCACTTCCAAAATACATATCAAATATCATTTATATAAAGTTTAAAAACATACAATAGGGCTTCCCTGGTGGCGCAGTGGTTGAGAGTCCGCCTGCCGATGCAGGGGACACGGGTTCGTGCCCCGGTCCGGGAAGATCCTACATGCCGCGGAGCGGCTGGGCCCGTGAGCCATGGCCCCTGAGCCTGCGTGTCCAGAGCCTGTGCTCCGCAACGGGAGAGGCCACACCAGTGAGAGGCCCACGTACCGCAAAAAAAAAAAAAAAAAAAAAAAAAAAAAAACAATAATTAATACATCATTTAGGGATATATCAAGGTAGAAAAACATGGGAATGAGAAACACAAAATCAGAAGAGTGGTTATCTGTGGAAGGAATGACCATTATTACTTTCTTAACCCAGTGGTGAGCACATAGGTGCTCCCTTTTATCTTTACGTTATGTTATATTCCTTAGTACGCATGAAATATAATAATTTTTATTGTGGTAACTGTACATGACAAAGTTCAGCATTTTAACCATTTTTAACTGTACAACTTAGTGTACAGTTACTTATGTAATTCACACTGCTGTGCAACCATCCACCATTAACCACCTAGAACTTTTTCATCATCCCAAACTGTGCTTTTGGCTGTCACATCCAAGAAATCATTGCCAAGTCCAATGTCGTGAAGCTTTTGCCCTATGTTTTCTTCTAAGAGTTTTAGCTCTTACAATTAGGTCTTTGATCCATTTTAAGTTCATTTTTATTTATGGTGTGATAAAGGTCCAACATCATTCTTTTGCAGGATAGTACATTTTTAAACACAAAGCAAAGAATCAGAGAATATTAAAAGGGGCCCTCCCCATTTACGAATGAAGAAACTGGGGTAGAAATAATAAGCCAAGCTCACCCCACTGCTTCAGGGAAGCAGCGGGGTAAAAGTCAAGGCCTATACTAGACAACTGCGCAGGCGCCTAAGCACCCAGCGCGCCCCGCCCTGGGTTTGGATCGCCGCCTCGCGGGAGAGCGGTCTCCGACTTTCCGGCACTGGCTCCTCCCCTTCGTCGCCCCCTGGGGCGGGCCCTCGCGGCTCAGGAGCGCGGAAAACGTGCGCGGCGGACGTGGGGTGAGGGAAAACCCGGGAAATCTTTGGCGTCTCCTGGACCCGTCAGGAACTGCTTGTAAGGCGTAAACTCCAGCTCCGCTTTCGCGCTGTACCAGGCCGAGTTTTCTCTCGCGCTCTAGGACGGGGAGGAGCCCTGGCCCTGTAGGAAGCAAGCTCGGGGGGGCGGCGTGCCCGCGTGCTCGGCCCGGATTGGCCGCTGGGAGCAGCGCGGGGTTTGGCGGGAACTTAGGGAGCTGCGCCGGCGCGGTGAGCGGTGTGCGGAGATGGCCCCGCCGCGGCAAGTTCGGCGCTCGGGGTAAGTGCTGCGGCCTCTCGGAGCGCCGGGTTAGGGGGTTCGCTTTATGTTCCTTCTCCGCCGGGCTTCGGCCTCTCGGAGCTGCTCGTGCTCCCTGGCTCTGCCACTGTGCAACTTGTCCTAGTGACTAACCTCTCAGGGCCTTGGTTTCCCCGTCGGTAAAATGGGAATAATAATATTCCCACCTTGGAAGGATTACGGTGAGGTTTAAAGGAGTTTAAAACCGTGGCCGGCGGGGAGGGGAGAACGTTGGCTAGTGTCAGCATTACTTTGTGTGGGTGAGTGTAGCCTAAAGTAGACTCCAAATGTTTTGAAACAAACTATCCAACAAATAACTTAATGAGTGCCTACTACCTGCCAGACATTACGTTCTAGTGACGCTTACACTCTGGTTGGTAGTCCGTATTCTTATTTTCAAGACCCTGTTTGTTTTTGTAACACAAACCACAGACTGTAGAGCTGAGGGGCCCCAGCTGCCGCTTGTTATTCTTAAAGAGGGCCTCCAGCCGGGATGAGTCAAGCTTTTTTTTTTTTTTAATCAAAAAGGGCTTGCATTTTAAAATAGGTTACAAAACTGCTCTCTAAAATGTTATTCTTCATGGACTCATGGGCCCGTGTCTCGCTGGCGGTGTCTGGAGTGCATCCAGGGCCCTGTGTGGTCCTGGCTGGAGGGGCCTCGGCGTGCTTCGCGCCCCGGCTGGTGCTCAAGGCCTTAGGAGTTCCACCTGGGCCGTGGGAAGGCGGTCTGGAGAAGGTGCATTTGTAGAGGCGGGTGAGGGTGCAGGCAGCCAAACAGCGTAGGGGACAGGCTGGAGCAGGACGAAGCAGGGCAGTTGAGTAAACCGAGACTGGGCTCCCGTGGCCAGTGGGGAGGCGGGTTGGGAAAGAATAAGGGGCCTGAACCTCAGCCGACAAGAGTGAAACGTTATCTGATAGGCCAGTGGGGGGTTTTCTCTCTCCCTCCCTCCCTCCTCCCCCCACACACGTATACACGTACATAAAACATTTTTGCCTTTGGGACTCCTGAAATCTGTTTATCCCTCCCCCTAAAACGCACTAATGCGCATACACCAAAATTTTTTACGTATGTTATCACCGAGGTTTCCATCTTTTGGGAGCCTCACCTTGCTCCTAACCTAAGGTGAGGGGGAAACTTGACCACTTTTTTGAACACAGACAAGGCAAGAAAGGGTGGAATGAGTGGGTTAAGAAGTTATGTGATCTGGTTTCTCGTCCTATCACTTGGCTGTGTGACCACTGATGTCACTTAACTTTTCTGAACCCCAGAATCATAAAGGCCGTAACACTAGTATCTGCTCTACCTTCTTTTTTGGGTCTGAGAATCAAATAGAGCAGTGGTTTTCAAATGTGGTTCCACCGGGAACTTGTTAGACATGCAGACTCTCAGTGGCCACCCCAGGTTTCCTGAATCAGCAGCTCTGGAGTTGGGGCCAAGCAGTCTTGTTTTAACCAGCCCTCCAGGTGATTCTGATACCTGAGGATTGAGAATCACTGCTCTAACAGTTTTCCAACTTTTTTTTTTTTTTTACTGTAATTCACAGTAATGATGTTTTACATCACAGTGGGTACACAAACGTGCACGTACGCACACATAATAAAACCGAAGGTTTAAGAAATCTTATATTTTATATTCTTTTGTATTTATTTATTATTTCTTATTTTTTTTGCGGTACGCGGGCCTCTCACTGTTGTGGCCTCTCCTGCTGCGGAGCACAGGCTCCGGATGCGCAGGCTCAGTGGCCATGGCTCACGGGCCCAGCCGCCCCGCGGCACGTGGGATCCTCCCGGACCGGGGCACGAACCCGTGTCCCCCGCATCGGCAGGCGGACTCCCAACCACTGCGCCACCAGGGAAGCCCCTGTATTTATTTTTTTTTAATGCTGGGGGAAAACCTTAAAGGACATGATGGGGCAGTTGATGAAACTTGGATATGGACTGTAGATTAGACAGTGATGTCAGTGTTAAATTTCCTGATTTGGAAGTTGTACTGTGACTACACAAGGTAACGCCCTCTTAGGAAAGACACACTGCAGTGTCCCCAGTTTACCATACACAGACACACAGGAAGCAGGTGAGACAAAATGTAAACAGTTGGTGAAGCAGGTAAAGGGTATACAGAAGGTTCTTAGAGCATTCTCAACTTTTCTCTAAGTTTGAAATTATATCAAATAAAGAAATACTTGTTCCACAAAGAAATACTCGTTCAGACACTAAATGGACTTTGCCGTCCCTAACCAGTGTCTGCAGGGCACTTTTGAAAGTCAGGGCCTGTGTGTGTGGTGTAGGGCATCCCCCCCGCCCTGGCACCATGCCTGGACCACAGAGGATACTCAAAGCATAGTGCCTGGCGGGATTATTTCCTGCCTCTCATATTTCCACTTTTTCTTCTGGTCACTATTGTCATATCTTGTTTACTTTAAGCTCCGTTGAAGGTACGCAACTTTATCCTTTTATCCTAATGCCCAGTGGAGGGAGCCTGAAGAGCGGAAAGCAGGCAGCTCTGGGTTTGAACTGGTGCAGATGTTAACGCAGGCTTCCCTCCTTCCTGGCCGCGTGTGGCTTTGGGCAGATACACATCTGGAACATGGGATTCACTTCTACCTTGAGGACTGTTTCAGAGCTAAATGAGAAAGTGTGTGTAAGAGAGCCAGGCACGGAGGGAACGGGGGTCCAGTGCTTGAGAAAGAGAGGTACCTCTCGCTCATTTCTGCGGAACGCCAGCCGTTGCTGTTGACTGCGACTTCAGGGACAAGGATGAGAGCAGCGTTAGGAGTTTTCTGTGTCCCTGAGGGCAGAGGTGTGCTATTTATACAGGTGTTGTGAGTTGGCCTATAAAAAATTTAATTCAGTGTGTGAGATACGGGTTCTGCTTTCTAAAAGGATCTTGCCATTACCTGAATTTCGTCATGTGCACATTGTTAGTGCAACTAACAAGGAATGTAATTTGGAAAGAAAATGCTTGGCTGAGGTGTAATTCTGGTGTTTCCCCAAGTTATTTTTAAGTATTTCCTAACTCTTGTGTGTGTTTTTGCTGTTTCCTAGTACGAGATATCCAAAGAACACTGTAGGAAGAACACATTCCACGAAAGATGTAAGTTATCTTTTTTATATTTTAATATAATTTTTCTCGTAATTGACAAAACAAAATAGCGTTTTATAGGAGACTCAGAGTTTCGTAGACTTGGTGAGCTCAGTGTTTTCTTGCAGTGAAAAAGCATATTCCTTTTCCTCCTGCTCCTTCCAGTATAATGGAGAAAATGGCCATTGTTAACGTTTTGAATCTTTTTTTCTGGGCCTCGGCTGGTTTCATTTTCATTTGGATAATTGACATCGTTGAACAGTTGTACAACGTTCTGTATTTTGCTTTTGTCACTTATAGCTATTTCTCCATGTTGTTATAGTTTTCCACAGTTTATGATTTCATAATATTCCATTTAGTTTCACATTCGCATGGTATTTTTACTTCAGGGTGGAGTCTTAGAAGTAAATGTCTGTGAAAGGCAGGTGCGTTTGTTTAACCCTCCGGCTAGCTCACTTCAGAGTATTTTCCAGCGGCCTGTCCAGTTGGCCTTGGAAATTCACATGAACAACCTCTGACAGTGCCTGCTTGGGGGTGCCCGGGCGTCGGGAGTTCTCCCTGCTCTGTGCCCTTCCCCTGGTTTTCCCTTTTGCAGGGTGTCTCCTCTCTGCTCCCCTGACCCCCTCCCCGTTTGGAGGGGGCCCTTTTCCTCTCTGGAAGGGTTTCTTCAGCTCTCCGGTCCCCCTCCCTCCTCGGGAAGGGAGCTGCCTTACACAGGCCCACTTGCTTGGGGAGGATGCAGGATGTCAGCTCGTCTTTGGCATCCGTTCTCCCCACACACGCTCCGTGAAAGATTTTTCCCTGAGGGTCTGTGAGTGGTAGTTTATGTTTTGTCTCTCACTTTTATTCCATCTCCTGTATATCTTCCAGGATTCCTTCATATTTTCCTGTCTGTTAATGGCAGCCCTCCACATTTTCCAGAGCTACTGTGGATGTTTTTCTCACTTTCTGTATGTTGTCTTTCATTGGGATTTGAGGGGCAGTCTTCCTGGGGCTTATTAGTATATTGGACTGTAAACCCTCGTCTCTCTCCTGCAATCAGGAGTTTTTAGCCTCTGTGTTTAGGAACTTTCATGGGCATGTTTCTGGGGAGAGGCTCACACGGGCTCAGGAGTTGGCAGGCAGTGGCCTGTGGGCCTGATCTAGCCCGCCTGCTGGTTTTGTAAAGCCCTGCGAGCCAAGGGTGGTTTTTATATTTTGAAATGACTGAAGTAAAATCAAGAGTGTCTCGTGCCATGTGAAAATATGAAAGTCAAATTTCAGTATCCACACACAAAGCTTGATTGCAGCCCAGCCGTGCTTCCTTCTGCGTTGCCACTGTCTGCTTTCACACTGCGACGGCTGCGCTGCGTAGTGGCACCAGTCCCCAGGGCCCGCAAAGTCTAATATACAGATGACCCTTGAACTGGGAGGGTCCACTTCTACCCGGATTATTTTCAATAGTAGGTTCTACGCTATCCGGCTATCCGCAGTTGAAACCGCATATGTGGAACCCGGATCGGGAGGGCCGACCGCGAAGTCACACGGGGGTTTCGGCTGCGCAGAGGGTGGGCGCCGCTGAGCCCTGCGTTGTTCAGTGGTCAGCTGTGCTTACCCCCTGGTCCTTCATAGAAAAGCTTCCCAACCCCTGCCTCGGATGACCAGAAGAGCTTCTGCCCCCCGAGAGTGTGAAGGCTCACTTCTTAGGCCGCGGTGGTAGCGGGAGGATCCTTGCCACGTAAATCAGCTTTGTAATGTTCTTTTTGGGAGGGCCAATTCAGTGACTTTGAACTTTATTCACTTCCAGGAAGCTGGCCAAAAGCACAAGCCTACCGATGTATTTGATTTTCCTGATAATTCTGGGATCTCAAGCATCGGCAGGCTGGGTGAAAATGAGAAAGATGAAGAACCCTATGAAACCTTTGGTTAGTATTTTAAATCTTTATCCTAAAGTCTTTAAAGTGGTTCAAGCAACAGCATTTAGGCTAGTTACTAATAAAAATATAGAGATGTCTTCAAATACAAAAGCGAGGTTGTCTGCACATGAATACAATGTTCTGGGGAGTATTTGATAATTTGAATTAATTTTTCTCACTTCTAGGTACGTTGGAACTAAGAACTCTATTAAGTGTTGTCAAAGTGGAGCTCTCCTAGTAGCATTTGTCAACAAGCCAGCCACATTAGGACACCTGTTGTAGACCTTTATAACAAGAGGAATATAAAATTTATTTCTTACTTCATACGTCCAGCAGTCATTCGGTAAGGGGCTTTGGTTTAGGTAGGAGCAGAGGGATAATGTTTCCTTTTCGTGAACACACTGAGGCAGAGGATGCTTCGGGGGAGCTTCCCCTGTGTTCCCTGGAGTGTTAGGAAGACGGGACTGGTGCCTGTCTGACCAGGGGTGTGTGAGTTGTCCAGATGGGACGGCTTCTGTCAGTGTGTCACTGGCCACTCTAGAGGCCAGAAATGATACAGAGTGTGCCATGTGTGCCCACATCTAGAACAGCAGTAATCAGACATTTTTTGCCAGAATAAGTTTTAAGGGAATTTCGAAAACATACAACTTCTCACGTATTTTTAATTTGGCATCTAATATTTCTAGTCTAATTTTTGTTAATAAAAGAAAATAGTGTACATTTTGTAAGGTGAAAAGTAGTCATTACCAGAAAACCCCTTTTATTATGACTTGATAAAAATGTTTTAACTACTCATCTAAAAGAAATCATAATTTAAAAAATTGAGATGTAATTCACTTGCCATAAAATTCACCCTTTTAAAGTGTACAATTCAATTCACTTTTAGTATAGTCACAGAATTGTACAACCATCACCATTTTCTATTCCAGAACGTTTTAATCACCCCAGAAAGAAACTCCGTGCCCAGAAGTAATCACTCCCTATTCTTCTTCTCAGCCCTTGGCAACCATCAATCTACTTCCTGTCTCTGTGGCTCTGCCTATCCTGGATGTTTCACTTAAATAGACTCATACACTGTGCATGTGGTCATGTGTGACTTCTTCCGTTTCGTGTAGTATTTGCAGGTTCATCTACGTGGTAGTGTAAGTACTTCATTCCTAAACATTTTAGAGTTCAGTGATCCATTGTGTGGATAGACCTCATTGTTTTATCCATTCATCAGTTGATGTACACTTGCGTTGTGTCCACTTTGTGGCCGTTACGAGTTATCCTGCTGGGAACATTCGTGTACCAGTTTTTTGTATGGACATGTGTTTTCATGTCTCTTGGGAATGTAGTCATCCCTCAGTATCCATGTGAGATTGGTTCCAGGACCCCCCGTGGATACCGTAGTCCGAGGATGCTAAAGTTCCTTATATAAAATGGCATAGTGGAGGCTTCCCCGGTGGTCCAGTGGTTAAGACTCCACACTGCCGATGCAGGAGGTGCGGATTCAATCCCTGGTCAGGGAGATGAGATCCCACATGGTGCGAGGTGTGGCCAGGAAATCAACAAAATACAAACAGAAGATGGCATAGTGTTTGCGTGTAACCTGTGCACATCCTCCCGTTCGCTATCAGTCATCTCTGGGTTACTTATAATACCTAGTATGATAGAAATGCTATGTAAGTAGTTGCCTGTGTGCAGCAAATTCAAGTTTTGCTTTTTGGAACTCTCTGGAATTTGTTTTCCCCAAATATTTTCAGTCCATGGTCGGTTGACTCTGTGGATGCAGAACCCACAGATATGGAGGGCCGCCTGTACACCTCAGTCACGTGGTGATTCCGCTTCAGCGTTCTGAGGAAATGTTGACACGGCAGCTGTACCACTTTGCATTCCCACCGGCTATGTATGAGGGTTCCAGTTTCTCCACATCTTCATCAACTCTTGTTATTATCTGACTTTTCGATTCTAGCCATCCTAATGGGTATGAAATGGTGTCTCATTGTGTTTGTGTGGTAAAATATACATAACATAAAATTAACCCTTTTAATCATTTTGAAGTGTCTGGTTCTGTGGCGTGACGTGTGTGCATCGTGTGCAGCCATCACCCCATCCGTCCCCAGGACTTTGTCCTTTCTCTCCCCTGAGTGAAACTCTCTGCCCAACAGCCGATGGCACCTCGCCCCGCCCCCTCTTTCTAGCTTTCTGTTTCTATGAATTTGCCCACTCGTGTGAGAGGAATCACACAATATTTGTACTTTTGTATCCTTTTTCTCACGTAGCATTATGTCTTTAACGTTCATCCATGTTGTAGCATGTGTCAGAACTTCCTTTTTAACAGTGTAGTGTATACGTTTTACGTATAGACCACATTTTGTTTATCCAGTCACCTGTCAGTGGACACTTGGGTTGCTTCTACCTTTTGACTATTTTGAATAATGCAGCTGTGAACATAGGTGTACAGATATCTGTCCCAGCCTGGCTTTCCCTTCTTTTGTGTATGTGCCCGGAACTGGAATTGCTGGGTCATATGATGATTCTGGGTTTAACTTTTTTGAGGAATTGCAGCTGCACCATTAGCAATGCACAAGGATTCCGGTCTCTCCACGTCCTCACCATTACTTGTTCTCTGGTTTTTTTGATAATAGCTATTCACATGGATGCGCGGTAGTATCTCAGTGTGGTCTTGAGTTGGATTCCCCTAATGACTAATGTTGAGCATCTTTTCGGTGCACTTATTGGCCATTTGTATGCAGGCACGCCTTGGAGGTACTGCGGGTTCGGTTCCGGACCACTGCAGTAAAGCAAATATTGCAATAAAGTGAGCCACGAATTCTTTGGTTTCCAGTGCGGATAAAAGTTACGTTTACACTACACTGTAATCTGTGAAGTGTGCAATAGCATTATGTGTAACAAAACAATATACATTCCTTAATTAAGAAGTACTTTATTGCTAATCATCATCTGACAATGCAGGGTTGCCACAAGCCTTCAATTTGTAAAAAATGCAGTGTCTGCGAAGTGCAGTAAAGCAAAGTGCAATAAAACGAGGTATGCCTTTATCTTCTTCGAAGAGGTGCCTGTTCACATCCTTTACTTGGGTTGAAATCAGGTTATTTATCTTTTTATTGTTGAGTAGTAAGAGTACAGCTTGTGTGACTGGTTACATATGGAGATTAAAAATTGGTCTAGTTTCCTTTTTCTCCCTTGTTATTCCCAGTAGTAAAGTAAATAAACCCCTTTGCCTAGTTGAGGCCAATACAAAGTATATTACTAACTTTAAAATTGTGCAGTTGCTATGTTCATTATATAAGCAGCTGAAACGTTTAAATGTGAGAACGTTTAAATGTGTGCAGCACGCTAAAGCCTGAGCGTGAAGAGATGGGTGCTTGGCCCTTACCAGGCGCCCCTGCAGCCATTGGCTCCACGCTGCTGGCCTCCTCCTTCCCCCGCCACAAGCCCAGGCCAGGGTGCCGAGGCCTCTCCTGTGACCCCCCTCTTCCTCAGCAGGTAGGCGCATCCTCCCACCAAGGCCCTGTGGTCTCCTCTCCTTTATCTCCGTTTCTCCATTATCTTCATTATCTCATTATCTCCTTTATCTTCATTCCAATTAACTTTTTTTTTTTTTTTTTAGTTTTGGCTGCGTTGGGTCTTCGTTGCTGCTCAGGCTTTCTCTAGTTGGTGCTACTCTTTGTTGTGGTGCGGTGGCTTCTCTTGTTGTGGAGCACGGGCTCTAGGCGCACGGGCTTCAGTAGTTGTGGCTCGCGGGCTCTAGGGCGCAGGCTCAGTAGTTGTGGTGCACGGGCTTAGTTGCTCCGCGGCATGGGGGAACTTCCTGAATCAGGGCTTGAACCCGTGTCCCCTGCATCAGCAGGCGGATTCTTAACCACTGCGCCACCAGGCAAGTCTCCATTCCAGTTAACTTTTTTTTTTTTTTTTTTTTTTTTTGCGGTACTTGGGCCTCTCACTGTTGTGGCCTCTCCCGTTGCGGAGCACAGGCTCTGGACACGCAGGCTCAGCGGCCATGGCTCACGGGCCCAGCCGCTCCGCGGCATGTGGGATCCTCCCGGACCAGGGCACAAACTCGTGTTCCCCGCGTCGGCAGGCGGACTCTCAACCACTGCGCCACCAGGGAAGCCCTCAGTTAACTTTTTATGCTTAGCTCAAGGCTCTAGAGTAAAGGAGAGAGGAGGGGAAGTGCGGAAGGACCGGGGTCCCTCCCCATAGGGCTCGTCGTCCACAGCTGTCGAGTGCCCACCCTGCGCCAGGCACTCCGTGGGGTAATGGAGTTGCAGGAGTGGGGCAAGCCCTCCACACCTCTGAGTTTATTGTTCATGCTGTGTCTCCCAGGTGGATGTGTGATGCTCCATCAGGTGAGGAGAGAATGTCAGACCTCCTGTTTATCTTTTAGCTCATTTAAAAGTTTCCATGTAATATATAAGGACAGTAAGGTTATAGCTTAACTATCCATGTATTTATTGGTGAAATGGTTTACATTTTTTCTTGTTGAGGTGTGAGATCATAAGTAGCATATGTAATTGGTTTTGATTTTGTTAGCCATTTAAACACAGGTTGCTTTATACTCCAATGTAAAGGAACAAACTTGAATACTGCGCAGCCAGCCAGCCTTCTGAATGCCCTTTTTAAAAAAATCTTTTGTAGACCCTCCTTTACACAGCACAGCTATATATGCTGATGAGGAAGAATTCTCCGAGCACTGCGGGTCATCTCTCCCCTCAACTCCTCAAGGAAAGGAAGCAAAAAGAAGGTATGGGTGGATCTCAAGCAACTGTTTACTCCTGGTTAATGGGATTTCTGAGACGTTCTTTAAGACAAAGCTTATAAAACCAAAACTTTTTAAAGATCTTTTGAGCCAACTTATGTTTTCCCTCAAGAAGACTGGGACATGAAAAGGCAGTTTTTCAGTAATTGACATTACTTATAAGAACTGTAACTGACACCTGATTATCCTAGAAAACTTACCGGTGAAGGTGGTTTAGCTTTGAGGTAAAACAAAGAAGGAGGGGAAAGGTTTTAGGAGCATAGAATTTTAGATGATTTTCAGAGGTCCCTTTAATTTACAAATATGCTTAATTGTCACAAAAGGTATGTTTTCTAGTTCAGGGTGGGAATAGGGAAGAGAAGCTGATAATCCCAAAGGAAACGCAGTCTGTTGTACGTTTCAGCTGCGTGGTCCCTAAGCTGCATTGGTTTGAGTTTTCAGATTTATGTGGAGGCCTGAGTCAGGAAAATCTGTAAAAATGACACCAGGGGCAACTCGAGAGCACATATAATGAAGAACTCTTCAGCAGCTGTAGTACTGACTAAAAATTATTCGCTAGAGCAAATCCTTGACTTAAGGACCTCTGTTAGGTAATAGGTCAGTTCTAGTTACTGACTGTATTTTGAAAGTAACAGAACTGTATTTTTAAAACAAATATCCCACTTGGGCAGAAATCTAGATGAGGACATCTTTCTGAGGTTCTGTGCACTGGGGAAAACTTACGGTCCTTGGTTATTTGCGAGACTCCAGTTCTTCTGTGAGATGTTATTGGAAATTGGTAACGAAAGCCAAATATTTGGAAAGCCAGAGAGTCCATTTTAAATGGTGGTGAATGTAATTTCTCAGGAAGACTTTTTGAATAGGTGACGCCTTCACGCGGTTTAAACATACAAAAAGGTTAACAGTAGTCTTTCTGTCCTCTCCACCATCACCCAGCTCCTGCATCCACTGTTTCCCTCTCCCCCACTATTAATTTCTTACATGTCTTTTCACAGCTTCTTTGTGCACATCAGAGTACGAATACAGCGTTCTAACCTTTTTCGAAAAGGCAGGACACCTTGCTCCCGGGCTTTTCCACTCTGAATCTTGGAGGTCTTTCCGTATCAGTGCATGTGGGGCTTCCTCGCCCCTCTGTTGACCGTGGCAGGCTCTCCACAGTTGGGACCTTCCGTAGCCTGTCTCCCCAGTCCTGGGTCGACAGGCAGTGGGGCTGTTTGCAGTCTCCGCCGTCACCAGCAGTGCTGCAGTCAGGAGCCTGGCACACAGGCCGTCCCACACACGTGCCTGTATTTCTGTGGGATGTGTTCATAAGGGACGTCCTCAGCCACATGAAATATGTTGGCGGTTTTCAGCTACGGCCCCGTGCCCACCAGCATGGTGTCGGACTTGGGGCTTTGCCAGTGTGATATGCTGTCTGTCTAGTTCTAGTTTGTATTTTTCTCATGACTGAGTTACAGAGCGTCTCTCACATGTTTTACAAGTCCTTGAATTGCTTTCTGCACACTCTTTGTATCCTTTTTCCATTCTTCTAGTGTTGGTCATTTTCTCCTTGACTTCCGTGACTTCATCTAAACCTGGGTGCAATTAATCCTATTTGTCATTGACAACTCCTGCCTTTCTGTCGTGTCAGTGGATTGAGATTGTGCCATGGAGTAGGATGGGGCTACCTAGGACATTGAGTACTCCTGTCATCCTGAGGCGGTCATGAACTTGGTGTGGAGATGTCAGAGAGACTGCTGTGTACTTGGGCCTGGCGCTCCCAGGAGGGGCTGAGCCGGAGTTCAGACTGAAGTGGTTTGGTACAGGAGGTGTAGGCACGGGTGAGCACTCCCAGGGAGAGACGGTGGGCCGAGAGGAGGCGGGGACCTGGGGCCACCCTGCGGGAAAGCCTGGCATCTGTCCAGGTGGAGGAGGAGCTTGCAAAGCAGAGAGAGGACCAGTGGCCAGAGGGGGAAGGAAGCCAGGAGAGGGCTTGTGCTCGGGAGACGCGGGGGCGTGAGTAGGTGTGTGTCCTCAGGAGGACCAAACGCCAGTCAGGGAAAGGCTGAGCACAGGGGTTGGTTTAACAGTGTGGATGTCCTTGGTAATCTTGGTTTTGGTGGTGCGATACGTCCAGACAAAAAACTTTATTTGGGTAGGTTAGACCGGGCTTATATATGGATACAGAAGGAAGTCTGGGCAGAAGGGATGCATGGGGAGGCGCGCGGGTGGGGAGAGAGGGCGCGCACGTCAGCGTTCCCCAGGACTCAGGCGGCGTCAGCTGCCAGGCCCCCCGGGCCTGTCCAGGGCTGTCGGGTTCTTTGTTCCCAGCTCTCCTCTCCTCTTTGTGTGTCTGCGAGTCTGCGCTCACCCTCTCCTCTCCACCCTCCCCCGTATTCCTCTCGTGGCTTTAACGACCCATAAGCCGCTGACCCCAGGTCTCCCTCTTGCCCAGCCCCTCCCGAGGCCCCGGCTGTCCTGCACCTTGGCCACGTTTCCCTAGATGCCTGTAGGCACCTCGGGCTCAACAAAGCCGAAACCAGGCTCCATCATTCCTCCCTCGCCTGGTGTCAACAAGCTCCTTTGGTGTCCTCTAGCTTGAGGGTCCTGATGTCACCCAGTCACCCCACAAAGCTGTCTGGGAACCGTTCCTGGTACCTTCTGTTCTCTGACCGGTCTCCTTTGTTCTGGCCTGTGACTCCCTTGAGAACCTGCTTTTCTTCTCTGCGTACACCCTCGGCCTCCCTGTGGCCACGGCTCAGGCCCCTGCTGCTGGTCGCTTTGTCTGTGCGATCACCACCCCCACCACCGCCGCTTCCAGTGCGTGTGTCTAGCATGGAGGCCTTAGCTCCCTCACCCCCAACCTGTAGGCGTGGTACGGGGGCCCCCTGTGTCTGTCTGGCTCCTCGGGTCAGTAGACCTGAGGCAGAGTGAGAATTGAAGAGATGTATTGGCAACATCAGGGAAAGTTACAGGTGGAAGAATCCGGATTGAGCAGAGATGGCCTCAGACTGCAGCGCAGCTCTCACAGCTCTGGCCGACCCCAGGTGGTGGGCAGCTCTGAAGGGAAGGCCGGGCAGCAGTGGCCGCCACGCGAGGGTCGCCCTGGCGCAGCACCCAAGCAAGGCAGGTCTGAGCAGGACGCCTCTGGCCGCCTCGGTGCCTCCCCGGTCCTAGCCTTTGGCTTCTTCCATAGTGTTAGCTTCTCTTTAGCAAGACAGTCGCTCTGTACTCTGATTTCCCGTACGTCGAACGGTGCTTTTATGTTTACTTTTCCTTCTTCCTTAAATCCCATTCCCTTTGTTTCTTTGCCTGGAAAAGTGTTTTCAGAAGTCACCTCAAGTCTCATAACCATGATGTGTTTCCTGATTCCCCAGCCATTTCTCCACATCTCCTCTGCACTCACTGTCTTTGGCCTTCCTGCTAGTCAGTGAACCCATTAAAGGAAGCCTCCTCATTTTTCAAGTCATTTTATTCCTTGTACTTGCATCTTGAGGTTGGTGTTAAATAAATGTTTGTTGAATTGAATGAAAAAAATGAAAGAACTCTCATCAGAAGTTTAGGGTTATTTTTTCCTTTTCAAAGGATGAAAGAAGGTATTCTCTTTTCTGTCCCCTGAGCATGGGCCTAGTGTCTGTGGATTAGTACAGATGATGGCCCGTACACCTGGGAGTGGTGACGGGGAGAAAAGAGCGGTTCTCAGACAGGGCCATGAGGTACTGCAGTTATGGGACACTTACTTGCCTGCCAGCACTAAACTGATGTGGCCTGGGTGTGGGAAGGTGTGGGAGATGACCAGTAAATCTGGGAAGGTGGCAGGCCCACCCGTGACAGGTGGGAAATCTCCTTATAAATTGAGCTCATTTTTGTGTTGGGGGAGCAACTTTTAGAAGACATATGTCAATAAAAATGAAATGTGTGCAAGATATTGATGGTTTGTTCTTTGATACAGTTCGGACACTTCTGACGTTGAAGCAAGTGAAAATGAGTCTGTAAAAATTAGTGCAAAAAAGGTATGTAGGCGTGTTCTCCTATCTTAAATTGTAAGATATTTCATATCCAGTCAAGTTGGATGCAAATAGAGAAAATGTTCTGTAGCAACATTTTTCATAAAGAGTATATAATGTTTTAGAAGATTTTTTTTAATAAAAATGAAATATTTTTATATCTGAAGTGTTTTTCATTACAGAGATCTCAACTCTCTGTGTACCTTGTCAGTTTTCATCGTGTTCGTGTAATGTGTTTAGATGGTGGTTTACAAAGGCAGAGGGGTTTGCTGGGAGCGCCTGCTTGGAGCCCTTTAGTCAAGGTTTCCCATCCTATCCGCTAAATCGTGTTGCCATCTTCCTATTATGTTCAGTCTTGAAGTTTAGAGATAAGAAATGTGGGCTTCATGGTTATCTAATACAATAGGAATGGTAAGCATCTGTACTTTCAAAACAGTAATGCTGTTTTCTTGACATAGCCAGGAAGAAAACTCAAGCCCATTAGTGATGAATCTGAAAGCACTGAAGAAAGTGATGTAACGAGAAAAGTTAAACCAGCAGAGAACATAAGTACACAACATGAAGCTGTTTCAGCTACAGCATCTTCAGAACCTTCAGAGAAACCAGCTGAATTGGTCACGCTTAAAAAGGTGGGACCCCTTGGTGCCAAGCCCTCTGTTGAAGAAGAGACCCTGGAAACAGAAAGTCAACTGGTAGGAGAGTGTCTGCTATCCCCTTGGAGAGAAAAAACGTTGATAGAAAATGTCTAGGAGGAAAACAAAGCATTTTCTCTTTTTCCTTCACTTCTTTTAAAAGATAAGTTTTACACTTTTCTTATTATAAAAATAAGTTTATTTAGAAAATTTGGAAGGTATGGAAAAGCAGATAAAATCACCTATAATTCCATCACCCCAAAAATAAAATAACCACCACATTTTTTGGTCTATACTCTTCTTTATTGAGCTTTTCTCACCCTAAGTGGAACCATATCCTTCTCATTAAGTATTCTACATACCATTTTAATAAATGCATGACATTTCATTCATGAACGTGCCATAGTTTAATCTCTTACTACTGAGCAACTGTAATTTTTAAAATGTAAGTGCTTTGATGATTTTCTTTTCTAGCTAAATCTCTGTGCACATCCTTGATCATTTCCTTAGAAGAAATTGCTATGATAAGATTTCTGGGTCATATGAAATCTTAAGATTCTTTTTTTTTTTTTTTTTAATAAGTTTATTTATTTACTGGGTGCATTGGGTCTTCGTTGCTGCGCGCGGGCTTTCTCCAGTTGCGGTGAGCAGGGGCTACTCTTTGTTGCAGTGCTCGGGCTTCTCACTGTGGCGGCCTCTCCCGTTGCAGAGCACAGGCTCCAGGCACACGGGTCTCAATAGTTATGGAGCGCAGGCCCAGCAGTTGTGGCTCGCGGGCTCCAGGGCGCAGGTCCAGCAGTTGTGGCACATGGGCTCAGCTGCTCTGCAGCACATGGGACCCTCCCAGACCAGGGCTTGAACCTGTGTTCCCTGCACCGGCAAGCAGACCCTCAACCACTGTGCCACCAGGGAAGTCCCTATTTTAAGATTCTTGACATATCGATATATAATATCTTTTAGTCAAGCTTTTAATATGTCACAATATGCCGGCACCTTCATTTTGGCCCACTGAAATGGATTTCAGGCTTCTGAACTCCAGAACTGTGGGAGAAGACATTTCTGTTGTTTTAAGCCACGAAGCTGTGGTCGTTTATTATAGCAGCCACAGGAAATAAAACATCACCCAGTGACTTTTCCTTTTTAGTAGCGTGCTTTTGGGTTCTAGAATTTCCTTTTTTTTTTTTTTTTTTTCCCATAGTTTCTACTTCTTGGCTGAGATTCCCTATCTACATAATCATTAAGACCATCATTTCCTTCTTTGGACATATTTATAACAGCTGCTCTAAGGTCTTTGTTTTCTCAGTCAGGTAGAGTCAGCCCTCTGTATCTGCAGGTTCCACATCCATAGATTCAACCAACTGCTGATAGGAAAAATTCGACAAAAAATTCCATAAAGTTCCAAAAATGCAAAAGTTGAATTTGCCAGGCACCAGCAACTATTTTCACAGTATTTATATATTAGGTCTTGTAAGTAATCTAGAGATGATTTAAAGTTTATAGGAGGATGTATATAGGTTACATGCAAATACTACACCATTTTATAAAAGGGACTTTGAACATCAGCGGATTTGGGTATCCATGGGGGATCCGGGAACCATCTTCCTTGGATATTGAGGGATGACTATCTGGGCTGTCTCAGGGTCAGCTTCTTTTGAGTACTTTGTCTGTCTTGACTATAGGTTACATTTTTTGTATTAACATTTTTAACCTGGTACTTTTTGTGTATTGCACATTGTTGATAGGTTGTTGAGACTTTGAGTTGTGTTTTCTTCTGAATGCTGCCTTCCATTCTAATAGGCATCTTAATTATTGGCTGATCATCCTGAACTTCTGTAGTGTGGTTTATCCTTCGTTAGAGTCAATCTGTGGAAAGCCTAAGGTGTCTTCCAAGCCTCTGTAACTCAGTGGGACTCAACCTCTGTAATAGTTTTCAGTAGCTGCATTAACAAAATACCACAAATTTTGTGACTTCAAACAACATACATTTATACCTCACAGTTTCTATAGGTCAGAAGTCCAGGCTCACCTTAGCTGGATTCCCTGCTCGGGGTCTCAGAGGCTGGAGTCAAGGTGCCAGCCAGGACTGAAATCTCATCCAAGGCCCAGGGTCCCCATCTAAGATCATGCAAGCTGCTGGTAGAATTCTGATCCTTGCCGTTGTAGGCCTGAGGTTCTTGTTTTCTCTCTGGTTAAAGCCGGGTCACTCTCTGCCCTTAGGTCCTGGTCACATGGCCCTCTCACAGCATGGCAGCTGACATCTTCAGAGCTAGCCAGAGAATCTCTCCAGCCTGCTGCAGTGGTCTCTTATGAAACGTAACCTAATCAAGGGAGTGACCATCCCATCATATTCACAGGAGCCACCCCCACTCAAGGGGAGGGAATTGTCCAAGTCATTGGGGATCTTGCTTACCACACCCTCCCGTCTTTGTCTCCCTGGTGAATCTGGCCAGAGACTGGTTTTAGGCTTCGTTAGGGTGAGTCTAGGGTAGGCCTTTCTCTAGAGCAGTGCTTCTCAACCCTCTTCCATTGCTGTCCTCCCTAAGAAGCCTTTTTAGACATTTTTCCTCCTAACCATCCCCCGCAGTTAAATTATAATATCATAAACATACTGTGTATATACTAGGTACTTAGGAGGGTCACAAACCATTGTACGATCTGAGGGTTTCTGGCCTGCCCCCTTGGGAACAGTTTCACCCTGTTTGATATTGCATGATCTAGGGTACCGTTCTTACCCCTAACTTGTGGTCTCTCCCCAAGCTCAGCTGGATAGACAGCTGTTAACTAGTTGTTAATGAGGTCTCTGCATTTTCTCCATCTTATCTCCCCCAGAATTTCCTGTCTGTTATTACCTGTTACCTTCTTAATCCCACGACAGCCACGTCCCAGTATACTCTCTGCAGCCTCATGCGCATGTGGAGTAGGCGGTCAGGGGCTGTCGGGGACCCGCACCCAAGACCTGGGCTCTTCTCCCTGAGCAGCTTACTGCAGGCCTCTGCCTCCCGCGGACGAGGGTTACCACTCTGCTGGGACTGGGCCTGCTGTGCTGCGGTCTCAGCTGTCCCCAGGCGTGCGGGAAGGCGGGCAGCCAGAGTCCACCTTCTGAGTCTCTCAGGCTTGTTTTGCCTGTTGTCCAGTGCCTGAATGAAGGTGCCACCCCTCTCCCCACTTTATGGCTGTTTATGGCAAGACAGCTAGTTCAGAAGCTGTTACTTCCTTTTAGCTTGGAGCAGAAATTGAGCTGATTCCATACATTATTATCTTTTTTTTTTTTTTTTTTCTTTTTTGCGGTACACGGGCCTCTCACTGTTGTGGCCTCTCCCGTTGTGGAGCACAGGCTCCGGATGTGCAGGCTCAGCGGCCATGGCTCACGGGCCCAGCCGCTCCGCGGCATGTGGGATGTTCCCAGACTGGGGCACGAGTCCGTGTCCCCTGCATCGGCAGGCGGACCCCCAACCACTGCGCCACCAGGGAAGCCCCACACATTATTATCTTAAATAATAAAAGTTCAGTTTCCTCCAAGGCACCCACTGTTACAAGCCAACTGAAAGTTTTAATTACTTTTTATTTTGAGGTGGTTTAATTTTTTTCAGCATTTCCTTATATTAATTTAGATAATTTATATAATTAACCATTAACTTAGAACAAAATGAGAATTGTAGCTAAAATATTGACAGTGTCTGATAATACTGTCTTAATTCTTGTTTTAAGAGAAACTCCTCTTAAATAAAAATCTTTGCTGTGGTTTTTTTTGTTTTTTTTAAGAAAGCTCAGAAAAAGAAGATGTTTCGTGGCAAAAGGAAGAAACCAAGAAGTGAAGCCACAGACTTGGGTATACAATAGTGTTTTATACATAGTCAATCATTCAAGAATTTCTTTTTTAAAAATATTTAATTTGATAAAGTAGTAAATTTAAGTATATAAAATTGTTACTTTAAAAAGTTAAAAATATGTGACTTTGGAATAACTGATTTTCCCAACATCTATCATGAAAATTTTCAACAGACAACAAAGGAGAAAGAATTTTACAATATATATTCATATACCCACTACCTAGATTTTACTGTCAAAATTTATTATACTTGCTTTAGCGCCTATTCATTAATCTATTTTAATTTTTCATAACATAGTATATACTCTTTTCATACAACATAGTATGTACTCTATTATAGAAGGCTTCTTTCACTCAGCATAACTTTGAGATTCATCCATGTTATTTTGCATCATTTTTTATTGACAGTTTATTGGAAAATGGGAGGAAAATAAAGCATTTTCTCTTTCCTTCAGTTCTTTTAAAAGATAAGTTTTATATTTTTCTTATAAAAATGCTTATTTTGGAAAATTTCGAAGGTATGGAAAGAAAGATAAAATCACCTACAATTCCATCACCCCAAAATAACTACCATGTTTTTTGGTCTTTACTCTTCAATTCTTTTACTGAGCTTTTCTCACACTAAGTGGGCTCAAGTCCTTGTCATTAAATATTCTACAATACCATTTTACTGAATGTATAATATTTTGCTCACAAATGTACCATAGTTTAGTTAATCTCTTATTATATTCCTACAGCTATCTGAATCAATACACTCAGTAACCTTTATGTGTCCTAGAAGTGGCCTCTCAGGTAGATTAAAACTATGAAAATGTAGTTAACAGAGAAGATCTCAGTCACCAGTAGTGTTAGATAAGAGCAGACTGTTAAGGACTCAGCAAGGTAATGAAAAGGCAGCAGTGCTTTAGGCCGCTTCAGCAGAAAGGGGAGAACCAAGCAGACGGCAGTTGGAGGGTGAGGTACAGACGGGTTTGTGAGACTGACCGGGAGAGGAAGAAGTGAGCATGTCTCCTCCCATGTGCTTCAAAAGCTCTCGCTATTTTTAGCAATTTGGTGGAACTACTTTCATTGTAGGCTTTCAGAACCCTGGACCTAGAGCTAAACTGTTGATAATCAGTATTTTAAATGGACTTATCCTAATGTTTTAGATACTTCCGACTGTGTACCTATTTGGTGTTTAAAAGAAAAGAAAACCAGTGACATCATGGAGTTAGATGTCGTTTTGTCTGCATTTGAGAACATCCTCCTAGAGTATACGTAAGTCTTTTGATATTGTGATATATGTACCTAATAAATTTCCCTTGAAATAGCACTTCTACTCACTCCACAGCTTCTGATATGTAGAATTTTCATTATCACTGTTTTACATATTTTTAAACTTCCATTATGATTTTTTTCAAGCCTGTGAATTATTAAGTAGTATGTTTTTGTATGTCCAAATATGACTTTTTAATTTATATTTTTGTATTAACCTTCCATCTTACATAGTTATGGTCAAATTTCATGGACTGGTGATAGCTATTTTTGAAATACTGAGGCTTCCTTTATGGCCTGGCACATAATCTGTGGGAAAGCTCTAATTAGTGGTTCTATGTAGAATCTCTAATTATTGGATCTATGTAGAATCAGTATTACTCACGTTTTTCCTGGTACTTCTATCAATTTATGCTATTTATATAGAGAGATTATTTTATTAAGACATCATGTTTAAAATTGCTTTTATTTATTTATTTTATTTTTGGCTGTGTTGGGTCTTTGTTGCTGTGCGCAGGCTTTCTCTGGTTGCGGCAAGCAGGGGCTACTCTTCGTTGCGGTGCGTGGGCTCTAGGCACACGGGCTTCAGTAGTTGTGGCACGTGGGCTCAGTAGTTGTGGCTCGCGGGTTCTAGAGCGCAGGCTCAGTAGTTGTGGCGCACAGGCTTAGTTGCTCCACGGCACGTGGGATCTTCCTGGACCAGGGCTCGAACCCGTGTCCCCTGCATTGGCAGGCGGATTCTTAACCACTGTGCCACCAGGGAAGCCCTAAAATTGCTCTTTTAGATTGAACATTTCTTGACTTTGAACTTACCAGGGTACTGCAACTTCTCAACTGGTTTCTGGAGTTCTCATAAAGGCTTTTTGGGCTGTAGGTAGTTGTTAAGTTGGTTTCCCTGTGGGGTTTCCTATTCCACCATCTTCTGATGTCACTAGAAATACTCCATTTTTTTGATGAAAACTTCAAAAATCTGTATTCAGATGTGTAGGCCTTCTCTTATGTGATGCTTAGCTTCTGAAGAATTAGGCCGTGGGCTTAGTCCCCTTATGCTGGGTGACTTTTCCTCATGGATTTGCCCCAAGATAAAAATAACTATAAGATAAACTGTCACACGAGATTTATTTTCGATTAAAAGCACACTTCATAGTGGTGCACCGTGCCGAGGCAGAGTGGGCTGGCTGCCGCCCTGGCAGTGTGTGCGCTCCTCCTGCACAGTCGCTGTGGGTCTGTGTCCAGCCAGAGTAAGCCAGACGGGAGACTGGGCTCTTTTGTCCCTGATGACAGGGACCTGAGCCAGTTTTGGGTCAGCTTTATAGTTTTTGCAGAACTGAATGGCAGGCTTCTGGCTACTTACTCATTGGTTAGTCCAGATGTGTTATACAATTATTTCTCCAGTTATAGCAGGGAGGGAGGAAGGAAGGCGCTAAAGTCTGCTGGTCACTGGATCAGGCAGCAGAAAAAGACGGAGATTGGCTGTAAACATTGCTTTCTACATGGCTTAGTGTCCCCTGTGGATGTGGCCAGTGTCAGGGAGTGCTGACCACATACATGAGGGTTTGGGGGAAATATTTCCTCTTCTTTTTCTTTTGTTTGTTGAGATGTTTCCAGTATTTTTTTTAATCTGAGAAAGGGCTGCAAGCTGACCATGCCATCTTAGATATTCAAAAGGGCATGTACCAGGGCTTCCCTGGTGGCGCAGTGGTTGAGAATCTGCCTGCTAATGCAGGGGACACGGGTTCGAGCCCTGGTCTGGGAGGATCCCACATGCCGCGGAGCGACTGGGCCCGTGAGCCACGACTACTGAGCCTGCGCGTCTGGAGCCTGTGCTCCGCAACAAGAGGCCGCGATAGTGAGAGGCCCGCGCACCGCGATGAATAGTGGCCCCCGCTTGCCACAACTAGAGAAAGCCCTCGCACAGAAACGAAGACGCAACACAGCAAAAATAAATAAATAAATAAATAAAAACTCCTACCCCCAACATCTTAAAAAAAAAAAAAAAAGGAGCGCTCATTACATAGCCTTAATTAAAAAAAAAAAAAAAAAAGGGCATGTACCAAACAGTGTGTGTGTCTATGGGTGTGCTAAACAAATGCAACACACCTTTCAAAATCCTTTATGTAATACCTTATGTAATACCTAAGTTTAACTTTCTTTATCCTGCTATAGACAAAAAACAGACTCCAGAATTTGTAAGGAAGCCATCAACAAATTTCATTCTAATTTGAAAGAAGAACTCATCAAAATGGTAAGTTCACTGACATAAATTTGTTGGTCTGGATATTTTTTATTAATCCTGAGCAGCATACTGTTATCTTAGAAAAGCTTGCATTTGCTGGCAATGTGGTAAAGAACTCATTAGAACTATACATATTTCACATGTTGTTTTTAAACTAGATGTGGTTATATTGTAAACTGATAAAACAGTTAACTGTGGAAAATGCAGGCGAATATTTATTTTTTGTTTTGTGTAGCTTAAAGAAGTCCAGATGTTGAAAACTCTGAGAAGGAAGAACACTAAGGTAACTCACTTATGTGATTAGAAACACAGTCCTGTAGAACATGCACATATGTAGAGTTAAGTAAAGACCTGACTCTGGGTTTTACGACCTTGAGAGTTTGTATAAGATCTTTTATCTCTTTAGTCAGGCTTTTCTTTGGTTGATCTGGTGATCGATCAGATGAGTATCCTGCAAGCTGAGGAACTGGGGATCCTTGTTAGCCTAAAAATGGCTCTCAAGCCCAAAATGGCCACTTATATGGATAAGTATTAAGTAATGTATATTAGTCACTGCTGTGTATGTCAAAAACCTTTTAGACTAAAGAACTGTCTTAGGTCTCAGGTAAAAGGGCAGCCTGGGGAGAATCCTGGGTTAAGGGTCAGGAGGCCTCCTTTCTCGTCCTGGTTCTGCTCCCTCAATGCACTGTGTGCCACTAGGTTTGCAAAAGGAAACGCGAGGCCCTCCTTGCCCGTCTGTTTGTAGTTGGACCACCTGACATCCGATGTTCTAGCTCCAAACTTGCATGAACCTACGTGTAGAAGCACAGCTCCCCCTCTACATTTATAACAGAAATGGATTTGAAATGTATACATTTTCCTTCTGGTGATTATAAGCCTTTGTCGTTTTTCAGTTTTAATCTCCTGTTGCTCAATTCTGCATTTCTTATAAGCAAGCAGGAGTAGTCTCAATGTCCAGCAGTGGAATATGAGGTAGTCACTATAAGTGACAGTTGAGATAATACAGTGTATTATACTGAAATGTCCTGTTTAAAATACAAATTGTGTCATGACACTCCCCTGCTTCAATATTTTTCTAGTGTACCTAGATACAATGGAAACTCCTTACTTTATAGCTCACAGGGTAGTAAAGATCTGACCCCAGTTCCTCTTTAATTAGTCCTCAACTGGATACCCCTGTTCTTTTTCAGAGTTCCCTGTTCTTTCCCTTCATAGCATGTATCACATGTTGTAATTACATCCTGTTTGTATGTAATATCTATCTTCCCTATTAGACCAAAGTTCCATGATGGTAAGAATGGGGTTTGTCTTGTTTCCCACTATATTTCCAATACAGTGTACAAGGCAGTGCTCAAATATTTACAAAATTAATTTAACTAACTGTTGTATTACTTAGATGATCTCAGATATCGAAAAGAAAAGGCAACATCTGATTGAAGTCCAGGATGAACTGCTTCGGTAAGATAATATCAAAATCCTCTTTGAGAACTTAACAAGGATTTAATCACGATATGCCATGCGAAGCTTTGTTGTAAAACTTGCTGCTGTGCTGCGTTTAAACCCCAGGTTTCTCTGAGCTTGGAAGCTCAGTGAAGGCAGGCTTTGCTGCCAAGTGGAGAAGCTGTGAGCGGAGGGGAATTCAGCAGTGGCCCGTACCCCCATGAGAGCTCTCAGTTCTGGCCTGAGAGGCAGCCGAATTAGAGACTTAGTGCATGCACAGACTCCATCTAGAACCAGACTGCCTGGCTTTGAGTCTAGGCTCTGCCACTTACTGGCTGTGCAACCTTGGGCAGGTTACTTAACCTCTCAGTGCCTCAGTTCCCTCATTTGTAGATGAGCACAATGATAACTATACCTCACAGGGCGTTGTGAGATTTAAATGAATAAATATACAGAAAGTGCCTCACGGAGACTGGGATACCGTAAGTTTTGTATTAAGTGTTAACAGTTTTTGTGAATCTTGTTGAAAGGTATAGCTTGGCATGGCACTTGTGTGAGTCCATTCCCAAGTGTTGGGCCAGGACACTTTCCACCAGGGCCGTCTCCATGGTCTGGTTAGGAAGACTGGAGCACAATCCGTCAGCTGGTCAACCAACTAGTATTTTTTTTGGTGGTCTTCCATACAGACAGGGCTGCTGTGTGAACTGGAGGGTTGGTAGTAAAGCAGCAGAAGAATAAGCAGTGTCAGATATGCTCTCTGCTCTTAAGGAGTTTAAAAGAGCTAGAAAAAGTGGTCTTATCAGAAAAGACAACGTATAATTAAGTACTAAGTTTTAAAGATGAGACGGCCACAGAAGTTTAGAAGTGGTAAAAATTGGTTGTCTAGGCCTTTGGTTTCCAAATCTGGTGTATGGACAGGTGCTACTGGCCCATGCTAAAGCTTTCATTGGCCCAGGCCAAAATAAGAAGGATAATGAGAGGAAGCTTTTTAAGGTGTTAGCTGTGTGTGCTGGGCACTGTCCTATAAATGTTTTACATACTAACTCATCGCTGTAACCCTGTGAGGTAGGTTATTTGGCCATATAAGACAACTACAGAAGACTCATCTGTCTTTGAGATCTACTGTTCCTTTTCTAGATAGAATTTTAGAAGTTGAGAAGTATAGCATTTTGAAAAGGCACAGAAAGAGAAAAATGTATGTCATTACTGTAACTTTACATGTGAAAGACCTAAGGCACAGGGCAGTAACTGACCCTCAGCCACCCGCCTGGTGTCTGCCAACTGGCTCCAAATCAAGCACTCCTGCCCACAACCCAGATGGCACAGTGAGTTTTCCAGAATGCAGCACTTGTTCAGTGTACGGAACTGTTATGAGGACTTTTCTTTTGTAAAAGGATATCAGAGCATAGTTGTTTTTTTATATCTTCATTTGTGAGAATAAAAGATGGTAGCCTCTCCCCATTCTTTTATAAATTGGTCCAGAAAATCCAAGTTATCCCTTTTTATTTTATAGGTTAAGAAACTAATAAGCTACTGAGAGAGAGAGCAGGTTGCTCAAGGTCACACATTTCATCCAGGCACTGAGAGAGTTTTTCCACTGGTTTTCTTAGACCTTGGAAATGGACAAAATTTCAGCAAGAGGAAGGGGCATAGGGAAGGCTTTTTGTCCACTTTTACTGCTAAACTGCACTGCCTGTCTACTGCCGCCTGGGGCGCTAAAATCTTTACCCAAGTATATGTTTTAATTCCGTAGTTCCCAAGACTTTGCAAACGACTCGATGAATTTTAGGACTAACAGGCATCCTCGTGGGTGGGCTCCTTTGCTGAGCACTCGTTGCGCATCACGTCTCAGAGTCTTTTCTGTGTGTTGAGTCCAGAGTCGTTCACATTTGTAATTTCAGAGCCAAAGATACCTTGGACCACCTAGGCCACCTTCCCTGCTTTTTTAAAGCTTCACTCAGCACCCTGACATACTCCATCTCATCTGCCTTATTAGGCTGTTGTTATACTTTATGTCATTTATTTTCGGGAAAATTTTTTTTTTTGTTTTAGGTTAGAGCCAGAGCTGAAACAACTACAAGTAACGTATGATGAACTTAAGGAGAGAAAAGCTTCCCTTATGAATGCAGCATATTTCTTGTCTGATTTAAAACAGCTTCATCAAGATTATTCAGATATTCAAGAGAAAGAACCAAATGTAAAGGAAACGGTAACTTCAGTTTTCACTTTTCACTATGCTTCAGAAGATACAGGGCATTTGCATGCTACAGTACAAGAGCTATGGAGAGGCAGCGTTGGTATCTACCCAGAAAGCATCACTATAAATTGGTGAAAATTTGTCATCACCATTTCTTGCTAATTAATTTAGGCCAGAGGAGTAAAGAAAAATCCAGAAACATTGATTTTACTAAGGTGTTATACTTAAGCTTCAGAGAACTGAATTTAAGGGAAGTGTATCCTCTGTGTACAAATCTCAAGTGAACAGCTATGCTTTATTACTATAATTGTCATCAACGTAAGACCACTCATACATGTTATAAAGACCAACCTCTTGTTCTTTGTTCAGCCCATACTTTTAGTATCTTTTGTATCTGAAAAACTAGCCATTATCCCATATAAATGGTAGGTGTAATTTTAGAAGTTGAGAAGTATTAAAAAGGCATGTAGTAGGGGGGGGGAAATGTGGCAAATTTTTTTTTTATTGAAGTATAGTTGATTTACAATGATTCAGGTGTACAGCAAAATGATTCAGTTATACACATATATGTATATAAGAATCTTTTTCAGATTCTTTTTCTATTATATGTTATTACAAAACATTGAATATAGTTCCCTGTGCTATATAGTAGGTCCTTGTTGTTTATATATAGTAGTATGTATATGTTAATCCCAAACTCCTAATTATCCCTTCCCACCACATCTTTCCCCTTTCGTAACCGTAAGTTTGTTTTTGAAGTCTGTGAGTCTGTTTTGTTAATAAGTTCATTTGTATAATTTTTCTAGATTCCACATGTAAGTGATATTATGTGACATTTGTCTTTCTCTGACTTACTTCGCCTTAGTATGATAATCTCTGGGTCCATCCATGTTGCTGCAAATGGCATTCATTTTTTATGGCTGAGTAATATTCCTTTGGACAGGTCTATATATTCCATATATACCACGTCTTTACCCATTCCTCTGTAAATGGACATTTAGGTTGCTTCCATGTCTTGGCTATTGTAAATAGTGCTGCAGTGAACACTAGGGTATCTTTTCAAATTATGGTATTTTTTTAAAATTAATTTTTGGCTGCACTGGGTCTTCACTGCAGCACACGGGCTTTCTCTAGTTGCAGTGTGCGGGCTTCTCATTGCAGTGGCTTCTCTTGTTTCGGAGCACGGGCACTGGGTGTGTGGGCTTCAGTAGTTGTGGCATGCAGGCTCAGTAGTTGTGGCGCACGGGCTTAGTTGCTCTGCAGCATGTGGGATCTTCCCAGACCAGGGCTCGAACCCGTGTCCTCTGCATTGGCAGGCGGATTCTTAACCACTGTGCCACCAGGGAAGCCCTATGGTTTTCTTCAGATATATGCCCAGGAGTGAAATTGCTGGATAACTTGGTAGTTCTATTTTTAGTTTTTGAAGGAACCTCCGTACTGTTCTCCATAGTGGCTGTACCAATTTACATTCCCACCAACCATGTAGGAAGGTTCCCTTTTGTCCACACCCTCTCCAGCATTTGTTGTTTGTAGACTATTTGATGATGCATTCTGACCGGTGTGAGGGGACACCTCACTGTAGTTTTAATTTGCATTTCTATAATTAGCAATGTTGAGCATCTTTGCATGTGCTTTTTGACCATCTGTATGTCATCTTCGGAGAAATGTCTATTTAGATCTGATGCCCGTTTTTTGATTGGGTTGTTTTTTTGATATTGAGCTGTTTGTATATTTTGGAAATTAATACCTTGTTGGTCGCTTTGTTTGCAAATATTTTCTCCCATTCTGTGGGTTGTCTTTTCATTTTGTTCATGATTTCCTTTGTTGTGCAAAACCTTTTCAGTTTAATTACATCCCATTTGTTTATTTTTTAAATTTTCATTACTCTAGGAGGTGGATTCAAAAAGATGTCACTGCAATTTATGTCAAAGTGTTCTGCCTATGTTATCCTCTATAAATACTGTACTATAAAGAGTTTTATAGTGTCCGGTATAGAACCGGGTATATCTTTCCATCTGTGTCCTCTTCAGTTTCTTTTATCAGCATCTTAGTTTTCAGAGTACAGGTCTTTTGCCTCCTTAGGTAGGTTTATTCCTAGGTATTTTATTCTTCTTGATGTGATGATAAATGGGATTGTTTCCTTAATTTCTCTTTATATTTCATAGTGTACAGAAATGCAACAGATTTCTGTATATTAATTTTGTATCCTGCAACTTTACCAAATTCATTGATGAGCTCTAGTAGTTTCCTGGTAGCGTCTTTAGGATTTTCTATGTGTAGTATCATGTCATTTGCAAACAGTGACAGTTTTACTTCTGTTCCAGTTTGGATTCGTTTTCTTTTTTCTTCTGATTGCTGTAACTAGGACTTCCAAAACTACGTTGAATAAAAGTGGCAAGCGTGGGCATCCTTGTCTTGTTCTTGATCTTAGAGGGAATGCTTTCAGCTTTTCACCACTGAGTATGGTGTTAGATTTGGGTTTGTCATATATGGCCTCTATTATGTTGAGGCACGTTCCCTCTATGCCCACTTTCTGGAGAGTTTTTATCAAAAATGGATGTTGCATTTTATCAAAAGCTCTTTTGCATCTACTGAGATTTTTATTCTTCAGTTTGTTAGTGAGGTATATCACATTAATTTGTAGATATTGAAAAATCCTTATATCCCTGAAATGAGTCCCACTTGATCATAGTGTGTGATTCTTTTAATAATGTATTGTTGGATTTGGTTTGCTAGATTTTATTGAGGATTTTTGCATCTGTGTTCATCAGTGATACTTTTTTGAGATATCTTTGGTTTTGGTATCAGGTGATGGTGGCCTCATAGAATGAGTTCAGAAGTATTCCTTCCTCTGCAAATAGTTTCAGAAGGATAGGTATTAGCTCATCTCTAAATGTTTGGTAAAATTCACCTGTGAAGCCATTTGGTAAAATTCACCTGTGAAGCCATCTGGTCCTGGACTTTTGGTTGTTGGGGGATTTTAAATTACTGATTCAATTTCAGTAACTAGTAATTGGTCTGTTCATATTTCCTGTTTCTTGCTTGGTTCAGTTTTAGTAAACTTTGTAGTTGGTTCTGATTTTTGCTGCAGACTTTGCTACTGTTATGATAACCAACTCAGATTAATAGAAATATTTAAATTATAGGAAAAATTTGTATATTTTATATAAAATTATGATATACAAATATATAATGTATACATATATCTTATTCTTCACTTCCAAATTCAACTTCAAAGTTTTGATACTGATCTAAAAGTTAGGCTCAGGAAAATAAAGATTTGTTTATAATCAGTATATTAGAGATCTGGAAATAGAATGTTTTTAATTTTTTTTGACAGTACCCAACTGGTCTAAAGCTTATTTGGAGTTGGGGATTTTGGTTAGTAGAAGAAATTAACAATGGCATTGGTTGAATTTGAACATTATAACTTTGATGAGAACTGAGACTTAGTGACTGCCTTGTTTGGAATACATGACTCTTACTAACATCTTGTTCTGTGCAAGCCTTCAGGGGTTCTGGACTTTCGTTGTAGCAGCTGTGCGTTATGCTTTCAGAGTGTAGATACTGGGGTTTGTCTTACCTCTTCTCCTAAACTAAGAATCTAGCACCAAATGTTAGTTCTTCCCCTTGCCCACCCTCCCTGAGAGCAGGTGCCCCATGGCAGCTTGAACACATTAGGCTCTCAAATACTTGTTAAACTGAATTGCCTAGTAATATGGTAACTGATATTCTAGAAAAAATTCCATTATTATTGGGCGGTAGTCAGTCTGACAGCTTTTCTGCTTAATTTCACTTCTAAGAAAATCACCTTGAAAACATAACAAACTATCGTTAAGTATGATACAGCTGTTGGGTGATTTTAGTCACTCACCCTTTAGATACAAATTGCACCATGATATTTGGCTTTGTTAATTATTTCAAAATAATGAGTTGAGTTTTGTTTTCTATTTTACATTGGGTTTGCATTTAATTTTGTCTTTAATCATTAAGGACAGTTTGGATTGGCAACTTTTAAGACACTTTATTGATCTTCCCAGTAAGTAATTTTTCCAGATGATGAATTTTAGGGACCTGCTGTTCTCATTCCATCATCAGTTCTTATAGTAAAAGTAAATCTTCCATATGGTTTCCTGTGTTTAAAATAGCATGAGATCAAGCCGACCCCACAGAGCTCTAGCTGACTTGCCCAAACCAGGTCTTACCCTGTCCCAGGGATGATTTTGTTTTAAATAATTCAGATGCCACAGTTCTTTGAGCCAATTTATCTCCCGGGATGATTAGCTCAAGCTTTGCAGAGCAGTTCCCTTGCAACCTTACTTATCAATTGTCCTAAGGCAATGAATTAAAACCAATTTTATCAAAAAAATGAGAGGAGAGTGATTCATAGAAACCTCTATTAATGTTGGCATTTGGTCATAACATTGAGCTATGTAAAATGGATAGGGCTCTAAAAGTTTTTGATATTTGTTATTCTGAATATTTTCCCTCAACAGTATGATTCATCTAGCCTTCCAGCTCTGCTATTCAAAGCAAGACCCCTTTTGGGAGCTGAAAACCATCTGCAAAATATCAACTGTCAATTAGAGAAGCTCCTTGACCAGAAATGAGGCCAGTCTACTAAAGTGTGCACATATAAAGATTAGTCTCATGCTACTACTGCCTGTTACCTTCTGAAACTGTATGTATTTTTCCACAAAGGAGAAGGGGGAAAAAAAACCCAAACTTTATTACTATTAAGTTGAATTGAATATTTCTTTTGTTATGTTATAGCAACATTCTCAGGTACATTTAAAAAAAGTAAACTTGTCTAATTGTTCAGGCTGGTTGTATGGTCTTGTCATCAGAATTTAATATTACTTTGTCATTAAAATTAAATGGCAAGGTATAGTAGTTTTAGAGGCCATAGTTAATTTTTCTGATTAATGTCAAGTAGTGAGTTTCAAAATGTTTTAAAATGTTGACACCTAATCAGCCCTAGACATACAAAAGTTTTACTGTAAAAATAAACATGCAAAGTTAAGCCGATACGAACAAAGACTAATAACTTTGGTTAATCGAATAAGGAGACTTATACTGAATTTAAGCACATTGGAGCTAATTTTCAATAAAACTGGTTTACTTCAATAAATAAGATTTGGAAGCAAAGTAATAAAACTTAGCTGATACAACATGCTTTATAAGTTACTATGGTTTAGTTCAATAAATAAGATTTGGAAGCAAAGTAATAAAACTTAGCTGATACAACAGGCTTTATAAGTTACTAGTTTGTTATTAAATCTGTTTTCAAGCAAATTACAGCCTAGTTACGTAAGTGTCCATAATTAGCTACTCTTGTAATACATCTATAATTAGTTCATCAGGAATTTCATCAATTCCATTATAACCGAGAAGACTGTTCTCTGCAGCTTCTGCCAATTCAGCATCTTCTGTAGCCTCCAAAATATAAGCATCATCAATGCCATTTTCCCAGTCAGCATCACAAAATGTACCTTTTGACGATGCACTACATGATGGTTCATGAGGATTCTTGGTTTCATTGTTCCTTGTTTGATCCGTTGTAAACTCCTCTTCCTTTAGTTCCAAAGGGGAGGGAGAGTAGAGGAAGAAAATCCTGCTTATTCAGACAGAATGTATGATTTCACCCGATAGTTCATCTCTACTGAATTAAAGTATTCAGTTCAACAGATATTAAAATGAAAACACTGGACGATACTGTCTCCAATACAGTCACCATGGGAATGGGCTCACTACTGCTGCCTTTGTGGCACAATACCTGCAGTTCCCGTGGTACATTCTTTTCAATGTACACAGATGGGGCTACAGCAAAGGTAAGACTGATTTTTTTAAAAAGTGGAACGTATCTGCTATCTTAACATATTTCTCTTATCTTTAAAGTATTTTAAAAATTAACATGGGGCTTCCCTGGTGGCGCAGTGGTTGAGAGTCCGCCTGCCAATGCAGGGAACACGGGTTCGTGCCCCGGTCCCGGAAGATCCCACATGCCGCGGAGCGGCTGGGCCTGTGAGCCATGGCCGCTGAGCCTGTGCGTCCGGAGCCTGTGCTCCAAGACGGGAGAGGCCACAGCAGTGAGAGGCCCGCGTACCGCAAAAAAAAAAAATTAACATGGATTGAAAAAAGTTATGAAGAACAGTTTTGAGACAACTGTCAAAGTATGAGTGTGGATTTGTATATTAAATAATATTGTATCAACATGAAATTTCCTGAATTTAATAATTTCACTATAGGTATATAAGAATGTTCTTTCTCTCTTGTATGTAGCTGGAGAATAAGAAGGATTTTGATGTCTGCAACTTATTCTGAAGAGATTTGTTACGAACTGAATGTTTATGTACCCCCATCCCCAAATTCATGAGGTTGAAATCCTAACCCTCAATGTGATGGTATTAGGAGGTGAGGTCTTTGGCAGGTGATTAGATCATGAGGGCAGAACCCTCATGAATGGGATTAGTGCCTCCTTATAAAAGACCACAGTGCTCTGTGACCCCTTCTACCAGGGAAGGACAGTGAGAAGACAGCTCTCAATGACCCAGAAGCTGACTTGAGTCTGCCAGCACCTTGATCTTGGACTGACCAGCCTCCAGAAATGAGAGAAATTTGTTGTTTTTAAGTCACTCAGTCTAAGGTACTCTGTTAAAACAGCCTGAAATGCCTAGACAAGATTCATCAAAAATGATGATGTGTAATGTGTACAGTAGAGGGAGAAAAAAGTGTGGCCCAATGTTTAACAAGTCTAGAGGAAGGGCATACAGGATGGTTCCTTGTTCTGCTGCAACACTTTTGTAGGTTGAATGAAGCAGAAATGACAAAATATTAACTGTTAAAACTAAGTGATAGGTTTATACTGTTCTTATTTTAAATAAAAAGACAAAATAAATCCAAGCAGTGGTAATACTGTACACCAAAAATACTTTCACCTTGGCATTTCTGAGGTATTACTGGATAGGCAGGAAAATAAATCAGTTTTAGAAACCCACTGAAACCACAAACATGCATCAAAATAACACTCCAAATGAAAAAGGATAAAATATTCTTCCTTAGAGGCACAATTTAAATCTTTTTTCTTGGTTATCTCTTTAGTTCACCAGAGAACCTGGCTATCAGCTATTTTATATCCAGCTCCTACAGATCAAGAATGAGATTTCTACCATTTCAGAATGAATTTTTTCAGGAGACTTTTAAAAATCAAATTTAATAGGTACCAATCAAATTGTAAACTCAAACACTAATTCAGCTTGTAGCAAGTAACTTTCATTCTAACCGTAACACTGTAAACAAAAAGGCTGATAGATGTGAGGAAAAAAACACTAAAGTCTAGAAAATAACATAAGAGTGCTCAATGAAAAGTTCTTGTAAAATATTAATAAGACCCCATATAAAAGTAGAGGGCAGTTATAGGCAATCCATATAGAAACACATAGTAAATCTGATGAAAGTTAAACTGCATTAATAAGTGTAAATTAAAACACCCGAAATACCACTTTATGCCTACCAGGTTGGTAGAGATCAAAAGGCAAAAACAAGCAATGTTGGCAAGTGTAGGGTAATAGGTACTCCCATAAACTGAAATCTAACTTCCTATCGTTTTTTGGAGAGCAATTGGTAGTATGTATGGAAAATATCTGTGATAGTTTAAGTAGGAAAAAAAGCCTACAATATAGTACATACACTATGACTAAAAAAACATGAGGGTACACAGACAGGTAACAAATCCTGGAAGATACCACAACATTTACATCAGTTATCTGCGTGGTCAAATTATAAGTGACGATGCTTTTTTCCTTTTGTGCTTTATGTATTTTCTAATGTTTGTCTACAATGAATGTGAATTACTTGGGTAAATAAAAGTTGTAAAAAGAAAAATATTGGTTTGGCAATCTAGTAATATCTACCACAATTTAAAATGCATATACCCTTAGACACAATTCTGCTTCCAGAAATTCTTCTTATAGTTTAAAGAAACAATATATTTTGGTACACTTTGTAAAGCAAAAAATGAGAAATTTATTAGATGTCTGAAACTGGTTAAATAGCTAGCTACATTAATTTCTTATGCAGCAGTGGGAAAAAATGAGGTTCATATTATCAGATTTGTGCTGAGACAATCACTACAACATGTTCCTAAGTGAAAACAAGGTACAGAACAGGGTGTTTAAACAGTATCTGGACACACCTGGATACCATTAGCTCATTCACCATTGTACCAAGAACTAGTTAGTAATGAGAAGGAAACTAAAAACTGCACTTACCTCTTTGAGAAGAAACAGAAGACGTGCTTCAGCAGGTAATGGGAAACCTGAATCAGAAAAACAGTAGAACTATTATATAAATATCTAATTTTTACTTTGTGGTAAATGTAAAAATTAGTAACTCACAGTCAGATTTGAAGTTTTCTGCTTTACATATAGGGTCATGACATTTTTGATACCAAACTTCATTTTTCAGGTCAACCAAAATCCTTTACATTAAAAAAAGAAGAAAAAATTATTTACTATCTAGACTTCATAGAAAACAAAATTCAGCTACATTCCATTTACAAGAGATATGGAGAAAAGTAAAAGGATAAAAATAGACCCTTACTTGGCAAACCATGGTTGCCAAAAGTATCACACAAAATGAACTTCAGGGCAAAAATTACATACTGACAAAAGTTCCTCCCAGGAATATACAATTCCCAACTTCTATCCACCAAATAAGAGAGCCTCAAAATATGTGAGCAAAACTGACAACTTCAAGGGTAAACAAATCTTCAACCATAAATCAAGATTTTTTAAAAAAATTCTTTTGATAATTGATACCAAACAACTCCCCAAAAGTCAGGATATCAAAAATTTAAAACAATTCTAAGAATTGACTATGCTAGGTACAACATGAATCATCACATTTAAAAGTATTCATTCACACAACACATTCTCTGACCACAAAGCAATTTAGAAATAAGCAACAAAAGGACAGCTAACTAAAACTCATAACTTAGAAATTTAAAACATTTTCTTTTTTTCTTTTTCTTTTTTTTTTTTTTTTTTTTTTTTGCAGTACGTGGGCCTCTCACTGTTGTGGCCTCTCACTCTGTGGCATGTGGAATCCTCCCGGACCGGGGCACTAACCTGTGTCCCCTGCATCGGCAGGTGGACTCTCAACCACTGTGCCACCAAGGAAGCCCTAAAACATTTTTCTTAATAACCACATGACTCAAGGAAAAACCATGATGGAAATTAGAATATGCTTAGAACTGAATGGAACTGAAATTACATATTAAAATATGAGGGGAATTCCCTGGCGGTCCAGTGGTTAGGATTCCACGCTGTCACTGCTGAGGACCCAGGTTCAATCCCTGGTCAGGGAACTACGATCCCACAAGACGCGTGGTGAGCACCCTCCCCCCACCAAAATAAATAAAAAATAAAATACGTGGAACAGCCAAAGTGATCTTTAGAAAGAAATTTAGAATCCTAAAACCTTATGTACAAAAAAAATGGCTAAACACAACTTACTTAGAGAAGTAACAATAAACCTTAATAAATTAAAAGGCAGGAAGTAATAAAGAGCAAAAATTTAGAAAAATCAACAAGGACAAAATGTGAAAACTAATAAAATTCTTTCAAGATTAAACAAAAAAAGGTAAAGACATAAATGTTATTAGAAATCGAGATATAACCACAAATGCAAAATATACTAAAAATGTACTATTATGAACTTTTTCCAGTAATGTTGAAAATTTTGGTAGAAGAGACAAAGTACTAGATAAGAATATACCAAACCAAGCAAACTTAAAGTTACAGAAAACCCAAACAATCCTATAACCACTAAAATTTTTTTTAAATTTGATTAAGTAGTTTAAAATCTTCCCACATTTCACAGAAAAGGAAACATAAAATGGTTTACAGTCTATATGGTATTGGGACATTTACCAAGGAGAGAAAAATGCTGGCAACCCAATCTCATGGCCCCATAAACATTCCAATAATAGACTTCCTAATAAACAGACTTACAGTTCCCAAATTGTACACCAAAGTGCCCCAGAGTGATGTAGGATATTTATCTTTCTAGGGAAACGGTGATAACACATCTGTCAAGCACCCGGCAAAGTACTTGCTTGTAATTCACAGCTTCAATATATCACCTTTCTTCATTCCTTTCAGTGATGTCCTATCTTTGTAGAGCTGGGTGTTTTGGTGGTGGCTGTGATGAAAAGTACCATAAATGTGGAATGAGATGTGACAGTGAGGGTGGCAGTGTCCAGCCTAATTCCAAGGTTTAGGAGTTGATGCAATGCTCAAAAGGACACACATCCCATTAATAATTATATTTAAGGAGGTTCAAAAGGTCCAAACTTCCAGGTATAAATCAGTCACTCACTGGGATATAATGTACACATGGTGACTATAGTTAATACTACTGTATTACATATTTGGAAATTGGTAAGAGTAAATCTTAAGTTCTCATCACAAAAAAAACAAAATTGTAACTGCATCTACGCATGGTGATGGATGTTAACTAGACTTACTGTGGAGATCATTTTGCAATCATGTACACTTGAAGCTAATGTAATGTTATGTCAATTATACCTCAATTTAAATAAATACAAATATTTTCTTTCAATTGATAAACTTTTTTTTCAAAGAGGTACTAAATTATTAGGACAAATACTAAGTTGCTTGAAACTGATTAATAAACTGTTAGGTATTTCTTTTGTCCTTGGAGCAATGAGAAAAAATTATTACGATACTAAGGGCAACATAACTGAGAAAGTCTGGGGACCAATGGCAATTTGCTAAGTTGAGAGTCCTTGTCTATGTAGAATGTTCTTCGCAGGATGTTTCTGCATATGGTAAACAAACCTAGAGTCTATGGATTTATGAGGCATGGTTCCCTGGACATGTCACACATGCTATGTAACTATGAATATAAAACACAGATGTTTCCTAACATCAATGTTCCCTGCTGTGTACAGTGACTGCTCACTTCTGCCTCAGCTTTCAACCTAAGTTAGAGAAAAGCATCCAGTGCAGGAAGGACCCGGGTCACCGTGCCAGATGTCCCAGGCCTCATTCTGCTTCACCTGTGCCTTTGCTTCCTTGTATCTTTAAAGCTACTAGTAAAGCTTATCATTGGGTAAGATCTGTGATTCGTATGAGTGAGGTTTGACAATCCAATCCTCAAATTTGTTAGCAATCAGGGAAATTCAGATGAAAACCACAATACCATTTTAAACTCACCAGATTAGCAAAACAAATTTTTTAAATCTAACAATAATAAAGTTCTGGTAAGAATATGGATCAGTACAAAATCTGAAAACACTGCTGGTGGGAGAGTAAAGTAGCGTGACCATTTGGGAAAATAATTTATTATCTAATAAAATTAAATATGTGCATATTCTATGACACAGCAATTCTAGTTTTAAGAAATATTTTGAAAAACTTGCATATGTGCACTAAGTGATATATATAAGACTATTTGTAGCTTCACTGTTTATAGCAGCAAGCCAAATGTCCACAGTAGGACAACAGATAACCTGGTATATTTATATTTGTATAATGACATCATACACAATGATGAAAACAAGAATAAGCAACAGCTACATGCTGCAGTATAGTATGAATGAACCTCACAAATACAGTACTGACCAAAAAAGCAAGTCAAAGGATGCAATTTACCTAAGATTCAAAAAATGTAAAATGAAATAATATACTGTTTGGAGATACAAATATATATGGAAAAACCATAAAGAGAAGCAAGGGAAAAATTAACACAAAATCCAGGATAATAGCTATAATCTCTAAACAAACTGGGGCTGGGCCCACAATGTACTTCTGAGGTTTGAATAAATTTTGTTTCTTATGGTGAGTGACAGATATGGCAAGTTATCGTTTTAGTATTAGTTCTTAAAATGTACATATATCAATACATTATATACACACTTTTATATATATGATGTATCTCACAGTTAAGAGAAAGAATACACTGTGGATACATAATACAACCTGGTAATTCTTCAGAAAGAAATATATAGCAACCTGAATATCTCAAGAAGTTAAAAGATGATCACTGTATGATAATGATTTTCTGGCAAACTTTCATGCATAAAAGAAGACTAGAAAGATACACCAAAATCTTAACCATAGTTATTACTGGTTCTGGGACTATGGGTGGTCTTTTCTTTTGTGTTTTTCTGTTACAGCTTTCTGCACTGAGCATATAGGTTTTTTTTTCTTTACTGAATTAATCTACATATATAATATAGCACTGAATAATAATATCTGTTTTACAGCTTTCTAACAAAAGCTTCATGATCATTTTATCACATCTGGCCCATGTGCTATAAAAGCTTGATATATCGAAGTCTGAGCTTTGACATTAAAACAGCAAAATTTCTCACATCATAAATGATAACTACTGGGTTCCTATTTTATCCCTATTCTAAATATTTCCTTATAAGATTTAAAATTCTTATGGTTTTACTTCTTCCATTACTTCCTCTTCTTTTGCCAGGGGCATTTAAAAGAAAACTCTAGGGCTTCCCTGGTGGCGCAGTGGTTGAGAGGCCGCCTGCCGATGCAGGGGACATGGGTTCGTGCCCCGGTCCGGGAAGATCCCACATGCCACGGAGCGGCTGGGCCCGTGAGCCATGGCCACTGAGCATGCATGTCCGGAGCCCATTCTCCGCAACGGGAGAGGCCACAACAGTGAGAGGCCTGCATACCACAAAAAAAAAAAAGAATAAAAGAAAAAAAAAAACTCTAAAAACAGGGCCTGGCATATACAGCAAGCACCCAATAAATACTGGTTCCCTTCTATACCATTCTTTGTCTTGAACGTGTTAACATAACCTTAACTCCAATTCTTAAACACTGATGGAGTAGTTTCCTTCTTGTCCAAATTTGCTCACTTTTGATTTAGACTCCATAGGTGTCAAGGGCCAATGGCTACTACCTCTCATTTCTTTCTAGCCCTACTTAATTCTACTTTAGTTTCCTCAAGATTTTACTGTTTATTTAAGGGATTATTTTACCAAATAAAATACAAATAAAGATATGTGCTAGAGGCAAGGTAATAAGAAACTCAAATTAAATATTAAAAAACACAAACCAGGGCTTCCCTGGTGGCACAGTGGTTGAGAATCTGCCTGCTAATGCAGGGGACATGGGTTTGAGCCATGGTCTGGGAGGATCCCATATGCCGCAGAGCAAGTAGGCCATGAGCCACAACTACTAAGCCTGCGCGTCTGGAGCCTGTGCTCCACAACAAGAGAGGCCGCGATACAGAGTGGCCCCCGCTTGCCACAACTAGAGAAAGCTGTCGCACAGAAACAAAGACCCAACACAGCAAAAATAAATTGACTCCTAAAAGAAAAGAAAAAAACCACACAAACCAAATAAAATATAAATTGAATTACAACTAAATCTATTATAACAAAATCATTTTTATATTCTCATCTTTAAAAATTATAAACATTTAAAATATAATACTGGTTAGGGGCTTCCCTGGTGGCACAGTGGTTGAGAGTCCACCTGCCGATGCAGGGGACATGGGTTCGTGCCCCGGTCTGGGAAGATCCCACATGCTGCGGAGCGGCTGGGCCCGTGAGCCATGGCTGCTGAGCCTGCGCATCCGGAGCCTGTGCTCCGCAACGGGAGAGGCCACAGCAGTGAGAGGCCTGCGTACCGCAAAGAGAAATAAAAAAATAAAATACTGGTTAAACACAGAACTCATTAAACAATATTACTTACATGATATTATTACTCTTGTGGGGTCTTCCAATGTTTTCACACCAGCGGTATTTACAAATATCATAAACCAATAATTCTTCTGGGAAAAAGTAGTTCCAGCGCCGAATTCCTGAACCACAAATAATGTTTCTAAAGATATTATTATTGTATCATATAACAGTTAATTAAGAATAAGACTGTTTACCTCCTTTAATGCCATTTTTATTCACCAACGAGAGAACAAATTGATCAATTTCAGGGTAAGGTGAACACTGAAAACCTTCAATGGTTTCTACTGCAACAGAAAGAAAAATTAATTATAAATCGTAACGGCTAAAAGATGAGGAGTTAAATTTTAAGTTGTTTAGTACAACTATGGGTTTTGCAACCTGATCCTGCCAGTTTGTTTCGGTTTTTTTTTGGCCTTCTCTGCAATTTGTCTTTTAGTCAGTCATGGACTCTTACAAGGAAGCAGGTAAAATTCAGACCTCTCAAATCAAATTTTAGCTAATTTGCATAAAAAGCATTTAGTATCACTTCAGTTGCTTGCTTCATTCTGATAAAGAGAAAAGCAGCCCCTTGCATCCAGGAGCTGTCCTAGTATCATTGAGGCCTTGGTGTTGCTACAAGCTGGCTGGGGACTCACAGCTCAGCCCTGGTGTTCTCCTATTAATCATAAACTATTTCACAGAACTTCAACATCAGATAAGGTCACTCTGTGGCCATGATGATTCAAGACAAAAATGAACACCACTCTGTAATCATGTGTGAACACAGACAAAACATGAACATTTTCCAAACCACAAAAAATGACCAAGCGCCCACCTATCTTGTCTAATGTAAGGAGCTGCTCCTTCTTGATAAGATTTATCAAGATATTTCATCATAAAATTGTCACTGACAGCACCCAAATCAAAACAAACATACTTCCTTGGAGACTTCAAAAGCATCTAACTCAAGCCTGAATCCTATAAGAAGTCCTTTCTAACCCCCTTTTACTGAGATGCCCCCAGTTTCCTATGGTGTGCATTCTCCACCGTGGTGACCAGTAATCAACTCGGCTTACCACAGGTGTGTTCTCCGGTGCTCTTTACCTGTACAGCACTGACATTCATCATATTTTCTATCTAAGACTCTAATGGAATAATTAAAAATAATTTATTTAAAATCTTACTTAAATTTAAAGACAGAATACTCTTCTTAAAATAAATCCCGATTTCACCTACAAAAATAGTACACATTTAAGAAATTTTGGAAAATATATTACAGCAGAAGTGAGAGGAATGTCTAGAAATAACTGTTAAACAACCAGAGGAAAATAAACATAAGAAAATGTTATCCATATTTTTAAAATAAACCTGTGATCATACCTCACATATAATTTTGAGTCTTAATGTCATAATTGGGCATTTTTCATATTATATAGGCTTTATAAATTTAAATCAAATGGCTACAGAGTATTTTACAGTATGTAACCAATCCCATTTTGTTGTACATTTAAATTTTCAGTTTCACTAATATAAATAATGATAGCCCAAAATATGTGTATAAAAATATTTACTGGAGAGTTGATATATATCTTAGAAAAAGATCTATATTTTCTTCAGTATAGGAATGAAGAACACATAGATTTTGTGAAAAATTATATGGCCATTAAAAGAATGCAGAAGCTCTCCATGTACAGGAAATATAGGAAAAGCTCTGCTGGGTTAAATAGGCAGTTATTAACAGTGGTTACCCATCTTTGATTGTGGACAGAGGGGTGAAGAGAACTTTTTCATTTTAATATGCGTTTATTTTATATAAACAATCTACTACATTTTCATATTTTTCCCCCAAACACCGTAAAATGAAGATTAGTAAAGAAGTTTTAAAATACATCAATTATTATACTTTTTCCATTTTGGATAGAAACCCAGTTGTTCTGAAGGATCACTACATATGAATACTTAAGATTTAAGATTTATAAGCAAAATAAATTTTGCATCCTTACATTTTCATAGGAAATTGTTTTCTTAAAATTACCTGAAGTACTGGTGTGGTTAAAATCCTCAACTCGTTTTTGTTTATTTTGAGATATGTCACATGTCAGAATTCGTAAAGTATCTGAGAATCTGAAGAAGAAAATATGTACAACAAAAAGTAACATTAGAATTAAAGAGACGTGACTACAGAAAGGACACAATTTCAAATAGTTTCATAATAAAATCCTTTTTTCAACAGATAACTAACTGTTCTAGGATATTTATGCCACATTTGCCTACAAAAGCACCAATCCAACCCATATAAAAAAAGAGTAGTTTGGTGATCATTTAAAACTGATGCTTTCCTCTACTACAGAGTGAATCAGAAGATTCTAGGACTGCTGAAGCTGCAGAATGAACCATTCCCCAAACATACAGAGCCTTTGAAATTTATGTTAACAAAATTTTAAAAGTCTGGATAATAGGAAGAAAAAAAGTGGGATGAAAGCAAAGGGAAAATAGATTAAAATTAACTGAAAGCAAAAATACATTCATAACCATAAAGAATTTAGCCTTTATTTCAGGAAGAAAAATACCTGATATTTAGTTGGATACACAAATGACAATTAAGATAACTCTACTCAGTAAAAGAACTCTCCACTTCTGTAAAGTTAATACTGAAACTACAAAAGAAATGAGATTAGGTAATCAAGAGATTACCCGTACTTTCAGGCTGTTATTAGAGACTGTGTTGCTTTTCCCATACATGACAGAATGTGACCTTATTCTGGTGCCAACAACAGTGGGGAGAAGAATCATGTAATTTTTACGACCACACTACCTCTAGAATCTCAGATAGGACGAATAATTAACATTTATTGAGCAGAGACCATGTGCCAGGTGCTGTTGTAAGCACACACATACAGCTCTTATTTAATCCTCACAACTCCATGAAATAGATGTTAATATTATTTCCATTTTAAAGGTAGGAAACTGGGCCTCCCTGGTGGCGCAGTGGTTGAGAGTCCGCCTGCCGATGCAGGGGATACGGGTTCGTGCCCCGGTCTGGGAGGATCCCATATGCCGCGGAGCGGCTGGGCCCGTGAGCCATGGCCGCTGGGCCTGCGCATCCGGAGCCTGTGCTCCGCAACGGGAGAGGCCACAACAGTGAGAGGCCCGCATACCGCAAAAAAAATAAATAAATAAAGGTAGGAAACTAAGACTTTGATGTTACTTCTAAGATTTTTTATGAAAACTTAAATAGTCCATAAATATAGAGAGAAAAACAACACATCTTCCCACCCTCCTGAGTAACTGCTATCAAGTCGACATTTGGACACAACTTGCCCTATGGCAGTGTATTTTAAGTATTTTTATTAAAATTTATCTCTATGAAATTTCTCTTTAAAATTATATGTAGGAAAGGCAAAAAGGAGAAGAATCAGAACAAGTTAATTCAGCAAGGCAATTTAGTCTGATCTTTAACCACATGTCCTACACTAACAAAATTGCCAGCCCAGAGTGAAGGGGAATAAAGGCATATATTTCTGTTGAGAGATGTCTTTCACACTTTTTAAAAATGACCAAAACATGGGAATTTAAATGTTCAGTAACAGAACTGACAATAGAGTATATCAGTGTAATGGAAAATTATACAGACATCAACAATTTTATTTATTGGTGGTAATTATTAACTTGACAAATATTCATGACATAATGTTGAGTGGATAAAACAGGTGACATAACAATATAAATAATGATCTCAAGAAATATGTTTCAAGGGCTTCCCTGGTGGCTGAGAGTCTGCCTGCCGATGCAGGGGACATGGGTTCGTGCCCTGGTCTGGGAGGATCCCACATGCCGTGGAGTGGCTGGGCCCCTGAGCCATGGCCGCTGAGCCTGCGTGTCCGGAGCCTGTGCTCCACAGCAGAAGAGGCCATAACGGTGAGAGGCCCGTGTACCGCAAAAAAAAAAAAGAAATATGTTTTAAATGAAGGGGCTATGTAAATTATATTTCTGTATGTGCATATATAAAAAGAAAATTAAATGTTAACAGTAATTATACTTCCAGATGCAATACAAGTCATTTTTCATTTTTATAGAATAATCATTTTAAAAAACTGGAAAATATATCAAATATAATCATAAAAGGATATAAAGAGAAAAATGGTTAAAAAATAACTTTTACTATTATTATTTAGTTAATGGACAAAAAAGAACAGTTAACCTAGAATTTTAAGAAATGACTTTCTTTTACTCAAGATATAAAAAATTTATACAATTCACATTTTAGTAATATACAGTGCCATTCACTGCTTAATGAATATTCATGAACACACAACGATTTAATTCTGGTCCTGTATACCTGACATTGCTGACCAAAGCAGAGAGGAAATATTGATTTTCTTTGGAAATATTCTTCGATTGTATAGGATAAAATTTGTTATCTTCAGCAACCTCCAAAGGCACATACTTTCCTATTTTTGATGATTTATACAGTCGGAAGTTTCTATTTCTTGTATAAACTCCTATATCAAAAATTAATAAAATATGAATGCATGTTTTCAGTGATTTGTTTTCATAGTCAGCAAATATTAAGTTAATTCTGTATAGTATTATTAGAAAAAACACCTGCTTGTGGTTCAAAATGGTGACATAGGAAGATCCTGAACTCACCTTCTCCCAGGGACACACTGAATCTACAGCTATACATGGAACAATTTCCTGTGGAAAAAAATCTGAAAACCAGAATGGACCCTTCACATCAGGCAAACGAGAGGGAACTCACATGGAAGCAGACAGGAAAGGCTGACAGGCACTCTCACCACAAACCCCACCCCAGGCATGGCAGCACACAGTCAGAAGGGAACGCAAACCCAGAACTTCTCCCCAAGGCGTACAGGGTTCATACCCCACATCAGGCACCCCAACTTTTAAGACCAGCACCTGAGAGATGAGCCCTCCAAACACCTGGATTTGAAGACCAACTTGGCTCACACCCACGAGACCCACAGGGCCATGAAAACTGAAAACGGCTCTTAAAGGGCTCACATGAAGACTCACCTGCCCCAGGGTCAAGTGCAGAAGCAGCCCATCGAAAAGCGCCCATTCGTTATGTGAAAGAGACTCATTTACTAATTTTAAAGCACTGGTCTGAGGGGCAAGGTCCTGTTGGGATATTCTCTAAGGATGGAGGCTGGTGGGCACCCCCTTCCTGCTCTCCTTCTGCCTTGCTAAAGCTGGAGGGAGCCATCTTTCTTTCATCTTTCTTTTTTATCTTATCAGCAGGTACCGTCTTCATACCACCCCTCTGCCTTGCTCCAGCAGTGGGTGCCACCTTTGTGCTCTCCCTCTGCCGTGATCCAGAGGGCCAGTAGCCCCCAGAGGGGAGCTTCTACACATATCTGCTGCCCTGGTTTCCACAGCTGGTGACAGTTTCTGTGGCTGCCATCCAGATACCCCTTGATCTCCTGGCTCTAGAGGTTAGGGAAGCTTGTGATCCTGGGTCCCATGGAGCTGTAACAACCAGAGAGACAGCTCTTGGTAGACTACCACTCCCAGAGTACTGCGCAGACAGCAGACTTAAACACACCCCCAGTCTTTCTAACCAAGAGGCCTATTTGCTTGTCCTGGAGCTTAGGGGCTCCTAGGGAATGGAGGTCAGTGGACACCAGCTTGGCACTCTCCCTCCACCTCACTACAGCTCACCAGTATCTCTCAGAAAGGAGCTTATACACTCATCTGGAGCCCCAATTTTTGTGACTCCTGCCCAACCAGACTGCCTGGCTCTGGTGACTAGCAGGGCTTAAGCTTATGATCCCACAGGAGTGTATATACTTGCATTCTTTAAAAGCTGCTGCCTGAAGGTCTGGCTTCCAATCAGCTTGAATCTAGGTGCTGTCTGAGATCCTCCCCTTTGGGGCACTGACTGGTCTTGGCACACACTCAGTTACTAGGAGCTATTAAATATATAATGGGGGGGGGCTTCCCTGGTGGCACAGTGGTTGAGAGTCCGCCTGCGGGTTCGTGCCCCGGTCCGGGAGGATCCCACATGCCGTGGAGTGGCTAGGCCCATGAGCCATGGCCACTGAGCCTGTGCTCCGCAACGGGAGAGGCCACAGCAGTGAGAGGCCCGCGTACCGCAAAACGAAAAAAAAAATTATATATATATATATATATATATATATATATATAAAATAGGCTGCTTGGACAAACACAGAGGTTTGTGACAACATGAGCTAAGACAGGACTGAATGATAAAGTTCATCTTCTACACAAGGCCAACCCTTCAAGACTGGGAGAAGTGGCTGTTTCATCTAATGGGTAAAAACCAACACAGAGAGTCAAGCAGAATGAAGAAACAGAGGAATATATTCTAAATGAAAGAACAAGATAAAACCTCAGGGAAAAAAATCTTAATGAAATGGAGAAAAGTAACTCACCTGATAAAGAGTTCAAAATAATGGTCATAAAGATGCCTGCCGAACTCAGGAAAGAATGGAGGAAAACGATGAGAACTTCAACAAAAAGAAAAATTTATAAAAAAGTACCAAACATAAATCAAAGAACTGAAGAATACCATAAGTGAACTGAAAAATACACTAGAGGGGTTCTACAGCAGACTAGATGAAGGAAAAGAGAGGATCAGTGAACTCGAACACAGGGCAGAGGAACTCACCCAATCAGAGCAGCAAAAAAAGAAAAGAATGGAAAAAAAAAAGTGAAGACTGCTTAAGGGATTTATGGGACAACATCAAGCAGACTAACATTCACATTAAAGGAGTCCTAGAGGAAAAAAAAGAGACAGAGAGAGACAGAAAAGAACAGAAAACTTATTTGAAGAAATAATGGCTGAAAACATCCCTAACCTGGAGAACGAAAGGGACATACAGATACAGGAAGCCCAGAGAGTTCCAAATAAGATCAATCCAAAGAGACCCATACCAAGACACATTCTAATTAAAATGCCAAAAGTTAAAGGGAGAGAATCTTAAAGTAGCAAGAAAAAAAACTTGTTACATACAAGGGAACCCCCATAAGTCTATTACCCCAGAAGGGAGTGGTATGATATATTCAATCTGGCTGACATAAAAAAAGATTTCCAACCAAGAATACTCTACCTGCAGTTATCATTTATAATTGAAGGACAGAGAAAGAGTTTTCCAGACAAATAAAGGCTAAAGGAGTTCATCACCACACCACTAAACCAGCCTTGTAAAAATATTAAAGGGACTTCCTTAAACTGAAAAAATAAAAGGGGTGTTAATTAGTAACAAGAAAACACATGGGGACTTCCCTGGTGGTCCAGTGGTAAAGAATCCACCTTCCAATGCCGGGGATGCAGGTTCGATCTCTGGTCAGGGAACTAAGATCCCACATGCTGCAGGGCAACTAAGCCCACGTGTGCCACAACTTCTGAGCTCACGCATCTCAACTAGAGAGCCTGCATACCGCAAACTATAGAGCCTACGCGCTCTGGAACCCGAGCGCCAGAACTACAGAGCCCATGTGCCCTGGAGCCTGCACACCACAACTAGAGAGAGAAAACCCACACGCCACAACTAGAGAGAAGCCCACGCACCACAATCAAAGATCCCACATGCCACAACTAAGACCTGACACGCCAAAAATAAATAAATAAATAAGTCTTTTTAAAAAATGAAAGTATAAATCTCACTGGTAAAGGTAAATATATAGTAAAGGTAGTGGATTAAGACTTATAAAACTAGGGACTTCCCTGGTGGCACAGTGGTTAAGAATCCACCTGCCAATGCAGGGGACATGGGTTCAAGCCCTGGTCTGGGAAGATCCCACATGCCACAGAGCAACTAAGCCCATGCACCACAACTACTGAGCCTGCACTCTAGAGCCCGTCAGCCACAACTACTGAGCCCACATGCCACAACTGCTGAAGCCCACGCGCCTAGAGCCCATGCTCCACAACAAGAGAAGCCACCGCAATGAGAAGCCCACGCACCACAACAAAGAGTAGCCCCCACTCACCGCAACTAGAGAAAGCCCGCGCGCAGCAACGAAGACCCAACGCAGCCAAAAAAATTAAATAATTGTTATCAATTTAAAATAGACTGCTATAAGTTGTTATATGCAAGCCTCATGGTAACCACAAAGTAAAAACCTATAGTAGATAATACACAAAATGACAAAAGGAAACTAAGCATACCACTAGAAAAGTCATCAAACCACAAAGGGAGAGAGCAAGAAAAGTAGAAGGGAAAAGAGGAACTACAAAACAGCAGGAAACTATTAACAACACGGCAATAAGTACATACCTATCAATGATTAAGTGTAAATGGACTAAATTCTCCAATCAAAAGATTCAGAGTGGCTAAATGAATGAAAAAACAAGACCGGGCTTCCCTGGTGGCTCAGTGGTTGAGAATCTGCCTGCCAATGGAGGGGAAACAGGTTCGAGCCCTGGTCTGGGAAGATCCCACATGCCGCGGAGCAACCAAGCCCGTCAGCCACAACTACTGAGCCTGTGTGTCTGGAGCCTGTGCTCCACAACGAGAGGCCACGATAGTGAGGGGCCCGCGCACTGCGATGAAGAGTGGCCCCCGCCTGCCGCAACTAGAGAAAGCCCTCGCACAGAAACAAAGACCCAACACAGCCAAAAATAAAAATAAATTAAAAAAAAAAAAGATTCCACATCTTCCCCCAATGTTGGCTTTCCTTTAAAAAACAAACAAACAAACAAAAAAAAACAAGACCTATCTATATGCTGCCTACAAGAGATGCACTTCAGACATAAGGATACACACAGGCTGAAAGTGAAGAGGTAAAAAAAGATATTCTGAACAAATGGAAGCAAAAAGAAAGCTGGAATAGCTATATTTGTATCAGACAAAACAGACTTAAAACAAAGACTGTAATAAGAGACAAAGAAGGGCATTACGTAACGATAACTGATAAAGGGGTCAATACAAGAAAAGGACATTTGTAAATACTTATATACAAATATGCTCCAACATAGGAGCATCTAAATATATAAAGCAAATATTAACAAACCTAAAGGGAGAAATAGCAATACAATAATAGTAGAAAAATTTAATACCCCACTTACATCAATGGATAGAGCATCCAGAAAGAAAATCAGTAAGGAAATATTAGCCTTAAGGGACACATTAGATCAGATGGACTTTACAGAACATTCCATTCAAAAGCAACAGAATACACATTCTTCTGAAATGCACATGGAACCGTCTCCAGGACAGATAATATGTTAGGCCACAAAGCAAGTCTTAACAAATTTAAGAAGACTGAAATCACATCAAGCATCTTTTCTGACCACAATGGTGTGAAACTAAAAATTAATTATAAGAAGAAAACTGGAAAATTCACTTGTATGTGGAGATTAAATAACATGCTAATGAGTAAACAATGGGTCAACAAAGAAATTAAAGGAGAAATAAAAAAATACCTTGAGATAAAAGAAAATGGAAACACAACATACCAAAATGTACAGGATGCAACCAAAGCAGTTCTAAGAGGGAAGGTAACAGTGATATAGGCCTTCCTCAAGGAACAAGAAAAATCTCAAATAAACAATCTAAAAGTATACATCAAGGAACTAGAAAAATAAAACCAAATGAAGCCCAAAGTTGGCAGACAGAAAGAAATAAAAGATCAGAGCAGAAGCAAATGAAATAGAGACTAAAAAAAACAAAAAGATCAATGAAACCAAGAGCTGGTTCTTTGAAAAGATAAACAAAATTGATAAACCTTAGGTAGATTCACCAAGAAAAAGAGCGGACTCATATAAATAAAATCAGAAATGAAAGAGGAGATGTTACAACTGACACAAAGGATCATAAGAGACTACCATGAATAATTATATGCCAACAAATAGGACAACCTAGAGTAAATGAATAAATTCCTAGAAGCATACAACCTGCCAAGGCTGAATCATGAAGAAATCAAAAATCTGAATAGACCAAGTACTAGTAAGGACACTGAATCAGTAAACAAAAACCTCCCAAGAAAGCAAAGTCTAGGACCAGATGACTTCAGATGTGAATTCTATCAAAGATTCAAAGAATACCAATCCTTCTCAAACTCTTTCAAAAAACAGAAGAGGGAACATGTCCAAACTTACTTTACAAGAACAAAATTCCCCGAGAGCAAAACTAGACAAGGATACCACAAGAAAAGAAAATTACAGGCCGGTATCACTGATGAACATAGATCTAAAAATCCTCAACAAAATATTAGCAAACCAACTTGAACACTACATTAAAAGGATCATACACCATGATCAAGTGGGATTTATTCCAGGGATGCAAGGACAGTCCAACATCCACAAATCAATCAATGTGATGTCACAACACATTAACAAATGAAGGATAAAAATCATATGATCATCTCGACAGATGCAGAAAAAGTATTTGACAAAATTCTACATCCGCTTATGATAAAAACTTTCAATAAAGTGGATACAGAGGAAACACACCTCAACATAAAGGCCACATATGACAAGTCCACAATTAGAAATACTCAGCAATGAAAAACTGAAAGCTTTTCCTCTAAGATCAGGAACAAGACAAGGATGCACACTCTCGTCATTTTTATTCAATGTAGTATTGGAAGTCCTAGCCACAGCACTTAGGCAAGAAAAGAAAGAAAAAAGGCATCCAAATTGTAAAGGAAGAAGTAAAACCATCATTGTTTGCAGATATATTGTATACTTGTATACCTGATATTATACAGGTCTGCCTCAACTAACAACTGGTTACATCCCAATAAGTTGAAAACGCATTTAATACACCTAACCTACTGCATATCATAGCTTAGCCTAGCCAACATTAAATGTGCTCAGAACACTTACATTAGCCTACAGTTGGGCAAAATCATCTAACACAAAGCCTATTCTGTAATAAAGCACTGAATACCTCATGTAATTTATTGAATAGTATATTGAAAGTAAAAAGAACAGAATGGTTGTCTGGATACAAAATGATTGTGACTGATCTATCTCCTGACTGCATGGCTGACTGTGAGCTGCAGCTCACTGTCACTGCCCATCATCACAAGAGGGTATTATACCACATATCACTAGACCAGGAAGAGATCAAAACTGAAAATTCAAAGTACGGTTCCCACTGAATACATTACTTTTACACCACTGTAAAGTCAAAAAATTTTAAGTGGGGAAAAAAAAAGTGGTAGGTCAAACCATCATTAAGTCAGGGATCATCTATATGTAGAAAACCCTAAAGACTCTACCAAAAAAATGTTAGAATAAATGAATTCAGTAAAGCTGCAGGATACAAAATCAATATACAGAAATCTGTGGTGTTTCTATACACTAATAACAAACTATCAAAAGAGAAAATAAGAAAACAATCCCACTTACAATTGCATCAAAAAGAATAAAGTATCTAGGAATAAATTTAACCAAAGAGGTGAAAGACCTGTACACTGAAAGCTACAGGCATACTTCAGAGCTACTGTGGGTTCAGTTCCAGACCACCACAATAAAAGCAAATATCAGAATAAAGTCACACGAATTTTCTCGCTTCCCAGTGCTTATAAAAGTTATGTTTAGGGCTTCCCTGGTGGCGCAGTGGTTGAGAGTCCGCCTGCGGATGCAGGGGACACGGGTTCGTGCCCCGGTCTGGGAAGATCCCACATGCCGCGGAGCGGCTGGGCCCGTGAGCCATGGCCGCTGAGCCTGCGCGTCCGGAGCCTGTGCCCCGCAACGGGAGAGGCCACAACAGCGAGAGGCCCGCATACCGCAAAAAAAAAAAAAAAAAAAAAAAAGTTATGTTTATATTATAGTCTATTAAGGGTGTAACAGCAGTCTTTAAAAATATACATACCTTAAGAAATTTTATAACTAAAAAAATGCTAACCACCATCTGAGCCTTCAGCGAGTCATCGTAGTAACATCAAAGATCACTAATCATAGATCATCAAAACAAATAATAATGAAAAAGTATAAAATATTGCAAGAATTACCAAATGTGAAACAGAGATACAAAGTGAGCAAATGCTGTTGGAAAAACTGCGATATCAGTGGTTGACTCAGGGCTGTCACAAACCTTTAATTTGTAAAAAACACACTATCTGTAAAGTGTCATAAAACAAGGAATGCCTGTTTTATTTCCAAATTCTTATACTTGGTTGTCAGGGGTGCTAGAAAGATATGCAATACAGCAGGAACACTTCCTATTCTCAGCCTGATTGGCTTGGTAATCTTGCTTATAGCTTAAACCTACTTTTCTTCAACTTGTAGACACTGAAGCTCTCTGAGTTGCTCTAACCATCAATGGCAAAAATGCTGCTCTTATGGCTTTTCAAATCACAAGCTAGAACTCAACATAAAAATGAGGTTTAGTTCACCAAATTGGAGCTCAGCTGAATTAGGGGTCCTGATTGGCCTGTGTGTTACCTAAACAGGCTGAGGTCTTGTGCCAGTGCTTCATATATCCTCAGATTCAGAGACCAGAAGCAAGCAGGGCAGGAGAGAGCACAGCTGAAGAAGCCACCAGTTTTATCATAGTAGGAAGTTGATGAAATAACCCCTGCAAAGCTCTTCAGTGCAGAAAACGCCAGGCTTACTTTGCCACATAATAGCTCCATTTTTACAGTGTACCTGTTTTTACAATTTATTTCATCTAATTAAACCTGTCAGCAGCATTGGAGACTGCTATCCAACTGTCCCCTGTCATGAATCCTGTGAACATTTCAGAGCAGGAGCCAGCCACAACCATTCTCTTCTAGAACTCAGGCCAGCCTGCTGCTTATGTCCCACAGGACCCCTTTAAGATCTCCTAACAGAAACCTACTAGATTTCCTGCACCTGAGCTCACTGATCACATTCTGCTAGTGACCCCAATCGCTGTGGAGCAGTGGTGGCAGTAAGAATCCTAAGCCAAGTGACAAGTGGGCACTGACTGGTCTCTCACAGAAGTACACAAGGACAGTCCAACAGAGAGCTGTCAATTCTACTTACCTAGATCTACAAAAAGATGCTTTTCTCCTATGTTGTTCTTCACAATTAAAAATGAAAGATCAGGACTGCCTTGCTTAGCTGACCCCAGCATCTCCAGTTTCTTTGAATTCGTTGTCCAGCTCTCTCCTACATCCTTATCTGTGGACTTTTTGCTAAAGGAAATTCCTTGTTTAACTGGTGTTTCAGAAAAATGGGAAAATTCATGGCCCACTGTCTCTGGAGTCATATCATCATCTTCAGTAGCAATTAAGCGAAAAACAGGCTCTAAAATTTTTCTCACAAAATTACCTAAAGGAAAAATAAAAAGGTTAATCTAATTCTTTTCTGCAAACTATAACAAGATCTAGGCACAAATCTACACAGGACAATTTTACACAGTAAGGCTTCTACTTTCGATTTCTGGTTTTAAAACTGAGTTGTTGGGCTGCCCTGGTGGCGCGGTGGTTGAGAGTCTGCCTGCCAATGCAGAGGACACGGGTTCATGCCCCGGTCTGGGAAGATCCTACATGCCACAGAGCGGCTAGGCCGTGAGCCATGGCCGCTGAGTCTGCACGTCCGGAGCCTGTGCTCTGCAACGGGAGAGGCCACAGCAGCGAGAGGCCCGCGTACCGCAAAAAAAAAAAAAAAAAAAAAAACTGAGTTGTTATTATAAACTGTAACACACCTCTCCTATACTTCCTTCCTCTTGTGTAATCTTTTACTCTTTAAATTCCCTTTGACAGGGGAGTTTGGTGTCACTTGTAAACAAATCATCTTAGAAGGGAAGGTTACTGTGAGCATTTGTCCGTGTTGCTCGTCTGGGCCTGGGCCACATGCTCTGTCACCACACAAAGCGCCACTTTAACGAATACAAAGTGAGTAGAATTTACATGCACAATCAATGATTACAGAATGCAAGGTTTACACAAGCAAACAGTGCTGCCACACTCTCCCTATGTCAGGACGTCAGCAAATGTCTCAGGACTTATCTTCTCTCCTTCACTCGCATGACACGCCCCAAGAACCTGGACATTCACAGCCATCAGTTTAAGGTTCTTGCTCCTCCTGCCTCTCCCGATAACTGGTCATGAGCGGGGCTGTGGCTCAATAACTAAAGTCCAGAGCTAAAGCAAGTAAATACATCGATTGTATTTCAACGTTTATTCTAAGAGCTCTAAATATGAGTAGCACTATCTTTACATAGAAAAGATGGTATGACAATCCAGAGCTCCTTTAAACTCTCATCATTTGTATCATAAAATCAAATTCACACAGAACAATACCGGAGAAATGCACTACTATAAGAAAAACTTAATTTTAGTCTTTACAATTGGTATAGTCTGGGTTTGTCACTTTATTTACCAGACAGCCTGAACCCTTAAATCATAAGATACACATGCTCTAAGTTCAAAATTCTCTTTCTCCAAATTAGACTTCATTACTTCCCTCCTTAAAGAAACAAATCCACTATCTTCTAAAACTAAAAATCAAAATGAAGGCAAAAGATTTTGATCCTTGCAATCATATATAGACATGATTATCTCTGGAATGAGGGAAATAAGGTAAATACTGAGCAAAAAGAAATCATGATATATCAAAGGACAATAAAGCAGTCCAAACACAAATTGATAAAGTAAATTTTCCTGGAAATGTAAAATTACACCTACTTGACACCAAGAGGCGTGGCTGCAGAACCAGCTGCCAAGACCATGCTTAGGAGGCCGGGCTAGAACGACGGACGGTGCAACCACCTTAACACTAACACCGGCTCCAGCAAACGACGCTGCTTTCTGCTGCTCTTCCCCAATAGTATCACCCTCCCTCATCATTAATACAGGGACAATTTTATTGGCTGGGAATAACTCAAAAGAACGTATCGATCATAGAAATTTCAGGTTCTATGGCAGGCTGGTAGGAAAGTATTTCAAGGAGATCAAATTTGTACATCTTGCTAACATCCTATGATCTTACACTTCCTAATTCCTCTTTCTGAAAGGCTGACAAAAGGAAGTAGAAATGTCACCAAGAGATACATTGAGGGAGGGGAACCAAAGTGGTGAATCTGGACTACTTCATAATCTCTGCATCTCTGGTTCTGACAGTTCATAATTCTGGAGGATCAGAGCCGCAGATGGCATCCCGTTTACCAGGTCTGACCGTGCCTCTCACTCCAGCCACACTAGACTCCCACTGCTCCCCAAATTAGTCACGAACTCTTACCTCTATACTTTTGCTTACGCTGTTCTGACAGTAAAGCCTTTCTTATCTTTGCCTGATGGAATTTGATTTAAAGCCCAGCTTCAACGTCAGCTGCCCTCAGAAGCTATCTGTTGGAGACACTGCTAATTACCGGTCAAATTTCCACTCTCCTCTTCCGCCTAGCAGCAAATCTCCGTGCTTAGCCTCGTGGCTAGGAGCCAGAGCAGACCACGAGGAGTAAATAGGAATCAAAGAAGTACCTGCTTAGGACTCTTCCCCCCGCGCCAGACAGCAGAGCCACCGATCGTTCAGTCATTCATTCAGCAAATATTAAGTGACGTCTTGTACTTATGGTAGCTGCTGCTGCTACTCTTATATTATTATTACTGATAAAGACATTACTATCTGATAAGCTCTGGAAATACAGTAGTGAATAAGAAACAATCCATGCCCTAAAGAAACATTAAGTAGAATAGAGAAGACAAAACAAGAAATTACCCCAGGAAGCAGTGAAGGCTTTGACATGATAGGCACTGGGCACGCTCTGCAACCCAGAGGGAACACGAACCTAAGTCTTAGGGTTTGGGATGTGACAGAAAAGCCTTCTCAGATGACAATACCTACACTGAGTCTTAACAGACCAGGTGATATGGTCAGACAGCAGCGTCAAAAAGTGCAGAGGCTGGGGCTTCCCTGGTGGCACAGTGGTTGGGAGTCTGCCTGCTGATGCAGGGGACATGGGTTTGTGCCTCGGTCCAGGAAGATCCCACATGCCGCGGAGCGGCTGGGCCCGTGAGCCATGGCCGCTGGGCCTGCGCGTCCGGAGCCTATGCTCCTCAACGGGAGAGACCACAACAGTGAGAGGCCCACGTACCGCAAAAAAAAAAAAAAAAAAAAGTGCAGAGGCCTAAGGACTACAGAAAATGTGGCCCCTGTGGGAGCTAAGTGAAGGACAGAGTTAGAAGTGCCAAGTGGTGAGAGGTGAGGCCAGTGCACAACGGGCCTCATCATGCAAACTAAGACACCTGGACTCTTCCCTGAAGGCAAGGAATAATCCTGGAAGGGTTTGAGGAACACAGTAGTATGATCAGATCAATCTAGCTAGCTGACTAAAGAAGTAAGCAAGACACAGCATTTCCACTTGGGTAACTGGGTGAATGGTCATACCACTCGGATATACACCTCACAGGAGAAAGAGAAAGTTTGGGAGAAAAGATGAGTTTCAAGTGTCTGTGTGGGGATGTTTAATGGGAGAACTGTCTTGGCTGCAGATAAAGACTTGAGAGTCATCAACACACAGATGGGAACTGAAGCCATGACAGTGGATGATCATTAAGGTTACAGACGGAGTGAACAAAGGGACAAGGACAGATTCAACAATTACTAACATCCAAGGGATGAAAGAGACAGAAAAGAGATGTCCAACTAAACTAACAGAAAATGGGGAGATAATAAGGAGTCCTAGGTATACGGCACACTAGGCCCCTGTGACCTAGTGTTACCCCAATCTAGCAATTAGACGTTGACTTTTATGCCAGTCTTTTAGTGACTATGTTCATGCCTTTTGCCCTTGGTACCCTGGAAACTGTCAGACACTTGTCCTGAAATGGATTACCTGTTACCTGAACTTCAGTCAATCAACTGCTTGCCCTACCCCTGCTCTGATATACACTCAGGATTTTGGCTTTTATTCAGATCTTGGTTTTCAGTGTTCCCTTTCTGCCTATTTGTTCCCCTTTGGACCGACTTCATTTTATACCTGGGCCTATATCTCTAAATGTCCAGTCCCGGAATTAATCCTCTGGTTACACTTTCAGGCTTACACATCTACACTTCTCTCCAACCCTAAGGTTTGACCTGGAACAATAAACAAGGTTTTGTGAGTGTGGCCTGGAACCCAAGCCCAGTTCTCATGTACTAAAAGCTAAGGCAAGGCTAAAGCGAAGGTCAGAAATCCAGATCTGAGGCATCACAGATAAGACTTGAATTAGGCCTCTCCTGCATTACCCAGAAAACTTCTGAAATGACTCCTGTTGGAACAGAAACCAGGACCAGGGCATGCATGGCCATCCCAGTATCTACAGCAAGAGGCACGAATGCCAAGGATATCCTGAGTACATTAATGTGTCTAAAATGTATCTAGAATAGCAAGATAGATCTAGAACTAAAGGTCAATCCTGAAAACATGAAAAATCATGATTCATTTTTTTAGGACAGGTTAATGACCATAAAACCTGACAAATACAAAACTTTAAGAGGAAAGGAAAACATAAGTTTTTAATATAATTGTGACTTTTTAAAAAAAACAGTACACTTACCAACATGAATATTATCCTTAAATGCCACATCACGGAGTTGAAATATTAAATGGCGGCTAAATTTTTCATTGGTGCTAGAATCCAAGTTGAGAACATCTTCAGCTGAACAACTAACCCTGTAAAACTGTTGAAGTGCTTTACAAACATGCTGAAAACACAAGTAAAACATCAATAATTAGTGTTTTTTGTTTTAAAATTTTTCCATGAGCAAAATTCAAATATCTTGGTATAAGTCTAATCTGTTTTTTATTTTGATATCAGATTATTACATAACAATTTTACTGAAATATACATATTTAAATTATTATACAGTTTATGTTAAAAATGCATAGGCTTCAGGGTTAAAGTCCTCTCAGAATTCAATTTATCTTATACATTAATCTCTAAAATCACAATAAAAATATTTCTTTTTAAGCACTTCTTTTTATAAATTTATGTATTTATTTATTTATTTGTTGTTTGGTTGCACCGGGTCTTAGTTGCGGCAGGTGGGCTCCTTAGCTGCGGCATGCATGTGGCATCTAGTTCCCTGACCAGGGATCGAATCCAGGCCCGCTGCATTGGGAGCAACAGAGTCTTATCCACTGTGCCACCAGGGAAGTCCTAAGCATCTCTTTAAATATTATCTATGAGTTAAAATGTGGCCTCCAGGGGTAGGTGATGCTAGTAATGAAAGCAGTTACGCGTTATAGGAAGGTAGCGAGCGCAGGGTTAGGAGCACATGATTAGGAGTCAGAAAGGTTTGAGTTCTGGCTTTGCCACTTACCAGCTCTGTCGCTTTAGTCAAGTCCAAACCTACCATTCCTCAACTGCAAAATGGGATAATAATAGAACCTAACATTTCAGGTTGTTGTAGGGAGCAAAGAGAAAAGGGGAGTAAAGAGTTGGCCCAATGCTGGCACACGTAACTGCTTAAAAGCATCAGCCGTGCAGCCACAAGACGAGTCACTTCTGAAGCCTCAGTCTTCTCTTTTGCAAAACGAAGGTACTAAGAAACACCACACACGTATGGTACTGGCACAAAAACAGAAATATAGATCAATGGAACAGGACAGAAAGCCCAGAGATAAACCCACGCACATATGGTCACCTTATCTTTGATAAAGGAGGCAAGAATATACAGTGGGGAAAAGACAGCCTCTTCAGTAAGTGGTGCTGGGAAAACTGCACAGGTACATGTAAAAGAATGAAATTAGAACACTCCCTAACACCATACACAAAAATAAACTCCAAATGGATTAAAGACCTAAATGTAAGGCCAGCCACTATCGAACTCTTAGAAGAAAACATAGGCAGAAAACTCTATGACATAAATCACAGCAAGATCCCTTTTGACCCACCTCCTAGAGAAATGGAAATAAAAACAAAAATAAACGAAAGGGACCTAATGAAACTTAAAAGCTTTTGCACAGTAAAGGAAACCATAAACAAGACGAAAAAACAACCCTCAGAATGGGAGAAAATATTTGCAAATGAAGCAACTGGCAAAGGATTCATCTCCAAAATTTACAAGCAGCTCATGCAGCTCAATATCAAAAAAACAAACCACCCAGTCCAAAAGCGGGCAGAAGACCTAAACAGACATTTCTCCAAAGAAGATTTACAGATTGCCAACAAACACATGAAAGAATGCTCAACATCATTAATCATTAGAGAAACGCAAATCAAAACTACAATGAGGTATCATCTCACACCGGTCAGAATGGCCATCATCAAAAAATCTACTAACAATAAATGCTGGAGAGGGTGTGGAGAAAAGGGAACCCTCTTGCACTGTTGGTGGGAATGTAAATTGATACAGCCACTGTGGAGAACAGTATGGAGGTTCCTTAAAAAACTAAAAATAGAACTACCATACGACCCAGCAATCCCACTACTGGGCATATACCCTGAGAAAACCATAATTCAAAAAGAGTCATGTACCACAATGTTCACTGAAGCTCTATTTACAACAGCCAGGACATGGAAACAACCTAAGTGTCCATCGACAGATGAATGGATAAAAAAGATGTGGCACATACATACAGCGGAATATTACTCAGCCATAAAAAGAAACGAAATTGAGTTATTTGCAGTGAGGTTGGTGGACCTAGAGTCTGTCGTACAGAGTGAAGTAAGTCAGAAAGAGAAAAACAAATACCGTATGCTAACACATATATATGGAATATTAAAACAAAAAAGGTGATGAAGAACCTAGGGGCAAGATGGCAATAAAGATGTAGACCTACTAGAGAATGGACTTGAGGATATGGGGAGTAGGAAGGGTAAGCTGGGACAAAGTGAGAGAGTGGCATGGACATATATACACTACCAAATGTAAAATAGATAGCTAGTGGGAAGCAGCCGCATAGCACAGGAAAATCAGCTCGGTGCTTTATGACCACCTAGAGGGGTGGGATAGGGAGGGTGGGAGGGAGGGAGATGCAAGAAGGAAAACATATGGGGACATATGTATATGTATAACTGATTCACTTTTATAAAGCAGAAACTAACACACTATTGTAAAGCAATTATACTCCAATAAAGATGTTGAAAAAATAAAAAAATAAAATAAATAAACACCACACAGGGTTATCTTGGGATTAGCAAAAATGTCTGTAAACTGCCAAACACTTAGATACCAAATAGTTATGCAGTAAATTGTGTTTATTAACGTTATTTTGGTATTATAGCATACCACCTCCCATCATGCTCTCTGATCCTACTCTTCCTCAGTAAATTCTTTCTCAGAGAAGCCTTCCTCAATTTCGTTATCTACATCAAATTGCCCCATATATATTCTACCTCTATTTGTAGTACTTACAACAGCTGCAATTTTTGTGATTATTTTGATAGGTTTCCTCTATATCATAGAGAATATCCCTCAGGATCTGTTCTCTCCTGCTTCTGTAGAAATAGAACCCTGATTATTAGGTAGATATGAGGTCATCGAGAATAAAGACCATGTTCCCCAGACTCCCTTGCAGTAAGGTGTGGCCATGTGATTAAGTTCTGGCCAAGAGGATGTGAGCAGAAGGAAAATATTCCTCTTCTACATTATAATCTTAAAGGAAAGGGGCATGCTCACCCCTTCCCCATTTTCTACTGTCTAAAATGGAGATACAGCGGTGCTGAGCCATCTTGGACAATGTAAATAATGGCATCTTAGGAAGAGCAAAGCAACAGGCCTAGTCCCCTAATACAATGGAGTCACATCCAGATGTTACATGAGAGAAATAACTTTCTATCTTGTTTATGTCCCTTTAATTTTAGGTCTTTATTATGGCAGCTAAATCTATCCTAACTTATTATCCTCCATTACATGATAAATTCTGTGAAGGCAGAAATCATGTCTCTTTGGGCTAGCCATTGTATTGTTAATGCCTAGGCACACTGACACTAAGAGGCTGAAAAAATTTTGATAAATGAATAAAGTCTAGTTATGTACTTTGGAGCTATACAGAGTAAATGTAAAAACTGTAGATAATAAAAGTAATCATAGTCCCCTTAAGTTCCTTTTCCCAAGTTAAATTTTAAATAAAAATTTAAGTTACAGGGAATATAGCCAATATTTTATAATAACTATAAATGTAGTCTGTAAAAATTTTGAATCACTGTTGTACACCTGAAACTAATATATCGTAAATCAATTATACCTCAACTTTAAAAGTTTTTTATTTAAGTATTTAAGTTGTAAAATCCAGAAGTTAAAAATATATGATTATTTGAGCAATGTTACCTGTCAACATAGTTTTATAAAATGCTTTAGCACCAGAAGTCATTCCATCTGGCAGAAGTGGCTTACTGGAATTGTCAGTTAAAAATTGTCAGTATCACAATGGAATATTACTCAGCCATAAAAAGAAACGAAATTGAGCTATTTGTAATGAGGTGGATAGACCTAGAGTCTGTCATACAGAGTGAAGTAAGTCAGAAAAAGAAAGACAAATACCGTATGCTAACACATATATATGGAATTTAAGAAGAAAAAAAATGTCATGAAGAACCTAGGGGTAAGACAGGAATAAAGACACAGACCTACTAGAGAATGGACTTGAGGATATGGGGAGGGGGAAGGGTAAGCTGTGACAAAGCGAAAGAGAGGCATGGACGTATATACACTACCAAACGTAAGGTAGATAGCCAGTGGGAAGCAGCCGCAGAGCACAGGGAGATCAGCTCGGTGCTTTGTGACCGCCTGAAGGGGTGGGATAGGGAGGGTGGGAGGGAGACGCAAGAGGGAGGGGATATGGGAACATATGTATATGTATAACTGATTAATTTTGTTATAAAGCAGAAACTAACACACCGTTAAGCAATTATACTCCAATAAAGATGTAAAAAAAAAATTTGTCAGTATCAAAGGGCATTACATATTATCACTAGTTACTATTAGCCAGTTATTTATTAACCATCTGTTATGATAACAGCTAACCTATGCCTCCTCACACAGAGACGCTAAAGGAAAAGTACTTATTGTATTATACACTTGTTAACATACAAAGTAACCAGTAAATGAAATTAATTTCAATATAATCATTTGTAAAGGTTATATTAAGTAAAATAATCCTAATAACTTTTCTACCAACATGATCATGTTAAATAAAAATGCTGTATAATTTTAAACTCACTTCTACAACTTTTTCCAACTTTTGTTGATGTTAAAGATTAGTTGTTCAAGACTAATTTGGATAAGGTTGTATAAAGAATTAGGAGGAAAAAAATTTAAACACCTACATGATCTTTCCCATACCAGTGTTTATTCTTGTTATAAATGGGATTTGCACTAGTGTTGATTCCATTAGGGATAAGTTTCCAGTTTCTAATACAATGGAGTACTAATACTTCTTTTTTAACAGTATCACCATATTAAAGTGCCAGTGAAAATCTCTGAATCTTAATTCCTTGTTGGCCACACAGAGCCCACATAACAAATCCTACCCTAGACTGTAGAACTGTATCATACACTAGAAAAGAGTCAATATCTATGGATTATTAAAATGTAATTAAGGTTAAAAATTAAATACAACTTACCAACTATAATGAAATAAAACATTTAAATTTATTTTTAAGGGTCCAATGGCTATCTTAAGAAAAACATAACTTTTCTGTTGTTTTTTGGGAGGGCTGGGGGGAACTTATGTATATTTCTTTTGCTTCAAAGTCAGGAGAAAGCTGACATTATGATTTTTTTAAAAAACAGTATTTGCATACATTTTTCAAATAAATTTAAAATAAAACATGTAGAGATCCGACAAAATCAACAGATATTTTTAATCAAAAACATTTTAATTTGGATGTATTTTTAACATTATAAAATGAGTCATCTACAGTTAACATCTAAAACAAAAAATAGTTAATGTTAATACCTACTGAGTCCAAATAATAGTCAACATAATTTTAGTACACCTTAATACAATCTTAAAAGATTTTATAAACTAACCTAATAGAGCTTAGTTGCACAAGCCCATATTCCTTTTATTACTAACTTCCTGGTTGACACTGCTAAATCAAAAATATATACTAGAACTACACTTTTTCTCTTTGTGAAAAACAAAGAGAAATGATAATTGTAGTTCTAGACCAGGTTTTTCCAGTAACTAGTTGTTGGACCTGGAGTTGGAATTAAGTCTCTCTAGGCTTTAGCTTCCTCATTTATGATGATGTAAGACAGAATAGTTTCCAAAATTTCTGCCAGCTCGAAACTTCTGATACTATTTTTATCAAAATTTTCTTGAAGTTTATCTTAGTACTCAATTTTTCAGTAAAAATTACTTCACCTAATCTTCACCAGAGTCAACTATTTGTAATGCAAAAGAATATATAATTAAGAAACAGAAAATTCCCAAACTGCCACCTTTCTCAGTTTTTTGGGGTTTTTTTTTAATGTATTTATTTTTGGCTGCATTGGGTCTACATTGCTGTGCGTGTGCTTTCTCTAGTTGTGGCGAGCGGGGCTACTCTTTGTTGCAGTACACGGGCTTCTCACGGCAGTGGCTTCTCTTGTTGCGGAGCACGGGCTCTAGGCACACGGGCTTCAGTACTTGCAGCGCGTGGGCTCTAGAGCACAGGCTCAGTAGCTGTGGCACACAGGCTTAGTTGCTCTGCGGCATGTGGGATCTTCCCGGACCAGGGATTGAACCCATGTCCCCTGCATTAGCAGGCGGATTCTTAACCACTTCACCACCAGGAAGTCCTCTCAGTTTTTTTTGATACAGCAATATTACGAAATATATGGACTTAAACTGAACCTTCCTCCTTTTCAGAAGTTTACTCAGAGAAGTGGCATTAAGAAACGAGGTCAAAAGGAAGAGTAACAAGAAAAAGGAGAAACACAGAACCTATATATTACATAGGTTGGATTCATTTAACGAATGAGTGAATGAAAAGATACACAGGTAGATATAAGGAGAAAAACCTGAGTCTGTAATTTACCTCAATGAGTAATGCAACCATCTTTTTCCCATCAGCTCCTGGATTGGCGAGTCTGTTAAATTCCAAATCAAAATAAAGCTTGCACACAGCATTTTCAGGAATAACTTCATAGCAGTGTAAGAGATTTCTTCTGAATTGAATAATTCAAGATTGTTAGGTTTATATCTCATACCTTTTAAATCACAGAAGTTGCTCTTGTATCTCAAGATAGTATATTAACTGTGATATAATGACAGATAACTATGACATAATGAAGACAAGATAAAGTGAACAACTGCTTACCACAGGTTGACGGAACACAGTATCAAGAGTTTCCATCAAACAAGATCTAACAATCATTTTCTGTAACATTATTTAACTGGAAAATATAGTCAACTTCATACTGTTATTTATTCACAGATAATTTTGATATCAGGTAACACTTCTACATGTTTTTGGTATCACCACGAAGCAAATTTTGTTTAAGAACTTTCTCAAACTGCGATCCCACAATCACATATTCTTGGGATTCCATGAATTTTTTAATGAGAATTTTTAAGTTCCGTATTTTCATTAGGAATATTTTAAAAACTGGTTACATACATTCTGAATCACCTGACTTCAATGAGCTTTCAATGCTCACATGTGCAGTTTCATTCTCACTGGAATCAAGAGGTATGACTTTAAGGTGGGTTATTAAGAAGAAATGCTGACTTGATTTGTAAATGATAAACTGCTTAGTGGCATCATATACAAATAAAAGGTTTACAGTAATTTGAACAAAGAAAAGTGATGGTGGGAATTGTGTCATCACATGGTACAAGAATTCAAAACAATTTCTCTCTCCTAGCACCTGGTGAGATAATTCAGTGTTGCTATCACAAGGAAACTCCAGAATTCAATTCTAATAGTAAAGTAGTAACTAACTGCGTGACTGAGAACTATGAAAGCCAAGGCAGCCTAATTTAATTTCACAAGCATTTCCAGATGAAGGAAATGTAATTTAATGTGTTGTGCTTTAAAAGCTACTTACCGGGATTCATAGTAAAACCAAAGTTGAGCATACGTTGTTACGAGGTAAATACGTTGTCCATCGCCCACTTTGTATTCCAAAGCAAATACATGAACGTCCTTTATACAACCAAAAATAATATTCAAAAAATTAGTAAAATGCAAATTTAAAATCAACTGTAGCTATTAAATGTTCATAAAGATTTTATCATTCAAATGTTCAAAAACTGGAACATTTGTATTATTGAAAACAAGAAAATTAATCACTAAATCTATGCCAATCAAAATCTAGTTATTTGTATTTATTTATATTTAGTCACTCAGGTAATAATACATGTTCAAGGCAGAAACAATTAGAACATCCAGACTAAAACTAAAAAAAGAAAGAAAAATCATTTTTCAGTCACTCGTTTGACTTCTATTACAGTTTTATCTGCCAGTTTATGAAAAAGAACTTATTTTTTAAAACTACCTGAACATTACTGTAAATAATTTGGACTAAAGTTAATAAATTTCCTAGAGTATATAAAAATACATAAGAACCATTTTAGAAAATATATTTGTATGTAAATCTTAAAAGCTTAAGGAAAGTTTTAAAATGCAGAACATTCTATTTATTTATTTATTTATTTATTTTTGCGGTACACGGGCCTCTCACTGTCGTGGCCTCTCCCGTTGCGGAGCACAGGCTCCGGATGTGCAGGCTCAGCGGCCATGGCTCACGAGCCCAGCCGCCCCGCGGCATGTGGGATCTTCCCGGACCGGGACACGAACCCGTGTCCCCTGCATCGGCAGGCGGACTCTCAACCACTGCGCCACCAGGGAAGCCCGCAGAACATTCTAAAATGCAGAATTATTCTTTCTCATAGAAAAGGAATACACAAGTTCTTTTGTTTCTACTTAGCTAAAGGTAGCTGTTGAGCCTATAAAGGAACTAAACTTCCATTTTCATGAGAGAAATCATAAAAAGACTAAGTTACCCGACCCTATTAAAAATCTTCTTGAGATAAATTTTATAAACTGATGATTGGTAAATCCAGCAATCATACAGCTATTTTTTTTTAAGTCAAGATTAAGCGAATCTGTATTTTAATTTCTGATACCTGAATTAGGGTTACACAAAATGCACACAAAAGGCTTTTCTTCTATTTCCTAAACTATTCTGATGAGATATGAGTGAGCTTCTGTTTACCAGGGAAAGAAGGTCCTCCTCCTTAAAAACTTTCAGCATTTTGAGTTTTTATATATAATCAATTTTCAGAATCACAATATATTTATGGATTTATGTTGGAAAGATGTATCTTTTCGTTACATTTCTTTATATTCCCCACAGTGCCCAACAAAAAAATATGTGCAATACACACCTGCTTGTTTATTTTTGAGAACCATTCCCTTTGTGAGGCTAGCATGTAGCAAGCATTTCCTTCCTCCCATTTCCCTAATGTGTTGGAAATTATGATAAATCCACTCTACTACTCCAAAGCACAAAAGGGACAGTAGAAAGATAAAAACATGTGTGCTTTGGTACTATGATTTAAGTTTTAGGGCTTATTAACTCTAAGCTATGACACCTGAGACATTTTCATTTGCGACTATTTAAATTCAAATCTCCAATCCCTAATTTCATCCTTAAAATCTCACACTCTGGGCTTCCCTGGTGGCGCAGTGGTTAGGAATCTGCCTGCCAATGCAGGGGACACAGGTTCAAGCCCTGGTCCGGGAAGATCCCACATGCCGCAGAGCAACTAAGCCCGTGCGCCACAACTATTGAGCCTGTGCTCTAGAGCCCGAGAGCCACAACTACTGAAGCCCACACGCCTAGAGCCTGTGCTCCGCAATAAGAAGCCCTCGCACCGCAATGAAGAGGAGCCCCCGCTTGCCACAACTAGAGAAAGCCCATGCGCAGCAACAAACACCCAACGCAGACCAAAAAAAAAAAATCTCACACTCTACTTATTTCCTGATATTTCTGTGGGTATTATTTTAGTTTAACTCTTACACTCATTCTATTATTTTTCAGTCCATGAATACAGTCACTTCTCCTCTAAGCATAGCTTCATTTCTATGTCATTACAAATTTTTTAAACTATTTGGCACTAGATATGTCATTTTTTTTATTATTAATATAAAGTAAATGGTTAATGATTCATGGATATCTTTCCTAAATAGTACAAAAAGATAGCAATTAAATTCTTCTGGTAAAATATGTGGACTGAAATGAAGACAAACAACAGATTTTTTTTGGAAATCTTAAGGTATAGTAGCCCTAAAAAAAAGATGAGAAAAATTACCTCTTTACAACTTTTAACAAAATTAAAAGCTTGAGTTTGCCGATGAAATAGTTTCCAAATGGATGGTGGTTCTTCTGGCTTAGACAATCTTGGTCTGTACTCCAAGGGCAATGGTTCCTTCTCATAATGGGATGCTCGTTCTTCAATTTGCTTCAGTCTTGCTTCCCATTTTCTCTTCATTGGTTCAGAAGTATGGGGAGACTAAATCCTATCCCAGGTAGGATCTCTTGTCAATTACTACTAAAACAAACAAACATGGACGTCAGTTTCTTTGTTTAAAATGTATTTTGTTTGGTAAAACTTCAAAGCTCATTTCTGCTTATTTCTTTGCTTTATAGTTTATGTTTTGTGTGAAGTTTTGTTGTGAAACAAGGACAGGGCTGGTTATCAGAAATCTTTAGATCCTGGCTCTTCCATCTAATAGTGCTACAGTTTTAACAGGTTAATGAAGCTCCCTAAATTGTAATCAGCTGCAAAATGGGAATCAACATCTTTATGTAGTTATCTTGAGGATACATGTCATGAGACATGAAAATGTTTTGCAAATTCCAATGCCTCGTGTAAATATAAGAGTTTTTTGCATCACTATGGTTTTCATTATAATCATTTTGTTGCATCAAGTGCCATGTACCTCACCCAGATGGTGGGCATCATTCCAGTGCTATTATTTCTTAGTGTAGAATTCATTTCTAGGCACCACTGTCTAGTTCTTAGCTCTTTTCCTCTTTTTCCTGCCCACTGCTCTTCTTTTCTACTCAAACAACTATTAGTTGGGAGGATAACCAGTGTATGAGTGGGAATTACGATACTGGCTAGTTTTGGTTTGGGATGTATGGTAATCATAAGCATGACTTAAAAAAAAGAATAAATGTTAATCTGTTAACTTAATGACTACTTTTGTGATTAGTCAATTGAAATGTTTACATTTTAACCCTTGTTTCCTAATGATATGTTTTTGTTTGCATACAATGCTTCCAAGTTAGCCATGCCAAAGTAAGGGGACCAGGCAATACCTTTCCAATTTGGGATTACGGTTTACTTACAAAGGAAAAAGGTTTTTAGAAGAGGGGGGAAAAGCTTCCAGTATAGAGAACAAATGGGGACAAATTCTCTGGCATTCCTGCCATCAAGAGATGCCATCTAAGCCCACTCCCCTACAGACTCTTGGCCATGTGACTTGCCAATGTCACATTGACAAATGTGAAGCAAGCAGAGGTTTAATAAGTGCTTTTGCATTAGATTTGGCTATCATGGAGTCCTGCTCTGAGATCATCATGCTATAACTAACTCTAGCCTCACAGAGGATAAAAGGCCACCTGGAGAAGAACCAAGATACCCCAGCTGATAGCAAGCACCAACTACCAGATATGTGAGTTAAGCCATTTTGGATCATCCAGCCATCATCTGAATTCAATGCTTGAGTAAGCCTAAGTGAGTTCAGGTGAGAGATCCAGCAAACTGCCCAAGCAACCCACAGAACTCTAAGAAAAAATTAATTTGTTGTTTTTAAAGCCAGCAAGTTTTGGCCTGGGTTTTACACAGAAATAGAAATAACTAGGTTTCCTTCTTCACTAATATCATCTATGTTGTAATTTATGTATGTAGAAAACAGATATATTAGGTTTTAAGTGACATAATATCATACACTAAAGCATTTGAAGGTAAAATCCCTATTTACCTTTGTCAATGCCTATCTAGTACTTGCATTGATAAATATGCTCTTGAATTTTAGCAGAAAACTTTGCAACATAAACTCCCTGGCAAATGAAATATTCCCTGGAAAGAAAAATAGAATCACCCAAAAAGATTAAGAGGGTAGGAATAGCCTCATGCATTGTTAGAGAAAAAGGCATATTATCCATAGATTTCAAATCTGACTTCAACCATAACAGACTTAAGATTATACTCTCAGAATTACACTTAATCCACATGGATATTATAAATTATAAACCAAGAAACAGAAATAAAATTCTAAAGCTATCAACATAAATTTCATAACAGATATGCCTAGGAAAGGAATACAATTTCTTTGGACTGAAGAGATGGGGCAATTTTTAATACAACTGTGTTAATTTTTCAATATATGTGACAGGGCTCCTTATTGCTAGATAGATTCTGAGTATTAGTTTATTTAATCTGCTTCACACACAGATAAAAATTCCCTCCATTTAGACAACCTAACTGAGAAACTTTCTTCTAAGAAGTTAACTTTTAATAAAGCCCACCAATTACTTAACGAAGAAAATAAACACATAATGCGATCAGAGGTGAATTATGACTCTAGTATCTAGCAAATAACTGACTAGAAATAACCATGTGGATGTTCACACTTAGTTACAATGACATCGGGAAAATTTTTTCTGGTTTTGTAAAAATATTGGTATGACCATGGGAGTATATCATATATGAAAGTCACAGTCACAATGGAAAACCAGTTTAACACTTACTGGACTGAGGAAACCACGCATGTCAACAGAAAAAAAGAGAGAAGCTCAAAATATGTTATGCCCCCCTGTGCTTTGCACAGTTTTAAAATTTTAACAGCTGGGCTGAAAGACAACTGGGGCTTAGACTATTCAAGCAGCAGGCTTGAATATTAAAAGCAAAGGAAATGGAGAACAGGAAGGCATCTGGCATTCTGGTTTTGGACTATCATATTCCTCAGCCCTACCTCATGGGAGAACATATCACCATTTCAGAAATGCTGGTGGGGAAATAGTGCTGTCTTTTTTTATATACATATAATTACACATGAAAACCCCTTTTCACACGGGCCATAACTACTTTTGTAACAGTTTCCAAGACCCAAAGAAAAGTATTTGTTGTATTTTAAAATAGCAGGCTTAAGAGCTTTATTATTTATTTCTTAGCATCGCACGGCAATGATTGTTTAACCATTTTTGATACCAGTTTCACAACTAAAGGTGGTCAGGCTAGAAAAAAGGTTGGCTTAGTCTTTCTAGAGTAACTATAGTGGGAGAAGGGACAGTGAGAGTGAGGGTGAAGCGGTGACTCAGCCGACCTAAGCAGCCCTGGTTTCCAGAGGTTTATGCCTAGACTTTTTCATCGGTGACACTTGACAGCCTGGTCCCCAGGAGCAGCTGGACCATGAGGCCCATGGTTCACGACTACTGGTTTCTAGGGACAGCTGAAGCCTGCCTCGCATGGCTCTCTCTAGCCCAGTTCTCCTAGTTTCCTTTCTTGTCTAATCACAAGTCAGTTCCTATTCCCCAACTCGAACTTCTCCCTCTGCCCTGAGAATACAGCAGTATCTTGTGTTTTCTGCATATATGTTCCAGTTCTAATATTTAGTGATGTTCTGGTATTTGGCAATGTTTTCTTAATATAATTCCCTTTATGGTCTCTTTTTTTTTTTTTTTTTTTTTTTGCGGTACGCAGGCCTCTCACTGTTGTGGCCTCTCCCGTTGTGGAGCACAGGCTCCGGACGCGCAGGCTCAGCGGCCATGGCTCACGAGCCCAGCCGCCCCGCGGCATGTGGGATCTTCCCGGACCGGGACACGAACCCGTGTCCCCTGCATCGGCAGGTGGACTCTCAACCACTGTGCCACCAGGGAAGCCCACCTTCATGGCCTCTTGTAATACATTTATACTATTTCTCCCACTGCTCAAGTATTCACAATGAAGTATGTGATTAAACTTCATTTACAGCAATAATAGTTTACTTCCCAGATGAATAACACCTTACAAAATTATTAAATATACTAATTGACTTTTTCTTTTTTTCCTACTTCAGTCACCTTGCCTGTCTATGCTCGAACAGAGTAACTCATATTTAAATTTCCCAGAAGTCTCCTATAAGGAAGAAAACATCCAGTGGTACACTGTTTTATCCAGTTCCACCCTTCTACCATCCCCACAGGATCTCCCATCCAAAGAGCCTAATTCTGCCAGACTAATCACCCTTAAGACCATTTTCAACAGCCAAGACATGGAAGCAACGTAAATGTCCATCGACAGAGGAATGGATGAAGACATGTGGTACACATATACAGTGGAATATTACTCAGCCATAAAAAAGAACAAAATAATGCCATTTGCAGCAACATGGCTGGACCTAGAGATTATCATACTACCTAAAGGCAGAGAAAGACATATCATATGATATCACTCATATGTGGAATCTAATTTCTTTTAAAAATGATACAAATGAACTTATTTACGAAACAGAAACAGACTTCCAGATATTGAAAACAAACTCATGGTTACCAAAGAGGAAACGGGGGGCAGGGGGGGGTTGTAAATAAGGAGCTTGGGATGAACACACACACACTACTATCTGCGAGACGGATAACCAACAAGGGCCTACCGTACAGCACAGGGACCCCTACTCAATACTCTGCGATAACCTATATGAGAATCTGAAAACGAATGAATATATGCGTAACTGAATCACTGCTCTACACCTGAAACGAGCTCATTAACACTGTAAACCAACTATACGCCGATAAATTTTAAAAAGACCATGTTCATAGTTTTTCCTAGGGACACTCATTAATGATTCAGAGCATCACTTAAGGCACGCTAAAGCTTACCTCAAGAAGTCCAAACTCTCCAGAATCTGGCCCTCAACCACTTACCCATTCGACTTCTTCTTGTTCAGCCTGCTCACCAAGTGAATGATGATGACCATTGCCTGCACCTGGCCCACTCCAAGAGCCCTCCCGCATGTTTCCCTCCCCTGGAATGCCCCGCTCACCCTTCCAGAAGTCTTCCCCTCCCAGGCCCAGATCAGGTTCAGGTGTCTCTGAGACACCTCTGTAGAAAGAAAACTTCCCACATTGCTTCTAGCCAGCTACTTTACTATAATTAAAGTTTCTCCAAACTAATAAGTGTAATTTACACAAAAACCAGAAAACCGCTGCTGCTGCCGCTGCTTTAACTAGAGCATAATTTTGGTAAGAAAGTTTAGCACAGGAAGGGGTTTGAGCATCACTACGGGGTAATAGGACTAGTTAAAAAAAAACTAGTACACTAGTGCCTGCCTTACAAATAACTGCATGCCAACCACCGTGCAGGTTGGGAGTGGGTCCTATTCTTCAGTTTTACTGCAGCAGAAAAAGGACTGCCAAACACTGGTCCTCTCTCAACGTGGCAGGGATAAAGGCCTAGGTTTTACTCCTAGGATCTGAGTTTAACTCGTGTAGCCCTTAACAAGAGCAAACTACTTAGCCTTTTTAATTAAGCCCGGGTGGAAACTGGAATTACTACCTGCAGGGGTTGCTGAAAGAAAAAGAAAATGCATTGCCACAACGTGAGAACACACATAAGCACTCAGGGAGCGGCAGCCACACTCAGAACGATGTGTATCTGTGAACAAACCAGCGCCCTCACTTATACCCAAGTAAACAAAAGTGCTGGAAGTGGGCGAGTTCTTCACCTGGGGCCCCTGACTTGTCAGAATGTCCTGAACCTCTTGAAATTTGATGGAGAATTTCGTGCTCAATTGGGTTGGTACATTCTTTTGCGAAAATGACTCAGAGTCTGAAAAGGGTTCGTGACCCAAGACAGGAGGAGGCCCAGCAGGGCGGTTAAAGCTTTTGGTTTCGGGACAGGGAATTCGGGGTGACGTAAGGGAAGGCCTCCGGTCGCCCGAGGGGAAGCGGGGACTACCGGCAGGCCGCGACCCGCTCACCGTCCTCCCGCAGGGCCCGCCCGTGACTCCCTTCTCCCTGCCCCCGGGGCCCGGCGAGGCCTTCGGGTTTCCCTCCGTTTACCTCCAGAGACGCTCCCTGTGGGCGGGAAGCCGTGGGTCCTCTGCAGCTGGCAGGACACGCGACCCACCCTCTGTGGCGGGACCGAGTCTTCAAACCTGGCGCGGGGGCGGGGCTGGGGCGGGAAGTGGGGAGAGCGCGGGCCCGAGAGACGACAGCGTTCTGGGGCAGGACGGGGACTGAAAGGGAGCGGAGGCCGGGAAGGGCCTAGAATGGCCCGGAAGCGTGCCTGGAAGCCAGAAGCTCCCGGGACCCGTGAGTGAGGTGTGTTCTCGGGCTGTGTTCTCGTGCTGAGCGGCGTTCTCAGGCGGGGCGGGACCCGTGAAGGGGCGGTGTTCTCGGGCGGAGCGGTGTTCTCGGGCAGGACAGGGCCTGTGAGGGGGCGGCGTTCTCGGGCGGAGCGGTGTTCTCGGGCGGGGCGGGGCCTGTGAGGGGGCGGTGTTCTCGGGCGGAGGGAGCCGGGGCCGAAGGACGTGTCGGCGCGGCGCGGAGCTCGCGGAACTGAGGGGCGGGACCGGGGTGGGGCCAGAGGGGGGCGGGGCTGCTCGGGCTCCTACCTCTGAGCGCGGCTGCGGCGGAAGCAGAGCAGGAACCGAGCCCAGCAGAGCGAGTTGGTGCCTGTGGCGTGGGGGCTGAGAGGTGAGATATGCCCTCGACGCTTCTCGCTTTGGCGCCATAGGCCCTGGGCTGGTTCCTTCCACTCTCCCAAGCTCAGCGCCTGCCCCGGGGGCCTGCACCGGCCTGCAGCTGCCCCGGGGAGACGGAGGAGACGTGCCTGGTCCGGGCGGCGGATCCTTTGTTTTGGCGCGACCACGGGGGCGAGGACGAGCCCTGAAGCCCGCAGATCGAGAGACCCGGCCCGGGGACGGGAGGCTGGGCTGCGAAGCGGAGATCCAGCTGGAGATGCCGAGCCTGGGGGACGGGAGGCCGGACCGAGGATCGAGAGGCTGGGCCGGGGGTGGTGGGAGATCCGCGTGGGATGTGGAGGGCGGATAGCGGGAGGCTGGGGAGCGGAGACCCAGCCGGAGACGCCGAGCCCGGGGGACAGGTGGCCGGGCCGAGAATGGGGGGTGTCGGGAGACCCGGGTCGGGTCGCTGAAGCCTGGTAGCAGGAGGCTTGACACGGGTCGCTGAACCTGGGGAGGAGAGGCGCGGGAGGCCCAGGCGGAGGCGCTGAGGCCGGGGGGTAGGAGGTCGGACCCGGGAGCGGGAGGCAGCGGGGATCGAAGGCTGAAATTTTAATCGGGAAGGTGGTGAGGAGGCTGGGCGTGGAGAAAAGATGACCTGAGGGCAGGAGGCGGGCTGGTGCTGTCCTAAGGGCTCTGGCCCTCAGGGCTTATCCTCCCATTGCTGGTGAGGATTTGGTCTCTGCTGCCTTCTTTGTCTAGGTATTATCAGGTTGACGGGTGACTCCGCTTTCCAAAGAGGTAGTTTCAAGTATTAAACTCCTATTCACTTTCTGACCTGAAGGCCTCCATGCATCCTTCTAGCTCCTGCGGGTGACTGTGTATCCATGGCCCAAATCCCTTAGGCTTTGAAATCCCCTCAGCCCATGCTGAATAAGAGTGCCTTAGTCACTCTTGTTTTCAGTGGGTGTGCTCTCAAGCCTTACTTCCCAAGGCAGCTGCCTCTTTCCCAGTTCTCAATAAGTGGCTCCCAAGCCAAGAAACTGGGAACCAACCTTATCAGCTTCCTCTCCCGGCTCCTCCAGTTAGCCGCCAAGCCTCCCGGCCCTCCTAAATATCCACTGGATCTGGCCCCTTCTCTCCATCTCAGATTTAAGCCACCCTAAGCTCTCACCTGGCTACAGGAGGCCCCTCTGGCCCCTCTCCAGTCCATTCTTTATAGCACAGGCTGAGGGATCTTTACAGAATAAAAATCCAGAAAGCTGTTCCTTTGGTCATAGGATAACCTAGTCCCTTAACACCGTTAACAAAGCCAAGCATAGGTTGGCTCCTTGGTCCCCTTCCCCTGCCTAATCTTTCATATGGCACCGTTTCACTTTCTGCAGAGCCATGCTGATCTTAACACTAACTGTTCTCTGCCTGGAACAGTCTTGCATTCTCTCTCTCTTCCCATCACCACACACTTGCTTGAGGAACTCCTATTTATGTTTCTGTTCTCATTAAACATTTCAAGGTTAAGTCTAGCTATTATGTGTTCCTTTGGCATCCGTCTCATCCTAAGAGGAAAGTGTCATAGCCTTTGCAGTTGCTTATTTTTACACTCTCCCCTATTAGCTCCTAAGCAAATTCCACAAGGAACTGTGTTTTTCTTGTTATCTTGTTCCGTATTGTCTTTCCCCATATTTGGGGCCTGGCACAAATGAATGCCAATACTACGGTATTATGCTTTTTAATAATTATGCCCTATGTAGAAAAAAAATCCTATTTTAAGGTTGCTTAGCAAATTATAATTAAATGATGCGGACTAGAAAGGAATGGTAGAGTTGAAATGCAGAGTTGCTGTAACAATGTGTTTATGCAGGTTCGTATTAGGAGGTGCTCAGCAAGCTGCATAGACCAGCCTGTGTCAAAATGCGCTCAGCCACTTTGAATGTATGGTAGTTACGTGATCTCTAAGAATGAAATACAAAGCTTAAATCATCCCTATCCCAACCTGATGGTTTTGCTTTGCTCTTTTGCAATGAAGGCTTTTGAAAGTTAGAATGTGTTTTAATGAATGAAGGAATGAACAGTTTATTGGAGTGTAGCAATAAAACCTGTTCCCAGTAAGAAAGAAGTGAAACATTGTATCCAATTACATCAGATTTGCTTTTGCTATCCTGAAAAAAAAAAGTCTTACCTCCTGCGATTTTAAGAGACTGACATCTGATAGAGGCAATTACAATGCTTCTTTTCTGTTTTGCTTTCAAATCCAATTTAACACCATCTCCTATTGGTTCATCCCCCTTCTGATGCTGGAAAGCAGTCTTCAGTTTCATGAATGGCGTTAGGTCAGTTCTGGTGCCTGGTATCAGATAGTTCTTTAGTCTCTGCCTGGAAGATGGGAAGCGCTGGTGTTGGATCTAAAAAAAGATGTGGAATCCTTAGACTGTTAGATACTGTCGTGTACACATTTAACAAATACAAATGTAATGGGATAGTTATGCTGTCGTAGGACCCGAGGCCACATCCCAAGGGCAACACTTCCTATTTCATCCATCAATTAGGCAGGAGTAATATACATACCTCACAGGGTTATTATAGGGATAAAATGAGATAATGTCTGTGACAGTGCCTTGTAAATCTCTAAGTAATGTTAATTCTCTCCCTATTTTGATCTTCAAGTTGCTTACAGAGTTTCTGCATTAGGGTAGAGTAAAATAAAGTTATCTGTTTTGTCCTGAACACTGGCACCTGTCTTGTTGAGCCACTTTTGAATACAGTGAGCTCTGGTGCGAGTCACACATAGGGGTTGGATCTTGGTCTCCACTACTTCAAACAGTCAGGGTTTACAACTCTGCACACGGTTGGTGTTCAGTCAATTGTTATGGTACAAGTGACCAATAAATAAATACTACTGACCCTGGCTTTTCGCAGTTCAGACCTTCTCTGGCAGGTGGTTGTAAAACTGAATCCCTTCTACAGAGGAGTGATTCTCAGTGGGAGGGAGGAGGCCTTACAGGTTATCTATAATTTTTATAAAGGGCATCCAAGATCCTTCATTCTACATTTATTTCCTAACACAATGTTTAGGTCTGCAAGGACTTTCCCATTTCTCCTGCCCCTCCAGAGATACCATCTTAGGACAAGACTTCAGGTGAGGGAAACAGGCCCCTTGCACTTAGTAAGCATTGTGTCCTTTCTGGCTTGTGGCTTTTGAATGGTGGGGAAGCCCTCCTGTCTGTGTCTTCCTGGTGGTGCGGTCCTTGCCAGAGAAAAAGAAAGAATGGTTTTGTTGGTGTGACACAACTGAGCTTATGTAAGTTTCTCCTGTATTTAATTTTACTTGCCATGTGTGAGATTCCTCCTTTATTACAAAATAAATATTAAAAGTCTGACTTTTACCAGGCCCAATGACAATATCCGGTTTGGTGACTCTTCCCAAAGAAATGCAGGGACCAGATGGGAAACGATTTCAATAAAACCTCTAGTACGTCACAGCAGAAATCTCCTCTTATCCAAACTGTTGTGTAAAAAGTATTTTCTTCTTTCTGTTTCACTTACCAAATCTGGAAACATGACTGCTTTTGAGACTTTGTCCACTCTAATTGGTAATAAATAGAATCCCGATGTTTTTCAAGTTCTTTGGCCAAAGGATGGGCCACCCTCCTTGTCTGTAGGTTCTTAACCAGATCTGGAGGGCCACTTCTCCTACACCATTGTACATAAAGGACTTGAGCATCTGCAGATTTTGGTATCCCTGGAAGGAGGAGGAAGGGGGTGTGTCCTAGAGCCAATCTTCTATGGATACTGAGAGAGGACTGACTAATCTCCCCACAAGTCATGGTGAAAAGGCTTCACCTCTCCTTTAGAGGCAAATAGAGACATAGAAAAAAGTGTCTGAATGACATCCTAAATGCTTAATAGAGTAATCTTACTTTTAGAAGTAAGTTACCCAGGGGCACCCAAAACACCATAAACATCATTCCTGGTTTCTTCGTGCGTTGGAATGAGTGCACTTTATCCTATTTCACTGTCCTTGCAGTCAGTTTCTATCATGTTTATGTATGCTTCCTCTCTCATCTTAGTGTTTCTAGGTTGTGGATTTTTGTTTCCTTGCTTGAAATTATTGATAGCATTACCCCTCCTTTGTAGAACTAAGCCATGTAGAAGTGTGGGAAGCTGACAGATCTGAGTTTGAATCCAGGCTCTGCCACTTAAAAGTTACTTAACTGCTTTCAGCCTCAGTCAACTGAACTATAAAATGGAAATCTCATTATGCCTCAAAGCATCGTTGGAAGGACTAACTAGAAATATGTAAATAATGAACACATGCATAGATAAATGTACCTTTTAGCTCAGAGTCTAGCCCCTATTAGCCAACAGTAAGAGGACCTGTTATTACACAACACTCAAATCACATATTGTGTTATGATTCTTTGGGCTTTTCTTTGGCTACCTGTTTTGGTAAATTTTTACTTATAATTTTTTTGAAGATACTCGTATTTGTGGAGATGATTCAGAAGTAAGTGATGTTGGTTCTTATGTCTCATCTTGAGATTTAAAACTCGTTTGGTAGGGCAAAGGCCAGGTTTTAGACCTTACTGCAGTTTCCTCATAGGACAGGCACCAAGAAAAACCCACTGATGGGTGACAGGTTAACTAAGTAGGAATAACTTAAACTGGTTATCCTAACGTAATATCTCATTTTGAAATCTCTACCATAGGCACAACTTTCAAGCCATTTAAAAAAAAAATAAATTTATGTATTTATTTATTTGTGGCCGCATTGGGTCTTTGTTGCTGCGTACAGGCTTTCCCTAGTTGCGGCGAGTGGGGCTACTCTTCATTGCGGTACGCGGGCTTCTCACTGCGGTGGCTTCTCTTGTTGTGGAGCACAGGCTCTAGGTGTGCGGGCTTCAGTAGTTGTGGCTCGTGGGCTTAGTTGCCCCGCGGCATGTGGGATCTTCCCAGACCAGGGCTCGAACCTCTCTCTGTCCCTTGCATTGGCAGGCAGACTTAACCACTGCACCACCAGGGAAGTCCTCAAGCCTTTTTTTTTTTTTTTAAACATCTTTATTGGAGTATAATTGCTTTACGATGGTGTGTTAGTTTCTGCTTTATAAGAAAGTGAATCAGTTATACATATATATATATGTTCCCATATCTCTTCCCTCTTGCGTCTCCCTCCCTCCCTCAAGCCATTTTTAATAACAGGTTGTTGGTTATTTTTCCTAAAATGTTGATACTTTGTAACTTCATATAGAAATTTCAGTTTTAGAAATCAATTTTTATTTCTCTCTTTGAACTCTGTAGATAATTTATTCTGCTTAACTTCATTGTGGCATTATGCAACGGTCCCTTTAGTTGGCTAACCACAATAAAAAATTGGGAAATCATTGCAACTTTTCACTTTAGGAAAACACAGCCTGAAAGCCTTATGTATTTTAGAGTGACAGTAAATTTCTACTGACAACATTTTTTAACTTTTGAAAAATTTGGCTGTCGTAGCTTCAGTGGCAAGTATTAAAGGGATCTAGGAACTCAGAGACCTGATCCTAAGACCCAGGTTCCAGGTTGCCATCTAATGCCAATTGATCTACTTAGAACTTCTCTGGGACCCAATATATGTTTAGAAATTTATTATCATCAGCATCCTGAACTGATGGAAAGAATTACATACTCAGTACACTAAGAAGCAATTAGTGTTCAGTCCACTGCTGTGCTACAATATATTTGTTATTTTTATTATTTTTTTTTACTTTCTAAATAGCTTTATTGAGACATAATTCACATACTATACAGTTTATCAATTTAAACTATAGAATTCAGTGGGTTTTAGTATATTCACAGAGTAATGTATCCATCACCACAGTCAATTTTAGAACATTTTTATCACCCCAAAAGAAACCTCATAACCATCAGCAGTCATCCCCAATTTCTATCCAAACCCATAAACTTAGGCAACCACTAATTTATTTTCTGTTTATGGATTTATTCAAAATTTCATTCTCTTTTCTGGCTGAGTAGTAATTCATCATATATATATATACACACACACACACACAATATATATATTTTTTAAGCCCTATTGTATATTTTCCTATTTGTGTTTTGTCAAATGAAAGTGTTCTAAGACCTTAAACTCTCGTCATCATATAGGGCATTTTTTTCCCTTGGGGGACAGTTTTTTTTATCCTCTGAGATGAGATCACCGTGTCCAGAATAACTTATATTCAGCCAGGCATTAGCTAATGGAGGTGAGGTAATGCTGAGTTAACTCTTAAGTAAGTTCTGCAGGAACCAAAGCTCTGCGCCCAAGCGTGTGGATTTGGTGCTTTCATGTGGGAAAAGCAGATGGTGACAAGCAGAAAGCAAATGTGCGCAAGTCTGATGCAGTGAGGATTTTATTTATCATTATATAAATTTTCAGTAGTATATGAAGGTCAGCTGACAGGACTGGGTGAAACAGAGACTCCACTCTTGAAGGGCACACACAAAGTAGTGTGCGCATCGGGACCCAGGGGAAGGAGGAGTGACCCCATTAGAAACTGAGCCAGACCTACCTGCTAGTGGTGGAGGGTCTCCTGCAGAGGCGGGGTGGGGGCGTGGGTGGCGGCGGCTGTGTCTCACTGTGAGGACAAGGACACTGGCAGCAGACAACCTTTTCTTTCAACTAAAGTCAAATATGTTTGGCTTTCAAACTATTGTCTGTCTTGGAATTTAAATCTCTCTTTTGAAACCCAAAATTGAGCAATGACTTTTTTGTTCTAGTCATTATCTGCCTTCTCGCTGATTTCCGGTGTTTCTAGTTTTTAAATTACACACAGTAGGCTCAGAAGAACTCATAATTACTTCTTTTTCTGTTTGTTTTAATATTTTTGTTGAGTTTGGTGTCTCTTTCATGGTGCCAGTTTTTCTTGAATAGTCAGTGATTTCTTGGTTATTCCCTTTTTCTGTCTGCCTCTGTTGCTTGTGATGGGACACTGGGATGGCTGGACTTATCTTCGGAGTTGTGCCAAATCAGTTGGGTTTGGCAAACAAGTTGGGTGCCAAACTCCAGTTTGTGTTATTTGCTAATGTGGGTACTCTGTTTACCAGGTTTCAATGTACACTTTTATTCCTTAAAACCTGCGGGGAAATACTCTGACTACTCACTATTCAGCCAACCATAAGAAAAGAAAGGGACAATCCCTCAACTGCTCCAAAGGCAGCTCACCAAGAGATGACCCTAAAATTCTCCTTCCTTCCACTTCTACCCACTTCTGTTCCACTTCTAATGTTCTCTCAGCTCAATTTCCCAAAATCATTCCCATCACCTCAGGAATCTTTCTCTGATATTTCCTACTTTCTGTCTCAGCAATTCCTCAAGATTTCTGTTCCAGGATCCTTGTTGATTGCATATCAGCAGGGTAAAGAAAGTGAAATAGGGCTTCCCTGGTGGTGCAGTGGTTGGGAGTCCGCCTGCCAATGCAGGGGACACGGGTTCATGCCCCGGTCCGGGAAGATCCCACATGCCATGGAGCGGCTGGCCCCGTGAGCCATGGCCGCTGAGACTGCGCGTCCGGATCCTGGGCTCCACAACGGGAGAGGCCACAACAGTGAGAGGCCTGTGCACTGCAAAAAAAAAAAAAAAAAAAAAAAAAAGAAAGAAAGTGAAATAGGATGAGGGAAGACATCTGGGAGAGGTGACCTTTCAATAGAGACCTGAGCAAAATAAGTCATATTATCTTATATAATATTATATAACATAATATATCAGTGAGACTAGTATTCCAGGTAGTGGGAATAGCAAGTGTGAAGACCCTGAGAGAAAATTATTTTTAAACCGTTCAAAGAATCCAGTGGGACCAGCATATAGCATGCTTGTTGCTTACTGGTGGAATTGAGAGAGGAAAAACCATCACTATGTCATGGTGTTATGAGAGTAACAAATACACACACATAAAAAGCAATCCAGAACTTCCCTGGTGGCACAGTGGTTAAGAACCCGCCTGCCAGTGCAAGGGACATGGATTCGAGCCCTGGTCCAGGAAGATCCCACATGTCACGGAGCAACTAGGCCCGTGCTCCACAACTACTGAAATCCAAGGGCCTAGAGCCCGTGCTCCGCAAGAAGAGAAGCCACCGCAATGGGAAGCCCATGCACTGCAATGAAGAGTAGTCCCTGCTCACTGCAACTAGAGAAAGCCCGTGCACAGCAACGAAGACCCAGTGCAGCCAAAAATTAATTAATTAAAAAAAAAAATCCAAAACAGGATAAAATGAAAATACAAGAAGGGTTCTAATTACGTGCTAAGTAAATATATAGGTGGAAGAGATTAATTCTGGCATGGTGGATCAGGTACGATTCTGTGAAAGACTTTAAAGGAAGGGGTTTATTTCTTGTTTATGTAAAAGTGTGAGTTTGTTGACCCTGCCACATGACTTCATAAAGCCGTCATCATTGGTTTAAAAAAAAAAACAAAGGGAACAAAATATGTCATAGTATTTGTTCCTGAGAAATCCTTATCAGATAGAAACTGTTTTAAATACTAGTCTTAAAAAATTCAGATTTCTGGGGCTTCCCTGGTGGCGCAGTGGTTGAGAATCTGCCTGCTAATGCAGGGGACGCGGGTTCGAGCCCTGGTCTGGGAGGATCCCGCATGCCGCGGAGCAACGAGGCCCGTGAGCCACAACTACTGAGCCTGCGCATCCGGAGCCTGTGTTACTCAATGAGAGGCTGCGATAGTGAGAGGCCCACGCACCGCGATGAAGAGTGGCCCCTGCTTGCCACAACTGGAGATAGCCCCCGCACAGAAACGAAGACCCAACAGCAAAAATAAATAAATTAATTAAAAAAAAATTCAGATTTCTGGGCTTCCCTGGTGGCGCAGTGGTTGAGAGTCTGCCTGCCGATGCAGGGGACACGGGTTCGTGCCCCAGTCCGGGAAGATCCCACATGCCGCGGAGTGGCTGGGCCCGTAAGCCATGGCCACTGAGCCTGCGCGTCCGGAGCCTGTGCTCTGCAACGGGAGAGGCCACAACAGTGAGAGGCCCGCATACTGAAAAAAAAAAAAATGATAGATTTTATGTATATTTTATCATAATTTTAAAAATTTAAATTTAAAAAGGGGGAGGGAGCCTAGGACTTTCTGTAAAGCCTTTTGTGGTTGAGTGAGTCCTGTTGATGGGGTGTGTATTCTTTTAAGATTTCTGATTTTAGCGTGGGAGTTAGGTTAAAAGTTCTATTTTGATTGGAATTTTTGAGATAGGCAGGACTTCTAGAGGCTGGAGGAAAATGTCTTGTCCTTGTTTTTCTGTACTCTTTACTTAGGGAGGCAGCTTGCCATAGACGTACCTTTGCTTTGGGGAAGCTAGAGAAGACGTGGTAGAACTCCAGACAGGTAGTAAGGACCTGGCTTCTTAGGAGGCAGTGGAGGAGAGTGGGGAGAAGAGGGCCTCCATCACGGAGCTTTGCGTCTGTGGACAAAGTCACGTAATCACTAGGAGCTGGGTTTCCTGACTTTTCAGGTTGTTGGGGAAATAAAAGATAAGATGCCTAGCACAGTACCCGCTGTATAATAAATGCTCCGTAAGTGAGAGATGCTTTGATTAGAAGGACTCACTCGCTGTGGGCGGTAAACAGAATTGTCTGACAGAAGAATGAAAGCAGGAACTTTAGTTTTTACTTCCAGGTTTCCTAAAGCCGGTCCACCACCTTAAATGAGAAAGTGGGATTTTCACGTCTAGTTTAAGAGTAAAGGTTATGTGGAGGTTTGGAACTTCCTGGTGCTGAATCTCTTGGGAATCTAAGCATTGTAGAATAGTGTTATGTGAGGTAGACCGTTTTTTGTTTTTGTTTTAACTGTGTTGAGTTGGAAGGCAGAGTTCTTACCAATGACCAGATCTGTCGTAATAGAAACAAGTTGCAGTGTGTATCTTGATCTGGTGGGGTATCCAAATGTAAAAATATTATCAGGCTGCACACTTCCTGTCTGTGCACTGTGTACTTCATAGCTCAATTAAAAACGAAAGAGACAGAGAAATGGGTGACCTTACACATACCTTTACAAAGGATTGTTCTCAGGTTTGACTCACAGAAGCCTTGAACAGTAGAGGTGAAGCTGGGAGAGTGATGGTACTGCTAATATGAAAATATCCATATACTGTGTTTATTTAGAGAAATAATCATTGGAATAATTAATGCAGTGATCTTATAATGACTGATTTTGATTAACATCTGTTTTCTTTATATTCTAGTTAATAAAAGTATCCATGGAGAACAATGAAAATTCAGTGGATTCGAAATCCATTAAAACTTCACAGACGTGAGTATTTAAATGGAATCTCATACAAGCAGAGAAAGATGGGTGTATGTAATACAGCAAACTTTGAGGAAGCAGAAAGAATATGGGCTTTCAAGCCAGAGAGGCCCAGGTGACTTCCTACCTCGTGTGACATTTGCATGGCTATACATTATCCTCTCTGAATCTCCTCCTTAAAATAAAACTTTCACGGAACTGCGGGGAGGTTGGAGGGTGCCTGATGTGTAGTCAGAAACCCTACCCTAGTAGCAGAAGGATGACCCAGGAGAAGCAGATGCACCCTCCAAACCTCTGTGCAGGATGAGAGGTTTTGTGTTTGGGGGAGTTTTTTGGCCTCCTGTTTTCTTTTTTTCTGTTTTTTTTTTTTTGTTTTGCGTTACGCGGGCCTCTTACTGTTGTGGCCTCTCCCGTTGTGGAGCACAGGCTCCAGATGCGCAGGTTCAGCGGCCACGGCTCACGGGCCCAGCCGCTCCGCGGCATGTGGGTTCTTCCCGGACCGGGGCACGAACCCGTGTCCCCTGCATCGGCAGGCAGACTCTCAACCACTGCGCCACCAGGGAAGCCCCTGGCCTCCTGTTTATTTGTGAGTTTTAAGGCTAAAATAAAATGCCAGTTCTCAGTCTGGGGAAGAATTGCCTGGTTATAGATTATCTTTTACTCTTTGTCTCAGTCTTCCTTTTTGGAATATTCTGCTCATTAATGCTTCCAATAACCAGCAAATGGAGAAAGGGAAAAGATAGAGCTCAAACACTCTTAATTCATGTCTGTTATTATCCATTTGGGATCTCTTGTGGTACATTTAATTCTAAAAGTTTATTTCTGGGGTCCAGTATTATTATTCTGGACCACCCAGGGAATTATAAACTAATTTTAGTACTAAACAATACTGTTACAGCAGAGCTATTAACAGGTTACCGATAAAGATTTTTGCAGTATTTGTTAAGCAAAGGAATTTGCCTAGAAATTAACCTTTTGAAAGGCAGTCTCATTTTAGAGGTTTCTTGCCTTTTTTTAAACCCTTTTAAACTGATTTACACATTTTCCTACCTTTTCCTATCATACAGAACATAATTTACTAATTTAAAAGACAGTAATTTACTATCCTTTTCCAACAATATTTTTAGAATTGCATATAACGTGAAATACCCCCAGGTTGAGTGTGTGGTACATGGACGTTAGGTATCAGTGTTTGGCTATTGTTTCCTGATTCCTGGTCCAGCTCAAGGGTCAGGTTTGCAGACTGTTTTGGTCAAGTTTTATTGAAGCATAGCCACACCCATTCGTTTACATATTGTCCTGGGCGACTTCCACCAGTTGGATGGAGTGGGCTGCAGCAGAGTCTGTACAGGCAGCCAGCCAGCCTAAAATACTTAATATTTGGCGCTTTGAGAAAAAGTTTATTGACCCTGGTCTAGATAACAGAGGTTTTTGAATAAGTGACCTTTAGACAAGTATTTTCAATTATTTACAACAGTGATTCTATGTAGCAATAAATTATTAGTTTGTTCAGCGCACAGGGTTTAAGGAACAATTTAGGAATTGTGATAAATATTGTGTTTTGAGTCATAGTTGCCTTTTTTGATTTCCCTATCATTTCAGGGTAATTTTTATGATTTCACTCTTACCTTAAAGGATAAAATATTTTAGAAAGTTTAAAAAAATTTAAGTATAAAATGAATTTGATGAAATTTTAATAAAATTTAGAGGAAAGCAAAATATAGAGATTAAAAGTCTGAACTCTGAAGTTCAACAGATGCTTTCAGCCTTGGGTCTGACACTGTATCTGCATAACCATCAGCCTCATAGTGGTCACTTCCTCATTTGTGAAATGGGTTTTTTGTGAAATTTTAGTGAGGGAAAGCCTGTTGCACACAACCTGGCATATTATATTCAACAAATGTTAACTGTTCCTATGTGTTAGAGAAGTTGTGTCAATGTGAACAGCAGCATTGGTCATTTCTCTCTTTGTAAACTGTTGTTTGATTTCCAAACAGAAAGACCTTACATGGAAGCAAATCAATGGACTCTGGAATATCCTTGGACTATAGTTACAAAATGGATTATCCTGAAATGGGTTTATGTATAATAATTAATAATAAGAACTTTCATGAAAGTACTGGTATGTATCATAAGATAGTTTTTAATCCTTTACAAATATTTGTACCATTTATATTTGGTGTAGTATAAAAAACAGAATTGATGTTATTAGTTAGTAAACTAACGACACAGAATAGCCATGAAGTAGAGATAGAGCAGGACCCTATGGGTCCTACAATTCAGCATGAACTCTTAATCTTCTACCCATCATCAAAATCTCTCCCTCTTCTATCTGTATGTTTATCTCTTCTGCCCTGACTTCTGTGTAACCCTTGCTTCTTTATCTTCCTGCTCCCTCTTTCATGTTAATGGAAGGATCTCAACAAATAGTAAGTAGAAGTATTTTTCCATTCCAGGAACTGTGCAAGGCACCTCACAGAAATTGTCTTATTTAATTCTTAGAGCAACCCTGAAAACTAACCACGATTAGGTGCCGAAAGGTTAAAAATCCTTGCACAGAGTCCCACGGATGATTTAGTAGCAGAACTGGGACTCAGCATTGGTGCTCTGAATCCACTTTCTGTGCCACTTCACCTGTGCCTTCATTCATTCTGTTGACTTTCTCTTCCTCCCCTGAAAAGCAGACTCCCCACCCTTAAAGAGACCTTTCTTTTACCCTGATGCCTCTTAAGCTTTGATCTGATTTTTGTCTCCTTCCCTAAATCTTAAAAACACGTACTTTAAACTTGCCATCTTCACTTCCTTCCATCCCTTTGATCCTGTTTTCTCTGTTTCTACCTCAACCGCTCTGTAGAAGTTGCTGTTAGGTTCACCATAGCCTGATCACCAGATCCCATTCTCAGTCTCTATACTATGTATGGCTTGAATTGAATAATACTTTCAGAGGTTTTTTTTAAGAGAATGTAAAAAATAAAATCCCTCACGATCCTAAAAAGCTATTTAACATCTTACTGTATTACTTGATATTTTTTCCTTGACAGTATCTTTCAAAGCTTAATTTTATCCATAATAGTAAGCAATATTGTATTTTGCTTGTTCCATTTAATGTAATATAAGCATTTTTTGTGTTGCTGTATAATTTTCATATCTGTTATTTTAATGATTATATAATATCCCATTCCCTAAATATAGTGTTCACTTGACTTGCATAATTTACCATATGAATGAACACTTTGGCTGTTTCTTCATTTTTCATTTTTAAATTGGTGCTGTGATAATTCTTTGAATTTGCATATTAATCGTATTAGAATTAATTTTCGTTAAAGAAACTAGAATCTGCTGATTCAGTTTAGGAGGCTATCTACCAGAGTGCTGGTGAAAAGGGAAAGAAGCCAGATTACACTGGAAAGATAAGCCAGATTTGATGTTAGATTCATAATAAGGAGTGAGGAAAAAGTAGTTGAAAATGAGTGTCTCAACCGGAATGGCACCATTTGTATTGCTTTCGGCTCTAAGTTGAGATACCACCTTCAACCATTAGGTATTCTGCCTCACGTTGCTAGTTATAATGCCCTCGTCCCATAGAATTTTCCATTGTTGAACTTACTGGATGTTTTTTTTCCTTCCAGTTTTATTGAGATATAATTTCACAGAGCACTTATAAGTTTAAGGTGTACAGCTTAATGATTCGATTCCATAGATCATGAAATGATTATCACAATAAGTTTAGTGAACGTCCATCAACTCCAATAGATACAACATTAAAAAACTAGAAAAAAGCTTTTTTCCTTGTGATGAGAACTCTTAGGATTTCCTCTCTTAAACTTTCATATGTAACATACAACAGTGTTAACTATGTTTATCACATTGTATGTTGTATCTCTAGTACATCCCGAGTACTTACTTATCTTTTTTTTTTTTTTTTTTTTTTTTTTGCGGTACGTGGGCCTCTCACTGTTGTGGCTTCTCTCGTTGCGGAGCACAGGCTCTGGACGTGCAGGCTCAGCAGCCACGGCTCACGGGCCCAGCCACTCCGTGGCACGTGGGATCTTCCCGGACCGGGGCACGAACCCACGTCCCCTGCATCGGCAGGCAGACTCTCAACCACTGCGCCACCAGGGAAGCCCACTTACTTATCTTTAAAGGGGGAGGGGGAAAATTGTTCTACTCTCCCCCAAAAAATACTTAGGCCTGTAGTCTGGCTTTAGCCTTAGAGTGAGCCCCTTTTCTGCTTTGAAATTTGAAGGCCAGGTTTTACAACCGCCTCTGACAGCCTGGTATTTTTTGTTCAACTACTAAGTGGCTCACAAACCAGGACCAGAATTCAGTCACCTTGTCACACAGCTGCATGGTGTCCTCAGCCTTTCCAATGTCAAAACCTTGATGAGCTTACTTTAATTTTATAAAAATAATATATGGCCATAATATACATTTCAGAAATTACAGATTAGCAAAAGAAAAATTGAAATCACTCCTAATCACACTACTCAGATAATCAACAATAATTTGGAGCTAGAAACACCTAGTCTTTTTTCTATGCATATGTGTTAAGTTTACTCAATGTGTGCCCTCCCCCGGCAGCACTTTAGCATTTTTAAATCTGAATTCACTGTTCAGTCAATCCGTACGTGTATGTGGAAGGCTTGTAAAGGCATGAGGAAAGCCCAGGACTCCTGGGTACAGTCCACACACCAGCTTCAGTACTTTGTCCGAGTTCCTGGACTCCTCTGTGCTCCCACATCTGTGCAAATGAAGCCAGCCATGATAACGGTCTCATGGTGGTTAGAAGGCTTAATGGAAACCACACAGAGCAGAATGCCTGATGAACAGTGCTAAAGTGGCTAGTGGTTTGTGGGGTTTTTCCTGAAAAGGTGTTATGAAAGTACTAATGTATCTTAGAATTGTTGGGAACTTGAAATCAAAGAAATAGTTCCTCTGAGTTTGTGAGGTGTGTATTGATACATATGTGTGTGTGGTGGTATGTGCGTGTTTGTGTATGTACAATATGTATGTGGGTGTGTGTGTTTTTATATACATATATATATACTTATAATTTTTTCTTTAAAGTAGGATCCTATTCTTTTTATATATATATATATATATTTTTTTTTTTTTTTTTTTTTTTTGCGGTACGCGGACCTCTCATTGTTGTGGCCTCTCCCGTTGCGAAGCACAGGCTCCAGACGCGCAGGCTCAGCGGCCATGGCTCACGGGCCCAGCCGCTCCGCGGCATGTGGGATCTTCCCAGACCGGGGCACGAACCCGTGTCCCCTGCATCGGCAGGCGGACTCTCAACCACTGTGCCACCAGGGAAGCCCCCTATTCTTTTTTAAGTGACCATCTTCCCATGGCAAAATTTTGTCTACAAAATTTCAGTGGCAATATAGTATCCCATTATATAAATGACTTTTAATTTATTTAACCAAACCTCTCTTGTTAGGCATTTTTGTTTTTCACTATCTAAGCAGCTGTGAAAGACGTCTTTGTGACTGTAACACTATAACAGCTTATGTTATGAAATGTCTTATATGCTAAGAAATGAAAGAGACTTTGTGTCACCACGATCAGAATATTGAATTTTCTTAGCATTTGCAAGGAAGAGTTTACTGTAGATTGTGTGAATCACTGAATAGTTCATTTCAAAGCAGTTTATGGGTCTTTTTTAAATTTATTTTTATATATTTTTTATTTTTGGCTGCGCTGGGTCTTCGTTGCTGCACACGAGCTTACTCTAGTTGTGGTGCGCAGGCTTCTCATTGCGGTGGCTTCTCATGTTGAGGAGCACGGGCTTTAGGCATGCGGACTTCAGTAGTTGCAGCATGTGGGCTCAGTAGTTGTGGCTCGCGGGCTCTAGAACGCAGGCTCAGTAGTTGTGGTGCACAGACTTAGTTGCTCCGTGGCATGTGGGATCTTCCCGGACCAGGGCTCGAACCCATATCCCCTGCATTGGTAGGCGGATTCTTAACCACTGCGCCACCAGGTTAAGTCAAAAATTTTTTTTTTTTAATGCAACTAAAAGTAACTTTTTCTGTTCAAGGGATGGCATGTCGGTCTGGTACAGACGTAGATGCAGCAAACCTCTGGGAAACCTTCACGAACTTGAAATATGAAGTTAGGAATAAAAATGATCTTACATGTGAAGAAATTTTGGAATTAATGTACAGTGGTAAGAAATAATGAAAAGAATGACCTTCGTCGTCCAATTTATGTTACAATCTAGCTGTAATTATACACATATAAAAGTAAAGCATGAGAACTGTGGAACTAAACTGTACACGATCCTACTCTATATATTGTATGTAAGTAAAACAAGTTATTCATACCAACTCACTAGAGTGCTTTGAGGTGTGTGGCTCTGCCCCAAGTTGGGTTTACACGATCTCTTAGTTCTGTTCTCAGGTTTCTTCATCTTATTCCCATACAGTGCGTATGAAATGGTTGAATAAAATTGCATTGGTTTTCTGTTTGTTTTTCTTGTTTGTAAATGTTTTCCCAGTTTCTAAAGAAGATCATAGCAAAAGGAGCAGTTTTATTTGTGTGCTTCTAAGCCATGGCGAGGAAGGAAAAATTTTTGGAACAAATGGACCTGTTGATCTGAAAAAATTAACAGGTTTCTTCAGAGGGGATTGTTGTATAAGTCTGACTGGAAAACCTAAACTTTTCATTATTCAGGTAATATATAACTGAGCAACTTGGTTATTGAGGATTCATTAGGGATTAATTTACTTAATTGTGGATTATCAAAAAAATTTATTTTTTTCCCTGAAGCTACTGAACTATTGTTAGTTTTTTGTTTATTTAAACTACCACTTAGGAGATAGAGAATAAATTTTAATTTTAGACTTCTAGCAAAAGGATTCTGTATAATTAACATCAATTTTTACAGAGCCTTTGCATTTCTTAGAAATAACAGTTGTACATGTACACACATATTTTTTAAAATAAATGTTTAGTTTCTTTTTCTTTTTTTTTTTAACTTTTTAAATAAATGTTTATTTTCTAACCTCTAGGCTTGCCGAGGCACAGAACTGGACTGTGGTATCGAGACAGACAGTGGTGTTGAGGATGACATGGCCTGTCAGAAAATACCGGTTGAGGCGGACTTCTTGTATGCATATTCTACAGCACCTGGTAAGAAACTTACTAATACTGAATGTTATATGTAGATTTTAAACAATGAAGAGTGTGTTCCAAAGGCTGTCATGATTTTGATATCCATAAAAAGCCAACTTGGGGCTTCCCTGGTGGCGCAGTGGTTGGGAGTCCGCCTGCCAATGCAGGGGACACGGGTTCAAGCCCTGGTCCGGGAAGATCCCACATGCCGCGGAGCAACTAGGCCCGTGCGCGACAACTGCTGAGCCTGCGCTCTAGAGCCCGCGAGCCATAACTACTGAGCCCACGTGCCACAACTATTGAAGCCCGCATGCCTAGAGCCTGTGCGCTGCGGCAGGAGAGGCCACCAAAGTGAGAAGCCTGCACACCGCAGCGAAGAGTGGCCCCTGCTCACTGCAACTAGAGAAAGCCTGCACGTAGCAACGAAGACCCAACTCAGCCAAAATAAATATATTTAAAAAAAAAAAAAGCCAACTTGTCTGTATTAACCACAGACAAGTTTCAAAAAGTTGTCTTTAGCAAAGTTGGGCTAGAAAATATGCATCTATAAGAAAGCATACTTACATAGTGTCATTCATGAACTTGATACCACATGGAAACTGTATTAAAACATAGGACAAGTCAGAGCTTTGCCCACTTCCTGGAATAGGAGAGAACTGTGTTTTCTAGGAATCCTTTGGAAGATAGGAAATTGAAAGGATAAGCCTGAATAGCATATGCGCAGGTAGAAATGGAATGAGGGAAAACAAAGTTAAAAAGGATTTATGAATAGGTTATCAACCTCCATTTTTTTGTGGTTGTATTATACGTGTCATCATATAAATAAATATTTATTGATCATACAGTTGTTTACTTATATAACTAAAGGTGTCACAAAGTTTGGAAATATAGGGCAAATGTATTTTTAAACAGTATTACGTTTTTAAATATAGTCAATGTGATTTCTTTTAACCTCCAGGCATCTTTCCAGATAAAGTACTTTCAAATTAAAAGCAATGGATCCAGGGAATTCCCCGGTGGTCCAGTGGTTAGGACTCAGTGCTTTCACTGCCACGGGCCCGGGTTCTATCCCTGGTCGGGGAACTAAGGTCCCACAAGCCGCGCAGCACAGCTGAAAAAAAGGAATGGATCCAATAGTTAATCTGGGAAAAGAACAATAAATACACTATTTCCCCTTTTGGGACTTTTGAATATACTATAATGTGTTCATTATACTCTATTCAGATGCCCTGTAGACAAATTTAGGACACTGAAATGTGTGTGCATATGTAAAGGTTATTTCTTGGGTAAGCCAATAATCTGATTGCAACACGATGCTACTTATAATGATCCTTTTTATTTCTTTGCTTTTGCATCTTCTGCGCATTACCCTGTTCTTGCCTATTGGAAGGGAAGCCCAGGAAGTAAAATTCTCAGTAACTCAGTGGTGAAGTTAGTCCACAACTGTTTTCCTTGTCAAAGCAGAGGTATACATAAAGCACCCATTTGGTTTTTGTTTTGTTTTCCCCTGGAATCAAAGGTGTCATTTATTTATTTATTTATTTATTTTTATGGCTAATAATACCTATGGATGTTTATGCTTGTTTTTACCTTCATGATTATGTCGTAATTTATTACATCAGCTAACATTGGATATCCATGATATTTTGGTTACATTTTGCCTTGTAGGTTACTATTCCTGGCGAAATTCAAAGGACGGATCCTGGTTCATCCAGTCACTTTGTGCAATGATGAAACAGTATGCTCACAAGCTTGAGCTTATGCACATCCTCACTCGGGTTAACCGAAAGGTAGCAATAGAATTCGAGTCCTTTTCCACTGATTCTACTTTTCATGCAAAGAAACAGATTCCTTGTATTGTGTCTATGCTCACAAAAGAACTGTATTTTTAATCACTGAAGAAATGGATGATTTTTTTTTAATCTGTATGCCAAGTGAGGAAGTGGTGTGACTGATAAACTATATTTTCCTCTCTCATTTAAATCTAATCTAATCCCCCAGGTAATACATGGAAACATGCCACTTTCATAGCAATAAAACTACTGTGAAGCTACCTCAAACACAATCAGGTAGTTGAAATTGAACTTAATGAAGAATAAATAAAAATGGATAATGGTACAGTCATTATGAGAGGAAATGACTGTAAATTAACAGCTCTCATAATTAGCAAGTTTTAGTGATTATGCTATGCTACAGATTTTCAAGGAATTATGGAAGAATTTAACATTGCTGTAATGTGTTTCAGTGATATTGACAGTGCTCTTGTTTCAGAGAACATGTTCTGGTTTTTGTCAAACTATAGACATGACGATGTGGAATACTGTATCCTCGAGCTTGGTGGTCCATGTGCATGGTCAAATGCTTGAAGACCTTGATCTTAGAATTAGCATTTGGAGACAAGACAATGGTATTTTTACATCACTCATCTGAGCACACGGTGTTGTGATGTCTGTCCCGAGCATGTCTTGTTGTTTAAAAAAAAAAAGAAAAAATCATGTTTAGTATTGAAAAAGGAACTAAATGTTTTGCTTGAGAATATGCAAGAAAACTAAGTTGACTCTCAGGTTAAATGCAACATTAATAGAGGGAGACAGTTAGGACTATAAGGTGCTGAAATGCAACTCTTCCGACCGGCTGCTGGGCCTCGCATTCCCACAGAATACCTGAAGGGCTCTTGTGCAAAACCTCAAACTTTGATCACACTGACAGCAGCAGGAATTGAAGAAATTCTATAGGAACATACTAAAATACAACTTACAGAATCACAGTGAGGTGTGAGGGAGAAACAGTAAATCAGTCAGCTGGGCACTCGTAATTAGAAGATGGCTTGAGCCTGAACAGGGACACAGCGCAGCCTATGGGACGGAAGCAGAGCCATAGGCTAGGGCTTCAGGAAAAGGAATGCTGGCTAGTTTCTTCATAGGTACTGGTGTATGTGGAGGATGCACCCAAGGCAAGAAGCTCCAAGAAAGTGAAACAAATCAAACCTCTGAAATGGAAATTTTCAAAAGACGGTGAGAGTCATAATAAAAATGGTGGCACTTTTTTTTTTTTTTCAGTTTTTTCAATGACAGCTTTTAACTGGATGTTAAATTCTTATCTGCCTTTCTGCAGATAGCACATTATATAAAATACAGCTAGCACCATTACCACTGTACCGGATACACTGAATAACAATTCACTTCTCACTTTACACCGAGGGGGAGGCCTGTCAGAAATCAAGTATGTAAGTTAGTGCTTAAGTGTATGAATATGAATATGATTTACAAGACGCTCGGAGTGTTGTTGGGGGAAAATCCTGAGGTCTCTCATTCCGCTTCACCGATAACAAGTGCTCAGCGACCTTGACAGACTGCACGCAGACATGGGTGTGGCCACGTGTGCACTTGGCCACCAAGCTTTGGGAGCTGAAGTACTCCCGAAGGGCAAATCCTGCACTCCTTCTGAAATGTCCCTTTCTGCCACCCATGAATGTCAGCCCATAAAAGCAATTTCATTAGCATTTCCTCATTTTCCAATATAAGCAGTGAGTGTGGCCTAATAATGTGGGTCCTCAACCATCCTTTACCAAGGATGGGGAAAATCATAGCACTCTTTGTAGTAAAATTTTTGAGCATGTTAAGTTGTATTTTGTTGACATTTATAATCAAAGGAGAATGATACTGTTATGATCATATACGGTTCTCTGAAATGAAAGGACCGTGGCATGCAGGATGTTAGCAGTTATTCAGTCTTCCCTCCTTTGGTGCCCAGGGAAACTGAAGGCCAGAGAGGAGAAGCAGCACGGCCCCGAGCCGGGGAGAGCAGGCTAGGAGCCTCCTAGCTCAGGGGATGTTGAGCTGTCCCTGCATCGCTGTATCCCGCTGGTTTTCAGTCTGACATTTCCTGTGAGCCTTCTTTTGCTAAAAGAAAGGAACTCATGTTTATAAATGAAAGCTATTTGTTTTGGCTATGTCTGTAACTTTTTCTAAGTCAGTGAAATATCTTAAAGTGTGTTCCTGTGTGACAGTTTTTTTTTTTTTTTTCGCGGTACGTGGGCCTCTCACTGCTGTGGCCTCTCCCGTTGCGGAGCACAGGCTCCGGACACGCAGGCTCAGCTGCCATGGCTCACGGGCCCAGCCGCTCCGCAGCATGTGGGATCCTCCGGACTGGGGCACAAACCCGTGTCCCCTGCATCAGCAGGCGGACTCTCAACCACTGCGCCACCAGGGAAGCCCCTGTGTGACAATTTTATAAAAAATTTGTTATTATGAATTTTTATTTCCAAATATGAATTTTAACTTAAAATTACCATCACATTCGAGTTTTTGTTGTTGTTTCTGACGTGCTACTCACTGAAATTAAAATATTTTTAACCAAGTGCTTGATTTGGAAGGGCCAGAGAAGATGCAACAGGACGCTTTAATCAAATACTTTGAGATGGTGGCAAATTACCGAATAGGATAAGCTGCCTTCCTTTTCTCCCAGGTCCCTCCCAGAAGGCCATTTCTAAAGTTACCATGATGCCAGGAAGGATACTAAGTTTGCAGAGATCACAGCCCCTAAATATGACCATATTTTTGTTTGTTTCCTTGCTTTGAGGAATGGGGAGTAGCAGAGTGTAAAGGATATTGCTGAAATGAATCATTTCAACCCATAAATTTTTAGTAGGGCGAATAGAGGGTGGGGGGAAGAACTGGGGGGGGATGGGAAAAAACCTGTGATGTCCCCAGATGGTCAGCTCTGGGAGAGGAGCTGTGACAGGGGAAGAAGTCCCCTTTGTGTTTTATGTACTTAGAAAAGAAATATGAGAAAGTGCAAACATGAGTGGTTTACATTTCTTCCAGTATTTCTATAGTGAATGTACATTTTAAGTCAGAAAACTAATAAAATTCTCTAATTGGGACTAGGGGATTCCTGTTTCCAAGGAGTACAGGGTGACATGAATAACTCCTTTAAGACTCTTTTAAAGCTATAGTTCTGTAGTACGTTGACAGTAGAGCCCATTCTAATCTCTGCTAAATAAAGAAGTCTTCAATATTAAAAAGAAAAATACCAAGGCCAAGAACCCAATAGAAAAATGGACTAAGGGCCATGAACAGACAGTTCACAGAAAAACACCAAATGTCCCTTACACCTCAGATGAAAATCTTAATCATCACAAGAGAAATGCAGATTAAACTAAGGTATCATCTGTCATCTAGCAGATGGACAAAAGACCTCGTTTGACAACATTCTGTTGGCTAAGCTGTGGGGAAATGTATCCCCCGTTGGTGGGACCGCACAACGGCGTGTGGAGGAGAATCCGGCAATACCTATCCAATTATTTACTCTTGAAGTAGCAATCTCAGGTCTTGGAGCCCAAACACCCGTACATGTACAAAAGTATATATGCAATTATTCACCTCAGCAGTGTTTTTTAATACAGCAACGCAGCTATAAAAAAGATAGGTTAGATACACTGATACATCCACACAGTGGAACACAACTTGCTGTAAAACAAATGAGGAGGACCCTCTTGAACTGATAAGATCTCCAGTGTGTATGATCAGGTGGGAAAGGATGAAACACAGAATGCTATAGACAGTATGCAGTAATTTCTGTAAAAAAGGACTAGGCGGCGGGGAGAGTATAAGAATATGCATAAAGTAACACCAGGAGGATAAAGGACACTAATACAAATGTAGATGGTGGATGGGGACAGGGATGGAAGTGAAATTTCTTTTGTGTTGACTTTTCTATATTGTTTTGACTTTTTGGAACCGTGTCAGTGTATTACCTGGCTTCAAAAATGGAATCAAATCAAGGGGGGATAGGGATGGCACAAAACTTTCAGGAATGAGAACGTGGATCCATACGGGGGTAGGGCTGGAAGGGATGCCACAGCTGTCCATAGCCATGTTGCAGGATTTTGTTTAGCTTGTTTATTTTCCTCTTTGCTTCAACCTCTGTAGGTATTAGTTGAGAAATCGTAACATGCTTGATATTAGAACTTGAGCCTAAAGTAATACTCAGCATCAGCTTTTTATAGCTCAAGGAGCAAACTAGACTATTCACATTCGTTTCTTAATTCACTCTCTAGTTGTTCCATCCTTATCCTTTGCAATATGATTGTAATAAATTATCACATCATGAGGCAGACCAAGAAATATCCATCAAAGAATTTTTGTGCACAGAATCTCTACCGTCTGCTACGTTGATAATTGAAAGAACTGAGGAACTGACATGCATAGGGATGTTCAGAAAAAGCAAGCATCTCCCTTTCAAGAAAATGTTTTTCCAGATTTAAAGTTGGTGCAAAAGCAATTAAGTAGCATGTTTGAGCTAAGAGGCCAATGTCTAATCTACACCTTATGCTTTGGTTTTAGGTGACTTAAATGTCAGCTCAGGGACCTAACAGCCTCATATACAGTTTCCCAAGAGGCAAGCATGTTTGGCCAATGTATTGAAAGCTAATTCACTGATCTTACTGAAATATTTCCAAAGACTCATTTCTGCCTGGCAGGTTTAAGGAGCATTGAGGAGGCCACTGTGGGTGGAGGGGAGTCAGCAGAAGGAGAGCAGGTGAGGCTGATGGGGGGATGCTGCAGAGCGAGGCCTTGAGGATGTTCTACCTAGAGATCCCACCTCAGGACAGAGTACTAGTGCAACGGAAGAGGCTCCGACATCTAGGGACCCAGGAAAGGAGACCGAAAAGAACGGCCAGGGCTGAAGGTGGGAAAACAGGAGAGTATAGGGTGAGAAAGCCGAGGGAAGAAACTGCTTCCCAAGGAAGTGGTCTGCTGGGACAATCTACTGAAAATTCAGAGAAAATGAACATTTGAAATATGCATTGGATTTGTGACAGGAGGTTATAGGTGATCTTGACAAAGGGGATTCTGTGCAAACATTGAGGCAGAAGCCAGCTTAGAGAGGACTGCTAAATGAGTGCCAAGTGAGGAAACGGAAATTGAAAGTATAGAAAACTTGAGAAATTGGCTTCGAAGGAAGGGCGGGATTGGGGGGAAGTAGTAGCTAGAGGGGGAAGTGAGTTGAAATGTTGTGTTGTGTGAGAGATTTGAGCATGTTTAAATGCTGATGGCGAGAATCCAGTCAGGAAAAAGACTGAAAATACTGGAGGGAAAAGTAACTGACAGTGTAGGGTTCCTAAGAAATGAGAAGGGGTTAAATCTGAGCTAATTGTGAGGATGCAGAAAGGAGGTGGTTTTGTTTGTTTTTAATGGGAGGAAATATGAGAAGCTGGGTGTGAATAAAGCTAGGCTTGTAACTTTTGTAGCAGGAGGTTATAACACTCTATTTTTTAAGAAGTAGAAGACAATGACTCTGCTCAAAGTTAACTGTTCAAAGGGTTAGAAGAATAAGGAAGCTTTGAAACCATCACCGTCAAGAGCTGGAGAGTGAGTTGACTGGAGAAGTTTAGTGAGATCGCTGGGCAGTGTTTAGGACCCAGTTGAAACCAGCGATGGTGAATCACAGGGGTACCAGCCTGCCCTGCTGCGGGGTTTTATCTAGGAACATTCAGCTGCTTGGTATGTATTGGCTTCATCCAACTTTGGGTATTTGCCCACATTTGTAAAAAAAAAACAAAGAGGAGCCACGGACTTCAGGAGACTGCAAAATGAGTTACTACTCAACTAACTGATGGACCATGGAAGCTAAGCTGGAGAGAGGGCAATGAACACGGAAGGGGGGTAATTTTAGGGAATAAGAAGAGTGGTCCGTGGCCTGATGGTCCTGATGAATTTGAAGAACCCTCATCGTACAAGTAGTGGAACAATAAGACTAAAAGGATTGCAGATTGTAGTCAGAGAATGGATGGGAGGTGGGGCAAATTCAATCATGAAAAAGATGTGACTGATGAAGTTGAAGAGTGAAGTAGTATGAAAGACCATTTTGGAGCTGAGGTCATGGAACTAAGGGGTGAGAATGCTGGATGTGTCCTCCTCCCTGTGGGCACTGATTTGCTGAAATGAGATTCCATGTGCAGGAGTATAGTATAAATAATGTGATAAAATGTAGTTTTGTTTATAAACCTTTGCTTTTAGGGAACTTTTAAAAAAAACACCTTCTGTTTCTGCCAATTAACACTGTTTAAAACTACCACCTGTTATCACCATAAAAGAAAGGGCATTTTAACTCCCACCTCCTTCATTTCCTCCTCACTCCCAAAATAAGGAGGGACATAATCTCACATTTTCCAAGGTCCCTGCTCATTTTTAAAGCTTAGAAAAAATAACCGATAATTCTGCTCAAAACTTTAAAATATATATATTTTTTGTTTCCAATTTGTAATTGGAACATAAAATAGAGAAAAGCACCAGGTAGAAATCGTAGTTGCCTGTTTCTAGCCAATGCTGCTGGGTCTCTGTTTTGAACATTTGCTTCCAGAGCTACTGTTGCTGATGCAAATTCAGAGGTAAGAGACTGAGCAATAAAATTTGCAAGTGGTGTCTGTTGAGAGTTTCAATCATTTGTAAGTCTGTGAGAATGAGTTGAACTCCTGCGGGGGTAAGTGATGGAGGCAGTCTGGGTACCAAAATCTTGCTCTGCACCCACGCCTCACCCTTCTCTCCCCATCTCCTGCTTGCCCTCCTCGTGGCTCTCCGTCCCCAGCTATGAGCTTGGACCTTGCACTGACAAACAAATCAGATTTGTCTGGCTTGTGTGTATCAACTCTGGTCTGATTTATCATCACAACCTTGACCCAACCCAGGCTGATACAAGATTAAATGATCTAAATATTAAAAGTCTGTCCATTAAGGACAGATTCCATCTGCCTATTTTCGTTTCAGTTAATCCCTGTTGAAGGTACCCTTGGTACCTTCTAAACAATTTTTTTTCAAAAAACCTTTAATGTGAGAAATTTAATTTGAACTTTCTGGGTATATCTCTCTGATATTCAAAGCAATCAAATATCCTTTATATTTCATTTGAATTTCTCATGTAAGTACAAAATGGGACAAAATTAGAACCTGATTTACCCCCGTGTTCTCTCCTCATCTCCTCACATGCCCTCAAGCATAGAGCAGAATTAATAGATTGAAATAGTTGAACCAAAACAGTGGTTTGGTTTACCCAGGGAAAACATAAAAAAGATAGGCTAGCCTCAGAGCCACTATAATACATTCACATCCTTAAAGTTAACCACTAAAAGTGTTAGGGATTCTCTTTACAGTTTTCTTCTTGAAAGTCATCAAGTCACCGATGGAAGCTTATTGTGGAAGTTTATCTATGAGCCTTAAGGGCATCTACTCCCTGTTCAAGCCCTGATGTAAAAGTCCCTTCCAACCACTGCACTGATATCAACTTGCTTCGTTAGACGGGAGCATAATTTTGAATCACATCAAGTAAATTCTGGGAAATTCCTAGTTGACACCTGCACTGTCTTTGAAAGTCTTATGTTTTGGGGCAACCCGTTTTTTTCGGCATGTGAAGCTTACAGGTAAACTATGACTAAGAAATGTTTTTCACGAAATACAGTCACAGTTCATTTCAGCTCAGAATTCCCCCCCGCCCTGCTTCACCTCCCACGTGCCCACTTCCTCCACTGGGTTGGTTTCGTGTAGTTTGGGTAGTACCAGCTCTGGAATCCGCTCACTAGCTGCTTCTTCCCCAGTCTGAACTCCAGTTTCTCTTTCTCTAAAATGGGGGCAATAATATCTTCCTTCCAGTAGTAGTGACATGAGAATTTTTTTAAAGATAACGATGGAAAAGTTGTCTTGACAGATTAAAGCTCTAGAGAACCATGGCAGGTTATTCTACGTATCCATCAGTTTGCTGTTGTTGGAAATGCCAGTAGAACTAGGGAAACGACCTTCTTGACTTATCTGTACTTATAGCTCTCAACTTTGTGCCCCTTCTATTCTTTTTTTTTTTTTTTTTTTTTTTTTTGCTGTACGCGGGCCTCTCACCGCTGTGGCCTCTCCCGCTGCGGAGCACAGGCTCCGGACACACAGGCTCCGCGGCCATGGCTCGCGGGCCCAGCCGCTCCGCGGCACATGGGATCTTCCGGGATCGGGGCACGAACCCGCGTCCCCTGCATCGGCAGGCGGACTCTCAACCACTGCGCCACCAGGGAAGCCCTTTGTGCCCCTTCTATTCTAAGTGAGGCTTACATACCACCCTGAGCCAAGAAGGGGGTAGACAAATCACAGGGAGAGGAGAAGAAAAAAATGTCTGGTAAACAAATGTTTGCCTTGCCTTGCAGATAAGTCTTTCTGATGTAAAAGCTATCTCTAGTAATAGCTCTTTTCCTGCAACAAGCCCTTTATCTAAATTCCTTTAGGCAGTTAAGGGAGAGGCAAAAAGCTTTTCCAGAGACTGCTGGGTCTTCGTGCCTTCAGGCCAAAACATCCACATGTCAAAATGGCTATTTTGGGGTGGCATATTCTGTTTCCCCTCACAACTTTCTCATTTAATGACAAAACGAAAATGAGTTAGTAATGAGTTTGAAGTCCCTTATTCAAGGATTTGGGGAGCACAGCGTCTCACAAGCAGTGGAACCCACTTCCGGAGGGATTTCGGGCAAGAAGGAGGTTTACAGAGAGAAGAGGCCACGTGGAAACAGCGCGACTGGGTAGGAGGGTGGGGATTTCCTTACAAAACTAGCAGGTCCTGTTTTCTAGGGTAAGGTAAACTAGCTAAAGCTGAGTTGGAGGATTGTGAGTGGTGTATGTCAGGTTTCCTTGGCAGGAGTTTCTGGTAAAAGCAGGCTGATTTAGGCTTAGATCTGTGACATGGGTGGGGTCACTGGATACACGAAGTCTTTTTTTTTTTTTTTTTTTGCGGTACGCGGGCCTCTCACTGTCGCGGCCTCTTCCGCTGCGGAGCACAGGCTCCGGACGCGCAGGCTCAGCGGCCATGGCTCACGGGCCCAGCCGTTCCGCGACACGTGGGATCCTCCCAGACCGGGGCACGAACCCGTGTGCCCTGCATCGGCAGGCGGACTCCCAACCACTGCGCCACCAGGGAAGCCCCGAACTGTCTTTATCACTCTGTTTATATGTCAAGTTACTTGAACCTCAATTCTGCTTGGTAGTGGAGAACTCATCGGTTTAGGGCAAACCCAATCCACTCAGAGTTAAACCATCCAACTTGGGGCTCACTCCCTGCCTGGGAGTTTGTGAAGCATCATGACATGCAGGGAGGAGGAGGTTGGAGGTATCTGGTCTTCCAGTGTCACAGGTGCCCCGTGGGTCCTGCTGAGATGAATGTCATTCTGCTTGGCTGTCCTCCTCCCCTCCCCCCACCCCCGGCATCCATCAGGACACCTGCGTGCCCATGGGGTTTCCGCTCTCACCGTGTACTCTGCGGCCACTCTGCGTCCTCTCATTCCCAGTCACGAGGCCCTTGTTGGGGAGGAAAAATAATTTTCCCTCTACCCTTCTGAGTTCTTGGCTGAGGTCCCTGTAATAAGAGACAGATTCACAAGACAATAAACGAACAGAAGTTCATGAACCTGTGTGTACATGGAAGACACCCAGCAAAACTGAGAAACTCCCCAACATGACCTAAACCACTGGCTTGAGTAACCTCTTCACTAAAGACGAAAGAAAAGAGAGGGGAGCTCAGTTATGGGGACTGTTACCAGGAAGAGCAAGGTAAACAAGGGTAAGGCTTGTTACACAGATTTCAGTGTGTACCTCCTCTGTTGATAGGTCCCTTGTGATTAAGGGTTTTCCTTCCCTTCCTGGTAGTTGATAGGTCCCTTGTGATTAAGGGTTTTCCTTATCTTCCTGGTACGGAGAGGGAGATAACCCCACAAGTGGAAATTTCCTTTGTAAATGTACATTTCTCTTGCAAAAGGGTAACTTCTCCTTTGTTTTCAGAGCTTCTCGTGTGTCTGTAGTTCCTCAAACGAATCCTGTGCCAAAGGTATTTTTTAGGGCGGCACATTCTGTTGGTGTCCTTCACCCATCAAAGTCAGCTGCATCTCAGACCACAGGGGAAGGTCATTGAGCTGTTTCTTGAGGGCTGGCGGGACAAGCAGGGTGTCTGGGAGGCTGCCCCCAGCCCACCTACTTAAGCCCTTTCTACAGCTTATGCCTTGTTCTACAGCTACCATGATGGGGCGGGCACGGCGGGAGCTTCTCCTTCAGGGATCCAAGCAGGAAATGGGGTGCCAGTCTGTTCTAAGTTGCAGAACCCCAAATCTAAGGGGCTGCACAGCAGGGCTCCTTCTGTGAGGCCCTCGGCATTGACTCACCCCGGCTCTTGCCTCACCAGGTCTCCTCCCTTCCCCAGCTTGGAGGATTTTCACCTGGTGGTGGGAGGACAGAGAGGGGAGAGGCAGATCAGCCTTCTCTGTCTGTGTCACACCTGGCCTTCAGCTGTTAAACATCAAAACACAAGAGCTTAATGCGACGAGTCTCCTTGGGGCCATGAAGGCCTTGTGTCTCACAGCCAAATCGGGAACGGGAGGCTGTGACAGGGTGAAAGGACGTGAGGATGCAGATTTTGCCACATGTGCTTATGACAGCAGCTACCCTTACGCAATTTCTCTGTGCCAAGCTCTTCACAAACAGTTATCTCCCATAATTCTCACAAGAATCTTAGGAAGTAGCATTATCATGTCAATTTGCTAACTGAGGTTGAAATTTTGGAATTGAAAGCTCAGAGGTTAAACGACTGGCCTAAGGTCACACAGCCTGTGGTTGGTGGTGCCTGAACAGGAATCCAGGTACTTCTGCTTCCCAAGCCCTTGCTCTTTCTACAATCCCCCGATTACTCACTTCTTTAACGGACACCAAATGAAAAACACAAGCCAAAGCATGCACCTGGAATCTAGAAGAGAGTGTGTGTCTGCACAACAGATTGGGAAAACACCTCACACCTGATCCTTAGAGCTTTGTCCTTGTGAGATACTGCATAAGCACGTGTATGGAGAGTTGGTCAAAGTGATAGACGATCAGAAAGGATCTTTTCTTGGCTGGGGGGTGGGGGGAGTAGCTGGAGGAGAGAGCAGAAGAGTACAAGCTCTCAGATGGTTATAAACAATGTGAACAAATGGCAGAGACTCACCTTTCCAGAACGTGCCCTCAAGATGACCCACAACTATACTTCAGTGCATCACTTAAAGAAGCCACCTTAAAGGAGGGTAAACAAGCCTCAGGATAGAGCTGGAACACTACAGAGTTGGAGTCAAATTTGGTTGCAGATGGGCAGACCCCTATCCTGTGATGTACACACTGGTTTTCTTAACTAAAAAATTTTGAAGTCTCTTGGCAATGCACTTAAAACACCATAATTTTCTTTTTTACTTTCCTTTTCGATTTTCTATGCAACTCCATTCTTCTTTCACCCATCTGTTACCTTAGGATCCAGAAAGCAAAGCAGCAGCAGCTCCTATAGCTGACGGAATGAAGTCGGGAGCATCTGTCCATGGTGTTGTGTGTGGGTAGCAGCAAACATACATGAGCAAGAAGACCAACAAGGAGAGTCTGGGCTCCAAGCATCGCTCAAGCAAGGAGTAACTGCGTGAGCGTGCCACAGAGTTGGGCAGTTGGGAAGCCAAATGATGATGTGGCTTTTAGGAACTCAAAAAGAAAGTGGAGGTGAGAAACAGGCAGGAGCGTTGTGACACTGAAAGTTCACCGGCTTTGGGATCAGCAGGATCCAGTCATGAAGGCTGATGTCTCTGCTCGTTTACTACATGACCTTGGGCGTTTTCGTTCACCTCCGTGAACCTCAGTTTTCTTATTCATAAAATAATTACAACCATAACATCATCCCTGCAGTGTGGTTGGGAAGATTGGAGAGGATGCATATAACGCTCAGAGCTTAGGACTTCACAAGCAAGCGGTTCTGTCCTACGCCGCGGCTCATGTATTTCCTAAGGGATCGTCCACGGCTTCCCTCGGACTCCTAGAGCTCCTAATAGGGTGGATTCACTGCACGTGTGTACGTGCAAGGCGGCTGTGCTGGTGCTGTGAATGCAAGGCGCAGGCAGCTTCCGCAGAAAGCTGCAAGACCGTGAACATGGATCGGTCTCTGCTGCTTTCCGTTTCTACTGATGCAAAACCACTTACACACACTCAGCACCTTAAAACAACACGTTTATTCTTGCACAGTTTCTGTCGTCTGGAGTCCAGGCGCAGTGGAGCTAGGTTCTCAGGTCAGGGGCCAACCAAGCTGAAATCAAGGTGCCAGTGGGCTGTGTTCTCATCTGGAGGTTTGACTCAGGAAGAAACCATTTCCAGGCTCATTAAAGTTATTGGTAGAACTCAGTCCCTTATGGCTGTTTTCTTGCTGACTGGCAGCCGGACATCACCCTCAGCAACGACGAGCCACCCTTGGGTCCTCGCCTCGAGGGCCCCTTTACAGGCGGTTCCTGACATGCTGTTTGCTTTTAGGCCAGCAGGAGGATCTCTCACTTCAAATATTTCCTCCCTCCAGAGAAGGCCCAGGCCCCCTTTTGAGGTGTTCACTTGCTCAGGTCAGGCTCCGCCAGGATCACCTCCCTTCTGATTATTCACAGGCAACCAGTTGGAGACAGTTACCTCTGCAAACTCCCTTCACTTCTGCCCCGTAACCTAACCTATGACAGGAGTGAAATCCCACCATATTCCCAGGTCTTGCCTGCACTCAAGGGGCGAGAATCATACAGGGCATGGACACCAGGGGGCAGGAATTGGGGGGGCATCTGAGAATTCTACCCACTGTGCCTGCCTGGTCATGCCCAGCTCCAAGTGAGGGCTGAGGGCTGAGCACGGAGGTGAGTAACACTTGGTAGACAACTTATGAATCAGCTTCGATTCAGCTGGAAGTTCACCAGGTGATTTTTCTTCTTGCTAGATTAACGTATTCTACAGAATTACAGCAAAAAATTTCCGGATACCGCACCCTGAAAGAAAATTGTCCTTTTGGGAAATGTTTTGCCCTGGAGGAAGCATCTCGTACCATCTCAGGCACCTTCCATTCTGTTCTGCAGACTTCTTGAGGCTGTAATGTACGTTCACAAGAATTCAGGTCACGTGGCCTGAGATCTACTTTTTAAAATACTCTCAATCTAAATATGGGGAAACTGAGTCCCATACAGGACTAAATTCACCTGGCCCCCTGCTCTGGGCCTCTTGCAGTGATGTCATGACCAAAATGTCCCTGCTGTTTAAGGAGAGACGTACCAATTGAGTAGGATTCCTAGTAGGTGGTCTAATGAGTAGGTGACCACCAGAAAATGGAAAAAATACTAGCCAGATTTTCCAAATAAAATTTAATGTCCTGGGGCCTCCCTGGTGGCGCAGTGGTTGAGAGTCCGCCTGCCGACGCAGGGGATGCGGGTTCGTGCCCCGGTCTGGGAGGATCCCATATGCCGCGGAGTGGCTGGGCCCGTGAGCCACGGCCGCTGGGCCGGCGCGTCCGGAGCCTGTGCTCCGCAACGGGAGAGGCCACAACAGTGAGAGGCCCGCATACCGCAAAAAGAAAAAAAAAAAAAAAAAAAAAAAAAAATTTAATGTCCTGATGACTACCACTATAAAGAGAAAGAGATGGTAAAAGTTATTTTCAAATTAATTGAAACTGAATTATTGGAATTAATTGAGGAATATTTCTTTTGCATAAAGTCTTTTTTCCCTCATTTTCAATGAAAAAAATTTTGTATTAATGTTAGTAGGCTCCAGGTCTATTGGGATTAAAACAGCTACAAAGTTATCTTGTTCATTACCTCCTATCCAGATCACTGAAACCTGATTGGTTTACCAGTCTCTAGTACCCCTCCAAAAGATTTTTACATCTCTTGCAGGCTGAGCTTCTTAACAACACCTGGCAGTATTAGTTTTCCCTTAAAGAAGGATTCCCCGGGTGGGATAGGGAGGGTGGGAGGGAGACGCAAGAGGGAGGAGATATGGGGATACATGTATACGTATAGCTGATTCACTTTGTTATAAAGCAGAAACTAACACACCACTGTAAAGCAATTATACTCCAATAAAGATGTTTTTTAAAAAAAAGAAAGCATTCCCCTGTGCTGAAAAAAATGTGGGGTTAGATTTGAGAAAGACCTCTCGGAGTCCAAAGTCAAATGGGAAGAGTGGTTCTGGGTCTGTGCAAGAGAAGCTCCCAGAATCTGTCCTAACCCAGCACTCCAGTGAAGGGAATTGAAAGAGCCAAGATGGGGGGCCGTGGGGAGAGGGCACGGACTAGCTTTACTAAGAAGTGCCATCGGCTGAGCGTTGCACCGAAACCATACTGGCTTTGGAGGGACCCTCATCAATGTTGGAGGCGGGGACCCCGGCCAGAGCCCAAGGATGTGATGTGAAGTAATCAGATTCTCATACTCCGCTGTTGGTAATGCAAACTTGGACAGCCACTTGTGAAATCAGTTTGGCACTTTCTTAAAAGTTAAATATACACTTATTATATGAGCCGCTCATTCTACTTCTAGGTGTTTATTCAAGAGAAATAGAGATGCATGTCCACCAAAAGACCTGTACGTGAATGTTCATAGCACCTTTATTCATAAGGGCCCAAAATGGAAACAACACAAATGTCCATCAAGAGGTGAATGCATACACAAACTGAGGTATAGTTGTACCATGGAATAGTCATCACCAGTAAAAAAGTAACAAACTACCAATATACACAACACGGTTGAATCTTAGAGGCATCTTGCTGAGTGAAAGAAGCCAGACAAGAGTACATACTATAAGATTCCATTTAAATAAAGGATGAGAACCAGCAAAAAAACAAGCTCTCAGTGAGAAAAATCATATTAGTGCTTGCCTGGGGAAGAGATTAGGACTCTAGAAACTGCAAAAGGGCAGAAGGAAGATTTCAGGAGGTAACGGGAATATTCGATATCTTGGTGGTGGTGATGCCTACGTGGGTGAATGTATTTGTCAAAACACATCAAAGTGCGGTCTTAAGTGCACTCAGTTGTATATAAAATATTCATTATTATATAAATATTAAACCAACCAAAAGTTGATTTTTTTTTTTTTTTTTTTGGCTGCGCCATGCAGCTTGTGGGATCTTAGATCCCTGACCAGGGATCAAACCTGCTCCTTCAGCAGTGAAAGTGAGGAATCTTAACCACTGGACCACCAGGGAATTCCCAAAAGTTGATTTTTAAAAAGTGACCCAGGTGCAGGGTTCCTACTGGAGAAAACTCTGATGAAGATCACCCCGTGTATCCCTAGGGACCTCTGAAATTTATGCTGTGTCTCAATTCCAACGGAATTCCTATTTAACTGATATAAAAATACTGTAGAGACCAAGGTGGAGTCAATTCACTCTTCTTATTCCTTCTGCTAGAAAGCCTGGATGTTATAAAGCAAATATAGAAAACTCTGAAAGGGGAGAGGAGGAGGAAGACGGGGAAGTGACCTCAGAACCCAGGGAGTGATGTGGCAGTGAGTTCCCTGAGTTTCTTATTGTCTCATGCATCCTGGATTGAAGAACAGAGAAGCTGGCAACACAGAAAGGGCAGTGGGTGCAAACCAAAAAAAAAAAAGCTTCCAAAGAGAGGGGCAGCCTAGGAAGACAGAAAACTTTTAGACAATAACCAGCCCGCTCAAGCCCACACGACAGGAAACAACCTCGCTCTACACCCAGCTGAACACCAAGGGCACCCAGGCAGCAGAACCTCTTCTTCCTCAAGTGAGTACTGTTTCCTCTTAAAAAAAAAAACCTGTTAACATTTTCAAGGGCACTGGCTATGCTTTGAGGTAATGATGGTTATAAAACCATAAGGGTGTCTCCCTTGCACAGGAGGTGAGATGTCCAAATGGCCCTTCTATGACCACCTCTGTGACGATTAAATTGCTAGGTCGCTAACACAAGTCATTGCTATTCCTTGTCCCCAGATTGGACCCTGGATTTAAAAAAAATGACCAGTCTTCTCTGACAACACTAAATTCAGTGGGGGAAAATACTTAGGAATCTGTTAGGGTGACTTTGTACCCAAATTATCTTTGGCACTCCCTCGATGGCCACTTGGTACTGCCAAAAAATTACTTCCATCTCCCACTAATTTAACTCACAGCTTGGCACACAGGAACAAAGAAGGGATGCTGTGAATAATTAGGTGTGAGTAACATGCTCTACAGTTTTGCCAGTGGAGCTCACCAGGACTGTCAGAACTGCCCTATTTTTCAAGCTCACAGTAAGAGAAAAACCTTAAAGACAAAGAAGGTAGCTCATCCTTCTCCTGGAAGGATATTTGTAACTATTCAGACAATCTATTCAAATAAAATGTTATCCTTATAGATATATGTTCTAGTAAATAAAATGTTATCCTTATAGATATATGCTCTAGTAAATAAAATGTTATCCTTATAGATATATGCTCTAGTATCTTTTCAGGATGGGTAGAAGCAGTTCACATTCAAATACTTATTCAGCAAGTTTTAAAAGACTTTATTCCAACATTTGAAACACCTTGTCCATTAAGAGCGAGTGGGCTTTTTATGGGATGGTGCAAACAGTTTGTAAAGCCCTATACATCAACAATGCCTCCACTACCCAACAGTAATAGTAAAATATCAAAATTGCATTTTGAAAAATAAACTTGCCATGATCTGTGTTAAAACTGGCCCTGGACTTCCCTGGTGGCGCAGTGGTTAAGAATCTGCCTGCCAAGGCAGAGGACACGGGTTCGAGCCCTGGTCCAGGAAGATCCCACATGCCACGGAGCAACTAAGCCCGTGCGCCACAACTACTGAGCCTGTGCTCTAGAGCCCGCGAGCCACAACTACTGAGCCCGCGTGTCACAGCTACTGAAGCCCGTGCACCTAGAGCCCGGGCTCCGAAACAAGAGAAACCACCACAATGAGAAGCCTGCGCACTACAACGAAGAGTAGCCCCCGCTCGTCACAACTAGAGAAAGCCCCCGTGCAACAGTGAAGACCCAACGCAGCCAAAAATAAATAAAATTTTAAAACCCAAAAAAACTGGCCCTACCCGTAGCTCTTATAAACATGAAATCTATAGCTTAAAAAAGACAAGCACTCTCGCCATATGCAATATTAATTTGTAGGATTTGGGGTATTTCAGGCACTTCTGGAAGAATAGACATGAGCTGAATTGTGCTGTGTTGGATTATTACAATACCTCTGAGGTGTGATATTTCATTTACAAGTAAGAGAGCTCTACCAATTGATCTGGATGATCGTGAAATAACACTGGTTTCAAATTTGCGTTCATCAGTTTTCACATTGCCTAAAGGTCACTGGACAGGGTTTTTTCAAGCCCCATGAACGAATGTGGCTGTCAAGTCCTAAGTTCTTATATCTTAAACCCCTACCTCCCATAATAAGCAGATGTCAGTCCCACTCATTTCATAACTCTTGGCATTAATGTCTCTTTTTCTCCCTAGACACAGGGGTTAGCAACCCACTCTCCATCAAGTTCAAAATCAGTAGTGGCATCATGATGTTTTCCCAAGGGTGACCTGAGGCTACAAGGACAAAGGATAGGCCCGTTACTCTAACCTAGATCTGCCAAAGACTAAAATTCAACCTGTGCTCCAAGCTTCCTGAACTCTAAGTAAGTTCATTCTGATATAATTTAAAGACTCAAGAAAATCCCCAAGGAGACATTTTCTTCAACCTACCTGTTGTCAACAGGAAGACAGGTCTAGTGACCATCACATGTATCAGCAGCACACGATAGTGATTACACACCAGGATGTTTGTTACTTGCTGCATTGCTCCATCTAAACTTCCTGGTCAATGAGTAAGGGCAGGGAGGTAAAGGGAATTCACCCTTAAAGACCAAGTCTCACCCTCTCTGGATACCATGTCTTGACCTCATTACTGTCACTGTGGTCTTATCTTCAGGAACTAAACGTACAATAACAATTTGTTCCTTTAATTGTCACACTGATATACAAAATACTTAAATGCTTCTAAATGCAGGGTCTGCGCTCATGCATCACAAGGCACGATGGGAAAATCCCCATACAAGAGGACCTTCTCACCTAACATGCTGCGTGTGACAGTTGAACAGCAAAAGGCTGAAAGAACAAAGCTCTCCAAACGTTACGGGTAACACAACTAGTCTAACTTCACAGAGTCTGCACTTTCCCTTTCCAACTCAGTGGAAAAAAACAGAGATAACTAGCAACTGAAGATTAGTGTGCTAGGCCACCGATGAATCTGTATTGTTAGAAACTAGCATTTAATCCTACCTTAGGCTACTTTAAAAATCCACCCAAACACTTGTAGAGTAAGTATAGTGGCCACTGTGTTCTAGATGACAGTTACAATTGGAAAGGAAATAATAGTTTACATGAAACATGAATACTTAGAACATGTTGCAGGAACTGAACCTTTAAAAGCACATATTCTGGGGACTTCCCTGGTGGTCCAGTGGCTAAGACTCTGCTCTCCCAATGCAGTGGGTTTGATCCCTGGTCAGGGAACTAGATCCCACAAGCTGCAGCTTAGAGTTCACAGGCTGCAGCTAAAGATCTCGCATGCCGCAACTAACACCCAGCAAAGCCAAATAAATAAATAAATATTTTTAAAAATAAATAAAAGCACATATTCTGAATTTTCTCACCTGGATACTAACAAATAGTGAACACTATATATTTAAGAATAGACTTGGAAAAGAAATCTGAAGAACCAAATGTAAGAAGTCTTGCGAGGAATCAAATTTAAAATAAAACATTGCTAAAGAGGCAATGAAGAATTGTAGAATAGGAAAATGACAAGAAGCCCAATATTCCATTTGTTAAAAATTCTTTTCTGTTGGTTTACTTTTCTCTGTTTTTAAAATGACTTAAAGTACACAAAATGGATTAATCATAATCCTTGGTTCATGGCACCTCTTGGTTCATAGGTCACCCTTGACTGTTCCTGGGCCTCTATGTGAATATATTTGAGTGTATTTGAATAAACCAGTGATCACCTGTGAACCCACCACACAACCCAAGAACAAGCACTCTGGCCTAACATCTACTAACATCTGCCCTACCCCTGTTCTTCTCCTTGCTTCATACCCTCCAGCCCAGGGGTAACCACTGCCCTGAATTTATGCTTATGATTCCTGGGCTTTCAAAAAATGTTTTATTGCATATATATGATTGCTTAACCAACATATTGCTTGGTTGTATTTCTTCTTTAAATGTATAACTTATATCCATTCTCCTGTTAATTTACCCATTCTCTTATGAATGAACATTTGGTTTATTTCCAGATTTTTGCTATTATGAATGGCACTATGTGAAGGTTTTTTTTTTTTTTGGTCTTCTGGTACACATGGGCAAGTTTCCCTACAGCTTATACTTAGAGGAATTTTTCTGTCGTAAAGTATGAGAATGCTCAACTTCATGAGATAATCCAAATTGTTTTCCAAAGTGGTGGTTCTAATTTAAACTCTGACCAAATAATAAATAGCTTTCTCTTCATATTTGATCCACAATCTCTCCATATTTGGTATTGTCAAACTTCTTAATATTTGCCAATAGAATAGACGCAAAACGTCTCATTGTTCATTTTCCCAATTACTGAGATTGAGCAATTTTTTATGTGTTTATTGGCCGGATGTTTCCTCTTCTGTGAAATTCCTATTAATGTCTTTTGCCAATTTTCTATTGTTGTTTTTCATTAATTTGTAAGAGCTCCTTAAACTGTGCTGATATGTTAACGCTTTGTAGGTTTTATGTGCTGCAAATATCTTTTTCCATTTTATAGTTTCTCTTTTCACTGTTTGATGAAAGAATTTCTTAATTTTGCTATAGTCCAAAATTTTAATCTCCTTTAATGGTTAAATGCATTTTTGCATCTCACTTGCTTCTACTTTCTACTAAACATTTTAACATTTTGCTTCTGACGTTTAAGAATGATCCTCTGTGGATGGACCTAGAGACTGTCACACAGAGTGAAGTAAGTCAGAAAGAGAAAAACGAATACTGTATGCTAACACATATATATGGAATCTAAAAAAAAAAAGAAAAAGGTTCTGAAGAAGCTAGGGGCAGGACAGGAATAAAGACACAGACATAGAGAATGGACTTGAGGACACGGGGAGGGGGAAGGGCAAGCTGGGATGAAGTGAAAGAGTGGCATGGACATATATACACTACCAAATGTAAAATAGATAGCTAGTGGGAAGCAGCTGCATAGCACAGGGAGATCAGCTCAGTGCTTTGTGTCCACCTAAAGGGGTAGGATTGGGAGGGAGACGCAAGAGGGAGGAGATATGGGAATATATGTATACATATGGCTGATTCACTTTGTTATACAGCAGCAACTAACACAACATTGTAAGCAACTATACTCCAATGAAGATGTTAAAAAAAAGAAAGAATGACCCTCTGGAATTAATTTTTGTATATAGAGGGAGCTAGGACTATAATTTTCTTTTTTCCCTGTACCAATAACCATTTTTTTCTAGTTGTGCTTATTGAAAAATCCCTCCTTTCCTTGCTCATCTGCCATGCCATCTATATCATATATCAAAGATTAAATATGTGAGGACGGTTTGGGAGTTCTGTATTCTCCTTCATGGGCCAGTTTCATTGGTCAGTTTGTTTATCTTTGTAGCAATACCACACTGTCTTAATTGCTGTAGCTTCATAAAAGTTCGGATGTTGGGCAGGGTAAGTTTCTTCTCTTTCCTCTTTAATAATGTCTTGGATGTTCTTGGCTCTTGTCTTCATGACAGATTTAGATTACTGCTATGATCTATGAAATGTAACCTACAACCTTACAATTCTGCAATTCAAATGGGTTGTTTTACTTAATAATCAGTTGCTCTGTTTAATTATATTTAAATTGGCATAAATATTAGTGAGGTTTCCTGTTAATTCAGAAGAAGCTTCACCTTCATTGACCAACATGACTTATGCATTAGGGTGTAATAAATCGCCCAGCTCCTTATTTTTTTAATCATAGCACGCATAGAAAATAACATTTCTTTTTTTTTTTTTTTTGTGGTACGCGGGCCTCTCACTGTTGTGGCCTCTCCTGTTGCAGAGCACGGGCTCCGGACATGCAGGCTCAGCGGCCATGGCTCATGGGCCAGGCTGCTCCGCGGCATGTGGGATCCTCCCAGACCAGGGCATGAACCCGTGTACCCTGCATCGGCAGGTGGACTCCCAACCACTGCGCCACCAGGGAAGCCCCCGTAAATAACATTTCTATAGCAGATGGGGGTTAATGGACAACAATGCTTGTAGCCTAAGATAAATGCCCAGGGCCCAAGGCCAAACTGAGCCTTCCTGATGGCTGAGAGCATCAGTAATCTCCACACACATATAACACACAGTTCCCCAGAACACAGATCAAGATGCTCTGCGTTATTCAAATGAGTACTTGACACTATCTCATTTTAATTAAATAAATAAGCATTTACATATATTTAAAATAGGTTGGATCTGTGTTCCTTTACAAAAGCAAATTGCTTAAATTAAACCACAGGCAAAGGCAGAGTTAACATAAGTTGAGCACATCTGCCTTCTGTGAGATACTATTCCAAAATCTAATTTGAATCTAACAGAATGCCAATAAAAAGTTTAAACACTGAACAAATTAATTTATATATTATTTTACTTTAATTTAGTTCCTTATTTCTATGACTTTACTGTTCTAAAAAGTGCTCATATAATAAAAAAATCAACGATCACACCAAGGACGAAGAAGATGGTAAAGAACCATTCCCAACCCCACAGCCTACAAACAACCATCGTTAATACAGGAAAATACATGCCGTTCACCCTCTGGGCTCATAGACGGATAAATAGGAAGACTGAAAGATAGATGATGGAAGGGTGGATAGACTAAAGTAATTCTGAATAAATGGTATCACTATAATGCTAATTTTGATTAAAAGTTTTACATTTAATTGAATTTTAAAGCTCTATTGTTTGGTACATACACATTTAGTGTCTCTATGTCTTCTTGGTGGATTTAAAAAAATGATTATTTAATAACCCTCTTTATCCTTTAAAAAATTTTTTTAAATAAATTTATTTATTTTATTTATTTATTTTTGGCTGCGTTGGGTCCTCGTTGCTGTGCGCGGGCTTTTCTCTCCTTGCAGCGAGCAGGGGCTAGTCTTCGTTGCGGTGCGCAGGCTTCTCATTGTGGTGGCTTATCTTGTTGCAGAGCACGGGCTCTAGGCACGCAGGCTTCAGTAGTTGTGGCTCGTGGGCTCAGTAGTTGTGGCCTGCGGGCTCTAGAGCGCAGGTTCAGTAGTTGTGGTGCACGGGCTTAGTTGCTCCGTGGCATGTGGGATCCTCCCGGACCAGGGCTCGAATCCGTGTCCCCTGCATTGGCAGGTGGATTCTTAACCAATGAACCACCAGGGAAGTCCCTTTAATTTTTTTCTGTTATCAATATAGCACCACACTTGCTTTCACTATTACTCATGTTAGCTTGACAAATCTTTTTTTATCCTTTTACTTTCAAATTACCTATGTCGCTGTGTTTGAAGTGAGTTTCTTGTAGACAGCACGTAGTTGGATTACACTTTCTTTTCTTTTTAAAAATCTATCCTGGGACTTCCCTGGTGGCGCAATGGTTGGGAATCTGCCTGCCAATGCGTGGGACACAGATTTGTGCCCTGGTCTGGGAGGATCCCACATGTCATGGAGCAACTGGGCCCGTGAGCCACAACTACTGAGCCTGCGCGTCTGGAGCCTGTGCTCCGCAACGGGAGAGGCCGCGACAGTGAGAGGCCCGCACACCGCGATGAGGAGCAGCTCCCGCTCACAGCAACTGGAGAAAGCCCTCGTGCAGCGACAAAGACCCAGCGCAGCCAAAAATAAATAAATTAATTAATTTAAAAAAAAATCTATTCTGCTAATCTCTGCCCTTTAATTAGTATGTGTAGACCGTTTCCTTTTAAAGCAATTCTTGAAATGTTGGAGCTGAAGTCTGCTATTTTATTATTTGTTTTCTGTTTGTTTCCTATTTCTCTTTTCTTGTTTTTTTGTGGGGTGCCTGGCCTTTTTTTAGGATTCCATCTTGTTACTGTGAACTTTTTTTGAGCATATTGCTTTGTATACCTTTCTTTGTGGTTGCTCTAGGTATTACAAGATACATACATGACATCACAATCTATTGATTTTGATGTTTAACTACAAGTGAAGTGCTGAAAACTTACTTCCATTTAGGTCCTTTTTACCCCCTATTTTTAAAATGTAATTCTTTCAAGTGTTTCTTTTACATATATTGAGCACCACATAGATGCTGTTTTAATTTCTGCTTCAACCATCAAGTATGATTTCAGAAACTCATGAGAAGGATAGCTTACTATATTTAACCGTATTTTTACCCATTCCCTTGCTGTTTTTTTCTTTCTTTCTTTCTTTCTGAAATCCCAGGTCTTCTTCTGTTACCATTTTCTATCTGGAGAACTTCCTTTCACCATTTTTTAAGGGTATGTCTGCTGGTGATACATTGTCTTAGTTTTCTTTCATCTGAGGATGTCTATTTCTTTTTCCTTCCTGAGGATGGTTTCTCTGGACACAGAATTCACATCACCTATTCCTTTCTTTTATTACTTGAAAAATGTTGTGCCACTTCCTGCCAACCTCCATGGTTCATGGTTTCAGATGAGTAATCTGCTGTTATTTGAATTGCTGTTCCCCTATAGGAAATGTGTCATTTTTCTCTGATTGCATTTAGATTTTTTTGTCTTTAGTTTTCAGATGTTTGATTACAATGTGTCTTGGCATGGATTTCTTTGATTTGGATTTCATTCAGTTCCGTGAATCAATAGGTTTACATCTTTCAGTCATTATTTCTTCAAATGTTTTTTTCAGTTCCCCGTTCCTTCTCTCTCCTTCTGGGACTCCAATGACACAAGTAGTATAACTTTTGTTATTGTTCCACAGGTCCCTGAGGCTCTGTTCATTTTTTTTTCCCCCAATATATTTTCTCTCTGTTTTTCAGATTGAATAATTTCTAGTCACTGTTCTTAAGTTTCTAATTTTCTGTCATTTCCACTCTCCTGTTGAGCCTATCCAGCAAGATTAAAAAATTTTTTTTGGCTTGTCATATTTTGTTTGAATTTAACCGAAAAAAATAACTGAAGCAAAAGTGAAGTCAATGCTGACCTTTAGAACAATTTTTTTTCACTCCATGACAAGATAAAGCTATTCCCTCAGTTCCCTTCTTCTCAATACAGAAAATAGTAGCAGGGCCTCTTAGAAATTATGGCAGGTCTTTCTTCGATTTTGGAGACACTCTTGTTCTTTACTATATCAAACATGTTAAAAGGATCACATATTTCACATTACATATAATTTTCCTATAAAAATATTTGAAGGGATTTTAATAATACAGCAATGAAATTTTTATTAATTTTCATTTCTTTTTTTTTTTTCATTTTGAGACAATAGTGAACATTCTTGGAAGTCCTTATGGTTTTGTGGTCCTAGACTCTGCACCTGTGCTGTCCAATGGCTCTGGACTCATTTTGTTGATGAGAGTAGGTTTGATACCTGGCAGAGCCTTGTCAAAAATTTTTTTCTCTATCATTAACCAACATCTCCTTCTGAAGTTTATAGCCTGGCATTATACCCTTTTCCATGTTGGTTACTCCAAGGGAATTATGCTGTTTCTTTTGGGGTGATTTATATCATTAGGTATTGAGGGAGGTAGATTCTGTGATCCAACTTCATTCAACCTTCTTTAAAAGTGAAAACTATTGGGCTTCCCTGGTGGCACAGTGGTTGAGAGTCCGCCTGCGGATGCAGAGGACACGGGTTCGTGCCCCGGTGCGGGAGGATCCCACATGCCGCGGAGCGACTGGGCCCGTGAGCCATGGCGGTTTAGCCTGTGAGTCCAGAGCCTGTGCTCCGCAACGGGAGAGGCCACAGCAGTGAGAGGCCCGCGTACCACAAAAAAAAAAAAAAAAAAAAAAAAGTGAAAACTATCATTTTTAGTCCTTTCTCAGAGACACCGACATGAAGACATTGTTAGCTTTTTTTTTTTTTTTTTGCGGTACGCGGGCCTCTCACCGTTGTGGCCTCTCCCGTTGCGGAGCACAGGCTCCGGATGCTCAGGCTCAGCGGTCATGGCTCACGGGCCCAGCCACTCCGCGGCACGTGGGATCTTCCCGGACCGGGGCACGAACCCGTGTCCCCTGCATCGGCAGGCGGACTCTCAACCACTGCACCACGAGGGAAGCCCCATTGTTAGCTTTTGATATTTTAGAATGTGTCTGTCATTCCTTGGTTATCACTTGTTTAGGTAACATTTCCCCCTAAATTACTAATTAAATCCCAATTAAATTAATCCTAAATTTTGGCCTGATTCTTTCTTTTTAAATGGTTCAAAATTGCTTCCGTCTTTTTTTTTTTTTTTTTTTTCCCGTACGCGGGCCTCTCACTGTTGTGGCCTCTCCCGTTGCGGAGCACAGGCTCTGGACGCGCAGGCTCAGCGGCCATGGCTCACGGGCCCAGCCGCTCCGCGGCATGTGGGATCTTCCCGGACCGGGGCAGGAGCCCGTGTCCCCTGCATTGGCAGGCGGACTCTCAACCACTGCGCCACCAGGGAGGCCCTGCTTCCGTCTTTTTAACCAAATTTGCCCAAATCTAAAGCATTAGTCCTTTTGTCTACCTACTGAAGATGAATATATTTCAATTTACTTTTTTTTTTTTACTTTAAAAAAATTATTTATTTATGGCTGCATTGGGTCTTCGTTGCTGCACGCGGGCTTTCTCTAGTTGCGGAGAGTGGGGCTACTCTTCATTGAGGTACATGGGCTTCTCATTGCGGTGGCTTCTCCTGTTGCAGAGCTTGGGCTCTAGGCATGTGGGCTCTAGATGCAGGCTCAGTAGTTGTGGTGCACAAGCTTATTTGTTCCTGGGCATGTGGGATCCTCCCAGACCAGGGCTCGAACCCATGTCCCCTGAATTGGCTGGCGGTTTCTTAACAATTGCGCCACCAGGGAAGTCCCTCAATTTGCTTTTTACTGAAATTTGTTAACACAGTTGGATCAATGCATATTGCCTCTTTTCCATCTTCCATTTTGATGACAAAGACACCCAAAGCTCTGGACACTATTTTCTTTTCCCAATACTGCTTGCTATGTTTTTTCTGTTTGCTTCATTACCACACTTCCAACTATTTTCTATTTAATTTGTCATTTGGCCTGTTTTAAAAGTTTTCCCTTTCCATTGTTTTGTTCTGGCAATCCTATATCTGGCAAGTTCGTTTTTCTTCTCTGATATCTCTGTTTGATGCTGTTAATAATATTATTGTAAAAAGACAATTTGTTGCTTCTACACTGATAATGGAAAAATAATAAAGTGGTAAAGTTAATAGGTGTTTTTAAAAATGTGACTAGTAGGCAAGTGGGGTTTGTTTTTTTTTTTGGTGGTTGTTTTTTGTTTTGTTTTGTCTTCAAAGTCTTCAAAGACTACATTTAAAAGTTTATGGAAGATGGGGAAAATTATCTGTTGAAAGTTGCATCTTGTGACCTCAGGCTGACTTCAGGCTTTGACAAGAACATCAGCCTTCTTGGGTGTTTGCATCTTAAAAGAGGAGCCTGGAGCGGCAGATATGGAAGGTTCGTTTCAGATATTAGGAGAGGGAAGAGAGTATCCCTGTACTCCTCCATTTACATTTTGTTGAACTGCTGTTGTTTAGATGGAAAATATGAAAAATATCATTATACTGTCTATTATTGTGCACATCACACTGTGTAATGATTTGTTGCTTGTTCATTCCGGGGCAAGAACTGTGAGCTCTTTTAGTCAAAGGCTCTGTATTATTCACCTTTTTATCCCAAGAGCCTAGAACAGTGCCAGGCTCATGGCTCATTTCCATAAATGTTTGCTCAATAATACTTGGAATATTTAAAACATCTTTCCACGGTCTTGTGTTGAAGGTTAAAATGTGATTTTCCAGTGCTTGTACATAAAAGGTGTTTATTCATAATCATATGGATGCTATTCTAATTTCTGAAAGGAGGACAAAACCTAAGTTATTGTAGCATTGTTTCTAATGATGGGTAATTGTCTATTCTCATGTCTGTAAATGTCTGTTTCCTGGAGGCCCTAATGCCTGTGTCCTGTCCTGGGTGTGCCTTTTTACTTCCACCACTAGGGGGCAGCACAGGTAATGAAATCAATTCCCTCCGGTTACACCTCGCAGGATCCCTCCATACCAGTCTGTACAAAATAGCCCCTTGCTTGTAGAAAACGTTATTAAATAGCAATGTGCAACCATTTCAGGTTTTAGGATTCTTCTTTCCAAATCTATAGAAAACTCCAATACATTACCTTAGACTATAATCCGATGACAGAATCTCATGTTTTAAGTGAGGAATTAGTCTAAGGTTGCTTCCAGCTCTAAGACGACTGGTTTCCCAGGTTGATCTCTCTGCCACCCACCCCATTTCTGGTTTTGAAATGTGGAGGGAAATAGGAGGTGATCGGGTTCACCTTCAGGTCAGGAGTGGCTGAAGGCCTCCGGGCAGAATCAGGCCGTGAGGAAGAAGAGCCCCATGACCCTAACTAGGCCTCCTATTGCATGCTGACCGTTTTCTTTTTCTTTTTTTTTAAATTTGCTTTTCTCTTTTAATCCTCTGCCTGCTCCAACTCAAAATTAAACAGAAGAAAGCTGTCAAAGAGTTAAGGCACCCCAGCCCCAGGTAGCAGGCTCCCTCCCACGGGGGCCAAAGTCTGGGCAAAGGGGTCTCCACTCAGAGCCATTAGTAAAAGCTGGTGCAGAATAAGGTGGTTCTAGAGGCTGGTAATAACCCGGCCCAGAGGGGCTTTCTGCAGTGGCGCACACCTAACAGGGCCAGGCTGTGCAAGAGGTGTTGATTGGCCTTGTCAAAGAGCCCCTTCTCACGGGCACCCAGGACCTGGGTGCTATGTGCCCCATAGGAGGTCCCGGATTCACACAAGGTACCCAGGCGACAGCAAGTAGCCCCTCACCTGGCTTCGGCCATGGATGGTCTGGGGCCCTATTTTCTGAAGCTTAAATCTGGACAATGGTCTGACCAGAGGAATGTGTTTCCAAATCTCATGTCAAAAATTTGAAATGGGACTGTTCAGGAAAATCTGTAGTCCACAGTCTTCAGCATGATGGTCAGCTGTAAAGAGTGCTGTTTGCACTTTGTCATGTTCGTTGGCATCTTTTTTTTTTGCGGTATGTGGCCTCTCACTGTTGTGGCCTCTCCTGTTGCGGAGCACAGGCTCCAGACGCGCAGGCTCAACGGCCGTGGCTCACGGGCCCAGCCGCTCCGCAGCATGTGGGATCCTCCCGGACCGGGCCACGAACCCCCGTCCCCTGCATCGGCAGGCGGACTCTCAACCACTGCACCACCAGGGAAGCCCTGCTCCCCCTTCTTGTTCATTTTCTATAAGCAGCTCCCTCCATCCTGTCTCCCAACAGGCCACAGTCAATTCGGGGAAATTTTAACCAGGAAAGTGAGGCGTCACATGAGGAATTTAGACACTGAGGTAGAGGAAAGAGCAAAGGGACTGCCCCCTCCAAGAAAAATAAAACCAAACAAAAGACCTCTTTAGTAAGAGTTTAGGTTGTAATGTAAATGTCGAGGACACTTTCCCCTTAGGAAACGTGCTTACATGATCGTTGATAAAGGTCACCAGTGAGATTGTGTCCATGATGATGCGATTGTTCTTGGAAGGGGCTGGTCCTTCTGTTTTCTGGATTTGTCCCTTTAGTCCTCTGAGTACCCCCAAAGCAGAGCCTGAGGGGTGTGGGTGGTTTATTTGGGTGGTGATTCCAGGAAGCAAGAGAGTGAGACAGGGAAGGAGGAAAAGCTGAGACCAGGGTGGGCTGCTGAGGTTGCTGCTGTGAGCGGTGGGCTTGTTTCCACCGGGATCTCAAAAGAAGCCCAGGGAAAGCTGTTCAGAATTGTCCACTTGAAAAAAATGGAAAGCTTGAGATTTGCCCACCTGCTTCTGACCTGGACTAGTTGAGGTTTCCTCCTAGGCTGTGAACTTCCTGGTATTTCTGGGCTGCATTTGTGTGTGTTGGAGATGACCTTGGGGCAGAAAGTCTGGCTCGAGCTTGAGCTTGAAGTAAGATGCTGACAGCACAAGGAAAGTCTGTGCTTCCACGGAACGGTTCACCATGGCTGAGACTGAAATGAAAGGGCTGAGAGCACATGATGTACCACTGTTGGTTGAGCAGTTGATTTGGGCAAGAAGGACCCTGCCTAGACCTTGTGCCTTAGAACGTGCTTCTCCGGCCTTCCCCCCACTGCACCCCTTCCCACCCAGAGCTTGTGCCCTCTCTTCTGGAACAGACTGCATACTGAGGACGCTCCTCAAATGGCTGTGAGCCTGCATGGCTTCTTCTATCTTCAAAGGCAGGCTGCTTAGCCAAACGGTACCCAAAGTGCTGCTGTCTGAAGGGTGAGGATGTGGGGATGGAGCTTGAATGGGGCTTAGGAAGTCCACACAGGGGATGCAAGGCCCCTCATGTGAGAACAGGGCTCGGGTGAAGGGGAAGGCGATTGGCCCAGGGTTGGGGCCAGCTTTCCCTCTGCTACCACATTCCTGTACAGACCACCAAGGAGTCTGAGAATTCTAACTTCAACCTTGGCCTTTATAGGTCATTACTGTGGTATATTTGTCACGGTAGAAGAACAGAGCATGTTTTATTTAACACTTTGTTGGCTTCATTTATACCTCATAATTATTTAGACATATGGCAAATGCAGGAGTCAAGTTCTATCACGTTCCAATTTTTGTGGCCTTGAACTAAGAAAAAGGAACCTTGGAAAATAGGCTTTATATGCTTGGATGATTTTATATAGAACTCCCAAGTTCATTAGCTTCTGTAATGACTCACGGTTGTTACTAAAATAAACTTTATATTATCTTCAAAAATCTAGGGATATTATTTAGGTCAGCCATTTGAAGGCACTAGATTCAACGTCTCTGTGAACCAAAGGATATGAATGACTAAATGCAGGAGAATTATTATCTGAGGGTTGAATCTCAGAATATTACATGTGAGATTTTGCTTGTTGACTCAGTGCTGGCCGCAGGCGGGGCAGGAGGGCACCAGGAGTGGTGCAGATCTGGGTCAGTAAGCAATGCGGGAAGCAAAGCAGAGGGAACTGGGCCCTGTCCAGGCAAAGATGAACCTTACAAGAAGAGAAGAAATTTTAGAAGACAAAAAAAAGGTGGACTGTGAGGTTGAAGTGGGGACTGCAGAAACTGAATGGCAAAATAAAGAACCAATTTATCAATGTAAAAATTCATATCAGAAACCGGACCCGTGTGTTACACGATATTCAAAAATCAACTCAAAGTGGATAAAAGACTTAAATGTAAGACCTGAAACTGTAAAAGTTTAAAAACTGTAAAAGCAAAAATAAATAAATGGGACTATGTCAGATTAAAAGGTTCTGCCAAGCACAGAAAATAAAAACTGAATGAGAAGGCACCCTACAACATAGAGAAAATATCTGCAATCCATATATCAGAGAGTGGTTAATTTCCAAAATATACAAGGAACACATACAATGCAATAGCAAAAAAACAAATAATCTGGTCAAAAATGGGCAAAGACCAGAATAGACATTTCTCCAAAAAGGACATACACATGGCCAACAGGTATAGGAAAAGATGTTTAACACACTAATCATCAGAGAAATGCAAGTCAAAACAACGAGACATCAACTCACGCCTGTTAAGATGGCTACTTTTTTTTTTTTTTTTTTGCGGTACACGGGCCTCTCACTGTTGTGGCCTCTCCCGCTGTGGAGCACAGGCTCTGGACGTGCAGGCTCAGCAGCCATGGCTCACAGGCCCAGCCGCTCCGCGGCATGTGGGATCTTCCCAGACCGGGGCACGAACCCGTGTCCCCTGCATCGGCAGGCGGACTCTCAACCACTGCGCCACCAGGGAAGCCCACCACAATAGAATTTTGAAAAATCGTATCAGTGTCATTTCCTTTCATATCACCAATGTCTGGTATTCTTTCGAGAAGCTGAATATAAAGTAGGAATCTTTCTCTGAGTCGATGATGGTGATGATGACGATGATGGTGATGATTAAATAGTAGATGACAATGACTGAGCACTCACTATGTGACAAGCTCTCCTCAAAGACCTCTACCTATACCGTCTCCAACCATAAGTGTTAGGTATTATTATCATCCCCATTTTACAGATGAAGGAACTGAGGCACAGAGAGGCTACGTAACTCGACCATGATCCAGCAGCAAATAAATGATGGAGCCCAGATGCAAGTCCAGGTAGTATCCTTCTATTATACAAAGTTCTGTATTTTCCTATATTCATCTTGTTATGAATATACGTATTTCCAAAAGGGTTCTGAAGCTACTTTAAAACTTTGTCTTTTTTTTTTTTTTTTAATTTTACTTTTTATTTTTTTGTAGTACGCGGGCCTCTCACTGTTGTGGCCTCTCCCGTTGCGGAGCCCAGGCTCCGGAGGTGCAGGCCCAGCGGCCACGGCCCACAGGCCCAGCCACTCCACGGCATGTGGGATGCTTCCGGACCAGGGCACGAACCCACGTCCCCCGCATCGGCAGGCAGACTCTCAACCACTGCGCCACCAGGGAAGCCCAAAACTTTGTCTTTTAACTTTAGGATTTCAGAGGTTAGCTGTTGAATAAGGGGTGAATTCAACATGCGTTTGGTGAGGACTCTGAGACATTTGAGGATGATGCAATAATGGATAGTCAGGAGTTAATAATAATTTATACCTAAGTCATTGAACAGATTATAACACGAGGCAGAAAGTGGCAAGTGTTCAAAAAGAAGAGGTATGAAGCGCTATGAGAATGCAAAAGTGAGGAATATTACCTCTTGGGGTTGTGGAAGGATTAGGGAAGAGTCTGGGAAGAAGTTCCTTTGCTTCTGGGCTGGGCCTTGAAAGATGGGGAAGATTTTGAGAGCTGGAAGTTGAATTTTGTGGGCCTGGCCATGTCAATAGATTGTACTCATGTATTTTTATGTCTACCAAGATTTATTCTTAGTACTTTTTTTTTTTTTTTTTTTTTTGTGGTACGTGGGCCTCTCACTGTTGTGGCCTCTCCCGTTGCGGAGCACAGGCTCGGGACGCGCAGGCTCAGCGGCCATGGCTCACGGACCCAGTCGCTCTGCGGCATGTGGGATCTTCCCGGACAGGGGCACGAACCTGCGTTCTCTGCATCGGCAGGCGGACTCTCAACCACTGCGCCACCAGGGAAGCCCCTTAGTACATTTTTAAAAGTGTTTATTGAGCACCTACTGTGTACTCTGTGCTTAGCAAGGCACCAAGGGTGCAGGAAACTTATGACACAGTCTCTGCCCTCAAGGAACTTACACACTAAAATAGGAAACAGGGGACTTCCCTGGTGGCCCCGTGGCTAAGACTCCACGCTCCCAATGTAGGGGGTCCGGGTTTGATCCCTGGTCAGGGAACTAGATCCCACTTACTGCAACTGAGAACCTGCATGCCGCAACTAAAAGATCCCACGTGCCGCGACGAAGATGCCGCAATGAAGATTCTGCACAAGGCAACGAAGATCCCGCATGCCACAACTAAGACCCAGTGCACCCAAATAAATAAATAAATATTTTAAAATAAATAAAATAGGAAACAAATATGTATATAAATATAATATAGTGTGATAGACATATGCAACAAGTAATCATCATTTTTTATTTATTTTATAAAATTTTAAACTTAAAGTATTTCCTCCCTTTCCCCCCCAAAATTCATTGCATAATCTTAGAGGAAGTTTCAGATTGTAACCTTTATATAAACTGTAGTAGCCTCTGCTGGTGAAATACTGTTTTGTAACCTTTTAGAATAGTCCAGACAATAGGGAAAGAATTGCATTATTTTAGAGCTGTACAAGGTACTGTCCACAAATCTCAGAAAAGGAAAGGAAGTTCTATGGTAGAGGAAGAAGATGGCATCCAGACTGTTCTCTTAAAGCTATAAAAGCTCTACAAGTATCTTGCAGGCATAAAGCTCCAAGTATATGCTCACAAATCCTCATGCCTCAGAATTCACACCCTTGCAATCCTGTTTTTCATAACACAAGTTTCCACTTCAGTCTCTTCCAAGACAACTTTTTATAGCTGTATATTTCCAATTTTGTAGTGCAAGCAAAGGTGGGAAGGGGACTAATCTCTGTTGAAGGCCACCTGCCCTAAGGACCAGGCACTGCCCATGGCATTTGTGTTAGTTTTCTTTTATGCCACGCCAATCATAATGTGTAGATGTTAATCTCCATTTTGCAGGTGAGGAAATTCAAATTCTGGGGGAGTTCATAATCTACCCAAAGTCATGCAGTTTCTATGTGTAAGGGCTGGAGTTATAATCCAGTCTGTGTGGTTCCCAAGTCCCTCTCCACCATACAGTTTCCATTTTATTTTGCAATCAGCATAACTGGGATATTTCTGCCCTAAAATAATAAGTAGGAATACTGGTCTCTCTACCTCAACTTAATATCCATGGGTCTGCTTTTAGCATTTGGAGGTGTCATTATATGACAATAACTTGCTTTTATTTGAATAGTGGGCATTATACTACTCAGTCTAGAGATGTGTGATAGTCTGGTCTAAATAGAATGAAAGCTATTAGGGGTCTTTAAGATTAGCCTAGTATGATATAATAAAACAGAAACAAGTTGAATTGCGATGAAATTACTGCTCCTGAATTTAAAACTAGTCAAGATAAAACAGATGTTCAAAAAGATCGCTATAATCTTCACCTGAATACTAATACATTTTTTTGATCAAACGATATATATATTTACACATGGAGAAATAAAACCCACCTTAAAACGCTACTGTCATTGTCTCTGCTATTTCTTGAAGCAAAAAAAAAAAAATGATGCTGAACTGTTGACTACTAGGCAGCAACACGATGTTTCAGAGAAACCAATTGACTTGAAAAAGTAAATAAGATTTTCAAAGATGAATGAATCATACACCTGCATACAGCATGGTACAGCAATTAGTGTGTGCAAACTCCAGGTGCATCAAGATTGTGACATGAAGATGAGGCATATATAAAAGTAAGAGTATTTCTAGCTGAATCTGATCTGGAAGTCAGGAGACTTAATTTCCATGAACAATTTCTTTCTTTGCTGGTTTGTTCATTCTCCACGTTCTTCCAAAAAATATCTAATATCAAACTGCTTAATTTTTGACAGTGTGACTTTGGCAAAAATCACTTAAATATCTGCGGTTTTCTAGCACCATATTTATTTCTTTTTTCCTCCTAAAAATACTGTAAATAGCAGCAAAAGTTCCTGGTGAACTCCCTTGCATGTAATGTTATTATTTTTTATCTTTTGTTGTGCTTTTCATTACAACAACAGGCTAACCTCATAGTATTCCCCACTTCTAATAGCTGCTCAGTTATTGCCTTCCCTCCAGAGGGTTTGACTCTGATTAAAATAGAAATGGACACGAATTGAGTTTTTCTGGGCAAACTATCAGAGAGACACAGGCAGGAGAGACATGGTATCAGGGCATTGGGGTCAGGAGAAGACAGGAGGTCAGAGATTTTGCTTTGAACACTTTCTAAAAGATATGCATGGATAATTTACGGAAATTTGGTGGCAACTTCCAACCAGAAATCCGGATGTTTCACTAAGCTGGCACCAAGTCCTCCAAGAGAAATCATAGTCACAGATGCTCTACGATAGATTGATTTTAGTAGTTTCCCATTACAACTTTTCCCTGATATCACTTAAACACCCTGATAAATGCTTTTCATACCAAGGCCCTCCCCCCCTCCCCAAAGTGTCCCCATTGCCACTACTTCAGCCCATGTGGCAGGATCACTGCTACCTGCTGCTCATACGGAGTGTGGCGTCCTCTGCTCGTGAAGTCACCTTTCTCCTGGTTTCAGGCTTTCTCGAGTGGACACAGGTCAGTGCTCTAACTAATGAGCACGAGGTGTCTGAGCAGGAGGCCCTTTTGATCAGGTTGGAGACTTAACTAGTAAGTAGGTCACATCGGGCTGATTACCCTGTCCTCAGGGGAAATATTTCTGATTGGCCCAGGGGACTGCAAGGTAATAAAGTCCTGGGAGGCAATGATCAAACTGTCTAGAGACCCTAAGAGGCAAGCAATGACCACCGTTAACTTTCCTGCCGCATCCTGTCCCAGGTGAGGCTGTGTGTTTGTGAAGTAGCAAGAAGTCTATGTACCATGGGAGTAGCTTTCAATTCTCCAGAGTCAGCAGAGGGATGGGGTAGTCTGGTCTCAGCAGAAGTGACCGGAGGATAAGCAGTGAAGGGACCAGACAGACCCTGAGGGGAGATCTATCTTGGAGTGTCTATTCAGAGTCAATGTCTTGAGGAAGGGAAAGGATATATCCAGGAGGATATTCAGCTGATTCAGCCCAAGGACTAGGCCTTGCTCTGGACTGGGCCCCTCAGAGGGCAAGACTTCTGTCGGATCTCCTGAGTTGGTAGGAAGGTATGAACTTTTGCCTTGAACTTTCACACCCAGAGCAACTTCTTCTAGACAGCAGAGGGTAAACCAAGTTGAATGTAAGTTTGAATATCTTAGGAGAGCAATGAGTCATGGCAATCTACTGCCCTATAGTCTAAAATGAGCCTACAACATCACTGAGGGTTCACACCTTAATACAACTGAATTTCGGGAAGAGGTCAAACCCTTCTCTCTGTGTTAGAATAAGCAGGGGTTTTCCACCAGAGTGTGAGTAACACCTTGTATCCCTCAGCAAAGTGAAGCTGCCCCCTTCCCAATCTTCTAAACAAAGGACTTCTTCATATTCTTATCTCATTCTATCTTACCTCCATCTCATCTCCACGCCTTGTCTGCTTGGCCCCCAAAGGCCTTGTGTCCTAAACTCCACCCCTGCACTATTTAGGCAATTCTGACAAAAGACGTCCAGGATGGATTGGTGAACCCTCTCTGTTTGCATCTGGAACATTCATAATTACCTTAGTTTTCCATTCCAAGCGTGCAATTATCCATGTTCTCTACTTCAAAATGCATTTACCCCTGACAGAATCCTAGCAAACAAAGACCTGGTCCAGTGGTACCTATGAGGCAGGAGATATGATGTTTTTAAATTTAAAACTAAAAATTTTCTGACAGCAAAAGCACAGGCAACAAAACACAAATAGGTAAATTGGATTTCATCAAAATCAAAAACTTTTGTGCATCAGAGGACACTATCAACAGAGTGAAAACAGAACCCACGGAATGGGAGAAATTATTTGTGAATCATATATCTGATAGATTAATATCCAGAATACGTAAAGAACTCCTACAACTCAATGACTGTAACAACAACAAAAACTATTTAAAAATGGGTAAAGGGGCTTCCCTGGTGGTGCCGTAGTTGGGAATCCGCCTGCCAATGCAGGGGACACAGGTTTGAGCCCTGGTCCAGAAAGATCCCACATGCCACGGAGCAACTAAGCCCGTGAGCCAGAGCTACTGAGCCTGCGTGCCACAACTACTGAAGCCCACGTGCCTACGGCCTGTGCTCCGCAGCGGGAGAGGCCACCACAATGAGAAGCCCACGCACCAAAATGAAGAGCAGCCCCTGCTCTCCGCAACTAGAGAAGGCCCGTGCGCAGCAACGAAGACCCAACGCAGCCAAACATACATACGTACATACATACATACATACATACATACATAAGATAAAATAAAAATGGGTAAAGAACTTGAATAGCTATTTCTCCAAAGAAGATATGCAATTGGCCAAGAAGCACGTGGAAAGATGCTTAGCATCAGTAGCGCTTAGGGAAATGCAAATCAAAATCATGAGACAACACTTTATACCCCCTGGGGTAGCTATTATTAAAACAAACAAAACCCAGAAAATAACAAGTGTTGGCAAGGATGTGGTGAAATTAGAACACATGCATGCTGTTAGGGATGTAAAACGGTGTAGCTATCGTGGAAAACGGTACAGCAGTTCCTGAAAAAATAAAAAGAAAAAAGAAAAGACAAAGAAAAAAGAAACATAGAATTACCGTATAAGCCAACAATTCCACTTCTGGATATTTACCCAAAGGAACTGAAAGCAGGGACGTAAACAGATATTTGTAAATCCATGTTCATAGCGGCGTTATTCCCAATAACCTAAAGGTGGAAGCACCCAAGTGTCCAGTGACAGATGAATGGACAAATAAAATGTGATATATGCATGCAGTGGAATATTATTTAGCCTTAGAAAGTAAGGAAATTCTGACATGTCTATAATATGGATGAACCTCGACATTATGCTAAATGAAGAAGTCTGACACAAAAGGACAAATACTGTACAATTACACTTACATGAGGTACTTAGAATAGTCAAATTCACAGAGGCAGACAGTACAATGGTGGTTGCAAGGGGCCGGGGTGGGAGTGGAGAGGGTAACAGAGGGTTGTTTAATGGGTGCAGAGTTTCAGTTTGGGAAGATGAAAACACTCTGGAGATGGATGATGGTAATGAGTGTACAACAATGTGAATGTACTTAATGCCACTGAATTCTACACTTAAGAATGGTTAAAATGGTATATTTTGTTATATATATACATATATATCTCCACAATAAGAAACTAAAAGCTTTTTTAAAATTAAAGCTTTTGGTCTGGGAGGATCCCACATGCCACGCAGCGACTAGGCCCGTGTGCCACAACTACTGAGCCTGCGCGTCTGGAGCCTGTGCTCCGCAACAGGAGAGGCCGCGATAGTGAGAGGCCCGCGCACCACGATGAAGAGTGGCCCCCGCTCGCCACAACTGGAGAAAGCCCTCGCACAGAAACGAAGACCCAACACAGCCAACAATAAATAAATAAAATACTGAATACATAACTACTTTTTAAAAAAATCCTAGCTTTTAAAAAATATAAAAAAATAAAGCTTTTAAAAATTAATTAAAGTAAAATCAAAATTAATTAAAACTATTTAAAAATTAAAGCTAAAATTAATTCTCCCTCAATCCCCACATCTACATGCCAAATGTGCTGTTTCTGCTTTGATCATTTTACTGTGAGTATCCATCTGTGGGCTTCTGGCTAGTTAATCAAAATAACCTTGGATGAGCATCATTTCTTCTAATTCTCTTCCTCTAGCCCACCAGCCACATCCTACATCCTGCAAACCACACCTGACAGCTATTAATTATTGTCCTGCCCCTCCCCCAGTTTCCTGGAGTACCTGTGTTTTTATGTACCACCTCCTGCTGCTCTAGGCTCCATCTCTGTGCAGTTGGGTTCCTTGTATTGGTGGTAACTGTTGACCTGGATAAGCAAGAATCACAATTAAATTGCTGTTTTCTCCTTGCAGATGATGCAGGAATAGGAGAATCCTTGGGTGGCCCATCTCTGTCCACTCCCCCTTATTAGCAATGTAACACATGTTTTGCGGCTTAGGATCTCAAAGAAGGGGGATTTTCTTAATTTATCAGCTAAACCAGTATTACAACAGCTTATGAAGAGTTTGCAATTGTTTGGGTGTAAAGCAGGGACAACATGAAACACTTAATGAAAAACTTTCACAAAACTTGGACTATTTCCAGCAACTTAGCTATGTGAGAATAACTTTTACACCATGACAACTCTAAAAATAAAACATTTTTAACTTAAAGCTGTTCTTCCAGTTGCTGTTTAAAACTTTATTCCAAGAACTGAGATGCTATTCAGCAAAATGCAACTACAGGCTTCTCAACAATAAGGTTTAATAATCGTTATATGTTTCCTGGTGATGGTTTTATTTTTTATCTTTGAAGTTTATAATGATAGCTGTAAAAGTCAAGGTCAATAGTTTTACTATCATTTAATTTCTAATAGAATGATTTTTATTTTTTTGTGTTAGTCAGAGCTATAATAATTCTAATAATATTACCAGAATTTATTTTGTGCTTTATGATGATATCAGGAAACCATATTCCCAGCAACATTTTGCTATGTTTCAGCTTATTAACAGAATTATCTGTGTTTTAAAACTTTGGCGTTAAAATATACCTTCAATAATGCCATTATAATGATCATGTGTTTAAAATTTGTGTAAATAACTATGATATAAGCATTTTTCTCTAAAAAAGAGACTTTATTTCTATCAGAGTAGAGCTGAGTTTCTTTGATTAAAACTGTGATTCTTAAATTGTGTGCTGAACCACCCTAGTGTGACAAGCAAACTTACAGAGGCACTGTGGGTTATTTTAAGTTTTTGAGGGGGCACAGACAACTGTTGGATACCTCGCCAACTACTACTAAGTTGTTTAGACCACACTACTTAATAAAGAGAATTGTTCAGGTATTTCTTTTGGCCCAGGGGCACCAGGAACCAGGAAAGTTTGGGAATCACTGGATTAGAAAGATTAGTGGACATGAAATATAAGATAATTGAGAATTACTTATATAGTACAATCCTGTCATTCTCTAGAAGAGAAAACTGAGGTCCAGCATAGTTAAAATCTTAAAACTAGTGAGTCTTAAACACCCAGCCTCCTAGCTCCCTTGTCAGACTGTTCAGTAAAAAGACCTGATGAACTTGATAGTCTGCTGAGGTTTCTATTCGTCCTGTTCCTGTCTCTCTGCTCTCTGGTCAGTAGATCCAAGCTTTGTCGCCCAGCCTGACCATTTACCAGCTGAATATCTTAAGCCAAGTTCCTTACCCTCTGTGAACCTTAGCATCCTCATTTGCAAAATAACTGGGCTGATGATAATGGCTAATAACAGGTAAAAATGGAGTCACTTCTAGAATAGTAATAGAAATAATGCACTTGAAAAACATTTTGTAAATAGCCAAGCACTTTTATCAATTACTGGTTTTCATTCAGTAGTATTTAAACATCTACTATGTGCCAAGCCCTGGGGAGACAAAGGGAAAAACAAAACTGTCTCTGCGTTTAAGAGGCTTATCTCTCCTGGAAGGGAGAAATATAGATGATTATAATCAAAATTGATAAATAGTATAGTAGAGGTAATGACCAAGTATAATGTGGTAGAGAAGGACTGAGGGGCAGGGGAAGTCCTGGCAGAAAAGGCAAGGGTTCAGGACTGACTTGGAGGGTGGATAGGTAATGAGTGGGGGGTGGGGAGAGCAATCCAGGGAGGGGGAGTGCCCTGGACCAAGGAGACGGGGGGGGGGGGGGGGGGGGGGCAGGAACAGAGAGCCTTCAGGAAGCAGCATAGCGGGACTTCCCTGGTGATCCAGTGGTTAAGAATCCACCTTCCAATGCAGGGAACACAGGTTCGATCCTTGGGCGGGAACTAAGATCCCACATGCCGCGGGGAAATTAAGCCTGTGCACTCTAGAGCCCGCATGCCACAACCAGAGAGCCTGCGCGCCGCAACAAGGAGCCCGTGTGCCCCAGCGAAGATCCCATGTGCTGCAACTAAGACTCGACACAGCCAAATAAACAAATAAATGTTAAAAAAAAGAAAAGAAAAGAAAGAAAGAAACAGCATAGCATCCCATATGGCTGGAGGGAGGAGGATGAGAAACAGGAAGTGGAAGATTACAGATGGGAGAGTAAATGTGCGTGCTGGACGCTGCTCCCAAAGGGTCTGGTATTCCTCTTGAAGGAGTGGACGTTACCCTGGAAAACTGTTCAAGGATTTAAAGCGAGAAGAGAGGCAGCCCAATGTGTAAATGTGACGAGCTCTCCTCATCCTTTCCTAAGAAGGAAACTTGAGTTTGTTACCTTCAAGAACTGTGGTGCTATGTCTGTATAATTCCTTTAGTCTGGCAACTTATTCTGAAGAGAAACACAGCACTTAATAAAGGTTTTAATGATTATGTGTACGGCAAGGTGGTAGTGAGATTCTTTTTTTTTTTCTTTTGCCAAAATAAGATTTTATTTTGAAAGTTATTTGAAAGACACTGGTAAGGAAGGAGAACACTCAACGGATGTAGATTCCAAATTTATATTCTTTCCAACTGCCACCAATGGTCTTTGTCATGCCAAAAAGTTGCTTTTTTTGGTAATTCCTATTTAAAGCTCTCTGGAGGAGAGATCTTATTACATAAGCCAAGCCATTTTTTTTCCTTCCTCCCTTGTTTCTTCCCTTTCTTCTTTCCTTTTTTTCTTTCTTCCTTTCTTTTTCTCTTTCTTTTCTTCTCTTTTTTCTTCATTTCTTTCCAGGAAACAGTTAGTTGGGGATGGGTATTTTTTTAAAAACATGAAGGTAGATCTAATATGTTCCACAAAGAGGAGGGGCTTAGCCAAATGTGAAGTGGAAAGGTTCTCTACTATTTGCTTATCATCTTGCTGGAACCAGGAATCTACATGAGGAAATGGCATCCAGGAATGCGGTCTATACGAAGTCGTTCTGTCTTTCCATCTGAAGTGCTCATCATTGGTCCTCCTGTCCCAGCTCCCACAGCCCGCAGCTCCTCCTCTGGACCTTGACCTTGGAAGGAGGTTCTGTAAATCGCAGCAGTTTTAATCTTGACAGCAAAGCCAGAAATGATTGTAAAGTGATTCTCATTTTCTTCTCAGTCTTTTAATTCTGTCACACATAGTATCTATCACTGAGCGAACGTCATCTCCTCTGTCAAATTCACTGAGAAGTTGATGAGTGTGTTTTGGTGACAACTGCCTGACACTCCTGTATGTGTCCATTATCAATGTGTGTGTGTGTGTGTGTGTGTGTGTGTGTGTGTGTGTCTTGATCCGGGATATATCAGCGCTAAGCAGTTTTAAAACTCCTAACTGAAACAGTCAGAATAACATAGGAAAGAAACAAAAATTAAAAACAACCCCCCCGGGCCTCCCTGGTGGCGCAGTGGTTGAGAGTCCGCCTGCCGATGCAGGGGATATGGGTTCGTGCCCCGGTCTGGGAGGATCCCATATGCCGCGGAGCGGCTGGGCCCGTGAGCCATGGCCGCTGGGCCTGCGCGTCCGGAGCCTGTGCTCCGCAGCGGGAGAGGCCACAACAGTGAGAGGCCCGCATACCACAAAAAGAAAAAAAAAAATAAAATAAAATAAAAACAACCCCCCCAAAGAAACCCAAAAATAAAAAAAAAAGAGAATTACACAGGAATTAATCTCAAGTGGGTAACTTGACCTATATATCCTCATGTTGTCATTGCTACCTGAATGGTTATCAGGTAGTTTCACATTCATGTTCTTACTTGCTTCTCCAGAATTGAAATAGGTTAATGTACATCTTGAACCCAACATGGAGATTTAAAAAGTAAAGTGCATACCACATAAGACAATGTCCACTGATGACACTTCTATGCTGAAAGTTCTTGGTTGAACCTATGTCAAATTCTTCTCTGAACACACTTGGAACTCTCTATGGCTTAGATGAGCCCGAAATCAGCTGTTCAGTGCTACAGCTTATATGGCTCATGAGAATTGTTTGTGGACAGTCCTTTAACTCTGCATTCAGTGAAGTCATGTCAGTTGGCCACAGCAGAAGTATTTATGGCAGGTGTATTCGTTTCCTAGGGCTGCCTTAAAAATTAACACAAAGTACCATAATTGAGAGTTAACTATTATTATGTGTTTATTAGTTATTTGTATGCAGTATAAATCATTTTCTTAACCAATATAATAATGCAACTAATTGATAGTATAAAGGATAATACAGTGATTTAAATGTACTGTATTCCCTTATAGTTCTGGAGGCCAGAAGTCTGAAATCAAGGTGTCACCCGGGCTCTGTGCCCTCTGAGATGCTGGGTGGAATTCCTCTCTGCTTCTTCACAGCTTCCAGTGGTGGCTGTCAACCTTTGGTGTTCTTTGGCTTGTAGATGCATCTCTCCAATCTGCACCTCTGTGGTCGCTGGCATTCTCCCTGTGTGTCTTTGTCTCTGTGCCTCTTCTTATAAGGACACCAGTAATATTGGATTAAGCGCCCTCCCAGTATGACCTCATCTTAACTAATTACATCTACAATGACCCTATTTCCAAACAAGGTCACATTCTGAAGTACTGTACTGAGGGTTAGGACTTCAACTTATATTTTGGGGGTGTCACAATTCAAAGCATACATAACACGGCAGAAATCAGCAAATGCCACAAGTCAGGGCTTTTTTGAAGGGGGGGAGTTGGTTTCCAGCATATCGGTGTGTTGGTCTGTCATATGACACCAGGAGAGGGCCACTCACCTCAAATATCACTTTTCCATGGGAGTTTTTCATCAGAAACTTCCTCATATGCCAAATGGCACCTGGCAGAGTGAGAATTAAAGGTGGATGTAGTTAGGATTTTCCAGCCATTTCTTAGCCCTTTAAAAATATCTATGTATTTCCATTCTTTAAAAAGATTGAAAAATACAGCTGGGTAGAAAGAGTAGAAAGCCAAAAATGAATTATTCATAGCTTTATCATCCAAACAGAGCTATCATTGATTCCTGATAAATTTTCTTCAGAATATTTTTGGAACTTTTGTTTTTTGCTATTTACATTTCTCCTTTTGTGCCAAACCTGTCTGAATGCTTTGCCCTCTTTTCTTCATGCTTTTTTATTTTATAAATTTAAAAAAAAACTGTGAGTAATAATACATTAAGACAACACGCCAGTTAGAAAAATCACACAACAAGACTAAGCAAAACCTGTCTTGATCACTACCCCAGTCCCAATCCTCTCTCTGGAGGTAAATACTGTCGTCATTGGTCTTAAATGATTCTTCTAGACCTTTTAAAATGCCATAAACCATATCATACCATGTATTTTATCCCACAGCTTCCTCCCTCCCACTAAATTGTATACCCTTGAGAGGTTTTTATGTCAGATTTAACATGTTATCTTTAATTACTGCAACACATTTCATTCTATAGATGCACCACAGTTTAACCCTAACCTATTGCCAATTTTCAGGTTGTTTTCAGTCTTCCACAAATACAACTAAGAAGCAATGAAAATCCTTGTACATGCCCCTTTATGCATAAGTACAAGTGTTTCTCTAGGATAAATAACAAGAAGCTGAATATCTGAGTTGAACACTATAATTTTAATATGACAATTTTCCTTGAAGATAGCCCCAATACACCCTTCCAATGAGAGTGCAGAAGAGTATCCATATATTAAATAATTAAAGAAATAAAAATCACAAGCCAGAGGCTCTAACTGGACTCCTTATTAGTTTGTTTATATTTAAATTTCAAAAATTTCCAAATTTCTCTTCTCTGAATTTACTAGGTTTCTTCCAAATTCTCTGATTTATAACCTTATCCCTTAGCCAGCATGTACAATGACATGGAATATGTCATATGATGAACAACATAATTTTTCCAAAGACCTTCTAATAGTTTAGTGCAACCGAGACATAGGGAATGAGGTAGGGATGAGCAGAAGAGGTAGCTGGAGATGCAGGCAGGTTAGAGACACACTTGGGCAAGGGTATTTGAGGTTGTATAAAGCAGAGAAGTCAGTAAATGGGCTAGTGCGGTAATACAGGCAAGGTTCTGAGCTGAGGCAATAGTGGTGGGAAAATGAAAAGGAAGGGAGAGTATCAAGACCTCTTTAAGCAGTGGAATTTATAGAACTTAATGAAGGTGAATTGTGAAAGAGAGAAGCTTAGAACATTTCCCGGATTATTGGCTTCGATGACTGGTTTTCATGACTGAGGTCAGTCACAGAGGAGAACACAGCGGTGATGGTCATAGTGTTAGTCAGCTCATTTGGACAAAGTGGGCAAGGCTGTAGAAATGTGGACATAGGTATTCTGAAGGTAGGTGGATATACAAGCAAGAAAATCAGGGTTGGAGCTATTGAATAAGGTTCATTGGTGGTTAGCAAAATCCAAGGGAGTGGTTGAGACTGTCCAAGGGGAGAGAAAAGAGTAGCAAGAGAAGAAATCCAAGGAGGAAATACTAGGAAGCACAAACATTTACAGGACAGGCAAAAGAAGGAAAAATCTGACTGATCCATCTTAATAGTTTGGCAATTTCTTATCAAGTTAAACATACACTTTTTTTTTTTTTTTTTTTTGCGGCATGCGGGCCTCTCACTGTTGTGGCCTCTCCCGCTGCGGAGCACAGGCTCCAGACGCGCAGGCTCAGCAGCCATGGCTCACGGGCCACTCCGCGGCATGTGGTATCTTCCCGGACTAGGGCACGAACCCGTGTCCTCTGCATCGGCAGGCGGACCCTCAACCACTGCGCCATCAGGGAAGCCCTAAACATACACTTTATGACATGGCTTTATTAAGCAAAAATAAGCAAATATGAATATATGTTCTTACTTTTACTTTCTATTATGGAAAAGGTAGCATACACAATTGGACATTGCCTTTTCTTTTTAAATCTCAAATGGTATACTGAAGAGCTTTCCAATATAGGTATACAGAGAGCTCCCTCATTGAATTGCTGAAGAGTACTCCATTGTATGACTGTACCACAGTTTATTTAGTTATTCCCTATGGATGAACACTTGGATTGTTTCTTATTTTCCGCATTGTGAATAATGCAGCAGTGAATAAATTTACACTTTTCTGAAAATAAAATAAAATACGACATGACAAACCCACTCTTGTGTAACTACCCAAGAGAAATAAAAGCTAATCTTCACCCAAAAACCTCTATGCAAATGGTTATAGCAGCTTGATGTGTATTTGTCCCATACTGTAAACAACCCCAAATTTCCTTCAACTGATGAGTATACGAACAAATTACAGAACATCTATGTATTGGGGATGCTACTCGGCAATAAAAAATCTATTGACACAACAACATAATTGAATCTCAAATGCATTTTGCCGACACCCAAAAGGCTATGTAATGTATAATTCCACTCATATCACTGTTGTGAGCTGAAGGTTCATAGCCCCCATCCCCAAATTGATTATGTTGAAACCTGAACCCCATATTCGATGGTATTTGGAGGTGGGGCCTTTGAGAGGAAATTAGGTTTAGATGAGGTCATGAAGGTGGAACCTCCCCGATGGGATTAGTGTCCTTATAAGAAGAGGAAGAGAGACCAGAACTCTCATAGTGAGAAGGCAGATGTCTGTAAGTGAGGAAGCAGGCTCGTACCAGGAACCAGATCTGCTGGCACCCTGATCTTGGATTTCCCAGGCTCCAGAATGGTGAGAAATAAATGTCTGTTAGGACTTCCCTGGTGGCGCAGTGGTTGAGAATCCACCTGCCAATGCAGGGGACACGGGTTCCATCCCTGGCCCGGGAAGATCCCACATGCCACGGAGCAACTAAGCCCGTGTGCCACAACTACTGAGCCTGCGCCCTAGAGCCCGCGAGCCACAACTGCTGAGCCCACGTGCTGCAACTACTGAAGCCCACGTGCCTAGAGCCCGTGCTCTGCAACAAGAGAAGCCACTGCAATGAGAAGCCCGCGCACCGCAACAAAGAGCTGTCCCCCCGCTCACCGCAACTAGAGAAAGCCCGCGCGCACCAACGAAGACCCAATGCAGCCAAAAATAAATAAATAAATAAATAAAATTTAAAATAATAATAATTATAAATGTCTGTTGTTTAAGCTACCAGGTCTGTGATATTTTGTTATAGCAAACAGAGCAGGCAAACACAACCACAGACTCAAAGAAAGGCAAAACTACAGGGACAGAAAACCTTTAAGTGGTTGCCAGGGCTTCAGGTTGGAGCAGCTGTCTAGAAAGAGGCACGAAGGAATATTTTGGGGGTGATGGATCTGTCTTCATTATGGTGGTGGATATATCACTATATGTGTTTGTCAAAACTTATAGAACTGTATGCTAAAAAGGGTGAATTTTACTATGTGTAAATTATATCTCAATAAACCTGACCCCTAAAAATGTTATGTATGACAGCAAGATACAAAGTCAATGCCTGGAAAAAAAATGAGTAGAACAATGAACTGGCTTAGATGTAAATGGGCAAAGAAAAAGACAACAAAATAATAAATAATTAGGAACTTTGAAAGTAATCAAAAATAGGAAAAGCTAGTTTCTGGTGAGAAGCCATTCAGGAGAAAAAGGTCAGGAGCTTCTGTGGCCTACAGGTTTAATACACACACATACTCTGAGTAAAGAGTACACAATACACAATACTCTGTGTTTGCTGCCATAACAGCTAAAAACTTAAGGCAGACTTAAGCAGAACTCATTAGAAATATGGTGCTCTCTACACTATCAGGGAAACGTTGCTCAGTCCTTGGCATGCATAAAGAAAGATATTGAGAAGTACTGTAATAAAATTTAAAATAATTAAAATATAGAAATAATATAAAATATTGTGGAAAACTTAGAATAAAGAGAAAGACACCATTATCTAAACACAATGTAAATATAAAATAGATTACTTTACCACATAAATAATATGTTTCTTGTAGAAAATTACCATACCTAGATGAACCAAAGGAGAAAATGAATAAGAGCCCCATTTTCAAAATTTTAAAATTCTGACAAAATCAAGTAAATTTTAATTAAAATAATAACCAGATACTACTGTAAGTCTATCAGGCTAACAAAGAAGACGTTATGACAACACTCAGTTATGGCAAGAATGTGGATCAGAGGAGATTCACAGTCTATTTTGGTGGAGTGAAAAGAGGTTCAAATACTTTGTAGAGCATTTTGGCAGCATCCGGTGAAGCTAAAAGAAGGTATACTCCCAAGACCTGGCAATTTCACAGGTAAATGCCCTAGAGAAATTTTTGCACATTGGCTTAAGAATCTGTATAAAAGTATTGTTTATAAGAGCAAAATATTTGGGACAGAGTAAATATCCTTTATCAGATTAGATAATTGTGTCATTGTCACACAATGCAATAGCCTATAGAAGTTAAAATAAATGAATTAGAACTATATGTATTCTGTTTTTTGATAAGCCTAAAAAAAACAAAACAGGATGCAGCATAGTGAGAAAAGCAAATTACATAATGATTCGTACAGTATGTATGATACCATTATCTGAAAAACATACAATATACACACACTTGTATGTTGATATATACACATATACATTAAAAACTTCAGAATGTGTGTGTGTGTGTGTATTTCCCCGCAGAAGAGAAAGGACTATATAAGGGACAGCTCTATTTGTAGCGTTCCTCCCTCCTGACCCCCCGTAATTTTTTTCTTTCAGAATGCAGGAAAGAAAGAGGGAGGGTTGGAGAAAAAGAGGAAGGCAGGAAGGAAGGAAGGAAGGAAGGAAGGAAGGAAGGAAGGGAGGGAGGGAGGGAGGACCTAAAGTAAGTAAGACAAAGCTTTGTAAATTCCAGAGGGATTAAAAATTGCTCTATATACTTTTCTTCATATTTGAAGTATTTTATACCAAAAAATGAATACTTAGTCCTTGTAAACAATTCAGAAAATACATAGTGTAAAAAAAAAAAGTAATCCCTCATTTTAAAAAATGAATGTTAGGGGGGCTTCCTTGGTGGCACAGTGGTTGAGAGTCCGCCTGCCTATGCAGGGGACACGGGTTCGTGCCCCGGTCCGGGAAGATCCCACATGCCGCGGAGCAGCTGGGCCCGTGAGCCATGGCCGCTGAGCCTGCGCGTCCGGAGTCTGTGCTCCGCAACGGGAAAGGCCACAGCGGTGAGAGGCCCGCGTACCGCAAAAAAAATAAAATAAATAAAAAATGAATGTTAACATTTTGTTGCATATTTTTCCAGGCTGTGCCATACTTTCACTAGCCTGCATGTTATATACATAATTTTTTTGGTATCCTTTTCGAAGAGGCCAAAATTTCTCAAAAATGTTCTTCTGATTCATGAGGTGAATGATACTGAAGTCCGTTTTTTCTCTGAGTCTTTGGGACGGCTTCTTACCTTAATTCTACACTATTTTCTCACAGTTCCATAGTCCTGTTTGCAGATTTGGTGGCTTGTCCTTCGCCCCACTCAGTCCACTTGGGGGCTGTCTCAACCCATCTGAGATCTACTGTCGAACGGAAGACGACACGCACAGTTGCCGAACCAAGTCTTCCTGTCCGTCCGGCATTCGCTGAGGGCACCCTCGCTGTCTGAAATGAGAACGGCACCGTCTGACCTTCTGACACTCTTAGTCTACGTAATGCAGGAGAAACTACAGTTCCCGTAGGGCTCTGCTCCTGGGCGCCCGCCTCCACCCCTGCGCCTGCGCATTCTGAGCATGGACTACAACTCCCAGACTGCATCGTGCTGCCGCCCTCGCCCCTCTACTTCCTGCTGGGGCGTTTCATGAGTGACAGCGTCTCTGCGAGTCCAAGAAAAGTTAAAGGTGGGCGGAGCTTGTGGGCTGCTTGGGAGGGTGTTAGGAGTTGCTTACTTTCTTTCTGTCACAAGAAAGCAGCAGGCCTGTAGCAGATTTCTGATGTGCAGCTGCCTAGATATCGGGTGTGCACAGGCTTGGCTTTTCTGAACCGGGAGAGCGGTCTTTCAGGCACCTACACAGGTGGTCACGCCTTGCGCTGGTCCTTGCAGTCAGCTTGTCCTTGGAGTTATCCAGCATCCTTCCCAGAGCGCGGGAGAGGCTGACAGTCCTGGGTTTTATTGGAGTGGTGGGTTTTTTTTTCCTTCTTTTCTTTATATCTTCGCAGGCATTTCATGGGAAATTAGTAGGCTGTAGAGGAGGCTGCAAGTCAGATATTTTACCCTGGAAATCCACGCGCGTTTCTTGAAAGATTGCGCCTAGTTATAGTTTCGTACTTTGTTTCGGTTGGGCCTGGGATCCCTGTTTTCATGATCTTTCAACTCGTAATTGTTAATGTGCTCTGAAGACAGAATCCTGGAGGAATGCCTGTATTTAAGGGGAAATAAGAAGTCTCCTAACGCATCTCTTGACTGACACCCTTGATATATGTAATTAATATATGTGATATGACATGATTAATAAATGCAATGCGTGGGCAACTACAGTCCCCACCCCATCCCGCTGAAAGTAGAAACGCTCCAGTTCCAGAGTGGGGAATGTCAGAAATGGGTTGAAGAGCGAATGATGGGTGGGAGGTGAACAATTACAGGTGACCACAAATTGCTTTTTCAAAAAATGTGTTCTTGTTGAGGAGAAAGCTGGATGGTGGGTTGAGACCCCGCTTTGCCATTTATTAACTCTGTAATTTCGTACAGGTTAGTTTACCTCTTTGAATCTCAGTTTCCTCATCTGTGAAATAAGGATGATTTTACCTTTCCTCCCCACATGACAGTTTTTGTGAAGACAAGTTAAAGTATATGTGAACACACTTCTTAAACTCCATAATCACCCAACAGTGACTTGGTAATGATAGTAATGTGGCAAGTGTAATGAAAGGCCAGGGCAACTAGGAACGCCAGTTAAAAGAAGGGTTGAAACTAATGACCATGGGTTCAAGGCTGAAGAGAAAAGCAAATGAATCTGGGAAGGACCTGAGATTCTGGGAGAAGACAGATGGGTCAGCTGGCAGTATCTCTTTCTGTCTTGTTGCTAAGCTTGAGAAAGGTAGGAGCCACATCTGATATTCACAGTTGTCTGCTTGATGTCTGACACAGTGTCCAGCACATGGTGCCTTTGCTCTTACCTTCCCTTTGCCTGGAACACTGTTACCCCATGTTATCAGTCGGGATTCTCTAGAGAAACACAGCCAGTAGGAAATGTGTGTGTGTGTGTGTGTATGTATACACACATAAATGTATATATTAATGAGTATACATACATATATGTGTACTCAGTATATATATGCATGTATACTATATGTATACAGTATACACATACATATATGCACATATGGTAGCGCACACACACACACATATATAAGGTACACTAAGAGATTTGTTTCAAGGAATTGGCTTCTGTAATGGCAAGTCTGAAATCTGTAGGCAGGTTGGAAACTTAAGTGGGAGCTAATGTTGCAGTCTTGGGGCAAAACTTCTTCTATCTTGGGGAAACCTCAGTTTTGCTTTTAAGGCCTTTCAAGTGATTGGATGAGGCCCACCCACATTATGGAGGGTAGTCTCCCCCTTACAGCTTGTAGATGTTAACCACAGCTCCAAAATAGCTTCACAGCAACATCTACGTGAGTGTTTGATTAAATAGCTGGGTACTATATCCCAGCCAAGTTAACACATATAACTGACCATCATATCCTGGAAAGTCTTTGCTCAATATTATGTTTTCATAACATTTAAAATTGCAATCCTCCACACACACAGCCTTACATTCCCTACCCTCCTCTTCTTTTTCTAATGTTTCCCTTAGCACCTATTATCTTTGATCCATTGCCCTATTTTTGATTTCTTATGTTTACTGTCGTTAAGCTCCACAGGGCAGGGATTTTTGTGTGTGTTGTTTACTGATGTATCCTCAGCACGTTGAATGGTACCTAACACACAGTAGGCCCTCAATAAATCTTTGTGAATGACTGAAGGAATTTTGAAGGTGGCTACTCAGTAAATTCTTGTGGAATACATGGAGGGTTTCATCCTGAAGTACTCCTGAACAGACTCTCTTGAAGGGTGGAAGGATAGTAGATTGCAGGAAAAAAAGGAAGAATTTCAGAGTTCATATCTAGGAGATGGAAAAAGTAGTGAAGAAGCAGCATAGGACAGATCAGGGTGTGCGTTCCCTTTGCCCTGTTACTTAGCTGTGTGACTTTGGGCAGGTTATCTAATGTCTCTGGGCCTCAGTTTCTTCATTGGTAAACTGAGAATAATAATACTTAGTACACAGGGTTGTTCCAATAATGAAGAATTGATGTAATAATAGGTTTAGCCTAGAACCTGCCACATAGTGAGCATGTAAGAGGTAGCTGTTGTCAATATCATAATTATTATTCAGTATCAAAGTGGAGACATTAATAAGAATCACTGAAGTAGACTAAAAGCAAAATTATTGGAATTTAAAAGACGAAGGGCCTGTGAGGTTGGGATGCTAAAGTCTGAAGTGATGTTTTGTTTTTTTTGTTTGTTTGTTTTTTGCGGTATGCGGGCCTCTCACTGTTGTGGCCTCCCCCGTTGCGGAGCACAGGCTCCGGATGCGCAGGCCCAGCGGCCATGGCTCACGGGCCCAGCCGCTCCGCGGCATATGGGATCCTCCCAGACCGGGGCACGAACCCGTATCCCCTGCATCGGCAGGCGGACTCTCAACCACTGCGCCACCAGGGAGGCCCTGAAGTGATGTTAATACACAAGTTTGGGTCCTGCAGAGAGTTAGGGGCATAGTTCACTTTAGGTCAGGGTCCTTTAATTTTGTTTCAAAACAGAAGGAACACCTTTCAGTGTATGCAGCCCAGAAAACAGATTAATTGACACCACACCCTTCAGTTTGCCCCAGGCTGCCATTTGAACTGCAGGGCTAATTGGTTCCAGGTCAGAGGTCCCATTCATTTGCTTCCTACCAACACTTGAGAGAAAAATGTACATTTTTGCTGCTGATGTTTTGCTCGCCAGGATTCTTTTGTTTTCTCCTGAGGTTCTTGCTTTGGGTAACAAGAGAGATGGTGGATTCCAAAACAGCTTTCTATCTACCCTGACCCGACTCCACCATAATTATTACCATATACAGCTAACAGGCGTTTTTAAAAAGACCCAAAGGAATACATACTCACATTGAACCCAGTGCATGTCTTGTGGCTTACCTATTGATATAAACAGAATTTCTAGTTTTGGTCCCCTCTGATAAAACATAATTGTTTTTCCGATATGTGGGTTGTGTGTTCGTCAGAAAAATACTAATTTTGAAAAACATAGTGTGGACCTGGTCATTCTGTGACATCATGTCTGATTTTAACTTCTTGGGAGGAAATATTTATAGTCACGAAGGCAAGTAGATTTCATGTAGAAGAAAGATGAAGGCCGGATGTTCGAGGTTTTTCTTCTGGTCTTTCAGCTTCCTATAGTATCTGACTACAGCTTGTTACAACGTTTCATGTTTGTTTAAGGAGTAGGCAGATTGTGAAAAAATAGACAGTCGGCTGCAGCATTCTGAGCCTTGTTTTTGCTTCTTGATTTCTGCTTTGCTTCGTTGATAGAAATAAGAAATAAACGGGCGTGAGAGCCGCGTTTAAGAATGATAGATTCTTCCAGCAGTTCTTTTTTTGACCCAAGGTCATTTCTTCACATAGAGGACTGTGGAATTTAGAGTAACATTTTTTTTGAGTGTCATCCAATTGTGGATGGCTGGACTTTGGTGGGGAACAGTGGTCACCTCGACCTTTCTTCAAGATTACAAGATAATTTCTTGTCTAAATGTTAGGGGTGGGTCAAAAAAGGATCACTGTTCTGTGCTGCTTCCCAAGTGAAAAACAAAAAACAAAAAACCCACTGATTTAAATGGAGTTCCTCCTTGCTTTTGTTTGAGACATGCTCATAATAAAGAATCAAAACAGTACTTTCACATTTATTATTTTCAAATTAAGGATAATCAAATGTCAGTTTAATTCAGTGTCAAATTAAGACTGATTGATGTCCTGTCCAAAGCATTAGAATATCTTGATAAATCCTTTTCTAATAGGAATAACCTTGGATGAAATAGGGTGGGACTTAACACTTGGTTTTGTTTTCTTGGTGGGTTGTCCATATCTGTATTCTTTCTGATAACTAAAGCACCTAGCAGAGATGGAAGCCTCAGCTGCTGAGTTAACCTTGTTTCAAAGCCTCAGGCCTTTCACTGCATCATCCCAGGAGGTGTCATTCACGTCAAACTGTGAGTTTTTTTCAAGGAGGGGACCTTGATGACTTACTTCCATCATTTTCCTAAAAGGTGGATAATTGATGTTCTGTTTTTACCTTGTTCTTTTCATTCCTGAGATATGACAGTTGTGGTCACTTTTTGAGTGAAATTGGGATTGAGTTCCCATGGTTCCCTCCGCTTTCCAGGGACACTCTGGCTCTGAGCGTTTGTTCTCACCTGACTCACTATCTCAGCCTCCATGGAAGGACCCTTTATCTTGCCAGATTTTCACATCTTTTTTTCAAACTCTTGCTTCCTTTCATGTGTGTGGTTCCCCTCACCTTTCCAACTCACATGGAGTCCCAGGTTTTACTTCTTGGGCCTCTTTTCATTTAGGCTCTCTTCATACAGGGCAGTTTAGCCTTACATGCCCACCTCAGCTTTGGACTTTATGTTTGCATATCCAAAAATCATATTAACGTGTCCTGCTCACCAAGGTTCATCTACCCCTCAGTACTGACAAGAGTTTCAAAATTTTGAGTCTTTTCTCCCTTCTCTATCATTTATTTTAAGTGGATACGAGTCTTACTTTCTAACTGATATGAATTATACTTCCTTAAAAAGAAGAGAAGTAATTTTTAAAATTTAAAGTATTTTTTTACCCAGCTAGATAGATTATCCTCTTCATTATTTAACTTGATAAATAAATACTGGACCCCTATTAGGTCCCAGGCGAAGATAATAGGTATGGGAATATAACAGTGAACAGGACACAAGAAAAGTCCCTTCCCTCCTAAAGTTTACATTCTAGTGAGAGACATACAGTAAACAAATTTACAGATTATATAATGACAGGCAATGGTAAAGGATTAGAAAATGATGGTACTGTTATTTTTGATAGGATGCCTAGGGAAAGTCTTTTAGAGAAAGTGACGGGTTCCAGAATAAAGTGAGGAAATGAGCCACACAAAGATCTTGGAGAAGAACATTCCAAAGAAGGACATAGCAAATCCAAAGGCCTGAAGCTGGAGGGAGCTGTGGAACAGCAGGGAGGGCAGAGTGACTGGCACACATGAGAGATAGCAAGAGTGATGGGTGAAGACACTGCAGAGGAAACCAAGGGCCAGATCATATGGAGTCTTGTAGTCTAAGGAAGAACTTTGGATTTTATTTTAAGTGTGATGGGAAGCCATTGGAGAGTTTTGTGCAGGAGAGTAACAAGATGTGGCTTATATTCCATATTTTACTTTTGTTGAGATATATTTCATATACGGTAAAGCCTACCCTTTTAAAGCGTACGATTCAGTGGTTTTCATACAGTCACGTGATTGTGTGACCTCCGCCACTGTATTATTCCAGAACCTTTTGTCATCCCCCAAAGAAACCTCTTAGCAGTGCCAGTGAGCAGTCACTCCCCATTCTCCTCCCCCAGGCCCTCGAAACCCCTAACCTACTTCCTGTCTCTATGGATTTACTGATTCTGGACATTTCACAAAGGAATCATATAACATGTGGTGTTTTGTGTCTGGCTTCTTTCACTTAGCATAATGTTTTCAAGGTTCACTCATGTTGTAGCATGTATCAGTATTTCATTCCCTTTTATAGCTGAATAGTATTCTGTTATATGGATATACCACATTTTATTTATCCAGTGGTGGATATTTGGGTTGTTTCCACTTTTTGGCAATTATGAATAAAGTTGCTATGAGCATTTGGGTATAAGTTTTTGTGTGGATGTGTGTTTTCATTTCTCCTGGATAATATAACTAGGAGTGGAATTGTTGGATCATGTGGTGACTCCATACTTAACGTCTTAAGGAACTGCCGGACTGTTTTCCATAGCAGCTGTATGAGGGTTCTCATCCTCACCAACACTTATTATTTTCTTTCTTTTGATTATAGTCATCTAGTGTGTGTTAAATGGTATCCTATTATGGTTTGATTTGCATTTCCCTAGTAAGTATGAAAAATGAAGTTGTGCTTCTTTTCATATGCTTATTGGTCATTTGTTTATCTTCTTTGGAGAAACGTCTATTCAAATGTTTTGCCCATTTTTTAATTGGATTATGTCTTTTTATTGTTGAGTTTTGTCCTTTATATATTCTCAATAATAGACCCTTGTCAGACACGTGATCTGCAGATTTTTGCCCCCCATTCTGTAGGTTGTCGTTTCACTGCCTTGGTAGTATATATTGAAGGAAGTTTTTGATTTTGTTAAGTCCAATTTATTTATTTTTTCTTTGATTGCTTGTGCTTTTGGTTTCCTACCCAAGAAACCATTGTCTAACCCAGGGACATGAAGATTTATATCTACGTTTCTTTCTAAGAGTTTTATAGTTTTAGCTTTCATATTTAGATCTTTGATCCATTTTGAATTAATTTTTTGTAAATAGTGTGAGGTAGGGCCCAAATACATTCTTTTGCACATAGATATCCAGTTGTCCCAGCATCATTTATTTTAAAAACTATTTCTAGGAATTCCCTGGCAGTCCAGTGGGTTGGACTCGGCACTTTCACTGCAGTGGGTCCAGGTTCAATCCCTAGTTGGGGAACTAAGACCCCACAAGTCACACGGCATGGCCAAAAATAAAAATAAAAAGGCTATTTCCCTAATTGAATTATCTTAGCACCCTTGTCAAAAGTCAATTGATCATTGATGTGTGGGTTTATTTCTGGATTCTTATTCTCTTCCATTGAGCTATATATTATCCTTATGCCAGTGTCACACAGTCTTGAAAACTGTAGTTTTGAAATTGGGACATATGAGCCTTCCAACTTTGTTATTCTTTTTCAATATTTTTTTGGCTATTTTGAGTCCCTTGAAATTCCACATGAATTGTAGGATCACCTCATCAATTTCTGTAAAAAAGCCAACTAGGGGGCTTCCCTGGTGGCACAGTGGTTGAGAGTCCGCCTGCTGATGCAGGGGACGCGGGTTCGTGCCCCGGTCCGGGAAGATCCCACATGCTGTGGAGCGGCTGGGCCCGTGAGTCATGTGTTGGAGTTCACCAAAGAACTTGATTCAGCAGTGTTGGGGACAAGAGATTGGAGTGAGTTTGAGAAAGAATGGGAAGGAATGAAGTGGAAATGGAAGACTCTTTCAAGGAGTCTCTCTTTTTTTCTCCCTCCCCCCTTTTTTTCTTAATTTGTTTTACTTCCAGACATTTTCATGAACAAAAGTAGCAGGAAGGAAGAGTTTCACTTCTAGCCAAGATGGAATAACTGGGACCATTTTTACTTTCTTGCATGAAACAATTTTAAAATGGACAAAATATATGAAAGAGTGGTTTGAAAGACTTTGGGCAACAGGCAACAAAAGACAATGATACCTGAGAGACAAGAAAAAAAATGAGTGAGACATATGACTGCTACAGCTTACTGCCTTAAGAGGGTTTTCAGGTCTCAGCACAGGGAGGGGGACAGAGCCTGGTGGACTCCATGAGTTGAGGAGATAGAGCTGAGAGTCTAGGGAGACCAAGGTGGCTGGAGGTCACAAGACAGAGTACTGGAGAGAAGAGAGCACTAAGAGAGAATTTCAAAGATCTGCAGAGGGTCCCTCTTGATTTTTTATCCAAATACTCATCTGAATATGGTCCCTCTAAAATGATTAGCAGAAACAGTGTCTGGTGCTCACACAGTATTGGTAACAGTGCCTTTTTCCTCTATCCACAGTGGAAAACAGCAAGATTCACATGGCATTTGGTACTGTACCCAGAAGTTTTTGCCTCAGTAATGAGACTAATTAGCCATAGTGCTCTTGCCTGGCAAGAACAAGATCTTAAAGGCAAGATCCAAAAAGATCAAATCATTTCCAAGTATCTTAACATCCCAGGACAAAGCTCAAGAATACTTACAAGAATGCTTTTTGTCACTTCTATTCAGCATTGTACTGAAGGTTGTAGAAACAAAACTGTCTTTATTTGCATGTGACATGCTTAACTGTTATCTCTGTGGCACTACTCACCTTTGCCACTGTAGTGCCAAAGCAGCAGTAGACAATATATAACCAAATGAGCATGTCTGTATTCCAGTAAAACTTCACTTGAAAAACAAGCATCAGACCACATCTGGCCCATGGGCTGTAGTTTGCAACCCTCGGTCTATGTAGAAAGTCTCTTGGAATCTACAAAAAAGTTACTAGAACTAGTGAAGTTAAAAAGGTTGCAGGAGGGCTTCCCTGGTGGCGCAGTGGTTGAGAGTCCGCCTGCCGATGCTGGGGACACGGGTTCGTGCCCCGGTCCGGGAAGATCCCACATGCCGCGGAGCGGCTAGGCCCGTGTGCCATGGCCGCTGAGCCTGTGCGTCCGGAGCCTGTGCTCCACAACGGGAGAGGCCACAACAGTGAGAGGCCCGCATACTGCAAAAAAAAAAAAAAAAAAAAGGTTGCAGGATACAAGACCAATACACAGAAACCAATTTTGTTTCCATATAAAAACAATGAACAATCAGAAATTGAAATTTAAAAATAACAATTCCATTTATAATAGCATCAAAAATATAAAATATTTTGGGATAAATCTGAAAAAAATGTGGAATATCTGTACACTGAAAACTATAAGACATTGCTGAGAGGAAGACCTAAGTGTGTGGAGGATCCTTATTCAATGGCATATCTATATATGACTCAATATCGTTAAGATGTTAATCTCCTCAAATTGGTCTATAGATTTAACACAATCCAGATTACAATCTCAACAGGCTTTTTTGTAGAAATTGAAAAATTGATTCTAAAATTCATGTGGAAGTGAAAGGACCTAAAACAATCAAAACAACTTTTATAAAGAAGAATGAAGTTGGAGGCCTAACACTACTTGATTTCAAGGTTTATTATAAAGGTACAGTAATCAGGATAATGTAATATTGTCATAGACAGAGACAAATAGATCAGTGGAGCAGAATGAAGATACCAGAAGTATTTCCACAGACATATGAACAATTGATTTTCAATAAAGGTGCAAAGGGACTTCTGTGAAGAAAGGATGGTTTTGCCAGCCAGTGGTGCTGAAACAATTACATACCAAAAAAAAAAAAAAAAAAAAGAAAAGAAAAGAAAAACACTTCAATCCATATACCTCACACAATATACACAAATTAACTCAAATGGATTATAGACAAATATGAAACCTAAAACTATGAAACTTCTAGACGAAAACATAGGATAAAACATTTATGACATTGAATTTGGCACAGATTTCTTAAATACAACACCTAAAGTACTATGCATAAAAAAATTATAAATTGTACTTATCAAAATTTAAATTTCTGCTCTTTAAAAGACACTGTCAAGAGAATGAAAAGACTGGGATAAAATATTTATAAATTATGTCCAAGAAAGGATATATATCCAGGATATTAAAAAAAAAACCTCTCAAAACTCAACAATAAGAAAACAACTCAATAAAAAATGGGCAGGGGCCTCCCTGGTGGCGCAGTGGTTGGGAGTCCGCCTGCCGATGCAGGGGATATGGGTTCGTGCCCCGGTCTGGGAGGATCCCATGTGCCGCGGAGCGGCTGGGCCCGTGGGCCATGGCCGCTGGGCCTGCGCGTCCGGAGCCTGTGCTCCGCAGCGGGGGAGGCCACAGCGGTGAGAGGCCCGCATACCGCAAAAAAAAAAAAAAAAAAAAAAAAAAAAAAATGGGCAAAGATTTGAACAGACGCTTCACCAAAAAAAGTTTCTGGATGGCAAACAAGCACATGAAAAGATGCTCAACCTAATTCGTCAGTAGGAACATGCAAATTAAAACCACAATGAGAAACCACAACTATTGGAATGGTAAAAAAAATAAAATCTGATTACATCCCAAGTGTTGATTAGGATGTGGAGGGTCTGGAACTCTCCTACACTGCTGCTGGGAATGTAAAATTGTACAAACAACCTGGAAACAATTTTGCATTTGTTTTGAAATGATCCAGCCATTCCATCTAGGTATTTACCCAGGACAAATGAAAGCATATCGCTATACAAAGATTTGTACATGAATGTTTATGGTAGCTTTATTTGTAATAGCCCTAAACTGGAAGTAACCCAAGCATCCATCAACAGGTAAATGGATAAACTGTGGTATAAATAAATAATACTCAGCAATAAAAAGGAATGAAACATTTGTACATGTTGCAACATGATGAATCTCACAAGTATTAACCTATGTGAAAGAAGACAGACCCAAAAAAAGGAGTACATATTGTATGATTTCATTTATAAGAATTCTGGAAAATGCAAATGAATACATAGTGACAGAATGAAATCAGTGGTTGCCAGGGAGTCAGGGGTGGGAGGGAAGGGATTTCCAAGGGGCATGAGGCAACTTTCAAGGGTGATATGTTCACTATCTTGAATGTGGTGGGGGTTTCACAGGTATATGCATATGCCCACTGTACATTATTAAATCGTACATATGAAATACATACAGCTTACTGTGTGCCAATTATAGCTTCAGTAATTTTCAGGATTCTGCTATTCTCTTTCAGGGAGTTTGGGGGTAAAGGGGAATCGAGAAATGCGGCGTACTTAGAAGGGGATATGGGATCAAGCGTGGATTTGGGTTTTTTATTAAGTTGGGATATGCTGTAGCATGTTTATATTCTGATGAGGGGAGAGGACAAACAGATGCAAGAGCAAGAGGAAATGACAGAGTCCTTGAGTGGGCAGGAAAGTCTGGGCTGGTATCCTGTGTGCGAAGGAGGCATGGGCTTTGGAGAAGAGGACAGCTCATCCACGACGGGAGTCAAGACAAAGGCAAGAGGGAGGCGTGCTTGATGTGCCGCACTGGCTTTTTGTTAGTAATGATGACAATATCAACAATTACAACAATGAGAACAGTTAGTAGGCACTGTATTCATTAATAAAATGAGTCACACAAATTCCGCAGTAATTGGGCTTCCCTGGTGGCGCAGTGGTTGAGAGTCCGCCTGCCGATGCAGGGGACACGGGTTCGTGCCCCGGTCCGGGAAGATCCCACATGCCGCGGAGCAGCTGGGCCCGTGAGCCATGGCCGCTGAGCCTGCGCGTCCGGAGCCTGTGCTCCGCAGCGGGAGAGGCCACAACAGTGAGAGGCCCGCGTACTGCAAAAAAAAAAAAAAAATTCCACAGTAATTGATTTTCTTTGATGATGTTTTCAACCAGGACACCAATGAGCATCTTGTTGGTACAGATTTCTGGGTATCTCCAGCTGAGAAGGGATAATAATGCCTGCAACTCCCGCTCTCCTTTGAAGCAATGCTCCTTTGGTCTGAATTGGAGTAATCAACTGATAGAATGGAAAGTCCTCTGCCTGTGTATTCAGTGTAAAATTTTACTGCCATTCAAGTTTTTCAGTGTTAGTAATATTTTCGTAAACAAAAACCTCTGTTCTCCTGTCCCCTTGTCGGCACCATCACTGTCGCTCCCAGAACCATTGCAGCAAAACTATCAGTAGCTACCAAAGTGGTGCTAGACACACGAAACGACGGTCTCACTGCATCTTCGCATCAGCCCTATGGGGCAGGTGTGCCATGAGCCCCTGTTAACAGTTGTGGAAAATGAGTCTTACAGAGGTTAGATTATTGCCTGAGGTCACATCTCCGAAGTATCAGAGCCAGAATTAAAATCCAAGTCTGTATGACTCCAGAATCCTTGCTCTTAACAAGACTTGTATGCTGTACTTACCTCCCCTTCTGAATGAGAAGTTTCACTGGCAAGAGTATATTATATGGAATTTCCCTCCAATTCTCATTCATTGCAGGGACCACCTTTTGACAATAATAAAGGAACTCAGACGAATGAAAATAATGCATTTTCAACATCCTGCCTCAGCAACTGTTTTCATCTTTCTCCATTTCCTTTCGATCCTTATCCATATGTACATATTTCACATAGTTGTAGATGCAATGTTATATTCTGCTTTTATGGTTAATGTTATACCAGGCATTTTTCTTGTTGCTCTTTAGTCTTTAATAGATACATAATATTCCACTTTGTTAATGGGCTGTGATTTAATTAACCAAATACCCTTGATGAACAAAAGTTGTTCCTAGTTTTATAAACTATGCAAACTGATTTTCCCCCCATCTTTTGTAATTTTTTTAAAAAGAATAAATTCCCAAGAATGAGGTTACCAAACAAGAATTTGAACATGTTTATGTCTTTGGTACTTTAAAAGAGAGTGACATTAGGAAAGTTTGTACGTTGGATGATGGTAGATAAATTTCATAACTGGCACAAACAGATGAATAGTTTAATTATTGTTCCGGAAGACCAAAATTGAAGACAAATGGGGAGTGACTGCTCAAGGGTACAGGCTTTCTTTTTGAGGTGATGAAATGTTCTGGAATTAGATAGTAGCGATGGTTGCACAGCTTTGGGAATATACTGAAAACTGAACTGTATGTATACTTGAGAGGGGTGGGGCTTCCCTGGTGGCGCAGTGGTTGAGAGTCCGCCTGCCGATGGAGGGGACACGGGTTCGTGCCCCGGTCCGGGAAGATCCCACATGCCGCGCAGCGGCTGGGCCCATGAGCCATGGCCGCTGAGCCTGCGCGTCCGGAGCCTGTGCTCTGCGACGGGAGAGGCCACAACAGTAAGAGGCCCGCGTACCGCAAAAAAAAAAAAAAAATTAAAGACAGTTTCAGATATTCCAGGTAATTGTTTCAGCCCTTGCTAAATTACTATCAGAGTGTCCTGTATTTGTTTTTATATTTGGAAGCAGCGTTTCACAGTGTTTAAGATCATCAGACTGCCAAATGGCATCACCACTTAGCAGCTGCGTGACCCCTGGTGAGTGCTGTAGGTTGCGTCCTCCGGAAGCCTATTCCGAGACAGAGTTTGGGGTGCAGGATGTTTATGAAGGATCAGGACTTAGGAAGGCAAGGCAAGAGCAGGACTGGCTGGAGGAAGGGATGGAAGTGAGACGCAGGTCTGACACAACCTCAGCCAACCCCGACTGTCAGTATCCTGCATTGGGCTGAAATGGCCAGGCCTTTTTTACAGGGACCTTGTGCGGAAGCTTGGTGTGTGCTGCCCCAGAGGGGGAGGACTGCAGGCCAGGGGTGGTCTGCAGCTGCGGCCGACTCTGAAGGAGCTGACAGCAGAAGGCTGACCACTGCTCCCCGCAGGTGGGCAGCATGGCCGGACCTCTGGGTGCCACATCTCCGTGTCGATCACAAGAAATTGCTTTAACCTCTTTTGTCTCAATTTCTTCACCTGTTAAACGGAGACAAGAATACTATCTACCTGTTAGGATTGTGAGAGAACTAGATGAGGCAACACACAGGGGACACTTAGAACAGTGCTTGTCATAAGTGTTCAAAAAATACCAGCTGTTATTATTTTATTATTCTATCATTATTTATAATACTATAGATTATTAAATATAATTTATAAATATAATTTTATAATACTAAAATTATTAAATATAATATATAAACACTATCTATAGGATAATATTTGTTACTATCGTTATTAATGAATAATATAGTCAGTTTTGAAGAATTGTAATGTAGCATATATCCTGAGAAGGCTCTGAAGACCTCGTTTATTTTTTTATTTTTAAACATTTATTTACTTATTTATTTCTGGCTGCGTTGGGTCTTCGTTGCTGCACGCGGGCTTTCTCTAGTTGCGGTGAGCGGGGGCTACTCTTCGTTGCAGTGCGCAGGCTTCTCATTGCGGTGTCTTCTCTTGTTGCGGAGCACCGGCTCTACGCGCGCGGGCTTCAGTAGTTGCAGCACGTGGGCTCAGTAGTTGTGGCTCGTGGGCTCTAGAGAGCAGGCTCAGTAGTTGTGGCCCATGGGCTTAGTTGCTCCGTGCGTGTGGGATCTTCCCGGACCAGGGATCGAACCTGTGTCCCCTACACTGGCAGGTGGATTCTTAACCACTGCACCACCAGGGAAGTCCCTGAAGACCTCTTTTAAATAGACTTTATTTTTAAAGCAGTTTTAGGGTCACAGCAAAATTGAGCAGAAAGTACAGAGAGTCTGCCCCCCCCCAACACACGTACAGCCTCTCCTACGATTCTGAAGGCTTCTAAGGAATGACATCTTTCTGAGATGGCTTGTGTATATATATATATATATATATATATATATATATATATATGTATATATATTTTTGTTTTGTTTTGTTTTTTTGGGTTTTTTGTGGTACACGGGCCTCTCACTGTCGTGGCCTCTCCTGTTGCGGAGCACAGGCTCCAGACGCGCAGGCTCAGCGGCCATGGCTCACGGGCCCAGCCGCTCCGCAGCATGTGGGATCTTCCCGGACCGGGGCACGAACCCGTGTCCCCTGCATCGGCAGGTGGACTCTCAACCACTGCGCCACCAGGGAAGCCCGGCTTGTGTATATTTTGAGGCTGGACTGGGCAGGCCTCTCATACTACAAAGAATGAGTTGAATGATGTTCTGAAAGCTTCTCTGCCCAAGATTTCCCTGTGATCTGTCTCCTTCCGACTGATATTTCTATCCCATTCAATCATTCTTGGTTATTAAGACCTCCACTGGTGAGATGGGTTTACTGGATCCTTCCTGCTCTGGCAATTAGCTGAGAGTGGAACCTCATGTGAAGGAAATGAGTTTTGATAAACAGTTGTGGAATGGGGGAGCTCCCCAGTGCAGGGGCATAAGGGCAGTGGGCCTGGATGTTGCACATAGCAAAGCCTGTGCGTTTGTGGGGAGGGCAGCATGAACCCATGGGTTCCCTGCTTGTGGTTTGGGGGGGTGTGGGGAATCGGGAGAGGAAGACAGGTGCTCGGAAAGGGAGGAGGAGGGTAAGAGGAGCCTTTGCTTAGTCACAGCTTTACCAAGGGCTGACCTTTGGGTACAGCTCTGCTAGAGGAAGAACAGAAAGACAGCTTAGATTTTTTTACTTTTTAATTTTGGAATCGATTTCAATTTTATCCACATTGTATAGGAGAAAATTTCTAAGTGTTGAAACAGCTTTGCTTTGAAAAAAAGTCATCCTACCGGTAAATGGACTTTGTATGAATGTTAACACGTATAAATTCATGTAACCAGCTGCACAGTCAGCATACAGAACAATTCTACCATCCCATAAAATTCCCTGTGCTGTACCTTTGTACTCACACTCACCTCTGGCAGCCACTGATCTGTTCTTCAACACTATAGTTTGAGACAGCTCTGCTTTGAATAATTTTGTCCTTTATCCTCATGGAGTTTGCGAAAACTGTGGGTTTTGGGGTCAGAGAGAAATGTTACCTCTTCCATTACTAAGTATGTGATTTGGGGAGGTTAACTTAATGAGACATGGAAAGAAGAGGTCACATATTTACAAGGTCCTGCCCGATGAGGATAAGTCCGTCTTTGCCATCTTGGTATCTTTGCCTTACTCAACAGATCAGAGTGAAGTTAAGGGCTGGAGGCGTGGGGATGGGGTGGTCTGGACTAAATGAGATAATGTGTGTGAAGTACTTACAACAGTGCCTGTCATATAAGAAATGTTCAAAAAATACTAGCTGTTATAATTTTATTATTACTCTAATGAAAAATATAGTCGGTTTTGTCCAGACTGTGCTGAAGGGTTGTGATGTAGCATATACACCAAGAAGGCTCTGAAGATGTTTTTAAAATATTGAGTTTATTTTTTAGAGCAGTTTTAGGTTCACAGCAAAATTGATTTACAATGAACAGGTAGAAAGTTACTTGAGGAAAGAAGATAAAGGGTTTGGGAGATGAAATGAGACGGGCAAAGAGTAAAAGAGCCAGCACAGGGTGTGTTTGAAGAGAGAGATTTGTTCTGTTTTGGGGGGATGGGGTTGAGACATGGAAAAAAAAAAGATTGGATGTAGTTGAATGCTGTGATCAGTAGGGCTTTTTTTGCTGGATGAGGAGGATATTATAGACATTTTGTTGTGTATTATAAAGGAAAATTTCTATGGCATTTTCAAAAGATGATATAAAGTTTTAAGTTGCTTTTAAATTATTTTTGGATATAATTTACTTATGTCTTCTGTTTTTGAGGCAGACCTTGAAGCAGCACAACAGTCTTTTTTATTTATTATAGTATACTTATTGTGATTTATATTTTAATAAATGTCATATATATATGCAGATTTAATAAATACTATGTGCCAGGCACTGTTGAAGTGGCCTTATCAACCTTATCTCATTTAATCCTGAAAACAACCCTAAGAGATAGGTATTGTTATCAGTATTCCCTTTTATGGAAGAGGAAACGAAGATTTACAGGGGTTGAGTAACCCATTCAGAGCTGTTAAATGGATTTGAACACAGGCTTTCTAATGGCAGAAATCAGTCGTTTAGCCATTATGCTATATTGCTGCCACTCGCGTCAGATTTCTCATCTGTAAGATAGAGAATAATTCCTAACCCATAAAATCATTCTGAGGGTTAAATGAGATCATTATAACCTCCCTGAACGGTTTATTCTCATTCTTCTTTGATTCCAATTGTCCATTACCGTGCCTTGCACACAGAAGAGATTTCAATAAAAGCACTACCATTTTATGACTAAACTTATTCCATACCGACTCTAGGTTTTACGCAAGAAATTATTGAGTTAATAATTACTGTGTTACCACTGGGGATACAAAGATAAACAGGACAGTCCTTGCCCTGAGAGCTCAAAGTCCTGTGGGTTAAAAACACACAAAGAGATCATTCCCAGATATTGTGGGCAAGTGCAGTTAGAGCAGAAGTACAGGTGTATGGTCTGCCTGAAAGCTGTTTTAAAGGATAATTTGGAGTTCAGAGGGTAGGTGACTAGAAAAAGGTGGGCTTAGGAACGCAAGACACCGATGGGAGAGTGGAAAACCAGTGGTATTTGGTGTTTGTTGCTGAGGCATAAAATGCTGAGCAAGAGGTGGCAAGAAATGAGGTTGGAGAGGTAAGCGCTGTGTGTGTGCCATGTGAAAAAACTTGAACTCCATCTTGTCAGCCAGTTTCCAAAACAGCTTTTTTCCCACTCTCTTTAAAGTTTTGCCGTATCCATGTTGTCTCTATAATATTATTTAATATTAAAATCAGTTCATTTTTACTTAATCTTGGCCTAAGCAGTAATATCCCCAAAATCACAGTTTTGTTATACCAGTTTTATTTTTCTAATACACTTTACAATAAATGCATTACAATTACAAATTTAGAAAATATTTATCCATGGATCACTTAAAATCATCTCAGATACCCCTGAGGGAATGTGTATCATGCTTGTTCAGGTAAGCAGTGGGGAGTCCTTGAAGGGTTTTCAGCAGAGGAATGATTCAGTTAGATTTACTTTCTTTATGAAAAATGGAAATTAAAAAAATTTACATAGGAAAGGAATGAGCAAATAGGCATTTCTCGTTACAAAATGTTCTCTTTAAGATTTAGGGTTTATATTCCCATCTCTAGTCTATGGATCCCAGAGAAAAACTAGTTTGCCAGCTTAAGCCACAGTACTTCTTTTAAGAAGGTCCAAGTGAAGAAACATTTGTTTATTTTCCTACGCAAAGACAAAGCACTGTATTTGCTTAGAAAGTTTGCTCATTTGTATGATTTTGTGAGCCTATTGTTTTTATTTTAAGAGTTTTATCTTTTTCCCTTTTATTCAATTTTGTTTTATAATCACGCTTCCAAAGTAAAATCTACAAAACAAAGTTTTTTCAGAGAAATCTAGTTTCTACCCTTCACCTATAACTGGTTCCCTCAATCTAGGGAATTATTTCTTCAAATTTATTTGTGGTTTATCCTTCTATTTAAAAACATATATAAATATAGCTCCACCCTTGCTTTATTCACACTGTATTCTGGAAACCACTCCATAGCAATACAGAGAGATGTTTTTCATTTAGAGTGTGGTTTTTTGTTTGTTTATTTGTTTTGTTTTTAATAAGTTCATCCTGATACTTTTTTATTATTTATTTATTTATTTATTTATTTATTTATTTATTTGTGGCTGTGTCGGGTCTTCGTTTCTGTGTGAGGGCTTTCTCTAGTTGTGGCAAGTGGGGGCCCCTCTTCATCGTGGTGCGCGGGCCTCTCACTATCGTGGCCTCTCTTGTTGCAGAGCACAGGCTCCAGACGCGCAGGCTCAGTAGTTGTGGCTCACAGGCTGAGTTGCTCCGCAGCATGTGGGATCTTCCCAGACCAGGGCTCGAACCCGTGTCCCCTGCATTGGAAGGCAGATTCTCAACCACTGCGCCACCGAGGAAGCCCCTGTTGCATTTTTTAATCGCATTGGCAGCTGGAGCCATGGAGGAAAGACCTGAACCTTCTCTGAAAAAAAAAATTTTTTTTTTTTTAACTTTTGTGACTTTGGCAACAGGGCCTGAAAGTGTCACAGGGAGAATAACTTTGAGCATTACTACTTTAAGGCAGAAAATCATTTTAGCTCTGTTGTTACCTCTGTTTGGGTACCCAAAGTATTATGTTCCTAATCATGCAGGAGCCTGTGAATTCAATTAAAATCTTGTGTGACTTCCTGAAAATCACCATTTAGGATGACTGAATTCCTTTAACTTGATTGGGCAAGAGGGCACATATCCTAAAACGTGCTGGAGTCTCTTCCTACCACCTATTTCTTACCACCCAGAGTCCAAGAAAATAGTCCTCACCTTATGGTCATTATTTTTTACTGCAGACCCTCGACTTCCCCTGTGTGTTTTCTCAGCATCCTGTGCAAGGAGCAGGTTGGGTTTGAATGTCACGGTTATTGAGCAAATTTGAAAATAAGTGGGTTTGTAGGAGTCAGAGTGAGAAGGGTAGCTGGTCTCCTAAGAGGAGTGAGAAGTTAACGGACTGTGGGAGGGATGAGTCATAGCTGCTCTGAGCTTCAGAAACAGCTCAGCGCGGCCAGCTGTGGGCACTCAGCCTTTTAGCAAGTGACTCTCTCCATCCTCCCCCAAATGAGCTGGGACACAAATGAGTCGGGAGGTCCTGAAGAGGAAACTCCACATTTGAAACCTGTACCTTAGCCTCTCGGTTCCGCTCAGGGACGGTCTTTGAAAACTGGTCATAACAACTGGAGGGGTGGGATAGGGAGGGTGGGAGGGAGGGAGACGCAAGAGGGAAGGGATATGGGAACAGATGTATATGTATAACTGATTCACTTTGTTATAAAGCAGAAACTAATACACCATTGTGAAGCAAAAAAAATAAAATAAAATAACTGGTCATAAGTCCGAGCTCACAGGAGTGACCTGAAGGAGGTGCTGCCAGGGTGACAGAGGCTGGAATACACAGAATCTCTCTCTCTCTTTTTTTTTTTTTTTTTGCATGGGGTTAAGCGGAAGGATCTGCTGCTATTGCATATCCAAACCTAGGCCATCCCTAACGCTTCATCATCTTTCTCAGTTCCGACAAAAAAAAAAGTCCGCGTGTACAGTTATGCACCGCACCCTAAAAGGTGTTGGGAGGAAAAAGTTTGTAATAAAAAGAGGCACAGCAGCGTGGTTAGGTTTCATTTGCACTGCCCTCAAAGTAGTGATCTCATTGGAAAGAAGCTCAGAGACGTCAGAGGTGTAGAGGGAAGGAAAGGCAAGTTGCTCCAGGTTGGATCAGCAATTCAGCATAGACATTCATCAGGAGTTGTCCCGGAGACTCCTGTGGGCCGTGACTTTGGTGAGGCCGTGAGGTTGGGTACAATGCAGGGGCGTAAGTGAAGGAATGTTCCCTTTCTCCTCTCCATTGCCCTCCTTCTTTCCTGTATCCTCTTAGTGTATCTTACAAGGATCCCGAATTGTAATTCCCTTCGTGGTTGAAGGACTCTACTGTAAAGGGCCCTTCAGTTCTTGGGCAAACACAGTTAAGATGAAGACCCTCTACTGAGGCCCCTGAGTCACAGCTCTGAGATAAGACATTTGCTCTTGGGATCCTGGTGTCCAACTCTGCAGGCTTCAGTACTACTGTGTCCCTATAAGGGAACACAGATGAATACTATCCAGCATTCACATGAGAAACCCCAGCAAGGTTGGCTTTCTCAGACCCACAGCTTGTTTCCTGTGGACGTTACAATATGACAAATCCCAGAGTCTCTTCTGAGTAAGGTCCTCAGGTTTGGGACAAGGAGAGAGAAGGGGTCAGCTTCAGCATCTCTGTGCACCAAACCCTATTGTGTAACCTTGTATTCTAGGCCCTCAATGTCCCCTCAGCCAAGGACATCTTGTTTCTGTGGAGAAAAATTAAATGAACACATATGACAATCCAGTGGCAAAAACAAAACCTTGACATTTTGTTTCTATTCTATTTTTATGACGGAAAGAAAAGCAAGACAGAGGGGTTGAATAGATAACAGAAGGAAATGATAATCACACCCATTATTTCTTTTTCTAATTCTAGCATCTATAATCATTACCCAGAATTCCTCCAGAACACAACTAAATACCATTAGGTTTGCACTTATTGTTACAGATACTTGGTGGAAGTATTTGGAATATGACCAACTCTAGTGCGGTCAATCCTGAACAATCTAAAAAGAAAAAAAAAGTAATAGCCGAGCAATAAACCAGCATCTAATGTCTGCTCCTGAAATGCCCAGATAGAAAAGGACATGGGATATAAGTGAAATCTGTATTTTTAGAATTTTAAGGAAAAAACTCGAACTCAGACTGATGGAGTTTTGCAACGTTAAAATGTTATTAAAATTATGGTGTTCAGTACTTAATTCATTCAACTAACATGTATTGTCTATACACTATATACGCTGCTTGTTAGTTAGGCACTCACTTCTTGACCGTTAGATAACAGCACTGAAAAATCCACAGACTTTTCTCTCTCATTTTGCCTGGAGGGAATGAGGGCTTTGCACCCCTGCTGCACGCAGGTGTTTCCTTCTTCAGAAAGAGGGCCGAAGGCTGCTCCAAACAGAGAACTCTGTCATCTCAAGAACAGTTCTTTTTAGAGCAACTCTGCTGACTTGCTGTCCCTTTCTTCTCACATTCAAAACTGACACTGTAGGTCTGGAGCTTAATTGGAGAAATATTTTAAATTCCACTGATAGGTGGCCCTTCACTGATTCCTGGAAGTGGAAAATATTTTGCTTTGGTCTGAAGCAGCTCCAGGGACAATGCACAACATTCAGCCTCTTGCACGGAGTGGTCAAACAGCTGCAGGTTATTACAGGAGCTGGGGCACATTCAGTATTTAAAATGAAATCTCTACACCTGACAGCAGCTGCAAACTCATCTATGCAGAAGGGAGAAATGGTTCCCATGAACAAGGGCCTTTGAAATGTTACACACCAGGACAAAGCCCTCCTGCTGTAGGGCAGGGTAAATTTGCCTGCATCCCACAATCATGTCATGTGCAATCTCTAATTAAATTTACTTATTTGGGTCTCCAAATTTTTTGTGTGCAGGCACAAGGGTTGGCTTGCCATCCACCTCCTCTTGTGTTTGAAAAAGCCAGTCATGTGATGAACCGTAAGTATTAATGAAGATACTCATCAAATAGAGTAATATATATTTAGAATAGTCATTGCTTCTGAACTTTCCTACATTAGCATCAAAATGCTTAGAAGGATAAAAAGGCATGAGAATTCCAGATAGGGCTTTAATTCTAAAGCATAGAAAAACCAAATTAACTATATCCCCAAGGCACTCGAGGGTATATTCCTCTTGCCCAGCAAAAACATAATCTTGGTCCCTAAGGATCATACCTGACATTTCTCTTGATTTAATTGATGCAAAAAAGGAGCAAAGCCACATTTAAATGAACGAACATGAATGCCTAATTATTTTTATTGCAAATTATCTGCATGTTTTCCTTACCTTTGTGTGGCTTGCTGAGCCTTTCACAGTGTTCTTACCTGCATTCTCTTATTTGAATTTCTCAGCAACCATGTGAAGAAAACAGGTGACAAAAGTGACTGTCATCATTTTGCAGGTGAGGAAACTGAGACTCCAAGGTCTCAGGGCTGAGAACTGGCAGTGGCACTCTGCACCAAAAATAAGGATCTAATCTTTGCTGCCTTCCAGAAGGAACCGAGGCTGTTTGTCAGTACAGCCGATACTTGTGTGCGTGCCTTGGTATAAGTATGGAGACGAAAGGTAGCTGGAAGATTAAAAAAGAAAAAAAAAAGATATGGAAAATGGACTAGAAGGGGGTGAGAATAACTAGAGAAGTTATGGAAACGTGTGGTTCAGTGCAGCAGAATCAGCCCCATGTGCCATAGGGTGAAAGTATGAAATGAGCAGCGATAATACGTGCTACACTTCATGATTTCTCAAAAGATGGTCCATGAGAATTCTTTGGTTGACACCCTAGCTAGTTGCTAGGCATTGCTTGTAGCAGATATTGTAGTTAGTACATGGAGTAACAATAAGACACAACTTTGAGATAAAGTTAACCTCTGGGACTCAATGAGGAAGTATCAAAAGATAATGAATGCAGTCAGTAAATTATTGACTAAGGAGATAGAGATGCCCTAAGCCAATCAATGCTTTATATCAGGACATCTGTATTAACGTATCTGAGGCTGAACATAATAGGTGTTATTAACCTGGAGGAATACGCCTCAGTTGTGTTTGCTTTATCTAGGAAAGAATGACTGTCAGTAGGAGGCGGATGGCTGAACACCACCCTCTGAAGCAGGAATTCGGCAGTAAGGGTCCGGGGGAAGGTGAGGGGGTGGGAGAAGGAAGTAACTGGCAGTCACTGAAATCCCCTGTTATGGCACAGGATGCTTCATCAGGTGTTCCGGGGCCTGGGAATCCCTGTGCTCTGATTTCATGCTCATCAAGCAGCCTCTAAGGGACCTGGAAAATGAGAAGGGGCTGCTGAGATTGGAGTAAACAGTCTGGAAAGACCTATTCCCCCTTATACGGTAGTAAACTAGCATTCTGGTTTAGATTTCAGGTCTTTGGGTATAGCTGGTGTGAGTCTGTCCTCCCATGGTGCAGCCAGTTCTGGGGCTTCTGCATCAGCAAAGCAGAACCCTGATCCTTAAGTGCGACAAGCATACCAAGGCTCTTTGCCCGTTTTGACCATCCCGTTCTGGTGGAAGCCAGTATCCTTGGATCATAGCAGCTCTGCTGATCTCCCATAGTGACAGTGCACGTGGCGCTTTTTTCTTTTACTTAAATGAATAATTTACTTGAGGCATGTAGGGCAGGAGTCTGGTTCAAGGGCAGCTGCAGCCGCATACTGGGACTGGAGAAAATAGGGGTTCTTGTCTCGGTGCTACCACTAGGCACATCTTTGATATTTCTAACTATTTAACCTCAGTCTAGGTTTCCTCATCTATACGTTGAAGGGATTTCACTATATGATCTTTGTAATTTGCCCAAGGTCACTAAGCTGATCAGTGACAACTGGACATTTACCCCATTACCCTTCTCCAACTTTACTTCTCTCTGTGTAAATTTGGGAGCAGAGTGTGGGTCAGTGAGGGCAGGGAGAGTCCCAAGGGAATCGTGAGATAGTCTGAAGGGGATTTTACTTCTCCTTAACTGGTTGGAATCAGGGTAGATTATGCACAGAATTTTGTTACCTATATGAAGGCCTCATAAATCAAGAACCATTTCAACCACAACACAGTCTCCCAACCTTCTTCACCCCACTGGACACACATAGAGAGCGATAATGATAGAAAATTGTATTTGTGTATTGCATGCTGGGATAAATGTGTGGAGCTGCACGTGGCCACCCCAAGGGATGAGGGACTCAACGTTTTGGCCCCGCCTGTAACCCATTTGCCCAAATACACTGTCTGGAATGCCGTGTCACGGGCCCTCTCAAACCAGGGTGCTACCAGGAGTAAAGCTAGATGACGTCGTCTTCTCTTCTTGGCATCTGTCTCCGATTGGTAGAATAATTTCTCCTCGCCCAAAACTGGAGATGCAGGTCACAGCCTCCCTTTGTCCTCCACACACAGTGATGGTTTATTGTACAAGGGCTGCAGGTAGGAGAGAATATGCTTCTTTGGTTTGGTGTCTCTCTGTAAATGGAGGACTGTTGGCTTCTACACTGTTGCTTATTTTGTTCTTGCTTATTTCTACATCTATCATGACTATTGTCTTCTTTCAGCATGCTCTATTTAATGGTAGAGTATGCTTTGTTCCTTAATGATTAACATCCTAACAGATGGTCAGGAAGCCAACTTCGAGCATTCAATACATTCTCTCAGTCTTTCTGTATGTACCATAAAAAGCAGAGTCGTCCTTATAACGTCTTTTCTAATAATATACTCAAATTTCAGGTCCCATCTCCAAATGTCATAATTTTGCATTGTTAATAGATAGTAAGTCACTCGAATGCCACTGTTCTAACAGCAGAGATGTAAGATCAGTATGCATCAGTCCAGTTGGTACATTTTTTTCTTGCTGTTTACTTTTTACTTTTATTTTTTGGCCGCAAGGCATGTGGGATTTTAGTTACCCACCTAGGGATTGAACCTGTGGCCCCTGCACTGGAAGCGTGGAGTCTTAACCACTGGACCGCCAGGGAAGTCCCTTGTTTACTTTTTAAATGAAGTATAGATTACATACAGTAAAGTGCTGGTACATTTTTTGCACAGTCCTTTGGCTCGTGCCCACTCGAGTGTGCATGCCTTCAGCAGGTATTTTTGGCACACCTCTCAAGTGCTAGGGACTGTATTTGATCTTCTTTCTCCTCACTTTTTGTTTCTCACCTAATGATCTTTATGTCTTCCCTCGGTATTTCTCTGACCCTGTATCTATTTTTTTCATTTTTTTGCCCATTTTCTTTTAATCTCCTCTTTTATCTTTTCTTCCTTTTCTCTCTTCCGTCATCATTTATTCTGTATTTCTCTAAAACATTTCTTTAGATTTCCATAATGTGATACTTTGATTATAGTAATTACATGCATTACTCTTCCCCACATTCACAAGGGGTTGCTGAGCTTCTGATCTGTCGAGGCTTATTGTTCATGGCAGGTGAGGAACTTCCTACTTTGCTGGTTCCACATCTGATGGGTGAGGTTACTGGGGGTGGATCTTGGAGGTATTCCTAGTATCAGTGTCTGGGGTATGGGGATTCCTAGTCAATGAGGGATTGACTCGTCAGTGGTTTTCCTAAAGACCAAGATGAGAAGGGCAAACCACGCTATGAGAACAACAGGGTGGGGAAACTTTAGCGACTGAGATGTAGGTGGGAGGTAGGATGGTAGATGTGGAGGAAGTCTGAGAGCTCATGAGCAAGACACCAAAACAGCTGTTTTTATGACCCCTGTTCTAGCTCCCTATTGCTGTGTGACAAACCACCCCAACTCCAGTGGCATCAAACAACAAAAATCAGTCAGTGCTCTTACCTCTCAAAATTGTGGGGTTGATTTGGTTTTGGCAGGCGGTTCTCAGTTGGGGGCTCTTATGTGGATGCAGTCAGGTGGGGGCTGGTGCTGGAATCTGGGGTTAACGCTGGCTGTCAGCTAGGACTTCAGCTGCAGCCGTCAGTCAGAACTACATGTGACTTCTTCGTGTATCTGGGCTTCTGGACGGCATGGCGGCTGGGCTCTAAAAGCAAGTATCCAAAGAGAAATCCAGGAGGAAACTGCACTGCCTTTTATGATCTACTCTTAGAAGTCACATAGTATTACTTCTGCTATACTCTGTTGGTTGAGGTAGTCACAAAGGTCCACCCAGGTTCAAGGGGAAGAGACGCAGACTCCACCTCTCAATGGGAGATGACAAGATCACATTGTCAAAGGAGCACGTGGGAAGGGAGATACTGTGGTGGCTGTCTTCGGGTGATCCAGTCTGCCACAGGCTGCCCTCTGCCACGGTGACTCACACCCCTCCCCCTCCCCAAGACCCTCAAGGACTGTGACTCTCTCTCTTTTCCTTTGATCAGAAAGAGAGAGTTTCTCTTGCACTTTTTCCTGTGTGTGCAACTTAAGCAGTTCTGAGTTCCAGGTTGTCCTGCATCTATGCCAAGAAATGTGGAAGGAAAAAAACCCAGGACACTCACCATCTTACTGGACCTTCTTGGAGTTTTGATTTCCCTCCCCAATCTACCTGCTGTTATTTCCTTTCAGTCTTCATTAGTTGCTTTATGTGTTCTGTCTAGGGTTTATAGGTGGAATCAGTGGGAGAGAGACCGTGCAGTCTGCTTACTCCATCTTGACTGGAACCAGATCCAGAAGCCATTTCTTAATTTTAGATTTGCTTGTCATCTGAGAATGAGAAACAATTTTATCTTCAAACTCAGCAAGACCTGTCACCTTTATATTTAAGTGTTTGTTCCTTAGCTTATCTTTATACCCTCTCATTTTAATGTAGGAGCTGGAAGAGGCCAGGTGGCACTGTCAACACTGTGCCTGGACAATTCTGTGGCTAGATCACATGGTTCATCGGTACAGTTTCTATTTTCCAAGTTACCATGGATGTCAATGTTGCTAAACTTCCCACCACTGTATAAAAATGTCTCCTTCCTTCCAGATTCCAAGAACATTTTCCTCATGTTTATTTGAGCCTCCACCGACAGACATTCAAGACCGGTCGCAAAGCCAGTGCGCGTGTTTTAGGTTTTTATTACAGCGTCACGCACTCTGGTTCCAAATTCTGTATCAGTTAAAGTTTGATCAGAGTTGCAAAACCACTTTAAGCAAAGTAAGGAATATATTGTGGGGATTAGAACACACACGATTACGGGAGTTGGTTATCCAGTCTGTGCGATCTGTCCATGCTGAGTCAAGACCTGGGCCTGAGTCAGCGGGATGGACAAGCTTCATGGGGTAGGTGGGGGGGAGGGGGGGAAGGAGGCTAAGTGGAGAAGTGAAGATGGCAGGGGCAAACTGGAACCTGTGTGGATGGATGATGGGAACCCGTGTGTCCCACCTCGGTCTCTCATGCCTCCAGTCCTCCAACCTCGGTGATGAAGGTGACCTGCAGAAGAGCTGGTGCGCTTCACTGTGGAGTTACACGTAAACCTAACCAGGATTTGGAGCTACTGCCCTCCATCGCCAGGTGAGCCAGTGGAGGCACCGCTGTGCTGGGAGCTGCCGCGGCACCTGACCCCACATGGACCTTCTGACTTCCTGCAAACACTGCTCCCGTTTCACTTCTGCCTCCCAAATGTTGCTCAGGTTTTCTGGGATCCATAGTTCCAGCTTAGCTACACTGACATCGTACAAAACCACCACAGTCTCCAAGCTGCTGGCCAGGGGTTAGGGGTATAGCCCGAGAATGCACAGGAAGTGTTTGTCTCTCTGTAATGGCAGAGATTGGCCATTTGAGGATGTGTGTGAATCATGTGCAAACAACACACGTAAAGGTAGGAAAGTTAGTATTTATAAACCAGTGATACTACAAAACTAGCAAATAAAAATGAATAAACGTCCAGAATAAATTTTAATAAAACTATTAAAGTGATGATTAATGCTGTTCCAGCATATACCAAATGGATCATTAAGATGCTGACAGGTTTTCTGCATTAGTCTGCTAGGGCAGCCACAACAAAGTACCACAGACTGGGTGGCTTAAACAACAGAAATGTATATTCTCACAGTTCTGAGTCTGAGATCAAGGTGTTGGCAGGGTTGGTTTCTTCCGAGGCCTCTCTCCTTGGCTTGCAGGCGGCGCTGTCTTGCTTTGTGTTCAGATGGTCATCTCTCTGTGCGTGCACCTGTTGGTGTCTCTGTGTCCTAATCTCCTCGTATAAAGACACCAGTCATTGGATTAGGGCCCACTCTGATGACTCTACTTTAAGTTAATTACTTCTTTGAAGGTCCCATCTCCAAATACAGTCACATTCTGAGGTACTGAGGTTTAGGACTTCAACCTATGAATTTGGAGTGGGGGACACAATTCAGCCCATAACATTTTCTGTAGTACAATAAAGTTTGAGCAATACTACATGCTCTATTTTCTTCTTGGATATCCACAAAGTCTATTTGTATATGAAAGATTATACAAAGTCTTGAAAAACATCCAGTATTCATCTTTAACACACCCCACCATTTTATACATTCTTTGTCGATAATCCTAAACCTTCTTTTGTCTCTTATACATTGGCCAGTAATGTTGAGCAATTGTACGGTGATCCTACCTGCCAGCTGGTGGTGGCAGTCGGGCAGGGAAATGCACGTGAGGTGGAGGAAAGCAAGTACAAACTAGAACTCAGTCCAACTCATCAGAACCTGTGCTGCTCTCTCGGCCCCTCCAAGCCTCAAACTTTGAAGATGCTTGGTGAGTTTCTGTCGATCTACGCTGAGAGATCGCTTTGTAAGGGGGCAAAAGGGTTGGCCTTTGCCACATGGAATTGCCTCTTCCACCTGTACCGAGGGGATCTTCCAGACTGCTAGGGACCTGGAGTCTCCTTGCTCACCTATAGCTGCTGGCCTTTCACCCGGCCCAGCCTCTGCTCACTTCTTTGTTTTCTTGTTCTTTGCAGGTGAGGAAAGGAGCAGAACTGTGGACACCACTGGGGTGTGACAGGCAGCTGGGCAAGGATCCATCCAGGAAGGGGAGGCCAGGTCTGAGTGGGTGGGGACGGGTGACAAAGGTTACTGGCTGGCACGGGCAGCTAGTTCTGCAGTGGCAGTGGAAGAAAGAGCCCCTGGCCACAGCCCAGCTCCAGAGGGCCCAGTCAGCCATCTAGCTGTATACACCACTTGCTCGGGCCTTTCCTGGTCCGTGGCCTACTTTCTGCTTCCTAATCTTACCTCTCCAGCCTAACGCTCATTTCAGCTAGAGTTCTTGCCCTGGGCCCTGCGTCCCATTCTGAGCAATTCCTGTGGCTCTGGCCTTGCAGGAATTATCTGAGTCAGACCCCAGAACTCACTCCACACCTCAGCCAAGGGAGGACCCTGCCCACTACCTTGGCACCTGCGGAAGCAGATAGTTCTTTCTGTTCTCGTCGTGCTCTCATTGTGAATCATCTCCAGGCGTTGCAGGTAGAATTTGTCAGCTTCTAATGTCAGCTAAGCTTTGAAACTGGTATCTTTGCAGCCTAGTGAAGATGATATGATTTTAACGAAGTGTGCGTCTCAACAGCAACTGACCCGGCAGGTTAGCACGGTAGTAACAGCTTTCGTTTGAGCAGGGCACGGTGCAAGTTGCTTTACATGCAGTATCTCTACTCCTCACAAGAGAGCACGTTGGGGCTTCCCTGGTGGCGCAGTGGTTGAGAGTCCGCCTGCCGATGCAGGGGACACGGGTTCGTGCCCCAGTCCGGGAGGATCCCACATGCCGCGGAGCGGCTGGGCCCGTGAGCCATGGCCGTTGAGTCTGCGTGTCCGGAGCCTGTGCTCCGCAACGGGAGAGGCCACAACAGTGAGAGGCCCGTGTACCGCAAAAAAAAAAAAAAAAAAAAAAAAAAAAGAGCACGTTGTCCCAATTTTACAGAGAAAATGGGCTCCCAGAGAGCAGCTTCTCGTGGCTAGAGCGCGTCAGAGCATCAGCTTGGGCCCCCGCCTCCCGACTCCAGGGCCAGGGCCCTCACACGAGCCTTCCCAGACATACTGGTTCATGTTAAAACAGCCCTTAGCACAGCGTTGTCCTCACTCTCTATGCAATGACTGCATTTCCCTCTAAAGCCCAGTTCAGAGTGAGCGCCCCTCCTCCCCCGGCCATAGCCTCTGTCAGAATGCTCCCCCTGGAATTCAGTACACTCAGTTCCGTGAAAACCATTCGTACCCCGAGCCCGGTTCACTGAGTTGCTTTGGGAAATATACTGTTTCCGAATTAAAACTGCCACATAAATGTGAGGGGAGGTGTTGGTGCATTTCTCTCCCCGGCTGGCTGCGATCCGTTAGGTCTGCGCCTTTTCTTTTTCAGAATCTCCCTTTCTCATCGCTGCGTCCAGCAACGCCCGCCCTCCATCTCACAGAATGGAGTTGCATTTTAAGCCGACACCCCTTAAAATCTTACACACATCTTTTCTTTTGATATTTTAAGAACAAAATAATACACTTAAGAACACACCAATTTAACCAAATAGGCTTAATTGTGGGGCTGTCACAGCGGTGTGTGTTTGGTAGAATTTCGTGTTCTCGTTTCACGGTATTAAGAGAGGGTGAGTGAGAGACTTTATATTCCTTTAAGTCATAATTTACAAGGCAGTTTTACAAATGTTTTCTCACTGGCCCCTTAAGAATCTCTCAGAGGCTTAGACAAGTTGGTATTTCACAGAAGAGGGAGAGTGACTGTCCGTGATCCTGCAGCTGATGTGGAGAGAAGGCCTTCTGGTCTAAGAGCTGTGCACTTTGACTCCACCTCACACTAAATTCAGGTCCTTTTTTCTTTTTTTTAATGAACATATATCCCCATATCTCCTCCCTCTTGCGTCTCCCTCCCACCCTCCCTATCCCACCCCTCTAGGTGGTCACAAAGCACCGAGCTGATCTCCCTGTGCTATGCGGCTGCTTCCCACTAGCTACCTATTTTCCATTTGGTAGTGTATATATGTCCATGTCACTCTCTCGCTTCGTCCCAGCTGACCCTTCCCCCTCCCCGTGTCCTCAAGTCCATTCTCTACGTCTGCATCTTTACTCCTGTCCTGCCCCTAGTTTCCTTTTTATCCACAGGGCGACTGACTTCTCCTGTGGACCAGGGCGCTGTGATGAAAGAACACCTCACCCTCCTTCCCCTGTTCACACAGTATGCCAAGAGTCCTGGGCAGTGCGCACCGCTTCGCTGGCTCTCGTCTGACAGGGCTGTGGCTGAAATGGCCCCCGGGGAGGGTCTCTGAAGGCCCCTCTGTTCCCTGGAGCCTGGGAGATGGAGCTCACCATCCCTTCCCGCAGCTGCTTAGGCTCTGCTTTGCAGGTAAGGAGCAGGGATCACCAGGTCAGTGCACTTCGGAGCCCGGCCTCCAGAAAGCTTCTCCTTTCCTCGCTGCTGCCAGAAAGGAAGGAAGGAACCTTCAATCCAACCTCTCTAGCCGGGGATCCTCTTATAGGTAAGAGATGCAGTCTGATCATGGATGACCTTCCGCTGGTTTTGCCCATGTTAAGTGAGACCTCATGGAACAAAGCAGCCATGCAAAGAGCTGGAGAAGAACATTCTAGGAAGAGAGAACAGGAACTAGGAAGCCCTGAGGAGAGAATGAACAGGGTGAGTTTTAGAAACGGGAAGGAGACCAGTGTGACGAAAGCGGGGTTCGGCAAACTCTTCTTGCCAAGGGCCAACTAGTAAATATTTTGAGCTTTTAGGCCAGTCAGTCTTGGTTGCAACTACTCTGCTACTGTAGCACAGGAGCTGCCCTGGACAATACATACACGGATGGGCATGGCCGTGTTCCAATAAAACCATATTTGTGGACACTGATAATTGAATTGCCTATCATTTTCACATGTCACAATATAGTGTTCTTCTTTTGATTTTTTTCCCAACCGTTTAAAAATGTAAAAACCATTCTCAGCTCAGGAGCTGTACAAAAACAGGCAGTCGGCTGGGTTTTGCCCGTGTGCTGTCATTTGCCGACCCCAGGGCTAAAGCATGGGGAGCGAGTGGGAGATACAGATGGAGTGAGAGAGAATGAGGTGGGCGCAGGCCAGACCCCATGCAGGGGTTTTGTAGGCCATGGAAGCAAGAGAGGATTTTATTCTAACTGCTATGGGGAATGCCTGAGGGGCTTTAGGCAGGAGTGTGACGTGATATATTTTAATGACACTCTGGTGCATCTGAGTCTAGAGTGGACAGCCAGGAGACAGAAGTAGAAGCAGAGATACCGGTAAGGAGCCTTCTCCATCAGACCAGGAAGAGATGACAAAATCCTGGACTGGGAACTAGATCCCCAACCTCACAGGGAGTGGCCTGTCAGGGGGATAGGTGTTTAAGCAGGGCACCTGCTGCATAGCATGTTCTCAGTAAGTGTACGTTCCCTACACTTTCCTTCCTTCTTTGGTGATAAAAAGGCTGGAATGTGGGTTTGGTCCAAATCTCTCACCACTCTCAGAAAAATGAGTCATTCTACTAAAAATAAGTCAGATAATATCATGAAAAGTGAGTGGACACACACTTAAGTTTTGTTAATGACTCTGTGATAGGTTATGTGTATGTGTGTGTGTGTGTGTGTGTATTCATATTTTTGTTGAGCCACATGAAATAGCTAAAATTTTCTACTGATTAAGGTTTATCGAGATCACTGGCCTTATTGGTGCTCTGAAAATACATTTAGTTTTAATCTATTTAGTTGTCCTCATTAAAAGTATTAATATGTAAATCAAACCATCATTCTGTATGCCTTAAATTTATATAATGATGTATGTCAATTATTTCTCAATAAAACTGGAAAAAAGAATATATTGAAAAGGTTTTTAAAAATTATCCTTAAGTACCGAGAGAAAAAAACAAACTTGATCCTTTTGCCAGAATTAACAAAAACCAACCTTTATACACCATTCCATGTTCTCCCAATCTCTTAATCTCACCTGGCATTGAATCAGCATAAAAATGTAAGGAACACCAAAGTCACGAATTTGCCTGATATTGGCAAATTATCAACTTGGAAAAGGGGGATGAATCACCCTGGATCCCATATGGGACCACATAAGACCACGAGGTTGAGATGAGGTGTGATAAAAATCTAACCAACCCAGAATCTGGGCATGATGTACACAGTTGTAGGGTTAAAGATTTTAGACCTATTTGATTTTATGTACTTAGAAAGGTAGAGGTGGTTAATCAGTAGTTATTAATATTATATTTACAGCAAAGCATACATATGACCATAGTTCTTGGCCCAGGACGGCTCTGGGGAGAATCCTTCCTCGCCTCTTCCAGTTTCCCGTGGTTCCGAGCATTCCTTGGCTCGCAGCTGTATCACTGTAGTCTCTGCCTTTGTCCTCACGTGGATTTGTCCTCTGTGGGTGTGTCTTCTTCTCTTCTTTTATAAGGACACTTGTCTTTGGATTGAGGGCCCACCAGGATGACCCAGAATGATCTCATTTCCAGATCCTTAACTGATGACAAGTCTGCTGTCTTCTTTATTTTTCTTCCTTTTTATATAATACCTTTTTCTTCTCTGGCTGCTCTTAAGATTTTTCTCTTTATCATGTGTTTTCAGAAATTTGGTTATGATTTGCCTCACTGTGTTTTATTGTTTGTTTGGTTGATTGTCTTGCTTAAGGTTTGTTGAGCTTCTTGCATCTATGGGATTCATCAAACTTGGAAAATTTTTGGTCATTATTTCCTCAAAGATTTTTTTCTGGCCTCCCCCCCACTCCTCTCTTCTCTTTCTGGGATTTCAGCTAAATATATGTGTGTCAGATTGCTTCGCATTGCCCCAAAGGATCACTCAATCTTTGTTTATATTTTCATTTTCTTTCAGTCTTTTTTTTTTTTTTATCTCTGTGCTTCATTGTGGATAGATTGTATTGCTATCACTTCATATTCCCTGGCCTTTTGTGCCTAATCTGCTGCTATTCCTATCCAGTGAATTTTTTTGAAATAAACTTTTATTTGAGAAGAGTCTTAGATTTACAGAAAAACTGCAAAGATAGTACAGAGTTCCTGTATACTCCTCACCCAATGTCCCCTATTGCTAACATTTTACATTACTGTGACACATTTGTTACAGCTAAGGAACCAACGTTGGTATATTACTATTAACTAAAGTCCATACTTTATTCAGATTTCCTTAGTTTTTACCTAACGTCCTTTTTCACCTCTAGGATGCCACATTACATGTAGTTATCATGCCTCCTTAGGCTTCGCTAGGTTGTGACAGTTTCTCATACTTTTTTGTTTTGGATGCCTTTGAGAGTTTTGAGGAGGTATTTTGCAGAATGTCCCTCAGTTTGGGTTGGTCTGATGTTTTCCTCATGGTTAGACTGAGTGTATTAGTTTTTTTGTTTGTTTGTTTGTTTGTAATCAATTACTACAAACTTAGTGGCTTAAACAATACAACACAAATATATTACTTACAATTCTGTAGGTCAGAAGTCTGACGTGAGTCTCACTGGAAAGCTCAAGCTGGCATGAGAGCAACAGCCTTTATTCCCACAGTTTTACACTTTAGGAAACTCCTCCTTACCTTTCAGGTAGCAGATATACACAGAAAGGGCCACGATGGGCCTTTCCCATAGGGAGAGCAGGAGGATCTTATAGGGAAGTGAAATGCCAGCCTGCTTAAAAGTGTCTCCATCGTGGGTCTATTGGGTGGCTCTGGGTTAAAACACTCTTTTTTTTTTTTTTTTTTTTTGCGGAACGCGGGCCTCTCACTGTTGTGGCCTCTCCCATTGCGGAGCACAGGCTCCGGACGCACAGGCTCAGCAGCCATGGCTCACGGGCCCAGCCGCTCCGCGGCATGTGGGATCTTCCCGGACCGGGGCACGAACCCGTGTCCCCTGCATCGGCAGGCGGACTCTCAACCACTGCGCCACCAGGGAAGCCCCCAAAGCACTCTTACCAGAAGGGCCCTAAAGTGACATAAACATAGTGGACACTCAAAAGTCTATTGATAATTATCAAGGGCAGTTTCTCTCTGTCTTTCTCTCCTTCTCTCTCTCTGACACACACATATAATACCAAGCAAAACAGAAATCAGAAATCAAAGTGATTTTAATCTTTCTCTTTAATCTGCTCTATTTCCAAATTTTCATTTTGTTTTAAAATTATCATCTTTTTCCTCAGTACAAAAATAAAGAAAGAAAAAAATTAGTAGCTCACCCGTCCTTAAGGTGACCAATATTAACAGCTTCATATCTACACCTTTATCCTTTTGAATTCAGATTTTTTTTGGGGTGTCCACTGTTGTCTTTGAAAAAAGGAGATCAAAATAGGAACCTTTCTTTGCATCTTGATCTTCATTCTTTATAATACATCCTGGGCCCCTGTCCAGAACAACAGATATTCTTAATTTGTTCTTTTTTATTGGTGCATAACATCCCACAGAATGGATCAACCCCAGTTGATTCAGTCATTCAGTTATCAACATTCAAGTTCTTTCTGATTTTGTCACTACAGAGAAGTCTGTATTGCTCTAATATTCTTCTATAATCATGTATTATTTATATTAGAAAATATCATTTAGACTATAAAAATAGAGATAATTACTATAAAGTCAAGAAACAGATGCTGAATGAACAGATAAATGAATGTATTAAAATGTTACCTGGAAGTGGGGCCACATGCCATTTCTATCTTGAAATAATCATCTTTGCACTGTGGGCCCTGTCTCCCAACGTGGACTGCAAATGCAAGATCAGGAAGCAGGCCTCCTTTTTCCTCGTCACCTCCAAACTGCTGAGCACGGTCCTGTGGAGGGTGGGCAGCCGCAGGCCCACACAACGCACTGAGCCCTCATAGTGTCTTTTGAAAACAGCTGTCTAGATTTCAGAATGCAAGTTTCCCACGTGTACAATGTTATAAAATGGTGTATTCCCGGGCCAGCCCACAAACTCTTATTTTAACCCATAATGAAGGAAAACTATATACTTTTACCATCATGGCTTCTTATTATTTCTGTGGGAAAAATGTTCTGAATTGAGTTTCTGCATGCAGAGAATCCTCCTCTACTGTGTGTGTGTGTGTGTGTGTGTGTGTGTGTGTGTGTGTGTGTGTGAGAGAGAGAGAGAGAGAGAGAGACAGAGACAGAGACAGAGACAGAGACATCCTACCCTTTACTGTGTTCAAATGAGTTGTTTTCTCTCCCTTCTGCTAATCCTGTTATATGTGGAAGTTGAGTAAGCAAAATAGGAAATATGATGACTAAATGTGAAAGTGCCAGAAAGAAGAAAGGCAAAAAAAAGAAAACATTTAACATAAAATTTTGATATTTTGCTTAGTCTTCATTCATGTTTGAGATCTAAGAATTTGAATTTGATTGTTAAGAATATAGTAATATTCTTGCATACAAATGAAATGAAACTTTATAAGTGGAAGAGATTCTTTAGTTGTTATAGATTTCTCCTAAGTCAAACTTTTTCAAACGGCATATTTAAAACATGATGTGAATCAAAGCAAAAGCTTATTTAAATATTAATAATGATTATCGAATGTATCACTTATTAATAGCCATTGATCTGGACACACGTTAGTTTGTTTTTATATGTTCCTTTGGAGAGTCCTGTTTGGAGAGTCATTAAAAATGAACATTTTGATAAAATTAAAGACTGGGAGAAACTATATAGCATCTGTAGGAAAAAATCATCTTCTACACAGAGATTTAAAAATTCTTATAAGAATGTAGTGTAAAATATAAGATGTATTAGCCAGTGCTTTGTTTTTTGAAGTCCCATGGATAAAACTAGCTAAAACTTACAAGTCGGGGTTCCCTAGTGGTGCAGTGGTTAAGAATCTGCCTGCCAATGCAGGGGACACAGGTTCAAGCCCTGGTCTGGGAAGATCCCACGTGCCACGAGCAACTAAGCCCGTGTGCCACAACTACTGAGCCTGTGCTCTAGAACCCGCGAGCCACAACTACTGAAGCCCGCACGCCTAGGGGCCGTGCTCCGCAACAAAAGAAGCCACCGCGATGAGAAGCCCGTGCACTGCAACGAAGAGTAGCCCCCATTCGCCGCAGCTAGAGAAAAGCCCACGTGCAGCAACGAAGACCCAACGCAGCCGAAAATTAAAAAAATTAAAAAAACCTTTACAAGTCCTTTACATAAAAATCATAAGCATATCAAGAAATAATTTTCTGAAATCACCTATAAAAATATATTAAAATGTTTACATTAATAAAAGGAAAATCTATTCTTAAAAATGTTAATTTTTCAAAAGAAGAAGAATCACCCATAGTTCCATCCCTCAAAGACAACCACTATTAATGTTTTGATGTAGTTCCTTTTCACCTTACTTATATTAACATCTTTAGCGTGACCTTACTGTACATATAAAACTTTGTTTTCCTTTTACCCTCAATGGAGCATAAATTTCCTACTATCTTACTTAAGTTCATCATAAGCAAAAATACCAGTAAGAGTGTATATGTGGTAAAATATTTGTAAGCATTGTGGAAGATGACAGGGCTAGGGTAGTGTTCCTCTAATTTCTCAATGAGGGAAAAGGCTTGGTCAAAAGTGTCATATAGGGCTTCCCTGGTGGCACAGTGGTTGAGAGTCCGCCTGCCGATACAGGGGACACGGGTTCGTGCCCCGGTCCGGGAGGATCCCACATGCCGCGGAGCGGCTGGGCCCGTGAGCCATGGCCACTGAGCCTGCGCGTCCGGAGCCTGTGCTCCGCAACGGGAGAGGCCACAACAGTGAGAGGCCCGCATACCGCAAAAAAAAAAAAAGTGTCATATAAACATGACATCAACCACATACATTGTGAAACGAGTCGTCATGAATCTGTTGGTTCTGCATCCCTGAAAAGATGAAAAGTACTCATCAAGGTAGGAAATTAAAAACAAGGAAATACGGAGACAATCTGAGCAACTCAAGTGAGGGTGAACCTACAATGTTGGCCCCGCCTCCGAGGCTGGCTCCGCCCAGCCACCCAGCGTGAACTCACCCATCAACCCTCCCTCGGGCGTCTGTTCCTGGGTCTGCATTATTTCTTTCTCTCCTTCAGTCTTAAGGTTCTTCACTTATGGTTTGTCGTGTTTTCTTTATTATCTCCAGTTATAGGAAAATGAAGCAAAACTTATCGCCAGTAGTATTTGTGGCTTTGATCTTTTTTCCATTTTTTTTTTTTTTTTTTTTTTTTTCTTTTTGCGGTATGCGGGCCTCTCACTGTTGTGGCCTCTCCCGTTGCGGAGCACAGGCTCCGGACGCGCAGGCCCAGCGGCCATGGCTCACGGGCCCAGCCGCTCCGCGGCATATGGGATCCTCCCAGACCGGGGCACGAACCCGTATCCCCTGCATCGGCAGGCGGACTCTCAACCACTGCGCCACCAGGGAGGCCCCATTTTTTTTTTTTTAAAGCGACAGAACCTTTTCCCAAAATGAAATCTTACGCAGAACCTCAATATGTAAAACAGGAAAGAAAGTGATATTTTTTTTGGTTGTCCGGAAAGAAGTGGTGCTAAAAACCCAGCATCCACAGCTGGACATTGAGAAAATATGTGGTGGGCTGTTTAAACCAACATTTGCTTTCAAATTACAAAACATCCAAGGCAAATCGTGAAGTTTTACTTACGCCGATTGTTCTGCCAACAAAAATTCAGTTTTGTGGAAACTATTTATTACACACAAGGGGTTTCTGATGGAAAAGAAATTTGAAAATTTTTAGAAATCAAAAAAAGAAATACATTTGAAACCATTAAATTTTGGAATGAATGTTGATTTTGTGGTGACACAATCTCTGAAAATTATCATCATTCACTCAAAACAGTCTGAGGAAAATAGCATGTGCCTGGAATCCACAGTTGAATATGTCTTCTTTTTTTTTTTAAGGGAAGTTTTTATGGGGATAGGGTAAAAAGAATGAAGTAAAAATTTACTTCATTTATTTGTGGAGATGAAAATCAGAAAGTTAAAGAAATACCTTAGGAATACCAAAAAGAAATGAAAAAGAAGATTAAACTGTTTCAAAATATCCCCAATGCATTGTTTCCTCAACAAAGTCATCATGTGATGAACTGAGAGGTCAGTGCAAGAACACTTACAAATTCTTCTGAGAAATCCACAAATTAAGAAATCCTCGCATTTCATTGATGTTGAGGAGACGGTTGGGAAATTTAGAGCGTGACCTTTTAAAACCACAGAACCCTTCAAAATCTCCCCATTGATCTTAGAATAAAATCCAAAGTTCTCGATCTGGCCCCTGCCCACCTGCCTGTGTCCTTCTTACCCTCATTCAGAACTCTTAAGTCACATTCACCTTCTTTTGGTTTCCAGAATATGCCAGACCCTTTTGCTTTTCAGGGCCTTTGTCTTCAATCTTGCCCCTGGCTCTCGGGGCTTCATCACACAGTTGATATCCGTTACGTGTTGAAGTGTGTCCCCCTCAAAATTCATATATTGAAATCCTAATCCCCCAGTACCTCAGATTGTCTTTGCAGATGTAATGAATTAAGATGAGATCATATTGGAGTATGGTGGGCCCCTCATCCAATAAGACTAGTGTCCCTATAAAACGAGGAAATTTGGATACAGACACCCATCCAGGGAGAACACCATGTGAAGATGAAGGCAGAGACGGAGTGATGCTGCTACAAGCCAAAGAATGCCCAGGATTGCTGGCCAACCACCAGAAACCAGGGGGCAAGGAACAGATCCTTCCCCCATAACCCTCAGAAGGAGTCAACCCTGTGGACACCTTGATCTTGGACTTCCAGCTTCCAGAACTGTGAGGCAATGCGTTGCTGTTACTTCCGCCACCTGGCTTGTGGTACTGTGTTATGGCAGCCCCAGGAAAGGAATACAGTCTCCTCTCCTCCAAGTTTTGGCTTAAATGTCATTTTCTCCTTGAGAAACCTTCCTTGACCACCTAGATCCCCCAGTATTTTCTATCCAAAGTCGCGTTTGTTTCCCTCAGAACACGGATACAAATCTGTAACTATTTTCTTGGTTTGTCTGTCTGTTGACATCACCCCCACTAGAATGTAAGCTCCAGGAGAGCAGGGGTTGGTCTTGCCTTGTTCTTACGGGCTTGTCAGGAGCACGGCTAGGAAATGTCTTGGAGTTGCATCTCAGGAGAAGGAGGCAGTGCCGAGAGGTGTACGTGTGAATTGTCGTGCACCTTCTGGATGGAGTGGAGATGAAACTTTCTGAGGAAGTAGGAGTATTTAAAAATACTGTCAGTCCTTTGTTTTCTGACTCTTCTGTCTTTCTGATTGGCAAACTTCCAAACGTTTTCTAATAGGATAAGGTGTGTTATTCAAAATGCTCAGAAGTTTGGGGACAAAGAGAACAGACGGAACATCATCAAGGTTCACATGCTGTGAATGAGGAACTTATAGGGAAATGGTGGAAGCTGTAACAAAAATTCTTCAAATATTTGGATTCAGTGAATTATGTGGTTTGCTGAATTTATGTCACAAACTGGAAATTTATTTAAAATTTTTTAAAATTTTTACTTATTTATTTTTGGCTGCTTTGGGTCTTCGTTGCTGTGCATGGACTTTCTCTAGTTGGGGCGAGCAGGGGCTACTCTTCACTGCGGTTCGCGGGCTTCTCATTGCAGTGGATTCCCTTGTTGTGGAGCACAGGCTCTAGGTGCACGGGCTTCAGTAGTTGTGGCATGCAGGCTCAGTAGTTGTGGCTCGTGGGCTCTAGAGCGCAGGCTCAGTAGTTGAGGCGCACAGGCTGAGTTGCTCCGTGGCGTGTGGGATGTTCCCAGACCAGGGCTCGAATCTGTGTCCCCTGCATTGGCAGGCAGATTCTTAACCAATGCGCCACCAGCAAAGTCCCTAAAATATTTTTAGTACTTGAAACTATTATAGTAATTTTTTCTAAAGAATCTCAAGGCAAGGCTATAGGCACTTTTTCCTTCTGACTTTAAAAGCACTACTTTATAGTTCATTACTTTAGAGAAATAATGAATATTTCAAATCCATTTGGGATGAGACAGAAATTATAGCAAAAAAAAATTTTTGAAGTTTTCAAAGTTGAAAGCCTTCCTTTTGGACGAGAAAAATTCACTCATCTCTCTCTCCCTCTCTAACCCATACACACACACACATACACACACACACACGAACATCCTGGCACTTTTAAAGAGTATTTCTTCCCTTACTTCATCAGAAGAACAGGACAAAATTAATATTTATTACTAAGGATTGGGCAATATATTACTCAATTTAAATTCATTATTTTCAGAGAATAATTGCAACAAAATGCACCTCATTTTAGAGTTTCTAGTAAAATGGAAGAAACTGTTACATGAGGTAATAGATAAGAATTTCTCCCACTTGATGCCTATGGTCCCTGAACTTTGATTGATGGCTTTTTCAACATCTTTGCAGTTCTGTTTCAACTGCAATCTAATGTGGCTGTATATTTATTCAGTGTGGACTTCACAATGATATTCTTTGCTTTGTATTGGCCAACTGCTCTGGCAAGTGTGGAACACTCATTTTCCATGATTTTATAACCTCTGCTAAATTACAGCAGCATGGAAGAGAGCCTTGGTGGCCAGGACCGAAGTGGTACCATAGATACTGTGGGGAAAATTAGGGCATCAACTGACAGACTGATGAGGGGGGCACTGATTTAATCACAGCTATAAATACTTAACCCTTTAGTGAGCATGCCATCATATTCTACATTCATAACTTTAACGTACAGTTGTAAAGACTGCGATTATAGATGGAGGTGATGTCTGAGTCATTACTAGGATGATACAATGGAAATTAACATTCCAATTTACTAGACTGTAAGAAAACTTCTTGGAAGGCAGAGATTTTCATTTGTTTTGTTCACGAGAAAAGTTCTTGGGCATTCAATAAATGGTTATTACTTGACTCAATAAATGATTCAATAAATTATTATTACTTGACTCAATAAAGAATTATTGCTTGAATAATTATTTATCAAACTATTCTCATTTATTAGAAAAATAAATTAAAAACCCATTTGAGAGGGGCCAACCTTGAATGTATCTTTAAGTTTCAATCATGGAGAGGTCAATTGCTGCATGGCCAAGTAATCACTGTCCTTTCTCGACTCCCTTGAAAAGAAATGAGTTCTGATGCATCCAGGTAGATGGTCCTAGGATGTTCCATTTTGCAGGTGAAACATAAACATGCCTCACTCAGGAGCTCACTCTAGTTTCAATATACTACACTGCTCAAACAACATCTGTTGCTTTAGACCAGGTGTTTGGTCAGATTTCTTTGGTATGGCAAAGGCTATTTTTTCCAGAAACTTTCAAAAAGGTTATATTTTGCTATACTGACCCGTTTTCCACAGAGATTTATGACTGTATGCATCTCATCAAAGGGCTAAAATATTTCTTGATAATGTATATCAATACATAGTAGATTTTGGGGTCATATTTACATATCTTCAAGCGCATAAGAACAGAATGAAATTCAGTCTATGTTTTATGAGTTTAGGGGCCTGGAAATTGGAAATGATACCCATGCCCAGGGAGCTCCAGGGGCTCAGGAAAGGTGGGAGTTGGTGATGCCTCCCAGTTTCCTGGCTGGTTAATGAAGTGACAAATACAAGGTGGTGGGGAAAGATGTTATGAGTTTAGTTTTTTGGACATAAATAATTTGTCGTACCCGAGGAACATCTAGAATAAATGCATCCAGAGCTTAGAAATTATAGATTATGGAGTTATCACCAAATAGTGATATCTGAAGCTTTGGATGTGGGTGAGAGCACGCAAAGAGAAAGCTTGTAGAATGAGAAAATAGGAGGGGTGAGGACAGAGTATCTAGAAACACCATAATTTAGGAGGCTGGCAGCAGAAGAGGAGCCTGCCGAGAAATAAAACAGGAGAAGGATGTCACATAGGCATCAGGCAGTATGATGGGAATCATTAAGTGATACAGAGACGCTGAGCAGATCAGGACTGGAAATGGCCCTTTAGAAAAATTACTAGAGGGACTTCTCTGGTAGTCCAGTGGTTAAGACTCCGTGCTTCCACTGCAGGGGGCACAGGTTCAATTCCTGGTCAGGGAACTAAGAGCCCTGCATGCTGCGTGGTGGAGCCAAAAAAAAAAAAAAAAAAACTACTAGAAGGAAATAAAAATACCACCAGGTCTATTCCTTACTGGTAAGATTGCAGGTGTCATATTTTCTTTTCAACCTTTCTGTACTTCCTGCATTCTTCACAATAAATATCGATTACATTTATATTAAAAATACTCTGATAAAGTCTAAAATATTTTTTGAGAACCCAGGGCAAGTAACTATTAATTAAAAGTAGTGGAGTGCCTCTGTGCTGGACACCATACTAAGGATAAAACAACGAACAAGAGGATGGCTCTGTTGTTTTACCAGAAGGAGTGGAAGCTGGGTTGACAAGGGAGGGGTGTAGAGCTTGTGGGGCAAAGTAGCAGGAGATGGGGCTGGAAAAGAAGTTTGGTGCCGGATTATAATGGGCTTTTTATGTCTTGTCAAATAATATGGACTTTATTCTGAAGGCTGTGGAGAGATTTTTGAGGGGTGGAGTTAGGATTGGAATCGTGCTTCACCTGAAGTTGATTTTCTGCTTAACTTGGCTGTTAACCTGGATGAGTCCCAGTTAAGAAGCCCAGTTCTGAGGCCTCTGCCATAGCTGAATAAAGGTGATGCAAAGGGGATGGAGGAGGGGCCAGGCCCAGAGAGATTTGGGATCCGCATCAACAGGTCAGTAGGATACTACTGACTGGATGTGTGTTGGGGGGAAGAAAAACACCGACTACTGGGTTTTTAACTTGGGCCCATGGGTGGTAAAGAGTGACAACTGTCCTACAGAGTTTGTATACAGTTACTGTAATCACCTATAATTGTCATTGCTTTATGAAATAAGAAAGTGGCTGGCTGGGTCAAATAGTATTCTATGAGGGGATAAGAAATAATGGTACATGGGAAATCTATTTTTGAGACCACGGCCACAAAACAGAAGCCTAAACCCTCAGCTCTCCTCCCCAAAAGCACTGAGATACTTTTCTTTTTCCAGTCCATAGAACTCAATACTTCTGTGACAAAGAGGGTGTTGGAGCTATGTTTTTAGAAAAGTGTTTACATATATGTAGCTCTGGCCTCTCAGGAAGGGACTTTCTGTGTCGGGGAGAGAAGTTTGGGAGAAGGCCAATGAAACTGCATGTGGGGAAGAAACAGGTATAACCAGGTGAGAATCTATACTTTAAAACAAGGGACCCCAAAAAACGGCAGGTCCCAAGTGAACTGTATTAGTTTGAGCTAACACACCTTGAAGGTGACAGGTGCTGCCCCTGTATTCTTGCATTCTCTCACTCATCCCCATTTCAAGGCATTGAATACTGAGGCGTTAGGTTAAGCAACTTGACTGGGGATGCCCAGCTAGTAAGTTAAAGAGGCCAGATTTGAACCTAGCTGCATGTACTACAGTATAAACCCCCTCTCCTGGAACAGCCACATTAAGACATCTTTCAGGAAAATTAGCTCTCACCCTTGCCCGTCTCATCCTGCAGGGAGGGAACTTCTGTTGCACACTCAAGTCTGGGAGGACGCTGCTGGTGACTTACTAGGGAAAGGCCTTCCTTTTCGCCCCCAGACGGAGCTCCAGGCGGTGTCCCTGATGACAGCTACCCTTCAAATGGTTACACACTCAGCTACTGATGAGGGTTCAAATAAAGTTAAGGATGCGTTACTTGGCCCAGTTATTGCACTAATATCTGAGTAATGCTCTCTCGTCAGTTAATTGCTCCTTGTATTCCTTGGAAGTGGGCAGTGTTAGAAAGTGAATTTTTATTCACTCAGAAAACAGGCTCTAAACACCGCTGACACCTGCCCCACCAACTGCATGGCAAGAGCTCTCCCCGACACGCCCTCCTCCTCCCTCCTTCCCTACCTTCAGGTGACCCTTAGGATGGAGAGTCAGGTAGGTACCTGCTGTCCCCTCCTACCGCCGCCAGCACACGGCCGGAACCCAAGCTCGCGCCCCGTACCCCACCCCCCGGACCCCCACTCGAGTGTGAGCGCCCGAGTGTGCGAGCAGCAGACTCACGCGCAGCCGCTTGTTGCTCCCGCTGCCGCGACGTGGGTAAGTGAAAATGAAATTGACTTTTCTGAGAAATGATGAAAGCGGCGCTGCCTGCCAATGAACAGCGGCGGCGAACTTCCGCACCTCCAGGCCGGGCAGCTCGCGCCCTCCCTCCGCCTCCACCTCCCAGTTGCACAAGCTTGAAACAAACACTGGGGAGGAAGGGCGGAGGGAGGAGGGCGGAGGGGGGAGCGAGCGAGGGACGGAGGGAGGGAGGGAGCGAGGCACCAGGAGGGCGGGGGGTGGGGGGATTTCCAGCCTCAGCGCTTCGCAGTTTCCTCTCCTTGTTTTGCTTTCGATCTGGACTGTTCTCAGGCAAGCCGGGGAGTAACTTTTAGTTTTGTTCCTGCGATTATTCAACTGACGGGCTTTCATTTCCATTTCACACATCCTAGCAACACTTAAGCCTTGCGGAATTGTATTGATAGCGTGAAAAAGCACACTGAGAGGTAACATTTTTCAAATAATAGTTGCGACTGTGCGTGTGTGTTTTTCTCGAGGGCATGTTTATGAGGACTGGAGGGGATATGTGTGTGCGCGCGTCCTGATGGTTTGACACGATGTTTTGCAGACGGAAAATGCTGAGGTTCATAAATAGTAATACTGATTTTTGGAGGAACAGTCGGCGCTGTTATGGATCATCTGATTTTAGGGGAAGCAGGTTCTGCTGCTGTTGCTGCTGCTACTGGGGCTGCTGAGGCTGCGAGGAGGAGGAGGAGGAGGAGGAGGAGGAGGAGGAGGAGGAGGTTGGTGGAGGTTTAATTTCACTTTTGGATTTGCAGATGCGGAGAGGTGGCTCCATGGACACAGACCTGCTCTGTGTGATTCCGCGCCCCAGGTGGTGTGTTGGGGGGTGCAGGTCCGCTGGAGTCGGGCCTCCTTTTCAAACAAAATTCTCGCGTGCATGTGTGTGCGTGTGTATGTTTACGGAGGCCGTCGCCACCAGGTCCGAAGGAGGGGAGCGGGTCCTTCTCCTTGCCCGGCGGCGGTGCCTCTCTCCAGGCAGCCTCTGGCGTAAATAGGCAGGAACCCGCAGTCCACCCTCAGCCTGCGCCCCGCGCCCGGGCCGGGAGAGGCGCCTCCCGCCGCGGCCAAAGGAAACTTGATGGGGCGCCCGGCGGCGGTCCCGGGGCTCGCCCGCCCGCCGGGCTCGGGGAAGAGTCGCGGGCGTCGGGTGCCAGCGGCCGGGGCCGGCGGGCGGTCTCGGAGCGGAGCTGCGCGCGGGGCCTGGCCGGCGCGCCCGGCTTCCTGGGGGCTGGGCCGCTGCCGCCACCGCCCGGGAGGCACGCCGCGTCCTCCTTCCCGCCGGCCAGCGCCCGGCCTGGCCCTGGGGCTTTGTCACTGCACTTGTCCCGGCGCGCGGGGGGCTCGGGCGGCGCGTCCCGGGAGGGCGCCGCGCCCAGGGGTCAGCGGCCCGGCCGCGGCCTAGCGCCGGGCGCCTCCGGGTCCCCGCGGGCGCCCCCGGGCCGTACTCGCGCGCTGGGCCTGACCCGCCTTGGCTACGGAGCGGGCGAGGTGGGGGCGGGGAGCCTCCGGGGACCGAGCGGCGCCCTGCTGGCAGGCCCGGGGCCGGCGTCCCCTGGGGGTCCCGGGGCGCCGGCGCCGGCGGGGTGGGGACGGGAGTGCCCGCCCCGCGCCCTCCGACCCCGCTCGGGGCGCCGAGTGGCATTCGCCCGCCGGCCGAACGTGGTTGGTGCAAAGCCGCGGCAGCCACTTCCTTTCCGCCTCGCGGGCCGGGCTCGCCCACCGAGCGATGCTAGTCGTGGCCGATCGTGGCGCCCGCCCGCTCGGGGTCCTACGGCCTGGAAGCCGGCCCCGAGAGGGCTCGGGCAGCCTTTCCAAGTTCAGAGGGTTTCAGGATGCAGCTCATCCCCCTCCTGGGACGCGCCGGCATCTCTGTTTGGGCCCCAGGTGTGGCTGCGTGGGCCGCCCTCACCCCCTTACCCCTTTAGAGAGGGAGAAGCGGAAAGGAGGCTGGCAGCCCGAGCCGGGCGCGGAAACAGCCTTCCGGGCACCAGGCGAGGCGCTGAGGTCAGTCGGTGTAGGCAGGACCGCTGGTCATCGCTGTGAATGTGACCCCTGGCACTAGCAGTCGAGGTTGCCACATGCGAGCGGCGTGCCTTTCAGTCGTTTTTGCCCCCAGAGTACAGTGTTTGGAACTTGGGGACATTTTACCTGCTCCCTCCCTCTTCAGCCTCCTCCCTGCAGTGTGGGCAACGGGTAGCGCGCCCTGTCCTTGGTTAAGAAAACGCAGAAGCTTCCTACTTGAGGAAAAGTGCTGGCATTTGCCTTCTGCCACTGGCCTCCCAGTTGCTGTGACTCGGTCTGCTTTTGATGGATGGCGAGGGAGGGTGAAGGATAGTTACATTTCCTGTTGTGGATTTTCAGGAATCACCAAGGTTGCTGTCAAGCCTGCATTCATTTATTAGTTTCAGACCGACTGCAGATAACATTGGGATTTAGCAGCCTGCGCTTTTTGGTGCTTAGGGGCAGGTGCAGACAGGGGCCTGGTGACAGACTGAATGGGAAAGGTGGATGGTCTTGATGTTAGGCAGATGCACGCTCCTTGCCATGACCTGGAGGGGGACCCCTGTTTAACTTCATGCACAGATTCAGGATTTTCTAGTTTTCTCACCCGCCCCCCCACCATTCCTTCCTTGGAGAGGGAAAGGGTGAAATCCTGGAAAAGCTTGTGTTTTCTAAGGAAAGTTCAGCAGATGGAATATTTAGGACTTAACCTGGTAATTTTAAGGGATAACCTTGAAAAATCTATTGATTGACGGGGCAGAGTCCAGAATTTCACTGTAATTAGTGAATGATTATAATTTATAACTTAGCCTGTTGTGTAAGTAGTTAGATTTTGGCCTCTTAGATCAGGGTTCTTGTCTGTTATGATTCGTAACTGATTCTTAATATTAAACATTTACATACTTTATTCTCAATGAGTCGGGTTTTTTCTTCTTTTGACCTTCAAAAGTTAGAGATAACTGCATATTTCAGACTTACCTACCTGTAAAAATGTCATCATAATCAAAAGTAAGCGTTTATGGTTAAATTGGAAGCCAATTATGGCAAACAAAAGTCCTGACAGCTCAGTGAACCATGACCCAGCTTTTCTCTTCCTTTCCTTTCCTGCTTTATTAGGCAAATATTCCGTATACCAAAGCTAGTTAAACATGTTTAAACCTAGTAGTGGAAAATTTGAAACTTTGGATGTTTAACATTTGGATGTTTGACATGCATCGATTTTCTCATGTTTCCAAGGACACTGTACTTTTATTCTTAGTATTATGGCATATAAGCTTCCTTGTTTTTAGAGCATTTTTACACAGTTTCCTTTTGATAGAGAACAGACCACTGAACTCTAAATGGGGTATCTGGGACATGGTTCTATTATGTTCTTTATACCAAAAAAGGCTTAAAGCAGATAAGGGAGTTTATTCATTTAATAACTATTCCTAGAACATTCACTATGCCCCAGACACAGTGCTACGTTCTGTGGGTTCAACTGGGAACAGGAAGACAGTTTCTTTACCCTCTGGGGAGATTGCATTCTAGTTGGTGAGCTGACAATACCCAGCTAAAAAATAAAGACAGTAATTACCTTTAGGGGTGAGTGCTATGGAAGGTGATAATAATACTTAACTGTATATCTGATAGGGTTGCTTTTGGGAACAAATGAGATACTGTTATGAAAGAAGGTTGCGTAAGTTATAGCAACCTACAAATGTGTAAGGCATTCACTTTCAGAATTTTATCAGATTATTCTTAACTTGAAAAGCCAGGGAATCATGACTGTGGATTAAGCACTGACTTTCTCTTATAGAATTTTCAGCAAGAAGGGATTTTACTTGTTCTGAGAGAAAATAGTAATGGTAAGGAATTAAACACAGCATAGCTATTTTATGTAAAGCATTAAAGTATTTAACAGTGACATAAGATATTGTCAGTGAGTTTTTTTTTCTGTCAGAAGAGAAGTTAGATGGTGTCCATGGAGACCAAATGATATGGAAATAAAAATGGTTGGACCAATGTGTATGTTCCCTCTTCATATCAAGAAAAAACCTTCCCAAGCTCACTTTGCTGTAGTCTGAATTTTCTTCATCATTGCTGAAGACTCTTCAATTCATTATCTGTTATTAATTGTATGCCCTTAACTGATTTTAGTTTTTGCTGTAACATCTTGAAAGGGACTCAGTGAACTTGCATTTATTGAATGCTTACTATGTACCTAACACTATATATGTGAAAATGATATACGACAGCATATGTGAAAATAAATATAATAGATAGTATATATTTACCATAGATATAAAATACATAAAATGGTATATAAAAATAACATAAGTTGCTGTGAAATAGTTATTGTTAACAGTAAAATCAGTTCTTCTTTTGGTCTGTATGGGACACAGTGTTCCTTCTCACACAGGGGTAGGAAGTCAGGGCTTTCTGTCCCTGTTGGCCCCATTCGTACCCTACTTTTGGCCTGAGTCTGATCAGTATTTGGTTGTAATGTCTGCCCAAGGCAGGGTCAAGCAGTGGCCCTCACGGTGGAGGGGTGCTGGTGGGCTTGGGAGTGACGAGATGTGATTAAATGTTGAATTTTTTTCAGCAAAGAATGGTAAGTTATCTATAGGGTCCAGATTTAAACCTGAAGTCAGTATTTTATATAAAATACCAAGAGAAATACACAGGCAGGAAGTCACGTCTACAGGCACCTGAGGCTGGGCCCTGACCCGTCCAGAGAACCCACAGTCACCAGCATTTTGCCTTGAGAGAGCCTTTTAAAATGATTTCCCCTCTCCCCAGCTCCATCTTTTGACAAATGGTCTCTGAAACAGATTGTGTGTAGCTAGGAAGACTTCATATGCCCATTTTTATTACTCAGAAACACATTAGACTTGCAGTCAGAACTCCTGGTTGACTTGAGAGAACCAGCATCAGCAAATCTAATTGATCTAATTCCAGCCCAAAGTAGAGAAACTCGATGTTGTAGGCAGCCTGGGCAGCTGTTTCTTAGATAAGCTGTTAGACCTATTGGGCCTTCTGAGGTCCTAAAAGTAGTTACCACCTTCCCACTCCCATCAGTAACTTTGAGTTCTACTGGGGATCCAGGGACCCCATGATATGAACCATTGCAGTAACTCAGGCGATTATTTTGTTCAATGAACGCAAACACTGAGTCCTTATTTCATTTATTTATTAAATATTTGTTGACAGACAGCTGTGTACAAGGCTCTGGGTAGTGGGAGGTGCATGAACTCAAGAGTCCAGAGGCCCAGAGTTGACTCAGCTCTTTCATTAACTCTCCAATCACGTCTCCTTTCTGGACCTTAGTTTTCACATCTATAAAATGGGGCTGCATGGTTCTGTCATCTTCGAGGGACGGGGCTTATGCGTGTATCGTCATCATGGAGAGGAGGGGGCCTTTAGAAACCACACAGAACCTTCAGACTTGAGACTGTCTGCAGCCCCCTCTTCTCTTTGTCTCTCCCAACCTTAGAACCCCTCCTCCGACTCCATAGTAAGCCTCTCACGTTCACCAGTGTGTCCTGGATCCCTGTCACTCAGGTATATGGGCCAGAGCAAAGGCAGAGAACCACTGAGTCAGGGATCTCTTCCCAGGGCCAGACCTTTTCATTGTTTCATTGAGGCCAGGCGATGCAGGAAAGCAAGCAGATGGAACTTGTTACCACCTTTTAGGCAGTGCTTTGAATAGGGAATCTGTGGTCCCTCCCTGTGGGCTCTGCCCATGTTGACCTTGCTTGTCATACAAAAATGGGATTCGCGGTACAGTTGTGATACTCTGAATTTTCCATTCTGAACACGCAAGAAGGACTTTGTTTCATGAGTATGTCTCTCCCTAGGAAGGCCACAGAGTCACGGGTTTGTTTTTTGTTTGTTTCTGTTTTGGCTTATAGTCCCCTTTATCAATGTAGTATTCAGCTTCGATAAGCAAGAAAGAACAAGAGGCAAAGCAAAAAATGTCTCCGTGTGTCCCATGCCCTGTGTGCATGCCTTGTAGCCCCATGTTTTTGAGAAACAGAAGGCTGTGCTGTTCTTTCTGGTGATGGATTCTAAGCATTTTTATATCAAGGGCAAGACCAATTTAGTTCAACAAAATATCTTACTTCAGGGTTTTGTGTGATAAAAGCCTGTCTGGTTTTTTTTTTCACGTCTTTATTGGAGTATAATTGCTTTAAAATGTGTTAGTTTTTGCTGTACAACAAAGTGAATCAGCTATATGTATACATATATCCCCATTTCCCCTCCCTCTTGCGTCTCCCTCCTACCCTCCCTATCCCACCCCTCTAGGTGGTCACAAAGCACCGAGCTGATCTCCCTGTGCTATGCGGCTGTTTCCCATTAGCTATCTATTTTACATTTGGTAGTGTATATAAGTCCATGCCACTCTCTCACTTTGTCCCAGCTTCCCCTTCCTCCCCTGTGTCCTCAAGTCCGTTCTCTACATCTGCGTCTTTATTCCTGCCCTGCCACTAGGTTAATCGGTACCTTTTTTTTAGATTCCATATATATGCGTTAGCATATGGTATTGGTTTTTCTCTTTCTGACTTACTTCACTCTGTATGACAGACTCTAGATGCATCCACCTCACTACAGATAACTCAATTTTGTTTTTCTTTATGGCTGAGTAATATTCCATTGTATATATGTGCCACATCTCCTTTATCCATTCATCTGTCGATGGACATTTAGGTTGCTTCCATGACCTGGCTATTGTAAATAGAGCTGCAATGGACATTGTGGTGCATGGGTCTTTTTGAATTATGGTTTTCTCAGGGTATATGCCCAGTAGTGGGATTGCTGGGTCATATGGTAGTTCTATTTTTAGTTTTTTAAGGAACCTCCATACTGTTCTCCATAGTGGCTATATCAGTTTACATTCCCACCAACCGTGCAGGAGGGTTCCCTTTTCTCCACACCCTCTCCAGCATTTATTGTTTGTAGATCTTTTGATGATGGCCATTCTGACTGGTGTGAGGTGATACCTCACTGTGGTTTTGATTTACATTTCTCTAATGATTAGTGATGTTGAGCATCTTTTCATGTGTTTGTTGGCAATCTGTATGTCTTCTTTGGAGAAATGTCTATTTAGGTCTTCTGCCCATTTGATTAAACATTTTTGAGAGTTAACTACTTGCTCTGTCATTTTCATAAATAATTTCTTTTCCAGCGTCCTTAGCAATCTGTTGCTATCTGTGTAAGAGCATTTGATACTCACACACCTAATGTGATCAAAGGAAAGATGAGCTTCCTATTTAATTTGTTCTTTTTGAGCTTATGGATGTCAGGTTTTTGTAGGAACCAAAGAAATACCTTCTAGATAGCTCCTAGCCCCGTAAGCTTAGAATCCAACTGATTTTCCCATCTCATGAGGTTGACATTTTGAATGAGAAGAAAGTGCATACAAATAACTTTGTTTCAAGTAATATCTAACGGGTTATTTTTGAAGAGAGCTTTTCCTGTTCTCCTTACCCTACAATTATTGAAGATGATGAGAAAAGTTACAGTGGTGGACCAGAGTGTCCTGGCACGTGGTTAGGATGTTAGTGGGTGTGTGGGGTGGTGGAATGTGAGTGGGGAGGGTGTTGGAAGGTGACAGTTGGGAGAACGAGGTGATGAAAAAAGAGACTAAGGTGGAGAGTAGGATAATGCCTCCTGAATTCTTTTCTTTTTTTTTTTTTTTTTTGCGGTACGCAGGCCTCTCACTGTTGTGGCCTGTCCCATTGCGGAGCACAGGCTCCGGACGCGCAGGCCCAGCGGCCATGGCTCACGGGCCCAGCCGCTCCGTGGCATGTGGGATCTTCCCGGACCAGGTCACGAACCCGTGTCCCCTGCATTGGCAGGCGGACTCTCAACCACTGCGCCACCAGGGAAGCCCCTCCTGAATTCTTGAGTGGGAGACAGGAGGGAGTCAGGCAGGTAGACCCTGTGTCTGCCACAAATGTCATTGAAGGCGTCTTGAGGTAGAGGGGACAGATTGGTAGTTTGATAGTGACTGCAGGACAAGTTGAAATGAATGCCGGAGGACCCTCCATTTCTGACTTTGAAGTTTGGCCTTTTTATCTGGGGGGGCAAATTGCTAGGCATCGGCCAACTTTAGACAAGTAAACAGGAAGCTGTGAGTGGTCACCACTTGGACATGGTTGAAGCCACGTTAGAGCTGGAGAGGATGGAGGAATTGGTGCCCTGACCTGAGGCCTCAGATTCAGTCTAAATTGCCTTTGGAGGCAACCATGGTCCCCTCGAGGAAGATGCATGTTGATGAAATGGATCAGCAATACTGTCATAGCTCTTAGGCTGTCCTCCCTCCCCCATGCTGGTCTTCCTTGCTGCTATTTTTTATTTTTACCATGCTGCAGGAGATAAATAGGGAGTCAGGAAAATAGAATCGGCCGATACTGTGTTTCCCTAAAGGATAGAAGGCACGGGTTAAGACTGAACCATGGATGGCATCTCTGGTACTGCAGGCCACTGGTTTTGAAACTAAGCGCTTCATACTGTAGTTGGGGCATTGTACTTGGAAATAAGCTGTCTGGAATTCAGTTTGGCAGTGTACACTTAATGTCTTAAAAATGTTGCACTCTCTGCTCCCGCTATTCCACTTCTAGGAACCTACATATGTGAGGTAACGAGAGGTGGAGTGAAGATTTATGTACAAGGGTGTTTAACTGGTAGCTTCTGTAATAGTGAAAACTCGGAAACACCCTAAACACCCAACAGCAGGAGCACGTTTAAATGAGTTACGGCACAGTCCACACCCTGAGTATAGATAGCCGATGAAATTCATGTTTTTGTATTTAATAACGATGGGAAGCTGTTTGTGGAATATGCTGAGCGGAGAAGAAGAAGATATTCAATTGTGACCCTAATTTTATTTTTAAAACGTGTGTGTATCTGTATACACATCATTAAGAAAAAACTGGGAGGAAGCATTTCGCTGGTATGATTATGGCTGTTTGGCTCTTTTTTTCCCCTTGAAACACTTGTATTTTCCAAATTTAATACAACAGCACAGTTACTTTTATAACCAGAAAAATATTCTCAAGACAGCTCTGCAGGGTTCCCTCTGACCTCACGTCTGGTAAACGTAGGCGGAGGACAAGTAAGTTGGATGTTGCTCAGCAGGCTGTTGCGCATGAACTTGGCCCCTCCTGGGCCCCTCGTGCCTTGATGTGCAGAGCCGGGCTCTAGAATCAGGGCCTTCCCAGCCAGTGCTGAGAGATGCCCTTGTCCCCATTCATCTGTTACTACTTGAAGACCCTGAGATTGATGGCTCCGTGGTGCGGTTGGGACACACTGTTTTCTGAAGAACTGTGGAGGGTCTGAGATGTTATCCCACTTCACAGATAAGTCTTCTATGTATGTGAATACTGCAGAAGCCCCAGACACAGGGGCTGGAGGAAAGAGTTCTTTACTGAGCTTTACAACCGGTCAGTGGCCAGAGAGATGTTGCAGTGTTGGTCCCCCATACCTAGTCCCTGAAGTGATAAGTGATGCCATGAAAGCTGATGGAATGTGGGTGTGGTACGGTCAGAGCAACCATCCCCCTCCTCTGCCAAAGGAGGGGGCACGGGGAGGGGGGGAGAGAGAGAGAGAGAGAGAGAGAGCGAGAGTGCATGAGCAAGCAGGCGCCTTTGCTCCTTTGAGCCAGCATGGCAAGGATCCAGGGTTTTCATCCTAACCTTTTGGAAGGTCTGGGCTAAGGTCTGGGCTTCATCCATTTTGAAATGTACATGCTTAGAGACATAGGTCTTCCTGGGACCCTGCAAACTTAACCCAGGGACCTAGTCAAGGCTGTAACCATTTGGCCCTCTTGAAGAGATAAGAGAAGTTTGATTATCCTTCGGGATCAGAGCAATTAATTTAGACAAATGGCTACAGATCCAGTTCTCATGGTAGGTGAAGAGTAAAATGTTTCTAGGGGAAGTGAATGCAAACATTCACTATCTTTTATTCACTATCTTTATGTTGTGTTCATTCCTGTGTCTCAGGTGGCTCAGCTGTTTTACAGGAGCACTGAGGAATCCAGGGAAGTTTTATTTTCCCCACACAGCAACCTTTACAAGTCCCCACGGGAGAGTGACTTTGTGTGACTCAATCAGAGTGTGATTTCTGAGTTTCCATAACTGAAAAGATTCCAAATCCTGAATTTGGGTCTGAAAAAAAATTTAGATTAGTTTTGATCCCTTTATAGATATGGGAGATGTTTTTTGCATTTGTTATGAAACTAGGGTTGGGCGTAACCGCAAGGACTTCAGAGGCAGAATGCCAAAGTGATGAGTATTGATTAGGACAGTACTGTCCGATACAAACAGAATGTGAGCCACGTGTATAATCTTTAATTGTCTAGTAGCCACGTTAGAAAAGTAAAAAGAAGTAGGTGAAGTTAATTTTAATACTATTTTATTTAGCCCAGTGTGTCCAAAATATTATCATTTCAACATAAAACGGATGTAAAAGTATTAATGAGATTATTTACGTTCTTTTTTTCATACTGAATCTGCAAAATCCAATGTATCTTTTACACCTTCAACACATCTTAATTCAGTCTGGTCACATTTCAAGTGTGCAGTAGTCATGTGGCTGGTAGCTACCATATTGGATGGTGCAGGGTTAGGAAATGAAGCAAGGTGTGAAGAGAAATACAGGGAAACATTGTAATACGAGGCTAAACCTAAAAAAACCACAGGAAAGCAGAGGTAGGTCGTTTGGTTATAACTGCATCTCACTGTGCCTCCCCCCACAAACCTCACCCGATCTCATCAACTTAAAATAATAAGATGCTCTGAATCTCTTCAGAAGCAACACACTGTGGGTGCCATTCCTTTGGCGATTAGTCACAAACATCTTGAATCTTTTCCACCCTTTGAACTGTTGTGAAGAAGGTCGATTCCTTGGATTTCCCCGTTTGCAACACCTCCATGGGCAGGTTGTCTGAGAGCTGGGATTGTGTCGTATTTCCTTGCATTCTCCACTAGTGCTTGATACACAGTAAGCACTAGATAAATATTTGTTGATTTGATTTTCAGCCCTAAAGCAAAGGTTAGCTTCAAAGGCTGAATTCCAGCTTGGGACCTATGGCCTAGATCTCCTTTGTGTTAGAAACCTAATGGTATATGTATTGAGCACATAAACATTGGGATTTGTCACTTTGCAATAGGATTTGTCACTTTGTATTAGGTGTTCAACATCCAGAAGGTGAAAAAATTGTTCGGTTTTCTCCTTTTTACCGAGGGCTTAACAAAAGTCTTATCAGGCTATAACTGTGACATTTATGTCCCAGTGCTGGTAGTAATACTTTCCTGTACATGTAAATAAGCTGTATTTGCTGATAAACCCGAGGTATACATTTGGGAGCTGCTACTTTCTTGGTGGGTTAGTTATCAACAATAACTTCATTATTAACAAACACTCAGCCCGTAACTTATGTGCAGGGAAGTTCTTTTGAAATCAAGCACCGGTATCTTACAGTTGCCTTCATTTGTTCTCTTTGACTCTAATTGTTGGGTAGAAGCAACAGACTTATCCACAGAGCCCAGGCAATTTATTTTTACTGAAGCCTACCTAAGAACTGCTTAGGTAGCTTTTCTCTGTGAGATTAAATACGACCTTCACTGAATCATGTTAGCAGGGCCAGCAGCTAGAAAAATAAAGACTAAACCAAACCTTCAGCAAAGAAATTCCCAGCTGCTCAGCAGGTCAGAGCTTTCGTGATTGCTTTCTTCCAATGAAAACACTGTAGATTAGTTTTAAGTGAATTCTAGTAGGTTTGGGGATTTGCAACTGACAGAAGAACAGGAACGTGTAATCTCACTTTCAAATCGTAATCCTGAAGGTAAATCTTTATTGACTCTTTGTGGGGATGTGGGGATTTTGTTTATATGGGAAAACTTAACTCATGTGCACTGTTGAGCTGACCTGGAAAGTTAAGGTCCTCAGGGATGAGGGACAGAGAAGTGAGACAAGAAGCTGGTGCCCCCAGAGGATGCCCTGGGCACGTGGGGTGCTCTAGGTGGCTCCGAGCACCCCACCGACCCAGATGGTCCCTTTTCTTCTATCCGTTACAAAAGCGAAGTCCAAAGGCCCCAGGAGGGAATGTGGATGAACTGCTATTTCCACTTTTGGGTGTGTCTCTGCTGGTGATTCAGGAAGTCGGGGTGAGTTTAAAATATTATAGGACAGGATTGATTTATTTGCCTCTCTTACAGGTGCTTTGAATGCATCAAGACTTTTTTTTTTTTTTCAAAGTCAGGGTGCAATTTGGGCTGCAGTCTGGGCCCTGAAAGGAAACAGTGGACAACTCTGATCATTCATCCAGTCATCGCTTTCTTAACAGGTGTGTACTCATCTCCATGTGCAGGGAGTAGGTCTAGAAAGGTAGCGAAGTCCTCAGCTTGGAATTGAGTGAGCTCGGTAGATGACCTGTGCTCCCTGCAGTGAGGGGCCTTCGTCTGGGCAGCTGACACCTCACTTCCAGCCATGATTTTTGGTGTCTGAGCATCCCTTTTAGAGGTCTTCTTCCACCCATCAGTGGGCCACACGGGGTTGTCTCAGATTGTAGGGGAGGTGACAGTGCTAACATGGCACGTTTTGGGGCCAACTGTGTACATTTTATTTTCTAAAGGACAGAGTCTTCGTAAATCATATAATAGGCATAAAACAGCATCTTGTTTTGTTGTTCTGGCTGTTTCTCTACCGTCTTCCCCCCCTCTCAGTTTGGCATGTCGAATTCAGCTGGCTGGCTGTTGTCTGGTGTCTTTTGTCACGAAGTGGCTTCGTCTCGATAGTTATCTCCACTTTCTACTTCCCTTTCCCTGAGGGGAGATGGTAACTGGCAGTGCTGCTGATAACAGACAGCTCTGAAGCCCTCCCTGGAGGTTTGTGCTGGGAGAACCTCTCCCTTCACATACCATCCAGGAGAGGCTTTTCCCTCACATGGCTTGAGATGGCATCGCCATGAAGGGGAAATTGGCCTTTATTTAATTTTGAAAATCCGTCCTCTCTCTCCCTCTGTCTCCCTCTCTCTCTGTGTATGTCTGGAGGGGAGGGGTCAGTAAGTTACCTTCAAGTTACCTGGAAGTAAAGAATGACTTGTCCACGGTAGGACTCAAAGAAACAGTGACAGCAAGTAGTGAATTCATAAATGCGTGTTTGTCATTCTTTTTTTATTATTATGGTAAAAGTTACCTATGAGAAAATTTGCTTTTATAATCATCTTTAAGTATGAAGTCCAGTGGCAAAAAATTCATTTAAAGTGTTTGCAGCTGTTACCACTATCCTTCTCTAGAACTTTTTTTTATCATCTCAAACAGAAACTCTGTACCCATTAAACAAGAACCCCACCTCCGGGGCTTCTCTGGTGGCGCAGCGGTTGAGAGTCCACCTGCCGATGCAGGGGACACGGGTTCATGCCCCGGTCCGGGAAGATCCCACATGCTGCGGAGCGGCTGGGCCCGTGAGCCTGTGCTCCGCAACAAGAGAGGCCACAACAGTGAGAGGCCCGCGTACCGCAAAAAAAGAACCCCACCCCCCTCTGCCTGGGCAGGCACCATTCTACTCTCTGTCTCTATGAACTTGACTGCTCTAGGTGCTTCATCTAAGTGACACCAGACAATATTCGTCCTTTTGTGTCTGGCTTATTTCACTTAGCAGAATGTTTTCCAGGTTCATCCATGTTGGAGCATGTGTCAGAATGTCCTTCCTTTTAAAAACTGATAAATATTCTTACATTTTGTTTCTCCATTCATCTGTTGATGGGCACTTGGGTTGTCATTACCACTGGCTATTGTGAACCTTGCCGGTTTGAACACTGCTGTAAAAGTATCTGTTTTGAGTCCCTGCTTTCAGTTCTTTCAATCCAGTGGATCATACGGCAATTCTAGGTTTAACCTTCTGAGAAACCATTTTCCACAGCAGCTGCACCATTTTACATTCCCATCAATAATGCACAAAGGTTTCAATTTCTCCTTGCCAAAAATTCTTTAATTTTTTTTTTTGATAATAGCCATCCTAATTGGTGTGTGGTGGTCTCTCATTGTGGTTTTGATTTGCATTTCCCTAATGGCTGGTGATGTGAGCATCTTTCCATGTGCTTCTTGGCCATTTGTATATCTCTTTGGAGAAATGTTTATTCCAGTTCTTTGCACATTTTTCTTTAACATCTTTATTGGAGTATAAGTGCTTTACATTGTTGTGTTAGTTGCTGCTGTATAACAAAGTGAATCAGCTATTCGTATACATATATCCCCATATCCCCTCCCTCTTGCGGCTCCCTCTCACCCTCCCTATGCCCATTTTTGAATTGGTTATTTGTTTTTTGTTGTTGTTGAGTTGTAGGATTGAGTCATTCTTTTTGTGGGTTCCAAAGTGACATACAAGTATGGTCTGAAAACTCAGAAGATTTTCCATCATTACCGTATGTGTAGCATGTGGCACAAAACCATTTTTCAAATTTTGAGATGTTATAGAGCTGATAAAGCACCTATTGAGGAATTAAATTATACTGAATTAAGTACATCAGAGTGGAGTGGAAAATGGGGAATCAGCTAAAAGTACTTAACCTTGTCATAGAGTACTAGAATTGGAAGTTTTCCTAGAGATTATAGTCTGTTGCTTCATTTTTACAGCTGGAGAAATCAAGTAACCTGCCCAGGGTCATGTGGCTGGATTAAGTACTTAGTACATTTTGTTGAACTCTGTAGTAAAGCGTTAATTTTTTTCTGTTGTATTTTTGAATGCTAAAATTTCTGGTGAGAGGAAAAACTTAGCAGTGCTTGAATATGGTAGTGAATTAATCGTAGCAGCCTCTCATATGGTACCTTCAATACTTGGGGCTCATCAAAAAGCCCTAGTATTGTGGTATTTCGGGATAAAAGTGAGTAAAACAGCCTCCGGATAACGTTTGGGGGCATGAGAATTTAAACATAATACATTCAGTAATGGTTCAATATGACTACTTGAGTGGATGAAAAAAAATATTGCTGTAATAACAGATCTCTTAGGAAAAATGAATAAAAGCATTTGTGTATTTATTGTGAATAATCAACAGAATGAGAAGCCATTTGTTTGTCCTTATAAGAGCTATAGTAGATGAAAAAATGCAGTGAAATATCAGCTTTACAGTAGCAAGTTAATTGTTGGTTTACTTTTATGCTCTGCTCACATTTTTCACTTCACTCAATTCTTTTGAGAAGTTGGTCTTTATTGCATAAGGTAGCCTGACAAGCTAACATACAGATTATAACTAGGAATCAGTTGTAAATAATTGGGAAGCGGATAGATAACTGCAAAAATTTGTGTTAAATTTGTATTCCCTTCAGGCTTAGGGCCAAAGCTTTTATTTTATTTTTTAAAATAAATTTATTTTTGGCTGTGTTGGGTCTTCATTGCTGCACACGGGCTTTCTCCAGCTGCGGAGAGCCGGGGCTACTCTTTGTTGCGGTGTGCGGGCTTCTCATTGCGGTGGCTTCTCTTGTTGCGGAGCACAGGCTCTAGGCGCTTGGGCTTCAGTAGTTGTGGCGCAAAGGCTTAGTTGTTCCGTGGCATGTGGGATCTTCCTGGACCAGGGATCGAACCCGTGTCCCCTGCATTGGCAGGCGGATTCCTAACCACTGCGCCACCAGGGAAGTCCCCCAGGGCGTTTTAAAAGTCTGTAAAATTAGCCTCAAGTAATATGAAAAGAAATGTGATGATGAAGTTAAGTTGAAGACTCCTTTCTGCAAACAAGTATTTTAAATACAACTCTCAGAAGAGTTAATTCCTTCAAACAGATGTTTCTGGACTGCTGGTGTGACGCCCGGTGCGTGGAGATGCAAACTTGACAATTTCATGTTCTCACAGAGCTTATCATTTACTTAGAGAGACAGGCAGGGAAATAACCATCTATAAGAACAAGAAGAATGAAATATGTGCTTAATAGAAGAAGCACAGCAGCAGAAGGCTACGGGAGGGAAGAGGAAGGAGCTCTATCTTTGACCAGGGATGAGCTTCACCATGAACTCCCACCTGTGGTAGGAGGAGGGCAGAGTCAATTGGTGGCTCATGGGTGCTCAGGGCATCTTTGGTCGAAAGAGCAGTAAGAGCGAAACCACGAAGGGTTGGAGATTCCTTACACTCTTGGAGGATGGAGAGTTCTCTGGTCTGATGGGAACGGGCAGGTCAAGGGAGTGTCAGGGACCGTTCCTGGTGGCCACGAAAAGTTCCTTCAGTGCATGTGTTCCCGTGTTTTCTAGCAAGGAAAGGCTTTATTCTGAGCATAGAGCAAGCTTTTGGGAGGAAGGGTTATTGAAGATTTGGAACATCTACCTCCCTTACATTTTAGAAGATGATACGTAATGACTCCTAGCAGTTGGATGTGGCAGAGCTGTGAGCCTGCCACACTTAAGAGGAGCTACGAGAAGGTATAAGAATGACGCGTGCATTTCATTCATAGACGCATGGGCATTGCAGGAAGGACCAGACTGTGCTTTTGATAATAACCAGACCTGTTTTTGAGATGCTTTCATACGTTTGTAAGAGGAAGTGATACACAGGTACAAAAATATTTTTTGTACCCTCTTTTGTTTGTTTTGATTTAGTTTATAAAGAGAGGGAAGTTATTATGAATAGGTTTACAATACTTAAGTGGGGAGGAGATAGAGACGGCTGCCATTAATACAGATGAGAAACTCAAGTTAGAGAACCAAGACGATGGCAAGGGGCCCCCAAACGACAGCTTCGCACAGCGGAAGTGTTTACGACAAGGCATCCCCGTGGCTCTGAGAGTGGCTGGATCTGGCTGTCATCTCAGCAGTGAGACTGCCAGTTGCGGTAGGACGTGTGGTGTGCTCGGCCATGTTCTCCGAGAGACACCGTGGAAGACCCTGGAAGGGCTGGCTTATGGAACCTTAGAGTCAAGCCTCAACTACAGGGACTTAGGAAGCCTGGAGGGAGCTGGGAGTATTGGTGCACCGGGTGGGGCCTCTTCCCGTCTGCATCCCCCCAGCATGACCAGGTGACAGGGGCACCACCATCCGGTATGAAGGCCATAGTTTGATTGGTGGCTGCATTGATGGCATTTATTGGATATTTGCTGGGCTCTTCACTTAGGTTTGAAGATCTTATTCAAAGGCCCAAGCTATTTCTGTGTTACATTTCAATATATCATGCTCTACATTTATTATCAACGACTGCCTTGTTGACCTGATTATAAATTTTGGAGTGCCATTATGTGAGGGCTCCGCAAAATGACTTGCTTCTACCCAGTACTCAAGAAATGTTGGATGAATTAAATCGTAGTGATTGACCTAGTTCTGCATTTGTAATTTCCTCTCCAGACAGACTCCTTGGTAGGACCTTAGAGCTAATGGGGCTCATGTGCTGGGCTTTCTAGTGAGAAAGGAGGACCAGACAGCAGGTGGGAGGCAGCTTAGCCACGTGTGCATGTGCCCTGGGGTGTACCAGGGTGTTTCCCCTCATCAGTTGGCAGGGACCCTTGTTAAGGTGCAAGGACAAATGTCTCTCTGTTAACTAGCCAGCCTTAGTGAGCCTTCCAGCTGTTTCTCTACCATATCTGCCCAGTTTTCCTGGGGCACAGCTTTTCCGTATTGCTAATGGTTCAAACCTGCTATCACACTTCCTCTTGCCTTTGTTGTTATTCTTCCTTTTGTTTGGAATGTTTTTCCTTCCTTTCCGCCTGAGAATCCCCTACCTTTCCAGGCCCACTTCAGACGCCCCCTCTTCTTTGAAGCCTTCCAGTGTTCTCTCTTCCGGGCTTTGGCATAATATAGTAAAACTCCCCCGAAATGCCTTCCAAAAAACTCACCTATATAAAATGCAAGGTCCTTTGATTGGGAGGTTAATGAAATGACTGGGGTGAGTCCCATGCAGAGAATGAACCAAGAAACAGTTGTGTTGAAAGCCTGAGTTCAAGAATCGGGGTGTATTGTAGCATCAGCCACATCCTGGAAAGTTTTATCATCTGTGGTTTGTTTCTCTCGTATCACCTTCAGGACATGGTGCCTCGTTTTTGAGCTGGTTGTTTAGGTTCCAGCCTCCATCATTACCAAGTAAACTTTTTGAGGACAGAGATCACGTCCCCATCATCTTTGTACCCACCACAGAGCTTTTCACAGGACTCAGCTCCATAAGGTTTTTTGAATGAAATGCTACATAAATGTAATTCAAAAGTTGTTAACATACTTAACTCGATTCACCTGGAAAATGTCATAAAAATAGTGAAATTCTTCTTCTTTGGGTTGCATGCTTTTTTGCAGTCATTTTTCCCCTGCTTGTTTATTACTTGTTCATATTAAGTTTTATCCATCACAACATATAGTTCATGTCATCTGCCTTTTCCTCCCCATTTCCTGCCCCCAGAGGGTTCTCCAGGAGGGATTCATCCACTTTCTTATCAATAAATAATTACTACATATCATTATATGCAATGAGCTGTACCTGATGTTTTGGGAGTTCTGAAGGTAAGATGGGATGCCTGCTCACAAGGACTTTAGCCAGAGCTCTGCCTATTTTCAAGTACATGAAGCTGTGAGCTTTGGTTGAGTTTAGAAGGTGGAGGAATTGGTGGGATAAGAAGTCAGAAAGGTGGGACGGGGCTGAGTTAGGGTGGCTGAGAGTCCAGATTTTATTCAGTGGGCGCTGTGGAGCCCCTGAAGGGTTTTGAGTCAGGTGACAGATGTTTGGGAAGGTTGATCTGGCCAACACTGTGCAGGGTGGAGATGATGCTAATATTCCAGAACATGGACCCTGGGTACCGTCCTGCTCCTTGTGAGAGATTCTGGCTGGGTCCACTCTGCTATGAGGTAAGGCACTGGCTCTGCTCTTCGGAATTTCTTTGGGGAAGTCTTAGCGGAGACCAAAGCAGTCATCCCATACTTTTCCTTTTACTAGAAGCTGCCTTGTTATCTATTTCTTCTTCACAGTAGCTCTGCCAAGTTGCTATTAAGGTCTCTGTTTATAGATGAAGAAACTAAGATTCGGAGAGGTTACAGGTTGTGAGTGGTGAGGTTCCAGTCAGGTGTGCTGGACACCAAACCTGAGCGCTCTGCAAGCACCGAGGGGGAAGGAAACCAGTGTGGTCCTGGGAGGGGTTGGCAGAGAGGGAGAAATGGTAACAATACAGTGGAGGCCAAATCCAATTTTCAGGTACCGTTTGGAACTTGTTTAGTGGCAGTAAGTATCTTTTAAAAATATTTGAAGAGGGCTTCCCTGGTGGCGCAGTGGTTGGGAGTCCGCCTGCCGATGCAGGGGACGCGTGTTCGTGCCCCGGTCCGGGAGGATCCCACATGCCGCGGAGCGGCTGGGCCCGTGAGCCATGGCCGCTGAGCCTGCGCGTCCGGAGCCTGTGCTCTGCAACGGGAGAGGCCACAGCAGTGAGAGGCCCGCGTACTGCAAAAAAAAAAAAAAAAAAAAAATTGAAGACATTTACGCAGCTTGTAGAGGAGAGATGTGTTCTTGATTCAGAGGTCCTATTTATTGTATTTGGGGTGGCCAGCAATGCTGGCTCTCATTTCCAGTTGGAATTCATTGGTAATCAGGATGCCTTATTGTAGGAATAGAATCATTAGTGTATACGGTTATCGTTTGTGTGTTGGATCTCAACCTGATTTGAACAAAAAGAGCTGAATTGAATGGCTCTATAATATTATATAATAATAAGTAGTAGAAGAAGAAGAAGAGGAGAAGGAGAAAAAGAAGAAGCAACAGGAGTGACCTTACTGAGAGTTTGCTGGCTGAGGGGACAACTCAAAGGAAATCCCCAGAGGAAAAATAGCAGCAAGAAGGAAGCTGTCAGGGACCCTGTGGGTGTGGAATGAGGGAGGGAGTCATTTATTCTTATCCAGGGGAAGAGGCAGACGTTGCCCTTCAGTGCCAACCTTTTTCAGAGCAAATTATTTTCAGGCAACCATCTTAGGGGAAACATCGGTTTTCAACATCATCGGCCAGTAATGGATTTGAAATCAGATGGTAGCAAATAATTTTGCCATTTTATGCAAATAGGTTTTCTTAGAAGTTTCCAGTATGCTGGCCTTTCTAAGAATCCCTGTTATTTGACTTTTCAAACTTAAGTAATGAAAGCATTGCCATCTCCTTTTTCTTCTCGTTCCCTTGTCTTTCCTGTGGGACAAAATATACCCATTGTATCTATATCTTAGTGTTTCATAATTTAGTTGTATCTGGAAATTAATTTATCTGTGACTTCACACAGCTTTCTCATCTTATTTTTTTTACAAGAAAGAATATTACATTTGTATATGTAACATAATATAGATTTAGATCATTGTAGTGTTTTTTGTTTGTTTATTTGTTTTTATTTTATTTTATTTTTTTTTTTTTGCGGGGAATATAAACAGCACAGAGAATTTAGGTCCTGCCCATTTCCTGCCATGTTCCTCCTTCCCAAGCTACTTTGTGTGTCTCAGTGATACACTCTGTGGTCCATAGTTTTCTCACATGCACCATCTTATTTAACTTTTCCTGTACTTTCCCCGTGTACTTGAGGACCAAGATGTCTTTTCCAGGCTTTTGTATTGCTGGCTTAGCTGGATGGCTCCAGGAACACCCATCTATTCATGGAAGGAGGGACAGTCTGAAATGAAGTCCCCACTTAACTGCCAAAAGGAGAAGTCGTGCCTTTCAGACTTTGCTTTACTGCAAAGGCAGTGCTCAGAGAACATGCTGATTAAGGGAAAAATAGGGTCGCTTCTTTTCCCATTTTCCATATGGAAAGAAGGTTTGAACATGCAGTATGAGCCTGAGTCCATATGCTTTGAAATCTGTCCATGATTCTTGCTTTGCTGAATTGCAGAATCTGATGCCATCTAGGTACTTGGGTCTAGGGCCACACACACCCAGTGGTCCCAGCATGATTTCAAATTTATGATTTTTTTTTTTTTTTGCAGTACGCGGGCCTCTTACTGTTGTGGCCTCTCCCATTGCGGAGCACAGGCTCCGGACGCGCAGGCTCAGCGGCCATGGCTCACGGGCCCAGCCGCTCTGCGGCATGTGGGATCTTCCCGGACCGGAGCACGAACCCGTGTCCCCTGCATCGGCAGGCGGACTCTCAACCACTGCGCCACCAGGGAAGCCCCTATGAAATACTTTTTAAAAGTCAGTCTACCCTTTTAGGTCCTTACTGCCTTCCATGAGTTCTTCTAGAAAATACTCTTTTAAAAGGTGATGGATTTTAAAAAAATGCTCGTAGAGTTTCATAATTTAGTTGTATCTGGAAAGTAATTTATCTGTGTGACTTCACACAGCTTTCTCATCTTATTTTTTTTTACAAGAAAGAATATTACATTTGTATATGTAACATACATATAGATTTAGATCATTGTAGTGGGTTTTTTTTTGTTTGTTTATATTTTCAGAAAACATGTTTCACACATGGTTAAATCGCCTAGGAAACATTTGACCCATGGCTGGGTCAAAAAGTATCCTTTAAAATTTTTGATACCTATGGCCAAGCTACTGTCTGGAAAATTTCTACCTATTTGTACTCCAACCCATAGTACATATGAGATGTAAAGCACTATTCTAGATGTGTTACAGGGTTCCTTATCTAATCCTTGCAAAGCCCTTTGGGAACAGATAGGGTTGATAAGCTGCCTAAGGTCACACAGCTAATAAGTGCTAGAGCTGGGATTTAGAACCAGGCTGGAGTTCACACTGTTGCCTTTTCTGCTCTGTTACTGCCATGGCAGCCCTTGTGAGGAAATTAACCAAGGGATGCTGTGATGAGACTCTTTCTTCCTTCTGTGAGTCCCTGGGGGGCGGATAGAAGCTCTTCTTTAACCCTTATTCTGGATGTGTCAGATAAGAGAGGTGCAGAATGATTTTCCTGAGGCAAAAACTTTGGTCTTTACATTCATTCTTTCAGAAACTGTACGATTCAGACAGTGTTCTCAGAGAGATCTTTTGAAATCCAGCCCCTTTCCTCAGCTCTTCCTTGCCCCCTTGTTCTGCTGGCTGCAGGCTGAGACAGTCAGGAGACTGTTAAAATCTTACCCTTATGACCCTTTTTCCTGCCTCCTTCTCCCTCACGGAGGTGTTGATGGGACCCATCCTGGATGCCTGTTGGGAGGCTCAAGTGGTTGCCAGCATCCCCTGGGGGGCATGTCACATAGAGGTGGGAAGGTTTTGCAGAGTTTTGCTTCAGCTTTTAAACCCTTGCTTCTCTTTGCTGCTGGATCTGGAGAGACGGATCACGCGCGTGCACACACACACACACACACACACACAGTATTTTCACCAGTGCAGCCCTGGAGTCATACAAGGTCAAAAGACTTCCTCTTTTAGGAAAAGCCCCAGACAGCTCCCTGTCTTCTTGTTCCACCCTTGTCTGTGGGTGATTTGTATTCTTCATTGCTCCGCCCTCAGAACAGAGACCCAACAAAACAGAAAGTGTAGGGAAATGCCACCACGACTCGGCTCTGTGTTTTCTTTCTGGATCTGTAGCCCCGCAGGACTTAAACGCTCATGTTCCTGAAATGTTCCTGATGTGAGGAAGCACCTGTCAGAACTAGCATGGTGTCCAAGATAAGTTTGGGAAACACCCGTTTTCTAGTGTGTATGTTTGAGAACCCAAAGGGCACGTGTAGATGAATCCTGTCCACTCAAGGTTGAAGCCTGTCTTGGATGCTGGGGTCTCATGATAAAGGAGCTCAGCGATGGAGAATCAGCTTTGCCAGGGGTTAAGCCACAGCTTCCTCCTCTGAAAATGGAAATAATAATAATAATAATACCTACCTCATAGGGTTGTTGTGAGGGTTAAAGGAGATAATATAGAAAGAGCGTAGAGTTTAATACCAGGTACATATCCTAGTAGTTGCCGTCATCATGCCACCACCATCTTTACCTGCTGAGGGATCGGGAGAGCATTTTTTTGGAGGCATGTTCGACTCTTTCAATGCATATATTTGTAAGCAATTCAGTTCAGTGCGTGTAAATGTAATCTCTGGTGTGAGTGCCTTGGCCCTTTTGATAGGAGGTCTCTGGGGCTCCTTCACCTTTGACCATCGTTAGCCTTGCTACGTGTTCTTTCTTCACACTGCCTGGAGGAAGTGTGTGTGCAAGGATCTCTGAATTGAATCTCTACCCAAGTCCCGCAGAACTGAGACAGTTCAATGTACATGAGACGTCTCACGTGGCAATGATATACCTGTGCTTTCATTCCAAATTATTTTAATTGTAAGAGTTAAACTTTCCAGACAATTCCTTGAGTGAATTTACATTTGTGCCACTTGGAGTATTTAGTCTTCTTGTTTCACATGATGGTTTCCACAGAGCAGGAGGGCTTATAAGAAGTGGGAGGCGGGCTTCCCTGGTGGTGCAGTGGTTGAGAGTCCGCCTGCCGATGCAGGAGACACGGGTTCGTGCCCCGGTCCGGGAAGATCCCACATGCCGCGGAGCGACTGGGCCCGTGAGCCATGGCTGCTGAGCCTGAGCGTCCGGAGCCTGTGCTCCGCAGCGGGAGAGGCCACAGCAGTGAGAGGCCCGCGTACCGCAAAAAAAAAAAAAAAAGAAGTGGGAGGATGGTGCACGTACCCGTCTCAACAGATGACGCCGTTCTCACGCTGCATAAACTATAGTGAACAGCAACAAATAAACGTGATTTAACTTGATACCCGTGAAAGTATTCTTCGTAATAAATCTAATTTTCGAAATGAAATATTTAAAATGTAGGAAGAGGAATGATGTCATTACCAATGTTATTGTAAGGAAACCCTAGGGGAGGATATTTTAAAGAAAACTTGAATCTTATTTAAAGCTTTTCTTATAAATAAGTCTTTTTGTATTAGATTGGTAAAGAAAAATGTATATATATTGCTAGGTAGAACTACTGTAAAGGCAGTCATAATTCTTAAATGGCTACCTCAGATGTCAAATTAAAAAAATATTCAGCAGAAGTACTTACTCACTTTGTGTGTGTGTGTGTGTGTGTGTGTGTGTGCAGTATGCGAGCCTCTCACTGTTGTGGCCTCTCCCGTTGCGGAGCACAGGCTCCGGACACGCAGGCTCAGTGGCCATGGTTCACAGGCCTAGCTGTTCCGTGGCATGTGGGATCTTCCCGGATTGGGGCACGAACCCATGTCCCCTGCATCGGCAGGCGGACTCTCAACCACTGCGCCACCAGGGAAGCCCTTACTCACTTTTTAATATGCAAAAGCAGTTTGCATCAAAGTTTTCCATTTCAGGACTAAAAATGTGCCATTATTCACTAACTCAAGCACAGTGCAGGCCAGATTAATTTATAATGTAAGTACAACTTAAGGAAGAAGATGCTGATTTTCTTGTATAACATGGGAACAATAATATATTCCAAGGATAGAAATAACTTGAAATTAATTACAGATCCCAAATCCCTTCTTTGCGATCCAAAAAGCTCTGAAAACTGAAAGTTTTTATCATGACTCACTTGTCAGTAGAGTCTGCCTCGAATTGGCATGAAGCTATTTATAGCTTTTACTAATCCCAATCTGTGTGAATGCTCACGTTTTACTGCAGAAATATTACTGTATTAGATTAAGGGGTTCTGCTCTGGAGATTGCGGGGGGTGCTATGTTCTATATGGTATAGGCACCATATTATCTCTCTAAAATCCCCAGGCTGCTGAATTCTGAAACATATCTGGTCCAAGGGTTTTGAATAAAAGAGCAGTTATGTCCCAGAACTTGAACATCCCCTCATCCTGGTTTTTCCAGGGACAGTTTCTCTTTACATCTGTTTAGAGGAAAGGTATAATTATTAATTAAGGCCCCATTCATGCTCAGAAGTGTTCCATTTTGGACAATAAATGATTGGTCACCATACTGACCATCGATGCATTCTGGGTAACGGAATGCTAATGGGCATCAGTAAGTTCCTTGTGAATTTCCATATGTACAACTTTGAAATAAATAAGCTTCCAGATTATATCTTGAAAGCCTAAAATAATGTAAAGCAGTGTTTATAAGAAATAATTTTTTAAATGTAAAAATACATATCCACTGCTTTCTTAGACGAATTCTCCATAGTATTTAAATATACACTTTTTTTTTTTAAGGGCAAATCATCATTTTCCTTATCGTAATTGCTTGTGTACCAGACTTTTTTTTACTAGGCTGCAAGCCCCCTCTCTGTTGCCCTTCACATTGTTTTTGATGCCTGGCATCCACAGTCAGGTCATAGTTTATTAACTTAGCATCAGTCTTTGCCGTACTCTTAGGCCCTGGGAACAGAGTGGTGAGCAGACAGAATTGGTCTTGGGCCTTATGGAGATTCTTGTCTAGGAAGGCAGACAGATTTGAGGCCTGGCCTCGCCTGCCAATGACGTGCTTTTGAAGCTAAGACTTCAACAGTGTGAGTCAGCCAGTGAAAGGCGATGCCCTTGAGGACGGCAGGTACAGAGGCCTTGGGCTGCCCTGCTGGCTGGAGGGTCAGGGAGTAAGGCCAGCAGAGGGAGGGGAAGCTGGAGCCAGTGTGGGTGACAACAGTGGGCTTTAAGCAGATCATGTTTATGCTTTTACGAGAGCGTTCTGGCTGCCTGGCAGATAGCAGACCGTGGTTGGGAGGTGGTGGGGAGCCGTCAGAATGGCTGCTTGGTGCCGGCTTTGCTGAAGGAAGGAATTGTTCTGGACCTGCTGGTTTCACTCTCTATTCTTACAGTGTTATAGTTACTCTCTTGGGAAACAGTAAATACGTGCTCTGCTTGTTACTTGGAGGCCAAAGTGGTTACTGAAATGATCAGCCAAGGGAGAGCAAGAAGAACTGCAGGTTATTCAGGCTTCCGTTTTCCCCAAGTTGAGGAAGAGTTGTAAATAAGAAACAAAAAGCAATAAAATAAAATTCAAAAATTAAAAAAAAAGAGGAATGTACCACAATGCTCACTGCAGCACTATTTATGATAGCCAGGACATGGAAGCCACCTAAGTGTCCATCAAGAGATGAATGGACAAAGATATGGTGCATATATACAATGGAGTATTACTCAGCCATAAAAACGAAATTGAGTTATTTGTAGTGAGGTGGATGGACCTAGAGTCTGTCCTACAGAGTGAAGTAAGTCAGAAAGAGAAAAACCAATACTGTATGCTAACGTGTATATATATGGAATCTAAAAAAAAATTAAAATGGTACTGATGAACCTAGTTGCAGGGCAGGAATAAAGATGTAGACATTGAGAGTGGACTTGAGGACATGGGGTGGGAGGGGGAAGCTGGGGCGAAGTGAGGGTAGCATCGACATATATACACTACTGAATGTAAAATAGCTAGTGGGAAGCAGCAGCGTAGCACAGGGAGATCAGCTCGGTGCTTTGCAATGACCTAGAGGGGTGGGATAGGGAGGGTGGGAGGGAGGGGATATGGGGACATATGTATGCATATGGATGATTCACTTTGTTGTACAACAGAAATTAACACAATATTGTGAAGCAATTATACTCCAATAAAGATCTGTTAAAAAAAGAAAGAAAGAAAAAAGAAACAAAAAGCAAAACCCTTACTCATGGTGGGCTTTTCTTGAGCCAAGTGTTGGAAAAGCTGTGGGATCCGGAACTATTGTCATGAAAGAAAATGAAACTATGCCAGGAATGCCAGCTTTGGGGGCTCTGGTGACAACTCAGACTGGCCTGAAATGCCCTGCAGAGAATCCTGTGGCGTGGGGCCTCTGAAGACTGAATATCTAAACCCTGCGTCACTGGCAGCCCAGGGACCGGTGCTTATGACTTCTTTCTTCCACTGCTAACTTAACCTACGAGGTGAAGCAGTGTCACTTGGAAGCCAACCTCATGTTTTAGAATCTAAGTAACTTCATGTAAATATTAGTTCAGAAGTTTAACTGGAGGTAAATCTTTGATGCTGAAATCTGAGAGCCTTCTCTAAAACATGCAGGCGGGGGACTTCCCTGGTGGCGCGGTGGTTAAGAATCCGCCTGCCGGTGCAGGGGCACACGGGTTCGAGCCCTGGTCCGGGAAGATCCCACATGCCGCGGAGCAACTAAGCCCGCGAGCCACAACTACTGAAGCCCGCGCGCCTAGAGCCCGTGCTCCGCAACAACAGAAGCCACCGCACGCACTGCAATGAAGAGTAGCCCCCACTCGCCGCAACTAGAGAAAGCTCACGCCCAGCAACAAAGACCCAATGCAGCCAAAAATAAACAAATTTATTTTAAAAGGTAAAATAAAATATGCAGGTGGGCTTTTGGGTCATCTCACTTTTTGTTTTCTACACACCCGACACTTTAAATGACTTGTGGACCGACCATCTTCCCCAGGAAATGAAGCTTCAAGGTTCCTTGTTCAGATCATTGTCACTTGATTGTGCGGCCCCTTATGGATGGACGGATAAAGTGATTGATGCGTGTACTTAATACAGTCGCCGTGCCTGGATTAAGAAAAAACTATCATCAGTTTAATTTAAGCACCACAGGGGGAATTTGCTAGAGTTTGTCGTATTTGCAGAAATGCTGTTGTTTCTCCCCCGGACGGTAAATCACTTGCATGCTTCACTATTGGCTTTCGTGCCAGGTCTTTTTCTTTGCAACTAGTTTTAAGACTTCTACGAAAGTTGCAAAAATATTTCTAAAGACTTTTTTTTTCTGGACCTCTGGAGAGTAACTTGCCAACCTGAAGTCCCATCACTCCTGAATCCTTGAGCGTGTCTGTCCTGCAGACAAGGGCACACTCCACGTGACCGTCAGAATCAGGCAATTGACATGAGGACCATCTAACCCACAGACCCCATTCAGGTTTGCCAGTTGTCTCGATAAGGTCCCTCGTAGCAAAAAAAATCCCATCCAGGCTGAGGTGTCATGCCGTTGTCACCTTTCCTTAACGTCCAGAATTTGACATTTTTGATGATTATAAGCCAGTTATCTCATAGAATGTCTTTCAGTTTGAGTTTGTTGGTGGTTTCCTCATGGTTAGATTCAGATGATGCATTTTCTGCAAGGATATTTCAGACGCGATGCTCTGTTCTTTTCGTTGCCTCCTCTCAGGTGGTGTATGTCATTGACTTGTTCCTTTATTGGTGATGTTCATTTGATTGTTTGAGTACGAAGGTATCTGTCAGGCTTCTCCATTGTAAAGTTACTCTTTTCCCCTTTGTAATAAAAAACATTTTGTGGGAGGTGCTTTGAATCTACGTAGGTGTCCTCTTCTCATCAACCTTTCACCCACTGGTTTTAACGTCCGTGATGTTTCTTAACCGAGTAATTACTACTTGGATCGCTGCCAGAGGCGCTCTTCTAGTCCCAGCGTCTTTCCGTGGCAGGCACCGCACCTTGTGGAAAAGCTTCCTCTTCTCCCTATTTAGTTTTTCCGTAGATCCCTATTTCGTTCAGTGGGCTATAACACAATTGTTTCATTATTTCGATGCTCAGATTGTCTCAGATTTGGCCAGTGGGAGCCCCTTCAGGTTGACTGCTATGTTCTTTTGATGTGTTCCCAGCATTCTTTGATCAGTTCCTTACTTTCTGGCCCCCAAGGTGGTTCAGGCTCATCTTTTGCTTTCCCTGCTCTAGCCCTGGAGTCAACCATTTTCCCAAGAAGCCCTGATTCCTTTTAGTGGAGACTGGTATTTAGAAACTAAGACTTGGACATTACACGTGCCCATCACCATTGGTGTATTGCTGTCCCCAGACCCTCTTCGTGGACAGCGTTAGGGAATATTTGTACCGTTTAGATGTATACTTACACATACACTCACTATTTACATCTATGGTTATTTCTGTATTTATGGAGGTATATGAAAAACCGTGAATTCAGTCCTATTCCAATGCAACACCCGGGGTTAGTCTCGTTTTCTTTCTGTATTTGAACTTCCTTCTCCCATAGTGCGAAACCTGGGTCCCATTATCCTTTATGTATTAGTTAATCTACTCAACTGCCTGAATGTTTCTGACCTCATGTTCCCACGGCTGCCCCACCTCACTTCCCTCTGTGGGTTCCTGTACTTTGGACTAGACTGCTGCCCTCCTGTACAGGAGCCCCTTCCTTCTGCTTGGGCCCTGAACCCCGCTCTGGGCTGCGCCTCCCTCCTGCATGCATCCCCACTGCCACACGTGGGCTTCAGCACTCCAGGCCTCCTCCCACCCACCGCGTTATGTCAATACTCCACGCGGGGTTGCTTCTGCCCTGCTTCCCTAATGTCTGCCATATTGAGTCTGTTAAGGCCGCCCTAAGTACCAACAAACTGGGTGGCTTCAACCACAGGAGTTTATTGTGTCACAGTTCTGTAGGCCACAAGTCCTAAGTCAAGGTGTCAGCAGGATTGGTTCTTTCTGGGGCTCTAAGCACAAATCTGCTCCATGGGGAGACGTTTCTCCTCGACTCTGATGGTTGCTGGCAATCCTTGACTTGTCGACGCATCACTCCAATCTTCAATCAGTCCAATCTCTGTCTCTGTCTTCATATCCCTTCTCCTCCGTCTGTGGGCCTTTGTCCAGATTGCCTCTTCTCGTAAGGACATCGGTCGTGTTGGATTTAGGGCCTGTCCTAAGGCAGAATGACCTCATTGTAGCTTGAGTACATCTACAGAGACCCTATTTCCACATGAGGTCACATTCACAGTTTCCAGGTAGACATAAATTGGGGGGAACACCGTTCCATGCATTGCCTCTGCTTTGCTCAGTTCCACCTGATGTGCTTTTGGACTAAATCGTTCATAAAGGGAGGGAGGGAGGAAAGAAGGGTAGAAGGAACTCTCAGTAGTTTTGCGAAGAATGTTCTCTGTTGCCATATTCTTATTTTCTGAGCTAAAATTAGGGCACTCTGCTGACATCAGGACTCTTGGAAAACGCAGGACTTGGAGAGAGCACAGGATAGCACTCCCTGTCATGTCGTGGGACTTTACAAGTCCCCACGGGGACTGCACCCCTCAAGATACCTTTGCTGGAAAGCATTGCAGCCCGTTACTCTAACTGTTCAGGAAGCTTGATATGGTGCTGCCTGGGGTTGGGGTGCCCCCTCCCTGACGCCCCCGTCCCCTAGCTGCCCAGTTCCAAGCAACAGTGTCTTGGGGTCCCTTGTCAGTCCCGTACTAGGCGGTGCTGCCGGCTGTCTCTGAAGAATCGCTGGAGCACTTGGGAAGGGTGAACCCTGACTGTCACCAGCACGCAGCCTGGGGAAGCCACCACCGCCCAGCTTGCCCTAGAAGTTTACTGCCCCGATGCTTGAAAACCGACCGCACTCCCTGCTTCTTTTCACTTATTACCTTGTATTATATTCTGAGCTATATTAACTTATATATTACTTATATAAGTATATATATAAATACATACATAGAATATATAATTATGTTTATTAACTATATCAACATATATATTCTGAGCATTTTCCCATGCCAATGAAATAAATAGTCTTCCATAGTTACAATATTCCATTATTTGAGTCTACCACATTTTATTTAACCATCTTCCTACTGTCTGATATTTGGGTCACCTTAAAATTTTTGCTACTGTAAATAATGCCCCATCAAACATCCTTGACCTTAAATATGTGTCTGCAGAAACTATTATTAAATATCCACTATTTTTTAAAACATCTTTATTGGAGTATAATTGCTTTACAATGGTGTGTTCATTTCTGCTTTATAATAAAGTGAATCAGCTATACATATACATACATCCCCATATCTCCTCCCTCTTGAGTCTCCCTCCCACCCTCCCTATCCCACCCCTCTAGGTGGTCACAAAGCACCGAGCTGATCTCCCTGCTATGCGGCTGCTTCCCACTAGCTACCTGTTTTACATTTGGTAGTGTATATATGTCCATGCCACTCTCTCTCTTCGTCCCAGCTTACCCTTCCCCCTCCCAGTGTCCTCAAGTCCATTCTCTAGTAGGTCTGTGTCCTTATTCCTGTCCTGCCCCTAGGTTCTTCATAACCTTTTTTTTTAGATTCCATATATATGTGTTAGCATACAGGATTTGTTTTTCTCTTTCTGACTTACTTCACTCTGTATGACGGACTCTAGGTCCATCCACCTCACTACAAATAACTCAATTTCGTTTCCTTTTATCGCTGAGTAATATTCCATTGTATATATGTGCCACATCTTTTTATCCATCCATCTGTCAATGGACACTTAGGTTGCTTCCATGTCCTGGCTACTGTAAATAGAGCTTCAGTGAACATTGTGGTACATGACTCTTTTTGAATTATGGTTTCCTCAGGGTATATGCCCAGTAGTGGGATTGCTGGGTCGTATGGTAGTTCTATTTTTAGTTTTTTTAAGGAACCTCCATACTGTTCTCCATAGTGGCTGTATCAGTTTACATTCCCACCAACAGTGCAAGAGGGTTCCCTTTTCTCCACACCCTCTCCAGCATTTGTTGTTTGTAGATTTTCTGATGATACCCATTCTAACTGGTGTGAGGTGATACCTCATTGTAGTTTTGATTTACATTTCTCTAATGATTAGTGATGTTGAGCATCCTTTCATGTGTTTGTTGGCAATCTGTGTATCTTCTTTGGAGAAATGTCTGTTTAGGTCTTCTGCCCATTTTTGGATTGGGTTGTTTGTTTTTTTGATATTGAGCTGCATGAGCTGCTTGTAAATTTTGGAGATTAGTCCTTTGTCAGTTGCTTCATTTGCAAATATTTTCTCCCATTCTGAGGGCGAGATAGTAGACTGGGCACTTCGCATGTCTTATTTAAGCATTGCCACAAACCCTAAGGAAATGATCCCCATTTTACAGATGAGAAAACCAAGGCATAAGGATCTTGGGTTCTGCTACCCTCTGCATTTGGTTCCTGAAGCATTGCCCTGGGGAGTGGCCTTAGGTACCGATGGAGATACTCCCAGACCTGGACGGCTCCTACAGGAGTGGAGATAGTGGCAGAGACTAAGGAATTTCTGAAGTTTTAGGGGAATAGCGCATCGATTTCTCATTTAAGGGCACAACTACCCAGTCCTTGTCTCACGTAAGGTATGGTGATAAAGAAGTGGCAGTAGCCACAGACTCACTCCTTGCCCAGCTGTGGTGGACACAGGAGTTGCCGAGGCCATCCCTAGTCTCCACCTACCTGTGGATGGCCGTGCTGTCCCAGAGTCACAGTAGCAGTCAGACCTCCAATGATGTCCTGCATCTTGGCCACCAAGTTAAATAAGGACAGTGCTGGGCCTCCCTGGTGGCGCAGTGGTTGAGAGTCCGCCTGCCGATGCAGGGGATACGGGTTCGTGCCCCGGTTTGGGAGGATCCCATATGCCGCGGAGCGGCTGGGCCCGTGAGTCATGGCCGCTGGGCCTGCGCATCCGGAGCCTGTGCTCCGCAACGGGAGAGGCCACAACAGTGAGAGGCCCGCATATCGCAAAAAGAAAAAAAAAAAAAAAAAAAAAAAAATAAGGACAGTGCTAGGCCCTGTGGAGATCTAATCACTTATTCAGAAGTTCCAGGTCCAATTAATTAGCTGAGTCAGACAAGATCGATTATCATTAATATCTAGATATTTCTTGGGGCTGTCATATCAGTGTGAACAAGATGATCCTTGTGGTAATAGTTGAATCTGCATTGGTCAGGGAAAGCTTTTTTGGAAGAGTAGATTTAAAACTGGCCCCTGAATTCCAAGAGAGAAGTGAGCTGGTGTAGAGCGTGTAGGACATGATGGCGCTGAGAGATTGAAGCTGGTTGGAGTGGAATTTGTAGACTGGGGGTTTGGCACTTTTCAGAGGTCCTGAAACTAAAAATGAGGGAGAAGAACAAAGGCCTCATAGGCAAGCGATTGCTCTTCATACACACGGAAGGGTGTGGAAATTGACAAATACCCATAATGCCTAGCACTTTATTGGTTTTCAGTACCTTACAAAAGAGTTCCTGTGAAATTAACTCTGAGATGGTGGACCATGGCTTCCATGGGGTTTATTTGTGTTCCTGAAATAGTTCTCCAGGTGAATCAGTAATAGGCAGAGCCGGGCAGGGTGCACTTTCCTCCTTGCCTGGTTTCCTAAGACCCCTCTAGGACCTAGGTGGCCAGTGTTGGGGCCAGGTGACCTTGTTTTATGGCAGAGGCAGAGACTAAAATGAAACAACTGGAGAATACACCCAGTGACTCACATTAAAAAAACAACAACTCTAATTCTTTCCTGTTGCTTCCTAAAGAGGAGATGGAGGTAAAGGGGTAGAGAGTGGGAAAATATTTTTATTTTGGAGTATGGGAATAGAGAAATACTGTTTTCCTAGTACCAATTACAAAAATAAAGCTCCAGCTGGACAGGATATGCAGTGCGTCTTGCTGATTTCCACCAGCCAGGAAGGTACTAAAAGGGGCAGGAAGTGTGCATTGAAGTGGGTGGACTGGTTAACTGGGTTGGGACGCTGCTTTCTATTCATTAGGCCCGGCGAGTGCAGCCTGAGCAGTGCTCCTGCCGGCAGGGATCCTGGGGCGGGTGCCGGGAGAGACTGGGAGGGCTTTCAATGCCTGTTTATGTGGTCCCCATTTTGGCCTCATAGTCCACAGGCTAAGTAAGGGCCTAAGACTCCTGTTTAAATATGAGCTCTACCACCTTCTGTGAGCTTGGACAAGTTACTTTACCGTATGTGCCTCAGTTTCTTCATCTATCACATGGGGATTTTAGTAGTACCTACCTTACAAGGTTGCTGTGAATCAAGTGAAGTAATACCCCTGGCCAGCTTAGAACTTGCCTAACACTTCAGCCTTGTTATCTAGTAATAGTGTCACGGTGGTGTGGCATGGGATACTCTGGGCAATCCCTGTTTTCCAGGGCTCGCAGGTCTAGGCGGGGATAAGGATGGCTCACACAGAAGCTCCCCAACTTAACATCACGCTGGCTTCCCAAAGTTAATTCAGCTTGCCGAGGGTGAGTCAGGCCTTTTCAAACTGGCCTGACTAAAAACTCAGAATAGCGCAGTGTCAGGTGGGTAACTTGCCTTTTCAGGAACCCCACAGGGGTGTCTTCTGAAGATACTTTGTTTTTACCTGACACTGGACAACTCACTGTGATTTGGAAAGACTAGAACCGGCCTTGAAACTGTGTGTCTATCTTTGGGAACAAATGGTTCCCCATTCACACCAGCCACATCTCGGGTGTTCGGTAGCAGTGTGTGGCCAGTGGCTACCTTGCTGAGCTGTGTGCGTATAGAATATGTGCAGTATCGCTGGATGGGGCTGGTCTGCATTTATTGGCTACCTGCTGGGTGCAGAGTGCAAGGCTAACTAGTTCTACATGTTAACATATGTAGCAGTGTTAACAGAGGTTTGTTTCAGTGGAGAAGGGCACGTAACATTGCAGCGAAGAATGTAAGGCAGCATAAGATGCATGTTAGAGGCAGTGTGTTTCATGGATTCAAGGGCAGTTGTGAATTGGCCAGGGTGGGCTTTGTGGAAGAGATGGCATTTGAACAGTCAGTAAAGGGGTGCCTGACTATTGCCAGGCAAGACCTTTCTCCTGAGCTCGGGCCTCAGATACCTAATTGCTCATCCAACATCTCTTGGGCTATCCCAAAGATATCTCAAATTCAGAAGACCTGAAACCAATCTCAGTATTTCTCCTCTCTTTTTTTTTGAAAATTGAAGTATAGTTGGTTTACAATATCATGTTAGTTTCAGGTGTACAGCAAAGTGATTCAGCTTACATATATATACTTTAAAAAAATTCTTTTCCATTGTAGGTTATTATAAGATATTGAATATAGTTCCTTGTGCTATACAGGAAATCCTTGTTGTTTATCTGTTTTATATACAGTGGTGTGTATATGTTTATCCCAAACTCCCAATTTATCTCCCCTCACCCCACTATCCCTTTGGTAACCATAAGTTTCTTTTCTGTGTCTGTGAGTCTATTTCTGATTTGTAAATAAGTTCACTTGTATCATTTTTTTAGATCCCATATAAGTGATATCATATGATATTTGTCCTTCTCTGTCTGACTTAATTCTCTCAGTATGAGCATCTCTAGGCCACTTGCAGCAACATGCATGGACCCAAAGATGATCATACAAAGTATTTCTCCTCCTCAGCCTTCCACATTCCCTGTTGCACAGTGGTCTGAAGAAGGACAAAAGGAGGTCACCGATAAGTGTGAAGAAGGAAGGGAGTCAGACATTCAGAAAGAAGAGTGGTGGCCTCTGTTTTTTTCCTCTGGAGCTGGAGACAAGATCGTTTGCTGGGATTAATGAGTGTGGAAGTGAGGTTGGAAAAATCTGAAAGTGCTCCCGTGGGGAACAGGAAGCACTGATGAGGGAGAAGCAAAAAAAAAAGAAAAAAAAAAGACCTGCAGAAAGCTCCGGAGAGGTGATAAACCATAAATCTATGATGGTATTATTATTATTTCGACTGGGTACTATTCAGCCCAGTCCTGAATTTTTGCCACCGGAGCAAACAAGAGGGAGAGACCCGTATGTAGTAAAGTGGTTGGGCACCTGTGTTTGGGAAGAGTGGGACCAGAGAGTGGACATACTAGGGAGAGGAAGCGGGGAAGTGGAGCCTGAAGGGCAGGGTTGGATCTTCTCTTGGAAAAGTGCACAGATGCACCGTGTGCCATATATTTCTAAGACTTACTCCCTGGGTGGAGAACTTCTGTTCTCTTTAGGCTGTGTTGAGAACTGTTTTCTAGAATGACCGTTGGCTCACCTGCAGTACTGAAAGCCAGAGATATTTTGGTGTCTTTCGAGCACACGTGTGGAGGCCATAAGTCAATTTCTCTGTCAGCTTATGGTTGTGATTCGGAGGCTAAATCATACTGTTTCAGGTACCAGGGTAGATTTTGTGGTCAGAGACAGGGAAATTTTTGTAAAGGAGCTATGGTAATGTCTTCTAAAAGGGTATAGAAAACATGCCTAATAAGAAAATTGTGGGTAGAATGGCAAATATGCAAAAACTATAGTTTGGATGATTCTCAGTATGGGAAACTGTTTCTGTGGTATTTAGAAGTATTTAGACTTTTAATTTCATATGCATTTATGTGCCATTCATGATGAAATCTATTCCCCATTGGCCTTCCTGTTTTCCCATGACTCAACTGGAGATATTCATGAAGCATACGAGAACTGGAAGGCCACTGGCTAATGGTACTAAATGGAAGTGATACCTACACTTAGCTGCATAACAGTTATCCTAGGATAATAAAAAAATAACTGATTCTTAAACCCTGGAGATTCTTATTCAGTAGTTCTAGGATGGGGCCTGGGAACTTTTTTTTTTATTATTATTATTTTTATTCCCCAGGTAATAACGCTGCACAGGCAGTTTTGGGATGCTGGTATAGGTGAAAAGAAAGTATAGCAAAGTATGCTTATGATATACTGAGCCATGCTGGGTTATGATATATTGAGCTATTTATAGCAATCCTGCCACATCATTCAAGGTTGGGTTCCTGGAAAATCCATATAATAAGGGAATTCATGGTTGAATTGCTTAAAACCTGAGAAACACTGGGCTAGAGACTAAAATACTTAAATGAATCTATGACATGTGTCTTTTTAACGTTCAATAAAGTAAAACAGTAAATGCATGAAATTATATCCATGATACAATGGATAGCATACAATTGATTTCCATTACTTACTAACTCTCCTGAAGTTTAACAGAACTTTAAAATTGGTTTTGCATTGGTGTGGATAATATTATGCTGAGAGGCAAGCTTTTTTCTGTGTCAAGCGCTCCATCCAAATGTTGAATGTCTTTCTGATTTCCTGACTGCTAATTGTTGACTTGGCCCTACGGTCCCACCAGAGTATGTAGAGTGATTTGAATATTGTAGGCAGAGAAGTATTAAGTATAGCCAAATGGGTAAGTCTCAAACCCCCTCCATAATGCACAGAGTCCTTTCATCTTAGCTCTGAACATGGTATTTTCATGCCAAGCACATGCTGTTGAACTTCTCTTGTACATTTCACTTCTGTCTCCTGGGAGTCAGTTAGCGCTGTAAGGGTTTGCCGCTTCTTCTCTTCTATATCCTTCTCTTCCGTTTTCTACTTTCCACCATGACCTCTGCCTCCCCCACCATCCACATGCTCACACACATCTGTACACACAGCTGGGAACCAGTCTAGCACAGTACGATGCTTTTTATACTTTTTTGGCCACAGTACCAATATAATAATATAAAATTGAAACAAAAGTTTAATGAAACAATGCTTACTCTTATTTGGGGAACTCTCATAGTTTCTATTCTGTAGTCTCATACATTAAAACTAAAGTGCTGCTCTTCATCCTGTAATTCAGATCTTAATCCAATAAATTGATTTCCTGACCCTCTAATGGGTTGCTACTGGATGTTTGGGGAAAAAAACTGCTTCAGAGGTTTCTGGCATATTCTTCCAGTCAGGAAGATCTGGATTTGAATCTTAGCTTTACCACTTGACAGCTCTGCATCTTGGGAAGTAGCTTCATTTCCTCATCTGTAGAGATGGAGATAAGATACTATACCTCGTATAGATTGTTTGAAGATGGAATGAAATAATGCATGAAAAGCATTGGTATCACATTCTTAGTAAGGTTCTGAGCCAATGTGACAGGGATAAAGAGAATCATGATGATGATAATGGTGGTGGTGGTGATATTCAGTCTTCAACTACAGCTTCCTCTCAATTCACATAATTTTGAACTGAAATTCTTATTTTTTCAAAAAGGTACACAAAAGTCAGTGTGGGGAGTGTAGGATGTTATGTAAGAGGAACTTATATTTTGGGAAGGATTACTGCATATTCAGGACAAATCACCACTAAAAATTGCTATTATATTCCTACAGATGTATTGCCACTTGTGCGTGTGTTTTTCTTTTCCTGTGTGTTCCCATAGCCACCATCCTGGACAGAGCTGTAGCTCTGGCTACTGGTTTCCTTGCCTCCATGCGTTCCTGCATGGAGTGCTGCTTGGTTCATGATGAAACGAGGCCATTCGGAACTTTTTAGTAGCCCCTGTAAACAAGCTGAGTATCTAGCTGGGCATTGGAGACCCTCCAGAAAGACCTGGGCTCCAATCTTGGTTCCCCATCTGGGGGCTTGTGTGACTTGGACACTTTTTTCTTTTTTTAAAGTTACCTTTTCAAGCTATACTTTTCCTCATCTCTAGAATGAGGATGATAATATTTAACTGAGTAGGGCTGTTGTGAGGCTTAGTGATGATATTTGTGAACTATCCAGTCTGTGCTTCTCACACGCTGGCTGGCTCTTATGAAGCTTCCCCCATGTTGGTACATGCATCAGTTGCTCTGCCCACATCAGCAAAGACATCTTCCTCAGTTCTGCTTTGGCCATAAATACCAGCCTTTACCTTGCCTGACTTGACTTGCAGCCTTTTCTCTGCCTACGTGATTCCTCCCTACCTTATAAGCTCTTCCTTTACCATAAAGCTTTCGCTTACGAACCCATCTAATAATGATTTATGAACGAGTTAACCTAGTTGGCAATTAATCGTATACTGCCTTCGGATCTCTATTGCAGTCTTTTATTATTATAATTATAGTATATTAGTTAGCTTTATATGATTTATGTCTCATGCCCCCAGATAATTTATTAATTCCTTGAGGGTAGGAATCCTGTCTTACACGTCTTTGAATCCTCTACAGCACTTAGCACAGTTCCTTGTAATAATATGTATTTAATAAATATTTGTTGGTACACCGGATGACTGGATACTGCAGACAGCACATCCACAGGAGGATAGGGTCCAGTGCTTAGAGTTGTGAGAGAAGGTTTAAGGGATGAAAATAGACTTGAGCTGGCTTTTGTTGGGAGGGTAACATTTATGTAGGTTGATACGAGGGGTGGCGCATGGCTGTGTGGGGAGAACTATTAGGTGACAGGAGCCTGCACAGGCATGTTTAAAACAAATGATGCAGCTGCAGAAGAGATGGCACTGAGCACTGCTGTGATTGGCTTCTGTGACACAGCCTCAAAGTTAGGCCCTGTGCTTAGCAACTTAGCTCTCATCCCTTTGCTTTCCCTCTTGCCCAGTTGTGGCTTATCTCCTGTGATGCTGTAACTGGGAACTGATGTGCTGTGGGGCTTCTGGTAGAAATTCTCTGCGTTTTCCTCTGAGTGAAGATGCCTTTATTTCCTCTTCGTTCTTGAAGGAAATTTTCACTGTATATAACATTTTAAAATAGCAATTATTTTCTTTGGGTGCTTTAAAGGCATCTTTCCATTGTCTTCTGTTTTCCATTGTTTCTGTTGAGTAGTCACTGTAAGCCTTCTGGGTTTTGTGTTTTTTGGTTTTTGAAGGTCATGAGCCTGTTTTTCCTCTGGCTGTTTTTAAGATTTTTCTCTATGTTTTTGGTTTTCATCAAGTGTACTACAGTATGCCTAGGTGTGGTTTTATTTATAGTTGCCAGTTTGGGGTCTGTAGTGAGTATTAAACCTGTGGTTAGGTGGTCATTGATCACTGTCTCTTCAAATTTTGCTCCTGCCTCATTCTTTCTCTTATCTTTGTGGAACTTCCAACTACCCATATTTAGACCTTTTTAGGTCTAAAATACAGTCTATGGATTTTATGGATTTTAGGTCTGTTTTTACACATTCCACTTTTTTGTCTCAGTGCTTCATTCTGTCTGTTTCATTCTGACCTCTCTTCTGGTTCACTACTTTTTCCCCTAGTGATGTCTAATCTATTGGTAAACCCATCCATCGAGTTCTTAATTTTAATTATTTATACTTCAGTTGTAGAATTTCTATTGTTTTATAGTTTCCAGTTCTCTGAAAAAATTTTCCATCTTGACTTTATTTCCTTGAATGTATTAGGCATAGCTGTTTTAAAGATTACATCTGGAAACATTTGGTAAGTGTATATTCATGATATCTGTATAAAATCTGTGTATGTATCCCTATTGGGTCATTTCTATTGTTCATTACTTCCCTTGGTTTTCTATTTTGTTGTCTTTTAGCCTTGTATTCCTAGCTGTATTGATTGAATGCTGGCCATTGTATCTGAAAAACAGCAGAGAGAATATGAATCTTAGGATAATGTTATCTTTCCTCAAGATATGATTTAAATTAACTTCTGGTAGTTCCAGATCATTTTAACTTGGTCAAGGATTGAGATTAATCAAAGCTGGGCTTTAGTCTTTGAGGTTAGTCTATTTCCATTTTGTTTTATCCCTTACAAAGCTTGCACGTTTGGAAAGGGGGAGGTTTCCAGGACTCCCTTTTCTTTAGCTTCAGTTCTTATCCCCCTAGTCACTGAATGTGTCAACAGCTCTGCTCAGCTTTGATGCCCTAAAGCCTCCTATCCTGGATTCAGCAGATGCCCCTAGGCTAGAAGAAGAGCTGCCCCAAACATCAGGCTTACCATCCTGGGTTTCTTTCTTCTCCCAGATCTTGCCCTTCTAATTCTTTACTACCATCTTAGTTCTCTGATGTTTCTAAACATATTTTTTAAAACACACTTTGTGGGACTTCCCTGGTGATGCAGTGGTTAAGAATCTGCCTGCCAATGCAGGGGACACGGGTTTGATCCCTGGTCTGGGAAGATCCCACATGCCGCGGAGCAGCTAAGCCCATGTGCCACAACTATTGAGCCTGCGCTCTAGAGTCCACGAGCCGCAATTACTGAGCCCATGTTCCACAACTGCTGTGGCCCGCATGCCTAGAGCCCGTGCTCCGCAACAAGAGAAGCCACTGTGATGAGAAGCCCGCACACCACGGTGAAGAGTAGCCCCCGCTCGCCTCAACTAGACAAAGCCCATGCACAGCAACAAAGACCCAATGCAGCTAAACAAAACAAAACAAAACAAAAAACACACACTTTGTTTAGGTTTCTTAGTTATTCACCAGGAGAGTTAGGTCTGAATTACCTACCATGCCATTACCAGAAGCAGCACCCTGTCAGCCAAGGATTTTATTATCTAAAATCTAGCAGAGATGTTTAGAAGTCTGTCATACAGAACACTAACATGATTTAAGTGGTATTTTAGGATGATTGATATGTCAGTGGTATGCAAAGCAGAGAGGGGTTGGGAATATCTCCATAAGTAGAACAGTTAAAAGACCATCATAACTGAATACTTCCTGAAGTGAGAGGAAGGCAGGCATTATGGTTTCTGAGTCTGGGGATTGCAGACAGACCTGAATGAGAGTCTGGGCTCCCCTACTGACCAGCAGGTTGCCTTTGGGCAGTTCCCCAACCTATCCCCTCATCTGAAATATGGATTAATAAAGTCCCTACCTCCTAGAGTTAAAAGAGAAGTGAGAAACTCACAGAAAACCCTGGTTTTCATGCCTGGCATATAGGAAGTGCTCAGTAAGTAGTAGCCATTGCTGTTACTATTCCAAGACCCAAACCTCAATTATTTAAGTTAGAATTCAAGATCACTGTTAATGACACTAATCAGGACCATAGTCAGCATTGTCAGCTTCATGGGGGATGCGATTTATGTCCTGTGTATCACAGTGAACAGCTCATGTGCCTTTATGCAGCAGCCCTGGTGCCAGTAATATTCGAAATACTTGCCAGGTACTGAATTGATTTGTAGCCAATGCCATGGTTTTGAAGATGATCCCAACCCGAAATCTCAAAGATGTAAGGATAGCTGATTTTCCAAAGTCAGGCTTGAGGGTAGAAGCTTCATATTTTAGGTTTATAGAACCATAAATTTAAGCATTTCACTTTTAAAAACAGCACAGTGTACAAGAAATGAAGCTTACAAAAAAGATAAATCAGATCATGAGCCTTCATGTTACAAATGGATTCCTAGAATCACAGATAACCTTAGAAATTATCTCTGTGAAACCTCTCCTTTTTCTAGATGATCAAAGTATCCACCAGAGAGATTGAGTGACTGGCCCAAGGACACACAGCGGTAATGACAAAGCCAGGACTGGAACACGAGCGTCCCAATTTCTGATGTATTTTGGTCCTCTTGGCAAAAATAGCACCTCTTTTTCTTCTCTACCGAGTTCCATGCCCTCTTCAGCTCTGTTCAAGCAACACTGGCCTGGGTGTTGCTGCCCATGGGAAACTTGCCTTAAAGAAGGAAGACCAATCTATCATCTTGAATTTCACTGATAGAAGCTAGAAAACACATGCCACGTAGGCATGAGTTTCTGGTGCTAGCTGCATGTAGAATTCTACCCTTCCTTTCTTTCACCAGAGGATGCATACTTGACCTCTGAAAGTCATGAGAAATCTATGTCAAATGGCAACCTTTTCATTCTGGGTTGTGTAGCAAGACCACTGGTAATTCATTACCTGTTCAGCGTGTTTGTGGCAGGGGACGGGGGAGCAGGCTATAAAATCAAGTAAGACAGAGGAAGTGCCTCCAGGTAAAAGGTTACCTTTCATTGTGTATCATCGGGGATGTCCTAGCTGTTAAAAACAGCAACACCATAGAGCCTGAAATAAGTGAAGCCCTTGATAATAGAGTTTTCCCTACTCGGATTAGATATTTGGTATATTTGCTTTTCCTAAAAATCTGCTTGTAATTAATGACAGCCCTGATGACTGACTTAGAACAGTTTTTACACGTGTGATTTCCAGTGTTTTGGCTAGGTGAGCGATAAATGTTGAGGTTTGGCTGAGCTGCATCCTTGTTAGAAACACACAGGATAGAAATAGGGGCTGGGCCAACGGGTAGATGATGCAGCCTGCCACACTGAGACTAGTAGAGGAGGCCTGTCTGCCAGGATGACCAGACTTTGTAGCGAGTCGCAGAGGAGCCAGGTGAGTCTGGAGCCTTGTTCCGCAGAGTGTGGTCCAAGGACCTAGGAGCTTGTTAGAAATAGAGAATCCCAGGGCTCACCAAAACCTGCTGAATCGAGATTTGTATGTGCGTTAATGTTGGTGAAGCACTGGTCTCGGTTTTGTAATCAGCTCTTATCTTTGCTGTCAACAACACTGATCATACAACACTGTTCATTGGTGTAAATCTCCAGTTTTCTCTTGAGTCTTGGGTTGATGACCAAAATCCTAGACATGATTTCCCAGGCCTGCAGGGTCAGCCTGTCTCTGGCATCATCCCTATTGCTGGTTGCCTTCTGCAGCTGGTCCTCCTGCCCCAGGACCTTTGCACTGCCTACCCTCCTCACCTTCCTTTACCTGTAGATGGGGTAGGAGCCCTGTTTTCTGACTCAATATCTTACCTTCTATACTGGTTTCCTAGGGTGGTCATAGCAAAGTACTGAAAACTGTGTGACTTCAAACAACAGAAATGTATTTTCTAACAGTTCTGGAAGCTGGAAGCACCAAATTGAAGTGTAGGGCTGTTCTCCCTCTCACATCTCTAGGGGAGGATCGTTCCTTGCCTATTCCAGCTTCTGGTGGTTTCAGGCAGTCCTTGGCTTGTGGCTGCATCACTCTGATCTCTGCTTCTGTCTTCACATGGCCCATCTGCCCTGTGTCTTTGTCTGCACATGATGTTCTCTCTGTGTGTGTCTGTATCCATATTTCCCTCTTCTTCTAAAGACGTTAGGCTCCTGTGAGCCTTTGGTCACAACATTTTCATCAACCCATTGATACATAATCTTGTTTTATGTGTGTCTCTGTTTAAAGGCTCCATATTTAATACGTATTGTAGATTCAGTAATGTTGAACTCAAAGCCAACAAACTGTGACTCATGGCTGAAGGAAGTTTATCTTACAGACATATTTTCTCCATAAGGCACATCACAGCTTGGAATGCTAGATCGCATTTCAGACGGACCACTCTCTGGGCCATTTTAAACGGCAAAATCACCAACAAACAGCAGGAAAATGTGAAAAATGTTGCACTAGATAGACTGTGAAAAGGATGCATATTTATAGTGTGAGAGCTGAAATAAGAAGGCAGAATGTCACCTGTTTGACCTTAGCTGGGAGCATGTGCATTGAATGACTCAAGTTTTTCACCTCTCTGTGCATGTCTGTGAGGGGCCAGGAAAACACCCTGAGGATTGATTTGGGTGTTATAAATATATTTAGTGAGTAAGTACGTTTGCAAAGATGGAATCCTTGCATAATGAAAATTGACTGTATCTCCCCACATAGGCTTTAGTTGTAAAGACAGAAAGCTTTTTGAACTATTTCAGGTGACTTTTTTTTCCAAATGGGTTGTCTGTGAAAAAAAATAGGGGAGGAGTATGTTATTATAATGACGGATTGGAAGCAGGGCCATGTTTCCGTGTTGCCGAGCTTAGGCAGGGCCGCAGGGTCCTGAGCCACAGCAGTCCTGCTTGTCGTCTTGTCCCCTCGGAAGCGCGTGTCGCTACGTAGCTACTCTTCCTACTGCCCTGACTTAGCTGCGCCCTTTCTGGGTCTTAAGATCTTCTCAAGAAGGAGGATCTGACCGGGTGGCCTGGGCAGAGCCCTTGCAGTGCTCACTCACCCAGTGCATCTAACGTGGACGGCTTTTCCTGACGCTCCCAGAACTCTCCATAACTCCTCTTACCATCCTGGACACGGGATGCTCCGTGGGCTGTGGGAGTTATCTTCTCCCCTGTCTCCCGCTAGACTGGGAGTCCCTGGATGGCAGGGACTGTCTTCTTTCTTCCTATTCCTGGAACATCACTCTTGATATATGATCTTTGAGTGGTGGGTGAAAGAGTGAGTGAGTGGAAGAAGCTGAGACCCACTCAGAGCAGCTGTGTTGGGGGCTCCCTGTGGCCGTTCCATGTCCTTTTGGACTGTCCCTGCAGTTCCTGTCACTCCTGAAGCCACCAGATGAGTGGACGGGGCCGGCCTGTAATGGTGACTGCACCTTGGCTGATCTTCAGAACTGGCCTGGTCCTTGTATTGCACTTCTCCGGGGGCGGGGGACAGCCGCATTTAGGCTTTGTAGGATTAGCCAAAGACCTACAAGAGGTAGAGTTCCTACTCCCAGCGAACTTACACTTTGGTTAGGAAGAGGGGCTGAGCACCGCTGAGAAGTTTACATTTAAGATAAGAGTTAGAGGGCTTCCCTGGTGGCGCAGTGGTTGAGAGTCCGCCTGCCGATGCAGCGGACGCGGGTTCGTGCCCCGGTCCGGGAAGATCCCACATGCCGCGGAGCGGCTGGGCCCGTGAGCCGTGGCCGCTGAGCCTGCGCGTCCGGAGCCTGTGCTCCGCAACGGGAGAGGCCACAACAGTGAGAGGCCCGCGTAAAACACACACACACACACACACACACACACACACGTTAGATAAGAAGAAAGACAACATTGATAGCTGCCCTGAAGCAATGTTTGATTTTCAAATGAGCAGTACAGGATCCCTGAGTATCGTGGAGCATGGAGGAGGCCGGATGCCTTCCGCTGGAGCGTCCGTGGAGGCCTCGTGGTGGAGGAGGGCGGAGGCTGCCTCTTGGAGGACGGCTGGGGGTTGGCAAGGCCGGGAAGGAGGAACAGAGAGGCAACGGCAGGCAGGCGGCGTCTGAGACAGCGGAAGTGCGGCAGAGGGCCGAGGGAAAGGCAGGGGCTGGAGTTTAGTTCTGGAATGGAGTGAGGCTCTGCAGGCAGAGGGCGGGGCCCCAGGGGGCGGCTAGCGGCGCTTGCCCTGTGGTGTGAGACCTTTGTGAGCTGGACGAGGAGGTTACTGAGACTTGGACCGTCTCAGCCTGAAGTCATCTGAATAGAATGTTCAGAGCTCGTTTTTGGAGGAGAAGATGGATAAAGGAAAGATGATGCAGCCAAGGGTTGAAAAGAGGACCGTGTCCCACGGTGCGCGAAGTCCTATGGAATGGATGCCTGGTCGCCATTGTCTCTGCTTTTGAATCCTGCATCGAATTTAAACTTCCGTGTGAACAGGCTGAAGACGAGTGATAGACGGCGCTGTGTCAGTGATCCCGCTCTGGGTGTATTTAGGTGGACAAGGGAAAGACTGTCGAGAAATGCGTCTGCAAGGAGGGGAGAGAGGTGCTGTGTGGGCTGGTGGAGGACAGGTGACCCCAGGTCAGAGGAGGCGGACGGCAGTGAGGAAAGACCCCTGAGGGAACACTCCAGAGAACAGATGCTTTCACGCCAGAGCGATGCTGAAGCCAGAGCTAGAGGCTGGTGCGCTCTGCAGGGAGACAGACCACATCAGGAGGGGTGGCCAGTGGGTGAAAGGCCTTGGAGCCGCGTGAATTGATTCCGTAAGCGCTTGGAAGTGCCCGTGCCGGGGCTTTGACGTGTGTCTGTAACCCAGATACCATCTCAAGGAATGACTCGGTTACTCTGTCCACCCTTGGCTCTTGGAAGGATAATACCCAAAGGTATTTGTCAGACCCTGGTCCCCTGAGCACCCGATACACTGAAGGTACCTGCCGTAAACACAGCCTAGCGTTAGGTGTCCGGGCCCTGTGACTGGCTGAGTTTCTGCGTCAAGGGACCCTCTCAGCTGAGAGCAGGGGTGGCCTGCACCACCGCCCCACCGAGACGGCCCCTGGGGAATGAGCAGCGCGCTCAAGCAGGGGCAGGGGGCTCTAGGGCAAAGCCCCTGATAAGCTCTCAGAGCCCCCCAGCCCCTATGTACACATAAGCTGTGCGGTTTTGAGGAAGAGGAAAATAGAAGAGGGTCAGGCAGGGGTGTCAGACTTCACGGAGCAGACATGACAGTGGGTAGCAGAAATGCCTGATGGTGTTGCTTCTCTTCTGCAGGAGGGCACCATGCCGGTGGAGAGGATGCGCATGCGCCCATGGCTAGAAGAACAGATCAACTCAAACACGATACCAGGGCTCAAGTGGCTTAACAAGGTAAGTGCGTGTGTGCGCGACTGCTTGTATGCGCATGGGTGTGTGTCTCTGTGTGAGAGAGATCCTTACTAAGCCGCTGCCTGTGGATCACCGCAAGTGAAACTGTTCTTCGTGTTCAAAAGAGTATGCTTATTGTTTACAAAAAACAACCAAGCGAAAAGGATCGTGAAAGTATGAAATTATCATACAAGGGAGACTTATCATCCTCTCAGACTGTAGCCTCGACCCCGAGGTAGGGCTCTGGTCTCGTGGATGACTGTTGATGGGAAGCTTCTTGCTGTATTTCTGTTCAGTAATTCTTACCCTTTTCCTTCTCTAGATTCCTTTCTTCCTTCTGGTTTTCAAGGATTAGAGGACATGGCAACTGTAGGGCTTTCTGTTGGGAATGGAGCATATTGATTTTCTTTTCAGTATTCTTTATGTAAAGAAAACTTTTGTTTTTGTCTTTAAAAAATGGTTTTATTTTTATCATGAAATCCTGTTTGTGTGCCTACCTGTCCTAAAAAAGCAGTATTCCATCATTTACACCCCCTATCTATACATAAATACTTCCTTACTTTTATCAACCTGAAAACTCTCAGTTTAGTTGCTCCTACCTCTCATGGGGGGATCAGGAAGACATTGGATGTAAAAATAAAGACCACCGGGCTTCCCTGGTGGGGCAGTGGTTGAGAGTCTGCCTGCCGATGCAGGGGACACGGGTTCGTGGCCCGGTCCGGGAAGATCCCACATGCCGCGGAGCGGCTGGGCCCGTGAGCCATGGCCGCTGAGCCTGCACGTCCGGAGCCTGTGCTCTGCAACGGGAGAGGCCACAACAGTGAAAGGCCCGCGTACCACACAAAAAAATTAAAAATAAAAATAAAAAAATAAAGATCATCTGAAAACATTTAGTTATAATCTAGAAAAGCAACGAATACATCGTGCTTTCTTTAAGATGGCCCAAGACAGACATTGCTCTCCCACTACCAGGAATATTGCAGTTCTTCTGAGCAAATGTCTTTTTCCTCTTCTGCCTTCCCCCTGCGTTTTTAATCTTAAGGACACGATGAATAATTTAGCAGGTCAGCCTTTACCTTTGTATCACGTGCTTCAGAGCTTAGAGCCAGATTGTGGCCGCTCCTAACAAGTGTACAAAATATTGCAGCATAATTTTTTTTTTACTAATATTACTCCTTGCTTCATTTTATTTTTTCAGATATCTCTCAAACCTTATCTCTTTTTGTTCTTTTCCCCTCATTTACCTATTTTTTCACTTATTTTAAGTGTAACAGTGTATGTATTTGAATGTATCTGAGTCCCTTCTGAAACAAGATGGAGTAGAAATAAACAGAAATACTTTTAAATAAAGCATATGCTCACTTCACCTGACCTGTCATGTATTTTAAAGTCTAATGGCAAACAATATATTTTTCTAGGCTTGCAATGTCTGTAGTGTTTTAGGTTTATATCCTGAAGGGGCTTTGTAATTAGCCTGTTGCAAAGAAACAAACGAGAAATCAGGTTGCCCCTTGTCCTGCTGGGTTAGCAGGGGCGCAGGCAGAGGTGTCAGTAGAGGGGAGATGACAGTCAAAGGAGAGTTGAAGAGACATAGGGTCCTCAAAAACAAGAATAGGGGCTTCCCTGGTGGCGCAGTGGTTGAGAGTCTGCCTGCCGATGCAGGGGACACAGGTTCGTGCCCCGGTCCGGGAAGATCCCACATGCCGCGGAGCGGCTGGGCCCGTGAGCCATGGCTGCTGAGCCTGCGCTCTGCAACGGGAGAGGCCACAACAGTGAGAGGCCCGCGTACCGCAAAAAGAAAAAAAAAAAAAAAAAAAAAAGAACGAGAATAACGATAGTGATGATGATCATAATAAAAGTAATTTATGAAGTACAGGCTCTCCTCTATGCAAGATTGTGCATTCACTCCCATAACCCCCACTATGGGGTAGATGCTGTTATTTTTTCCATTTTGCGGACAAGGAAACCAAGGCTTGTAGGTTTAGTAGGATTCTATTTTGAAGAACAAAGTAACATTGCCTGTTGTTGACTTAGGGTGTGAAATTAAAGCAGATGTTGCTGATTTCCGAAGAGCAGTAAGCTTGGTCTTGCTGTTTCTTTTTGTAAAACCCACCCACCCGTTTTGGCTGGCTTGACGCAGTGGCACACTTACAGTGTCTGCGTCTCCTGCACCCGGTGGGTGCTTGATGTGCTACAGTTTGTTGTTCTCTGTAGGAGGTTGAATGGTGGCCCCTCAAAAGATAGGTCCACATCCCGACCCCCAGAACTTGTGGATGGGAACTTATTTGGAAAAAAGAGTCTTGGCAGGTGTCATTAACGTAAGGATGGGCAGATGAGATCATCCTGGATTATCCCGCTGGGCCAAGCCAATGACAAGACACAGAAGAGGAGAAACACATCCACGGAAGAGGAGGCGGAGACTGGAGTGATGCCGCCACAAGCCAAGAACACTTAGAACCACCGGAAGCTGGAAGAGGCGAGGGAGGATTCTCCTCGGAGCCTTTGAAGGCAGTGCAGTCCTGCTGCCTTCTTGGTTTTGGATTGCTGGCCTCCAGAACTGTGATAGAATCCGTTTCTGTGGTGGTAAGCCACCCAGAGGGTGGCAGTTTGTTACGACGGCTGTAGGAAACTTACACATGCTCGCAGGGTAGCTTCCTCACCAGTACTCTCCACTGAGACACCTTTTCCTCCGGTCACTGTGCCCGTGTTTTTCGGATAGAGGACCAGAAAGTGAATGGATGCCTCTTGGCGCAAGTGAGCACGTGACCCCTCTCCGGCTCCTGGCTCGTGAGTTCCCTTCCCTGGTACAGAGGGACAGGAGACCGTCCCCTTGTCCTCTGCTGGGCTGGGTGTGGGCCAGGCTGAAGGAAGGAGGGTGTGCTGTGGCTACAGCACACGGCACCTCTCAGGGCGGCGCTGTCCCAGGAGCTTGTGGGCTGCCTGAGCGCCCAACGCAGACAGAGCCGTGCCTGTCCCTGTAGACCTCAAGTGGCCTCAGGGCATTTCCTCTCCGTACCCACACCTCCCCAGGGCATCTATTTATAGGTTTCTGCCAACTTAGGCTGGCTGGCATTCGTCTGTCCACATAAATGTTTCACTCAGACCCTACTGTTATTTCCTGCCCATTCATAAGCCTAAGAATCCCTGTTCGTGTGTTGAGTGGTTTGAGGCCATTCCAAATTCTCTTCTCCCACTGGAGCCTGTTGTGACTCCTGGAAAAGCTGTGCTGTCTGCGGCGCTTTGTCATTCACTTGCGCCTTAGCTGCGTTCCGAGTGTCGGTCCTCAGGGTGAGGCACTCCAGGCTGGCCGTGCCAGAGGGCGGGCACCAGGGCTGCCCTGATGGTTGCTGCGAGCGCAGTGCCAGGCCTCGTGCCTGACACCCAGGAGGTCACATCGTGCTGAGAATGAATGGACGAATCATGGGCACTTGCAGGGGAGAAACATCAGTGACTCTGTTTTTGTTGTTAAGATAATTAGACTTAAGAACACTGGGTTGGCAGCTGTCACGTGCCTCTCAGATGGGGACACCGTCAAACCCAGTGCATTCTTAGTAAGAAACAAATAGGTGGTTAATTAATGCCTTAAATTTGTTTCCACCTGCTCCTTTCAGTACATGAGGGGTGGAGGGTGATGGAACGGGTCCTCTGGGTTCCTCTGGAGGAACGGTGAGGAAGTTTGGCAAAGCAATATTATAACTAGTTCTTGAAAGGGGTGGTCGTGGCTTGGGCCAGTTACTTTTTATTATGAATATTTGCAAACAGACATAGTGTGCTTGAATGATCTAATGACTCGGAAGAACAGTGCAGTAAATTCCCGTCTAGATTTAAAACTCACATCGAGATTGAACAGTCATTAACATTTAAAACGGATCTGTGGCGTGTGTGGTAAAGCAGCTCCCTGACCCTGTACATCTGTAAGATCCAAGAACGTTTCTTTTTCTTTTTTTTTTTACATCTTTATTGGAGTATAATTGCTTAACAATGGTGTTTTAGTTTCTGCTTTATAACAAAGTGAATCAGTTATACATATACATATGTTCCCATATCCCCTCCCTCTTGCGTCTCCCTTCCACCCTTCCTATCCCACCCCTCCAGGCGGTCACAAAGCACCGAGCTGATCTCCCTGTGCTATGGGGCTGCTTCCCACTAGCTATCTATTTTACGTTTGGTAGTGTGTATATGTCCATGCCTCTCTTTAGCTTTGTCACAGCTTACCCTTCCCCCTCCCCATATCCTCAAGTCCATTCTCTAGTAGGTCTGTGTCTTTATTCCTGTCTTAGCCCTAGGTTCCAAGAACGTTTCTTATAGAGCCACAATACCACTATCAATTAGGTAATTGTAAATTAATCGTAGGTAATCGTCACTTAAAATGCCATTACTGCCCTGTTCATATTCAGAATGCCTTGAGTATTCCCCAGATATTTTTTTACAATTGATTTGTTCAATCAGCATCCAAAGAATGCGCGCAGGTTGTGTTTGGTTCCTGACTATGAGCTGTGCGCTCTCCCTTTTTTCCGTCTCTCCATTGGCTTGTTGAAGAGACCACCTTGGTTCTGGATTTGTCCTCATGCTTGCTTGTGGTTTCCCTGGGCTGTTTCTTGAGGAAGGAAGGAGGTGGCCACATTCAGGTTCACCGTTTTTCTCGTCGCTCCGATTGATTCCCACCTTGGTTTGTTTGGTTTTGTTTTGTTTAATTATTTTATTTATTTGTGGCTGTGTTGGGTCATCGTTGCTGCACGTGGGCTTTCTCTAGTTGCGGCGAGCAGGGGCTACTCTTCAATGTGGTGCGCGGGCTTCTCATTACGGTGGCTTCTCTTGTTGTGGAGCACAGGCTCTAGGTGTGCGGGCTTCAGTAGTTGTGGCATGCGGGCTTCAGTAGTTGTGGCTCGTGGGCTCAGTAGTTGCGGCTCACAGGCTTAGTTGCTCCGCAGCATGTGGGATCTTCCCGGACCAGGGCTGCATGTCCCCTGCATTGGCAGGTGGATTTTTAACCACTGCGCCACCAGGGACGTCCCCCAACCCCGGTTATTGACGTTCTTATTTCTCACCGGAGATCTGCCTGGACCAGGACCAAGGCCCCTCCCCAAGCCTGGGAGATCATCAGGTAGCTCTCGACCTTTTCCTGCTCTGCCCTTTGAGAGCAGGCTTGTGCTTGTGTAAATATCAGGCCATCTCGGAACAAAGTAAGAAGTCCAAACAAAAATAGCAAACAACATTGGAACATCTTCTAAATATTGGGGGAGTGAAGAGGCACACGGAGATAAGAGGACTAGTTTCCGCTTGGGGCCAAGCTATATTTGCTCTGCTTTGCTCAAGATATCTCGTCTTCTCAACTCGAGCCTGGCTTCTCTCTCCTGCCTGCAGGTGGGCAGAGGTCTCTATGTATCTAAACATGAGTAGCTCCGCTACTGCATTTAGTCCTTCCGTGCACGCTGTGTGTAGACACCACGGGTGGGGACCCGGCGCTTGGGATTCTGATGGCACAGCCTGATGTCACATAGTCTACACAGAGCAACGCCCTCCCTGTCCCATAGAACCAGAATGTTTACTGGTCAGAATCTCTTTCAGGTTTAAAATGAGTTTTGCCATCTTTATCTTTCAACATAGTTTTGCAATTTGAAAAACTAGTTAAAAGGTACATGTAGTTTTTTAAAAAAACTTACCATTTTAAAATGTGCAATTCAGTGGCATTCCGTACATTCACAATATTATGTAGCCGTCACCACCAGAACTTTTTCATCACCTCAGAGGGAAGCACTGTACCATGAAGTAGTCACTCCCCATTCTCCCTTCCCTGGTTCGTGGCAACCACTGATCTGCTGTCTGTCTCTTTGGATTTGCCCTTTCTGGATATTTCGTATAAATGGACTCATTCAACATGTGGCCTTTGGTGGAAGGCGTCTTTCCCTTAGCACAGTGCTTTAAAGGTTCATCCCTATTGTAGCACGTATCAGACTGCGTTCCTTTTTGTGGCTGAATAATATTCCATTTTATGCATGTAGAACACGTTCTTTATCTGTTCCATCAGTGGGTGGACACTTGGGTTGTTTCAGTCTTTTGACTATAGTGAGTAGTGCTTCTATGAACATTCATGTATAAATGTTTGCATGGACAGCCGTTTGTAATTCTTGGAGTGAAATTACTGGATCATGTGGTACTTTGTGTTTAATTTTTTGAGGAACAGCCAAGCTGATTTCCAGAATGGCTGCGCCATTTTACATCCCCACCAGCAGTGTGTGAGGGTTCCAGTTTCTCCACATCCTCACCAGCACTTACTATTTTCTGTTTATTTTTTTAAAAAATTCTAGCCATCCTAGAGGATATGAAATGGTATCTTATTGCTGTTTTGATTTGCATTTGCCTGATGATTAGTGATGTTGAGCATCTTTTCATGTGCTCATTGGCCATTTATTTATCTTCTTTGGAAAAAGGTCTGTTCACGTCCTTTGCCCATTTAAAGAGGATCCATGATGGATAATTGCTAGGTTCAGTCATTACTTTTGTGGTTTCATGGATTGAGCATGGCTTCTGGGAAACTAGTTTTGGGAGGGGTGTGTGTGTGTGTGTGTGTGTGCGCGCCTGCAAACACGCAAATGCTTGAAAAGATCTACTTATAAAATCAACTTTGTGTCTTAGGAGATAAGATTTCAGATTGTGTCACCCCAGATCTCCTTTGTCCTAGAAGAAAGTACAAGAGCAGATTCTTTAAGGATCTATATCTTTAAGCATAAACCTTTAGATTCTGGTTGTGTAGTTCAGGAAAAGTTCTTTCTCTGAGATAAATTCATTTGCATGTTTCTCGCTTTCATGTGAACGTCAGAAGCTGCATTAAATGATTTTGCCCTCTTTTCATCTACAGTAAGAAATAAAGTTTCACTGAGCCCTCTTCTGATCACTGCCCTTTTGAATCTGGCCAACCTGAAACCCTGCCCTCTCTCCGTGGATGATACAGCATGAACAAGGAGGGATTTATGAAAAATCTCTCGCTTTCAGTTCTTCTTTACTGACCAAGTTTTAAATACATAGAATTTTCCCTTTTAACAGTTCTGGGGAGATCTCAAATGTTCTAACATATTTTTAGTTCAGGCTTTGCAATATGTTCTGTGGGGAGGGCCAAGTCCCTTTTGGGTCGGTGGGGACCGTTTGTATCTTTCATTGTGTGAGACCAAAGTGGTGGAAAATCCCTACTGACATTTTCTTTCCTGCTCCAGTGTAGAGATCCGCATACCTAGAAATTATCAGACCTACCTTAAGAGCTTAAAAAAATATGGTTTTCCTGGGTTTTAATCTCCATGGAGTCCAAGTCAACAGATCTGTTGTAGGACCGGAAATCTTCTAAATCTAAACCCTGGGAGACAATGGGTGATATGAATAAGTGACTGAATATGGGATTACACGGCCTCGGTTTCGAATTTAGATACTTACTACTACAAGTTCCTTGGCTAGAAAATTTAATTCTGTTTCTCAGTTTCCTCAACTGTAAAGCGGAAAAAATAACATACACGCAGCTTGTTAGGGTGTTGCGAAAACCAAACCTGAGACCATGTGAACGTGCCAAATGAACCAAGTTTCACATAAGTAGTTTTACTACAAGTGTGACTTTGTTTCCAAAGCACTGGTTTCCAATCATATGTTTGCCAGGATTGATTTAAGAAATTTTGAGTTACGTCTTGGGATATAAGAGAGATGGAGAGGGTCTGCTATAAGAACTGAACTCGAGGGACTTTTCTCCAGAAAAGGAGTATCATCTTCGTATAATTGGTACATCTTTGTTTGTATTTATTGCTATTTCATGCAGGGTAGTAGACACATAGGGATTAGAACAAAATCTTTTATTTCTGTTGGCTGCGTGAGCAAATTGAGATAATTAGTCTCTGTGACAATGGCCTCAGACACCCCCAACTTCCCTTTAGCAGCAAAACGAGTGTTCATTTGGAGAGTTGCCTAATTTTTAATTTACCTAAGGCAGAAGGAGTTCCTCTTTACCAAGTGATGGGAGTAGATCATAAGACTAAGCATTAGAAATTTCAGTAAGTGACCAGTTACCTGTGTTCCTATAAAGGAAAGGAGGCACATTGGCATTTCCCAAATCATCACCGTTGACCTTGGAATTTATTTTTATCCTACCAGACTCCACTTGCCTCTCAGTCTCACCTGGTAGACTGTCAAGGTTTGGGGCCTAGTGGGGAAGTGGGTTTGGTTTACAGTAGATACTCAGCAAACCCAGTGATACTTAACAGGGAATCTTACTAGCTAGAACTAGGTATAATCCTCTGCAGTGGTGGCCTGAAACCCAGGGCTGCAGTGCTTATTTACATTTTTTTTTTTTTTCAGGAAAAGAAGATTTTTCAGATCCCCTGGATGCATGCAGCTAGACACGGGTGGGATGTGGAAAAAGATGCACCGCTCTTTAGAAACTGGGCCATCCATACAGGTATTAACCCCACATTGTTTATAGAGCCTGGCACTGTTGCTTTTTTGTGGTAGTTTTCATGCCTTTAGGTATAAGTGACAAATTAAATTGCAAAATATTTAAAGTGTACCTTGTTTTTTGGTGACAATGTTTTAAGTTCTACTCTCTTGGCAAATTTCAGTTACACTGTAGACTGTTAGCTATGGTTTATTTTTACTACATATATAAAATCTCCTGGCTTATGACTTCATGAAAATAGCTCTGATAAACCTGGGACTTGTTCCCAGGCACATCTAGGACACGTGGGGTACAGCCTGCATCACTCAGAAGTGATGCTCGGGCTTCCCTGGTGGCGCAGTGGTTAAGAATCCGCCTGCTAATGCAGGAGACGCGGGTTCGAGCCCTGACCCGGGAAGATCCCACATGCTGTGGAGCAGCTAAGCCCGTGTGCCACAACTACTGAGCCTGCGCTCTAGAGCCCGCGAGCCACAACTGCTGAAGCCTGCACGCCTAGAGCCCGTGCTCTGCAACAAGAGAAGACAGCGCAATGAGAAGCCTGCGCACCACAACCAAGAGTAGCCCCTGCTCGCCACAACTAGAGAAAGCCTGTGTGCAGCAACAAAGACCCAATGCAGCCACAAACAAACAAACAAATAAATAAATAAATTTATTTTTTTAAAAAAGAAGTGATGCTCAACCCATTCCGTAGAAAACTTAGTCCTTAAATTTCCTGTAAATGTGGTTTTCTGATGAAGTTCCCCAGGTGTGTACCAGGAGAATATAGAACTTATTTGTTTGCGTCGTATAAACTTTGGTCAAATTTATCTCCCCCAAAGGTAGTCAAGATTATATTTATTTATAACAAAATTTAACTAGTGAGCTCTTTGCAGGAACGGACTTTTACTTAATGTTTGAGAGTCAGATGAAAAAGAGACCTTCCAGTTGCCTGTGCTTGTCGGTCTACTGGCCTCCTAGCTTTGTCTTTCCCTTACCTTGGTTCTCCGTTCTTCTACCATTATAATTTTCTCTCAAGCTATTTCGTAGAGCCAGGGTGACCAGTTTGTCCCAGTTTGCCTGGAACTGTCGGGTTTTAAAACAAAAATTCCTGCATCCCGAGAACCTTCTCAGCCCCAAATAAACCAGGAGGTTTGCTCACTGTAGGTGTGGCCTAGAATTAAAAGGGTTCTCTATACTACCTGCCAGCAATCCTGTTTCCAGAAATTTTTACTCTAGAAATAATTTTTCCCCTCTTTTTCTTAACCTTAATTCTTTCAACTATTTTGTTAGGAAAGCATCAACCCGGAGTAGATAAACCTGATCCAAAAACATGGAAGGCGAATTTCCGATGTGCCATGAACTCTTTGCCTGACATTGAAGAAGTCAAGGATAAAAGCATAAAGAAAGGAAACAATGCCTTCAGAGTCTACCGAATGTTGCCTTTATCTGAACGACCTTCTAAGAAAGGTAGATAAAGATATTTACTGACTAAAACAATGATGGCTTAATATACCTTATAGTGCCTTTGTGATTTCTTTATTTCCACATCTGTAGTCACAGCAAGGGTACAACCCTTGTTCCCGTTGTGGATGATAATTCTGCTCTTACCCGGCCGGGGAGAATGACTCTCAGGGCCCCCAAAAGCAGTAAAAGAAGCATTTGGGATCTTGGCCATGTACAGATTAAAGCACTAAGTTCATTGAGAGTTTCAGAAAGAATTTAACTTAGGGAAAATGCCTCTCTGTTCTTCATGAATTAATCCAGAACTATTTTTGTTGCCACAGGAAAGAAACCAAAGACAGAAAAAGAAGACAGAGTGAAGCACATCAAGGTAATCTTTGTTTAGAGAGGAGGCCAAAGTTGTGATCTTACTAATGATTCATCTTCTGTCTCATAAAAATAAGTGATGTGATCTCTGTGAAGTATTTAATCTTGCTTCTTTTGCTGTTGTGTTTCATGTGCTTTACACGTCTCCTCTTTGGCATGTACCCACTTGTAGACTCAAGTACACACATCCCCTGCTTCATCCAACTTCCCTGAGCAATTTATGAATGAACTCACAAATCCATGCTGAGCCTGACAGTCTCAAGCCTCCATCTGGTCCCTGCAACTGTTGCCAGCATGTCACTTAGTTCCAGCTAAGCTCCAGCAACCAGCTACTATCTGATAATATTAAGTATATTTTCAGGCCATTAAATATTTTTAAAAGTATATTAAATAGTATATACTTACATTAGAATGTATTACTTATATTTATATATATGTATTGTGTTGGCCAACTTTTTGGCCAACCCAGTATGTATGTATGAATGTATGTATGTATGTATGTATGTATGCATATATTCCATGACAAGCCATTAGTTTGGGGACACAGAGGTCTGTTCAAGTCCTCTATTCGTGTGGATCTCAATAGTTTTTTTCCTGCTCCACTATAGAACCAGCTTTCATAACTTCCAAAAGTTGTCCGTAGGGATGCGTCTGTGTGTGTGAGCTTTTCAGTGGGCTGTGTAGTCTGAAATCCACTGCAGTGTGAGGGTCTTTGTGTGTAGATTAGGTGGCCCTTGTTCAATAGCCAGAGAACTGCCAAATATCCCATGCAAAATCGAGGGTGAGCTCAAGTTGCTAAGCAAAGAGCAGGCACTACAGTCCAGACTGACAGACCATCAGAGAGAAGATTGTCTGTTTCACCGTGCCCTGTTTGCAGATGAAGAAACAGAGGCTCAAGAGAGTTGAGTGACATGGACCCAAGGGCAGTGGAACATGTGGCCAAGTTCACATGGTTATTTAGAACTGAACTTAAAAGGGATGCCAAGCATTCTGGTTTCTACTCCTAGAATAACTCTTGAAGGAAAAACCAAATTGCCCAGACAGCACAATGTTTAAAAGCAAGCCACTTAGTCAAAATAATCAGAAAAAATACCAAAAAAATGTACTTCAGTTTGACTTGTGAAGGTAGAGGGAAAACTTAGGTAAATTGTTAAAGTTTCAGACACATTTACTCCTGCAATGGAAAATAAATTTTTTAGCTAGAGTGTTTTAGCAGTGAGACCTCCAGTTTCCACTTCCAGTATTTTTAGTTGGTGACTTATTTTAAATATAGCATAGTATAGGCCTCATTTTGTTATAACTTTTTATTCTGGAAAAACTTTATACACAGGAAGGAGGCAAGTGGGTCAAACGTACTTCATAGACCGTCACCCCGATTTCAGCATTAATCAGCTCGTGGCCATTTTATTTCATTAGTACCTCCCTCCACTTCATACATCCAGTATGAAACTGCAGATGTTCAACCATTTTTGACTTACAAAAACAATTTCATATGGTTCAGCCCAATATTTTAAAGCAGATTCCAAACATCTTATTTCTTTCATGACTACGTCAGTATATATCTTTAAAAAATAGACACTCTTTAGAAATAACACAGTATCATTATTGCATCTGAAAAAATTAACAGTAGTTCCTCAAAAACATCAAATATCCAGTCAGTGTTCAAATTTCCAATTTGTCTCATAAGTGTCATAATTTTGATACAGTCTGTTTACTTGAATCAAGATCTGTGTAAGGTCCACATGTTGTGATTTTTGGATATGTCTCTTAGGTTTTTTTAACCTATAGGTTTCCCCTAGATTACTTTAAAAAAATTTATTTTTTTCTTAGAATGAAAAAAACCCTGTTACTTGTTGTATCAAGTTCCCCACAGTTTGGATTTTTTTAGGGCCTACATTCTGATTATTGTTGTTTAGTCAGAAAAGTGTAACTCCCACAAATATGTGATTTTGAAGAATCTGCTATAAAATCTCAAGTACAACTATATCATATTTGCTACTAGTTTCACAGCATCTAGCTCAGTGCCTGGTACAGAACAGATAATTAATACATATATAATCACTGAATAGATGAATGAGTATTTGTTGACAAAATAGATGCATAAATAAATGTAATGTATGGGGAGGAGGGAGTGGGGGGTTTAGAATGCAGATTGAATTTCACAATCTCAGTTAATGGAGAAGTGAAAATGGAGTAACAGACGTTCACTTTTCAACCAGCTTTGCTCAAACATAGCCACCAGACTTCACTGAATATCAGATGCCAGCGATTGGAAGATGCACCATTATTTTATGTATCTGTAAGCAAGAAAAAACTGCTTGCAGTGAAATCATGACATAGAATTGATTATAGAAGGCACGTCCCATTTCAGGGGTGTGGAAATGTGAGGAATGTGCACCTTAGAATTGATGACACATGGTGTTCTTGTAAGTAAAGGACATCTGCAGTCACATCACCGATGGCAGTGTCTTCCATGTGGCCAGGCCCCCCACTGACCCAGGGAAGCAAGTGAGAGATTTCCTCTTAGGTGCAGCCACGTGGGTCCCAAGAGAGTACAGTGAGAAATCCTCCTGTGATGTAGACATGGTCAGTATCCAAAACATGGCCCTCATAGAGACGTTGTTCCTTCAGCAGAAGGCAGGTGATTCATCAGAAATAAGAGCAGCCTAACTTTTGAATTTAAATCTACTCGCATCTGTCCTGTGACAAAGCCTCGGGACGTGGATAAGGCGAGCCGGCTCCCGCAGTTCTGTGGTTCATGACTGCGTAGTGTTAATGTTTCTGTAGAGCGGTTCAAAGTTAATTCTCTAGGTTGTCTGGAATTATATATATAAAGGACCTTATCCTTACTGAGCTATTAATACATGACTTTTTATTGTTTGTCAAACACCTAAGCTCTGAGTTTTCTGTTCTGTGTGTATATATATATATATATATGTATGCAACTGGATAGACTAGGTTGGTTTCTTCCGCAGAGAAAATTTGCCTTGTATGTAGTAACTAGGTATGAAAATTTGCTGTTAAACAAGCTCTTCCCAATCTTCCTTTAATTCGAGTTGAATTTTTTTAAGATACCTGAAGAAATCCTAGTCTTTTTTTAATTATTTTTTTTTTATTCGAGTAGAGTTGATCAAGTTGAGGTTTTAACTAGCAAAGGACGTTCAGAACATGCAGGCCCACTGTCAGAATATTTCTTGGGCTATTCAGGCAATTTATCTCCGTGCTCTTTGTCTCCTCCCTAAATAACTTCCCTGAAACTGGGAGACCCAAGGCTCATTGACCATGTAATATGTGCAGAAATGCTGCCCCTGTATCCCCTGATGTTCTCTTTGGGAGTATATGCTGTGCACTCAGTGAGCCATCTTTTACTTGAACTAAGCCCTGCCTGCGTGGAGGGAACTGGCTGTCTAAGGAAGTAAGAGTAAGAAACACAGTCGTGAGCAGTGCGAGACGGGACATCATCAGAGCATATTGGTGTTTCAGAAAATGTCACAAGGCCAAGATCAGTAAGGATAGAGGTGGATAAAACAGCGAGGTGATAGCTGACATTTTGGAGCCCCTACCCGGTCCTCAGCTCTGATCATTATCTCATTTAGTTCTTCCTCTGATGGGCAGGTTTTCTCTGTTTCGCATCTGTGGGAATGGAGGCCCAAAGATGTTGAGTAATTTTCCCAGAGTTGCTCCACTTTATGGAATTGGGATTTGATTCCAGGTTAGTCCAACCTCAGAACCTGTGCTCTTTCACTGCCCTCAGTGTCTCTCAGCCTCTCGGAAGCTGTGGGCTCTGATCCAGGCCTTGGGGGACTCTCCAGTATATTGGTGGACATTCCCCAGCACCAGATCATACGTGAAGCCCTGGAGATCAGAGCTGCTGTTTGGTCTTCGCTGGATGAGTCAGGACACCGGCTTCATTAGAGCCAGAGCCTGAGTGAGGGTACAAGGGGAAACAAAGGCACGTAGGTAGGGAGGATTCAGAATTAATACTTCCTGCCTCAGAGCATTGTTTGCAGAGGACATGTGTGTGCTTCGAAACTGTGAAGTGCTTCCAGATTAAAACATCGGTGTGATGATGGAAAACATAATCAGGGACTGTCTCTAATGTCACTTGGTAAAGACTAGGACTGGTCTGTATTAGTTCTGAGTGCAGGCCTCTGGGTGGAAGTTACAGAAAAGCAGGTATTGGCTGAGCAGAACTTTCTAATAGAGCTCTCACCGCCACCAGTGACTTGAGCTGGAACACGAAACAATATGCCCCCTGTCACTGTCCAAAGACAGGCTGAACGACCGACCACCTGTCAGGGCTGATACCGGAGTGATCTTTCCATGGGTTGCAAGGGGTCTTCAGTTTTTAAGCCTCATGCCGGCAACCCACCTGAACTTTCAAGAGATGAAATCAGAGCTGCCCTGAAGGGAGCAAGTGAGGGGCCTGCCCTGCCCGTTCTGGTGCCTCCCTTTCCTCCTGGTGGCTCTTGAGAGGACTGCTCAGAGCGCAGTCTGAAAACTGGTTGGCTGAGTAACCTCCGTGGATGCTTTTGTGAGATGAGGCACAGTTGAACTCCTGGGGGAGGCTCTGGAGCATGGAGGAGTTGGGTTTTTTTTTGTGGTACACGGGCCTCTTACTGCTGTGGCCTCTCCCGCCACGGAGCACAGGCTCCGGACGCGCAGGCTCAGTGGCCATGGCTCGTGGGCCCAGCCGCTCCACGGCATGTAGGATCCTCCCGGACCGGGGCACGAACCCGCGTCCCCTTGCATCGGCAGGTGGACTCTCAACCACTACGCCACCAGGGACGCCCAGGAGTTGATATTTAAGAGAGGTTTTTCTCACCGTGATGGGGAGCAGCAGATGGGGGGAGGGACTGCGGTAGAGAGTTTAGATGAAGATGGTGGCAGTTGGAATGTAGAGGAGGAGACATTTCTCTGGAAGAGGAGGTGGAGGAGGAAGCCAGGTGTGGATCTAAGAGGTGGCCCTGACTTCTCAAGCTTCCTGGAGGGGCTGTTGGGAGCGGAGCATGTTTTGTGAAGAGGATGAGTTTAACTGTGGACGTGACGGGCTAGAGAGGGCGGAGGGCCCTCTAAGGCAGACACCAGGTGGACAGTTGGATCTGACAGGCACCAAGCTCGGGTGAGTGTTGGACGCCAGGTGTGTGGTCATTTGCCCAAGAGCGATGTTGGAGGCCGTGGGAACAGATGCCTTCTTCAAGAGGGAAGCTGCATGAAATGAACACGGAGACCCAAGGAGAAGACGAGGAGAAAAGCCAGTGAAAGAAAGAAGTCTAAGGGGACGTTGCAGTGGGAGCAGCGAGGAGAACGAAGACGGCCTAGTTCCAAGGGAGGAAGGTGTTCCTGGGGCTACGCAGGAGGCCACAGCCTGTTTCAGTTGCACTCCTGTTCTTAGTAGCCTCGGGACCTCCGAGGTATAGAGTGTGCAGTTCCCCGGGCCGACTTTGACTTTCATGAAGCCCAGCTGTCAGCCTGAGATTTTTGTTGGTAGAGACACCTAGAGATGCCCTTAAATTTGGCTTTGAGGAGACTGGCTTTGCACAGATGAATTAGGGCCTTTCTGCAGGTTGGGGATGGGAAATGGTCTTATGGCCACTATATTTGGCCTCAAAGGAAGGAGCATCTAGACAAGGGCTGTGACACAAGATGAGACAGAATGAGTGGCCTTGGTTGTCCTCTGTTCGGCCCACCCCCAAGCCCCTCCAGCAAGCATGGCTTTGAGACCAACCAAAGGAATATTATTTTAGAGGTCTAAGGAAGGCTGCCCCTGCCCCTGCACGCTCTCTTGTGCTGGTTTGCTTTTGCCTAAAATCCCTTAAACTGTAGAACAAACCTTGGATTCTATAATGAGAAGAAAGGTTCTTGGGCATAAATATTTGGCAGAGTTAATAGATCATGGAGTGGTCTGAACCCAAGTACAATCTGTTTTTTGGTTTTCTTTGGGGCAAGGTGATTTACAGGAGAGCCTATATTTAAAGTAAGAAAGGGAACAGAAAGGAGGCTAGTTCAGGATTCACCAGGCCAGGTCATGGTACAGCCAGGCGGGGGACAGGGCGGGAGTGGGCATCACAGAGAAGCATGAGACGCTGTGGGCAAAGGCCGTTCGTGACCTGCAGGATCTCTGTACATGTTCCGTAGAGAAATGTTCACCCATTTTCTTAATTTGGATTCCTTGCTTTAAAAAAAAAAATACATAGTTTAGGTTTTGATCTTCCTATTCTAGTCATTTCAAAAATGTCAACTGAGGGGCTTCCCTGGTGGCACAGTGGTTGAGAGTCCGCCTGCCGATGCAGGGGACACAGGTTCGTGCCCCGATCTGGGAAGATCCCACATGCCGCGGAGCGGCTGGGCCCGTGAGCCATGGCTGCTGAGCCTGCACGTCCGGAGCCTGTGCTCCGCAACAGGAGAGGCCACAACAGTGAGAGGCCCGTGTACCGCAAAAAAAAAAAAAAAAAGTCAACTGAGTGTAGTGAAGATCCCTGTTTTTCTGCACCCTGGATAGAGACCTTTCAGGGAGGTGCTGGCTACATTTCACTATACAATCTGCTATCTTGTCCTTCTAAAACCAGTGAGGTTTGCACTGAAGACGTGGAGATTGGCAGGTTATTTTGGAAGTGGGGATGGGAGGAGGCAAAACAATGTCCAGAGTAGTCCAACTCAGTCTCCATTGGTAGAAGATTCTGTTTCGTTACAGAAGGAGTGCGAGAGGCAAGGTGGGGATCTGGGGAGTAGAACAATGTTGAACATAGTTCAGTCTCAATCTCCATTGGAATGAGTACAGGATCCAAGGGCTTATTAAGACAGAAGCTACTGGAATTGGACCACGTTGCCTGACCAAAGATGTGAGTTCAGTTCCTATATCTCCTCAGAGTAAAATCAGTGTGATCTTGGAAAACTCATTTCGTCTATGAGTCATAGTTTTCTCAAGTGTAGTGTGATAGAAGGATCACTTGCCACTAATTACACTGTAGATCACATGAAACTCTTTTGAAGTCTCCAACTGAGAAATCAGAATAACGTAGGTTTTTAAATTTATGCAAGTCTGACTGCCTCATTACCTTTATAAGAAGCCTAGAAGCAGAATGAGTGAATAATAACTTGGCAACAAAAGAAACCCACGAAAATGAGCAGTTCTTTCCGTAATTCCTTAAAGTGTTCTTAGGTCCTTTTGGGGAATTGAAGAGGTGGACGGGAAAGAAGATGACACGTGGGGCATGATGGGGATGGGTGGGAAGGGGGCCGTTGAGGAAGCCAGGGAGAAGGATGCCATCACAAAGGAGGAGAAACAGATAGATTTTGTTGCCAAGGAGGGAGAGTACAGGCCTTCCTGTTGGAGGTCAGAGTGTGGGGTTGAGGGAAAGAGACTTGCGCAAAGGTCACTGGATTGGGGATAGTAGAGTTTTATTGGTGACCTTAGATAATAGTGAGTGCTTATTTAATAATAGGTGCCAGGTGCATATTTATCTCGTTTAATCTTCCCATTATCCCTATGACGTGGGTCCTATTACTGTCCCCAGTTTACAGCTGTCCGCAGCATCCTAAGAGACCACTAAAGAGGCTAAAGTCCTATAACTAGAGGAAGACTTGGACCCCAGGCTCATGTGACTCTAAAGCCAGGCTGTCTCACCACCCCTACCCCAGGAGCTGGGAGTTTGATTCCACAAGTGGAGTGGCAGCCAGACTGCAGGCTTCATGGTGGTGCAGTGAGGAGGTGATGGTGGGAAGGAAGGTGCACAGTCAGGAGTTTGCCTCTAAAGGAAGAGAAAAGTGGTGACTCAAGTCACAGGCAAGGGAGTTTCTTCCCAGAAAGGATAAACTCTTCGGAATTTGTAAAAGAGATGCTGCAGGAGAAAGGGATAAACATTCTGCCCAGTGGGACTGTCCTGGGCCCTTCCTGGATTCAACCTTTGGTACCTCTGGTCAACCCTGCCATGTGTGATTTTTGTTTATTTGTTTATTTTTTTTGAGAACTGAGCTATACAGTGAGGTGATGTCTTTGAAGCCGTGGTTATCATGGCGGGAATTTGCCAGGTGGGATTGGGAGAGGGGGTAATTTCCCCCTCCTTCCCTAAGATTTGGGGGGGGGTTCATCATTGGTTCCAAGCAGCACATAAATTGATAAGAGCACCCTGCATGCCTTGGAGCATCCACTCTAAATTTTTCAAAGCACAGTCATATCCACCTCACATGATCTTCCGCTCCTGTCTTCTATTCTTTCCACCCCTCCACCCTCCTCTCCAGTTTGGTCTCCCCAGGAGTTGTCACGTGTGGCTTTTTTTGTCTGATTCTGTTGCTGTCATAGACGCCAGTGTAACCTCCCCTTGAGGAGAAGCTCTCTCATCAAAATGCTGAAAGTCAGTCTGTACTCCAGCGCTGGCTCTCCCAGAGCTGTTGGCACGTTCAGAGGTTGGAGGGCTCTGGTGCACTTGAATAAAGCAGAATTGAGAGCCAAGCTTAGGAAGAGGAGTTTGTTCTCCTAGTTTCATTAATATGAATGTGTAGCCTCTTGGGCTGCATGGGCATTTGGAAGGCATGCCTGTGGAGCCCATGGGTGTGGGCTGTTTCACTGGACTCCACGGGGTGGCGGAGGCTTTGGCAATGAGTCTGGCCCGTGTGACCAGCCACCTGCCCCCCGACCCTGGGGCAGGATGCTCAAGTGGCCAAAATCCAGAGCAAACCCTATCCAAGAAGAATTCATCCACCAAGTCCTCTGGATTTCGTCCTTGGGCTGATAGTTTTTAAGGCAGAGCTTTTCCTCCGAAGTTATGGAAGAGGTGGCACGTTTCCTCCCTTAGAGAGAAAGCCAGGAGCTGAGTCTTACACGCACCCCTCCCTCAGAGAAGGATGAGTTAGGATCTCAGCAGCAAGGTGCTTCACCAAGGCAGTGCCACAGCTCCGCTTAACCCCAGGGCTACCTTGCGCAGGGGAAGCATTTCAGGAGGGCACGCCCGGTGCACGGATACCGTCTCCTCCAAGGAAAAGGAAAGAAAGGGAACCCTTGGCGAGACACTCTACGCAGAAATGTGCTTCTTAACCTCCAGGCTGATTTAAAACACGTAGGGAATGCGTTTGGGAGACGAACATGACCTTGGCATTAAAGAAAGTGGACAGAGGGTAGAATTTAAGCTAAGCACAGGGAGGGAAAAGGAAGTGTTCTCAATTCTTTTTTCTTTTCTTCTTCCTAGCAAGAACCAGTTGAGTCATCTTTGGGGCTTAGTAATGGAGTAAGTGATCTTTCTCCTGAGTATGCGGCCCTGACTTCAGCTATAAAAAATGAAGTGGATAGTACGGTGAACATCATAGGTAAACTGTTTTGACATCTCATTTTTTTATACACATGAGTAGCTCTCTGGGGTCGAGAATTTGTAAAACGTGATTTGAAATAACGTAGTCAGCGGGAGGAGGTCTTGGAACCATCTCAAAATGCAAGTTCAGGCCCCCAGATTTCAGGGCTGAAGAATAAAGGCCTTTGAGGATCAGATAAAGGAACTGAGGCAGATCCGCCTCAAAAAAATAGGTAGATGAGATGGGGATGTTCCCCCCAGCAGCTAAGGATTAGCGGTTCTCAATCTTTCAATAATTGGTCACGTGGACAAAAGTGTTATTTATTTAACTTGGGAACAAGGAGGGGGGAGACTGTCCCCATGAGTCCTCTCAGCATCTGCTCCATGGTGGACCTGCCACAGAGGTGGTGCTCATCTCACAGATGGGGAAACAGAGGCACGTGGCCAGAGGGCACCCTGTGATCCCACAAAGAGTGTTGAGTGCCTTCTGTATACCAGATGTAGCGCTGTGAGCCAGAAATAGGTTGGGGAGCAAGGCGGGCCCAATCCCTAGTTTCATAGAAGAAGACACATAATAAACAAATAAAAACTACACGTAACAACAGCATTACCGTCTGTGATAAATGTACCAGAAGAAAAGAGTGGAGAGATGAGATGACGCCAGTGGGTGAGGACCTGCAGCGCGGGTCCCGACGCAGGAACACGCTTGGAGGACTAGAGGGAAGGCCAGTGCTCCTGGGGAGGGCGCGTGAGGTCCCTCAGAAGGGAGGCGGGGCGGGCTTATGGGGACCTTTGAAGACCCTGGGAAGGAGGTTAGGTTTTATCCCCAGCCTGCTGGAGGGTGTGGGTTTTGTTGTTTTCTTTTTTTTTAATTTTTTAAAAATTGAAGTATAGCAGATAGTGAAGTGCCCAAATGTTTTACATACACACACCATGGAAACACCACCCCTGGAGGCTTTTAGGCAGGTGGGTGACAAGTGTGGATTATATCTCAATAAAGTCCCGCTGGGATGCTGCCAAGCACGGAGGGTAGGGACTCTTTGCAAGAGTGGAGGAGGCCCAGGCTTGACCCTGTATTCTGACTCCAGCCCTGGAATCCAGAACCTCGGTTTCTTTGCCCTCAATACCTTTTGGTTCATTACATTTTGTTCCATTTTGTAAACAATTAGGGATTCTGATGCCGGTAAGAACAGGAAAAATCCTGTTCCAAGAGCAGGCCTCACATCTGAGGACCTTCATTTGTGGGTTCTCAGCTGAGTAGGGACAGGAGGCCGCAGCCGCTGCTCCTTCCCCTGGGCTTTGGAGTTTGGAAGTGGAATCGCATGTGCGGGGTCTCCCTTGCACGTTGAGGTCTCCAGCAGTGTGCAGCGTGAAGAAAGAACGAAGCCTGGGTTGAGACTCGGCACGTGCTGTATCTCATGTCAGGATGGCCATGTCTTCCTCACAGGGCTCACTGTCTGAATGGGGCACTTTTGCGTAGAGACAGATGGCCCTACAGTCATTTTGAGCCGAGCAAACTCTCAGAGAGTGAGCATCTTTCTCACTTCCCCTCTGGAGTGAGGCCACTTGCCTGACCGGAAGCCCAGCTCTCCTCCCTCCTGGGCCCTTTTTTCCACGGCTGAGAGCTGCTTCCCCAGCACCTGGGTTTTTATCATCCCTTTCTCAGCAGGCTGTCCTCAGAAAGCCTCTGCCCACTGAGCCCTTTTTTTTTTTTTTTTTTTCTTTTTGCGGTACGCGGGCCTCTCACTGTTGTGGCCTCTCCCGTTGCAGAGCACAGGCTCCGGATGCGCAGGCCCAGCGGCCATGGCTCATGGGCCTAGCCACTCTGCGGCATGTGGGATCCTCCCGGACCGGGGCACGAACCCGTATCCCCTGCATCGGCAGGCGGACTCTCAACCACTGCGCCACCAGGGAGGCCCCTGAGCCCTTTTTTAAAAGGAAGATATTTGCCAATCTCCCAGGCACGGTCTCTTAAGATTCAGCTTATTTCGAGGCAGCTGGTTGGCTTTTGGAGCTCCTCTTCGTTAAGGAGGTGAATTCAGCCTCAGATAAAATGCCAAACAAAAGCCAGAATTGGACCAGTTTTCTTTACCTTTTTTTTTTTTTTACATTTTGGTTGAGCCTTCAGTATGTAAATTCTCTGCCAGGTCGATTGCTCATTGCCCTTATGGTATCATTTGTGCTACATGGTGCTGGTACTAATTTAATGAGTCATCCTGGGGCAAAGACAAAGGCCAGGCTTGGTTAGAGAATCACCTACTGGATTAAATGATTCTCTTCCTAACAATAAAGTCGTAATGGATGGCAGTAAAATGAGTTTGAATATCTCTTTCTAATTAGTCAGTGACCCTTGTGAAGGTATGTAATGATAGATGAAGTGGATCCATGCAGGTATTTTAAAGAAGCGGGTAATTTGTGATTATCGCTAACCGTAGCACTAGCTCAGATTTTAAACCCTTTGTAGAGCTTTGTCTGCACTCTCCCAAGTGACCAGTAATTAGCCATCCCAGCCTCTGCGATGTGTGGACCGAGATGAGAAGCACAGGGGTTCTGATCCCAAGGCCACTGTGGCATTGGAGAGATTCTCTTTCGGGCTCTCTTTACTTTTTAAAAAATGCTTTCTTTAAAAACGAAACCATTTCTTGCTCTCCATTCATTTGTCTCTAAACCCAGAGTTCCGGCCAGTTTTGTATCCAGGCACCAAGGTGAAAAACCTCAAGATGTTTTCATTCTACTCTTATAAGCCCATGTTTATAAGGTTAAAAATGGGAGCTGAACCGAGTCCTTACTACGAGAGCATTTTTCTCGTTGTCAGTAGGCTCTGTCACTAGGGAAATAGATTGAAAATCAATATCTTAATCCCTTGGAGGCCAGCCACCCAGTACATTTGTATTCTGGAGGAGGGGTGCTGTCCGGTAAGTGAATCCAGTAAGGGTGTAAAGCACAAAATGTACTGTTACCTGACAGATGAACTCCTGCTGGATTGCTGCTGTGTTTTACTTTTATTTCTGCGGCAAATTGTGGCAGGAAAACACACACACACACACGCACGAGTGCGCACACGCTCATGGTCAATGGGCAGTGTCCTGGTCTCGCCTTCTTGTCCAGAACAGCTGAATGTACGTCCAGATTTAGCAGGCTGTGCACTCCAAGCAGGAGGGCAGCATCTCACCACTTAAACCAGGTCTTTTCACGTTTCATCTCCTGTTTAAACGCACAGGTCAGCACCTCCAAAGATCTTCCCTGCTATCCCTTTAAGGGGAGGGAGAAAAAGACTCATTTTTATTTTTACTTTTCTTTCACATTGAATTATTTTGCGTGTGCGGCAACTTCTGTTTTTAGGAAGCGGAAGAAGCCAGCAACGTGTTGGATTGTTCTGATAATACCCTGCTGGCCTCTTGCCCAGGTCAGCAGGGCCTCTGCTGAGCAGCATTGAAATCACCTCCAGGCCAGTGTGAGAAGTTAGCAGGTGTGGACATTCTTTCTCCCTGGCCTAGGCGGGGCTTCATAACCCCATTGTGTTTCTTGATAAAAGGTAACCCCACCCTTCAAGAAAGCAAAGATTGCTGTGAAATGAGGGAGGCGATTCATGACCCTGAAGTAAATCAAGCTGGCCTTAGGTGGCTAGACACAGACAGTTAGGAAATAATGTAATTTGAATTCTGTCGATTTTAGTGGCCCAAAATGCACCTTCCAGGATGTACCTTTTTTTGGTAGTTGCTTCCAAATTTGACCAACTTTATCTAAAGTAAACCTTGAGTAGCTTTTTTTCAGCCAAGCTTAGAAACTTGAATATCAACAGGAGCAGAACAACAACAAAAAAGTTTAAAAAAAAAAAAAAAAAAAGGAGCAAAACAGATTCACAACTAAGAGACCAAACTTAGGGTGCCCCCAGGGCCTCACGGTTATAACTCAAGCCTGGCAGCCTCTGGTACCAGAATTCATAATGACTTGAGGATGGCCAAAGGTGATGCCAGGCTGTAGAACTGTCTTCAACTTTTCCAGATCCTTTGTTCCCTGTTTTGTTTGTTTGCTTTTGTTTTTTGCCATTTTCTCTGGTGTTTAAGATATGAAAAATTCCATCGACAAGATAAAAAGTAGATTTGGGGCGGTTGTTTAGATGGAAGGCACCCCTCTTGAGAAGGAGCGAGTGAAGGCTTTCCATGCTGGTTCATCCCTCAGGAGCGGGGGCCAGCGACAAGCCATCCAGTTTTATCAGGACCCCTAGAAAACTCTTAGCAATAGAAAGTCCATGTGAGGTGTGAACCCAGATCTCACAGTAAACCCAGACACAACCGATAATACATCTTGTTTTTCTTCGGTGAACTGGACCTTGGAAAAGCCAAGGTCACAGAGGTGAGGCCGCATGGGATGTGCCCTCGGTCACCACGTGCACTGGCAGCCCTGGGCAGTGGACGTGGAGGGTTTTTCAACCTTTAAGGGGTTTTTATTTACCCAAGAAAGCTGCCAACTTTTTACGAGGCTGTATATATTTTTCCGCCTTGACACCTCCACCTTATTTATAATTACCTATGGAATCCTGTCTTCCCCCGTCCTATTCTGCACATCCGTCCCCTTCTTTCTGTTTCAGATGCGACTCCCAGTCACCTTCCTGCTTGCCTCAGCTCTGCTTCCATGCTGCCCCTTCTCCAGACACAGTCATTTGTTAAAAAATGCCAGTCTTACCATGTCACCATTGCCCCCAACCCCCCAGGACAAAGACCCGCATGTCCCCAGTGTCCTGGTGACCTGGCCCCTGTCCACCTCTTTTATACTTGTTTTTGAAGTCGAATGACTCTGAACAGTTGGACCTCCATGTGCCTATCCAGCGAGAAAGAGGGGTTTGGGTGGTGGGTTTTGTTACTGTGGGGTGGACGCTATACCTGTGTCAACCCAGCAGAGTAAGGAAGGGGCGTTAGGCGGGTCCATCGGGAAGGGTATGCTGCCAGCCCATGAGGTCTTAGCCAGGTTTCTGCTGCCAGACCACTGACCCTTGAAACACGGTGATGAACTCAACTGAGTTTTTACTAGAGCATATTATTTGCCCCCCTTTATAGCAGAGCAGCATGTGATGCTGTTTCCTCGTGGAAATGCAGAGTGTGTACCACACCCTGCACCCACGTCGACCTGTCACTGTTAAGGCAGTCTGGCCCCTCCTCTGAAAGTACTAATCCCGTAGAGACTTGTGTCTCCCACCATCGCCCTTGGATGCCTAAACCGAATCGTGGCCAGAGTTTATTGAAAAAAAGAAGACAGAAAGAGCACCAGATTAGAAGTTAAAAGACTGGGGTTCTAGACCTAGTTCTGCAGGTTTTTATTGATCACGTGATCCTAGGCAAACTCCCTCACCTCTCTGAGACTCAGTTTCCTCGTTATCTAAAGTGGAAACGAGGGGACTTCCCTGGTGGTCCAGTGGTTGAGACTTCGCCTTCCAATGCAGGGGGTGCAGTTTCCGTCCCCGGTCAGGGAGCTAGGATCCCGCACGCCTCGTGGCCAAGGGACCAAGGCATAGAGCAGAAGCAGTGTGGTCACAAATTCATTAAAGACTTTGAAAATGGTCCACATCAAAACAAAATCTTTTAAAAAAAAATTAAATACAGTGGAAATGATAAAACTGTGATCCCACCTACCTCACAGGATTGTTGTGAGGACCAAATGGGTGTAACAGAAAACTCACTGTGTGGTTAGAAGGTGGTCAAATTAATATTAGGATTGTGGTATTACCAAATCATATTAAAATATATGTGATTAAGAGACATTGCCTCCATCTGTGCTGCGTCCTCAGGGCTGGTACTCACAGTTTAAATTATCGAAGTTTCCGATCAGGGCAAGAAGAAATTTCTCTCCGTGGCAGCATGCAGATGGCCGGCTTTTATATACGCTTTTATCTTGACCCTGCCGCTGCCTGAGTGACCTTGGCAATTTACCCAACCTCCCTGGGTTTCAGCTTTTTTCAGCTGCAAAGTGATAGGACCAGCCCACCTTCACAGAACCTTCCCGTTCCTAATAGTCTACTTTTAAGAGCTTTCTCTGAGGCACGGGGGCAACTGCTTTCACAGGTGGAGCCCTGCGTTGTCAACAATTGTTAATAAGGTAAGAATGACCTTTTAAGGAATTAAACCGGTTCATCAGTTAACCAGCCATGAATAATATTGTTGTAAATCTCAGCACCAAGGTCCAGATAAAATTACATGCCTGCGGGGGACTCTTCCTGATGCTCTGACCTTCATAATCTGGAGAAGCTTAGTGGATTTCTAGTTCCCTAACCATTCAGGAATTTCCTTGGCACCCAATATAGAACTGTTGAAAAGCAATTTCACTATTGGTTATGAGCCCAGAGTCTTATTAAGGTGAGATTTGAAAGGTTTTATCCTAAGAGGGGCTTAGAAAGCCCAGGGAAACTCAGTTTGAACTTCCTTAACTCTTTCTTTCCGGGAGACGGTGCTGTTGAGAGGGAAAGCTGAATTTGCCTCCTGAGGCTGCCACTTTCCGGCTGTCTGACCTTGAATTAGTCATTGAACTCTTCGTTAGTTATTTAACTCTCCACGATGCTTCTCCTCCTGTCTCAAATGGGCTGATAACTGTGTCTTCCCCGTGGAGTTGTGAGGTCTGGCAGGTGATAGGTCAAGGTGGGAAAGACAAAGTTCAGGGCCCAGGAAATGCTAGGTTTTGTTATTATCGGTTATCAGTCATGATACTCGAGCACCTAGAGGGCTCCCGCTTCTGACCTTATGTGCTGTAGCAGTTTGCTAAGCTTGCTATTCTTGTGACTTTTCATTTGTTAGGAGTCAGTGGCATTGTCTGTGTTGTCCCTTAGGACAGAGTTTGGTGGTTCAGGAGAAATCAGCTCGCATCTATCTCCATAGACGGATAAAGAGAGAGATACGGATCAGGGCTGGTGCATAAAGCCCTTCCAGAGAGCATCTCACATGTTGGGATTTCCCAGCTTCTCTCTCGGGCTTGCGACTGACGAGTTCAGACGTTTCTAAAGTGCCCTCAGTCGTGTTCAGATGGAGAGCAGTGGTTGTCCCTGTCCCAGGCACAAAGCCACGTACTCCTAGGGCAATGTCTGGCCTTAGAGATCATGTAATCTTATTAACCGCGTATCCAGATGTGGCCCAGAAAACTAAAACTTATTTTTCTATCCTGGTCACCAGCATTTGGGATACACTTAAAATTTGAATAGAGATGCTTATCTACTTTTTGTCCTAAGGCATGTATGTTAAGTGAAATAACCATAAAACGAACCCCTTTTAGGTGTGCAGGTCTATGTTTTTTTTTGTGTGTGTGTGTGTGTGTGGTTCGCGAGCCTCTCACTGTTGTGGCCTCTCCCGTTGCGGAGCACAAGCTCCGGACACGCAGGCTCAGCAGCCATGGCTCACGGGCCCAGCCGATCCGCAGCATGTGGGATCTTCCCGGACCGGGGCACGAACCCTTGTCCCCTGCGTCGGCAGGCGGACTCTCAACCACTGTGCCACCAGGGAAACCCTGCAGGTCTATGATTTTTGACAGACATCCTCAGTTGTGTGACTACCACTACATTTAAGACATAGGACATTTTCCTCACCCCCAAATGTTTCCTCTCCCTCCTTCCAGCCCTTGGCAGCTATGGTCTACTATGTCTTTATCCCTTCACCTAGGTTTTAAAAAGCCCGCTTGCCAGGAGTCTTGACATTTTCTAGAAAACGTTCGTCGTTCCATTTGGTATTCACAAGTGGTCCTGAACTATTGCAGGCCTCTGGCTGCAGTCTGGGAGCCTTGCTCTGTTTATTCATCTCTTTACTCAGCAAAGATTCACTGAGCTGCTCTCAGGTACAAGCCGTGAACGGGTGCTGTGACTTGAGACAAAAAGTTCTAATGCAGGGTCTCAACTCTCTCAGGAGCCACGGTGTGGCTGGGAGACAACACGTACAAATAAAGAGTTAAATAAAGGGACACTGCATTAACTGGGCACGCGAGGCCGAAAGTGAAGGCACATCACAAGGTCGTGTCCGGCTGTCGTTTTGGCCAAGCCATGGGGACAGCGAGCGAGGGGGGCCCGCAGGAAAGAGAGGGCAGTCTGTTCTGGGGGGTCAGGAAAAGGCCCCCCGAAAGCAGAGGCATCTGACTCCTGCCTGCCACTCCCCCTCCCCCTCCACCCACCACGCTGCCGCCTCCCCGAAGCCTTTGATTTCCTGGAACTGGAAGAAAAAAATATCCCACTTCCTGAACTTTCATCACGGGCCCTCCGCCCTCCCCGCTTTTCCTTTTCACTACTGTCCTCAGTTTATTCTCTAGATCATTGTGTGCTGGCCTCCAGCCCTACTGGACTTCTTACAAACCAGATCCTGGACTAGATTACACTTCCTCTACCCTTGCTACCTGACCACAGTGCCTTGTACAAAGAGGATGCTCAAGAAATCTCTGTTAGTTGAATGACTGAGTTGGGACTTATGGGGAAAAACACTGAGGGAGAGAATTCCTGGTCAGAGCAAAGGGCCGTAATTAGGAAGATGCTTGAATGGCTGCCATAGTTGATACTCCCAGGAATGACAGTGCAAGGGAGAAATGAATTTTGGAGGATTGGAAGTTAAAGGGGCCTTGATTTAAATCAAATCTATATAAGATCTTAATTTTCTTAGTATGTAAGGTATCAGTTTTATCCACCCCCTCATCAAACACAGACACACAGACACAGACACACACACACACACACACACACACACACACACACGTCCTGTTTGGTTTCTATCTCCACCTACCAATTTCGGAAAGGACAGGACCCATCTTGTTTTCCTGCCGTCTTATTTTACTTGGGAGAGGAGGCGGAAGAAACTTGAGAGAGGTCAGTGTCAGCGCTCAGTCTGTGTCTGGTGAGCTGCATAATTGATGCTCTCAGGCTCAAGGAGTATAGTCCAAAGGATAAAATAAGAATTTGGGAGTCTGCCTGCCATATTTAGCCTGCCTTCCTTTTCTTTAATTTTATCCCCTCCAGGAAAACCCACACGGCATCCAGTTTCCCTTCCATTCTGTATGCTGTGGCTTTTGTGGAGTCTTTTATCACATCCCCAAATCTCCTTTCCCAGCCTCTTCGGTGCTTTTCTTTTCTTTGCTAGAAAATCCATGAATTCTCACTGCCTTCTAAAACCTTACCTGAGTAGAAATCAGGTAATATTCTCCCTACCTTAATTCTAGTCACTTCATCACTCCCCTTCAAGCAATTAAAACAGAAACCCACGTATAAACAGAAGTACTTGAGTAATCAAAATATTAGACTTTGAGCAGTGAAAATAGGAACTGGCCCATGATGCTAACTTCTCAAGGAGACTGGAATGTGGCCACCTTCCCGCCTAATCTGAACATTTTACAGGTGGCCGAGGACGTACAGCACTGCCCATAATCCATGCTGTGTGACTTTGGACGAGCTACTGTACTTCTCTGTGCCTGATACTCTGCATTTATAACAGGATAATGATGCTTTTCCTGTCATTCTCATGTGTTGAAATGTGAAAATAACATATACAGGCATGAGTAAAACATTGATTATGAGGGCAAAGTGCTTTGAGAGAGGCCCTTGGGAAAACGTTGATCCCATTTGTTTATGGGTGCCAGTTTTCAGGGATATTCCATCCAATCAATTGTCAGCAGAAGTATAAGGTCAGCTCTGTTTGAAAGTAAGACAGGGCATTAGGGGCATTCAAATTAAAACCACAATGAGGTATCACCACACATCTATCAGAATGACTAAAGTCAAAAAGTAGTGACAACACCAAAAACTGGCTAAAATGTGCATAAATTAGCTTGTCCATACATTGCCGGTTGGAAAGTAATATGGTATAGCCACTCTGGACACTAGTTTAGCAGTTTCTTGTAAAACTAAACATATAATTACCATGTGATCCAGCAATTGCACTCTTGGGCATTTGTCCCAGAGAAATGGAAACTTATGTTCAGATAAAACCTGTGCATGAATGTTCATAGCAGCCTTATTCGTAATAGCCGAAGAATGGAAAGGAACCTACAATTCCTTCAGTGGGTGGATTGAATTGGGTTCCTCCAATTGAAGGAACCTACAGTTCCTACTGATACACACAAAAACTTGGATGAATCTCCAGGGAATTCTGCTGAGTGAAAACAGCCCATCTCAAAAGGTTACTGTGTTGAGTCCCTTTATGAAGCATCCCTGAAATGACAAAAATTATAGAAATGGGAAACATGAGTGGTTGTCAGGGGTTAGAGACAAGGGGAGGAGGCTGAAGGAAGGTGGATACAGTTACAGAAGATGCTTGTGATGATGAGACTGGTTTTGACTGCGGAGGTGGGTATGTGAAACCGCGTACGTGGTGAAATTGCACAGAACTAAGTACACACACACGAAGGAGTACAAGTGAAACAGGAAATCTGAACAAGGTGCGTCGATTGTCAAATGTCAATATCCTGATCCTGTATGATAGTTTTGCACATGGGTAAAGGGCACGCGGGATCTGTGTATTATTTCTACAACTGCACATGATCTCAGGCTGAAAAGTTTAATTAAAAGTTGAGTCAGGATTTCAGAGGCAGGGTGGTCAGAATTCATATCATCAGTGTTGTGAGAAGTTGATGCTCTGAAGGTGTGTTAGAATTGGGAAAGCATTCTTTTCCGTTGTTTTGATATGACAGCTATTGTCTGCAGAGGAGGAGGAGGGCTGGGAGTATGAACGGAGCATCCCACAGCTAGAAATGACACAATAGGGTGGATTTTGGTGGTCCTCCCTCATTATTAAGGTTTGATGATGTCTCTCTGGACCCCAGGACCCAGAAACTAGCACAGCAGCTTCCTTTAGAGCAAGAGCAGAGAACAGAAATGGGTCAGGTTCAAAGCACTGTTTCTCTCTCTGGCCCTGGGGCTAGGTCTGGATGCAGCTCTCGTCCTGCAGCCTTGGCTGTGGCCAGGTTGAGTCTGGGACGTTGCCACGTGTAAACACCGTTGGCAGGGACACTGGAAATAGCCCTGGCGAGCCAGGTTATTGGCAGGTTGCTTCTCCAGGGACATTAAACCAAAGCTAAGGCTTGTTGCTGTTTCATGGCAGATGACATTTGGTGACCAGGAATCTGACTCTTGGCCTCTCTGGGGGGATGTTTCCTTTCTCGAGAGTGCATGCTAGGATTGTGAAGGCAGGTGACGTTGGTGCATGATGGCTGTCTTTTCTTTGAAGTCGTAGGACAGTCACATCTGGACAGCAGCATTGAGGATCAAGAGATTGTCACTAATCCACCAGACATCTGCCAAGTTGTGGAAGTGACCACTGAGAGTGACGAGCAGCCGGTCAGCATGAGCGAGCTCTACCCCCTGCAGATCTCCCCCGTGTCTTCCTACGCAGGTAAGGCGAGGTGGGGGGGTCGGAAACGCTGGAACTGAGCAAGGACCCAGGGAGGGCGGTCCTTTAGTCTAGGGTCACTCACTGGTTTCACCAACATAGCAGAGAACCTCTCCTGTGTCCTAAGGATTATTCTGTCTGGAACTAGTCTTGCTTTAATGTTCTCAACCAACATCTTCTTGGATATTTTTTTTCTCAATTCGAAGACTCAGTCACAGCATTTTACTTTATCACCCATAACATGTTCATGCATGACTAACGCATAAGAAGATTTCTTTGGGGAAGTAGTTCATCTGAGTCTTTTATTTGCGCAAGTTATCAGAAATTCGGAAGGATGTCTTTAATGGAATCTGAGTTTGACCCAGCTGGATAGGGCCATAGGGATAACCTCTTCCGGTTCCTTCGTTGGAATAGAAGGGATTCCTCCAGGCCACATGGCCAGTAAGTGTTTGGGTCAGGACTCGAACTAAACCTTCAGACCCCAAGCTCCATTCTGTCGTTCACCAAGTTGACTTGTCACTTCCACGTATTTTCCTCTTCTTTTTCAATTTCATACAGCTTCTAGCTGGGCCAGGGACTGAGCCCACTGCAAATTCCCCAGGGAATGGCCCCAGAATGGCAGGAATTGGCCCCGACAGTCACAGGGCTAGCACCGGGTTCAGTGGGTTCTTCCATCCTTATAGGATAAAGTGGCAGCTCCTTTTTCCCACCAGCATTACGTCACCTTATACACTCCTGATGGACTCCACTTAACTTTTGGTGACTCAATTATAATTCTGAAATATAAGTTCTGAGTCAGGGTTATTGCTTGCAGATATTACAAATAAAAAGCAGAGGCCCTATCACGGGTAACCAGAGTCGCTCTAATAAATAGTTCAGGAATTCTTCCCAGTGCCCTTTATGTGTTGCCAAATCACGTGCCCTTCAGTCAGGACGCCACCCTAGTGAGCGGCACAGAGTCAGCGTTAGAATTAGGTTGATTCAGATGACAAGTTGTTTGTGAATTTTCCGCCCCTAAATTAACCTCATATTTCCTGAACCCCAACTTTCTTTCATTTTAACTTATATTTTTCAGTTGCGGTAAGATACCCACAGCGTAACATTTACCACTTTTAGCCATTTTTCGGTGCACGTTGCAGCAGCATTCAGTGACTTAACATCGTTGGGCAACTGGCACCACCCTCCGTCTCCAGAACTTGCTCATCTCGCACAACTGAAACTCTGTGCCCATTATACAATAACTCCCCCTCCCCTTCCCCCCAGCCCCTTGGCCAGCCCCCTTTTACTTTCTGTCTCTCTGAATTTGGCTACTCTAGGTACCTCGTATAAGCGGAATCCTACAATAGTAGTTCGTTTGTGACTGGCTTATTTCACTTCGCAGAATGTCCTCAAGGTCCTGACTTTCTTTCGTGCTGGGAACATAAAAATAAAGTGCGAACGAACCTTGGCTACAAGAAGCCTATAATCTGTCAGACAGGATAAGCTTGTCATCAGTTATTTATTCATGAAACATATTTTGAACTCCTGCGTGTGCCAGTCCCTCTTGCATATCTGCCAGTCCTCGTAATAATTACTATTTGTTGCATGTTTGTGGTACCCAGGGTGCTGTGCTTAGTGCTTGAGATCGATTGGCTTATTTAATTATCATGAGAATAACCCCGTCAGCCTGGGTACTGTCATTATTCTCTCTTTAAAGTTTAGGTATTAGGCTTCTCTGGTGGCGCAGTGGTTAAGAATCCGCCTGCTCATGCAGGGGACATGGGTTCGAGCCCTGGTCCGGGAAGATCCCACATGCCGCGGAGCAACTAAGCCCGTGCACCACAACTACTGAGCCTGAGCTCTAGAGCCCGCGAGCCACAACTACTGAAGCCTGCGTGCCTAGAGCCTGTGCTCTGCAACAAGAGAAGCCACCGCGATGAGAAGCCTGTGCCCCGCAACAAAGAGTAGCCCCTGCTCACTGCAACTAGAGAAGGCCTGCGTGCAGCAGCGAAGACCCAATGCAGCCAAAAATTAAATAAATGAATAAATAAATAAATTTATTTTTTAAAAAAAAGTTAGGTATCTGAGGTCAGTGGGGTGAAGCAGCGTGTCCAGAAACGGACAACCCGTAGCACAGTCAGACCCATACGTGGCTGATGCCAAAGGCCTGCTCTTAGCCCTTTGACTGCACTGCTGCCCTGCAGGACCGTGTGGGGCTCTGCCATTCAGAACAGTCCACCTCCCAGAATCTCAAGGACCAGCCAAAGGAGGCAGAACAGAATGTTTATGCCCTAATTTTACAGTTGAGATAACTGAAACTTGAAACACTAAGCCACTGTGCTTACATTTCCCTGACGATGGCTGAAAATGTGTGACTTCCCTCTATATGATGCTGCTGCAGGCATTATTACACCCCAAGTGTTTTTTTTTTCTTCTTCTTAAGGGCTTAGAGCTTTAGAATAGACGTTTCTATTTATCTATTGAGTTAGACTTTTCTGAAGTCTTCTTGGGGATTCTGGAAAGACCTCTTCTTGCTGTTCTGCCAGCACTGGCATTTTGCTTTAGCAGAAGAATCCCAAGAACAGCTGATTCATGCAGAGAGAAATGAAAATTTCATTACCCTTTTCAGGACATTTGCAAGATTTGAAAAGACGATTCTAGTGCCAGGCTGGCAGGCAGTACGGGTTTGGTTGGAGCCTGGTGTTTCAGCCTGGCCTTTAGTTCTTTCGATTGTTTTCACTGTCTGAATTTTCTAGAACCCTGTGGAGGGAAGCTTCCTGGATGGAGTCAAGACAAGTCATTGTTGCTACTTTTCTAGAGCCTATGACACATAAGAAACGTATCTGTTACTGACCATGGGTAGCTAAATCTTTCAGTCAGGGATTCCATAGCTTGCTACTAGGAAAGGCAGCCCTTTGGTGGTATTCACTTTCTAACTTCACGTTCCCCACGAGAATAGGCTGTTTGCCTGTTTTTCATGACAGGGTCCCTTTGTGTGGACGACTGAACTGAATTTCAGCCTCCTCAAACCACTTCATTCACTTAGAAACTGGTATTTGGAAGCGGTTGTTGGCTATTTTTCCCCCCTACTGATCATTGAAATATAATCCCAGTAGTATTACAAAAACCACATTCATTTTTGCAAGTCTGTCTTCTCCACAGTCTAAACATTACGGTGAGCAAGAAAAGGGACAGTTCCTTTGAGTGGACGTACTTGCATTAGATTGTTTCAAGACAACATGAAATTCTAGTTGGATTCATAAAACTGTGTCCTGGGGAGGGATATCCCAAAGCCCAACCTTGGGAAACTCTAGAGACAAGTCATTTTTATTTTTAAAGATCTACCGCAAAGTGGCCTCTTGCCTGCTGTGTGGCACCAGGATTTTATTAGGTTGTGGGTGGTTTAGTGAAAGAAAGCCACGGTAGTGTTTTGGGGAAGGCTGGACGAGAGTATGGAGAAGAAAGTATAAGACGAAGGATTGGTTGGTGATAACTGAGAGAAGGGAGATTTCCTTCTGACCAGTGACCAGCGGGAAAGACTTTGGGTCCTTCTGGAAACCGTAGCAGGCTTGCATTTTGTTGGGTGCGGCAAAGATAGAAGTGCTGTAAGAGGACTCTGATTTGAACCTCTTCATTGAACCTTCTAGGGAAAGTAATGAGATGATTGAGGGAAAGGAATCCTTGTCAATCTTATTAATAAAACTTGTTGAACAAGAGCCTTCCAGAAAATGTACCAAGATGTCGTAGTGCAAAAAGGCTGTGACAGAAGACGTCTCCCTCCCTCATGTTCCTGAGATGGTCTGACGATAAAAAACTGGGCTAAGTGGAGTGTGAGCCCGAGACTAGCATCATTGTAAAACTGCAGCTCTGGAAGAAGCATCTTTGGGGTCATCTAATCCAAACCTCTTCCTTCCCTCTCACCCCAGTCGCTTTCCGGGAAACGGAGACCAGAAAGATGAAACAAACTGCTTAGGTACCTGTTATTACTCTGTAAACACTTGCAACTTACTCAGACCGTGCTCGGGAAGCAACTCCAAAAAAAATTTTTTTAATTCCATTCTACTCAAAGCAAATACGAAACCAAATCCAAAGTAATCACAAGGAAAAATGAAACAACTCATGTTGCTGTGTCGGTGGTAACATTGATCTGGAAGCAGGAGCTGCCATGAATTAATTTGTTCTATAAGAACCGATCTTGAAAATGGCAATGGTGGAGTAAAACCAAGAAAACGAGGAAAATGGGCATGAGTGCCCCCAACAGAGCACTCTGAGCCAGTGACCCAGGGGTGGCCGGGAACACCACTGTTATTCTAGAGGGAAGGGTTTGGGGTCCTCACGCTAGAGCTTCCCAGCATCGCCTGCTCCTAAGCTGAAGGCGCTCAAGGTCATTCTTTTAAACAATGAAAATGAGAACTTCCAGTTTGCTTACATGGAGAGTTTTCAAAACTACTTCAGAGGCAGTTGATCTTCCTTTAGAAACGGTGCTCTTCAGCTGACGTTTGTGTCAGCTGAAAACAGAAGTTCAGAGCATGTGAACTTGTCTCCGACTATCTCCCTGAAGTTGAAAACTGGGTGCTTACAGGCGATTTAACTCTCTGATTCTGTTCATGGCTCGTGCCAGGCCTTACCAAGGAGTCTTCCCCAGGGTCTGCCTTCCCTCCCCTCCCGCAGCTGTGACTCATGCTGTGGAATCCCAGAACCTTGGTCTAACCTGCTCATTTTTGCCTGTGTCCAGCGCCCAGAGCAAGCCTGGTGGCATCTTGGTTTTATGTGAAGGGGAGAGGAACAGAAGATGATGGTGTTTATGGAGGGTGATTAGGAGTGGAAGGGCCTAGACCTACAGGACGGGAAGAGAAACCTTGGCTTCGGAGCACTGAGAAAGCTAACCATAGAAACGGAAAGGGGATCTTGAAGTTTCACCAGAGGCTGGAGCAGCCGGAGAGCTTCAGCGCCCGGGGCCCTGGAATCAGAAGCTTGCTTTGTTTTCCCTCCTCTGTGCTGACTCAGTCCATGATGACTTTGGCTGGTTTCTCAACATCTCTGTTCCGCATTTTTCTTGGGAGTGGCAGTGCTGATTGCTGCCTCCTCAGGGTCCCGGGCTAGCCTGAAGGTTGAGTGAGGGGGGGCATTTTCCCTTGCTGTTGTGTATAATTTGTTTTTGTGGGGAAACCTCTCTTGTGCCCGGCGTTGCCAGTTTGCCCCGACAACTAGGGTTGGGCCTTCTCCGGGCTTCTGCTGCCCCCGCTGGGGATGCTTCAGGAAGTCGGCTCAGTCTGAGGAGTGGACAGGCCTGTCTTCTAGTTGCTGGGGGTCGGCGCTCGGCAATCGCTTGTGCCCAGGTGAAGTCACTGAAGGAGAACAGTGGCCGAGAAACGTGCACAGAGGCCCCAGGGTGGGCCCCGTGTAGTAACTTCCGGTTTCTTTGTTCAAGGAATGAATCTGTGCCTCAGTTTGCCCGTTTGTTCCTTAGCCTTTAATTCATGGAGGGCCTGGTCTGGGCCTGGTGCCCTGGGTCGTCAGAAGGACTCTACCTGGGCTGGGAGCCACTTGGTCACAGCTGTGCCACCAGCAAGATGTGAGGCTGGAGGCCAGTCCCTCTGTAGGTTTAGGATGGAAAGGGTGGAAGGCACAAGAACACATAAGGTCCTTCTGCACAATCAAGGGGTGACAGGACCTGCTCCCTGACTTAGGGTCCTTGAGAGACTGAACAAGACCTGTGTGCAGAGCACGGGCCCCCAAAACGTTCACTAATACAGCTTCCCTTCAGGCCGTGTCTGCGAAGTGAATGACCCAGACTCAGGGCTCTCTAAGGGTCCGTGTATTTTGGAAGTTCTACCTGCTGTGCTTTCATTTTCTCAACGCTGTGAACCCTGGAAAACCGCACACCATCAATTTTGTACTTAAAACAATTAACATTTTTCTGCTTTAAAAAAAAAAAGTTTGCTTTAAAAAAAATCAAAATTTTTTTTTTTTTTTACTTAAAAGAATCTTTTATTCTATGTACAGGTGATGTGTAATCGCTAGCTATTGACTGTGACCCTGTCACCCTAGCGTGTGGTGCAGATCCCCTGTTGAATGAGGCTCAGGACAAAGGCGCACCAACGTTTACTGGGTGTGGGCTGTGTTCCAGGCCCCGTACTAGGCCTTTCCCTCACTCATCATGTAATCCTCTTTGGAAGGTGTTTATACTCCCATTTTACAGATGGGGAAACTGTGCCTCAGTGAAGTTAAGTAACTTGCTCTGTGTCTCACAGGCGGCAGGATGAATCAGGATGGTAAGTGAGTTGGTTATCTGTTGCTGCGTGACCCTATAACCACAAACCTAGTGCCTTAAAACAACACACATTTATCATCCCCCAGTTTCTGAGGGTCGGGAGAGCAGCCATGGCTTGGCTGGGTCCTCTGCTCAGGGCATTCTCTGCACAGACCAGCAGTTGAGGTCTGGTCCAGGGCTGATGTCTCATTTGAGGATGGGGTCGGGGAGGATCTGCTCCCAGGCTCACAAGGTTTGGGGCAGAGTGTACTTCCTGGCAGGTTGTCAAACCGAGGGCCTCAGTTTCTTGCTGGCTGTTGGCTGGAAGCGGTCCTCAGTTGTCCGTCATGTGAGCCTCCCCGCCATGGCTGCTGGCTTCCTCAAAGCCAGCAAGGGAGATGGTCTCCTCATGAGACAGGTTGCAGGCTCACATAACGTAATCACGTGCATCCCATCGCCTCCACTGTGTTCTGTTGGTTCAGAGCAAGTCACAGGCCCCGCCTGCCCTCCAGAGGAGGGAACCCCACAAGAAGGTAAACACCAGGAGCTGAGGCTCACGGGAGCCACCCTAGAATCTGTGTACCCACAGTAACCCAGGGGGAAGATGCCACTTTATTAACCCAGGATATAAGTACTGAAGGGCCATGAGGGAAAGGAGGGATCTGAGGAGAATGGGGCTCATCTAGGGAGGCTGGGCTGGGACTTAAATGAACCAACGGCCATGAATGGGAAAAGATGGCTTGTGATGGAGCAGCAGTGAGGAAAGGGCCTGACGTGGAGCCAGCAGAGGGCCGGTGGGGGGGAGGGGGCAGGGGCGGGCAGAACGAAGATGGGCAGCCCGGGGCCCAGCACCCCATCCTGGGAAGAGAGGCCATGAATAAACATAGCCTGGCCCTGGGAAAACGAGCCCCCCTTCAACTCTAAATTCCGCCCTAGCATCTCCCAGGCACACGCGTTTGACCTGACGCAAGGGCACAGAGGTTATGAGTTTAGTGATGCATTTCTCTTATGAAGAAAGACGTGCTGATGTATTTTTTTAAAACACTGCCTGAGCCTCGAAACAGTTTGAGTGGCAGGAATGATGTGCCTGTGTTTTTCTCTCTGTGAACAGAAAGCGAAACTACCGACAGTGTGCCCAGTGATGAAGAGAGCTCGGAGGTAAGCATGGTGGCACCGGGGCAAAGCCTTCCCAACTGGCACGTTGGTTTCCCTGCTGCTAGTGACATTTCTTTTCTTTTGAGCATGGGTTTTCACTCATTTTTGGATTTTTTTTTTTTTTTTTTGGTGATGTGAAATATACATCACATAAAATGTACAGTGCTTTTGGATTTTGACTTACAAAATGAAGCTTTGGGAAGTAAATGGGAGGGAAGGGAGTAAGGTGTTACAGTGAGAAAGGAGGCTATGACGGCAGGAAAAGGCTAAGAAACGCTGATATGCTTTTACCACCATAAACATCCTAAATCACAGGCAGAAACAGGAGGTCCAAGTGGCCCAAAGCAATGATGAGAAGTCAGTATCAGAAAGTGCTAAGCAAAAGTAGCTCCCCAGACACCGGGAGTGTCCCCAACCCCCCAGCCCGCCTTGTGCCCTGTGATCCCTGCCCACGGGCCAGGTATGTGTTCAGTCCGGATTCCAAGTGGCTTTGCTTCTGATCTCTCCTCTTGGCTAGGCTCAGACAATGGCAGGAAATGGCTGGAACTGTGAGGGGAAGCATTCCTGCGAAGCCTGCTTTGTGTCTGTGTTTGAGTGAGTGAGTTAGTGAGAGACAGACGGACAGAGCCTGGCTGACTAGGCTCTGAATTAGTAATTTCCCAATGTACTAAATATATAGTCCAGGAATTCTGAAAAGACAGTAGGTGTAGATGCGCACATACATTTGGAACCTGTTTCTTCAAGGTCAGAATTCTAGCTCCTTCGCTGAATGACGCCACCCTTGAAGCCAGCTATTTGCTGGAGCTGGAGCTCTAAGCTGTACCCGTTTGAAAGCAATCCAGGGGCGTTCCCTGTCTTTTATTGCGTTCCTCGCTTCCCGCACTCTGAAAATGCAGCTTGACTCAAAGATCAGGCCGGGCCATCTGTGAGGACTTAGTCGCTGTGACACACCAGCCATCCTGGCCCAAAGCTACCTAACCATGAGGCCGGGCAGCCAGAGTAGAGGGGAACCAGAAACCAAGCTGCTGCCTTGTTTCCCTGCCTTCATAGAACAGTCTTGGCTAGATTTCTGGGAGGTAGCCAATGGGCATGGATAAAAAGGGAAGAGAAACTGTGCTTGGGGCATGCGTGGCTGGGGATGGATTTCAGTTCAGGGGTGTGGAGTCCCTAAGGTTCTCGTTTATTCCGTGCCTCTTAAGAAATTCAGACACCAACACATGGGAAGAGTGGCATATTTTTTTAAAAGCCATTGAAGAGAAGGCAAAGGAAATGTATACCATAATTATTTTCTTTGAAAGGGCCGACCACACTGGCGGAAGAGGAACATTGAAGGCAAACAGTACCTCAGCAACATGGGGACACGAAGCACGTACCTGCTACCCAGCATGGCGACCTTCGTCACTTCCAACAAGCCCGACCTCCAGGTCACCATCAAAGAGGAGAGCTGTCCCGTGCCTTACAACAGCTCCTGGCCCCCGTTCCCAGACCTCCCCCTCGCCCCCTCCGTGACCCCAGCGCCCAGCAGCAGCCGGCCAGACCGGGAGACCCGGGCCAGCGTCATCAAGAAGACCTCTGACATCACCCAGGCCCGCGTCAAGAGCTGTTAAGCCTTCGACTTCCCCTGGTGGTTGTTGGGATTTCTTGGCTTTGTTTTATTGTTTGTTTGTATTATATTTTTCTTTCTGACACCTCTTTTAGACGAATCTTAAGGGAAAAAGCCTTGACAATAGAACTTTGATTGCTGTGTCCAACTCCAGTACTGGAGCTTCTTTTTAACTCAGGACTCCAGCCCCTTGGTAGACGCATATCTCTAGAGCCTGCTGGATCTCCCAGGGCTGCTCCCTCAAGTTCAAGGACGTCATAGGACCAACACCCACACGGGCAGTGAGGTGCTGCATTGCCTGCGGTCAAGGCCAGCATGGTGGAACGGATGCCTCTGAATGGAGGAGAAAATGTGAACTAGCTGGAATTTTTTATTCTTGTGAATATGTACATAGGGCAGTGCTAGCGACGTTGCAGTCTGCTTCTGCACCTTATCTTAAAGCACTTACAGATAGACCCTCTCGTGATCCTGCTCTGTTTCATAGCACAGTCAGCACCCCTCTTCCCTCCTCCCCTCCCTTCCCCTCCCCCGTCCCGTCCCCCTCCCCTCCCCCTCCCATCTCCTCCTCTCCCTTTGCACCCCCTCCCCTCCCAGCCCCTCCCCTCGCTTGCCTCGCCTTCATCCCACCCCCTCCCCTCCCCTCCCCAGCCCTCCTATCCCCTTCATTTTCTTTCCTCCTTTTCCTCCCCTCAAAGGCTGTGTTCCACATCCCTGAGGAGGAGAAGAAAATGAACCTCTCCACAGATGTCCCATTTTAAAAGACTGCTTTAAAAAACAAAAAAAGAAAAGAAAAGAAAAAAAATCTTTCTAATCTGCTATGCTTGAATGCCACGCGGTACAAAGGAAAACTATCATGGAGAGAGTATGCAAATTCCCAGATTTGAAGAGAAAAATACTCTAATTCTAACCAGAGCAAGCTTTTTTATTTTTTATACCGGGGAATATTTTATTCAAGGTAAAATTCTAAAGAAAATATAATTGTTTTTTATCTTTTCTACAGCAAATTTATAATTTTAAGATTCCTTTTCTTGTTTATCGGCAGTTATTACATCCTTGTGGCACATTTTTTTTTTAATTTTGTAAAGGTGAAAAAGCTTTTATGAGCTCATGTAGCAATCAAATTATCCTGTGGATTGATAATAAATGAATATGATATATAGTTAAATTTTTAATGGGCATCACGCCTGGCTTTGTGTATGTGTCCCTTAGAGCACAGTCATGGGATTGGACTGGTGCAATATCGTTTCTTCTGGTGGACCAGAACTTTCCCCCTTTCGACCCTGGAGCTTTCTGTTGTGAGATGGCTTCCTCTGTTAGGCGCTCTCCCGGAGCTGGACGTTGTACTGTGTGTCTTACACGATGATTTCACTTGTTCACTCATCCAGATTGTGCACAGGATAGAGATTTATCTCCGTTTCACAGGGAGGAGATGGAGACTTAAAAGGAAAATGCCTTTAGTCAAGGTCACATAGGTAGTCAGAATCCAAGGCTGGTGTGACTCTGGAGGAGTCTCTTTTCCCCTTTCCACTACTCTCTGCTGTCAGCAAATTCCACCCACATCTGTGTTTTTCTTGTTCTTAAACATAGCACTGAAATTCTGTGTTGATGTCACATACCGGCCTCACAGATAAGATTTTTGAGAACAGGAAACATTTGTTGGGTTCCTCGTCAAAGTCAGTCTTCTTTCTAAGACCTGGGGCCTCAGACCTAGGCCCTGCCCTCAGAACTTAAGGCATGTATTTTCTAGTGACAAATGTGAATTCCACACCCCAGACTCCCCCCACCACCCAGTCTCTGACCTTGGGCAAGAAGGCCGCGGCGCTCACCCCTCATGCTTCCACGATGTCCAGAAAAATCAGCCTACGAGGACTTAGCCGCCTCCCTACCACCTCTGGGGTCTTATGGAGGAGATTGCTAGGTTAATATTTGAAAAGGTTGCTTCAGTGAAAGGACAAAGGGCTAATTTTAATGCCTCTCTCTGTGGGTGGCTGCAGATATAATTAGCGGCCATAAAATTATCCAGCCCTGAACAAAAATTAACTGAAGCATTTTGCTAGTTGCTGGGCTGTGGTTGAAATGCCAGGGTTGATGGCTGGCTGCTTCCCCGAGGAGCACCCTGGTGACTCTGGGTTTACCTGCGCTTCACGGGAAGCCTCGCTTCCTGTGCTCTTCACTGAAGACCTACCCTTCTCCCAGGTCCTGAATACACAGGTCCAGTTCTTTGCGACTTGTATCTAAATCCTTCTAAGTCATCCTGTTTTAGAATAAATTAGAAACCAATAACGGAAGGCAGCTCTCCATCACATGGCCTGGAGATCAAAGGGTTAAGGCCACTCCTGATTCCCGCCCCCCTTTCCTCTTCCCAACACAGAGGGAACCCCCAGCTCACTTCCTGAGCCCTGTCAGCAGCTCTGCAGGGCCCAGACGCCTCTCGTGCTTCCTCCTACACGGTTATGACCGGAAGTACAGCATCTTACCAGGTGAGAGAAGGTGGGGGATCTGGAAATGCACCACTGAGGGACTGAAGGTGACCATCCATTGCCAAGCAGGCCACGGAAAACAGAATCATGTTTCAATTATTTCTGAGAAAGGCTGTCGTGTTTCTCAGTGTTACTTGCCAGTTGTGTAGGAAAAGAAGCTAGTCAGCCCATGCCTAGGGTTGGCCTGAGGAAGAAAAACAAATGAGATGGGCCGACTCGGGGATTGCAGCCTCAGACCTCATTGTCCGTTACAGGAAGTGCTGGGGACACGTGCTGCTTTCGTCTGGCGTCTGTGTGAGCTGATATGCTTTTATGATGGGCGTGTGTGTGTGTGTGTGTGTGTGTAACTAGCAGGTTCAGCGTCTTGTTCTCTGCAGCCAGCACCTAGGTCACCCCTTGGTAAGAAGGAGCCGGTACAGATGTGAACTCTGAATCCAGTGACAGGAACTAACGCCCACTCAGAAGATTGAGAGAACCCAGCACATCCTGAACCACAAAGGGCTTCCAGAATGCCGTTTGCAAGTCTCTAAATAAATCCATGCTCAACCATAACATTTTTTCCATGTTTTGATGAAGTAACTGCCAAAGGAGGTGTTTAGTCTATTTAAATGTATTTATAGAGAACAAGAAATACACATGGAAAAGAAATGCACACAAATCCATTGGCCATCAGAACCCCAAAATAGTATCCTTTTTTTTCCCCCTCCCAAATCTGAAGTGTACTAAACTATCAGGTAACCACTACTGAGATCAAAATTTTAGGAATGAGGAAGGTATGTGATTGGGTTTCAGGGTTCTGAGTTTTCAAATTTGAGCTTTTGGAAGTATTTTGCATGTGAATGAAAACGATGTTAAGCCCCAAATGGCCTCCTGCCCTAATGGAACATTAGACATTCCATTTGCTTGAGGCCATTCTTTGAACATTGAATTCATTAGGTTTTAAAAGCCCCCCTGTTATTCTAGCTATGGACAAACAGACCCAGATAAAAGGTAAGAATAAGAAGCCCCTATTTTGCGGAATCTCTACTGAGGCAAGACAAAAAAAAGCACACTAGGAAGAAGTCTGCAAGCCGGTAGCCAAAATGGGTCCTGACATGCAGTGTCAGGTACCCTGGGTCTCAGTAGCAGTTTTGGTTTACAAAGAGAAAGGAGACAGAAACTGGTTTTTACCTGATGGTGTTCAGCCACCTCATCTTGAAATGCCACACCCTGGCGCCTCCAGGGCCAGGATGGTCAGAGCCAGTGGGACCTGAACCTGACCAGCCAAGGGGGCTGGGAACCAGCTCTCCATCTTGTTCCCAGGCTGCAGTAGACCCCTCCCTGAGGGGATCCCAGTCCGTGGGACTGGAAGCTTCTTGAGGTTGTGTGTCAGTCACATTTGCATCCCACATGTGGAAATTAGGCAGTCACCCCCAGGATCTCCTCCCCTTCCCCTGGGATCCACATACCAGTGTCAAAAGAACAGGGCCAGGCCCCTGGGCTGTCCCCCTTTGGAGCGTGGCCAGCCATAGACCTGGAGAGGAGCGTCCCAGGTTGTGCAAAACTTTGGGTCAGGGGACACAAGAAGATGGTGGGTGAGATGTTTCCTCCTGAGGCTGCCTGGCCTCTGGGCCCCTGCCGGCCCTCTGGACCCTGGCACCATCCCCTGCCTTGGCTTGGGCAGTGCTGGCCATGCTGGGTGGACAGACAAGGGTTTTTGAGGTTTCCTTCTGTGGCCACACTGACAACAGGTGCAGGGGCTCTGCTACCGAAAATAGTGCCTGGAAGGAAGGAAGTGGCCAGCCTAATAGCCGGTGTGAGCAAAAATGTGAAGTCTGTCCAAGAACTTGAGTCATACCATGGAAGGATTGGAAGGATCGAGAAGTAGGACATGTCAGAGTTCACACAGTCAGAAAAGAGCATTTTCTGGAGTCCTTCAGGCGATTTCTTAAGAAGAAAAGCAGCGTGAGTGCTTCTGTTCCTCTAAGCACAATGCCCTTGGGAGACTTGGTCAGTTTCTCTGTATCTGCTTTGTAAACACGTTCAGACAGAGCTTGCTGGCTCTGAGGAATGCATTGTGCTGGATTGTGCAACTCTGCCCCCGTTAACCCCTCACACACACATGGCCAGAGAAACGCCACCGTCACGTGCAACAGTTGATTTTAGTAACACAACTGTTTTTACATGTGCAAAACAAACTCCAGGGTGATTGCATCACTAAGTTTTGGTTTTGGTTGAGAAGAATATTTTAAAATCTAAACATCCAAACATTCAACACCGTGAATCATCAGGGAAAAAGAATCTCCAAGATGATCCATCTACCGGAAGCTTGGGTCGTAGGTCTGAAAATGCTCATAGTCTCCAGTTCTCTCTAATGCACCAGATCAAAGACATTGTTTTCAATCCACAAATTATACTTGAATGCGCTGTCTGAAGTTTCAGGATAATGTTAGCGCTAGAGAGTGTGAGTTCTTTATGGTTCGTGATAGCTAAGCCTTTATTCATCCCTAGAATTAACGAGATTGTAAACAGATTTCTCTTGCCTTCCCTGAAGGATCTAGTGCTATAGCTTTTCTCTGGGACGCTCCTGTATCATGTTTTTCAATTTAATTATGAAATATGCTGTTAATTATATTTCACATGTTGAGCTGTAGCATATTCAACATATAGCCAAACAGGAGTATTAGTAAAAGTGTAGAATGCAGGCCAAGGCCATTGCTCAGATTTCACCCTGAGGGTTTCAGGGATCATTTGCAAGACAGCTGTGACATGGGAAGGAAACCACAGGCTGGTTTAAAAGATTTGTGTTTGCAAACTTCTATTTGCAAGATTGATTTAAAATAATGTAATTCCAAATGCCTTTCTCTAGCACCTCATGAAGTTAACTAGGGAAACTAATTGTCTTCGTCTGCCCGGGACTGATGGGGTTCCCAGGATGTGGGATTTTAGTGCTAAAACTGGGAAAGTGTCCGGCAAACCAGAAGGAGTTGGTCACCCTAAATTTAATGCTGAGATCCAGAGAACCCATATCATTTTGTGTTCGTTGGGGATTTTCTGAACCCAGGTGAAAGCTTCATGAGGAGACGTTATTGAGGGTATACTGTTGACAACTCTATTACTAACATTAATTTGGTAGTAGTGTTCTGTTAAGAAAAGTAGACTCATTCATTCAACACTATTTATTTATTCCCACTGTTTGTTAATAATGTTCTAAGTGTTAGAGGGCTGTACAGAAGTGAATAAAACAAAGTCTTTGTTTGAATAGAGATTAAATTCTAGTAGGGGTGGGCATCCAACCAATAAATAATCTTTCAGAGACAATAAATAGTCTGGAGAAAAATAAAGCTGGGTAAGGGAGACAGGGAGTGATGGAGATATTCAAAGCTCTTATTTTAGAGCTTAAAGGATCCATTGAAGGGCTGACAGTTGCAAAGGCCAGTTAGTGGGAAAGATGGGGAACAGTGTGTATCCGCAGGGTTCAGTTGCAGGAAACAGAACCCACTCTGGCTCTTTTCAGCAGAGAGGCATTGACCAGGGAGAAGCAGGTTTCTGCATGGTTGGAAAGGCTGGAGGGGCCGACCGCAGGGCTGCCTCCCCCTCTGCCAACCATGAAGGTCGGAAATTGGGAGGTTGGCACTGGAGACATTGATCGTGAGGACGTGCTGCCTTAGCTGAGATCCGAGAGCCCGGAAGTCCCTGTCAGCCCCACCCTAACTATCTCTCAATACCCGTTAAATTAGTGACTGAGCCTTGAGGATGCAGCTTTAGAAAGTCCCAGTGTCGCACAGTGACTTTGGCCAGTGGTTACAGGTGAATCTGCGGGCAGGTGGCTTCTGTTTCCATCCTGACTCCTAGTCTCACGCAAGGGCAGATAACTAGGGGAACCTAATTCACAGTTAGAAGCCCTGGGCAAGAACAGGAAATATGGCTCTCGATTTCCAGCTTTGGCCTTAGAGGAAGCCAGACGAGAAAAAGATGGGCGTGGGGACTGCTGAGTGCCTATCTGGGACATGCATGCATCTCAAGGAATCCACTCTGCCAATAACAACAAAGGAAGTAAAAACTCCAAAGTAAGAACATCCAGAGAACAGAATCTTCATCCTATACTCCCTAGTGTATATGGGAAGGCAACATGGTAGAGTGGAAAGAGATAAGGTTTTTGAAATCAGGTGAACCTGGGTTCAGTTCTCACTTGCGGATGACTTTTGGGAAATCTCTTAATATCTATAAGAAGCAGGGTTTTTGTATATAAAATAGGGTATTAACATCTTATTTGCAAGAATGCTGTGAGAAATAAGATCATGCTATTAGAGTCTGGGCTGTGTTGTATGCACTCAGTTTTATCAAGCATGTAATCTGGATATAAAATAGCTAGGATCCATATTACGGAGCGCTGCTTCCAAATTACCCAGCCGCTCCCAGACTTACATTAATTCAAGAATTTATCACTGAGGATCTCAGAGCTCAGACATGTGACCCCAATTTATTTCTTTTTTTTAATGAGGTTTTTTTAAAAATAAATTTATTTTATTTAGTTATTTTTGGCTGTGTTGGGTCTTCGTTGCTGCATGCGGGCTTTCTGTAGTTGCGGTGAGCGGGGGCTACTCTTCATTGCGATGCGCGGGCTTCTCATTGCGGTGGCTTCTCTTGTTGCGGAGCATGGGCTCTAGGCGTGCAGGCTTCAGTAGTTGTGGCTCACGGGCTCAGTAGTTGTGGCTCGTGGGCTCAGTAGTTGTGGCTCGCAGGCTCTAGAGTGCAGGCTCAGTAGTTGTGGCACACGGGCTTAGTTGCTCTGCAGCATGTGGGATCTTCCCGGAACAGGGCTCGAGCCCGTGTCCCCTGCATTGGCAGGCAGATTCTTAACCACTGTGCCACCAGGGAAGGCCGACCCCAATTTCTATGTAGCTAAAATTAGTGGGTCTTTTTTTCACCCCTAGATCCTGGGCCATTCTTTATTGGGCAAAGCTAACTTTATTATTGAGTGGGCTTAGAAGGAGCTAAGAAAATATTCCTTCCTGTAGAAGTTGAAGGGCATCAGAATCTGCTGGTAGTGACTTTTATTTTTAACAACATGGACTCAAACACATTTTTAAAATGCCTTCTAAAACCACCAGGTGGAATTTAATTAACTTTTGATTATTGAGGTGATCCTAATTTGCTTCGTTCTGGGTCAGCAATATAATTTTCATCATAGGCCAGTTGGCACAGTAATTCCCACCAGATTCATGGGATGCATGACATTTTGACTCAGCAATTTTGAAATTAGGTGCATTTCAACATACTTATAAGTCAGACAAACAAACTATTAGGCTTTTGTGTTTCTTGTTGTACTCCTGTCCTATCCTAGAATGTTATTTTAGGTCATGCACAGGATGAGGGAGCTTGTGTGGCAGATGCTTTGATAGAGGCTAGACATAGACCAGATGTGAGGGCAGGAGAACTCCCTTCCAGGGCATCTGTTTGCCGCAGTTGATTAACACTGGAGCTGAGAAGCCTCCTGGGAAAAGAGCAAGAAGAGTGTGTCAGACACTAGATGCAGGGAAGACAATCTAGCCTGAGGATGTGATCAGTAAGGTGCTGAAGATGGTGGGTGCTGTTCTCAGTAGTGTTCTGACTGCTGCTTGAGCCCATCACCCTTGGAGTGTAAAGACGCTCCATCACCCTTGAGGGGTGGGTAGCCTGAGGAGAGAATGGCTGAGGGTATGTAAGCTGTCATCCCAGGACCCACACCCCTTTCTACGCGGAGGTTTATTTTCTACTTCCCTAGCTCTTTCTTAGTGGTTGGATGAGCAGTGGCCTGAGCCTGGGGAGCAGATCCAGTAGAATGATGGCAGCTACCCTGGAGAAGGCAGAAGCAGGTCATCTGAAAAAATAAAGATATAAGAAATAGCACAGGGCTTCCCTGGTGGCGCAGTGGTTTAGAGTCCGCCTGCCGATGCGGGGGACACGGGTTCGTGCCTCGGTCCGGGAGGATCCCACATTCCATGGAGCGGCTGGGCCCGTGAACCATGGCCGCTGAGCCTGCGCGTCCGGGGCCTGTGCTCCGCAACGGGAGAGGCCACAACAGTGAGAGGCCCATGTACTGCAAAAAAAAAAAAGAAAAGAAAAGAAAAAGAAATAGCACACACTGCTGTATTTAAAATGGATAACCAACAAGGACCTTCTGTATAGCACAGGGAAACTCTGCTCAATATTATGTAACAACCTAAATGGGAAAAGAATTTGAAAAAGAATAGATACATATAACTGAATCACTTTGCTGTACACCTGAAATTAACACAGCTTTGTTAATCAACTCTACTGCAATATAAAATAAAAAGTTAAAAAAATTTTTGAAAGAAATAGCAAAGAAAATGTGCCAAATAAAGAAGGAAATACAGTAAACATAACATGCAGTGATTATAACATAAAATAATATGACAGCCTTGAGACTAAACATGAGTCATATCAATAAATGGAACAGGCTTTACTAGTTTCTTCTCTTTTCTTGTTGTAGTGACAAATGAGCCAATTATCAAATTAGCTTACAAGGCAACGTTATATTTAAGAGGCACACCTCGATCACAGTGATTCAAAAGACCAAAAATAAAGAAACAGGCAAAGTTATACCAGAAAAATAAAAACAGTAAAAAAGAAGGGGGATGATTCTTATATTAGACAAAGTGAATTCAGGCCAAAAAGCTTTAAATGAGAGAAAAAAGGATGCTACTCATATATAAGCCTGAAAATCACAGTTTACAATGAAGACAAATTATAAACATCTATGCACCAAATAATACAGCAACCATCAATATAAAGCAGAAATTACATAAAATGAGAACAGCAATAGACGAAAACACATTAGTAAAAGGAGACTTCAACACACCACACTCAGCGTGGCAGTTCTAGTGGAAAGAAAATAAAGATATAAGTATTTTAAACAATTTAATAAATAATAAGGTAGGTCTTATGCATGTATATTCAACACTATGCCCTAATATAAAGATTATCTTCTTTTCAAATGCAATGAACATGGATCATTTTGAAAAATTGATCATATATTGCTTTTGTGGTCTCAGTAAATTAACCCTCTGGGTGAGGGGTGCACCGAGCCCTCACAAGGTGACCCTTTCTCCCAGAGCTTTGTGTAAATTCCTTCCAGGCACCTGCATCTTGGCCTGGTTTGACTTTGTCCTCCTGTATGTTCTTGTCACCTATTTCCAGATTGGGGGACTTATTCTTTCTTTTAAAGCTAAGAAGTTTTGGGCTTCCCTGGTGGCACAGTGTTTGAGAGTCCGCCTGCCGATGCAGGGGACACGGGTTCGTGCCCCGGTCCAGGAAGATCCCACATGCCGCGGAGCAGCTAGATCCGTGAGCCGTGGCCACTGGGCCTGTGCATCCAGAGCCTGTGCTCTGCAACAGGAGAGACCACAACAGTGAGAGGCCCACGTACCTCAAAAAAATAAAAAATAAAAAAATTTTTAAAAAGCTAAGAAGTTTTTCAGAGGCAGTAAAGCAAAGCCCTTAATTGCTAAGCAGGAAGGGAGGGGCTTTGCTGTGTGAGCGCTTGTAACCACCATGAAAAGTTTGTTTGCTTTATAACTTTATTAAAGAAGAAAGAATCAAAGAACACCCAAAGCAAAAATAACCACACACATGGACACGCAAAACTGCAAAATACTTTTATAGGAATTATTCTTCATTTCTATATCAGATAGGAGTTGGTCTTTCACAACAGCCATGTGTTCATACTCATTCAAATGATGCTCGAGGAGCTGGGAAAAGGAGGCTTCATGTCTTAGCACAGCCATGAAAAGACACATTTGCTCATGAGCCCTCAGGAAATGAAGTCTGATATAGAAGAAATTAGCCTAATGGTAGTTCAGGCAGGAAGCTTAAAATAAGCATAACCATTGTTTTCTTCCTTTTTAGATTGGTTTTCCCTCCACGCTGTGATTTCAACTCTGTGATCTCCAGGGTTGAAGCTGGAGGGGGAGTTGGGATGACAGAAAGGGTAGAGGTAGACACAACTTTTGAGCTGGTGGACACAGCTCCAGCTCTGCAGAATTCTCAAGGCCTTGTAATTTTTGGACACTGCCCTATTTTCTCTAGTTTAACACTCACTTTATTTTCCCATATGTTAACATTTATGAACTTGGGAATTGTAACGCATGCCCTGTCAGAATGGTTTGCCTGCTGCTGGGCAGAGAGTGAGGTGCCAGTATGGTTGGCACTGCCTATGGCCACAAGCTTTGCCAGTGTAGAAGTATCTCTCCCTCCACTCTGCCACTTCTGTTTCATTATTTGCATTGGTGGCACCACACACTGTTAACTTTGATTTGTGTCCCTAATAGACACAGAAAAATGTCTTCACAAAGCTTACACTGCTTTACCGTATTGAAGCAAAAGCATTACAAATTGCCCCATCACACAGGGTAAATTATGAAAATTTTCAAAACCAGGGAAAATTGGTGTGACCACTTCATGCATCATGAAAAAACTATTATTTAGGCTTCAAAATCTTTCAAAAGTTTCTAGTGACTTTCAATAGAAGCTGCATAACATTCAACTTTCAAAAAGGAAAAACAGAATTATGTTTAATCAAAGAGGAAATGCCAACAAACCCCTAGGGTTCTCTGTGATGCCTTCAAATTACATTGTCAACCTTAAGTGTGCCAAGCTCTTTAGCATGACTCAGGGCAGCATCTCCTAAGGCTATGAATAACTGTAGGTGTCCAAAATGACTTGGAAAAATATTTAGTCTCTGATTATGAAATAAACTACAGCTAAACTCTGGTAATAAAATCAGCATATAATTGTGAAGGGTGGACGGTGTGTATCTAGAATCTTTTTTTTTTTTTTTTTTTTTGCATGTGGGTGTTCAGTTGTCCCAGTACCATTTGTTGAAAAGACTATCTTTTCTCCATTGTGTTTCCTTTGCTCCTTTGTCAAAGATCAGTTTGCTATATTTATTGGGGTGTGTTTCTGCATTCTCTATTCTATTCCATTGATCCATTTGTCTATTTTTTTGCCAATACCACACTGTTTTGATTATCATATCTTTGTAGTTAGTCTTGAAACTAGGTAGTGTCAGTCCTCCAGCTGTTTTCTTCTTTTTCAATATTGTGTTGGCTATTCTGGATTGTTTGCCGGTCCATATAAACTTCAGAATAAGTTTATCAATATCCACAAAATAGCATGCTGGAATTTTTATTGGGATTGCACTGAATCTACAGATCAAGTTAGGAAGAACTGACATCTTGACAATATTGAGTCTTCCTATCCATGTATTGTACATGGAATAATCTCTCCATTTATTTAGTTCTTCTCTGACATCTTTCATTGGAGTTTTGTAGTTTTCTTTGTATAAATCTTTACATACTTTGCTAGACTTACACCTAAGTAGTTCATTCTGGGGGATGCTAAGGTAAACAATATTGTGTTTTTAATTCCAAATTCCACTGTTCATTGCTGGTGTATAGGAAAGCAAAGGCAGTATATAATTGCCTAGGTAAATGAATACTAAAGTTATTTAAGACTATGCATAGTAAATTCAGCCACTCTCTCTCTCTCTCTTTTCCCCCTCCTTCTTTCTTTCTAACTTCTCTTATTTCTTTCTCCCACTGAAAAGCTTCTATTCATTGATAGAGCATCTTAAAATCAGTGGCATCTTAGAATTGGGGAAATGTGATTTTTTTAGGCTGCTCAAGTGAACCATTAAGGGATGAAGGGCTAGGGATGATTTCAAACAGATGAGATTACTGGGTGTTCTTAGAGAAGACGTTGAAAAAATGGAATCACCATAGAGAGTCAAGGGCAGGTAAATATAAGCAAAGACTGGGTTCTTCCAACGTATTTGGAGTGGAAAGAGTGGGTTTGTGAGCATGGCACGTCAGTCAGATGGGAAGATCAGCCAGTTGCAGTCTCAAAAGAAGGGAAGTCAGTGAAGTTTGACATTTAGAATCCAAGACTTGAGTGGAAGAGATCTTGGTCCCATCCTTGATGGATGCTTTCATTTAACAGATAAGGAAAATGGGCTCATGTGGCAGAAAAAATCTGCAGAGCTGAGACTAGCTCTTAGAGGACCAAGACCCTGTTCCAGGGATTTTCTGTGGGATGAATAAATAAATGATGGATTCTGGTGTGATTGTCTGAATGCTTCATCTATGATTTCAAACCCTAACACAAACTATGCTCCAAGTAAAAACAGTTCCATGGGATGTGAATAGGCATTTATTTATTACTTGTTTGGCATTCATTTTGTGCCATATTTTTTCTCTTGTCCTCACTTAAAAAAATGGTTGCAATATAACTTATATGCAGTAGATGTATTCAGTTCTGTGAGTCTGACAAGTGCACAGCCACATAGCCATCACTACAATTAAAATATTTCCTTCATTCCAAAAACTTCCCTCTTGCCCTTTTGTAGTCATTGCCTCTCCTACTCCTAGACTTTGGCAGCCACCTATCAGCTTTCTATTCTAGAAGTTTTACCTATTTCAGGATGTCATATGAATGATATGATACAACACGTAGCCTTCTGAGTCTGGCTTCTTTCCTTCTACGTGTATTTGCTATTCAACCATGTCCTTGCATGTTTCAGTAGTTCATTCTTCTTTGTTACAGAGTAGTATTCCATTGTACACATCACAGTGTGTTCATCTATTTAAGATGTAGGGGAGGAAAAAACTTTTTCCTCTACCCTCTTAGGTTCATTGAGTGGAGCACTGAAAATTAAACAAACGAAAAAGATTAACGGGAAAAAAGAAAAGGGAGGGGAGGAAGTTGTATCCCTTCATCTCAACCCAGGGTCTTTATTTCCTGCCCCAGAAATGATCTCTTGCCAGAATGATTGGCAGCTGGAATGTTACAACCTTCAGGAGAACCGCACCTCCACCTGCAAGAGGATGGTCCGGCTACAACGAGATAATCATATAAAAAGTGATATCGATCTATTTTCCCAAGTTTGGTTTCAAAAAGGCTAAGGATACAGGTTCACTCATGGGGCTTTTGATGGCAAATACTTAACAGAGATTTTAGTGAAACTGCTTTAAATTATTCATGTGCCATCATTGTTGTCTCTCTTGACAGAACCATGTGGACTGGGCTAGAGGAAGGCAACATGACTATATGAGTCCTTAGACCTTACAGAAGCCTGTTAAAACAAGTTATCTTGGGTGTTGGAACAAGGGAGGTACCACTTCCTTCCTGTTTTAAAACCATTCCATGCATCCATGCCATGGGCAGCATTTCAAGTCATGCTTGGAGGATGGCCCCGCCTCTTTTAGCTGGGTCTCCACAGGACTGTGCAGAGTAGAACTTTACCTTTCCTTGCCAGTGTCAATTGGACACTACATGAGTGAGAAATAAATTTCATAAATACAATTTTACATTTCATATAAATAAATAATAGTATTTTGCCACTGAGTTTTGGGGGTTTATGTGTGATAGCAACGAGCACGATCTTAACTAATACAAGATGCTTCATGATTGACTTTCCCTAGAATGTCAGCCCAGGTTTGCTGGAGGTTTGGCTATGCGGTGACCAGGTACTTGAGGGTGTCTGGTAGGTGATTACCGTAAGACCAATGTACCTTAAACCAATATTCAGTGCATGTGTACACCTTTCTGAACAAGAAGGAAGGCTGATATTTAAAATATAAGTCTGGATCCTTGAATGTTGAGTAGATTTCCAATACACAGTAAGTACCAGCTTATATAGAAGGAAACATCCATTTACTGCAGACTTTTAAAAGTTCTTTCTTGGATTTCTATATCCAAATGAACAGTTTTAGAATTACCTTCTCAGTAATTATTTATTGATGAATTAATTTAATTGGAGAAGAAAATACAAGAACTTTATATGCCCATCCTGGTTTGCGCAAAATTGTTCAGATATCTTAAACAAACAAATAATCCAAATAATAATCACTTGAGTTCTTAAATGTCTTAACAATATCTATATAGAGGGGTGGGATAGGGAGGGTGGGAGGGAGGGAGACGCAAGAGGGAAGAGGTATGGGAACATATGTATATGTATAACTGATTCACTTTGTTATAAAGCAGAAACTAACACACCATTGTAAAGCAATTATACTCCAATAAAGATGTAAAAAAAAAAAACAACACGATATCTATAGACGACTGCTTAACCACCAAGATAATATTAAAAAATCTACTGTGTTTTGTTTTTCATTTCAAGCCTTCCCCCTATAAGGAAGGATCCCATGTTAGGACAGCTCATTTTCACTCCAGTAACTTTGGTGGGGCTTAGTCTCCTTCCTTTATCAGTCTGTCACAGGGGCTTCTCGGACTGGGAAGTTTGCCAAGTTCCTCACATTTCAGCCACAGAAAGCAAAACTCACTGGAAGAATACACTTCCCTTCTCTTCCCAGCAATAACTGCTTTATCCAATCACCAGGAAGTCCTGTCCCCTGTCAGCAGTACAGTGTGTTTATGTGTGTGTGTGTATGTGTGTCTTACCCACAATGTGGCATTAAAAAGACATAGGGCTTCCCTGGTGGCGCAGTGGTTGAGAGTCCGCCTGCCGATGCAGGGGATGCGGGTTCGTGCCCCGGTCTGGGAGGATCCCACGTGCCGCGGAGCGGCTGGGCCCGTGAGCCATGGCCGCTGAGCCTGCGCGTCCGGAGCCTGTGCTCCGCAACGGGAGAGGCCACAGCAATGGGAGGCCCGCATACCGCAAAAAAAAAAAAAAAAAGACATAAATACTGGGACTTCCCTGGTGGTGCAGTGGTTAAGAGTCTGCCTGCCAATGCAGGGGACACGGGTTCAAGCTCCCACATGCCGCAGAGCAACTAAGCCCGTGCACCACAACTACTGAGCCTGCACTCTAGAACCCGCGAGCCACAACTCTGAGCCCACGTGCCACAACTACTGAAGCCTACGTGCCTGGAACCTGTGCTCCGCAACAAGAGAAGCCACCGCAATGAGAAGCTCGCGCACCGCAGTGAAGAGTAGCCGCCGCTTGCCTCAACTAGAGAAAGCCCGCGTGCAACAACGAAGACCCAACACAGCCAAAAATAAAATTAAAAAATAAAATGATACAATATGTAAAAAAAGACATAAGTATTAAGATGCAACAGAAAAGGGCTTTTCCCATGACTCCCTGGAAATCCCTAATCTGTCTGATAAGCTTCGTTTGCTGCTTTCCTCCTGCAGGGACCACTCCTGCTTACCTTGGGTGGTGATCTTTTTTATACCTGCCGGGAAGTTCACCCTGGGGGATCCTGGGGGGGGGGGTGGGCAGTTGTGCCTATTTGCTTTGGTCTCTAGGCACCCAAATTGTGCTCACTTTTCTCTTCTAGAAAAGTGATTTACTCCCCCCCAAATATTTATTTTTTCTGGTAACATATGGCTATAATGATAACTCTGATTCAGGAACATTCCTGGACAGTAAATTTAGTGAAAGTATGTATACTGCTCATACCTGGTGCCCCAGTTACTGTTGCTGCATAAGAAATTATGCCTAAAATTCAGCAGCTTCAAACAACCAGCTCATGGATTCTATGGGTTTGGAATTTAGACAGCAGGGATGGCTTGCCTCTGTTCCATGGTATCTGGGGCTTAGACAGCTGGGGGTGTCACAGCCTTTGGGGGATAAAATCATCTGAAGACTCCTTCATTTGCACGTTTGGTGCCTGGCCTGGGAGCATTTGAAGATGAGCACTGTGGACTGGAGAACCTATCCAGGGCCTCTCCACGTGAATGCTTCCTCAGAGCATGGCGGCCCCAGGGTAGCTGCACTTCTGGTGTGGAAGCTCAGGGCTCCAAGTCCAAGTGCCTCAGCAAGCAAGACAGAAGCTCCATGGCCTCTTATGACCTGGAAGTCATAGAGCATTATTTCCACGGGCTTCTACTGGTTACAGTCGAGCCACAGCCTTCCCAGATTCAAAGGAATGGGAATCCGACCCTACATCTGGATGGTTAGTGGTAAGGTTCTAGAAGAGCCTGGATACCCTTGTAATCTTTCCATCTTTGGAAAATACGATCAGCCGCACCAGATTCTGCTTTTAGAGGTTGCAAGGGGATTTGTGTTGCAGCATTTGAAACCACACATGGTCGGTGCTTATGCTTTGCAAACAAAGCGCTCTGGGGGTCCAGGAGGGGCAAAATCTTTCCTCACTGAGATGAATCTGGTTGCATTTGAGCTAAACCTGGCAAGGTGGGGGAGGCAAGAGGGAACACTAGGCAGGAGGAGACTGCACTTCTAAATACAGGGAGGTAGGGAAGTATGGGGTAATGTGACTACATCATTGTACCTACAGAGTTGGAGGGGGTGGGTCGGGGTGGAGGGAGAGAAGCTTGAAATGTACATGGAGCCCGAATTTGTGTGAGCATTTGACTGACAAAGCAAAAGCCCAGGAAGTCTGTTTATATCTGTCCCTCCTGCCTTCTCCCTCCCCCGCCCCGTTAGTCTATATACATTTAAAATATTTTATCGTGTCACTTGAAATAAGGTGAGCACTCCTCTGTTCTTCTGATACGTTTAGGCATAAACGTATTTTGCTGCCTTCTGGGCTCTCATTTTTATACTGTTACTTCTTTGCACACCATCTTGGCCCCTCATGACCACTTTGATTTTCTGAGACCTTATTCAAAATGTAGAGAAAATGGACCCACTCGGGCTCGCTTTTCCCTGGCTGTCTCCTCTATTCCTTCCAGCTCTCTTCTTGCTCTGTCAAACTGCCCCTGATTCGGTCTCACACTTATTTTTATCTTTAGTTGTATGTGTTATTCATGCCTGAAAGAGCCCGCCCCCTGGATGCTGGCCAGTCATCCTGAACATTTTGTAAGGCAAATTTATGGGAAGTTGGGTCCATATTTAATCATCACTGTATCCCCAATGCCTAGCAAGAAGGTAAGGTACCGTGGTTGGCTCAGCACAGCCCATACCTGGATGTTATTCAAAGTAGAATCAGGAAGGAAAGTTAATTTAAAAATAACCTCTGAGGATCAATTAGGAGTTTGGGATTAGCATATACGAACAACTATATATAAAATAGATAAACAAGGTCCTACTGTATAGCACAGGGAACTATATTCAATATCTTATAATAACCTATGATGAAAAAGAACACATGTATAACCGAATCACTTTGCTGTACACCTGAAACTAACACAACATTGTAACTCAACTGTACTTCAGGTTTTAAAAAGTGGTAAAAATATTCGCTGAGAATTTGAATCGGGCAATTGTGGGGAATAAAAAGACAAAGAATCAACCCCTCCCTTCAATGAGTTTCCAATCTATTGGGGGTGCCAAAGCCTGAACACATGGAAAGGTAAATGACAGGGTGGTGGCGGAATAATGGGCCCCCTAAACCATCCACGTCCTCATCCTTGAAAACTGTGAATATGTTACTTTACGTGACAGAAAGAACTTTGCAGATGTGATTAAGTCAGAGCTCTGAGACGGGGAGATGATTCTGGATTATCTAGCTCAGCCCAATGTAATCACGCGCGTCCTTGTAAGTGAAAGACAGAGGCAAGTCAGAGTTATACAACATGGGAATGACTTGACTGGCCATTATTGGCTATGAGCCAAGACATGAAAACAGACTCTAGAGGCTGGAAAAGACAGAAAGGAACACAACCCTGCCTACGACCACCTTGATTTGAGTCCATTAAGAGCCATTTTGTAATTCTGATCTGCAGACGGTAAGATAACAAACTGGTGTCGTGTTAAGCCATTATGCTCGTGGTGATTTATTACACCAGCCAAAGGAAACTAATAACAGCAAAATTACATGAGACAAAAATCCAGAAAATAGTGTCATAGGTCAATAAACCAGAAATTGCCACATACTGGGGTTTCTACTGAACGTCATATATGCATCATCCTTCCCCGCCCCCCACAAAACCTGACTTCTAAACATTCAAGCCTGAAAACTAATCGGGCTTATGGGGAAAGTAGGGTTGGTGCAGATCATTTAAACGTATGGAACTTACAACCAGAGCACTGATCAAACTGATAACAGTGCTAATAAAAATATTAGTACAGTTCATCTCAGTGGGGTTGCATCTACCTCAGTGAGTCCATCCTTTGCAGCTTTATACCCTGGGCTCGTTGCTTTCTCCTTGAGAATGGAATGTTCAGAAGGACATTGGGTTCTGAGAGTGACTTGCTTCCTTCATTAAAATTAAAAATATTGTCCTGAGATCGTCTTCTTGATCAATTACTTCTTTTTAAACACAGGGAGAAGTGTCTTTGCAAACCCTTCACCTACACTTACAACTTCCCCAGATGTACCGGAAAGTCCCGTTACTTGAAGTGATGAAACCAGCTCCTATTTGCATTCATGGAAGAGGCTTCTGCAAGAGATTCAGATCTTTTTTCTAAGTTTTCATAGAGCGCTAGAACTTTCTCTTGAATTCTGAAAACGCTTGCTGCTCATATCTGCAAAATGTTGATCGGCTTGGAAAGATTGGGGAAGAACAGACTGTAATTAGTAGAAGCAGTGAGTGCTGTGAGTTCAAACAGTGGCAGTGGGTGGGAAAGGCCTCCTGCTGGCGGTGGTCTGGAGCTGAGCCCTGGGAACGACTAAGGCTGTGGAGGGTACACACTACCTTCCCGGCGGAGGGAGAACCACGGCAGCACCATCAACCCTGGCGTGTCCCTGGTGGGCTGCTTGGCTCGGGTACCACTGGCTGGCTCAGTGGCCAGAGGTAGGCGTCCTCCCATGCACGTGGCTGCTTCTCATGGTATTGGACGGTGGGCATTTAGAAGCTTCTCTCAAAGAGGCAGTGCCAGCCCTATGCTCATACCTTAGGCTACGGTTTCCTCACATATCCTTCAAGCTGCCTCACCGCTGTAATTTCCCCTTCAAAACAACGTCCCGTGATTTTGTGGTATTGGTACTCTTGGAGGAATTAAAAATATAGAAGAGAAATTTCTAGACGTGCATACTTCCCCAACATTCCCAGCCAACGTCCTTCAAATGATTGTAATGCCTCTGCCTATCACAGAACGCTTAGAGAAAGGGCCTCACCAACGAAGCAACTATAGGATAGGTGGGCCTTCAAAAGCATACGCTGCCTCGTGGATGTCAGCAGCGCCTGTGTACTGACGTGTACTGTGAACTTACACCCATTTCTCGGCCGAGGAGCCGCTCTTTTTTTTTTTTTTTTTTTTCTTTTGCGGTGCGCGGGCCTCTCACTGTTGTGGCCTCTCCCGTTGCGGAGCACAGGCTCCGGACGCGCAGGCTCAGCAGCCATGGCTCACGGGCCCAGCTGCTCCGCGGCATGTGGGATCCTCCCGGACCGGGGCTCGAACCCATGTCCCCTGCATCGGCAGGCGGACTCTCAACCACTGCGCCACCAGGGAAGCCCGAGGAGCGGCTCTTAACCCGCACCTATTCCTCCTTCTCCAAGGCCCGTGCGTCTATTCTTCTCCCTCCCCTCCCCCTGCTTCTCTCTCCGCGTCTCTATTGTAAATCAACTATACTCCAGTGAAAAAAATAATAATGAAAAATGAGTTACACACAATGGATTAGTAAATGCCTTTAAGGCACAGATTGGATACCTAAGTGAAGTGGACTTAAATTACACAATAAGGAGCTCTATCCGGGGCAATTAGGAACCCTGCGCTGGAAGGCTTTAAAAAGAGGATCCATTAAACTTGGTTTAAACTGGGACTTACTAAAGCCAAGAGGAGGAAAGCGGGAGGTAACTTTCACTGTGCAGCCCCTGCCCAGGAAGCTGCACCTGCAAGTGTAAATATTTGTTTACCAGTTGGTTCAGCCAATCACCGTGCTGCCACACCCATAGGCTTCCAAGTTCTCTGATTTGAAGCTGGTACAGTGAAAAGGTGAGAGTCATGTTGGCCTTTGTGTTCTAAAGCAGGGACACGAAGTACTGTGGACCTTGACCTTCTGTTAACACCGCAGAGAAATGATCTCCGTAATCCCCTGAATTCCCATCATCCCACTGCATTAGCAAAGATATCAGGTGGTATTTTTCCATGGACCATATTCCAGTGCAATGCCCTGGAGAAAAGCTTGGGAAGTTGACACTAGTACAATGTAGTCCAGGATGGTGGGGATGGGAGGTGGAGAGGAAAGAAAAGGACTTATATGTTTTCGAAAATTGCTGCCAAAAGATAAGGTTGTTTCTGTAACCTCCAACACGGATGGGGGCAGGGAGGACTCTGTGAAACCAGGACAGAAAGAACTTTAGTCAGCAAATAAATACACGATTCACACTAGCCAGTGGGTGGGGAAAAGGGCTGGGAAAGGACTGAGTCTGTAAATAGTCAGAGACGAATAATTTTTGAAGGCATATCTAGGGCTAGGTGTCTGATTTAATTTCACTGGTATGGAGTGATGATTTGGAGTTAGCATTCAGAAAAACAATTTATCTCATGGAGCACCAGACTACAAATAGAGGTCTCTTAATAGACCCTGATCGCTGGATTCAAATCATGATGTCCCATGTCCTGGGGGCCAGATGGCTCTGCCACTGGCCTCACACTGACCTCTGGGTAACAGAGCCTTGCCATGAGGGAAGAGGTGTTGGGCAGGCGCTGGGAGATTATGAAAGGGGTCAGTCACCTATATGAGTCACCTATATGAGTCCAGGAAGTGATCTAAAAAAAACAAAAGAAAATAAAAGAAATATGCATATCAGAAGTTGGCACTGATCTTTTACTGAAAGGCTGTTTGGAGAAGTGCATTCACTTCAAGGTATTAAAACCCACGTCCTCTCTGGGTGGAAACACTGAAAGCTTCTCCTGGCTGCTTTGGGCTCTGAGTGTGACCAGATTTTGCCTGGGGACCTCTTTCAGGTGGGGCAGGCTCCAGGGGAGGAATAAAAGTAGAGGCTTTGATGAAAGTTTCTCAGTGACAAGCTCTTTCATCCATCATTTGTGTCCAGGAGGCAAGTTCCAAAATCCTCCTTAAGCAAAACTTGAAGAGATCCAAGGATGCTGTCTTAAAGCCTGGGGAATTCATCACAAGGCAGACGGACACGGCAGCAGCCTAGGGGGTGTGGGTGTGGGACTCAAATCCAGCCACAGGCTGGGTTTTCTCAGCAGAAGGGGAAAAAACTGATTCTGCTGGGGTACCTCTCCCAGGAAGATCCCGGCCCAGAGGAGGCAGTCTGAGGTGTCTGAATATCCACGTGACTGTTCGTGACATTGGGTAAAGCTCAGGGCGGGACACCATGAGACCTCAGATTAAGATTGAAATGTCGGCTGAATGCTTATGTGTGAATTTTATTTTTAAGTTGTGACTTCCTTCCTGTATCTGGTGGCCAATGCACGAGCGGGAGGAGGGAGAGTTGTTATCACCCTGCAAGAGATGTTTCCCCAATTTTCTGGGTGGATTCTTGAGTCAATAGAAACCTGACACTGCTGAGAAGTAATGCAGCCCCCTAATCACAGGCTTGTGGGCCCAGAGACAGAATATCATGCATGTCCTTCCATCCATTTCTATTTGGAGACCCCAGAAGGGTGGGAGAAGGTAATTTCTGCAGCAGCCTTTGCTGTTCCACAGCTGAAAGAGGAACTAAAATTGAAGGCAGGAAAGCGACATTTTGAAAATGCCTATGGAATTCACTGAGCATTATAAAGCAATCTGTCTTTAAAACGTCCTAAGAAATCACCACTGGGGATATACTTTTTTCAGACCCTTGGGATGATCTGTCTTGTAGTTGTTGTAGAATTGAAGAATTACCGTTATTGCTTTTCTGACCGCCTGCTGAAAATATGGTGGACGTGAAATTCCAAAAGCAACACCAAATTATTCACGAAGAAACCCCTTGTTTGTTGCTTCCCAGTAATGGGTTTTCATAAAATGGTGTTTAAAACCATTTTTCTATAGATGATATTCACCTAGAATGGAAAATTAAGCTAAAATATTTTATGACCTCAGAACATCTCATTTTCTCTCTCTCTCCCCTCTCTGAGTTCTGTTTGGTTTAAATCTATAAACCTTTGGACCATGGAGATATTTCACAGAACTAGGTTAGGAGGACAAAGTGTTGAGATAGAAGGAATTTTTAGCCAGCAATTTCCCAGTAGCACACAATCACTTTTTTTTTTTTTCCTTGCTTCTTGTTCTTCTCCAGAGGAGAGCAGGGTGTGTGGGGTGAGGACCCGACTACAAGGCTGCCCAGGCAGGAAATACTGTCTTGTATCATCAGATTTTAAAAGGAAGAGAGTTTAGAAAATGGTATACATTTATGGTTTACTTCTTTCATTTTGTTCAACGCCACGGACTTCTTCATGCTTTGTAGTAGCTCAAAACGTTGCAAATCCCAAAGTGAGCCCATGAAATTAAGTTTAGTGACCACTCTTTTCCTAAAATGCTGGGGAATTTTTTTTTCAAAAAAAGCTTAGTGTGTTTTTTCAGTTGGTCAGAAGATATTTATAGACCTCCCCTGGGTACAGAGTGATGTAATGGGTCCGTAGGGATAGCAATTAAAGAGCAGGCTTGGGCCCTGCCCAGCTGTATTTACAACCTTTTGAAAGAGGAGGCCTTGTGTGTAATGTAAGAAGCTTGCCCCGTGGAGCCCAGCAGATTGGGGTGCAGACAGAGGGAGGGGGACCCTGGGGGCCCACCATGGCGGAGAGGAGCAGAAACATTTGGCTGGGACCCCCAATTCAAACTTATACTGGGTTCTGGAAAAAAAAAATAAAAGCAACTGGCCCAGGCCTCTCTCAACCTCTGAGAGACACTGGCAGGGAAAAGGGGACACAAGGAGAAAGACAACTGTGACAAGTGGTGGCCGTCCCAGCCCCTCCACTGTCTACTCACTTCTGTCTGAACCAGTCATCCGGCTCTTGCCCTTTTCTGCCCAGCCCTTCTCCTGCTCTTTCAATGCTTACATCTTAACTCCCAAAGTAGATTGGGAGGCTGCTGGTGTCATGGAAATAATATGATTCTGGGGTAAGTTGGACCTGGGTTCAAATCCTCTATCTGTACACATTTATAATGTGAGACTTTACGTTCCCAATCTGAAAAATGGGAGTGCCAATACCTAGCAGTCGGGCTACTTAGGAAGACTAAGGTAGATAACGTGTGCAAGCACACAGCGTGGTGCCTGGCACAGGACAGAGGTTCAGTGAAGGTTACTCGTCCTCGGCCCCCTTAGGGGGAGCCAGTCATCAGGAGTCGCCCATATTGATGCGTGAGTGGACTAGATAGGGCATGGAAACTGGTTGTGTTGCCGACCTGATGTGAGGTCCCCCAGTTCCCCTGTTTGTAAAGAGGCTGGAGTGATTCTACTGGTGTTTTACAAAGTGGAGTGTGACATGCAAGTTTTCACCAGCATGTACATAGTCCCTGCTCGCCCTAAGGAAGAAAGGAATAAATGGCCAGGAGGAAGAGCGGTTTGATCATCAGATGGTTAAATGTGGTGAGATAATGTTCTATTAGAGATTTTGAAACATTCAGCGTATGTTCTCTTTGCTTCCGATCGACCTGAGTAGAAAACATCTGGAGATACACACACATCTGTGTGAAGTATCTGCGTATAAGTCGAGCCTGGGGCTGGTTCTTTGTCTGTAGCCTCTCAGCTCCATTCCCACTCTCCCTGCCCTTCTCCATGGAGGGCTGGAAGCCTGCAAACTACATTTCCCAGACTCCTCTGCCAGCTGGCTTCCAACTGGGCTCTACCAATGGGAAACACGGCTGGGAGACTGGAAGTAAATGGAAAGGAGAAGCCAATTTTTAAAAAATTCTGCTGAAGTCTTTGGCAGCGGCAGCAGCAGTGGGTGATGTGGGTTTGTGCTCAGGTGGTGGAATTTCAGCAGGAGAGGAAGAGATGCCCCTGGAGCCTCCACAGCACAGGATTCCTGCACACTGGCTCTGGCAGCAGCAGGATGAGTGGTAGGCACCTGTGGGTGGGAGTTCAGCCTCCTGGGTTCCTGAAAGATGTTCCAGAAATAGCAGTGGAGTAGTGGACGTCCTAGCAACCTCAGCAGCAAAGCAATCGTGGATTCTGGATAACACCATTTTTTTTTTTTTCCTCAACACTATTTTTTCCTCTGTTTGGTCAGCCCTAGGATGGTAGTGGCTTTCTGCAGTTACTAATCTCTGAGTGATCTCAGCTTCTCTCTCTCTTTTATTTTCCTCCAGCCCTTCAACATATTTGTAGCTGATTTCCCATGTTAACGCTCCTCCATTTGAAAGTCCTACAGTGGTTTCTGTTTTGCTGACTGGACGCTGACCCATACGCACACATAGAAACTAAACACAAAAACTGAAGGCAAATCAAATTAAAATTTCAATGTGCTTCATCTACTTCCCTTGCATTTTGGAGCTTACAATAAGGAAGGGGTAAGCAAGACTTCATCCCCCAAGTTTGACAACAAAACTCAGTTCCTTGTCATTGTCTTGCAGGGTCTACCAAGAAAAAGAGACAAGTGAACAAGACAAGTGTTTTAGAACAGGAGACTTTCCTTTGAGATATGCCTGTCTATAACCTTAGTCCATAACGACCTTAATAATAGATGCCCTTTCAGCAGGTGTTTTTTTATATGTTAGGCCTTTCAAAGATGTTATTTCACTTAATTACCATAATAACCCTAGAAATTAGGTATCGTTCTTATTTCACATATGAGGAAAATAAAATATTTTTAACGGCACTGGTTGATTGTTTAATGGCTACATATCCCTCCTTTGCTAGAATGCATACTTTTTGCAACGTGGCCCAGCCACGCCTCTTATTCCAGCGGCACAGTCTGTTTCTTCACTCCCTAGAACTTGAGATGACTCAGTGACTTATTCTGGCCTGTAGAATGTGCCAGAAGGGACCTGCGAGTCCCAGAGCCCAGGCTCAAGAGCTCTGGCAGCTTCTGCCTTCCTTCGCTTGGAGCATTGCCCTGTAATGTCCCTGAAGGCCGCAGGCTTTGCCTATCGGAGGATGAGAGACCCTGTGGAGAAGAAACATCAGAGCATTTAGAGTTATAGAAAGAAAACGTTAGGGACTTCCCTGGTGGTCCAGTGGTAAAGAATCCGCCTTACAATGGGGACTCAGGTTCGATCCCTGGTCAGGGAACTAAGATCCCACATGCATGCCGCAACTAAGCCTGTGTGCCACAGCTAGGGAAGAGAAAACCTGCACGCCACAACTAGAGAGAAGCCCGCGTGCCGCAACTAAGACCTGACGCAGCCCAAAAAAAAAGTTAGAGTTCAAACTGGTTACTTGAGGCCAGAACATCATTTCCACAGGCTAATTCCACTGGTGACCCTGGGAAGGAATTGAGCTCCCACCTGGTTACCTCCACCTGGTAAATAGGGTTGGTCCAAGGCACAGGCAAGAGAAAAGAGGCATCACTATTGGATACAGGCAGATTCTGACCAAGACTCCAGGCCAGGGGAAAGAAAAGAGAGAGTGTTCTCTTAAGCCCAGAGCCCAGTTGAAGGCCTGGGTCTCTTGTCTGTGTTCCGACTAGAAACAATAAAATGTCATAACAAAAGTGCTGTACAGTTTTCAATGGACATAGGCAGTGTGATATCTGTCTCTATTTAACTGACACCTCAGGAGCAGGTAGTTAATATTGAAGGACCCTCCTCAGGAATGAATACGCCCTCCCGGGAGGTTTGTGGGAGGATTACCAGGAAGGTCCTACTCTAGGGACAGCTATAAACACTTCCCCTACCTTCATTCCCAATAAACACCAGTGGCTTGCATATTTAACACAATGGATCTTGGCAGTAATTTTCACTGGTGAAATAAGAGGTGTTTCAAATACGTGAGTTGGTTGAAAGTACTGTATCAGACCTTCTTGCCCTTGCTTAAAAAGGGTATTGTGATCTAGAAAGCCTAATTGATAGTTTATGCCGTTCCCAATGCAGTCTGCCTCTGGCTTAGGATTTGAAACGGGACCTGCATCCACAGCTTGTAGGAACATGGTCGCCCCGGACTGTGACTAGATGTGTAGCTAAATGTGGTGTTAGAATATTGTCACATCTGCCTTAAGTGAATCTGTTATACAAGGAATCTGTCAGAGCGCCAGGAGGATGGAGAACTGATTCCTCACTGAGTTTGCAGAACTGGTTATGCAACTTTTTCGTGACTGCTGGCTTCCAAATGTTTATTTTATGGCAGAATTCAGTCTGAGACTCGCTTTCATTGTAATGTACCACCTGGTAATGAAGTTGAGGACAGGAGACCACAGCCCTCCCCTCCTGCTATCGCAGGCACACAGGCCCACCTGGTGCCCACATAGGAAGGTTTATGTCCCTTAGTTTGAGAAAGTTCTCAGAAGCTGGAAGCCTGGAATAAAGCATGAATCCCTTGTTAAGGACCTTGGTTGCAGCAGCAGAAGCGTTCTTTATTTCTAGGACCCCTTATATTTCTACATATTGGCTTTTCCACCATTAAACCCTTTAGAGTAAGCCGCCTCAGTTCTTTTATTAGAAAGACTTATAAGATGAACGAAAGGGTATTGAGCTAGGAGAATATTAAAGAGAGCACCCTGCTGCTCTAGGAACCATTTTTAAAAATGCGTGTGTTTGTGTTTATAGGGTCAAAAGTTTCAGCTTTTGAGAGATACTTCAGGCAGGGCTGACATCCCTGTAGCCAACAAACCCCGCTAAGGCTACAATTTCTACCCCCTGGCTTGAGCCAAGTGCTCTTCGTCATTTCAAAGCCTCAGGAAACCTGCCCCACTCCAACTTATTTTTGCACTGAGCCGGTTACTTTGTTTGTTCTTTTAGTATCTTTCAGTACCACCACCCGGAGGTGGTGTACTTCTTTTTTCTGTGCCCGATCACTCATCTCTGTACCAGGAATACACCACTGAGTGACTCTTTACTTCTGTGTCAGCTGACTTTGGTTTTGGTAAGTGAGAAAATGCTTACTTTTTGCTACCTATGCTGTGAAATTCCTTTTGGGAGCCCCACGAATAAAATAAATAAGACCATCAGGAGTCCTCAGACTCGCTAAAATTCCAGACTCTATAAAAACAATATTTCCTGTCTAATCTTAATGTTAAGAAAATGATGATTTGGGAGCCAAAGCATGGTTGTGGGATGAGCTATTTTGGACATGAACTGCCTGATGTTTAGAGTAGCCAAGTCACTGTCCACGTTAACTTGCCAACGTGAAACATTCATTCCTCTGATATGCATTTATAAATACCTCATCCTTGTGTGTGATGTGTAAGTGTGCACCCCAAATCAGTAGAGAAAGCAGATAGTTTCATCACTACCATAAACATTCATGTTGAAAATCTATCATCGATTTAACTTTTTTTTCACCCTTGGCCTTGAACTAAGCTTTGTGACCACTCTGTGAAAACAAAAGCCTCGTAAATGCAAAGTCGTCATGGGTTAAATGATTCCACAGAGGTGAGACTGGACAGCAAGCAACATTTTCGGAAAGGACCTTTGCTCTTTGTTAGTGGCAAAAAAATATGTTTCCTTAGGAGGCCAGTTACCTCTTCTTTAAAGGCCAGAGGATGGGAACAGGGGAGAGCGGGATGACTGTCTGACTGGAATTGATGCCAGTGGAATGCAGGCGAGTTGTACTTATAAGGCCTTATGCTCACCCAGCTGGGCGCAGTCCTATTCAGAAAAGCCATGAGATTTTTTTTGGATGCATCAAACTACAGTGATCATTCTTTCATAAAAACTTGGGCTATTTATCATTAGGTTTGATGTAGTAGAATGGTTCCTGGGTGTTTAACCAGAATGGTTAAGGAACTAGGCAGGTGGCTTCTCAGCTCTTTTTCAGAATCCACCTCCTTTCTCCATTTACCCTGTCATCCCATGAAAACAATTCTCTGTCAACCCTGGACCCTGGGTTTAGCAAACAAGTTTTGATTCAATGACTGTCAACTCCTCACCTATCCACATATTCAATGACTCCAGCATTTGCTGTGTTCCTACTGTGTGCTACTGACTGAATTTTATAGGTGAGCGCATCGAAGCTCAGAGAATATATAACTTCCCCAAGGGCAATAGCTGCTAAGAAGCAGAGCTGGGATTTGAAAGCATTTTTAAAATTCCTTAGACTTTAAGTCCTATGCTTTTTACTCATCTAATTTCAACATCTAGCAAAAATTTAAAAACTAGTGATAATTCACCTGTAGTTATGGATCATTTCACTCTTAAATGGACTTTTCCAGCTATTCTACCCAACTGGTTCTGGGTATCTTTAGTGTTACCTTCCTAAATATCTTTGGCTTTATCTTCTCTAGGTCAATATACAATCAATTCAGGAGGAGAAAAATAGGCTTGAGGTTGGTGATTGGGAATATTGGTTCAGAGTGGGCGCAACCTTAATTGCAGGATCTTATATTTTTCATAACACTGTGGGGTAGGAAAAACTTTTCCTCTCCCTTCCTACAGTCAGTAGCTGAGGGTGCTGTGAATTATACTGACAAAAGACAGAGTAACAAGAGAAAAAAACAGATTTAATTGATTCATTTTTGCCATATTTATTCACGATTCTCTAAAAGGCCTCCCACCAGATAGTGCTGATAGGCCAACTGGGCTGATTCTCTTGGCATCCTAAGAAATCAACCTTTTAATCCTGGAAACGTTGATTGGACTTGATAGCCATGCTGCAGAGGTACGGAATGAGTGTCTCAGGAGGATGTATATGCCCAGTTCACGTGGAAGAAATCACTGTTAAGTCATCTCACAGAAACTCCCGGGCATCCTCTGTGCTAGTTAATAACTGACTTTACATGGTAATTTATAATAGGGTTTTTCACCGCCATTGTGTCATTTGATCCTCACATGGGCTAAGTAGAGCAGACAGGCAAGGGAAGTGAGCTGGAAGGAATTTCAGTTGCAGAGAAGGAGCTGAAACTCACATCTTCACCCATAAGCCCTGCCTCTTTTCCTTCTTCTCTGATGAGTCCTGGTTTTTTTTGTTTGTTTGTTTGTTTGCGGTACGCAGGCCTCTCACTGTTGTGGCCTCTCCCGTTGCGGAGCACAGGCTCTGGACACGCAGGCTCAGCGGCCATGGCTCACGGGCCCAGCCGCTCCGCGACATGTGGGATCTTCCCGGACCGGGGCACGAACCCGTGTCCCCTGCATTGGCAGGCGGACTCTCAACCACTGCGCCACCGGGGAAGCCCGATGAGTCCTGTTTATCTTACACTGGGGAGTATGGCTTGAGGAGGAGGAGGACACAGGGTTTTGAATGCTTAGCTGAATTAGCTGATGAAAGGTCTTCAGAGGTAAGAAGCCAGTAGCTGATGCTGCCCTCCACTGATGTGAAAGCTTGGATACCCACCCAGTGTGGGCAGAATTGACTCTTCTAAGGGAACAGCAAAGGTCAGTTATCAGGCACATGCATCTCTAGGTCAAATGGCCAGGCACTCTCACTGGTAATGACCTTGCTGTGGGCTGGATATTAATGTTGGGGTCCACCTGGGCACGCTTGGTCTTCTTTGACATGAGTGGACTTTCCCACTGTGAATTATCGAGAAGTGGCAGGTCTTCAGACAGGAAACCAGAACTCAGAAGGTGGGCCTTCGTCAGGCAAGAGAAGGAACCCTGAGGTTTCTCTGAGTCTCACTTCTTGGGTCTGAAATGGAAGGAACTGAGAAATGCTTTAAAGGATTCTAAGCGTTAGGAGTTAAGTCTGACCCCAGGGTCTGGAAGACAGTTTGGGAATCCTACACCGAAGACCAGAATGCTGTATTTTCTAAGTCAGGATATTCAGCGTTCTCTGTGTGCTCATAGAGAGTGGCTACCCCTTACCTGTAGAAACATTCCAGTTACATGGCGCAATGTCGTAGTAACTGTGTAGCGTGCAGAGGTAGGTTGGGTGAGCCAGTAGGAAGGGAGGATATTAGAGGAAGGGTCATACGCCCACCCTCGGGCCCTATTGGTAAATAAGGGAGAGGTGCTTCTCTCTACAGCCCACTCTGAATGTCACTAGACCTCTGGGAGCAGGACCTATGACAGAGGCCACCTGCCCTTTTCAGTCAGAGTTGGAGGGGACCTGGGATTTCCCAAAGCTGGTATCTTCTTGTGGTTCCTTTAATATTTCCAAGTCAAGCAAGAGAGATACACTGTGCATCTATGCAAAAAGAAGTTAAATCGTTGCTTCTTCTTTCATGGTCTCTTCCACGCTCCGAGTTCACCAGATGTTCCAGGGTTTTGGGGACCACTCTCTGCCCTGCCATCTTTAACTGTCTGGGTTTAAAGTTTTAGTGTTTAGCTGTTATCATCCTCCACCTTGCCATCTGTCCAAACACCAGAATAGATGATGTGATGTTAATAGGTGCCCAAATCTTAAGTTTTTTTTTTTTTTAAATAATTTTATGGAAAACATTCTGGAAAACCGACCACTTAAATATCTCAAGCAGGTGTTTCCTGAAAGAGATTAAACTTTGGTTTGCCTTGGGGGCAGACTTTTCCCACTTGGCTGGGTCCTCACTGTTATCCAGATGTAATTGTTTGTACTTGGCTAAGGCTATGTCTTAGTCACTATTTTGGTGGCACTGAGGGAAGGTGGCACAAAGGGGGCAGAAATGCTTCCTGGCTTCATATGGACTTAGAATGAGTTGTACCAAAGCCTGCTGTCCAGCCTGGACTGAACCCGGCGGGTTCTTCTCATTGTGGGGTTATGTCCTCTGAACGGTTGTTCGTACAGGCTGGAAAGTTAAGGGCAGCCTTCTGCAGAAGGACAAGCAGATGGCTCCTCAGCCTGTACCAGCGGAATGAACGTCACCAGGATGGGCTTTGGCCCAGCTCTCCCCAGATCTGACCTCGGGGTCCACCGAGTGAGCACGATTCCACCAACACAAGTGCCCACAGTGGCCAGGCAAGTAAGATAAACGACAAAAAGAGACTGGGTGGGAATTCAGGCAAGTTGGAGGATAAGGCCCCATTTAGAGAGAAGAGCTGCTTCTGAGCTTGAGCTGCTTGCTGGCAGGCAGATATATGGGTGAAGGTTGCTATGTCTTCCTATTGCTCAAGAGAAGATGGAAATCTTGATTTTTTACAAATGTGGATATCTCAATTGGAATATTGATTAATAATTCATAGCTTTTTTTTAACCTGCATTGCAAGCGTATTGCACAGAATTTGAAAGTCTTTTGTCTCAACACGCTGTTCTCTTACACTGTCTACAAATTCGTCCTTGACAACAGCAATAAAATTGACCTGTACAGCCCTGATTCTCTTTCTCCCTTCCTTTTACATCTCTCAGGGCTTAGAATACATGACTTTTGAATACATGACTTAGAATGAATTCTTTCAAATGTCCTGATAGGTGGGTGGGGTGAGACTTCAGCAGTTTCTACAGCAGAGAAGACTGCCAGGGCCCAGTGGGCTGCTTCTCTTTGCTCCTACTCTGCACCCCTCTGGGGGCGGGGTAAACACCTTCCGTTGCTGAAATGCAACCCCTACTAGACTGAAGCAGGACACTGGGTTTCTCTTGCATCAGTAATAATGCTGTTTAAAAGTCTAAGAGAGGAAGTAAGAGAAAAGCCCATTAACCCCCGTCCAGACCAGCAGGGAAATTCCATGTCGTAGGTTCTGCCTATACAGGTGGCAGCCCTGCTCGACGGTGACCCCCCGGCTCCGTGTCCCGCAGTGCCTCTGAAGCGCTGACAGAAGGATGGACCATCGAGGTAGGCGCTGGGCTGGCTGCACGTGCTGATGCAAATGTCAACACCAGCCCCATCATAATGTCATAGTCTGAAGGTCAGCAGATGGGTCCCCTGGCATTTGGGGTCTGCAGGGGCAAATAGGCACCGTAACTCCCACAGTGCCCAGACCATGTCCATCCTATTGGCTTCCATGGGGCCTGGGGCCAGGCTGGGTCCTGGAGGCAGTTGGGGGACAGTGTTTGAGGACGCAGAAGCCCCACGGTTGGGTGTGGTGGCGGCCGGGCCTTCAGCGAGGTCTACCTGGGTACTTTCCTCCCGTCCCCCAGAATGAGTTCTGTTCCCCCAGAATGAGCTCTCTGAACCTGCTTTCCTTCTGATCTTGAGCACAGCGTTCAGGGTCACTACACGTCCTCTGAGAGGTGGTAAAGATAAGACCAGGGCTTCCCTGGTGGCGCAGTGGTTGAGAGTCCGCCTGCCGATGCAGGGGACACGGGTTCGTGCCCCGGTCCGGGAAGATCCCACATGCCACGGAGCGGCTGGGCCCATGAGCCATGGCTGCTGAGCCTGCGCGTCCGGAGCCTGTGCTCCGCAACGGGAGAGGCCACAGCAGTGAGAGGCCCGTGTGCCGCAAAAAAAAAAAAAAAAAAAAAAGACCAAGACAACAGGACCAAGATAGGTGTTTTGACTTTGAACAGAGCCCTGTGGGTGTCCTGCAGCAGGGGGCCGCCTCGGATCTGGGAGCCCCTCTTGTGCTCCTGTTTCCTTTGGGGAAGGTGTGTCTGGGGCAGCCTCACTCCTTCAGGATCCTGTCTGCCCTCTGCTTCTCCCTGTGGTCTGTATAGCTTTGCACGATTTTGCTTTCCTCTACCCGAGAAATATGAATGGAAACAGAAACATCACACAGATGTCCACAGTGTCACAGAACAATGCGCTCAGAGCCAGCGGTTTTGAGGAATGATGAAAAACATGTGGTTTTACCCCAACTTCCAAGAATTAGAGGCAGATTCTAGGAGAGTGGGGATTGTCTGGACTTAAAAATAGTAGGACAACACATCCTGTGAGGAGCTATTGCTGCCCATTAAAAGGACAAAATAGGAGTTGGTCTGGGGGGCAGGGCATGTACCTTACAGGCTGTCCCCAGCCAGGCCCAGCCCTAGGGAGGCTGCCTGCCCTCGAGGTGGAGGGGTGATAAAAATTCCCTCACACACTTCTAATGTCCACAAAGAGCACTGAGCATCCTGGTGGTGAGTCACACTCCCCTGTAATCGACCCCCACTTTGCCAGAGAGAAATTTCTAGAACTCAAGCGTGCCCAGGCGTGTCACTCCCCTATTTATATTGACTTCCTTTGGTTCCCAGACTCTGCAGGTTATACAAACCCCCTCATGATCAGGTTCCAGCTTATCTTTATACCAGGTTACTCACAGGTAATAGTCCATGTTCTCACTTGCTGTTGGGTTTTGTTTCTCCGTTTGTTCCAATTCTCTTTCTCTGCTTGACTAACTCATACTTCAACATTCAGGCATCAGGACATTTCCGGGGTGGCTGCCCAGCTCTGCCTACCCCATCCACGTCTCTGACCTGGCCTTAAGCATACACTTCAAATTGTTTTTTTCCTTCTCTGTGTTTTCCATCACATTATCAGATCTTTAAGGGCAGGAACCACATCTCCCCTTTGTTCTCAGGAGTACAAATGTTCCTTCAGTAAATATGCATTGAGCTCTTACGCTAAGCTCTGTAAACACAATGGCAAAAAATACAAAAATAAAGCCATGATCGTTGCCTGTATTAGTTTGCTAGGGCTGCCCTAACAAAGCACCACAAATTGGGCAGCTTAAACAACAGAAGTTTATTGTCTCACAGATATTGGCAACATTGATTCCTTCTGAGGGCTTTGGGGAAGAATCTGTTCCACGCCTTTCCCCTGGCTTCTCCTGGTTTGCTGGCCATCTTTGGTGTTCCTTGGTTTGTAGAATCATCACCCCAGTCTCTGCCTTCACGTGGCCTTCTCCCTGACTGTGTGTGTATGTGTCTCCAAATTTCCCTTTTTTTTTTTAACTTAAAAAAAAATATTTTTATTGGAGTATAGTTGATTAACAATGTTGTGTTAGTTTCAGAAGTACAGCAAAGTGAATCTGTTATACATATATGTATATCCACTCTTTTTTAGATTCTTTTCCCATATAGGCCATTATAGAGTATTGAGTTCCCTGTGCTACAGCAGGTCCTTATTAGTTACCTATTTTATACATAGTAGTGTGTATATGTCAATCCCAACCTTCCAATTTGTCCCTCCCCCACCCCGGTAACCATGTTTGTTTTCTACATCTGTAACTCTGTTTCTGTTTTGTAGAGAAGTTCATTTGTACCCTTTTTTTTAGATTCCATATATAAGCAATATCATGTGATATTTGTCTTTCTCTGTCTGACTTACTTCACTCAGTATGACAATCTCTAGATCCATCCATGTTGCTTCAGATGGCATTATTCTGTTCTTTTTTATGGCTGAGTAATATTCCATTATATATATGTACCACATCTTCTTTATCCATTCCTCTGTTGATGGGCATTTACGTTGCTTCCATGTCCTGGCTATTGTAAATAGTGCTGCAATGAACACTGGGGTGCAAGTGTCTTTTTGAATTATGGTTTTCTCTGGATGTATGCCCAGGAATGGGATTGCTGGATCATACGGTAGCTCTATTTTTAGTTTTTGAAGGAAACTCCCAAATTTCCCCTTTTCATAAGGACATAGTTATGTTGGATTAGAGTCTACCTTAATGACCTCATTTCAACTTGGTTAGCTCTGTAAAGACTCTGTCTCCAAATGAGGTCACATTTTGAGGTAACGGAGGGTAGATCTGCCACATATGAGTTTGGGGAGGGACACAGTTTGATGCGTACAACCACCCTCATGAAGGCTGTGATTTCACTGGGGCTGGAAGCAATGTGGTATGACCAGGACAGGCCCACACGTGGCGTGTGCTCATCCAGGAAGGCAGCCTAATTTTGGCATGGTCCCTGGGAACAGGGACTGGCTCTGGAGGCCTGAGGGACCGTCGGAATTCATCACATGAGGGGAAGAAGAAGAGGGGTTAGAATAGCTGTTGGCAGCAGAGGGAACATCATGGGGGAAAGTTCTGAGGCAACAGGGAATATGGCTCTTTGCAGAAATGCACAGAGCATGGAGCCAGAGGAGGGACTGGGAAGGTGAGGCCGAAACAGGAGTAAGGCCAAGTTTCCATTCTAAGGAAACCGGGTCTTTGTCCCAAGGGCAGGCAGGGTCCTGGAGGGGTGTTAAGCCGTGGGGTGAGGTGACTAGGTCAGCCCTCCAGAGCCCCACGGCCTCGTGGGAGAAACAGACCTGTTAAGCAATCACTCCCACCCCGATAATAACGGCCACACTAGAAACACGTGGGTGCAGAGGAAGCAGCAAAGCCAGAGGAATTCCTGCCCTAGGCAGAGGGCTCAGGAAAGAGGGGCACGGGTGGCCGGGGGGCCCGTCAGGAAAGGCTGTGGAGCGGATTTGGTTAAAGAACTTCTGCCCCAGCAGAGAGGCCCGAGGAAGCTGCCCCTGAAGGTCTTTGCACGAAGGAGGTGGGGGCTGTGTCTGCACCTGCCCTGGGCGTGCTCTTCAGCAGGTTTTGGTTGAAACAGAGTCCATGGTGGAGTTGTTGTTGTCATGGGGGTGTGGACGGGGACGGAGCAAAGGTGTGTAATATCATAATCATACAAGCCAGCCAGTGTTCTCTCTCGCGGGGTCCAGGAGTGTCACCCTGGGGGGGAGGGGTGTGACCAGGTGAGGCCAGAGAGATGCCGAGGACATAGCATCCTTGAACTGATTGCACAGCCCTGAGAGTGAGGGCTCCCTCCCTGCCGGGGGATGGGCACGTTTGCTTTTCCCATCACCAGGTTGGGCTCCGGCACCAGCTAGAGAAGGGAAGGATTCACCCCTGTGTGGTTAGGAACACCATTCAAAGCTCACTTTCTTACTTCATTTAATCTTCACAACTACTGTATGAGTATCTGAGGAAGGTGCCTCTATTTGCCCTTTTTAAAATATTTATTTATTTATTTATTTATGGCTGCATTGGGTCTTCGTTGCTGTGTGCGGGTTCTCATTGCGGCGGCTTCTGTTGTTGCGGAGCACAGGCTCTAGGCACGCGTGCTTCAGTAGCTGTGGCTTGAAGGCTCTAGGGCACAGGCTCAGTAGTTGTGGCGCACGGGCTTAGTTGTTCCACGGCATGTGGGATCCTCCTGGACCAGGGCTCAAACCCGTGTCTCCTGCATTGGCAGGCAGATTCCCAACCACTGCGCCACCGGGGAAGCCCTATTTGCCCATTTTTACAGACAGAAAAGTGAAGCTTACGTTAAGTAGCTTACTCAAGGTCACACAGTGATGAAGGGATTTGAGCCCAAGTATTTCAATTCAAAAGTATTCTTTTTTCTAATCCCATGTTTAGCAAACTTTTTCAATGAAGAGCCAGATGGTAAATATTTTAGGTTTCATGAGCCACACAGTCTCTCTCTCTTTTTTTTAAATTGACATTAGTTGATGTACATATGATGTTAGTTTCTGGCATGTTACATAGTGACGTGACATTTGCATACAGTACAAAATAATCACCACGACAAGTCTAGTAACCATCTGTCTCCATGCAAAGGTATTACAGTATTATTGACCATATTCCTTATGCTGTATATTACACCCTTGTGGCTTATTTATTTGATAACTGGAGGGTGTACCGCCATCTCTGTCCAGACTACCCAGCCCTGCCCTTGTACTGTGAAAGCAGCCATAGACGGTAGGTACACAAACAGGGGTGACTCTGCACCAGGTTAACTGTACTCCCTTTCTCCAGCCTTGTGTGGTTTCCTATAGGCAGGCTCTCATCAGTGTTCAGCCAAAGTCTCAAGAGCGAGCCTCTGCAGATCTCTGGTGTTTTGCCCTGCAGACGCTGACTGCCTGGTCCCAGGATCCCATCCCTGTCTGTGCCACGCACGGTGACCACCGGGCTCAGCCAGGGCTCTCCTCCGTGGGCTGTGCCTCAGGAACTCTCTCCGGGCAGTAAGCTGCGTCAATCACATGACTCCCTTCCCTCAGGTAGCACTAGCCTGTGATGCTTGATGGTCAATGTCTCAAAACCGTTGTATAAATTGTGTGCAGTTTTTTAGTTGTTTCAGGCAGAAGGGCAAATCTGATTCCTGTTACTTCATCCTGTTCACAAGAGGCTATCTTGGTACATTGATTTTTCAGTCATTTTTCAGTTCCATCTCTAAGCACCATATCTACGTGCTATAGTCTTTGAGCGCTTGCATATCTGCAAATCTCTCTCTTTCACTGTAACAGGGAATGATACCTTGGCTGCATCATTTCTTGGGTTGCAGTTCTTTTCTTTTGGCATTCTGTGATGTTTCCCAGTATCCCTTCTGATCCCTAGTGTTGCAGAAAAGAAGTCAAATGTCAGCTCATTTTTCCTTTTGTATGTAACTTGTTCTAAATGTCAAGAACTTTGTAATATATTTCTTTTTTGTCCTTGGAACTCAGAATTTTTTTTTTTTTTTTTTTTTTCCGTATGCGGGCCTCTCACTGTTGTGGCCTCTCCCGTTGCGGAACACAGGCTCCAGACGCGCATGCTCAGCGACCATGGCGCAGGCTCAGCGGCCGTGGCTCTCGGGCCCAGCCGCTCTGCGGCATGTGGGATCTTCCCGGACCGGGGCACAAACCCGTGTGCCCTGCATCGGCAGGCAGACTCTCAACCACTGCGCCACCAGGGAAGCCCTCAGAATTTTTTAAAACTAGGATATCCCTCTTTTGATCAGTCCAGCCTGGAACATATTAAACTCTAACTATAGACTCAGCCTTTCTTCAAGCCAGGGACAATTTTTCTCTACTTCTGTAGTCATTACCTTTCCTTCATGTACACCCTTTTCCTGCTATTGGAAATCTTAATATAGAGTCACAATCCCTTATCTAAAGTTTTAAATTTCTGTTTATTTGTTTTCTAAAAAAATAAATTTCCAGCAAACACCTTTGGTGGAAAAACATAACCTAAACTAATGTGAGGCTATTTTGGGTCATTAAAAAATATTAGTATGAATATTCATATGTTTTGCCGCTGAAAATGTTTGATTTCAGAGTACTTCCCATATCTCCCTGGAGATATTATCAATATATAGTATACACTATAAATATGCAGATATAAATAATGTAAAAATATGATATAAAATGAATGCATACATAAATATATAATACATACATATATACATATATATATATATAATACAATATTATCTCTAAAAGCTGAAACAATCTAAAGTTCAGAGTTCTTCTGGCTTCAGTGGTTTCAGATAAGAGATTGTAGACATGTAATCACATCTTGCTTTCCTGGATCTATCTTCAGTGCTAACCTTTTCCTCATCCTTTGAGTTTTTCTCTAACTTTTCATCTCCTTCACCACTTGACCTTCCGAGCTACTCATCAGGCCTCCATACTTACCACCATCGACTTAAATTACGTTAAGACAAGCACAGATAAATTAATCTGTGCTTGTCTTAACGACTGAACATCATGACTTATTTATGGTACAATTAAATCTCTTTTATGCTTTCTCTCTCCCTGTTTTTGATAAAGATGCATGCTTTCTCCAGGAATTCTATTTTACTAGGAAGCTGTAATAGGAACAGTCCTGTAAAACAAGTTTTGGAATAAGCACTGTAGGAGTAGGGTTTGGTTTGACTGCAGGTGACAGCTTCCTCCCCCTCCCAAATAAATAAAAACAGCTACTCAAACAAGATAGATGTTGATTTTCATATGTTGACTCCACAGTTATCAAGGAAACAAGTCTTTCTATTTTGTTGCTTCACCATCCTTAACACTTGGCTTCTGTCTTGTGGTTGGAAGTGGCCATCACATCTGTAATCCAGCCAATAGAATTGAGGTACAAAAAGGAGCCAGGCAGAGAGCTTCCTGCTAAGGACATTTCCTTGGGGTTGTATATGTCAATTCTGTTTCCGTTCCATCGGCCAGAACTTAGTCAATGACCACACCTACCTGCCAGGCTGTCTGAGAAACGTAGTCCATATTTGGGTGGTCATGCGTCCAGGTAAAAACCTTTATAGAAAACGGGGAGAATGGACATTTGGGAGACTCCTGGCAGTCTCTGCCTCTGTCTACTTGAGTCCCTTATTGGCTTTTCCCTACTTATTAACTCCATTCACCTTTTGTGCTCAGATCAAGTTGTTGGCACAAGTTATATGACACTGTACTTGACTGTCTCTTAAGACATACCTCTTCTTGGAAAATGGTAAAAAGAATGGAAGTGTAGTTTTGCCATCCATGGATACAATAATAGGAAAATATGTAAATACAAAGTTTAGGGACTTCCCTGGTGGTGCAGTGGTTAAGACTCTGTGCTCACAATGCAGGGGGCCCGGGTTCGATCCTTGGTTGGGGAACTAGATCCCACAGGCATACCACAACTAAGAGTTCGCATGCCATAACTAAGGAGACTGCCTGCCACAAGGAAGACCCAAAGCAACCAACCAAATAAATAAATATTTTTTTTTAAATACAAACCCCCCCCCCAGAGTTCAGAAGCAACAGACTTGATTTAAATGAAAGCAGACTAACATAGGAACACTGATGATAATGATCGTCACTTGGCAGTTTACAATTTTCATACATTTTTCCACGTTTTTAAAAAAATATTTATTTATTTGGCTGTGCTGGGTCTTAGTTGCAACACGTGGGATCTTTAGTTGTAGCATGTGGACTCTTAGTTGTGGCGTGCATGAGGGATCTGGTTCTCTGACCAGGGATTAAACCTGGGCCCCCTGCACTTAGCCACTGGACCACCAGGGAAGTCCCAAACCTTTTCCCACATTTTGAATAAATGCTATTGTGCTTGATAATGAAAATGACCACCATTTTTAGAAATCTGTCTTAGTTTCCTATTGCTGCTGTGACAAATTGCCGCAAACTTAGTAGCTTAAAACACACAAATTTATTAACTTACAGTTCTGGAGGTCAAAGCCAGAAATAAGTCTCATGGGACTAAAATCAAGGTGTTGGCAGGGTTGGTTCCTTCTGGAGACTCCAGGGGAGAATCCATTCCTTGCCTCTTTCAGCATCTAGAGGACACATCACTTCAATCTTTGCTTCTGTGGTCACATTGCCTCTACTACTTGTTCTGATGTCCTACCTCTCTCATATAAGTGTCCTTGTAATTACACCAGGCCCACCTGGATAATCTCCTCATTTTAAGATTCTTGATGTGATTACACCTGCAGGTCCCTTTTGCCATACAAGGTAACATTCACAGGTTCCAGAGATGAGGATGTGGACATTTTGAGTGGTCATTATTCAGCCTGCCACAAAAGGCAACTGTTTTCCATATACCATGCTCATTGTTTTCCATATACCACCTCGAATCCTCACAAGATCCTGTTAAGTGTGATATTCAATATAGGTGTGTATTCAGTTTGCTGATGAGAAATTTGAAGCTCACAGATCCTAAATAACTAATAGGTGTCACACAATCTCTAAGGGCTAGAGACAGAATTCAAAGCCAAAACAGCCCAACTAAAGCTCGTTCTCCCTTAATAACTATCAATAGTCCCATTTCACAGATCATGACCATCTATCATTGAAAACAGCCTTAAATAGGTCAGGGAGCATCAGTGACTTCATGAATCCTTCCCCCCACCAACCCATTTCCAAAATTCTTGAAATTAATCCAGAAATCTGGGCCAGTATGAATCATCCACGTTCACTTCGTGAGTAAAAGTGTCCCTCAAATGCTAAAAACGTAAACACGATGATAGAACATAGTGAAACTATGGCAGAGAATCAGCTACAATGTTGAAGACGGGACCTTTGGGCATATTTCTCTGTGTGGGGAGATAATGATGGAGTTGGGGATGGCTCCTCTCAGGGAGCGGAGATGCTTCTTGTGATTTCCTTGGAAAGGGCAGGGCTGTGTTTTTCTGCACGTTCTGCAGTCATTCCTGTTTTATAGTCTCAAGGACAAAGCACAGTCATTGGTTAACTACTGGAGCTACTGACTCCCTTTTCTTTAGTAAACACTGCTGGGAGGTTCCTTCTGCTTCCTCCTCGCAACCATGGTAACAGTTGTTGGGTAATCCGTGGTTGCCAGACTCCTCAACTGAAGTGAGGGTTTTTAAAAAACCTAATGTCATATCCAGGACAAACAAGAAAAGTCCTTTTACTCATATCAGACTCTTTTTATAGCTACAGTGTTTCCGAAGAATTTATACGTCCCCGTGTGCCCCTTTCTACTACTTTGGAAAATGTAGTTTACATACAGAGATCTGTCTCTATTCTGAGAATAGATGGAGAAACTGTGATTAGAGATATTGCACAACAAATTCTCATAGAGCCAGAACCCATAGGTGAACTAATTCAGTTAATCCTCACAACTGCCTTTAAAGCAGGCACTCATATGATTCCCATTTCACAGATGAGAAAGTTGAGCCCTGTGTCAAAGCTGTGTGTCAGTCAGGGTGGAGCTGAGCTTTGAACCTGCTATGGATGAATCCAGGCTAGAGTTTGTGTCGTAAAACAATCTTGTTAGTCTGCCTTCAGTTTAGTTTACATACTATCCGTTATGCATGTTTATTTCATTACCAGCTAGCTTTCTAGTTCTAGAACCTGTTCTTCTCCTTCGTATAGAAAATACAGACTTTCAAGAAACACGTAAAACCAAGGCAAATTTTCTCTAACTGGGAGAAAGGGAGGATTCCCTGCAAACGAGGGAAGTAAGGAGCTGCCACTGTCGCTCCAGCTTGATGTGGCACCGCAGGCTCCACAGGCTCCAGCCAGTGCGACGGCAGGGGCCGCCCTGGGGCCTGCAGCTCTGCCCGCTTCTTGTGAGCTGGGGGGGTAGTCCTGGCTCCTGTGAAGAGTGGCCAGGCATTGGGGACCTACAATGACCTGGCATAAGTCACTGACCGAAACTTTAGCAGTGAACGGCTGGCATCTAATCACATTCAAGCATTCAAAATTGGCTGCTTTATCATGACACACTGTCAGGACACTTTATAAATTAGGAGGCAATATGGAAACCAAAGGAAGACAGTTCTTATAAAATTTTTATTTGAGGGGCTGTAGTTCCCAAAGTGGACTTTCCCAGGGACCCTTTCCATGGCAGCATGTTACTACCCTGTAAGGAATTTCTATTATTATTAGGAATATTATTATATATTATATTATATAATAATATATTTATGTATTATATTATATATCAATATACTAGGAATAATATTTTTATTGAACTATCTGGACCTTATTGAACCCTCAGATGTAGGTTAACATTCTTACTGCATATAAAGAGGTCTTATAGACTCATACAGAAATAAAGACAAAAAACCCCACACAAAAATGGGAGAAAAAGAAATAAGCCATTCACAACAAGGAGATACAAACTGCCCTAAATTATAAGAAAGTAGACAATCTTATTCTTTTTTTTTTTTTGCGGTACGCGGGCCTCTCACTGCTGTGGCCTCTCCCGTTGCGGAGCACAGGCTCCGGATGCGCAGGCCCAGTGGCCATGGCTCACGGGCCCAGCTGCTCCGCGGCACATGGGATCTTCCCGGACTGGGGCACGAACCTATGTCCCCTGCATCGGCAGGCGGACTCTCAACCACTGTGCCACCAGGGAAGCCCCAACAATCTTATTCTTAATGAAAACAATTTAAAATAAATGAGATGCTATATAATGAGTTACCTACCAAATTGTTGAAACAACAACAGATTTAAAACTCAGTTCTGTAGAGAGTATGAAAAAATAGAGTTTATATAGTGAGAGTATACGTTTGGTTCAATTGTTGCAGAAGAGCATTTTGGAAAAAATATAACCTTTAAAGAGACAGATAATAGATACACACATACATATATACATACAGAAATATAGATGTGCACATACACACACACATTGCATATCTTTTGACCCAGTAATTAAATTTTCAGGAATGTGACCTAAGAAGGCCAATAAACTCGAAAAGATACTTAGTATTTTAGAAATCAGGGAAACGCAAATAAAATACCATAAGATCCATTTTTAATCAGAGAGGCAACAATCCAAAATTTGATCATATAAAGCGTGGATGAGTTGGCAGTGACACACATACCCTCATCTGTTCGCTGGTGGGAGCCTCCTTGTGTAGCCACTTTGGTGGGCAGTTTAGCTCTTGAAATAAAAAATGTGCCTTCTCTATGACCCAGCAATTCTACTTCTCTGAATCTCACCAGAGAAACATTTGCACATGTGCACAAGGAAAAGATCTAATCCAGCATCGTCTGTCTTAGCAAAAAACTAAAAAGAGCCCAAATACGCAGAAGTAGGGAACTAACTCAATAAACAGTGATTTGTCCTTATTATGGAATCCTACGCAACAGTTACAGAGAGGGTTCCAGATCATCATGTGCAAACACGGAAATGTCTCCAAGACATGGTGCCTAGTGAATATATATAGCATGTGAGCCTCTGTGCACCATTCCCAGACTCACAAATGAAAACTATTTTTTATTTGTCCATGTTCATTTTTTTATGTATGTTCATGTAGCTAAATAAACTATACTTTATTTAGATACATGAACATATATGTAAACACATTAAAAATGAGAAGATATGCATTAACCAATAACAATAGTTATTTCTATTTGAATGACAGTGACTAGGTTGAAGTTAGTCACTAATGGGGACTTTAGTCATACCTATAATGTTTTAAGTTTTTACCAAGTGCATGTGTTCATTTATTACATGTGTATTTTAAAAATATTTGAAAGAATGATTGCAAAGCTTTTGCTACAGTAATGTTTATGGAGGCATTATTTAGAGTAGTGAAAATCTGGAAATAACCTGAATGTCCAACAGCAAGAAATACTTTATGGGCTATCACATGATGGATTACAACACAACCATCAAAATAATATTTACATGTCTACTAAATGACAGAGGGGAAATGTTCACATAATTGCCAAGGGGAGAAAGCAGATAGGCAAACAATGTGTACATATTAAATACCTGTTAACTGATGGGTCCAAAGCAGAGACGTCAGATGACAAAATGTGAGAGTGCTAGCCGAAAGGATTTTTAAAAGCTTCGCTAATACCAAAGTCAACAATACTGGTGATTGAAATGATGATCCCCACTAAGATGACAGCGTAACCAAGGGCTAGAGAAATTGAGGAGGAAAAAAGCTTGGCCAGGCAGTCAAGTGGAGGATGGAAGTGAAGTGCTAATGACGCCACCGAGGATGAATCCGTCGCAACCTCTCCTTGCTCAGGACCCTTCTGGAGTCCAGGATCAAACTGGAGTCGTCCCAGCTCTACCTAGAAGATCAGCTTCTTCACTGGATATGATCATCCTGGAGGTGGTCTGGTCCCCTCCCTCTCCACCTGCTTCAGCAGGAACCTGGTCAGGCCAAGGGCATATGTCTCCTCCTGCTGGAAGATCTTTTCAGAGTAGAGACTGTGACACCCGCCCCCCGCCCTGCTTTGCTGGATAGTAACATGCAACTCCACGTGCAACTCCATGGAGCGCAGAGCCCCATGTCACTTTCTGAGGGCAAAGCTAGGGGCCTAACACCTACAAGCCCCTTTTCTGTGGCTCAGTAAGAAACCGCTGATATTCATCCAATCATGAAAAATGTTACACAATACGGTGAGGGCTCCCTTGAAAGTCAAAAATGAATGTTAGAAAATTCCATAGTAGAATTAGTCAGAGAGAAACCTTTCAATGGAATAGATTTTACATTACGGAAAAGGAACAGAAAGAAGAGAGAACAGAAAAAAGGGGTGGATGGGAAAGGAGAGAGAGAGAGAGAGAGAGAGAGAGAGAGAGAGACTATGAATCTGGAGGAGAAGAAGACCAGAGAGGTTTCCACATTCACAAATGACGATGTTCTTTATTTCTAACTGCCTACCCCCAGCAGCACTGGAACTTGAGTGAACTCGTGCCCTCCCATTTGGTGGAGGGTGGGAAGAGCAGCGAGATGGGAAGAGCAGCGAGATAAGACCAGGGGACGGGATAACGAGTCCAATTTGAAAATGCAGGCGGAAAATAATCTGGGTCCTAAGTGCTAGGCAACTGTGATTAAAACAATTAAAATAAGCCACCAAACAAACAAACTAATCAAAATCTCAACATGAGTGTGGGAATAGAGAAGAGGAATAATAAATGTGGGCACGGGGAAAACAAGGAAGAAGCATTTCTGATGCAGGAGGTGAATTGCAGGTGCTTGGAATGACTCCAGAAACTGTGAGCTTGTAAGTTCAACTCACTCCTCTCATGGTTCATTTTTCCTCTGCTGTTTTTATTTTATTTTATTTTATTTACTTTTTTTTTTGCGGTACGCGGGCCTCTCACCGCTGTGGCCCCTCCCGTTGCGGAGCATAGGCTCCGGACGCGCAGGCCCAGCGGCCATGGCTCACGGGCCCAGCCGCTCCGCAGCATGTGGGATCCTCCCGGACCGGGGCACGAACCCATATCCCCTGCATCGGCAGGCGGACTCTCAACCACTGCGCCACCAGGGAAGCCCCTCTTCTGCTGTTTTTAAATCTCTTTCCCCCCCTCTCCTACTTTTATACCTGCATGAAGCAGTTACCCTCCGTGAAGGGGACAAACAGTTCAAAGTCCCTCCTTGGTTTTATAACAAGTGGTCCCTTGCGTGGAAAGGAAGCTCCCAGAAGGGGCAGATATGGTGGGAAAGTAGCCGTTTGCCCATGGTCTGCAGACTTGCAGAACTGCAGACTTGCCTTGGTCAGGTGGGAGAACTGGTGAAACCTGCACGCCAGCTTCAGAGATCGGAATAACAATCTGCTTTGTTTCTGTGGTCAAGCTTGCAAACATATTTAAAAGCTTTTCTGGGTGATTTGTCAATGGATTTACTTAAACAGTTTACATCCTGACTCTAAGAATAGGTCTGTGCTTTTGAGCAATACTGACACCCAGTGTTTGAATTTTTAGGACTGACAGGGAGGAAGAAGAAGAAATCCTAAATATAACATCTCTGGTTCATTGAAGTTCGTTGCACCAACTGAAGTTCAGAAGCGTGAAGTGCTGATGGGCTAGTTTGTCTTCTTGCTCTGCACAAGGCTGACTCCACTCAAAAACCAATGCGTGTGTCAGGGTAAATTTTGGGGGCTTGGGGTCCTTTTTTGCAGAAAAGATTACTCAGGGACCATTTGGTTTTAAAAATTAGTATTCAACTTATTGAAGGTTACAAAAATTTTCAAATAAGCTGTTTCTTCCTTAAGTGTGTAAGTTCAACTTCCAAATCCTATTATTTTATTTATTAGTAAAGTACATTCTCAACAATCATATTGTCAAAGATTGAAAGAACAACGCACAGCATAAGACTTGTGAATTTCAGTTTTTATTCAGGGAACTTACTGAGGGCTATAGCCCAGGAAACAACCTCTCAGTAGCTCAGAGAAACTGATCTGAAGAGGTAGGGGAGGAGACACTACATATATAAATTTTGGGGGCTGGGAAATACATGTAGTCAAGCATGCATCTTGGTAAAAGATGACTGCTCATCACAAAGAACAGATATCTCAGGTTAATGATTTTAGTGCTTTTCTATGTTTGGGAAGATGCAAGAATCTGGAGTCATTAGCATTCTTCCTGAGACACGCATCTTAAGTATCGGTGGATCCCTTTATCCAAAGCACAGAGTGCCTCATCCTGTTTTTTTCCATCCTGAATTCCCTCCAGGGAGCATTGTCAGTGGGCCACCGCAGTGAGTTGTGACTTAACCTTTTATATAACTGGATATGAGTGACGCTGTTCTTCTTTTTGCTGTTCTTGTTCATAATATCTACTGTTTGGGAAAGTCTGTGAATAAGCAATTGAAATACTTAAAAAGAAATCGGGGGCCTCCCTGGTGGCGCAGTGGTTGAGAGTCCGCCTGCCGATGCAGGGGATACGGGTTCGTGCCCCGGTCTGGGAGGATCCCATATGCCGCGGAGCGGCTGGGCCCGTGAGCCATGGCTGCTGGGCCTGCGCATCCGGAGCCTGTGCTCCGCAACGGGAGAGGCCACAACAGTGAGAGGCCCGCATACCGCAAAAAAAAAAAAAAAAAAAGAAATCGGAATATAAAAAAGTGGGACAATGCACTTAACATATTTAAGGGGGCCATGGGATTCCCTCAAACACTGTCATTTCATTTGCAAATTTATCATATTTACATATCTTTTGGAGCACATCTGACAGAAAAGCCTTTCCAAATACCTTATAATAACTTTTAAACATCAGATAAAGCAGAAACATGAATAAGACAGTTTGTTAAGTTACCGAAATGACTCAGTATTGGTTTCAAACTGAAAATGACTATCTTGTTCTTTTCCACTTAAAATTATAAGTGTGAACTTCTGGTAGGGCAACTTTTATCCCAGTGTTCTTAGAGTTGTCAAGAATGCTTCTACGGACACAGTCACCCTTCACGAAATCTCATTTGCGGCGAAATAGTGCTGGGGCGGGTGGTGCGTCCCCACGTTTTTTTCATGTCATGGTGCACATGGCGAATGAACATTTACCCAACCATTGGGGCCCATGGAGAGGCTTCTCCAGACTGGAAGTGACTGTCCAGCCAGCCCTGCCTGACCTTCTGAAAGTCGAGGGCCCCGTGACTGTCCCCTGTAGCCCATCAGCAGCCCAGTGATGGGCTGCTGCACTCTCACTTGCTGGGATGTAGCACTGGTTCTGGGCCTGAGTGTGGACCAAAAGCAAAACCTTAAAATGAGAAATATCACAGGTCATGCTCTCAAAAAACGATAGTATAATTTCTGTCAATTAGAAGAAATGAGTAACCGGTCTTTCAAAACTAGTAGTCAGATTCAACTCCAACATGGTCACAGAAACTACTCACCCTGTGCTCAGATAGGCACAGAAAAAGTGCTTCTCTCTGGCTCATCTGATTTTCCTCACAAGCCCACCCCCACTGGGTAACAGGAAAAACAAACTACACTCGGCTTAGAATGAGCTGGCGCACCTAGTCTGTTTGCAATAATATAAACTGTCCCAGTTTGAGAAAACTGCTCAGTCCCTTTAGCAGAAATGCTCAGGCTCTCAGTTTCTATTGTCTTGCCTGGCTCTTCCTCAAGACGATGCCTGTATCCTGGGTGGAGTAACCATTATAAATCATCCTCCAAACGGGCCACTTTAAAACACACACACAACTGATACAATAAGCCATGCATATAAAATAGCACAGCACTTTCCATATCCCCACCCACTGCCCAGGTAACCATTGTTAGCAGTACCTTTCCAAACACGTTCTCTGCAGATGTGCAAACACAAAGAAACCTGAGACGTACAGGTGATTTTTTTTTTCTGATTAATAAATGGAATCACAATATGTACCTGATTCTATATTATTTATTCTAGAACCACACATGCCAGATCAATTTGGGACATGTTTGAGATAGAAAGAGAGCACCATTAATAATTATTTCAGGACGACAGGTGGAATGAACTGGTGAAGTAGGTATACCTGGTAATGGAGGAGAGGCGTGGCTCTTGCAGCCTCATGGAAGAGGGGATGATTAGGCATTTCGTGTCCACTATTTACATGCCAGTTTGTGCAATGACGTGGCTGGGTTGGGCTGTCTCCTGCACGGGTCCTTCTGTGTGGGCTGCTGGCCTCATCTGGCCCTTTGGGGTGCTATACTGCAGCCCCCAGTGGAGTCTGGAGACCTGGCCATTTTCTCTGATCTTGATGTCTGGAATTACCAAGGCCTTTCTGAAGGGATCCGAGATCTCTGTTGGCGGATGGCATTCTTAGCATGGCTGTGCTCCCTTCCTGTGGCACCTGGGACTGTTGGACTCCAGCCACACACAGGCCCAGGGCATCCAGAAGCCCTGCCTTGGGTTTATCTGTCACCCACTTGCCATTATCTTGCGCCATTTTAGATATGGCGTTGAGCTCAAGGCTGGTGTTCCCCATGGACCTGAAACTTCCCCTTCCTCTGCCCAGAGACGTGGATTTCCAATCCTGAGGTTCCAGCCTTCCTTCAGCGATCTGGGTGTTTCTACAGCTCCTCTCTTCCTAAGAGCTGGTCCTGAGAGAAGAGGTAAACCGAAGCCCCAGAGTTTGACCTCCTTTATCTCCTTTCCTTCCTCCTGTAACTCCTCAGTTCTAGAAGGGACAGGTTCTGGGCTTCCTGTTTCCTCCATGTGACAACATCCTTTTGCCTAAGGATTATAGCCTAACCAGTTTAGCTGTCACTGAAGGATGGGGGGATTTTCTCTGTGTGGAAAATGATCTGGGTCATCTAATTTGGTTTTTGACCTACTTAAAAAATGGAAAAAAATCTCTCTCCCAATAGGAATCTGCTTTCAAGCTGACTACCTCACTGCAGACACAAACAAAACCCCAGCTTGATGGTCAATGTGGAGCAAAGATGTCATCGTTATGGTAGAGATCTGCCTTTCCCCCCCAGCAACCCCAGTACTCAGCCCATGCTGTTGAAGGGCAAGAAGCCTTGAGTAGTCACTACGCAGGAATGGTAGCACCAGCCCAGGTGTTACCCTTACCTGACACACTCTTGGGGTGTATATGGGTGACTTACTGCCTCTGGGGTCAGGACAGGAAAGAAGGAAAGAAAAGTGAGAAAGGGGGCTCCCACCACCCACATAATTGCTATTGTTCCAGCTCATGAAAACAAGAGTCTCAGACAGTTGCTGGAAAGTACCTTGAATGATCCCTTCATAGAAACAAGAGCAGAGAGGAAAAACGGTACAGTAAATTTTGGGCACTAAGCAAACATTCTCCACTAACTGTTCTGCTTTGTCCTCCCTTTATCTTGCTTCTCCCAGCAGCTGGGTTATAGGTCTCATTTCCCCTGGATTCTACTCCTCCCCATGTTTGAGAAAACCAAGTCCTGTTCCCAGAAGCTCCAGGCAACGCTCCTGGCAAGTCAAGTAGGGCCCAGCAGGGCAAGGGGCCAGGCAGAGGGTAGAAGAAGCACAGGATTTGGGAGAAGGCAGACCCCGGTGTGAGTCCCAGGTCAGCAGATGTATGACCTACAGTCGTTTACTTAATCTGTAAAATGGGATTAATATTATCCACTTAATGGGCAGTTGTGGGAATTAACTATGCTCCCCGGTGTGGTGAAATCAGCTCTCTGTTGGAGAGACATGTTGCGTGAACAATCTAAGCCTTCCTCAAACCATGCAGTTGCCTGCAGGTGTCACAGCTGGGCTCTGGGGGACATGGTGATGGCCTCTGCTGCTGATTTCTTTCCTGGCCACTGCTTGTAGAATTTCAGAAATCGAGTTTAAATTCATTCTTGGGAAGAACTGTTTTTACACTTAATTTCATGTGTGAGAGTTGATTAACATGTTCAAGTGCAAAAAGAGCTCAGGACCACGAGTTCAAAAGTCAGCTAAAATCCCCAACTAATATTATGACTTTGAGAAAATCACCCAACTTCCTGGAGATGAGTTTCTTTAGCTGCAAATGGAGGCTGAGGACCAGATGATCCCTGAGGTCCCTTCAGCTATGACATGCTTTGATTTCACATAACGTTGAAGAACGCACACCCTCCCGAATGTTCTCTGGCCAGCAGTTTGATCACTGACTCCTTTACTGACATTAGACTCAGCTCCCAGTCCCATATGCCGACTCCTTCAACTTCGCTTTTCAGTTCAGGCCTGTAAGGGAAGTTTTGCTAATGAGAGCCAGCAGATTCAGCTGAAAGGGGAGCCCAGGGGCTCCCCATTATCTCAAGGCCCTTCCTTGCCTTTTCTTTTCTGCAGGAAACAATCTTTCACACCTGCCTGATGTTCCAGTGACATCTGAGAACTGTCCTAAACAGAGGCTCCTTGGATCTTCCAAGAGACCAATTCAAGACACTCTTTCAAACAGTAGCCAGATTCTCAATTCATTAACGATTCATACAGAGACATGCCAACTAGTGCTTCTCTCTCTTTTCTGTCTTAGAAAAGCCTCCACGTGGCACCATCTCCAACAGACTATCCATTGCCCAGAGAGCTCCAACTCTGGCTTCAAAGCTAAGAGGAGATGAAATCATAGGCCAATCAGGATTCCTTAGGTTGCCTGATTGTAAAATGACAAATGCAGTAATGAAAATAACTGTAATAACTCCACTTCAGTGTTTCCAGGGGCATTATAGAAAAAATGAGGTAACCTAAACCATGCTATTCAAAGTGAGGTCTAAGGATCAGCAGTGTCCCCGGCTATCATCTGGGAGGTTATTAGAAATGCAGCATCCCAGGCCCCACCCCAGAACTACTGAATCCAAATCTGCATTTAATAGGATCTGCAGAGTTCCAATGCACATAAATGTTTGAAAAGCACTGATCTAAACTGCCTTGAGAAATTAGAGGAACTCTGTGTTGAAAGGTCAAGGATTTACATTGCTAGCTCTTTAAGGAAAACAGTATCTCCCGGGAAGATATTGTTACACGTGTGTTTAGATTCATATATGACAGAAACAAGTATAGGAAGTCCTTCTCCTCTTTCTCCTCCCTTTCAGTGGCAATACGTAAAGCTGGAAAAATTGAAAAACTTAGTGCAGGCAAAGACAGAAACAGGAGGTTCCCTCAGGTGGAAAAGAATAGCTCACAAACTTGGGAAGAGATAAGGGTGAGAGAAAGATGAGAAATTCTGGCTGAGAAGCTTCTGGGATTAGTGAAATTGAATGAAATTTTGCTAAGGTGGCTGATGACTTTGCTCTCACTGCTTTTGGGTTAGATTTATATTTCTTTTGGATGTAATGCAGCAGGAAGATGGGTCATAAAGTGATAGAAGGAGTCCCAGAATTTTCCAGGACTCACATGTAATTGCTCCATAATTCTACGTCTTATGCTACCACTGTTTGCCCAGAATAGTGTTGGGAAAATATAAAAATATGAGATGTTCAAATATTATTTTAAAGTTTAAAGATACCTTGAATGTCATAACTCCGATAATCTCACATTACAGATGAACGTCCTTGAGTCCAGACATTCCAAGTACAGGCCCAAAATTCACAAGGAACAGCCTGGCTCAGATGCTGGGCTACACGCCCTTGACATTTATCACAAACTAAAGTAATGCCACATCAAAACCTCAGGTCCGGGCTTCCCTGGTGGCGCAGTGGTTGAGAGTCCGCCTGCCGATGCAGGGGACACGGGATCGTGCCCCGGTCTGGGAAGATCCCACATGCCGCGGAGCGGCTGGGCCCGTGAGCCATGGCCGCTGAGCCTGCGCGTCCGGAGCCTGTGCTCCGCAACAGGAAAGGCCACAGCAGTGAGAGGCCCGCGTACCGAAAAAAACCCCCAAAAACCTCAGGTCCCCAACTCTTCTTCTGAAAACTTGAAAGCAGTAGATATATCTGGTCTTGTGCACGGCTGGGGAGGAAACACTAAGCTATCTGGAAATTACCCAACTCCCATGGAAACTCCCAGTTGGCACCCCATCTGCAGTGGTTTGAAGGGCCGGCAGCTAAGAGTGAAGATGCCAGCCTTGAGGCGTCCTCCCCCGCAAGGTGGCCGAGAGCCCTCTTCCTTCCCCACCAGCGTCGTCTTCTTCCCCAACGCGGGGCGCGGAGACCTGCAGGGGCCGCTCCAACAGCACCACGCGGTGGCGGCCAGAGCTCCCAGCAACACCTCCCTTCTCTGCAGCACCCGGTTCTTGGGCTCTCGGAAGTAAGCTACTTCCTCCCGATCCCCTTAATAGCTGCTCTGTAGGGTTTGAACGAGTAGTGCTCAGATGGGCTGTTTCAGCGACCTGAACATCCATCTGGCCCAAACACTCTTCTATTTCATGCCAGAACCCAACTCAGGCGACTCCTGCTTTTCCTCCCAGCAATGAGAAGTGGAAACCCAGGAGGAGGTGTGGGAGAGGCAGGAGGCTGCGGGAAGCGGAGGCCAGGGAGAGTGGCTGCTGGGACCAGTGTCAGGGTAGGGGCCGAGGGGGCACCGGGAGGGGGCTGTGGAGTATTAAGAGTGACAGTCACTGAGGGGCGGCTCTGCCTGCCCCGGCTGACCGGTGTCAAAGACAGACAAAGCTGGACACTAGTTAAAGTGGGAAGGTTGGATTTTAATCAGTAATATACCACTGGCACAGGGGAAAGAGCCCAGTGTGAACTGAACTCAACTTCGATTTTACAGAAGTCACCGAGTGTTTTAAAGGGAGAATGAGGGACTATGCAGGGCGGTGAGCAGGGCTCAGTAGACTCAGGGAAGTGAGAACTCGCAGAAAGTGAGGGCGGGAGCGACTGGTCCACGTGAAGCCCACCTGGGTTTGTCAACTGGCACTTCGTGAAGTTAGCTTCCCCTGCTCCCACAGAGGCTGGGAGCCAGGGGCCCTGCATTCAGGTGTTGGCTGGAACAGTCAATTCTTTGTCAGCCTTGAGTTTTCTCAAGCTGGCAGTTTAAGGGGGGCTTAGGGTCACCTAGGGATGCAGCTTTGAGCTTTGAGAAACTAGGTTAGTGTTTGTTCAAGTCTATATAGGACAAAGTTGAGGTATAGGTGAGAAGAGGGCTCAGAGGAGCCTGGCTGGAGTTTGGTCCAGGAGAGACTCTTCGTCACCAGCCTGAGGGGGTCCCCCTCATGGTGAGAATCTTCGAGGGTGGTTTTTAAAGCGGCGCTCTCTCCGATTCTCAGGGTAGACCCACTGAACACAGACAGCTGATATTCGGGCTTGCGCTGTGCTGCGCACCCTGACCGCATGATTCCCGCTCGCTGGGAGAGCATTTGGGAGCGTGGTGGCCTGCTTTCCAGCCTGCCCCAGATGCTCAGTGTGGGGAGGATGCCAGCCAGCTCAGAGGAACCATGGAAACAGGCTGGCTTTGGCATTGGAACTTGGTCTGGATCCTGATTCTGCCTCTCATTGTGTCTAAGCTTCCATTTCCTCACCTATAAACTGAGGGAAGGGCCTCTCTCCTTGGGCTACTGGAATAGATGGACTCATTCTGTACAACAGTGGCACAGAGGAACATTCAGTAAAAGGTCATTCCTTTTCTCCTCTTGTAGAAGAAAGTTCAGAAAGTGCCTGATTTAATAAACAGGCTAAAGACCAAAATTCCCCTTGTAAGTTAGTTGTTTGTAACTTAGAAACAAAATACATTATATTTAGATTCCCGGGACCACTCACAAACACTCATTTATGCTAAATATAGACGGTTTGCTACATGCTTACAACAAAACATGCAGAAGCAGAAACCGTGTTTTTTTTTGGCCAGCAGTTTCAGTGTGCAAGATATTTACAAGGGAGGCATCTGTTCTCTGAAGTGAGGACTTCCTGAGAGCGCAGAGCCCAAGCACCTGTAACTCTTGTCACCTCACACCTGGAACTTTCTGTAAAAGTTAAGAGAACAAATTTTAGTGCAAAGCAGACTTGAGTTCACGTCCGGACTCCTCTACTTAGTTAATTGTGGTGTGGGGCAAGCCATTTAACCCACCTAAGCCTCAGTTCCCTCATCTGGGAAACGGGCTAATAATGGAGAGTTCTAAGAAGGATCGAATGAGAAAACGCAGGAAAAGTGCTTGGTGGAGTGTCTGGTCAGCGCCCCCTCAGGAGGTTCAATTTCTGAGCTGCCTCGTGCACACCCACTGCTCAGGGAAGGTCTGGAAAACTGATCTAAAGGGAGAGGGTAGGGAGGAGGACTCACCCCTGCCTTTACGACAGCAACACTTTTCGGGGACTGAGCTTCACGACAGCCGTACTTTACGGCAGCCGCACTTTACGACAGCCGCTGATTGCGGCAGGTCGTGCGGTCTCTGCTGGGCCATTTTTACAGACTGAATAGGCGTGGAGCCGGAGGAACAGAACTTTAGACAACTTAATGGTCTTCCAGGCATGTGTGCAATTTTCCAATTCTCTATAGAAACCCGTGCAGGAAGTCACGTGAGCTCCAAGGGCTCCTTCAAGCTCTGAAGCATCCCAAGAGTTAAAGCTTTGGTCTTGGCTCGACTGAGAACTGGACGGTACCCAAAAACACAGATTCGGAAAGGGAATTTTTATTTCATCTCACTGAAGACTTGTTGGAGGAGGGGTGAGATTCTAGAAAACATTTACCGATTGTTGATGCCCCTATGAGGCATCAAGAAAGCAATAGCGGGCTTCCCTGGTGGCGCAGTGGTTGAGAGTCCGCCTGCCGATGCAGCGGACACGGGTTCGTGCCCCGGTCCAGGAAGATCCCACATGCCGCGGAGCGGCTGGGCCCGTGAGCCATGGCCGCTGAGCCTGCGCGTCTGGAGCCTGTGCTCTGCAATGGGAGAGGCCACAACAGTGAGAGGCCCGCGTATCGCAAAAAAAAAAAAAAAAAAAAAAAAAAGAAAGCAATAGGCTTTGGCCTGCAACCCTGGTGGGCGTTAGAAATGCGGTAACGGTGACAACGTCCCCGGGGCCCTTAGCTACCTCATTCATTCATTCATTCATTCACAAAACAGTGCTCCCATTTTTTGCTTGGCACAGTTCTTGGTACTGTGGGCACAGCTGGGAACAAAGCAGAAAACCCTCTCCCGGCCCGCATGGGGCTGACATGCTGGCATGCACCTGTCTTCCAGGAATAATTCCAGAGTATGGGGGCAGGAAGGAATCAAGCAAAAGCGGGGAAAAGGAAAATTGAAGAAGTAGAAAAGCAGGAGGGCGGAAGCAAAGAATGAAGAAGCTCATGTCAGGGCCTGGAAGAATCCAACACACTTCTTTAGGGTGCTTCTGGTTGTTACCATGGTTATTGGTCTCTGATGGTCATCCTTGAAGTTGAGAGCACGTTTCTGTTATTTTTGTGACATTCATATGTGACAGTCACAAAGCCTCAGCGTGGGTTGTCTAAAACCCACTAATGAAATCCAATACTGAGGAAATGACCCAGAAATCCTCAGCATTCAGCTTTCTTCTCAAGACTGGGCATATCTACAAAAATTTCAAATATCTTACACAAAGGGTGGCAGGGACTTCATTTGACCTTGTGGTGAATTTATCAGAATATGGTCACAAATCTAGAAAGCAGGACCTGTCTCCATAGAAAACATGCAATCCAGAGGTGGCGGGTTGAGGGTCTAGGAAGATCTGAAACATGGGCATTGTTAGGACAGGCCTAGGTGGGGTGCCACAGTAAGATGCTCAAGCTGGCATGAAGCTTTGAGTCTGTGGCCACTGGATGCCTGAAGTTTCTGGGCAGGGCCTGGCTACATGTGACAATGTTTAACTTTCTCACTTTACCATTTTCCCAGGGGGTATCTCTACCCACTTGGCTTCCCAGAGGAAAGTCACTTCTCCATGCCATGCACAGAGCACCAAGTGGACTCCCATCTCATCTCTCCCAACATGTAACTTGACTCCTGGAATTCTGTTGGATGGAGAGGCCCTCCCTGTTGCAGCATGGGAGAGCCAATCCTGTGGGAAGGAGCTCAACCCCGGCCCTTCCTGCCCACTGCCCTGCCCCAGATATGTTTTCTCCAGCTCCCCACCTGGGTGTGCCCCTTGTTCTCCCAGATCCTGCAGCCACCACACCTGGCCTCATTGAGCACTTGGATCATCTGAGCTATCCCAGTGCAAATATTGGAAAAGAAAAGAATCCTTTTCCCCTGATTTCAGTCAAGACAAGAGTTTTTTATAAAGATTGTTCAATGGCACAAGAAGGAAAAAGTTAACAGAATTCAGAAGCTTAGAAGGGAGCGAGCATGGGTCTCTCTGACAAGCATCTGGAGTCTCTTCCCAGGCTGACTTGGGCTCAGGTCACAGGCCCCAGCTGTTGGAAACTACGCTAAGCTCTTCACCTTTTCAGGTAATTTTAGCTGGTGCTAATTGGATGTCTTCTTCCTTTAGGATCTGCCTGGAAAGTTGGAGGAATGTGGTGGGACAGTCTTGGGGCTACACTGGAGTTTTGATCTTCCTCTGCTTTGGCCCTGCGCATTGGATGAGGACAGCCTTACCTTACCTGACCTGTCTTTCCTCCTCCTACCCCACCCAGAATGACTGGTAAATAGATAGATGGATGATAGGAGAAATATTTGTTGTAGAACATTGCTTGTTCATTTAAAGTTATAAAAATGGTGAGTTTAGTATCCACTTGGATCAGGGGTGGGCAAACTTTTTCTGTAAAAAGCCTGATAATAAATAGTTTTGGTTTTCAGTGTAGTTTCCTATAATAAATATTCATGGGTAATGGTTATAAGCCAGTTGCCCTTGAAACTGTGAAAACAAACTTTTCAATATTACAGAAAAGCTCTTTGCCCTTCTTTATAAACAGCTATTCTGTTCAGCTTTGTGATGACAAGATACAGAAATAAGTATCGACTTACCTTGATTGATATGCTAAAAGTTTTGTACATGTTCACCAGACACTACCCTATTGTAATTATAAGATGAAGGATAAGCTGCCTGATCTATCTTCTTTTTTTTTTTTTTTTTTTTTTGCGGTACGCGGGCCTCTCACTGTTGTGGCCTCTCCCGTTGCGGAGCACAGGCTCCGGATGCACAGGCTCAGCAGCCATGGCTCACGGGCCCAGCCGCTCTGCGGCATATGGGATCCTCCCAGGCCGGGGCACGAACCCGTATCCCCTGCATTGGCAGGCGGACTCCCAACCACTGCGCCACCAGGGAGGCCCCTGATCTATCTTCTTAAACCACCTATATATATCAGCTAAGAATGAATTAAGAAATAAGTTGCCTTTAATTCCCATTTCTCTATTGGTTATGAGTTCCAGTTGTGTCATATTATTCCAACTGGGTCAGTTCTGGACCTAATTAAATACTAAGGGATCAACATATAAATATCCTGTCCTTCTTCTGGAACCTCAGCTTCACCTACTGAAGAGTCAGGGAACTGTAGCTCTTTGGAGAGACTCCCTGGCTATTTCATCTAAGTAGTTCTGCCTCCTAATCTCTAAACCATCACCCTGTTCATTTTCTTCACAGCAATTATGCAATCATGCAAAACAAATCAGTATTTTCACTCACTGTCAACATTTTCACTCACCTTTCCCAATTTTTGTAGATATTCAGGATTTTAGATAGAATTTTATTAGTAGTATACTACACTTTTCATTGTATATTTTTTCTTTCAAATATAATGGAGCATTTTATTTGCTTTCTGTTTTGAAAATATATTTAACACAAATTTTTAGACTCATTTCTATGATTAAATTAAAACATTCCCGTTCACTTTTTCTGTATCATAACTTCTCCATTCTTGAGTCACCCCTTGTTAGAGAGAAGTTGAGTAATTTTTTTGTGGATGAAAAACATGTGGATAGTGTATTTTCTTAGCCCTTGTGGATGTGTTCATATCTTTTTTTTTGTTTTTTCACATGAGTAACAGGGAGGGCTTTCTGTAGAACTGTTGAGTCGAGCTTGTTATGTTTCAAACCTCTAGATGTAGCTCCATTGCCTTCTGGTAATTACTGTTATGGAGCAAAGGTCTAAGGCCATGCTGATTTTGCATTTTTCTCTCCAGATAACTTAAAAAAAAATCTGATTACTTATTTTGTAAATTCAAGCATTTCTCAAGGAAATATCCAGATGTTGGACTGTAATTTTCCTTGATAAAGAATGAGTGTTTACATTTTTTTTTTTTTTTTTTTTTTTTTGCTGTACGCGGGCCTCTCACTGCTGTGGCCTCTCCCGTTGCGGAGCACAGGCTCCGGACACACAGGCTCCGCGGCCATGGCTCGCGGGCCCAGCCGCTCCGCGGCATGTGGGATCTTCCGGGATCGGGGCACGAACCCGTGTCCCCTGCATCGGCAGGCGGACTCTCAACCACTGCGCCACCAGGGAAGCCCGAGTGTTTACATTTTTAGACTTAGGTATTTTTCATTTCAGGACATTATTCTTTTTTCTTCGATCATTGTTTTTACTCAGTTGCTTTGGTTCCTTCTTTAGAAACACCAAGTATCCAGAAAAGAGTTCTGTATTCTTTGTCATCTTTCTCATCTCTTTAATCTCTGCTCTCTTTTGCTCTGCATTGTGGGAGAGTCTCTCAAGTTTGCCCCTCACAGCCTACCTTCTATTTTCTGCCATTTCAGTTCTGTTCTTCAGTACCTGCAACGTGGTTTTAGTTTTGCTGTTGCACTTTTAGTCTTTCTTACTGTTCTTTCGTATTCTGTTCATCTGCGTGTCAAGCCAGACACCTGAATCATGCTTAATGCCTTGCTGTCCTTCCTGACTTCCTCTAGTCCATCAGTAGTTACAATTGTTTCAACCTCCAGATATTTTTTCCAACTGTCAGTTCGTCTCCATCTTTACTGCCATCACCTCAGTTCAAGGCACCATCATCTCATCCCTGAATTGAGATTGTCTTTTTGCTTCCTTTATTGTCTCTTCTTGTTTGTTCTCTGTACCGTAGCAATGAATAATGTATGCATATATTTAAATACATGTATATGCATGTATGTATATGCACAAATAGATACATACATACACCCACATGCACAAACATACACCTACACATTTGCAGTCAATTTCCTTTTGTACCTAAAATTTAAAGTGCTTTTCCTGGCTGTAAAGGTCCTAGATGATCTGACCACTGCTTATGTTTCCAAGTTCATCTTGGACCAGTCGCCAGGTACATTGGTGTTTTGTCAGTTCCTCAAGCATGCAGAACACTTTTTTTCACCCTAAGACCTCTGCTTTCTCTGCCAGTAATGCTCTTTACTTGCTTTCATAGCTGACTCAGATGAAATACCACCCCTTTACAGAAGCCTTCCCTGATGACTTTATCTAAGTAGGTACCCCCCTGTTATTCCCTAAATAAGCACCCTGTTCATTTTCTTAATAGAAATTGTCACATTTTATTTATTTATTTATTTATTTTTGCCTGCGGCTCATGGGATCTTGTTGAGGCACCTCGTGAGATCAGTAGTTGTGGCACACGGGCTTAGTCGCCCCGCAGCATGTGGGATCTTAGTTCCCTGACCAGGGATCGAACCCGTGTCCCCTGCATTGTAAGGCAGATTCTTTACCACTGGACCACAAGGGAAGTCCCTCACATTTTAAATTATTTGTTTATTATTGTATTGTCCATGAACCCCACCTAAGTATAACATACATCCAAAGTGGTATTATGTCTGTTTCACTCATCTCTGTATTCTCCACCCCTAGCACAGTGCTTGGCTCAAAATGGGTTCTTAATAAATATTTGTTGAAAGCATTAGTTTATCTCATATCACTCAGTTTTCATCTTCACTTCTTCTTTCTTTATGGTTTCTTGCTCTTGCTTGATAGAGGCTATATCTTTTTATATCCTGTAGAGATTGCCAGTTCGTTGAATCTTCTGGCTTCTGCTGTAGACTATTTTTAGAGAAACCATTCTTCTGGATCATCAAGATAAAATCCCTTTCCTATTTTTTGTAGCTTTTTAGAATTAGCTCCCTCCATAGGGTTTCCACCTTTATTTGTTCATCCTTAAATGAAGTGACATCTGTGTAGAGCTAGCATTTGTAAAGAGATAGGGCGAGCTGATTATCCGTGGTCACGTCCCCTTGTGTGGAATCTCATTCTTGGACCAATAGCCAGAGGGTAGGTGGACAATACAAGTTCCTGTTCTCAATTTCTGGCAAACTTTGACCTGTAGAAGCTCTGTTTTACCAGACTGCCAACTTCTCCTACCTTGTCTAATTGGTTCTTTGATACTGTATTCTGAGTCCAAGAAGTGCATGGAGAGCTTAGGTTTCTAATATACTGTTAACCAGTATATTTCATCCTCTTGTATTACTTAGAGGACTTGTGGGCACTGCTTTTCCTAAAACGTGATGAGCTAACCCCAGTTCCTTCTACTTTCTGCACAGGATTTTTGTTTTTTAAAGTTCTTCCTATCTCTGAATGAATATAGATTAAAAGGGAAATGGGATGGGGGTGGAATCACAGTGAGGAACTAGGTATCACAAAGGGGAACTTCTGTGTGATTTTCTGGTTGTTTCAGGGTTCAGATCCTGGGTCCCAGAAGGAGAGGGCAGACTGCAGGGTTGTACAACATACCTTCCAACTTCTTTTATGTGGTCTCAGTTTCCTGAAGTGAAACCTGGATGTGCTTGAGGAGAAGACTGGGTACGTGTTCCTTCCAGCCAGTTCTGTCTGCTGTGCCATTAATGGAGTTTGTCTACATTTTCCATTTGATTATCTGTTAAGCCTAGATTTGGTGATGGTGTAAATTTTTGTTTTTGTTTTTCCTTGGGCAGCTGAGAGAAATTGCATTTTAGGGTTGCTGATCTCATTAAAAAACAAAAATGTGTTATTTTTTTATGTGAGACACTGACGTGATTTTCCTCAAAGCAGCGTAAATAATTATAAAATATTAAATACTTTTTCTCGATCAGCTGTATGTTAGGAACTGGCACTAAAGGAAATTAGAAGTTTCATATTTTCATATTTGGTTGAGACTATTTAAAACCTTTCTTCCTCATAGATACAGTAGGTTCTCTTATTTTCCTCTGTGCTTTCTGTCCTGATTAAGGGAAGATCAACAGCAAATGCCTATTTCTCTTTGAATGAATCTCTCCCCCTTGTCTTTTCTATTTTCAACTATATCTGAACAAATACGGGCTGGAGAAACATAGATTTTAAAAAGGCTATTCTGTTTTCCCAGGGTTTTTGGTGATTATTATGGGGAAAACAGAACCACTGGAGCCAGAAAGCATGTATTTATCACTCAACCACAGAGAGAACTTTAAATATACATTTTAAAGTATTTTATTATATAAAATATATATTTTATATATATAATATATAATATATTCAACAGGTGTTTTATATATAATTGGAGTTACAAACTATGTATTTAACACTCAACGGCAGAAAGAGATTTAAATATATAATATGTACAATTATATATAAAATGCAATAGATAAAATACATTTAAATATATACTCTATTCATTTATACATAAAATAAATATATAAGTGTATTTTACATTTTATTTATATAATATATATTAAATATATATTTTATGTTAGGATATATTTTAAATATATATTTTAAATTCTCTTTGTTGAGATAAACACGTTTTGTATCTCCCCTGGTTCTGTTTTCAATATATATGTGTATCTCCATTGTATTGACTTTTAAGACAATAATCGAGGGACTGAAATGGAAAAAGTTCAGCTCATGGCGGCCTTACAGACTGTAGACTGCAGGTTGGCAAAAAAATCTGGTTGGGAGCCAGTGGGCTTGGTGAGCAAATCCTTGCAATAAGCCTTTGACATTGTCAGGCTAAGGCCATTTGAGTTGAAAGCCAGTTCAGAGCCAAAGGATTAAGATTTTATTTTGAAAATAGAGCTCCACCTAGTGGCCATTTGAAGGCTGACGTCTAAAGTTGAGTTCTAAGAACCCACCAGTTTGGGAAGCACCTCTCTGAACTTGTTTTCTTTCTGCTGTTATTTTCTACCCCTGTGCTTGCACTAGATTTCGGCTTCCACTCGCCCCCTGGGTCGGGAACCCTTCCAAGTTCCTGTTCTCAATTTCTTATGTCTGGACGTTGAGGACAGACCCTTCCCAGAGTGTCATCAGATGGAAGGACGAAGGGTCAGGGCTCACTTTGGCCGCTGCTTGATGGCTATTAGATGCCTCTAATATTGGAGGCTGGTGGTGGGAAGAACACTGGGCCGAGACTCCCAGGACACCCGGGTCTCTTCCTGGCTGTACCATTGACTGTATACTTGTTTCTCTCTTCAGGGCTCAGGGCCGTCATCTATGTAACTAGAGGCCTGAAGGATGAGTCTCTGAAGGGCACCATCCAGTTCTGAGATTCTGTGGTTCGGGAAGGAAGAGGGACTTTAGACCTTGGCATCTGCCGTTTCTCAGGGCACCTTATTCTACAAGCTCAGTCGCTCTGAGGTCGGGTCATGGGGCTGGCCTGGGACCCAGTGAGAAAATGTCCAAGCACAAGCCTCCTTGGACAGCTCCCGTTACTCTAGGGAGGGGGTGGGTGCCCGTGTCCTCTTCACAGGGACCATGGGCAGCAGATTTTGCTGACGGAAGGATTCTTGGAAGAGGTACCCAAGGGGGAGGAAAGCCAATCTTTAAAACGGGCAAGCACGATGAGGGACTTATTATTATTATTTTTTTTTTTGCGGTATGCGGGCCTCTCACTGTTGTGGCCTCTCCTGTTGTGGAGCACAGGCTCCGGACGCACGGGCTCAGCAGCCATGGCTCACGGGCCCAGCCGCTCCGCGGCATGTGGGATCTTCCCAGACCGGGGCACGAACCTGCATCCCCTGCATCGGCAGGCGGACTTTCAACCACTGCGCCACCAGGGGAGCCCAGGTCTAACTCTTAATGGTTTGTATCAAATGCTCAAGACAAGCATATAGCTTGACCCATCAGCACCCGTGCCCCAAGGAACCTGACTCTAGAAGGCTTTTGTGCTCTGGAGGATCAGAAGTGACTCCGGCGACCTTGCTTGACCCCTGAACTTCTGGATCTGAACTTCTAGAGGCCCATGTGAATAACATACTGAATACGCTGTTTTGCTCTGAAGTGGACATACAGTGTTTGATTCAGGGAGACCATGCGCCCGGCCTCCCCCAAGCCTGTGGCAGACATTGCCAATCAATCACAGCACTCTGCAGTCGAGCATCCTTCTCATCACAGCTGTACTTGATCTTCTTGGAGAATTCACCAGGTTTGTCTTCACAATTAAGTGGGCTTCCATGTGTGAAGACCACACAGTATAAGATGGCTATCTTGGATTCAGCTCTTTGTGAGTTCTTTGCAGAGGGATAGTATACATTCCACAAAGCTACCTCAGCTTCTGAAAGTCAAAGGTTAGTACCCAGGGAAGGTGAAAATCTACTTTAAAGTTGCCGGTGAAAGGTGGGCTGGGCAGTAGGAATAGAGAATTGGGCTTATGGAGCAGCCTGGGTTTCCATAGAAACAAGATGCAGCTGAATCAAACCCATGAGTAAACTTATCCACACTGGTTTTGAGCCTGGAATGAAGCCAGAAAAGAGTATTTACTGACCACGCAGGCAGAGTGAGAATTTCGACAGTAAAGTCCTCCAAAAAGACTCAGCCAAAGTAAATGGCAGTGGCTCCCCACAGAAGTCACGTGGGAGGCCCAGCTACAGCTTTATGTGCACTGGCTTGTCATGTGCACGAAATTGTCCAGCTTGGAGAATGAAAGGTATTGTAACTCATTCTGGAAATGTATCACCTTTAAGAAACACTTAGTCAGCACAGGGTAGTGATTTGGGATCTGTGGGGTTTAGTGAAATACAGTAGCATGCTTTGCAGGTCCAAAACCTCCAGTTTATTGCAGACAGTTAAGAAAGCTGAAGATGTGGTGCTGCTGCTGTGAGCAGCTCAGCCTGAAGCCCCTGTGGGTGGCAACTCGAGCCTGTTTTCCAGCAGCCTGGCAGTGGCGGGGGCACTTCTGTTCAAGCCTTCCCTCAGGCAGCGTGTGTGAACTTGTGAGACCGTGGTGGCTGCCTTCCAGCTGGGGCAGGAGAAGCTGAAAGAAAGTACAGCCTTGAGCGGAGTAGGGCTTGTCTGGAACAACACCCGTTGTTCTCTCCCTTTTTTCTCCCGGGCAGGAAGGATTGGGCTCCCAGGTAAATGGCCGGAAAAGCCTTCCTTGTCTCGCTTTGATGGAACCCATCACGGAACAGATAGAGTTGCAGAAGCAGAAGTATCGCTGTTGTAACTTTGCTTGAAAGGCTAAGGACTTGTAGATCCATAGAATCTGTAGAGCTCTAGGGGACCAATGAGGTTCTTTAATTCAGCCCTCTCATTCTACAAGAGAAGAAATAGATTTCCCCCGTGAATGTGCCTGCTGCCTGGCCAGGCTTAGGGAGAATGGCAAGACCAATCCCTCTCAAGATGGGGAGGATCCCTGAGAAACTACGCTATGGGGTCCGTGTTCTAATATCTGAACTTGGTCAGATTTGAGTCTTCTGAGTCCATGGTGAGGCTTACTGGCAGGTCATTTCTGAATAGAGTAAGTTCAAGGTCTGACAGTATTCTCTCTTTCCTCCGGGATAGCAAGTAGGGCAGGTATTAGTTTCCTGTTGCTGCTGTAACAAAGTACTACACATTTAGTGGCTTAAAACAATACACATTTATTATCTTACAGTTCTGGATATCAGAAATCCAGAATGAGTCTCACAAGGCTGAAATCAAGATGCTGGCAGGGCTGCCTTTGTTTCTGGAGACTCCTGGGGGGAGTCCGTTTCCTTGCCCTTCCCAGCTTCTGGAGGCTGCCCACGGTCCTCTGCTCGTGGCCCCCTTCCTCCTCAAAGCCAGCAGCCGTGGTTCAAGGTCTTCTAGTCCTCACAACACATCCTGACCGCCTCTTCTACTTGCCTCTTCCCTTCTGATTTCAGTGGGTGTACTCCAGCAATCCAGGATAATCTCGCTAGCAATTTTATTTTATTTTAAAAAAATTTTTATTGGAGTATAATTGATTTACAATATTGTGTTAGTTTCAGGTGTACAGCAAAGTGAATCTGTTATACATATATCCACTTTTTTTTTTTACTCTTTTTTTTCTAGATTCTTTTCCCGTATAGGCCATTACAGAGTATTGAGTAGAGTTCCCTGTGCAGTCTCTAGCAATTTTAATTGCATCTTCACCATGTAACCTATACACAGGTTCCAGGGCTTAGGCCATGGGCATCTATGGGGGGCATTATTCTGCCTACCACAGAGCACCCCCAGTTTGTCAGGAGCAGTCTCTACAGCCAACCTTGACGTCCATAGTCTTGACTTCTGAAGATCTGAAGGTTCTTGGTTCCCGCTATTTGGAAGTGACAGGCAGGGTTCATGACACATAACCGTTTGCTCTTCGACCTCTATGCTTCAGTGCCAAAGCCAGCACCTGGCCAGTGAGCGCGCCTCGCCAGCCTCCCAGCTGCGACCTTGGGGTGCTCCTCTGTGGATCTCATTTGATGATGCTCAGACATTTTCTCACAATAACCCTTTGAAACTGGCATTATTCCTGATTTATAGCGAGGAAACGTACAAAATTACATGCTAGAAGGATGTTTCCAAATTCAAGGATTGTTTACATTCTCCCCACCAAGGTGAGTGGTTTTATGTTCTTAGGGGACACAGGCTCCTTTGTAGGCTTCGGAGGCTTTCTAAAAAAAAATCTTCGGCCACTAGAGGGAGACAGATCTTTGAAGAGCTGAGGCCATTTTTCATGTTTGTCATAGACAGATGAAATCCTGTGTGTGTTTTAAAATGGTATCCAGGGCAGACGTAACAGGTGGACAATGAAGGGGGCAAATCCCGCACTCATCCTCAATGCAGGCCTCAGCGAACAGCTTCTCCATCACCCACGGCTCCCCCTTCCATAGTCACTCCTGCCACTCGAAGCCAAGGTCCTTTTTTACTTAGCCATTGGCAGCTTATCATTAAAAAAAAAAAGAAAAATCTTCTCTTTCTCCCTGATGGTAAACTTTGTAGAGATAAAACCCAATAAGTTGTTAGAACTAATTCTGATAAAAACATAGAATCCCAAAGATTTCAAGTGCTGTCATGTAGGGTCTAAAACAGAGGCCACTGCTCCCCCAGACAAGCCGTGTGGCAACCATGTGTCCTCCGACAGTAGTGTTCTGAAATGGGACCCAGGGCGTGTTTTCTCTGTTAGAGAGTTCTGGGTTTCCTGACATAAGATTTGCTCCTGACATCTCTTGGTTTAAAAAATGCAACTTCTGGGGCTTCCCTGGTGGCACAGTGGTTGGGAGTCCGCCTGCTGATGCAGGGGACACGGGTTCGTGCCCCGGTCCAGGAGGATCCCACATGCCGTGGAGCGGCTGGGCCCATGAGCCATGGCCGCTGAGCCTGTGCGTCTGGAGCCTGTGCTCCGCAACTGGAGAGGCCACAACAGGGAGAGGCCCGTGTACCGCAAAAAAAAAAAAAAGAAAAGAAAAAAAGTAAAAAATGCAACTTCTGTGTTAAAGAGATTGCTTTCCGTGAGGTAAAATGTCTAGTGTGGAGATCCTGTGAGCCTAGTCGAAGCAATGTGGAGACACATCAGCCACAGGAGTCCAGTGGCTGCAGACTGGGCCCAGTAGGAATGAAGTCGAGTGACTTTAGCCTGATACCCTGTGTGGCATATCTCAGAGATGCGATGGTTTATTGGATAATAACACGCGCCCACCTCACCTCTGTTTCTTATACTCACGCAGAGATTCTGATTCAAACCTGGAAGAATTAGCACAAAAACCATGGTTACTAACAGGGGTGTGCCATATTGCTCATGTGTTTTGAGGAGGTAAAAGGGTCTCCGCTATGAAATCACTTGGCATTTTAGTGGTTTTCAGCAGGTAGGTCAGTCTGGGTATTTAGTTCATCATATTTCTAGAAATGACATCCCCATCAGGCTCTTTAAAGGTTTTGTTGACTGTACTTCCTTTTTTTTTTTTTTTTAAGTAAACACATTTGCTTTATTGGCAAATGGTGTCATCTTGATCAAGAAGCTACTCCAATTAACTGATAAGTTGGCTGAACTCCTCTATATAGATTAATTCTATAACCAGATTTAAAATTAAACTTCAGTTGCGGGCAGCAAACATTGGCTTGGAATATACATTCTCTGTGATGTGTATATTTAGCTCTTTTACAACAGAAGGTTAGAGTGCTGCACATATTTTACATAATAACAGCATCTGGTGTTCAAAATTAGTCACTGTTTTCAATAAGATAAACTGTCTCTGTAATGAATTCATATCTGCAAATTGCTTCAATCCGTGGATCTCTTCATTGAATAGACTCCAAGTAACTGGACGTTTGGGGTCCGCCCCTTGCAGTCATGGGAGAGCTTGGGTCAAACCAAGACCAAACTCTTCTGCCTGGATAAACATAGGTCTAGAAGGTATCTTCCTAGGTGACCTGGGCCACTTCTGCTTCTGCCTGAACCAGTTAAGGCAGGTGCATCATTAACATTCGTTTCAATTTCTCAAGGAGGGGGACTGGAGACTTCTTTCTGCAACCCACCAGTGAGGCCCTGGGTACAAAAGAAGTACTTTATGTGACTTGACAGCTACTAGTCTTACTGTTGGTTGTTGGTGCTAAGATCCATCTCCCTCGGACCCCCTTATGAAAATGGGGTTCACTGAAAGGGTACCGTGGACTAGAAAGGGACCCCAGGCAGCCGTGGGACTGGCTCCACCCCTCCCTTTCTATCTTTCTAGCCACGCTCTGCACAGACGTGGCCTCACCACGCCCTGTAGACTAAGAGCAAAGTATATATCTTTACCTAATACATTTAGAGTTTTCTCCCAAACATAAAGCTTATGCCGTTATCCACAATTCTAGAATTCAAAAGGCTCTGAAAACGTAAAGATTTTGATAACTTACTTGAGGAAAATCCTGATCTTATCTGAACTCACTGGGTGGCATGCACTCACCTTGATGTAATGGGAGGCTACTATGGTCTTTATTTATCCCACTTAGTGTGAACGTGTATACATTTTTTCTGTGGAAATATTAACAGATTTGATTATTGGGTGATGCTTCTAAAGCTGCAGGTGTTTATATGATATATTCTACACGCACCATGTTACCTTTTCAAATCAGAAAAACGCTCAACTCCCAAACATAGCTGGCCCCATATAGGGTTTCAAATAAGGGACTGTGGACCATTACAAGCAGGAAATAAATGTATTTCAGGCAAATAAACAAAGGGAGTGGGGTGGGAAGAGAGGCAGAATAAATAAAGTTGAATTTTTTTTTGCGGTACGCGGGCCTCTCACTGTTGTGGCCTCTCCCGTTGCGGAGCACAGGCTCCGGACGCGCAGGCCCAGCGGCCATGGCTCACGGGCCCAGCCGCTCTGCGGCATGTGGGGTCTTCCTGGACCGGGGCACGAACCCATGCCCCCTGCATCGTCAGGCGGACTCTCAACCACTGTGCCACCAGGGAAGCCCAATAAAGTTGAAATTTCAAAAAGCTTTAATATGGGAGATTATACCTACTCTGGGCTCTGCCGTTATTTACCTTTGTGATCCTTCAGGCAAATTCTTATACTTATTTGACATGCAGGTTTCTCTTCTTCGAAATTAACAGATTACCACTAGATTATTTCTCCAATCACAACTCTATAATTCTGTGATTCTAGTTACTTTTTTCAAAGCAGTTCTTCCCATCTGGCAGCAACCAAGATGTGCCAATTCTTTATCAAGGTTTACATGCTACTGTATTTTCCCTTCATATGTCACGTATTTAATGTAAACTCAAACATATTCCTCTGACTAACCATTTTTTCAGTTTTCTTAAAAAGAAAAACATTGAGGAGTTTCTATTGGTTTTACATGAGTTTTTACATTCAACTTTTATGCAATTATTAAATAATCCATTTTACTTTTCTCAGCATACATGATGATTTCTATTTATCCAGCAAAGATGTAAAGAGAGAACATGAGGTCATTTGTACAAGAGTATTTGAGCCAGGACTTGGAATTGCTCGCTCTTGACGGCTCTGCTGAGATCACTTCCCTAGTTCTGTTTTGAAGATAAAGTTCCTTTGTTACCTTGGATCGTGGTTTGAATTAGGTTAACTTCCCTCTTTTTTCTGATTTATATGATGAGGTGATTGCTTAAAGATGGCGATTCTCCTACAGCACCGATCTTGACAAATGTACTACCGCGTCATTGAAGGCAGAACCTTGGGAATCATCCAAGATGATCATCCAAGACCCTTTTCTCTCCCTTACCACCCACATGTTCAATCAGCAGGGCCTGCTGATTTTTTTTAAAGTTATATTATGTTTCTGGCCTGCATAAAATCCAAGAGCATAATATAAACAACATCCTTGTACCAACCCTCACGTTTGTGAAATTGTAGCCTTTTGTCATATATATGCACTTCATGTTCTTGTTTTGTTTTGTTTTGTTTTTTGTTCTGACCATGTTGAGGCTTGTGGAATCTTAGCTCTCCGACCAGGAATTGAACCCAGGCCCTCTGGGCAGTAAAATTGCAGAGTCCTAACCACTGGACCTCCAGGGAATTCCTTGTTTTGTTTTTTAAATGAATAGAACATTACAAAGTTGAAACCCCCAGTGTACCTCTCTCTGATTTCATTCTCCTCTCTCCTTTCCAGAGGAAACCTCAATCTTGAGTTTGGTGTTTGTCATTTCTGTGGTGTTGGTACTATTATTATATAGAATATCGTGCTGCATGTTTTTATGTTAATATTCTATACTGTGTGTATCCATCTGCAACTTGTTTTTCTCACTCACCATTATTCTTGAGATCTTCAAGAACTAGACATTTATGTCTAGTTCATTCTTTTGGACGGCTGTATAGTGTTCTTTTCTATGAATATTGATATCACTTATTCATACTCTTGTTCATGAACCTTTAGATTATTTCTAATTTTTTTTGCCATTACTGACACTGCAACAATAAATATCCATGTATATATCTCCTTGTACAATATGACAGCTTCTGTCATATATGACAGCTTCTCTAGGGCACAGTGGAGTAGCACAGCATCCATGATTTCCTTTAACAAACTTTTTTTTTAATGGTCACAGTGTTACAAGCTTTCTGTCATTGCAACCACTAGAACAAATATTTTGATATACAGAAAATCTTTTGCCTCTTTCAGTAAGAAGGCTTAGAAACTTTACCATGACAAGATGCAGAATAACTCAGATTTCATTCTTGTGGTAGAAGCATGTATAGTCCTCCCCTGGTATCCACAGGGGATTGTTTCCAGGACCCTCCCCTGTCCCCATGCCGAAATCCGTGAATGCTCAAGTACTTTATATAAAATGGTGTAGTACTTGCATATAACCTATGCACATCCTCCTGTATACTTTAAATCATCTCTAGATTACTTGTATGTCTGATACAATACCAATGTTATGTAAGTAGTCGTAAATACAATGTAAATATTACATACATATTTGCCAGTGAGTGGTAAAGTCAAGTTTTTTCCCCCTGTACTTATTTATTTATTTGGCCATGCCACGTGGCTTGCAGGATCTTAGTTGCCCGACCAGGGATCGAACCGGGCCCCCAGCAGTGGAAGCTCAGAGCCCTAACCACTGGACCTCCAGGGAATTCCCTTTTCTTTTCTTTTTTTTTTTTTTTTCTGTACGCGGGCCTCTCACTGTTGTGGCCTCTCCCGTTGCGGAGCACAGGCTCCGGATGCGCAGGCTCAGCAGCCATGGCTCACGGGCCCAGCCGCTCCGCGGCATGTGGGATCTTCCCGGACTGGGGCACGAACCCGTGTCCCCTGCATCAGCAGGCGGACTCTCAACCACTGCGCCACCAGGGAAGCCCTCTTTTTTTTTTTTAATTGAAGTATAGTTGATTTAAAATGTTCGGTTAATTTTTGCTGTACAGCAAAGTGATTCAATTATAAATATATATACTTTTTAATATTATTTTCCATTATGGCTTATCTCAGGATATTGAATATAGTTCCCTGTGCTATACAGTAGGACCTTGTTGTTTATCTATTTTGCATGTAATGGTTTGCATCTACTAACCCCAAGTCAAGTTTTTCTTTTTGGAACTTTCTGGAATTTTTTTTCTGAATATTTTCAATCCACAGTTGGTTGAATCCAGGGCTGCAGAACCTGCGGATACGGAGGGCTGACTGTGTATATTCGAGATAACCTCTGCTAGCTTGTAAACAAGGGCAATTGTTTCTCCATTGTTTTGTATTCTCAAAAACACTTTTGTCTTATTGATGCCAGGCTTCTGATTTCAATTTAAATTTTTAAACTTTATTTTGAAAAAGTTTTGCACTCACTGAAAAATTGCAGAAAGAAGGCAGAGTGTCCCCATAGCTCTTCACCCAGCTTCCCCTAAGGTTAGCATCACACATAAGCAGAGTACGATTATCAAAACTAAGACATTAACATTGGTGCAATACTGATAGCTAAGCAACTTTATTTGGATGTACTGATTTTTGCTTCATGTTTCTTTCTGTTCCAGGATCCCAGGCCACATTGCATATAGTTGTCACGTCTCCTCAGCTGCCTCTGGTTTGTGACAGTTTCTTGATCTTCTATTGTTTTTCACGACCTTGATGTTCTTCAGGAGTCCTTGCCAGTTATCCTGTAGTATACCCCCCAGTCTGGGCTTGTGTGGTGTTTTCCTCACGATTAGACTGGGGTTTTGGAGTTTTGGAAAGAACACCACAGAGAGAAGTGCCAGTCTCATCTTGCTATATGAGGGGTTACATCAGGTCTGCATGACATCACTGGTGATATTAACCTCCATCACCTGGGTGATGTGTTTGCCAGATTCCTCCACTGCACAGTCACTGCCCTTCCTTTTTCCCTACTCTCTTCTTTGGAAGTGGGTCACTAGGTCCAGCCTACCCTTGATGGCGAGTAGGTAGGGGTTAAGTACTACCTCTTGCCATGAGGGCATCGGCATATATTATCTAGAATTCTTTTGTCACAGGAAGATTTGTCACTTCTTCCCTATTTATTTGCTTGTTCAATTATTTGTTTATACCAGTATGGACTTGTGTATTTATTTTATACTTTGGGTTAATATTCCAGTACTGCGTCATTTATTTTATTCTGGTTTTGGCAACTGGGAGCTCTTTCAGGTTGGCTCCCATGTCCCTTTGGTATGCCCCATCCTTTTGCTTTTTGTACACTTCCTCACTTTCTGGTTCTCCCACTAATTTTAGCATCCGTCGGTGGATGTTGCCTGTGACGGTTATTTCTGCAGTGTTCTAGTGGTGGTTTTCTATTCTCCCCTCTCAGTTTAATCAAGATAAGCTAAAGATACTTAGGGTTTATTATTTTTTTTCTTTTACACAGTCTTTGATTTTTCTTCCTAATTTCACAAATTGAATGTATTCCCCTAAAATATAAAGCTATAAAAGACCTGGGCTTGAATTTCAGTTCTGACACTTCAGGCTATTTGACATGAGGCTTCCCTGAACCTTGATTTTCTTTGCATTTTCGGGGTGTAGATACTTACCTTCAAAATTATCAGAAGATCTAAGTGAATTTTTGCATGTAAAGTTCTTCATATCAAGGAAGATGGATGTTATTATTCTTGCTTCTGCCGGCACTGATGCTGCCTCCCCATGGCTTCCAGAGCCTGCTTTCTAAAATGCGGATCTGATGATGACATGACCATGTTCAGGCTTGTCCATTGCTGCCTGTCATTGTCAGCAGTGGCTCCCAAGCCTCTCTTTTGATCAAAATTATATGAGGAACCGCAAAAGATATATAATAGCCCAGTCCTGCAGACTAGAATTTTGGTGGGGTGAGTTCAGCCCTTGTCTGTACTCTGGAGGGGTGAGACCTGAGTCGGAGGCTCCCTCTGAAGGCGGATCGTGGGTTCTCCCTCAGTGATCAAGAGAGGGGCCCTTCTCCCCACCATGAAATGGCCAGATAGGACCAGAGCATGAGATTAGGAGTCAGTCTAACAGTTCTTAGATAGTCCGCGTAGTATCTGTGTAACAAATCTGTGTGATTCGTTAGCTGCTTTTTATATACGGAGTATGTTCTTGAAGACCGTTTAATTTAAAGTGTGCACAGATAAAACTACTTTGCTAGTAGGAACAAGTAGAATGATTGTTGTACGAATTTTCTTCAGTGCTGCCTTTTACTCTTTTTTACCTTTAATTCTAATGCTTTGCGGAGTGTTCTTTCTCTCTTTTGTTTTGATTCACTACAGATATATATTATGAAAAGATTATCACAATAAGGTTAGTTAACACCTCCATCACCTCACATAATTACCTTTTTTTGTGGGGATAACATTTAAGATCTACTCTTAACAACTTCCAAGAACATAATAGAGAATTGTTAATTACAGTCACCATACTGTACATTAGATCCCCAGAACTTATTTATTTATTTATTTATTTATTTAAAGAAGATGTTGGGGGTAGGAGTTTATTAATTAATTAATTAATTTTTGCTGTGTTGGGTCTTCGTTTCTGTGCGAGGGCTTTCTCTAGTTGTGGCAAGCGGGGGCCACTCTTCATTGCGGTGCGCGGGCCTCTCACTATTGCGGCCTCTCTTGTTGCAGAGCACAGGCTCCAGATGCGCAGGCTCAGTTGTTGTGGCTCACGGGCCTAGTTGCTCCGCGGCATGTGGGATCCTCCCAGCCCAGGGCTCGAACCCGTGTTCCCTGCATTAGCAGGCAGATTCTCAACCACTGCGCCACCAGGGAAGCCCTGGAACTTATTTATCTTATAACTGTCTTATAACTGGGAGTCTGTACCCTTAAACCCAGCATCTCCTTAATTCCCCCACCCCCAGCCCCTGGCAACCATCATGCTACTCTGTTTCTATGATTTTGGTTTTTTAGATTCCACATATAAGTGAGAACATACAGTATTTGTCTTTCTGTGACTTATTTCACTTAATGTGATGCCCTCAAGGTCTTTATATGTCGTTGTAAATGGCATGATTGCCTTCTTTTTATGGATAATATTCTATTGTATATACGTACCACATTTTCTTTATACTTTCACTCTTTAATAGACATTTAGGTTGTTTCCATGTCTTGGCTATTGTGAATAATGCTGCAGTGAACATGGGGGTGCAGATATCTCTTTGAGACAGTGATTTAATTTCGTTCCGATATATACCCAGAATGGGTTTGCTGGGCCATATGGTAGTTCTATTTTTCATTTTTTGAGGAGCCACCGTACTGTTTTCCATAATATTTGTACCAATTTAACATTCCCACCAACAGTGCACAAGGGTCCCCTTTTCTCCACATCCTCGCCAACGTGTGTCATCGCTTGTCTTTTTTGGTAATAGCCATTTGAACAGGTCTGAGGTGACATGTCGTGGTTTTGAGTTTCATTTCCTTGATGGTTAGTGACATCGAACATCTTTTCATGTACCTGTTGGCCATTTGTATGTCGTCTTTGGAAAAATGACTGTTCAGGCCCTTTGCCCATTTTTTTTTTTTTTTTTTTTTTTGGTACGCGGGCCTCTCACTGCTGTGGCCTCTCCCGTTGCGGAGCACAGGCTCCGGACGCGCAGGCTCAGCGGCCATGGCTCACAGGCCCAGCCACTCCATGGCATGTGGGATCTTCCTGGACCAGGGCACGAACCCGTGTCCCCTGCATCGGCAGGCGGACACTCAACCACTGCGCCACCAGGGAAGCCCTCTTTGCCCATTTTTCAATTGGATTGTTTATTTTTTTGCTATTGAAATGTTGAGCTCCTTATATATTGTGGATATTACCCCCTTTCAGATTGATGGTTTGTGAATATTTTCTCTCATTCTATAGGTTGCCTTTTTTATTTTTTGCCGTACGCGGGCCTCTCACTGTTGCGGCCTCTCCCGTTGCGGAGCACAGGCTCCGGACGCGCAGGCTCAGCAGCCATGGCTCACAGGCCCAGCCACTCCATGGCATGTGGGATCTTCCTGGACCAGGGCACGAACCCGTGTCCCCTGCATCGGCAGGCGGACACTCAACCACTGCGCCACCAGGGAAGCCCTCTTTGCCCATTTTTCAATTGGATTGTTTATTTTTTTGCTATTGAAATGTTGAGCTCCTTATATATTGTGGATATTACCCCCTTTCAGATTGATGGTTTGTGAATATTTTCTCTCATTCTGTAGGTTGCCTTTTTTTTTTTTTGCGGTACACGGACCTCTCACTGTTGTGGCCTCTCCCGTTGCGGAGCACAGGCTCGGGACGCGCAGGCTCAGCGGCCATGGCTCACGGGCCCAGCCGCTCCGCGGCATGTGGGATCCTCCCGGACCGGGGCACGAACCCGCGTCCCCTGCATCGGCAGGCGGACTCTCAACCACTGCGCCCCCAGGGAAGCCCTATAGGCTGCCTTTTCATTTGGTTGATGGTTTCCGTTGCTGTGCAGAAGCTTCTTAGTTTGATGTGGTCCACTTGTTTAGTTTTGCTTCTGTTGTCTGTGCTTTCAGGGTCGTATCCAAGAAATTACCACCAACACCAATGTCAAGAAGCGTTTCCCCTATATTTTCTCCTAGGAGTTTTATGGGTTTGAGTCTTACATTTAAGTCTTTAATCCATTTCAAGCGAATTATTGCAAGTGGCGTAAGACAGGGGTGTAAAACAGTTTTATCCTTTTGTATAGGAAGTTACAGCTTTCCTATCACTAATTGGAGAGACTATTCTTTCCTCACTGAGTATTCTTGGCTCACTTGTCAAATATCAGTTGATTGCATAGTGTGGGTTAATTCTGGGCTCTCAACTTTATTGCATTGGTCTGTGTGTCTGTTTTTATGCCACTACCATACTGTTTAGATTACTATAGCTTTCAAATAAAATTTGAAATCAGGAAGTGTGATGCCTCTAGCTTTGTTGTTCTTTCTCAGGATTGCTTTGGCTATTCAGGATCTTTTATGGTTCCATATGAATTTTAGGATTGTTTTTCCTATTTCTGTGAAAAATACCACTGAAATTTTGTTAGGGGTTTCATTGAATCTATAGCTAGCTTTGGATAGTATGGACATTTCAACAATATTAATTATTCTGATGGATGAACATAGTATATCATTCCATTTATTTGTGTCTTCAGTTTTCTCATCAATGTGTTGTGATTTTCAGTGTACAGATTTTTTACCTCCTTAGTTAAATTTATCCCTAAATAATTTATTATTTTTGATGCTATTATTGTATAAATGGGATTGTTTTCTTTCTTTCTCATGTAATTCATTGCTAGTGTATAGAAAAGCAATTGGTTTTTGTACGTTAATTTGTATTCTGAAATTTTACTGAATTCATTTACTAGTTCTTTTTTTTTAACTTTTTTTGGGTTTTTTTTAGGATTTTATATATATGGTATCGTATCATCTGCATACAATTTTACTTTTCCTTTCCAACTTGGATGCCTTTTACTTCTTTTTCTTGACTAATTGCTCTGGCTGGGAGTTCTAGCATTATGTTAAATAGGAGTGGTGAGAGTGGTGTCCTTGTCTTGTTCCTGATCTTAGTGGAAAAGCTTTCCCATTTCACTACTGAGTATAATGTTAGCTGTGGGTTTGTCATATGCAGCCTTTATTATGTTGAGGTAATTTACTTCTCTATTAGCTATGCCTCTTTGTAGTATTTTTTAGTGGTTGCTCTTGGCATTATAATATGTATCCTTGTTACAATCTACTTAGAGTTACTATTTGATCACTTTAGATTTTATTCTTCACATCTGACTTTTCCCATTTCATAAATGAAAAAAAAAAAGTCACAACAATTTAATTCCATTTAAACATTCTACTACTGTCTTTAAGCTACTGTTTTTTATATCTTTTAATTCTTCATAAGTTATAAATTTATACATCCCATCAGAGTGTTATTTTTTACTTTAAACAATTTTTTTAGGACATTAAGAAAAGAAAAATATATACTCTTTTATGTTTATCCATATATTTACCAATTCTAATACTCTTTATTCCCTTCCTGTAAATCTTAATTTTTATCTTGTATTATTTCCCTTCAATCTGAAGGACATTCTTTAGTATTTCTTTTTATTTTTTTTAAACTAAAAATGCCATTGGCTTCTTTAATTGGTTAAGAGCACAAAATGTAACAGGCAGAAAGTCTCTTTTAAACAAATTAAAAAGCTGTGGGGTTTTTCTCCCCAGTTCTCCCCAAGTCAGATATATACACACCCACAAAAATGTGTGTGTGAAGGAAAACTGTCATACACAAGAAGTTGTATCCTGAATTAAGGGAAACAGCTGTTGAAATGGGAATTAACACAATAAAGTCAGCAACAGGTTAACAGTTTAAAAAATTGAGTCTTCAAATGCTGCATGGCACAAAGCTATACTATATAAAGTACTGCTAGGTATGAAGGAGGAAGTCTGTACGGTTTTGAGCAAAAATGCTTTTCCAGAAAAGCAAATCAAAACAATGCAATCAGCAGACCAAAGAGGCTACAGCTAGATATCAGAGCTACAACTTCTCATATCTGAGCTAGAAAATTCTCTTTATACAGAATGGACTAAAATTTCAAGACAAAACGGACATTTTTTACATTTCTTACTTTATCCATACTAAGTTCTCTGTTTCTTTCTCCCTCACCCCTCAATTCAGCATGATCCGGCCAAAAGATGGCTGCTTTTAGAAGTAGCTATTTTATTTTTCTTTCTGTGGCAAGGCTGTCATGAAGCCTGGATATCTCAGGCTCATAAGCATCCATGACCAGGGTCCCACTGTGGTCCAAAAACTTAGCAATGCACTTGGTGAACTTGGCTTCCCGTTGCTGCTTTGTTCTTCCACTGATGAAGGTCAGCTTCACAGTGTATTTGTCATCGAACCTTTTGAGACTGGACGACAGCTGCCAAATATCATCAGGGTCCATCCCTGTGGGATCTTTCCTGTGGGCCACGAGAAAGATGCTCTCCTCCTTATATGAGGTATAAATGGTCAGGATCCCTATCATCACAAAATAGGATATAACGCACAAAGCCAAAACAGGTTTGGACTCTGGAAAGGGGTGCATATGATCCCAAATCAAAGCCACTATGGCGAAGAAACAGGAGATGGTACAGATGGTGAGGTGACCATCAATTAGACCCAAATTCTGCACATACTTGTACTTTTCCAGGAGTACCTTTTTGGCAGAATCATCCAGAGAATTTTTCACAGCTGATTTATCCCATTTGTCAATTTTTACAGGCTTATCATCAATCTTCCACTTGTCCAGCAAGCCGCTGCGGCTACTGCCTGTCCCACAGCTGGAACCGCTGCCAGCCCCACTACCGCCTCCGCCACCACCGGTTCTCCCGCCCTGAGCAGCCGCCGCCGCCATCTTGCTTGCTTCTGTAGTACAGGTATGTTGGAGACTAATTCTCTCAGCTTTCCTTTATCTGAAAATGTCTTTATTTAATCTTAATTTTAGATGAATACTATCCTGAATCTAGAACACGTTCTGTAGGATTTCAATTTTTTAAAATGTATTAAGATTCTAATTCCAAGGCCTGACCAGAGAGAGGGCAGGTGGGACACTTGCCATGGTCAGGCTTTAGGGCAAGAACTTTGAGACTGCTGATTTCTAGGGAAGGTAAGGGTTGACATGGGCCCACATGGACTGGCAAAAATGTGATGGATTAACAGGATCGGTGAAGGCTGATGTTGGCTAACATGGGCTGACTTGGGTCACAACTTTTGAATTCTAATTGATTCTGGGAAGGATCTTAAAACCTCTGTTACTTTTCAGAGGGGAAAATTAAAGCATGGAAAGGCAGCAACTTTCTCAGAATCACACAGTTGCAGAATGCCAGAACCCAGGCCCTAGAATCGTGTCTTTTTTCTCTAAGCCCAGGACTCCTTCCTTCCATCTCATCTGCCTCTCCATGGAGGCAAGGCTCCAGAGTGCTGACCCATCTGGACAGCACATTCCTGAGAGCTCGTGCATGTCCCTAGCAAGACCTGGAACAGCTTTCAGGGCAAAGCTCGTTCCAAGTTCTGGAGGAAATTTTTCATTTTTCTGCCTTATCTGGGTTAAACTTCTGTGGGCAGTGACCTTTTTAGCATTGTCAACCCTTGAAAAACAAGTGGCAAGGAGCACTTTTACATATTAGATGCTGATGACCACCCCCCAGCTGAGGACATCTAGATAACAGACATACCAGGTCTTGGACCACGAGACTTTGGGCACTTAATTATAACCACATTTCCTAATCTGTTGTCTTTCCTTGTTGGCTTTTAGCTTTTCTTTCCAACCTTTTCTAGGCCACAAGTCAATATAAGACCAGGAGTCTGACTGTAGGCAGTGCTGGGACTTCCTTGGTTTGAATTCCATCCCATGTGTTTCTTTCTTTCTTCATATATTGGTATGTATATTAAAGGTGCTTATTTACAGTAATTTATTGACCCAAAACTTTAGAGAAACTCTCTAAACATGATCATAAATCAACATGTTCATCATAAAACAATATAGTGCACAGCAGCAGTGCCCACACCCAGACGCATCACAGCGCTATCCATGGAGCCTTGGGGTCCTCTGGGGATCTGTGGACACTCTAATTTGGAGCTTGTTAGTTAAGGATTCCCCACCTCAACAACTGGGTAAGGCGCTCAGGGAGCCGTATTTGGGGTTGGACCTCCCGCTAGAGGCGGAGGAAAGTGGATGCCCCTTTTATATTCATCTTTAACATTTGGAGTCCTTAACCTCCCCCCAAGGGAGCTCAGGGGCCACCCCCAAGGCAGTTCATGTGGGTTTGCATTATTATGCCATCTCCGTAGTCCCCTACCCAGGCCCTCCCTACCGGAGGAAACTCTTTCAGTGTGTGTGTGATGGTCACGGCCAGGGTAGCCCATCGACTCGGCAGCATCAGCACCTTTCCCTTTGCTTTACTCCTTCCTTCCTTCCATTTAGAATAACAGTACAACATAACTCAAAGAGATAAGAATAACATTGTGTTTTCAAATTAAAAAAATATTAAGAATAAGCTGTCCTCTTTCTCTTATTTTTTTAATTGTAAAAAGCATTACTTTTATTGGGAAAATGAAGTCTGATCCTTGTCTCAGCCAGCTGAGATGGGAATGGTAATTTGGCCTAGGTGTTTTTTTTTTTTTTTTCCCAGCCCAATGTAGAAAGTGACCAGTGGTCTCATGTGAGGGCTTGACTCTAAATGCAATAGAACAGGATAAGAAGACAAGGCACAGGCAGAGGGCGGAGGTAGAGTGACAGCCATTGTAGAATTGATTAAGATCAGAGCGGCTGGTGTCTGACCGCCCTCAGTCCCTGTGAAGCTTTGCCCAGGGCCTTGCAAGTTTCACCAGGATCCAAGCAACGTTATAATGCTAATAATAGTTAGCATTTGGTAAGGGCTTGCTATGGGCCATGCACATTTTATCAGCCTTTATATTTAATTTTCTGCCAAATGAAAGACCCAGCCTAGGGAACCGCAGGCATCTGGACTCAATGCTTGGTCTCCTGACCCACCTGTGTTTGCTGCCCTTTGCCGACCTCCTGGTCGGCCTCCCGGTCACGCCTCTGCCTGGTCCTTCTTGGCATGGAGCCTCCTGGCTATCTCTCGCTGTGCTTGTCCATCTCAAACTCTCGCCCTCCAGCTCTCTGTCTGATTGCTGCCCTCTTGGGGCAATGCTACCTCAGACCAATCTGCCATAATGACCCCCAAGTCTGTTTTCAACTGTGGAACTCTGGCTCTATGGCTCTGCTGAGAGGCATCTCCTCCTACATCTGGGTTTGGACACGGGGAACTTGAAAAGTAAAACAATAAGCGCTGTATAGGGATGCATACGAAAAGAAGTGGCTGAGACATAGACAAATAATTTGTTTTTAAATGCTATGAAGATGGAGGCCCTGCTGAAAAGTCCACAGATATGCCCAAGACGAATTTTATGGTCTCTTGTCTACATCCCGAGTTAAGAGGTTTGTGTTACTAAATTGTAGCGAAAAAGTCAGTGAGAGAGTTTAAATTGGGCAGAGGCGTGGGCTGGCAGCAAATCAAGAGATCACCCTTTTCCTTGCCTCCTCTCTATGGTTAGCCCAACTGCAAAGTTAGTGCTAACTTCTGTCATCTTCTCAAATTCCACCTCTGTGGGCGCTTGTATTTTTGGAACATTCGCCCCAAATAGTAAGGTTGCACTCTCTCCCCTGGTGTTAATTCTGGGTTGTTTGGGAACCTGGCTTCTCTGAAGCGGTCGATCTCCGCACTTTCTAGTAAAGGGTGAGCATAGATGTTTTTAAAAGGGGGTGCTGTACCTTTAAATTCTGAAAGTGAACTTGGCTCAGGAAGGCCAGCAGTCAAGGTCCAGCCCCTAGAAGAGAGAATAGCTACAGATTCTCCATCCTCAGTCTCTGCAAAGGGACGGCTGTGCCAGCCGTGCTCGGGAAGGCTCCTGGCAGCATGGCAGAGAAGCTCGGGGCCCTCCTGCTGGCCCTTGTTCTCAGCCTGGCACAGCCAGCCCCGGCCCGCCGGAAGCTCCTGGTGTTTCTGCTGGATGGTTTTCGCTCTGACTACATCAGTGATGAGGCCCTGGAGTCCTTGCCTGGTTTCAGAGAGATTGTGAGCAGGGGGGTAAAAGTGGATTACCTGACCCCAGACTTTCCCAGTCTCTCTTACCCCAATTACTACAGCCTAATGACTGGTGAGTACCGTGTCCTCCTCCGGGCGGGGAGGGGTGGGCTGGAGTCCAACAGTAGCAGTTAGCTCCTGGCATTAGAGTCTCATGTAAGTGTTCAGGTTTCCCTCATCCTTTGGGACACCAGAGATAGACAGGAAGTGTGTGTTCTTGGCTGAGATTTTTTTTTTCATGGGTGTGTTGTTTTCCAAAAGTTATCCCCAGGACCTGTTTTGGAATCTCAGCGTGGAGAACAGAGAACTACATGAATAGATGATTGTTAAAGTGGTTATTTGTTTTACAAATAAAGAATTCTAGCCTACTCCGTATTTTCTAAGTTCAAATTTAAAAAGTCCACAGGGCTTCATTTGTATCAAATTTCTCCTGTCCCCTTGCCCTGCAGTCATCTGTCATCCTGGAGCTGTTTTGGCTTGTTTGTCAATGTGCTGGATTATGAAAGTTACATGTGGGATTCCTGGATGCCTCGGAGGGAATTTTCAGGTCATATCCTGAAGTATTACGTAGCAATGCTACTTGCTTCTTTTGCCTTTTGGGGCCAGGTAAAATGACATGGAGAAGAAAAAATGGATGTGTAGTTCAGATTCCCATTTTTAACTTCTAGCATCTGTTAACAAAACAAAACCCAACTCCCCAGCTAACCCAGACTGTGGCTGGGTTTGGAAAAGCTGACTTTTGCCTAAAAATGACCTTCATCTGGGATTGCCAGCACGCCAAATGTGATTCCATGAATTTGATCCTCTATCTGTGCTCACACAGTGAGAGATTCCTAGCTTCCGGTTTGTTTATCAGCTAACTTTTGTAAGGGCCAGCGAGAGGCGCTCAGAAAGAATTTAGCAAGCTGTCCAGGGAGGCTGGTAAGAATGCACTGGTATTGATGCTTATGTAGGGCTTTAGCTATGTGCTCTGAGCGCAGGGAAAACTCTATAAATTCTGTTAACAGGAAGGGGATGAGAACTCTTGTATCTCATTATGGATCTTCACAGGACAGCAAAGCCCAAGGATCCTGGAAAGACAAATTGCTATCTCTGACTTCATACGTGGATACTGTATGCATGTGTACATAAAAATGCCATAAAATTAACAGGGAAAGAGATTTTGGAGAATTAGAAATAAAGGCATGGAGAGCAAAAAAAAAGAAAAAAAGTCCAGACGACACACAGCAAGGAATTTATCTGCTCATTTTCAAAAATCTCCCCCAACAGACAAACAATCAGCATCTCTCAGATAAAGAAGATGAACAAAAGTCTCCTCGTCCTCCCTTGGCACGGATCTGCCCTTGCAGGGAAGCCGTTTGCGGGCCGCACATAGAGGTTATTGTGTGTCACAGGCCGACTTCAGCACTGTCCGGGGAGTTTCACACCTGCAGCCACCCCGACACCAGTTGTCTCTCAGAGCCCTGCTGCGAGGCTCGATTCACAAACTGCCACGTGCACTTTTGTCAGTCTCAGTGGAAGAGGAACAAAATCCGTTTTAGCAAGTCAGACTCCAACGAGCAAAAAGGGACCATTACAGTCTCCACGGAGAAACGCAGCCAGTGACTCGGCCCTTTGTGTGTCTGATCCACGTTCCTGATATCAGCACAAGGGCTAATTTGCACAAAGCCTTAGTCACGCAGACACTTTCTTGTCAGGCTGTGGGTATTTTCTCTGGTCTAGGCACGACAGAAGGGCCCTTCTCGTGGTGGGACAGTGCAGGTCCCATGAATGACAAAGATCTTACCTTTACTTTCAAACTGAGTCTAGCCCGAGAAAGCCACAGGCTCTCCATACAGCTTACGCCTTTAGGGTTTTTTGATTTTTTTTTTTTTTTTTTGCGGTACACGGGCCTCTCACTGTTGTGGTCTCTCCCGCTGTGGAGCACAGGCTCCGGACGCACAGGCTCAGCGGCCATGGCTCACGGGCCCAGCCGCTCAGCGGCATGTGGGATCTTCCCGGACCGGGGCACGAACCCGTGTCCCCTGCACCAGCAGGTGGACTCTCAACCACTGCGCCACCAGGGAAGCCCGCCTTTAGAGTTTTTGATGGTAAAATGTATGATCCGACTTGAAAGCTTGCTTGGTGCTTAAGTTGGCTTTTTCACTTTTATAGAAGCAATATTGTATATAGGATGTGTCCAGCAAGACTCATGTTCATGTGCCAGTGTCTTTGGGTGTGACTTGTCTTGTATCTACTGAGTGGACATAAAGGCTTGGGGTGGGATTGTGGGCTGCGGTGGCCTGGCCATCAGGATGCTGCCATCTCCACTGCCCTGGAACTGACTCAGCAAGAAATCTAGACAATTTCCCCCAATATCTATGCTGCTTTTTCCACCTGATGTTGAAAAATTCCTCTTTTTTTCATATAAGGAAGGATCTATCCATTGGGAATAGTAGTTAAACATATGGTTTGAGCATATGAACATTTTATGAACCAACGAAAGAATCATGCTAGATCCTTTCGGTACTAAAAGATATGCTGTCTTAAGGTTCCTCAGAATTTATAAGGCAGTCTGTGATCTCACTTCCTTACATGAATTATTGCCCATAAGCCATAAAGCCCTTGGTGTTCTTCTCTTTTCGTAATGAGGAATGATGGGGTTATTGGAAAGAACTTGGCCTGGGAGCTGGGAGAACTTGGTTGGAGTCCTTGCAGGGTCGGGAAGACTTTGGGCAAGCCATCGCACTGCCCTGAACCTCAGTTTCCTCAGCTTCTGGGTCCTAATCCGGCCAGAATCTCAGGTGTTGCCAGAAGCAGACATGAAATTAGAAAAAGTTAGGACTGGCACCTCTTGGGAGGCCTACATATTAGAAATTAAGCAAATGACTGATCTTTAGAGAGGAGAATTTCATGGGAAGCCACGTGGATGGTGATGAAATGAACAGTCACAGGATTTGTGAGGAACCTTGGAAATCATCTAGCCCAGTCATTGACATGAAGCCACCGTGACTGATTTTTTTTTCCCTTCAAAATGTGTTTGCATCAGGACAAATGTGAACACAATTCCAATAGTGATCAAGAAGATCCATCAAGGGAATTCCCTGGCGGTCCAGTGGTTAGGACTCCACGCTTTCACTGACCAGGGCCTGGGTTCAGTCCCTGGTCGGGGAACTAAGATCCCACAAGCTGTGTGGCCTGGCACCCCGCCTCCCTGCAAAAAAGAAGATCCATCAGACAATTGATTACTGGGAACACATAGAATCTTAAAACAGGGCCATTCACCCAGGGAGCCTACATTCAAGTTGAGCAGGTAAGACACATCACGTACCTGCTAATATCTCAGATGAGTAGCAAGGGCCGAATGGTGCCCCTCCAAAATTCATGTGTTGAAATCCCAACCCCCAGTACATCAGAATGCAACCATATATAAGGACATGGTTTTTAAAGAGGTGGTTAAGTTAAATGATGCTGTTAGAGTGGGGCCCTGCTCCGCTATGGCTGATGCTTTTTTAAGAAGAGGAAGAGACATCGGGGATCACCGTTCACAGAGGAGAGACCTCATGAGGACAGTGAGAAGGCTGTCACCTGCAAGCCAAGGAGAGAGGCCTCACCAGAAACCAGACCTGCCGACTCCTTGATCTCAGATTTCCAGCCTCCAGAACTGCAAGAGACCAATTTCTGTTGCCGGGCCACTCAGTCGGTGGTACTTTGTTAGGGCAGCCCTAGCAGACTACTACACAAAGGACCAATGGGTAGTTTCCTAATATGCTGTGCAAGACCAGAAGAGAGGAGAATTTTCTTCCAGTCGGAGTAGCATGTGAAAGCATTTTGAAGGCTGGAATAAACAGCCCCAAGCGTGGCATTTATCATAATATCTTACTTGATGCATAAGCTCTTTTTCTGAAGAGCTGTCTGTAGATCAACTTAATTTTAGTTAAAATATAACCACAGTGTAACTGCTATGGGGAAGCTTTCTGTTTTAATCTTCTTAATTAATTAATTAAGTAATTAATTTTTGGCTGTGTTGGGTCTTCGGTTCTGTGCGAGGGCTTTCTCTAGTTGCGGCGAACAGAGGCCACCCTTCATCGTGGTGCGCGGGCCTCTCACTGTCGCGGCCTCTCTTGTTGCGGAGCACAGGCTCCAGACGCGCAGGCTCAGTAGTTGTGGCTCACGGGCCTAGTTGCTCCGCGGCATGTGGGATCCTCCCAGACCAGGGCTCGAACCCATGTCCCCTGCATTGGCAGGCAGATTCTCAACCACTGCGCCACCAAGGGTGCCCTGTTTTAATCTTTAACTGTGGATCTTTTTGTAAAATTATTCTCTTTGAGGTAAATCCCCATTTGATTTAAGTAAAGTTTAACATAACATCCACGGACAAAAAGCAGTGATTTGTTCAATGCAGATCACGCGTAAGAGAAAACGTTGGGTGTGTTTTGGGGCAGCATAAGGTAGCATCATTTTGCCAAAGCCAATGGCAACATTTGTTTGTAACTCTTGAGCACTTCTGATTCAGTGTTTGGGGAAGGTGGCCCAGAAATGTCCTGAGTAGCCGGGAAGCTGGTCTAGAATTTAATCTTCCTGGACATAATCTGCCAAGAGATGAACATATCCTGAGGTGTTTGCTATACAGTATGTCATTATCATGTTAACATTTAGAAACTGGTAAATAATGCGCAGGGAGACTGTGTGCTTCACTGCAGACACCTAAGAACCTCAGTAGCAGGGCTGAGATTGGAGGGCAGGCCTCAGAGGCCAGTTCTCCTACAGCAACCAGCAGGGCCCCGACCCGAGTCCTGGCGTGCCCACAAGGTTTTGTGTATGACCTGGGACCCAGGACAGAGGTCTCCTTATGACCAGTCCGGGAAGCAGCCAGAGCCTGGATAAAGGCACTTGATTAATCCTCTAGTGGAATCAAAGCAAAACCAAGGATGTTAACTGCTTAGAATTAATATCTGTGCCGTTGCAGTTCTGACCACCCTCCTAGAAATGACACGTGAAGCAAATTCTTCCCAGATATCAAGGCCTCACATTCTGGAGCGAGGGATTGCCGGGTAAGGCAAGCTTTCCCTTGCCTTTAAGAAAATAGCCGATTTAAATTAAAACCGGCTGTCACTTGGACCAAAGGAAATCAATGCAGAAAGTACTTGAGAAATCATGTTTTGAAAAAAAGCCCACATCCTCAGCCTTCTGGGGAATTCAGTTTCACTTGCGGCGGCCTCTGCACGCCCACAGCACAAGCAGCATGGACATGGCCTCTCTCCAGGGCACCCTGGCCTCTCCTCCCCCTGGATCAGCATCTGCTCGGGCTGTTCAGCCCAGGGCTTGGCTTCCTTGGATTTATTATTATTATTATTATTTTTAAAAATAAATTTATTTATTTATTTATTTATTTATTTGGGGCTGTGTTGGGTCTTCGTTTCTGTGCGAGGGCTTTCTCTAGTTGCAGAGAGCGGGGGCCACTCTTCATCGCGGTGCGTGGGCCTCTCACTGTCGCAGCCTCTCTTGTTGCGGAGCACAGGCTCCAGACGCGCAGGCTCAGTAGTTGTGGCTCACGGGCTTTGTTGCTCCGCGGCATGTGGGATCTTCCCAGACCAGGGCTTGAACCCTTGTCCCGTGCATTGGCAGGCAGACTCTCAACCACTGCACCACCAGGGAAGCCCCTTCCTTGGATTTAGATGCCTCTGTCTGGGGTGCCCACTGCTCCCCGCTTACTCTCTCTCCTGCAAAACCCCGTCATGCTTTGGTTTTCAGCAGCGGCCTCCTGGTCATCAAGGGTCAGTCCTCTGCTTTGGTGGCCTCCTTCCTGATAGCGCCCTCCGTTCCAGGACGCCCTCCTCTCTCTGTTTCCTTCTGTTTCACTGATTCCTCCTCGGTCCCTTCTGTTGGCCCCTCCCCATCTTCCTCACCACCTTTTCTCCCGCAGCTGAGTCGGCTCCGCTTTCAGGATGGATCGCAAAGCCTCTGCTTCTCCTGCCTCCACCCCTGGGGCCCTGACCAGAGGGCGCACCCTCGGAAGCCTAGAGCTTCCCAACAGCTCCTGGTCCCCCACCCTCTCTGCCCTGCAGTTTGTCTCACATGCGAGCCAGACTAGTCCTCTTAAAACACAGGCCCGATGGTGTCACTCCTCTGTTCAGACCCTCCAGTAGATTCAAGCTCTTACAGAACTGGCTCCAGGTCACCCAGCCCCTTTCCAGCCTCATTCCCCACCATTTCCTCCCTTTTTTCCTCACCTGTTCCAGGCAGGTGGCCATCCCAGGACACCTGAACTTGCTGTTCCGTCTGTCTGGAATGCTTTTCCCCAGAAAGACCCAAAGTTTGAGGGATCTTAGTTCCCTGACCAGGGGTTGAACCCGCGCCCTCGGCAGTAAAAGCACCAAGTCCTAACCACTGGACCGCCAGGGAATTCTCGCTCCGTTGCTTCTTTTAGATCTCTTCCCCGAAGTCACTGCAGTGGATATGCCTTCCCTGGCCACCCTCCCTTCACTTGTCATGCTCTGTCTTCAAACAAAATGTATCCTAGTGAAGAAGCATTATAATAATGATTAAAGCGTTCAGAGTTTCAGGGAACTTGATTATTATTTTGATTTTAGATACTACTAAAGTAGCAGGCAGAGGAAAAGACTGAAATTATGCTTTGCTTTATGAAAGCAATGAACAGATATTCAGGTGGACCGATTACCGTTTATGCCTAATAATCTTATATAACCTCAGAATATGTCTATCGGTTTTGTTTTACATTTTGACTGTAAGGTCAGGGGCTGCAAGAGGGTTGAAAGGAGAGTCACCCATGAGGAGGGTGCTGGGACTCAAAGGCCTGGGATGTAGGGGGTGCAGCAAAACACTAGTCATCAGCGTAGCCCTAGACAGAGCCTAACTCCAGCCAAGACTGCCGAAGTGAAGAAGGCAGAGGTATCAGTGAGGCATGAACAAGGCCAATGGTTCAGAACCATGTGAACAACTGTGAGAGGACAGCAAAGGCCACGTTTTGTGTGGTCCTGGCCGTCAGACCCAGGGATGGGTCTGGTGACTTAAAGGGTCAGCCATCTTGTGCTCTCAGTCTCCACTCCAGATTGCTTAAGGCTCGTGAGAGGCTCCTTAGATATCTGAAAACATGAAATGGTTTATGGGCTGAATCATGTCTTCCTTGTCCAACACACAAGTGTGTATCTTGAAGTCCTATCCCCCAGTGCCTCAGAGTGTGGCAATTCTGGCAACACAAAATGGCAATTAAGTTAAATGGAGCTGTTAGGGTGGGCTCTAATCCAACATAACTGATGTCCTGATAAGAAGAGGAGATCAGGACACAGATGGGCACCAAAGGAAGACCATATGCAGACACAGGGAGAAGATGGCCATCTACAAAGCCAAGGAGAGATGGCTGTAGAAAAGATCAACCCTGATGACACCTTGATTTGGGACTTCTAGCCTCCAGAATTGTGAAAAATAAAGTTCTGTTGTTCAAGTTGTTCAAGTCACCTGGTCTGTGGTACTTTGTTACTTTGACAGCTCTTGGAAACTAACACAGGCAGGATGGGCACACTGGGCAGTCAATGGAAGAATGAAGGCTTCTTTAGACACACCACTTCCACCCCCAGACCTACTTCCTGAGAATTTCTCATGGTTTATGCCCTGAAACTGAGGTGGTCACGGTGTTTGGTTTCCTAGGGCTGCTGTAACAAATTACCACAAACGCGGTGACCTAAAATAATAGAAATTATTGCTTCATAGTTCTGGAAGCCAGTCGTCTGAAATCAAGGTGCCAGCAGGGCCACGCTCCCTCTGAAGGCTCTAGGGGAGCATCTGTTCCATGCCTTTCTCTTAGCTTTCTTGTGTTGCCAGCAGTCCTTGGTAGTTTGGTTTGTAGATTGCATCGAAGTGTCGCTCCAGTCTCTGCCTTCACTGTCATGGCGTTCTCCCTGTGTGTCCCTTCTTATAAGGACACCAGTCATACGGGATTAGGGATTAGGGCCCGTCCTCGTGACCTCATCTTAACTTGATTACATCTGCAAAGACCTTGTGTCTAAATAAGGTCTCACTCACAGGTGCTGAGGGATAGAACTTCAACATAACTCTTTAGAGAACACAGTTCAACTCACAGTACATGGTATAGTGGAAAGAGCTATGGATTTGCTGCCAAAGATCTAACTTCATCCGTTCTCTCACTTTCTGACTTGCAGGATTTGAACAAGTGCTTTTGAGTTTTAATATTATTTAGCAGTAGAATGGAGAAAGTAAAACTTACCCAATAGGCTTGTTGTGAGAACAGAATGAGAAACTTTGTGTAAAACCACCGTTTTACAAATTGTACATATTACCCACTTTACCAGTAGGATTCGGCTAAATCATGTTGCAGTAACAAGCTCTGTCAGAGGCTTACCACAACTAAGATTCTTTTTTCACTCATGTGCATGGACTTTAAGGATTAACTGCCCCATTTCCTCTTCATTTTGAGACACAGGCTGAAAAAGCCACTTCTAAGTGAGACGTGCTTCTTGCATGGCAGAGGGAAAAGGGAAAATGGCGAACGGTGTAATGATGCTTAAAAGTTCTGCTCAGAGGTGGCACGAGTCACATCTACTCCCATTTCATCGGCCAAAGCAAATCATATTGCCAAGCTTGACGCCAATAGTTCAGGATATGTAATCCTCACATAGAGGTGGCGGGGATATATTTAATGTTTATGCACTGAATGGATATTAGGTGCATTTTATAAGAAACTTGTAGGTCTTAATTTAAACGAATAGCACAGAGATTAAGTGTCTGCAGCTCAGGGATACAGGTCTTATTGGGAGTTATAATGGTCTTGAACAGTTCCGTGGAGAAGGTGGATCTAGGTGGATCTAGAAGGTGGAATAAACACTGAAAGATGACTGGAAAGATTTTTAGTGGAGATAAATTTGGGGCCAGATCTTAAAAAAAAAAATCTATAAAGACTCTGATGAGGGACACGGCACAAGTAAAGTCAGAGAAATAGTCAGAGACACATTAACAAGACAGAGGGAAGGGTGCTAAGCCCATTCACCATCCCGGTACAGGGTAGAGGGTTAGAGAGAGAGAGGGAATTTGTTTTATAAAAAAAGAAAAAAGACATGCAATTGATAGAAGGCTTTGAAAGCTAAATTGAAGATAATTCAGTAGGCTCCACCTTTCCTTTTTTTCTACTTCAAACGTTGGAGCATCTATTCTTTCCGATGGGCTACAAGTGAAGAGTTGAATTTGAGGAGCGCCCTCGAGGCAGAACTTGCTGATTGGGTAGTGAGTGAATATGGAAGAGCTGAAAAGAAGGGAACCTGAGTCAATTCCAAGCCTACAAGAAATTCAGAAGTCTGGGGCTCCTATGTGCAAAGATGGGAAAGTTTGGACGGCTGTTTATTTGACGAAGTAAATTTTCATCAGAATAGATTTCAGGTTGGATTTGGATATTCACCTGGAGTTGGCCCTTCAGGGGATCAGAGACAACCTCTTAAAGGAGAGTTCCAGAAACATGTAGAATAATCATGGGGGTCAAGGAGAGAAATTACTCTTGTGGGTTCCAGTGGACCGCAGTATATGGACTTCTCATCTCTCTGCTTGCCCCACGGCTGGTAGAGGACATTTCTCACAAACACACAATTAAATCTGTCTTCTCATCTGCATGAACTCTTGTCTCAGTTTTGTCACTTACTTCCCAGAGACACCTAACAACACCTTTTCACGTTTCCACTTAAAGCTATGGTGCGTGTAATGGGTCCTGAGTAAGCCGCCTGCAGAAAGCGGCCGGGTGGGTGAGGTGTCGGGCGACAGAAGCCGTGAGGACCACTCACTGGCTCAAGCCCGGAGAAAAAAGCGCGTTCCAAGAATTTACGAAAATAATCTCTCCCGGCACGTCATTATTTCAGCGCTCGTCATCAGACCTCTCGACACCGAAGTGCCGCTTTTCAAAAAGTATGTTTCTCTTGGCTTCCACGGTGATGCCAGGGTGTTCATTCGGCTGCTGGAAATGTACTCCCTGCAGGAGGGGCCGGAGAGGCTGGCGGGCAGAGCTGTGGTGAAAGTCTTTGATTATAAGCACAGTAAACCCTCTTTTAGGAGGTCCCCTTCCTGGAGCCAGGTGGTCTCCATACCAGGCTGGTCTCCTGTCTCACTCCCTCTCCCCTCTCCCCACTGCTGATTGCTGGGACCACAGGCTTCCTGCCAAGGCTGCTCTCAGGACCTGCTTCATCATCAGTGCTACGCCACAAACGGCTTAAAGAACATTTAGAATGGATCCAGAGGGAGCCTGAGTCAGCATGTTAACATTGATTTCAGAGACACTTTAGACAACACCTACTGGGGTTTCAGGGTCCCCGTCCGTGAATAAGGCCATTGTGTCCACGGCCTCCTGGGCGAGGACCCAGGGTGGGCCTGGGGCCCCTCTGCGTCCTGTGTGTAGCATGTGGCTCGCGTCACACCTTGTGCTTGATCATAACCTACTCCTGCCTTTGGCGCTTTCCGGCGCGAGGAGAGGGGCAAGGGCTTGACAGGCAGGTCACAGAGCCATGAGGGACAGACGCATCTGGACGAAGGGCTGCCCAGGCTGAAACCACAGACAGGCTTGTGGTGAGGGGAATGCCGAGCCTTCGCCCCCCTGACGAAGCAGCTTCCCCTGGGCACCTGCCTTTAAGAGGGAGCGCTCCTGTGGTGCCAGGGCTGAGTCAGGAGGACAGGTGCGGTCATTGGGAGAACTCAGGCAAGTGTCTGTAGCAGAGCATCCTCACCTGTGTGCTGTGGGCCGTGAGAGGGTTACAGGTGTGCTCGGGGGCCCGGTCCCCCGCCCCATCCCCTTGGGGAGAGCAGCCTTGTCTGTTCAGCCCAGGTTGCCCAACAAAAATGTCTGACGGGCAGCAGGTTGGCAAGCCCTGCTGGAGCAGCAAGAGTGTGGGCAGGGAGTCAGGGGCTTCCCTCTGCGGAGCAGGGCTAGAGACCGTCTACCAGAGCCCACCTTGGGTCCAGCCTCTGAAGGCCTTCCGCCTACTGTAGTCCAGGCCATCTGCATGGCAACCTACCCTGCTGCTGGTCTACACCCGCTCACAGTGAGTGTAGTGGAATGTGGGCAATCAAAACATCTGGGCCCAGAGCTTGCTCAGAAGAGACAGTCGATTCGTGTCCGGTGCGCTTCTTTGGCTCGGTGCCAGGAACTAGACTTGTGTTCGATCCCGCGGTGGAATCCTTATATTATTTATCTGTCTTCTGAGTCTCTGGACCTCATCAGCTGAGGTCCCACTGTTTTCTAACAAACTGCTGTTTCGACCTCCCTGGATTCTGGATTCCTCCAGCCATACTCTGTAGGCTTCTGAGTTCCCTCCTTCATCTTCACGTGGGCTGTGCTTCTCCTTCCCAGGTCCAAACGAGCACCCCTGCCACATTCAGCCTGTTGTCCTGGACCTCCCAGCACCCAAGGTTCTCCCGGTTTTGCTGGGCTCTGTGGGTGGATCTAATTCCAGGTTCTGGTTACTCCCAGTCTGGCCCATTCCCCCACAGCTTAGCCAGCTGGCCTCACCCCAAAACATGACACCCCTCCCTGTACGTTTCTGTGTAGGACTTTCATAGTCCATTTTAGTGTGCATTTGTCAGTGTACAACAGAACACTAAAACTGTGTGAATGAGCTTGGAACTATGTAACAAAACCCACTACATCCCAATCCAAAATTTCCCCCAGAGACATTCAGAATTACAAAATGCGAAAAGCAGAAGATGCTTTAGGAATGCTAGCGCATTTATTTATCTCATTGTGCAGAACAGAGACCGGGGCGTAAGGTTCGGCTCCAGCATCTATAAAAGGGCAGAACCTCACCAAACACAGGCCTCTGAGTCAGGCCAGAGTCTGGCCTCCCTCAGATGTCCAGGGATGGAAGCCGAGGAATCCCTTCCAATCCTTCCTGCCTGTTGATCCGCGCGGCCGCTTTGCCTGTGCTCTCTGAGCACTCCACTCCTTCCTGGCCGGGCTTCCCTGCTTGGTTTGCTTTTGCTTTTTTCTCACCCTCCTTAGTGCTTCCAGGGATGTGTAAGCCGAAGTGGAGATGGGATTCGAAGAAGCTTTGTGTGTAGATTTCATCAAAGATCCGGTCAGGAAGGTGGTGGAAGCGCCTAGAAGATTGTGTGTGTTGGGGGTGGAGGGTGCTTAGACTCAGCTCAGCCATTCCCGCCCCCCCCCTTCCCAGGCCTTGGCTGGTCATCGGAGGCTGGCTGCTGTTCTTCACAAGCCTTAACTGACCTCATCAAGTTCTGATGGAACAGATAAGAAAGTCACGGTCCAAAGACTTCACTCTCAGACTGTGTTAACAGCTGCTAAAAGCTAAAAGAATCAAATGGAAACAAAAATGCCTTTATTTACTCAATTCTCAACCACCTGTTTGACTAGCCTTTTGAACTGACTAGCCAGCTGTGTGGTGAATCTCACCTCAGGAGCTTCCGTCAGCGGAAACAGACTGATTCCTACCCTTCAAACACAGGGATCATCAGGGTTCTGTTGGCCAGTTGTGCAACCCCTGCGGGAATGGAATTTTGCAGAATGACCTCTTTACCTCCCTGTTTGGGTTGGAGGCCTCTCTGAGAACGCCCAGTCCTTCCGTCTGCTTATCCTGCTTATTACTTCTGGAAGCGCTCTACTGCCGTCCTCCTTGGAACCCCCGAGCCTCCACCCCAGCCCGGACCCAGCTGCCCTCCACCCATCTTTCTCTTTGCAGCCAAAATAAGATGTCCCCCCTCTACGAGGCCTTGACCCACAGATAGTAACATCTCAGAGCTGGATGGCGCTCTGAGATCTCATTTTCATCCATTTGCTGGCTCCTTTACCACTTACCGTCTGAACCACAGAATTTGGTAATTACAACAGCATGTAATGTTGACGTACGTTCACAAAGTACATTTGTGTATGATCATTCCCTATGCGGGGATATATGATCATTTCTTAGGTGAGGGGTGCTGTTCTGAGGGGACACGGCCTCTGTCTTGGATGAGCTTGCAGATAAGCTGAGCAACTCCGTGTGTGCAGAAAGAAAGAGTCATAAGCCAGGACAGAATAGGCACAGGGGATGCAGGGACCATTTCTAAGGGTGTGTGGCGAAGAGGGAAGGTTTGCTGAGGTGACGGTGTTTGAGTGAAGCCTGAAGGATTTGGCCAGGTTGAAACCTGGCAGGAGGGCCGAGAGGGCGAATGGCGTCGCTCAAGTCCAGGGGCAGAGGCGGGAATAACGGGGAGCGTTTGGAGAGCAGAAGTGGGCCTTGAGATGGTTACTCTGACATTTCTGAGCAGTGTGGGTTTGGGAGAGGCCATCCAAAGCCAAGGTGAGAATGAAGGAGCCTGGGAGTCAAGTGCCCAGAATTCTGTAGCCCATCCTGTGTTCCTGTCTTCCTTGCTTCCCTCAGGGCATATATGCCTTCCTTCCTCCCCTCCCCTTTAAAGTCATGTTCACTGTGTGTTTAAATGAGCTCAGTTTGAGATGATAAAAAGTCCCAAAGGAAGGAGTGTGTCCTGCAGGTAATATCAGCTCTCCAAAGACAAAAGGGACTGGACAGGGCTTCCTTGGTGGCGCAGTGGTTGAGAGTCCGCCTGCCGATGCGGGGGACACGGGTTCGTGCCCCGGTCCAGGAAGATCCCGCATGCCGTGGAGCGGCTGGGCCCGTGAGCCATGGCCGCTGAGCCTGTGCGTCCGGAGCCTGTGCTCCACAACAGGAGAGGCCACAACAGTGAGAGGACCGCGTACCGCAAAAAAAAAAAAAAAAAAAAGGACTGGACACCTACTTGAAACATGATGGAAGGGAATATACTGGCTAATGTTTCAATAAAATATATCAATACAGTATCTAAGTCTCATACTTTGGGCACTTGCAAGACGCCTGGGTGGTGATTTCTTTACTAGCCATGAAGGCTGGAGATACAGATTTCAGAGTTGTCCTCATAGAGGTGGAAATTATGTGAGTAGATGAGGCTCCTTGGGAGGATTGTGTCAAGAGAAGGGAAAGAGGTCAACATGAAACCTTGGGGGACCTTCTTACGTTTAGGGAGCACGACATAGAAGAGACAGGAAAGGAGACAAGAAGTAAAGACCTGTCACAGAACATTCTAGCAAAGACCTCAAATGAAAATCAGGAGTCAAACAGGGTCAGAGTAATCAAGGAAAGAAGAAGTTTCTATAGGAGATGGACAGTATTATCAAACAGAAAAATTAAAAAGAAGAAACAGAAAAGGGGCTTTGCATGTAGCAGCAGGGTTTGGAGACCAGTAGGGAGATGGAAAGTCTGGACAAGACTTTGTGGGTAAAGCCTGCATTGGAGGACCTGGGGGCTGGTATTTGACTGTGTAGCTGGGAATCTGAGGGATGTAACTTAGTCTTTTTTCTTTTTTTTTTTTTTTTGTGATACGCGGGCCTCTCACTGTTGCGGCCTCTCCCGTTGCGGAGCACAGGCTCTGGACGCGCAGGCTCAGCGGCCATGGCTCACGGGCCCAGCCGCTCCGTGGCATGTGGGATCCTCCTGGACTGGGGCACGAACCTGTGTCCCCTGCATCGGCAGGCGGACTCTCAACCACTGCGCCACCAGGGAAGCCGTAACTTAGTCTTGATATGCTAATGAGGTCCTATATGTGGATCTCTATAGTTGTGCTCTCCAGTGATCTTTTAAAATTATTAATAGATTTATTGAGGTATAATTTACATACCATAAAATCTATCCATTGTAAGTGTACAACTCAGTGACTTTTAGTATGTTTACAGAGGTGTGCAACTATCACCACAATATAATTTTAGAATATTTCCATCATCCCAAAAGGAAAGCTTGGGCTGGGTAGTTGCTCCCCATTTTCACCTCCAGCCCTAGGTAACCACTCATCTTCTTTCTTTCTCTAAAGATTTGCCTTTTCTGGACATTTCATATAAATGGAACCATGTGTTCTTTTGTATTTGGCTTCTTTCACTCAGCATAATGCTTCTGAGGTTCATCCATGTTGTATTAGAACATCATTCCTTTTCATTGGCAAAAAATATTCCATTGTATGGATAGGCCACGCTTTGTTTATTCATTCACCAGCTGATGAACATTTGGGTCATTTCCACTTTTCAGCTATTATGAATAAGGCTGCTGTGAACATTCATGTACAAGCCTTTGTGTGGACATATGTTGTCATTCCTCCTGGGTAGATACCTAGGCATGAAATTGCTGGGTCATATGGTAATGCTGCATTTAACATTATGAGAAATTGCCAAACTGTTTTTCAAGGTGGCTGTACCATTCTATATTGCCACTGTATGACGGTTCCCATTTTTCTACATCCTCAATAACACTTGTCATTGTCTTTCCTTTTTTACTATAGCCATTCGAGTGGGAGTGACAGGGTATTTCATTGTGGTTTTGATTTACATTTCCCTAAGAACTAAGATGCTTAACATCATGTGCTTATTAGCTATTTGATAACTTCTTTGGAAAAATGTCTACTCAAATTCTATTATCCATTTAAAAAAGTTGTGTTGTCTTTTTATTATTAGTTTTGGGAGTTCTTTATATATTTTGGATATATGTTTCTTATGGAGTATATGATTTGAAAACATTTTTCTCCCAGGCAGAGGGTTGTCGTCACTTTGAAGTGTCTTGAAGTACAAAAGCATTTGATGTTGATGAAGTCCAATATCTCAGTCTTTTCTTTTTGTACTTTTTGTGTCATATCTAAGGGATAACTGACTGATCCAACATCATGAAGATTTACGCCTTTGTTTTCTTCTGCGGGTTTTATACTTTTAGTTCTTACATCTAGGTCTGCAGTACATTTTGAGCTAATTTTTGTGTATGGTGTGAGGTAGTTGCTCTGGCACCATTTGTTGAAAAAACTATTCCTTTCTTGATATTTTTGTAGGAAATCAACTGACCATGAATGCTAGAGTTTATTCCTGGGCTCTCAGTTTTACTTCCTATGTCCATCCTTATGCCAGGACCACACCATCACGATTGCTGTAGCTTTGTAGTGAGTTTTGTAATAGGGGTGTGTAAGTCTTCCCACTTCTTTTTTTTTTTTTTTTTTGCGGTACGCGGGCCTCTCACTATTATGGCCTCTCCTGTTGCGGAGCACAGGCTCCGGACGCGCAGGCTCAGCGGCCATGGCTCACGGGGCCAGCCGCTCTGCGGTATGTGGGACCTTCCCGGACCGGGGCCCGAACCCGTGTCCCCTGCATCGGCAGGCGGACTCTCAACCACTGCGCCACCAGGGAAGCCCCCTTACTTCTTTTTGAAGATGGTTTTGGCTATTTTGAGTCACTTGTATTTCCAAATAAATTTTAGGATGAGCTTTTCAACTTCCGGAAAAAAAAATCCAGCTAGGATTTTGTTAGGTGTTGTGTTGAATCTATAGAACAATTTAGGAAATATTGCCAACTTAACAATATTAAGTCTTTTGATCCATAAACATGAGACGTCCACTTATTCAGGTTTCAAATTCTTTCCACACTGCTTTATAATTTTCAGTGCACAAGTCTTGCACTTCTTTTAAAATATTTTTAGGCATTTTATTTTTTGATGTTATTATGAATGGAATTATTTTCTTAATTTCACTTTTGTGGTGTATGAAAACTGAACTGATTTCTGGGTGTTGATCTTGCATCTTGCTACCTTGCTGAATTTGTTTATTAGTTCTGATAGAATTATGTGGATTCCTTAGGATTCTCTGCATCACAAGAATCTACAAGATCATGTTTCCTGCAAATAAAAACAGTTACTTCTTCCTTTCTAATCTTGATACCTTCAGACGATCTTTATAATCACCTTGGGAGTTATGTAAGGGCAAATCTGCAGATGAGAGAACTCAAATCTGGGGAGGGTGTGCAGTCTGTGTGAGGTCACCTAGCCAGGAATTGGATAAAGCAGGACCAGAACGAGGACCTCTGCATCCCCCCAGCCCAGTCCATCACTCAGCATCTTCACCATGCAGCCTCTGGTTGGTGGAGTCAGAGTCTGCGAGGACGATGGAGGCCTCTGTCTCTGCAGCACTCCTGTTGTCCTCCTTTGTTACAGCCGCCAGATTTAGTCAAGAGGGAACAGGATGGGGCTTCCCTGGTGGTAGTGGTTGAGAGGCCGCCTGTCCCCACAGGGGACACGGGCTCGTGCCCCGGTCCGGGAAGATCCCACATGCCGCGGAGCGGCTGGGCCCGTGAGCCATGGACGCTGGACCTGCGCGTCCGGAGCCTGTGCTCCGCGACAGGAGAGGCCACAAAAGTGAGAGGCCCGCGTACCGGGGGAAAAGAAAAAAAAAAAAAAGAGGGAACAGGATGTACATTTCCCAAACGTCTGCAGGATTCCTACATCCTTGTGTCTAAAGCGCCTAGGCCCAGGTGCTTTCAAATAGTATTTCAGTCAGTCCTCAGAAAACCATGTAAGGTGGGCGTAGTTAACCTGGTTTTATAGATGAGGAAATCGAGGCTGTGAGCTCTTTTTTTTCTTTTAATTTTATTTATTTATTTATTTATTTTTGGATGTCCTAATTTTTATTTTTATTTATTTATTTATTTTAACATCTTTATTGGAGTATAATTGCTTTACATTGTTGTGTTAGTTTCTGCTTTCTAACAAAGTGAATCAGCTATACCTGTACATATATCCCCATATCTCCTCCCTGTTGCGTCTCCCTCCCACCCTCCCTATCCCACCCCTCTAGGTGGTCACAAAGCACCCAGATGATCTCCCTGTGCTATGCGGCTGCTTCCCACTAGCTATCTATTTCATGTTTGGTAATATATATAAGTCCATGCCACTCTCTCACTTCGTCCCAGTTTGCCCTTCCCCCTCCCCGTGTCCTCAAGTCCATTCTCTACGTCTGCGTCTTTATTCCTGTCCTGCCCCTAGGTTTTTCAGAACCTTTTTTTTTTTTTTTTTTTTAGATTCCATATATATGTGTTAGCATACGGTATTTGTTTTGGTCTTTCTGACTTACTTCACTCTGTAGGACAGACTCTAGGTCCATCCACCTCACTACAAATAACTCAATCTCGTTTCTTCTTACGTGTGAGCTCTTAACTTACTCACTCAAGCTCACAGAGCCCCAGGATGGCAGAACTGTGAGTATAAGATCCTGTGCTCTGTTAGGACTTCCCGCCTTCAAAGAAGTGGCTCTCAGAGCAGCACGGTCCTGTGTGGCCAGCTAAGTGTCCGTCCCTCAGACAGTGACCTTGTAGCTGCATTACGCACATGACACACGCCTGTGCACACAGACTGCACAGTGCATGTGTCACGGCCCTTCCAAGCTTCTTCCAGACTAGGCAGCCTCACGGACAGCTCTGTTTTAAACCCTCCTTTGTGTGTCTCAATGGACAATACGAACAATACGCGCTTCTGGGGTTGAGTACAAAAGAGGGGATTCAACCTCAGACACTTAGCTGCTTATCTCAAATGGCCACGGCTGAACAGTTGTGAGGAATGGTTTAAACAGGCTTCTTTTGAAAAGCCCCATCTGGGACACTGGCCCAGGCCACCGAGGTGCTGCTTCGGACTAGCTGCATGTAAGTACACTTGGTTCTGGGGGCCTGGGAGGGCATGGTGGTCCCGGTGAGGGCAGGACCCTCCCACTCAAGTGTCTCATCTACCCTCACACTTAGCGGGAGCTCCGTAAGTGTCTCTTTGTGTTTCTTTTAAAATTACTTGGAAGCTGCTTTATCCTAAATACTCAGCCAGTTTCCTTTTAAGCTATTCTCTGCCCCATTCCACCCCTCACTCCTTACAGAAAGGCAGTCCCTGCTGCTAGGCCATCAAGGGGGACCTTTTTAGTTTCACAGCAGATGAAAAATCCAAATGGACATGGCAAAGATTGCCTCAGACATTGTCCTATGACTCTGTCTCCTCAGCCCCAATCCATACCCGACCCAGGACAGGTTTTAGGAATGCAAAGCAGAAATGGGTATAATTAAGTATTTTGCAAACTCTGTCAAATATTTTAAGAGGCAAGTAGATACCCAGTTTAAAACTCCTATGGTTTACCTTTTCACTAAATTCCCAATTGGTGAGTAATCCAGAACTCTGGTGGCTTAAAACAACTTCAGTCTTATTCCCAAGAGATTTTAGGTTTGGGAGTTTAAGCCATTTATAACTGAGAGTCTGGGACAGTTCTCAGAAACAGCAGTCCCCTCGGGCGACATGGTGTGAGGTAGAAGGTATCCTGTTTGCCCAGCTTCCACCTCCAGGTGGTTTTGTGGTCAGCAGGAGAATATGAATTTCTTAATAACGTGAAATAAAAAGGCAATGCTTCTGCCCAAACAAGATTACCTTGTATTTGACTTCGCCATATTTTATAGTTTTTCAGGTCACGGCCAGACATAACCACTTCTCCCCTCACATGAGCCCCCTCCCTCTCTGTGTTCGTGTGCCGATCTGGGCTTGGCCTGGTCACTTCCTCCCTGTCTCTTGATGGTGTCTGCGTGAGAAGGGTCATGGATTAGAAGCGAGAGATGTTGGTTCAAGTCCGGCTACGGTGATTTCTAAACCCGCTGGCCTCAAAGTCTTTCTGGTTTCGAGTTGCTCTTCTGAAAATAATGAAGGGGTTTAGGGCTCCGAGTTCAAATGCTGTGGCAAAGTCCTCTTTCTTTTTTTTATTTTATTTTTTTGCCGTACGCGGGCCTCTCACTGTTGTGGCCTCTCCCGTTGCGGAGCACAGGCTCCGGACGCGCAAGCTCAGCGGCCATGGCTCACGGGCCCAGCCGCTCTGCGGCATGTGGGATCTTCCCGGACTGGGGCACGAACCCGCGTCCCCTGCATCGGCAGGCGGACTCCCAACCACTGCGCCACCAGGGAAGCCCAAGGTCCTCTTTCTTATCTGTCGCCGTGACCACTTCTGCTCTCCTCCCCCGAACCTTCTGACCTTGGCTCAGGTCACGGGGAAGGCAGTGCTGTTAGCTCATCGTGCCCCTCTTCACTGCGTCACTACTGAACCGAACGGGCACTGCGGCTGCGGTTAGCATTTGAAGCCAGATGACCATACATTTATTTTTCAAAGCAGGAGTGTAGTTTTTGCCCCCCACGCCTCGTGAGTTATGATTTTAAAAAGGGGGAAAATGGCCTGGCTTGAGGTAGGATTTGGGGGATTAGAAGCCTAGGCCAGAAATTTCTACTTAAAATCACATCCTTCACTACCAGTTGACCTGAGGAACAAAGTTTAATTCTTTTTTGGGAAAAACCTAATGGACTCCATCCCCTCTGTTTCACTGGAATAACCCCCATGTAGAGCCGTGGCAGGGAAAGGAGGAGGGTGAGGGAGGCGTTCTCCGGTGTAGCCAGGAGGAGCTGTTCAGTGTACCAACTCCAATCCACTTTCCCCGCGCAGGGCCTGCTGGCCCGCCAGGCACACAGAGCTGCTAGGTTCCAACCCTCTGAAACAGCCTGACAGGCCAAGTGGCCGCCCTGGAGGGTCACAGATGGAAAATCCAGGAAATGAAGTTTTTTAAAAGAATGGCAAATACACTGGCTTGCTTAAGCACCTTACCTGTCATTTCGATTCCTATCAATCTTTCTAGATGGATTCGGTTTCAAGTCAAGTGTTAATAAGACCAGATGTTGACTTCTACATGGTATCAGTACCTATTCTGTCACATAAGGAAACAAATAAAATGCAAAAATGGCCCTGTCAATGGGCCCAGTGGATTACCAACGAATCTCACAATTGCGGTTTGATGTCTTTCTTTCTTTCTTTCTTTCTTTCTTTATTTATTTATTTTTGCGGTACACGGGCCTCTCACTGTTGGGGCCTCTCCCGTTGCGGAGCACAGGCTCCGGACACGCAGGCTCAGCGGCCATGGCTCACGGGCCCAGCCGCTCCGCGGCATGTGGGATCCTCCCAGACCAGGGCACGAACCGCGTCCCCTGCATCGTCAGGCGGACTCTCAACCACTGCGCCATCAGGGAAGCTCTGATGTCTTTATTTTGAAATGTCTCCACCATTTAATTGGTAATACATTCTCCTGAATCTTTTCTCATCAGAATTGCTTCCCCCTGAAGCTAAATTGTTCCTACATTTTCCAACCTCTGGAGCTACTTGACATCACTTTTCACAGGTGGCTTCTCCTGAATTCCCTTTACATCTTACAAGAGACGCCTGTCTGCGCTCCCACGGAGGGGATTCCTAGCGACCACCAGCAAACATAGTGTGGTCAGACCAAGGCGCGGCTTCAGGATGGAAGCTTCTCATCACGTGCCCACGATGACACAAATGGAACATAGGTTTCCAGATCTTCAGATAATATTGGGAGGAGTAGAAACGGCAGTTGGTGAAGAAATGACCTTCTTTACTTGGAGCAAAAATCTTGAATGACGTTTGATTTTGTTAACTAGAAAAGGGTTGGTATTTTAAGAAAATGTTCGCTTTGCGGAATCTCCCCACTGCAGCTGAGCTCGGTTACTGTTTCCACAAGGAGACACCACGGGGAAAGGCTTCAGGCACAATGAAAACCAACGCTTGACTTCTGGAATTGAAGTGTAAACATGAGAATGAAAGCAAAGACCACTGGGCTTGTTCAACTCGTGGCCATGTTACATTCTTTCCTGGGATAGGCTCCTAAGAGAGCACGTGCCTTTAATGTTAGCTCAGAGAGACTTATGACAAGATACTTCTGCTCCCATAAATGATCTATTAGACTCTAGCATCCAATAATCAGTCTTTTATTTTTATTAAAGAATGTATACTCTGTGACAGTGGGGAGTCTTGTTCACTGCTGTATTCGCAGCTCCTGGAACAGTGCCTGACTCATTCAGCCATTACATAAATATTCCCAGAGCACTTGCTATGTGAACATGAGAGGTGTTCATCTTTCATTTATTTTTTACTCAAAAAGCATCCAGTGTGCTTTCCTGGTGGCGCAGTGGTTGAGAGTCCGCCTGCCAATGCAGGGGATGCGGGTTCGTGCCCTGGTCTGGGAAGATCCCACATGCCGCGGAGCGGCTGGGCCTGTGAGCCATGGCTGCTGAGCCTGCATGTCTGGAGCCTGTGCTCTGCAATGGGAGAGGCCACAACAGTGAGAGGCCCCGGAACCCCCCAAAAAAAGAAAAAAAAAGCATCCATTGCCTTTCGTGAGCCCAGAGGTACACTCTTCTAGGTACTGGAGATACACATGAACAAAACAGGCCAGAGTTTCCACCCTCATGGAACTTATATTCCTGTGAAGTGCTACAGACAAATAAACAAACAAATAAAGTCATGTAGTAAAAAATTCTATGGAAAAAGTGAAAAAGGTTAAGGGCTCCGAGAACGCTGAGAATGCCACTTTATATAGAATGGTCTGCAAATGCCTCTCTGATAAGATAGAATTCAAGCAAAGACCTGGAGCGAGTAAGGGGGCTGGCCACATAGATATGTGACAGCAAAGAGTTCCAGACGAGGGGACAGCAAGGATGAAAGCTCAGAGGCAGAAACATGCTCGGGATCTTAGAGGGACAGCAAAGAGCCAGGGTAGCCACAACAGAAGTGAGTGATGGGGAGAGTGGCAGATGAGGCCCGGGACCTAACAAGTGGTATGGCGGCCACAGAAATGCTCGGCTCCGATGTCCAGCTGTGGGGAGCCTGGATAACCCATGGTTCCCCTGCTGCCCGCTGGGTCCACCACTGTGCCGGTGCCGAAGCCCCACTTCCCCCAGGCTGATCCTAACCAATGACCAAGCAAGGCCAGGGTCCTACCTTTGCCCATTCCTCTAATGGGTGACTTTGGCCGAAGGACCCCATCAATCTGGCCAAACTTTCTTACATTTGCAGAGGCCCTTTCTTCCCAGTCCCTTCCTTCTCCATCTCCTTTCGCAGATGTCAGACCTTCACAAGCAGAGGATTCTCCCGCCTACTTCTGCTTCCTGCTCTTCACCTGTAACAGCTGCTTCCCTCAGTAAATTTCATGCATGTCTAATCTTCTCTCACTGTCTCCTTCCCAAAGGGCCTGAGCTAATGCAAGGCCACATCAGGTCCCTGGAGGTCATGCAGACTCTGGACCTTATTCTGAGTGCAGAGAAAGGCACGGGAGGGTTTTGAGCAGAGGAGTGGTGTGATATAACTTTCATCTTAGAAAATCACTGTGGCTACTGGGGCAGAGAATGGGGACCAGCGAGGGTGAGGGTGGAAGCAGGGTCGGGCAGATGTATGAGTGGCAGTCTAACTTTTTTTTTTTTTTTTTTGCGGTACACGGGCCTCTCACCGTTGTGGCCTCTCCCGTTGCGGAGCACAGGCTCCGGACGCTCAGGCTCAGCGGCCACGGCTCACGGGCCCAGCCGCTCCGCGGCATGTGGGATCTTCCCAGACCGGGGCACAAACCCGTGTCCCCTGCATCGGCTGGCGGACTCTCAACCACTGTGCCACCAGGGAAGCCCCGGCAGTCTAACTTTTGATGTCATCCTTCTACCATCACTGCTCTTCCTAAGTTCACCCAAGACCTTCTAATAGCAACATCCAATGCCATCTTTCAACCTCTCTCTGTGGAATTTTACCTTTTGACCATCCCTGCCTTCTACAGACTGTCTCTTTATTGGGTCCCAAGTTTCCATCCTCCTCTCAATCTCCCCTTCTAGTAACTTCCACTGACTTCTCTTTTGCCAGCCCTTCACACTGAGGCTCCAAGAAGAGTTTGGTTCTTGTTCTCTGGTCTTTGCTTGTTCTCTCTTCTCATCTTGGTGGTCTCATCCCTCATGAGGTCTTACCCTTCATGCACATTATTGGTAGCTCTCATCTGTCACCACTTCTGCCCCAGAGAACCACTAATCTACTTTATGTGTTTTTAACTTTGCCTTTCATGGATATTTCACATAAATGGAGTCATTCAATATGTGGTCCCTTGGGTCTTGCTTCTTTTACTGAGCATACTAGTTTTGAGGCTCATTCACCTGGTGGGGTGTCCATAGTGTGTTCCTTTTTATTGCTGAGTAGTATTCCATCATATGGATATCTCCCATGTTTTTATAATTAAAAAAAAAATCTTAAGGCTACAAAAACGCTGAAATAGTATTATGAGTATCTGTGTGCTGTGATTCTCTAAATTGTTAACATTTGGCATGTTTGTTTTTATTCTCACTTGAGAAATACAGGTTTCTGTTTTATTTTGTTTTTTGTGCTCGCTGAACCAGTTGAAAGTCAATTGCTAACATCATGACACCTCATCTCCCCCGCTCTGCAAATAATGCAGCATGTCTAGAATATTCTCACACATGACCACAATTATTTTCAGATTTTCTCAATTGCCAACAAAATATCTTTTATAACCTTTTCTGAAATAAAAATCGAATCAAGTTTCAAGCAGTCCATTCAGCTGCCATGTTTCTTTGCTCTCCATTAAGAGTGGCATCCTTGGGCTTCCCTGGTGGCGCAGTGGTTGAGAGTCCGCCTGCTGATGCAGGGGACACGGGTTCGTGCCCCGGTCCGGGAAGATCCCACGTGCCGCAGAGCGGCTGGGCCCATGAGCCATGGCCACTGAGCCTGTGCTCCGCAACGGGAGAGGCCACAACACTGAGAGGCCCGCATACCGCAAAAAAAAAAAAAGAGTGGCATCCTTGCCTTTTTGTTTCATTTGGACTTCCACCACGTTGACATACTTGAAAAGCCCAGACAGTTATGTGGTAAACTGACTGCATTTTAGATTTGTCTGATTTTTCTTCATGGTTAGATTCATTAAACTGCTTTTGGCAAGAATACTACATTTTAAAAAATCCAAATTAGGACAAGGGGTCATTCAAGTTAGGACACGGTGACAAGTGTAAAAAGGTCTAAGGTGTCCGTACAGTTCCAGAAGAGGGTCCCCGCAGCTCTCCCTCTGCTGCCCTGCATGGATGCTGACATCAGGTGGCTCTTGGTAGCCTTGGTTGGGTTGTTCCCAGAGGCTTTTACCTAAAGGTTCACAGGGAGAATTTGTCACTTAGTTTTGTCATAGATGTTGTCCATGGGCTGTTTGTGTTGCTCTGTTTGTCTCTATGGGGGGATTTGGTGACATTCAAAATCTGTGCAAATCAGGACACTTTTGAAAATGAAAAAGGAGCTAAGAATCAGGAACAACAGGTGCAAACCAGAACTGTCCTGGGAAAATACTACCCATGACCCAGTAATTCTGCTCCCAGGTATGTACTGTGAAGAAGCAGATGTTCAGCATTCTCACTACAGTTTGTTTTGGTATGAATTTTGGTATTACAATTTAACCTGCTTTTTGATGCGTTGGATTACTTATCTACGGATTTGTGTATTTCATCAGTTTGGGAAAGTATCAGTTGTTACGTCTTATAATGTTGCCCTTCCTCCACTCTCCCTCTTCTTCCTTCTGAGTCGTTTATTAGATGTGACATAGAACCTCTCATTCTAATTCTCCTTATCTCTTAGCCTTTGTCTTAGTTTCCCAGGGCTGCTATAACACATTGCCACAAACTACGTGGCTTAAAACAACAGAATTTTTTTCTCTCACAGTTCGAGAGGCCAAAAGTCCAAAATCAAGATGTTGACAGGGTTGGTTCCTTCTAGAGCCTCTGAGGGAGAATGTTCTGTGCTTCTCTCCCAGCTTCTGGTGCTGCCAGAATTCCTCAGTGTTCTTGACTTGTAGATTCATCACTCTGATCTCTGCCTCTGTCTCCACGCGGCCTTCTCCATTTTGTGTGTCTGGGTCTCCTCTTCTTATAAGGACACTTGGATAATCTAGGATGATCTCATCTCAAGATCCTTAGTTTCACTTGAAAAGAAGCTTTCCCCAAATACAGTCACATCCACAGGCTCTGAGTGGACGTATCTTTTGAGGAGCCACCATTCAGCCCACTACAGTCTTTCTTTCATATTTTATTTTATTTTATTTATTTATTTTGTGGTATGCGGGCCTCTCACTGCTGTGGCCTCTCCCGTTGTGGAGCACAGGCTCTGGATGCGCAGGCTCAGCAGCCATGGCTCACGGGCCCAGCCGCTCCGCGGCACGTGGGATCTTCCCAGACCGCAGCACGAACCTGTGTCCCCTGTATCGGCAGGCAGACTCCCAACCACTGCGCCACCAGGGAAGCCCTTTCTTTCATATTTTAATCTCTTTCTCTTTAATCTCTTTCCTCTGGGTCATTCATTTATATCTTCCATTTCACTATCTTTTCAGCTGTGTTTATTCTGCTATTTAGCTTACCACCAAATTTTAATTCAAATGATCATATTTTTAATGTCCAAAGTGCTGTTTGATTCCTTCTTAATCCTGCCTGTTTATTTTTGATAGTCTTTTGCCCTTCGATAATTTTGATTCGCTTTTGTTTCTTTAAACATGTCATAAGGCTTATTTCATATTCTAAATATGATCATTCCAAACTCTAAAGCCCTTGGTGCTAAGTTTGTGGTTTCTTGTTTCTGCTGACTCTCACAAGGATGGATTAGTTAAGGTAGATCCAACTCCTGCACACTTAAACTCCAAACTCGCAGTGCCTTAACACTCTGGGTCTTCTTTTCTTACTCCCATAACATCAAGCTGGTAGATCGAGGTGGGACTTTGCTCAGTGCTGTCATTCCTGAAAGGTCCCTGGACCCTGACTGAGGAAGCCTCTGCCATATTCAACACGTGGCCTCCAAGATCACCCTGAGCACCAACATTCTGCTCGTGGACAGGGGAGCCCGTAGAGGATCCCAGAGGTGGTCTCTGTGGGCCAGGCCTGGAAATGGAATCTGCCACTTCTGCCTTCTTTCTGTTGACCAAAGCACGGGTCATGGCTCCACCTAGACGCAAGGGTGGCTGGAAACTAGCATCGCTGGCTGGGCTGTTGTGTCCCAGCAATGATTTTTCACGATGGAAGGAAGGCAAGGGACACTGGCTGAGAACTACTTGCCTGAGCCACACAATTTATTTCTCTGTGTGTTTGGCCTTTTTTTAAAAAAAAATTCGTATTCGATTGAACTTAGTCTATGGGAAATCTGCGGGCTTAAATTGGAACTTTCCTTGAAGGAAGATATTCGTTTGCATTTCTAGGAAAGAAGGGACACTACTGACCTGGGACCAATTGTGAGCTTAGCAATATTTTAAACTCACGCACACACGTGTGTGTGTGTGTGTGTGTGTGTGTATTTTATCCAGGATCTAGTTATATTGTGTATTGTAGTTATATTGTAGAGGGAGAGTCCTCCAGAGCATTCACGTCAGTGTTGCTCACTTGCCTGTCAATGGTGGGAAGTATCTTTGCTCGTAATATTCAAGTTTAATCTATTTCATTGGCTGTGCAACAGCTGGAAATCTAAAATTAAAAGCTATTCAGTTATTTCTACATATTCAATATCTGCCTAGTAGAATCAGATATTCTTGTTATGTCCTATTAGTCTGACAATCTGGTTTAGTACTAATAGGAAGCAAAAAATCCCTTGGTGCAATAACATATACAAGCAAGGCGTGCGCATAGTACACACAAACACCACACCACGTTTATGTAGCATCTTTCTTCCAAAAAGTTCTCAAACATTTTCATATTTATTGACTCTTGTATCCTTAAGTTTAAGGATTAAAGATATTAAGTTTTTCTTAATCTTGTCCAAAGAGGTGAGATTCTTTTAGTCCCACTTTAGAAATGAGAAGAGTGAGCCTCAGAAGGTTGTAGCTGAAGACAGAGTCTCTCAAGGCCAAGGCCCAGATTCCTTCCTCTGGCCCACATGCTCCCCCCGCAGTGACAACCTTCAGGGCCTGGGCAGCAAAGGTGGTATGCAGATATCTGTTGCTCATGCTTTGATGCTTTCATAATCCTGTGCTAATTCTCATGATGAAATTTCCCACTGAGTCACTTTGAAAAAGATTCAGTCAACTCTAACAGGGTTTTCCTTAGACCCCTCACCCCCAGCCTGAGAACATTCATTACTCATAGCTCATGCCCCCACCCCGTGGTACCCAGAGCTCTGATCCTCAGCACAGTCCTTCCTTCCTGCAGTTCAGGGCAGAGGGAGGTGTGCTCCCTGTGGCCCGGTGGACAGGCAGCGTGGCACGGCACTCAAGAGCTACACCCCAGGTCAGATACCTGCACACACCTTCTCTCCCAGCCCCTCATCACCTTGAATAAGCCACTTGACTCCTCTGGGCTTCCATCTGCTCCCCTGTGTGAAAAGAGGATGATGGTAGTATCTTCTTCATAGGGTCGGTGTGAGGATTAAAAAAGAATTCTGGTGATGCCCCTAGTATCCTACTTGACGTAGACTCAGTGTTTGGTACCTGCTGGCTGTGATGGTGAAGATGATGCTTGGCGAGGCCTTGGTCTGTGGCCAAGGGCGCTGGTCCTGGAGTCGGATTCCTGCCTCTGCCCCTTACCGACTACGTGACCTCGGGATACTCAGCCTCTCCTGGTCTCTGTTCAGCGGAGGTAACAATGGTGCACGGCTCCTAAGATGGTTTTGTACTGGACGGGTACACTGTCCTCTCCTCCATCCCACCCACATACAAGCGGCCACTTTTGTGGACATGTGACCTCGTGCCCCTGGAGGGACAGTGATGCTACTGCAGCTGGTGGCTTATGGCAGGTCGGCCCGGTCTTCTAGTTCTGTTCTCACATATGCACCGCCCCACTGGGGGTGGGAATGCAGAGCAGGTTTGACGTAAGTGGACGCCTGCTGCTCAGTGCTCCAGAAGGAGAGTTCAGCTCCAGCTTTGCAGTCGGCGGAGCTTCCATTTAGAGAGAGTGCCTAATTTTTGGCCCACAAGTTGACAGCTTATAGATTCCCGTTCTAGCACCGGCTTTGCTTTCTCCCAGTGGTGTGATAAAGTGCCCTCTTCTGCAGAGGTAGCCCCAAGCCTAGGGCTTTTCTGTCACTTACCCTTGGCATCAACTCAGTAGTGGTGTAGAAGGGAGAAAACAGGGCTGCTATGAAAATCACAGCTGCCCTTAACTCAGGCGTTATTTTTTAAATTTTTATTTGATATTGGAGTAGAATTGATTAACAACGTTGGGTCAGTTTCTGGTTTACAGCAAAGTGACCCTGTTATACATATATATGTATCTATTCTTTTTCAAATTCTTTTCCTGTTTACGTTATTACAGAGTATTGAGCAGAGTGCCCTGTGCTATACAGTAGGTCCTTGTTGGTTATCTATTTTAAAAATAGCAGCGTGTACACGTCAACCCCAAACTCAACTCAGGGATTACTATGCGATTCTTTTACAGGAATTCTCTCTCTATCATCATTGTGAGAGGAAGAAAGGAACAGGTTGTTTATAGTCCTCGCTGATTGGGAAGGGGGGTGGATTTTAGTTTGCTGAAGCAGGGAGATGGGTGTGGGTCTGCAGGTTTGGAAACTGGGACTGGAATGAGCTGAGGGGTGAGAGAGAGGGGGGTCCTGGGAGCTGCGAGGCCGAAAAGAGAGACTTGGAAATCGTATCTCGCAGGGGTTTCGGAGTAAGTGCTGCGCACAGTGTATTGTTAGGAAACCCTCGGTAAAGGGTACGTTGTTCACTGATGCTTTCATGGGGGTTAAAGCTTTCACAGCTTTAATCAGTAGAGTACAACAGAAGTGATGCTATGTGACCTTTGGGTCTGGGTCATAAAAATGCCAAGTATTTTCTCCTTGCTCTCTTTGGTTGCTCACTCTTGGAAGACAGTCACCATGCTTCGAGAAAGACAAGCAGCCACACGGAGGGGTCATGTGTAGTATAGCAACTGACAGCCCTGGCTCAGGTGCCAGCCAGCAGCCAGCATCAACTGCCTTCAAATAATTCCAGCACCCAGGTGTTCATCACCCCCAGCCTTTGAGCTGCCCCTGCTGATGCCACATAGAGCAGAGAAGAGCTTTCCCTTCCAACCTCCGTTCAAACTACAGATTTGTGAGAGGGATACATGATTGTTGTTGTTTTAAGCCACTGAAGGTTTGAGGCTTGTTTGTTACACAGCAGTAGATAACTGATACACCCACCCACTTCCATGCAAGGGACATTCAGGCAAAGAGAGATTCAAAAAAGAACGTGTTTTCAGAAAATAGTTTCACTTGGGAACCCTTATAAAAGGGATGGATGTAGGTGAGGATCATCAGTGGTTGCTAAAACCATTAGGTGAAGGTTGATGGGAAACTTTATAGTAAATGGATTAGCCTGACACCATCCAAACCCACAGATCAAGCTTAACAAAAAGCGAGACAGCCAGATGTTCTGAGCACATGACGTGGTGCAGGAGCAAGTACACAGCACCATCTGTAATGGATTCTTGTGTTAAAAAATTGAACCTGAATCTAATCAGAACTCTAGATCAAACTAGTAGTTGGTAAGAAATACAAGAGCTGAAGGAACATGTCAATAACACCACGATGCTCTAATTGGCCAAATCCAGAATATGAGACGTTTTCAGGACAAAAGACTCAGTTTCATCAATAAATAAATGGTGAATAAATAATAAATAAACAAAATAGAGGTGAATCCTTACAGATACCAAATACACTATGCGTTTTGTTAGAACCCTGATTCGAAGAAACCAACTGCATGGAGGCATTTTTGAGATAATCAGGGAAAATTGACCATGGACTGGGTACTAGATGATAGCGAAGAATTATCGTTCATTTTGTTGGGTATGAAACAAAAGTGTCGTGTTTTTTTTTTTTTTTTTTTTTTTTTGGTACTCGGGCCTCTCACTGTTGTGGCCTCTCCCGTTGCAGAGCACAGGCTCCAGACGCGCAGGCTCAGCGGCCATGGCTCACGGGCCCAGCCGCTGTGCGGCATGTGGGGTCTTCCCGGACCGGGGCACAAACCCGTGTCCCCTGCATCGGCAGGCGAACTCTCAACCACTGCGCCACCAGGGAAGCCCCAAAAGTGTCATTTTTTAAAAAAAGTTCTTCAGTATGAGAGATAGGCACAGAAGTATTTAAGATTTAAGATATGATGTCTGGCATTTGCTTTAAAAATATTCCAGTAGGGGAAGGAAAACATACAAAACCAGGGCAGAATGTTCTCTGTTGTTGTTTATCATACTGTTTTTGGACGTTTGAAAATTTCCATAATAGAGAACTTTTAAATTGTATCTAAGCTCTTCAGCAGGGGTGAACCTAGACTTAGACCATGAGCACTTTTAAAGCAAACTGACGTGTGAGATTTGCCATGGGTGAGTAAGCTTTGGAGGGAGAAGCCCCGCGAGACTGCTGAGGCCCGGTGCTCAGAAACCACGCACCACGCAGGTCCAGGGCCTCCACCTAACGTGGTCCCGAGTCAGCAGCCTCCGCAGCCATGTCCGGGCAAGGCACTGTGGGTTCAGAGGGAAGAGGGCAAAGTGCCCAGAAATGCCCACAGAGCCCGTGTGCCAGCTCCAGGGAGCTGAGTCCCGGAAAAGGTGAAGGATGCATGTGGTGGAGGTCCGAGCCTGTGACTCTCGGCAGAGAGAAGGTTCTGGAGTGCCTGCACCCAGCGGCACAGGGGGAACTGGGAGCAGAGCTAAGGGCCCAACCCTGCTGGGACTGTACCGCCACCCCGGCCTCCGCTGCTCCTTTCCTACAGCCCACATGGTCCACATTCGCCCCTACTGCAGCCTGGATTTCTCCCCTCAGGGAGCGTGTATTCATGCTGGGGGCACTTCTTCCCAGCTGGGTCTCCCAGCATGAGTGTGGGGGCCACAGCTCTGACCCGCCCAGCCTGGATCCTAGAGCACCTGTCCCTGTGGCCAGGGGTGGGCACTCTAACTGGCACAGCTTGGGATGGATGCCCACTAACCCGCAGCTAGAGAGGTCAGGTCTTGTAAGCTCCTGAAAGGACCACGTGTAGGGGGTGGAGGGAAGGAGTTTCCCAAGGGGCAGTGGTAGCTGCTCCTAAAAGAACAAAGGGTGCTAGAGAAGCTAAATGTCCACTGCAGTGACCATTACAGATTGGGGTAGAAAACGATCACCGACCTTAACCGAAAGAGGAAAGAAGAGAAGCAGGGGGATAAAGGGCTGGGGTCAAGGGTAATAAAATACCAAATAGAAGCAACGATCCTAAAAAGAAAAGTGAAATGAAACGAGGATTAGGGTGGGGTGGAGTATGGGGATGAAGACGTGGAAACACAACAGAGACCTAGAAGGAATCAAGTCCAGACCAGGGGATCCCGCCTCCTTCCGCAGGGTGCACGGTTCACGTTTGCTGCGCTGACTTAAGGGGGCTGCCCTGGGGGTGTGGCCACCGGGCCTCGCTGGCCACGCGCTCTGCCCCGGTCTGAATTCTTGGCATATTTAGTATCTTCACAGGCAGCTCTAGAAATTCTGGGGTGCCTTTACATCGTGAGATGCAAGGACAAAAGGCGAGGCTCCTACAGGTGCGTGGCGCCCAGCAAGACCGTGGGTGAGGCTGCGGGTGGTGGAGATTATTGTGACGGCCAGTAGAGGGCAGTGTCGGGCCAGGCATTTCCCAGGCGCAGGGGAGGCACTTTCTCAGCCATCCAGAGCCCCGTGGTTAGTTTCTGAATTTGGGATTCACTCCTTGCAAACCTTCCTGAGCAATGGTAATGAGTGGTAGTGCTCTTTTTTTTTTTTTTTTCCTTCAAGGGGATTTGAGAGTCTGCTTCAGGAGTTGGTATGTAAATACGAGGCAGGGTTGCCCTCTAAAGGAGGATTTAGGTGGTGTGCATTTATCAAATGCCTATTACGTACCAGACACTGTGCTAAAGTTTTGCCTACCCCAAATTATTTAACTCTGGACAAAGGTATGATTATCTCCGTTTTTCAGAGGAGAAAGCTGAGGCTCACTGCAGTTCAGTGACATGTATGAGATCCCGGGCAGGGATAGACTTTGGTCTGTTGGGCCCCCAAATGCTTTCCACTAGGCCACGTGCTTCTCATAGGTTCCTGCCAGTTTTTATCCTACCTGATGCTTCTATTTTTAACTCAAAAAGCTCCTCTATTCCAAAGATGTCTACTGTTTGGACTGGGAAACTATCAATACATCAAAAAGATACTTCTTGGGCCTTCCCTGGTGGCGCAGTGGTTGAAAGTCCGCCTGCCGATGCAGGGGACACGGGTTCATGCCCCGGTCCGGGAAGATCCCACATGCCGCGGAGCGGCTGGGCCCGTGAGCCATGGCCGCTGAGCCTGAGCGTCCGGAGCCTGTGCTCCGCAACGGGAGAGGCCACAGCAGTGAGAGGCCTGCGTACCGCAAAAAAAAAAAAAAAAAAAAAAAGATACTTCTCACACCTAACCAAGTGATGAATTGCTCATTTGAGTTACTCTTTCATCCCTAAGGCAAATTATCTTTCAACACATTTTATATATGTTAAGAGCACCCAAGGAGGATTATATACACAGATCATTAGGCCAGGTGCAGTGTCAGCTCCAAACACTGTCTGTTTATATGCTGATCGCTGGTGCTCGTTGATCAGGGCAGATAAGCTGTGGCTACAACCATGACCTAAACTGTTTTTTCCTCTCGTGACTTGGGAGACTGGTCTCACTCTTCTGTGGTCACACCTGACCCAAGGCAGTGAACTTGATGGGCCAGCATCATACTTCACACATAGGTTTTTGTTTGTTTGTTTATTGTGGATTGGTTGGTTCACAATAGATTGAGCCAATAAAGTTGTTGATTACCTCACACACCTGAATAGCTGAATTTGATCATTCTTTATCAATTCTTGACATTAATGGTTGATCCAATAATGTTTTGGTACCTGTCTTTGGAGCTCACCCATCAGCCATTCCAGATTCTACACCAATTGCAAAGATGGATTGGGGAACGTGGCTTGGATCCAAGACCTAAATGTGACCCCCTTTTTTTTTTACAGCATTGAACTCTCCATCCTTATCCCACCCCTGCCCCAGTCACAGGTGGGGCAGCTGGAGAACTAAAGAACCCCCCTGCCCTGGCGCAAGGAGGACTCCTGTCCTGGGTGAATTTACGGGGAGAGAACAAAAAAGGGGCCTTCCACCACCTGAAGGCAGACAGGACGGGAGGGGGCTGGAGCCTGTTTTATGCCAAAGTAACCACTCCTAGTAGCGTGAGGAATGTGGCCGACCTGATGTCACTGGGGAAGGGGAGGGTGGCTGAATGATCGGGGAGGAGATGGATGCTTTATGACTAGGGAGAGAGTGGAGAAGCTTGTGGATGGAGATATTGGCTGGGTCTCTCTCATGTATGGAAGGATAAGGGCTAGGAATACAGACGTCCCTAGAAATACTTAGTAAAATGGAAGTGTGTTTCAAAAGGGATTCCATCTTAAATGCAATAATTAATTCAAGCTCTTTTCCAACTCTGCACAGAGGTAAGGATAGATTAAATTGTCTGGAAATTTCTTTGAACTTTGATAAAAATTAGCTTTCCCCAAATAAAGAGTGTTTAAAACAAAAAGTCCCAAACTTACATTTTTGTCCTTATTCGGGAAAATAATGTTTGTTTCTGTCCCTGTATTCTAGTTGTTAAATAATTGCACCAAGCTAGTACACTCCAGAAAAATAAAACAATACATTCTTTTGAGTCCAGTGACCTCAAAACTATGAGCATGAATATCTCTAATCAAAAATATCTCCCCTTTTAACATTTTGGGGTTATTTTTGTTGCAGTCCATATATTTCACACTATAATCAAAGCCTGTTATCTTGGTCTTGCAATATTTGTGACTCAAACTCAATCAGGACTGTGTCTGGCACATACATCAGTAGTTGCGTTTAAAAATGTGCAAATTGTGAACTTTTCTTTCAACTTGATCTTGCATATTTCATTCGAAACCACTTCTTTAACATACCAAATTCTGTCTTTGAACAAGTTAAGAAAATAAGATATATTTCCTAGCAGAGGTGATCCATAAAGCAAATTTCGATTTGTAAGTTAGGTAGTTAACTTTGAGCAATGCACTGTTAATTCAAGTCTCTTGGGTATCAAGTAGTTATTTGAAAATTCACTAGTCTAAACAGGGTCTAAACTCATCTTTAGACCCTCCAAATGCTCAAGGAAAAGCTCAGAGAGGAGTCTAGTGATGGGAAAGTCTGGCTTATATAACGTGCTCAGGCTGCCCGGCTCTGGATCTGGTGTGTAGTTACCTCTTGGCGTCATGTCAATTTGAGGTGATGTATATACATACGTTCACTCTCTAAAATGCACCCATTAGCTTGAGATCTCCAGATTTCAGACCTTTGGGAGCCTCTCGTTCCACAGCTGGACCCCTGCCAGAGGGAGAGGGAGGGTAAGATTCCCGTCCGCTTTGTTCGTATCCCTCATCTGGCAGCCTTCCCTCCTTCAGAGATATTTATGGTAAAGTCTGTGCATGATAATCCATTGCAAGAGGCAGGAGCATCTGGCTTTCTGGAGATCTGAGCACCTCATGTGCTTACCTTGGTGAGAGTCTTAGAGGCAGTCCTGGATTGTGGGACAATTTCTATTAAAATGACCAAGCCCTATGGGGCTGGTGAGCCACCCAGTGGCCAGAAGGGAGCAGCTGCTGGGAAAAGCGTGGGCACTAAGTCAGTGAGACCTGGCTTTGAACTGGTGCTCCGTTCTTTTATTAGCTGCGTGGTGCTGGCCTCGCCACACAGCCACTTTGAGCCTTAGTTCTCCCACCTGCAACATGAGGACAGTATTATCTACCTCTTAGACTTGTGTTGAAGACTAAATGAGATGGAAGCACAAAGCACCTATTTTCAGATACATGGAAGGTGGCCAAGAGCTGGTAACTAGTCCTGTTACTAAGCTGATCAGCAGACGCCCGTCAAGTTGGCTCAGGCCTTTGGCCTTCAGGTTATGACCCCTCCCGAGTCTAACCTGGCCTCTAGCCCATCCATGCGGTGCCCCAGGTAAAGTGCTTCCTGAGTGGACTGATCCCCGGAACCTGACACCTGGACTGAATGGTCCCCTGAAGTCAACCTGTCCTTGAGGGCAGAAGCTCTATAGATGGCATGAAAGCAAGCACAGAGTGGCGGCAGCTCCCTCTCCGCGGGCTTCTTAAGGCTGAGGGTTGTATCAGTTGCCGGGTCATACACTGGTGAACTAGTGTTCGTGGGTCGTAGTCCTGAAGAGCGAGGACTCCGTGTCCAGCCTCCCTCGGTTGAATCCTGGCTCCACTCTACCCACTGGTGTGAGAATTTAGGCAGGCTACCTCTCTGGGCCTCAGTTACTTTCCTGTAAAGTAGGTCCACCAATAGTACTTACCCCTTAGGGTAGTCGTGAAGATTAAATGTGTTAGTTTCCTGAGGCTGCTTTAAATTCCACAAATTGGGTGGCTTAGAACAACACAGACGTATTGTCTCACTGTTCTGGAGGCCAGAAGTCAGAAATCAAGGTGTTGGCAGGGTCGTGGTCCCTCTGAAGGCTCTAGGGGACAGTCCTTCCTTGCTTCTTGCTGCCTCTGGTGGCTCCTCCTGTTGCTTGGCTTGTAGATGGCCATCTTCTCCCTGTGGCTTCACATCATCTTCCCTCTGTGCATGTCTGTCTCTGTGTCCAAATTTCCCCTTTTATAAGGACATCAGGGTCCACCCTATCACCTCATTTTATTCAATAACTTGATTATGTCTGTAAAGAGCCAATTTCCAAATAAGGTCACATTTTGAGCTACTAGGGGTTAAGGACTCCAACGTATCTTTTCTGGGAGGGTACAGTTCATCCTGTAACAGATGAACTTAGAACAATCCTTAGAACATAGTAAGCGTTACACACGTGTTAACTATTTTTATCTTTAATACTCACCCCAATCCAGCCAGGGAAGTAATGTTATTCCCATTTTAGAGATGGAAAAATGAGGCTCTGAGAGGTTAAAGATTAGCCTCAATTCGCACAACTAGAAAGGGGGAAGACCCCTTAACCCCAACTCTGATCTGTCTGACCACATGTCCGTCCTCTCTCCATCGTACCCATCACCTCCCAGAGATGGACAGGTTGCCCACAGACTGTTCCGTGTGCCCATCACACATGGTTGTAACCCAGACTTCCAGCGGGTGGCCCCAGAGGCCTGCCTGCAGCTGTGGACTCAGAACTCACCTGAATGCTGCCTCTGGGTGAAAATGTATATGTTCTAAGGAAAGAATCATTTCCAAGGTCTGTATTAATATTTTGTAACCTGTATTTATATCTCTATGTTTTGGCTAAATTGATGTGCCTAAAATATAACTTAATTTTTCACTTTTCACCCGGCTGTTTTGGTATCTAGTAGACACAGCCATATTCATCTAATGGAAACACATGGATGTCAGAAGAACACAACGCATGGCTTTAATATTACTTTGTAAAGGTGATTATACACCAAGAATTAAGAAAGCCTCTTGTATAATAGAGAAATTCCTCACTGGCTGTGGAACTTGAGTGTTTAGCGATACCATTCGCTATGTAGTTGTTTTTCTGCGTGTGTGTTTAGAGACATAAGTAAATGGTTTTAAAAAAGAGCCAAGAGGTCTCATCTTGAAACCAGCATAGTTTTATGTTCCAGAATACAAATGTAACCACTAAATCTATTGCAGCCGTGAAAGGTGAAAGAGTGGTGATTCAAGTTCAAGTTGTTTGTGTTCTCTTTGCCCCTGCACCGCACACACCATTTATTAGCGCTGGGACAGTGAGCAAAATATTCAACCCTTTTGCAGCTAATATATATATAAAATGCAGAGAGTCATTCCTCACTTCTGAATTTACAGGTGGAGGGTTAGACCAGGAGGCCAGCTGAGGTCCCTTCCATTTCTGAGATGTGTGTGGCATCGTACACACTCATAAGACCCTCTGCCGGGGACCTCAGGCTCAGGTCGTGTCCCATGTTTAATTAAGGACTCCTGCCCAAGAGGTCAACATGATTTTCTTGAGAAATCCACGTCTTACAATTTTCTTTGGTGGTTGTGCTGGATATTGTCTGTTTGCCTCTTTGCCCTGCTCCCTCTTCCCTGGCCTGCCTGGAGCCCCAGGAGGTGCAGCGCCTCAGCTGGACAGTGGGAGGGACAGCAGAGTCGGGGTATTGATCTCCACCAGGCTCCCTGCTGGCCACACCCGCTGCACTTGCTCTTCAAGCCTGGGGGGCAGGTGCAGGGTGCGTGGAAGTGGCTCCCTGCGACGACTAAGCCTGGGTTGCTTCACCATGTCTCTTTGGCTCCCCAGGACCCTGGCCACCCCTTTGCAAATCACCCCTTTAATGACCAGCGACGTATTGTGCCAGGACCTTGGCTGAGTGAAGCTCTGACTGTCTTGAATGGTATTAGCTCAGCATATCATTAAGAGCATCTCGCCTTTCAAGGAAAGGGAACCCTGAGTGATGGAGAGCAAGATTCTACATTTTACTTGAATAAGAAATATCCACACCCCCCAATCCCGTCATAGTTTTGCACATGCCATCATCTCTGTCTGCAGTGCTCTTTGTGCCCGGAAACGTCCTACTTAGCTCTCAACTCCCAGCTCTCTAGAAGCTTCCTCTGATTCTTGCAGGCAGTCTCCGCCACTCCTCGTTCTACATTCCTTTTGGGCTCCGCCCACACCTCCTGATTCCACTTCTTAGGCTTTACTGTTACTGTGAAATAGGGACAAATAAAGGATGCTTTCTCTAGAGTGGCCAGATAAAGTACAGGATATTCAGTTAGAATTTTAGATAAACAACAAATAATTGTTTCGCAGAGGTACATTCCATGGAGTATTTGGGACATACTTACAGTAAAAAATTGTTTATCTGAAACTCAAATTTAACTGGGAAGCTTCCAGCATTTTGTTGTTGTTTTGTTTTTTTTGCTAAAATAAACCTGGCAACTCTGACTAGAATGGCCTTCTAAAGTCGGCGATTCCTTTTCAAAGAAACACTTTCTTTTGGTTTCTTCCTTCCTTATTTTCTTCCTGCCCGCCCCCCCCGCCGCCCCCACATTTTTCAGCATTCTATCAGCTAATGAGCTATGCAAATTTAGGAGCTCAGCAGGAGCTCTGGAGGGCTGAACTGCTTCTGAGAAAACTTTGAGGTCCCGAGAGAAGTTTCGGAGGTGGGTGCTGTGGAGCAGAGAATGGAGCAGACATGAGTCAGTAAGATGCGCAAGGCTACGATCTTTCCAACGACAGGCCGAGGAGGAGGCCCTGGAGGGGGAGGCTGGAATGACTTTGAAGAACGTGGATGTCTAGCGCTCAATGTGAAGTTCTTTGCACTGTGTTCAGTCTTCCCCTCTGCACCCCACTGGATCCCCAGTAAAGTTCACCCTCCTCATGACTGTGTCATGTGAGTGGGTTTCTTTGTGTGATGCCGTAAAGCACTGAGCCTCACTTCTGGGGAGCCATATGTTATGGGAGCAGGAGGCTAGAAGTAGAGATGCCTGCAAGTCAGTGAGTGTCACAGGGAAGTGCAAGAGTCTGGTGGAAACAGGGTTGGGACATATCATGTGGAGACCTCGAAAGAAAGGAGGCTCCAGCTGATCTCTAGATTACATTTGTTTGTGTGACTCTCTACCCTAATAATAATAATATAAGTTAATCAGAACAGTTTTTACTGTGTGCTGTGTATTCATATATGTATTTACATGTGTCTGTGTACACAGACACGTTCCTCCCTTTGCACTGTTTGGATAAGCACAAAATCCAATTATTGCAGTTTAGCTAAATAATACCAGTTCTGCAACAACATGATTCAAATTTCAGTTAACATGGTATATTAACTAAAATAAATCTGGCAACCTTAATTGTAACTATTGCAGCATAAAATATAAACTTAATTCCTAGCTCATCAGTCCACAAATCATGTGTAAATAACAAATGTGCATCATAATCAGTGACCAATCACATCACTTCTTTCAAGGTCTCTTGCTGATTGGTTGCTGCCCATCTGTTATTTAGTTCATACACAGACAGCAAAGCATATAATTGTGTTCCCTCTTTGTCTTCCAGTGAAGACAGGTAATTTAATTTTTAATGAACTACTACTGTTGGATAATGCTCCAGGTCACCCTGATTCTCTTGGACACCTGATGATTTGAACATTTTCTTTTTCTGACAAAAGCAATTTCAATAATCCAGCAAATAGACCATAGAGTTATTTCACTTTTTAAAGCCTATTATCTTAGATGGACTTTTGGACAGGCTATTGAGGCTACAGTGGGAGATCATGCAATTTCTTTAGCTGAATTTTGGAGGAAATATGACATAGAACATGCAACTGAAAACATTCAAGCATCATGGCAGAAAGTGACAGCAAGTAATATGTGTGTGGTGTGGCAGAAATTTTTGCATTTACTGTGCAAATAACGTTGCAGGATTTGAATCAAAAGGAATGGGAATCATAGAGGAAATAGTTGACCATGGGAATGTTGACACTGGCACTATTGGAGACTCACTATGCAGCCGGAGGAGGTTAGTGAAGGCGAACTTATCGACGAAGAAAGGGGTTGTGATGAAAAGGAGGAAGATGTCCTAGAGGAAGTGACACCAGCAAAACTACTTCACGTTAAAACAAGTCTCAGACATATTTCATGACACTGAAAACACAAAGGATAAAATGTTTGAAGATGATCCACACTTAGAAAGGGTCTGAAAATTTGCCTCAGTATAGAAAAGATGCTCCCTTGTATTGTTTTATATCTTAGGAGGAAGTCAAGCACTGTTCACACCATTCTTGATAAGATTTTTTTTTAAATAAGTAAAACTCTTTAACTCTCAATATTCCTAATATTTTAAATTACAGTGTACTAATAAATATTAATTTCACTATTTTCTTTATAACTTACAGTAAGAGAGTTTTAAAATATTTTGACAAATAATTTTAAAGGTCATGGAACAGTTGTAATTTCCCCATTGATTATTAAGATAGCTTTGCATGGTTTCAGCTAGCATGGTCATTTCTATGGCCCCACACTGCCAGGCAGAGAGAGGACTGCTTATGTATATATCTCATGGTAACTGTTATTAAGCCCGTTACTCAGATGAGGAAATTGAGGCTTCAGGGGGGTCTAAGCTACCTGTCCAAGGTCATGCAGATAGTGAATAGTAGAGCTTGGATTTGAACCTATGCACTCTGACACCAAGACCTGTCCCCTTAACCACTATTGTTGCCCCTACTGGGCTCTGAGCACTTTTGATCTTTGTATACCTGGCATGTAAACATTATTTGATAAATACATGTTGAGTGAATGAAAAAGAAAAGAATAAATGAAGTAAGAAACCATAAAAGGAATTAACGTTCAGTGTTTGAAAATAATGAGAAAAGATTAAGACTGATTGAAGACTAAGGAGCAGCAACCTTACTGATTCCCAGTTCCAGGTAAAATGGGCAGATCCTCAAGCATCTCATTTGATGTGAATGCCAGCCATTTCTGAGATGTTTGGAAATATTTAATATGGTGCAGAGGATTATGGGTACTTGCTAAGAAACTTCTGGTGATGGTCATTACATCAGAACACACCTGTCTAAGGCTTTGAGGAATAGAAAATGAAGGTGTCCTATCCTGCTGCTTTCTTACGGCAGTTCTAGGTATGGACGCTGTTGCATCAGCTCCCACTGAGAGAGACAAACCGTGGCCCCACCCTGGCCCCCGGCGCGCGCGAGTCACTGGCAGCTCCCAGTCAAATGCAGGAGCTCTTGAGCTGAGGTGGGTCTACAGATGGGTTACGAGTCCACAGCTCCGTCAAGTGTCGGGCTGACTGCCACTTTTTATATTAATAAGTCTATAAACTCTTAGGTCTTAGGGATAAGGGGGGAAAAGGGAGAAAAATGTTCATCTGTGTTGGGAAATGTTTGTACTAGGAGCTGCCTGCGTTTTCACAGTGAGTGCTGAGCCTCTGGCACAAATTTTAAAGACCCACAGAGCTGCATTTGGAGGAGGAAGAGGCGGGCAGGAGCAGTAGACCTTCCTTACACCATACCCGAAAGCCACCTGAGATCTGTGGTTTGTGACCGTGTCAGGAAGGGTTCTACTGACGCCTTGAGCAAAGGGTCCAAATAATCAAACTACAGCAAGGTCTGCTTAGAAAGCCCAAAGCACAGAAAAATCAAGCAACGTTGCAGATGCATAAAAATAGATACAGGTCAGGCAGAAATACGGAGACCAGAGCTTGTAGGCTGCAGAAGCCAGTACCTCATGTTGTGTCGTGTTGTGTTCTTTCAGCCAAGCAATAAAAACCAAAGAGCAAGAGAGGGCCTGGGTAGGTAAGGAAACCAGCTTGAGGAAGAGCAGACTCATACTGTTACAAACACAGACTACCAGCCTTAATATATTCACGGGAAGGAAAATCAGCTCATCTGGGAGAGAAGATTCGAGCAGATGATGAGATGGAGATGGAGAGCGTACGTCTCCTGCTGGCTTCCATGAAAGGCAGTGCTTCCCAGAACAAAGGGATGCCTCTGGGGACTGGCACTGCATCTGTGATTAAGCCTTTGAAGAATACACCCTCTCACTTCAACTCAAGGCCCAATCCACTAAAAGAATAAAACCCGCTTTCTAAACAGGGGTCTGAGATGACCTTGTTGAAACAGCTCCCTCGACACTTGGAAACCCTTTAATCATATAAGGAAAGCCACTGCTCCCAGGGTCTTCTTCGGCACCATTCACTCACAGGAAGTGGACAGGACCCTCCACACTGGTGCCTCAGTCCAGCCTTTGGAGAGGGGTTGCGTCTCGGGGGAGTGGGAATGGATCACTTACCTCCATGGGTCTGAGTTCCCCATAGAATGGATGTGCCTCTCTGGGCCAGCCTAGACCAGCCAGGACGCTAGGTGGGAACAGGAACCAAAGCCGTCTCTGGAGGCCTCGTCTCAAAGACGCTTCCCTGAAAATGCCATAATTAAAGGCTTTGAAGCTCACCTGAGTCTACGGGCACTACAACCAATTGGTATGAAAAGAAACTGTGAAAGCTAATGCTACCTCCTACCTAATGGTGAGGAGAGAAGACCCATTATGAAAAAAGCTAAGGGACCCAGAGAACCGCAGGAAACAGGACTTCATCATCTGAAATGTAAAAATGTGGTAGAACTGTGTGTTAACTGCACACATAGATCCTACCTCTCCTCAATGAGGCCTTACGGGTGTTTTAAAAAAATAAGTGTGAGAGGTAGAGAATTTAGCAGAAATTCTCTGGGAGAATATTCTTTCTGTCTCTGTCTCTCTGACAGACACACACCCACACACACACACACCACAGTCCAGTCACACTACGGCTCTACAATCTAAAGGAGGCCATAATATTTTACCCATGAGGAAAAGAGCGAAGGAGGTGAGAGAGCCTGCACCACCCTTTGGGTCTAGAGTGTTGAACGTGAGTGTTGAAAAGAAGAGGGAAATTTTATCACATGATATTGTGGGGTTCTGAGATCTACAAGTAAAGGTTATAAGTACTTAAAAAAATATCTTCAGTTGCTTCAGGCTTCTCTGAATGTAGCACGTTTTGAAAACTGAATCACGTGAGGCCCCTGCTTAGATTTGGGTTTCACGCATTCCTTCTAGAATAGTTGAAACAGTTCCAGTTAAAAGTAGAGACTCCTGCACACACACAACCCCGCTTGGTACCTTCCCTTACTATTCCCATATCCGATATCTGTAGCCCTTCCGACGCTCTCCTGGCGATTTCACTCAGAGGCTCCTTTTGGTCTACTGACTTCAGTAACGCTTTTCATACCCCCTTCTAATTTTCACCCTTCCTGTGAGTTTGTACACACCAGCACCAGGTGAGATGCCCTCCCTGCCCTTGGGAGAGCGCTAGAGAGCATCTACAGAGAAAGACCCTAAAGGACACATTTCCCACGACTATTATCATGATTATCTTGCCTCGTGAAAAGGGTGAGTGAGCATCATTAGGATGATAGAAATTTTTAGATAGGGGGTGCAGTATTTTGGGTTAAGGAAATAGATAAGAACTTTTACTCATGAGGCAGGTTCCCTTAATATTGTTAAACTCTGATACACCAAAAGGATAACATATATCCTGAACAAGAACCAATAAGAAGGATGCCTCTACTTTTAATAGTAGGAATTATCCTGAGCACCCGAGATGGTGACAATCCTCATAATTCTCCAAGTAAGACAACAACCTGGGCTTCCCTGGTGGTGCAGAGGTTAAGAATCTGCCTGCCAATGCAGGGGACACAGGTTCGAGCCCTGGTCCAGGAAGATCCCACATGCCTCGGAGCAACTAAATCCGTGTGCGATAACTACTGAGCCTGCGCTCTAGAGCCTGCGAGCCATAACTACTGAAGCTCACACGCCACAAGTACTGAAGCTCGCCTGCCACCACTACTGAAGCCCGCGCGCCTAGAGCCCGTGCTCCGCAACAAGAGAAGCCACCACAATGAGAAGCCCGCGCACCACAAAGAAGAATAGCTCCCACTCGCCTCAACTAGGGAAAGCCTGTGTGCAGCAACGAAGACCCAACGCAGCCAAAAATAATTAAATAAAATAAATAAATTTATTTAAAAAAAAGACTACAACATGGTCCCCTTCTTAGCGCCTCCCAGGAGGCCTGTCTCTTTTATGCAGAGGACCCTTTGTTGATTATTACATAACAATGCACTTGAGGATGGGGACTACATTTATTCAGATTTGAGTCTCTACACCTATCACAATGTATAATTCATAGGAGCATTTAATAAATGTTAGTTGAAGGAATAAATAAAACTAAGAAGTTCCTTAATCACTGGATCATTTTCTCAAAGTTTTTATTTTTTAATTTTATCAGTTTACATGTGAAAGCTTCAGCCAGGGTCAAAAAACTAACTCTACAGCTTTGTGTAAAAATCATTTTGTTTGGCTCTCAGGGCTTTAAGTTGCAAGCATCATTTGTGGAATCCGTGGGTTTCTGTGGTGAAACAAAAGGTTTTTCCTTTAAGATATTTTGGGTCTACAAATTTTCAAAATTTTATTTTACGGTTTCTCCTTTTTTTTGATTAAAAATAAAGTGTGGGTGTTGGGGGGCTTGCTGGCAAGAAGACAGAGCAACAGCAAACAAACAAGCAAACAAAAAAAGCCACTTTGATTAAGCACAGTCAGTGAGCTCCGTGAAGCGTGTTTCAGCCCGATGCCAAATGACGCTCACTAAAATTGCAGCAATTTTTGATGCACATGCCAATGTTTGTGTTATTTTTACTTTAAAGATGTAACAGATTGCTCCAAAATAAATAATTTAAGCCTAATGTTTCAAAAGATTCCAAGCGCTGTGTCTTTCACTTCTGTAACCAACAGAAGCAACCCTCCTCTCTATGTAACACTCCTTTGGGAGGGTTGTTTTCTTGCTTTGTTTTTCAAAGTAGAATATTATTAAGTCACGAAAAACAATGACATACTGATAGATATTACGACATGGATGAACCTTAAAAACATTATGCTAAATGCAAGAAGCCAGACATAAAAGGCCATGTATTGTATGATTCCATTTATACAAAATATCCAGAATAGGCAAATTCATGGAGACAGAAAGTAGATGAATGGTTACCTGGGATTGGGAGTAGGAGGGAATGGAGAGTGGCTGCTAATTTGCATGAGGTTTCTTTTGGGGGTGATGAAAATGTTCTAGAATTAGACAGTAGTGATGGTTGCACAACTTTGTGAATACAGTAAAAGCACTGGATGTATACTTTTAAAGGATGAATTTTATGGCAAGTGAATTATATCTCAATACAGCTGTTATAAAATAAAATTTAGTATCCCTCCAAAAAAAAAAAAGAATCTATTTTTCACCATCCTGTTCCAAATGTCATAGGTTCTACTGTTGTTCAGCGCTGAAGTGATAACTCCTCTTATCCAGGAAAAAAGGGAACAAACTCCATAACATCTAGATTTGTGATCTGGTGGGAGGAGGGTGTGGAAAGGGTGCAGAGAGAGGTCTGGGTTGAGAATATAACCCACGTGCCACGGAAATCTACAATGTCCACACTGATGCTTCTTCAGACGTCAGGCCACGAACAGTGGGTCAGATTTTACACCTGATGCCCTCAGTTTAACTTAAAATAGCTTCAGACATGGCAAATTAACTTCACTCAAAATGTCCCCATCCTCAATCAATATTGGACTTCTTACTGGATTGTTTGCCTTTATGGTACAATCTAAGAGAAAAGAAACATCTATGATTTAAAAAAAAAATCAAAAGCAAATATTTATGCTCTTCTGTCCTCCCTAAATGAGCCTGAATGGCTTTTAAATTCAGAAAATAAAGATGAAATGTAAGAATACCAGAGCAATAAACTGACAGCCTTGTGTTTTCATTAACATAGGTCGCCACTGTGAGGTGCATCAGATGATCGGGAACTACATGTGGGACCCGGCCACCAACAAGTCATTTGACATAGGGGTCAACAGAGACAGCCTGATGCCTCTCTGGTGGAACGGATCAGAACCTCTGTGGATCACTCTGACCAAGGCCAAAAGGAAGGTCTACATGTACTACTGGCCAGGTGAGTGTGTTGACATCCATGCCTGTCCAACCTTCCAAATCTCAAAGCACCATTGTAGTCTCTGAGAACAAAGCATGTAGACGTGTTTGAAGACCAAGGCAGGATTTAGAAAATGGGGTCTTTGTTCAAGAAATGTCTTATGGACATGTTTCTTTAAATTTTGGACATGTTTCTTATGGACATGTTTCTTATGGACATGTTTCTTTAAATTTTGGTTCAAACTCTCTAACATCAGACCAGACATAATGCCATTTCCTAATTCCCTTGGTTCAGCAGTGTTTCTGCAGTATATCATGCGTTTTCGTGGGTAAAATTTTGGATACACTGGAGAGATAAATTATAGGGTGCTTATTTGCTTTACAAAAGAACTTGGAGTACCATTTCTACAGATTTTGAGCTCCCCTACAATACTGAAAAGAGGATTCAAAGTTCTTACAACTTTCTGGTTGGGCATTAAATGAAGTCCCTTTATATTAATATTCCTCCTGTACACCCTAAATCAATGAGAAACTAAAGTACTTAACTTACTTCAGTGAGGGAGGTAAGCACTCATGCAGACTGCCCTGGCTGCTGTGAGGGGGCTTCAGGAGACTCTCATCTTGTCAACCAAACTGTTTCATTAAGGATGACAGGATTCAGTGACAACAGAATACTCAAACTCACCACTGACTTCGCATTGGTAGGGTGTGTTCCTGGTGAGTGGACAGTATAACTTTTCCATGCATGTGGCTGTCGACACGTTTTTCCTAGCTCTTCATGGTGCAATACTGATGATTGTCATTGTGGGAGAAGAGATCAGGGAGGCCTAGAAGAAATGAAGGGATAAGTGGGGAGAAGCATGTGGATGGATCTTGCTGGCCTGGGCTGGAGACGGCAGCCGCCTGATGGAACTGTGCGAGCCTGGCGGGTTCTGGGGGGCGGGGGAGCGGGGGGAGGGGGGAGGGAGCCTGGGCTGAGTCACAGGGGGCCACACCGAGGACGTGGGCCTGGAGCGAGAGTTTGGAGGATGCTGGCTGCAGGTGGTCACATGGAGAGCTGCTCTGGGGGCTCAAGGCTGTGCCAGCTCTCGGAGGAGGAGTGTCAAGCAAGGATGGATGGAGAGCAGGGAAAGCAGACCCACGGCTGCGCTGTGCTGAGGGCCCTGAAAGCTGCCGCAGGGCAGAGACTAGAATCCAGCGGTGAGCCCAGGACAGCCAGGGCAGCTGCGTTACTTCAAAACCCGGCAGGAGAACAAACAGACAGGCTGGTTCTGCGGGCAGATGCAGTGTCAGGGGAGCGCTGGAGTTGCTTCAGAAGACGCCTGGGGTTCGGTCCATAGCGGCCACCTGGGCTGACATAAGAAGAAGCTTTCAAGCACGGGAAGGTTGAAGAGAACTCTACCTTAAATGGAGGCTCAACTTTTCACAGAGTTGGACGTAAGGTTAAGAAAACAAGTGGGTGCATCAGCCAAGCTAATCAGACTTGATAGAGGAGCCCAGCTCAGGTTCAGCCCAACGTGACGAGATCCAGAGCCGAAAGACGTTGCTGCGCTTTGAGGTCTTTCTCAGCAATCATCATCAACAAACACAAGAGCCCACAGGCACAGGCCTGGGAGGGGGCAGGGAGCAAACACGTGCTCTCAGGGACCACCTCCAAACGAACCTGAGGACCATCAAGATGAATACTGTCCCGATTCCATAAGGGCCATCTTCCACGGTATCCAGTTAATGTAACTTTCTGTGTCTTGGAACTTGATCTCTTCTTGCTCTGAAGAGCACCTCCCCTGGCATCTCCTCCCAGATCCCCACATGCCTCCTGCACATACACTCTCCTCCGATGGCCTTCTGGGTAGCCATGGATGCCAGTGCTCATGGAAAGAGGGGGAAGATCTTAAAGGAGACGGTTGCCATGTCTCAGACTTCTCTCAGCTGTATTACAGAGCATCACTCTTTATCTCATCCCGGAGAGTCTGGCTCCTTAATCATAATCAGCAATTTGAATTCATGTACCACTGAGTAGCTACAAAGTCTCAATGCTAACGTGAATGTAAAATATCTTGTCGCTCCTCCAAAATAGCTCCTGAAGGGCAAGAAATGGCCAGTCGCTTTCTTTGATTCACAGTTCAGCAGCTAATGTGATGTGACAAATACACCTTGAGATCAGTTTATGGTGTTTCCTACCAGGAGGGCAGAAGCTAAAACAGATAACCTCCTAGAATTTCCTCAGTGATCTAAATGGAGATTAGCTAACCATCTGGCCGTGTTGAAGTCTTGATAGAAATGGGATGAAAAGTCTGCTGTTTCTTAGACACTGTCCAGTCCTTCTAAACTGGATCCACAAATAAAGGCTCCCTGAGAACCAGCTGTCTCTGAAGGCCCTGCCCCCCAGCCCAAGCCAGACGTGCTCTGGCCCCTGCATTCTTACTGGTTGACAGCTGAGGGATTAACGATCACTGCTGTCCTTTCTCCCTCCACCTTGGTCCCCTCCGGCCACAGCTCATAGCCCAGTGAGTGTTCATTTGTCTCCGCAAGATTTAGTGAAGTGCAGTGGCATTTCTTCTAAACATGACTTGGTTTTATTTTTCTTCTCAAACCCTCCTCTTCCTTCTCCAGTCGCCACCAGACATTGTACAGACCTCTTGATGAGGCCTGGAAAATCTTTATTGCTCCAGTGAGCTGTGTTATGACACTTTGAGCCTTGCCATTAAGTCAATATTTAGAAGTGCAATTTAGAAATAGCAGTAGTTCAAGTCCTCCTGTCAGGTAGATAAAGCAGCAGACTGAAAAATTGATCCCTGGTAAAGAGTCCAAAAGACCCCACCTCAAGCCTTGAGAAATTTAATATCGTAAACAGACCCTTTATTACCCCACCCAGTGGTGCCATGGAGCTGTGCAGAGGAAAATGTGCCTCAGGGAATGATCCCAGGCCCTAACTCAAATATCTGGGGGGGAAGGCTCCCCCGGATCAGCCAGGACCAGCGTCACCAGGACCTAGGAGTGCTCTGGAAAGGATGAGAGCTGAGTGTGTGTCATTCACTAATTTTATTCCCCTATTCCATCCCTCTGGTTTGAGGTCAAAGGAGTTTCATTGAAGTGGGGGGAAAGAAGAGGCTCCAATATTCACCTCATATCAAGAGCAACCCAAAGAGAAGGATGCCTTGGGGGAGGAGGTGAAGTGGGAGAATATAGGAGGATAAGTATTGATAAGATATTGCATGGAAGTAGAGTTTGAACTCCTTGGACAGTCGATGCTCCCTTACATAATGGTAGCAGTTTTTAAGTTTATTCTTATGGCTATCGTGAAATACAAAAAAAGGAACAAAAAACAGCAGCCTTTTAGGAGTCTGTGGTTTAAAAACTCTTTGGAGCAAGGATCTGAAGACTCTCAGTTCTACATCTTCAGTCATGATTTTGCAGTATTAACTCCTTATGGCCAAGCAGTCAGGAGGAGTTGGGGGCAACCATTCATATGGCTCCGGGAGGGTGTTGGGTGTGGGTCTGGGGTCTTCTGCTGGCCTCTTCCCGTCCTGTGCAGGTGTTGAGGCAAATAAGACACCTTTTATGTGGGGAAAGACACATTTCCAGCTGGCTTCTCCTCCCCTACTTCCCAGAGGTGGGCTGGCTGGGGAGTTAACAGATGGGTATCTGACTCAGCTCCAGTCAAGTTTTGGTTGTTAAAAAACAAGAGGATTGGGCTTCCCTGGTGGCGCAGTGGTTGAGAGTCCGCCTGCCGATGCAGGGGACACGGGTTTGTGCCCCGGTCCGGGAAGATCCCACATGCCGCGGAGAGGCTGGGCCCGTGAGCCATGGCCGCTGAGCCTGAGCGTCCGGAGCCTGTGCTCCGCAACGGGAGGGGCTCCAACAGTGAGAGGCCCGTGTACCGAAAAAAACAAAAAACAAACAAAAAAAACTCAAGAGGATTTCCTCTGGATGCGTGAGGAGGCACGTACTGACTACGGATCAGGAATTGTGGTTGTTCACAGAATCTTCCCCTTCCCTGCTGTGCTGGGTCCCTGACAACCTTCCATTGGGCTGAACTTAGATGAATGCGCTTAGCCTCAGGGGAGGTCCGGAGCCCAGCATCAATCATGCAAATGTGTGGGTTAACGTTACAGCCAAGGTCTTGGACTCTACCTACATGACTCCAAATATCTGCATAAAAGCTGAATTTTTTTTTCAGGCAAATATTTAACAATCAAATACAGGGGGTCCAGATTTTCACTAAATTTTCCAACACTGCCACCAATTTGGCATTAAGCTTTAAGATGTATGTAATTTTAGGACCAGAAGAGGCTTTATTCTGTATGTAGTTTGCTGGTTCCTACACTTGTAAATCAAGACCTCCTTAGGATACTGATAAAAACTATGGAATTTTTTTTATTAGAAAAACAAACGCATACATACTATACACACAATTTTGTGCTCATGTAATACAAGGGACTACAATGATGAGGACTGCCAGATGGTCTTTAACGTGGCAATACATACATATGTATAATATCTAGTTGATTTGATTTTTTTCAATGTGAGGGAAACATCTTAGAAACTCAGTAAAGTATCAATGAAGCCCAGACTCCTCTAGTTAATGTTGTCTGCCAAGAGTAGGCTTGGGTTAAAATTCTCTAAGGCTCTCTGGGTCAGATTCACCTTGAGTCCTTTCCTTTGTTTGTTGGTAACTTGGGTAAGGTCTGCCTCATTGCTCTTGTCTGTCTGCGTCAGCAACAAGGAGATTACAAATTCACATCGCAAGTTAGAGGTTGTCTCAGAGAAGTGATCTATCTTCAAAAGCATCCTGCAGGATTTCTAGGGGTCAACCATTTCTGCTGCAGAGAAATTGAGGAGGTGGTGCCTTTCTGGACTGCTGCCTGCAGGGGTGACTCCCCCAGCACTCGGAAGTCTTCCGAGCTGTCCAGCCACATCCAGTCTCCTTTTGCAGGATGGTGTCTTGGCCAAAAGAGCCCATAGTTTCTCAGCAGCATCTGTTACGGTAAGTAGGAAGCCTTAAAGAGAAATCCAGGGACAAACTTCCACTCTTCACAAATCATGGCAAATCTGTTTCTTCATAAAACATCTTAAAAGGGTGTGACTCAAGGCCCTGTGATAAGCTCTCAGGAGACGACTGTGAGCAACACCAGATACAGGCTCTCCCCACCCTACCCCCAGCCCCCCGGAGAACCTACCATCCATTCAGTCAAGGAGACATGTGATAATCTAATACTCGCCCAGAGAAATGAAAAGGCCACTTGTTTAAAGTATAACAGTGAAAAGTATATTGCATTATGACCTCATCTAATAGGGGATCTGGTTTCACCCAGAGGGTGAGGTGAGTTAACACCTGAGGGGATGGACAGGGTAGCGGGGTGGGAGCGCAGGAGCTGGCGGGAGGGAGCATCCAGACCCAGCGAACGGCGTATGTTAAGGGATGGATGTGGCATGTGGATGGGCTGGAGAGAAGCTGAGGCCAGGCCAGGCTCCATGGGCCAACTGAAGAATTTGGTCTTATCCTGAGAGGAGTAAGAAGTCACTGGAAGGTTTTAAGGAAGAAGATGACAGTACCATATTTGAATTTGGCAAGATTACTCTGGCAGCACCGTGGAGAAAGGAACGCAGGCGTCAGAGGGCCTGGAGGAGGGGCGACCAACCCGTCAGGAAGGTACTGCACAGACCTAGGAAAGAGGTGAGAATAGTGTGGATGAGGGTAAAGGAAGTGGGGAGAAATGGGTGGGTTGGGGACATATTTAGGAATCGAAATTGCCAGGGCCTGGTGATGCACCGGATTTGGGATTAAGGGACCGAGCAGTGACGGGCATGACACTTGGTTTCTGGCTTACAGGACTAAGGAGGGAAGGTGTGTCTTTGCCCATTCCGGGAAATTGAAAGAGGAGTGGTTTGGAGGCAGAGGAACATCTGCATTGACTCTGAGACATGTCGCGTTGTGTGCCTGGAGCTCGACGAGTGAACTGGAGATACACAGATGTGTGGTTCTCGGGAGGGCCCGGGGCCGGTGAAGCTGTGGGCAGGAAGGTCAGCCGGGGGAGAGCCCACGTGAAGAGAGACGATGGCCCCAGACACAGCCTGGAGTGGAGGAAGTTCATGCTTAACAATCAGATGGGGCGAGTGAGTCTGCGGAGGAAACAAAGATGGACTTCCTCGGGAAGCAGGAGAGAAGCCAGAAGAGCTGGGAAAAGTATAAGGAGAGTGATGCCATCTTTTGAAGGCATCTGATGGGGGGCTTGATGTCACCCGAGAGGCAGGGGAGGCGCCACTGGAGAGCGACACCAGCTGAAATCTGTTGGCCCCTCTTGTGACAGAGACCAGAGGAACCAAATGGTTTCAAGAGGGGAGTGGCCATCCCTGGGCTCACTGTCGAGCGACACTGCGGGGCGGCAGAGACAGCGTGTGGATTTATTATCTGGGGCATCGCTGGCAAGCTCTGAACTTTGTAGCTGTTAATTTCTTTAACATTTTTCAACTCAGTCTCAAGAAAGGTCCATTATAATAACCCCAGGGTAGCCTTTAATTTCCCTCTATTGCCCGAGAGTCTGCTTGAATAGCGGCAATGATCATTGTACCTCATCTAATACTGGTTTTGAAGAAAACAAAGTGTACAAAGAATAAAATTCCTCATGATTTTTTCCGCAAAGACGATTTTCAATTAAACAGGAAAAGTAACATTAAAAAAGCAAAAAAACAAAACACCTTTTATTGTTCTGGTTAGTGAACCCTCTGACTCCTGCTGGGAGTTCGTATATTCTAATGATGAACAAGCACATCTCCTCAGGTCGGGCGGCCAGGTAAGGAGTCAGCAGTCACCATCCACCGTGGATGATGCTGGGACTATAATAGACACGGTAATGCATGCGCAGGTGTGACAGATTCCTAGGAGCATCTGAGGCAGAGGGAAGGAACATGTACTAAGGTTCAAAGATGAGCAGGCAAGCGCATGTCGTGTGCCTGAAACTACAAAGAATACGACAAGGTTGCAGCTGAGTGACTAAGGCAGGAGTGAAGAGATCGGAAACTGGAAATGGCCAGATCTTAAGAATCAGGGACTTGGGCCCTGGTATGTAAAGGGACTTGCATTTAAGGAACAAAGGTGTTTTAGGTCATATCAGTTGCAGAAACAGATAAGCCCCAAAGTCTCAGTGGCTTAACCCAATGGAAGTTTATTTTTTGCTACAGAAAGTCTGAAAAGGGTAATTGTGATCAACAGTTGACTCTCTGAACAAGGATGCAGACACTGGTGGGGACTGAAACGTGTCCCCCAAATCCGTACCTTGGAGCCCTAGTCCCCCATGTGGTGATGTCTGGAGGTGAGGCCTTTGGGAAGTAATCGTTTGGACGAGGTCATTATCCTCTTTACTCCCGCTGGGTCTTCCTTTCTTGCTGTTTAAGGGACATCTCTGTTCTTGTTTCTCCCTCCTTAGGAGTGATTCTCCACCCTGGGTATGTTAAGAATCCCCTGAGGCCTTTATGAAGTATCAGAGCCCAGGCTGCATCCTCAGAGGTTCCGACGTCACTGGTGTGGGGCGGGGGGCTGAGGACTACAGTGAGAGACCCTCTGCAGTGGGCCTGGTGCACAGACCTAGTGTGCCTGCCCTGGGTGCCCACAGCCACGGCATGGCTTCCAGCCCCGCACTCCCATCTCTGCCGGTCACACTGTCCCAAGCAGCCTCTTCCTGTCCTTCTCTCCCCCCTGCCCCAGTCCCCAGGGTCACTCTGTGTCGTTGGCGCTGGCCTGTCTGAAACCTGACATCAACAGGGAAAGGAGAAGAGATGAGTAGTTTGAGCACCTGAAGTGAACTGAGCACTTCGCAGACATAATTCCACTCAATCCTCACAACAGTCCTAAGACAGGACTGCTGTCTTCCCCACTTTACAGACGGGGGCATGGAAGTTCCCAGAACACACAGCCAGGACACAGTAAGCCGGCTGGGCTGCTGCCGGGGCTGCCTGAGTCCACGCCCCGCGCAGGGTCCCTCCCTGAGCTTGGCCGAGGCCGGGGAGGGTCTTCCCACCGGCCATCCCAGGTTTGCCAGTTCAAGTCCCCCCCACAGCCCAGGGTGGGAGCAGAGGGATTCATGGGGAGGAGTCCTGACAAAGTGAAGAAAAGAGCCCGGAGTCGGGACTTCCTGTAGAAACTCAGTCCCTGGCAGAGAATGCTGGAGGCTTGGCTTTTGGTGGCCGAGGCAGGCCTACACGCCCCCCCCAGGTCTGTTCCACTTTCCCCCTCGGCACCAAACACGCCCTCGTTGTCAGTGGGCGGCGGGGCTCAGCCACCTCTGCACTGCTTTTCCCAGCTGGTGGGCCGCTGGCTGTCGGATCCAGATCCAGCGTCTGTCAGAGGGATTCCTTAGGGTGGGACAAAGACGTGGCCCTTTCACCTCACCAGAGCCCTTTGTGTGCAGAGAGCTCTGTGCCCTCCCGGCCTCTCCCCTCCTGTTCTCCCTGCTGTGCTGGATGGAGCCCTTGAGGAACCTCAGGGCAACGTAAAGAGCCAGAACATGACCGGAAAGAGACCAGTTCAGCCACTTCTTTGCCGTGGGACCTGGGGGCAGTCACTTAATCTCTCTGTGTGGCGGGTTCCTTATCTGTCCCACAGGAATGACTACGTGTACCTCTCAGGCTCGCTGGGCATGTGAAATGAGATAGGATATACAGAATATCCGACCAGAATATATGGTTAGGAGCTATATAGTAACCCCACCCTTGCCCCCCGATTCTTAAAAGGGAGCTTCAGCCTGTGTCCTTCTAATGTGTCACACGGGGTGCATGGGGGGAGGGGGAGGCTCTGGCCAGGTCACTCTTGGCCCAAAACAATGCTGCAAGGTCACATCAGGGATTCAAATGCACACTTGCAGCAAAGGCCACAGAGTGAAACACAAGTCCTGTTTTAAATCGCCATGAGAGTTCTGAGACAGGCCATCATGGCCAGTCAGGGACGGGAAAGGGGTTTCCCAGGAAAGGGGTGGATGGAGGGGTCTGGCCACTGGGTCATCAGAGGAGGGAAAGGGGACAGAGTCTGGCTTTTTGATGCCTCAGGGCTGCGGGGCAGAAGCCATGGACAGGGCGAGCTGTGCACACAGGACTCTGTGCAGAGGTGGCGCTGAGTGCTCGAGGTGTGGCCACTGGGGCGGCCCTCGGGCTCTTTGCCCAGGTGTGTAGAGTGCTGGCCTTGCAGGGCCACATGCAGCACTCACTCCCGCTCCCAGCCATTCCTGGAAGTGGTTCAGAACCAGCTCAGAAGTTGGAGAGTTCCCCCAGATACATGGTGGGAGGAAAAGGGCACTTTGTAAGACCTGGGGATCACAGGCTCAAACTGGAGGGCTGGAGGGTGAGGAATCCCTGGGTCGGCGCTAGAGTTCTGGCAAGGCCGCTGGCAAGGCTGAGCCTGCGGTCAAGGGCTTGCCGGCATCCTGCATCCCGAGGAGGCCCAGGCTTCTTGGATCCAAATACCAGGAAACCACCTGCTCCGGGAGGAGGCTCTGGTGGGGACCACCACGTGTGCAGCAGTCGAGATGCCTTCCCCCTGGGGAGCATGACATCACTTGCAAGATTTAGATGACCTTGAGGCATGTGCCTCAGACCCAGAGATGCTGCTTGTGGCTGATATGAGGGGCACCAGGAGTCCCTCACTCCTCACCTGGGCCTGCTGGGGAGGAGGACGGTCCCTGACCCTGGCACAGAGACTTGCCCATCTAAAGCTGACTCACGGAGGCAGAGATCGCATCTCACCTTTGGCCTCGTGATGCCTTGCTAAGGTTTCGCCACTGCCTTCCTAAAGCAGACACCCAGCCTGGGTTAGGCACCTGCCCCTCTGCCCTCAGGTTCCTCTCAGGACTCAGTGAGTCCTTTCCAGTTGAGTTTCCAGAATCTGCTCTAATGGATGAGTGCTTCTCATCTCACCTGTCTGCCCCTGTGCACAAGGCCAGTCCGCATGGCATCCTGTGTTCAGGCCAGCCCACCACCCCTCCTCCCCAGATCAGAAGAGACCTCCCAGCCCTGTGGGCCCGGCTGACCTGGGAAAGGGTGTCTGAGATCAAAGGCCACACTTTCCCCAAGGACTTGTCCCCATAAGCTCCTGTGCATCAGATGTATCTTCCTGGAAAAGGTGACATGTTTCTAAGAGTTAATGAACTTAGCTGTTTTAATAAGCTCTCCTGAGACACATATTCAACCGTAGTACACCTGCCTCATGTCCCATAAAACGCAGCTCACAGGGGTTATTGTCACAAGGTGTGTGTGGAAGTTGGAAGCCGGGCGGCACTTGGAAGCTGGGACCTGTGTTCCAGGAAGTTTAGAGAAATGTGATTTTCATGGGCTCAGCTTCCTTGGAGGGAGTTGGCAGGAAGCCAGGATCAGTCAGGAAAGCAGTGGAAAAGTATCAGAGCCAGGAAGCTGATTGCTAGGTGGCAAGGAGACCTTGGAATAGTCACTTCTCCCATCTCAGGCCTTTGTTTTCTCAGCTGCAAAATAAGAGGCACTGATGTAAGGCTGCCGTGAAGGGCCGTGAAAGCTATTCGTTGTGCCCGGATGCTGTGTCCACGGGGGCGTGGCTCACACTATAGTCGTCATAGATTTGCATATTTATTTTGACAATATATTGGTCTCTGACAGTCATGTTGCTATGACAAAATAGATATATTAAAATAATTGTCTAGGGCTTCCCTGGTGGCGCAGTGGTTGGGAGTCTGCCTGCCGATGCAGGGGACACGGGTTCGTGCCCCGGTCCGGGAGGATCCCACGTGCCGTGGAGCGGCTGGGCCCGTGAGCAATGGTCGCTGAGCCTGCGCGTCCAGAGCCTGTGCTCCGCAACTGGAGGAGCCGTGGCAGTGGGAGTCCCGCGTACCGAAAAAAAAAAAAAAAAATTGTCTAGCAGATGTAAGTTAAGTGTTTTGAAGAAGTGACTAAAAAAATTTTTTTTTGACACAAAGATGCATGGGCTTAGTGGTGGTCCTCTTTGGTTGTCCTTTAAGTTCCGTCCAACTCTATATTTTCTGCTCAGGATATATTTATTAGGTTGCTGAGATGGGACTATCCCAGCAGGAAGGCAGACTCTAGACAGACATAATATGAGGACCTGAACAATGAGCCCTAATTAAGGGCAATTCCCTTTTAAGTTCCCTGGGAACAACGAGGAAATAAGATGGAGGAAAGTCAAAGCCTGCCCTTGAAGCACTGGTGAAACCAAAATCTTACTGCCAAGTTCCTGGTTGGTCTTTGAAACTGCAAAAGCCAGGCCACTGCCTTTGTGTCCCCACACACCCCTGTGCAGAGAATCAGGAATCCCTGCTTTCCTCAGGCACGGTGGGCTGACCTGAAGGACCTCAGTTGACCAGATCCACACTCCCTGGGAGGCCATGAAAATGGCCTGGAGGCAACAGCCCAAGAGGCTGAGCAGTGCGCCTAGGTTCATGGACTGAGCCCACGGTGGGTCCAGAAAGGGGCCCACAGGCTCCTGATTAGAGAAATAGCACGTGGGATCCACACAACACACCCCTTCCAGTCTGATGATTTCCATCAGGTAAAGACTAAGGAAAACCAAACGAAGCCCCCAGACTAATTCTTCTAGGAATAATGAGCCTTGCTCTCTCTAAATCTACCACCTTCACTAATTCCATGTTCCATTGCATCGTGGCATCTGTCATTGCTTGCTGGCTGTTTCCTTTGCCGGTCATTTTTATTCATTCTGGGTTTTAAGATTAGAGGTCTAGTGACTTTGGAGATTTCACCTGGGAAAGACCATTCAGGACAGAGAGCGCAGAATGACTGCACTTGCCTCAGTTTTTGTGAACTTGGGTACCGGTCTCTCCCTTCTCAGGGCCACATGAAGGTATGTAGCTTCGATCCAAATTAATGTGTCTGAAGCGTCAGGGCATCTCTGCGGGGTTGAGACACAATCTTTTCACTCCTCTGTCTGGCTCTCTGCTTATCTGAAGAGACAGTAAGCAATAATGCTCCGTTTGCTCTGCAGTCAAGGTTTTCCCTCTCTCTGCTCAGCTTATAGAGCTTCAGCTGGGGAACAACCCTGAGAATAAATGACAACTATCAGTCATATCTTACCTCCAACTGCCTGCACCACTCTAAGCCCTGCTGCTTTCTGAACTTTACAGTTCCCTTAGAGTAGCAGCACTAATGCCTAGTTTCCTGGTTCAGTGTCTTCAAACTGTAAGGATTTCCAAGAGCAAAATTAATTTTAAGGGAATCTGTCTTAAGATCATCAACTTTCATATATATTGCAAAAATTGTCCTGATTAAAAACATGTCCTTTTCCTACTTTATATAAGAAAGGAGTACCCCTCAGCAATCAAGAACCTTACTAAGGTGCATTGCCTCAGTATATAAAAGCCTCCAGGGCCAAACAAAGAAACAGTTCAAAATGTTGGTGTAGGTGTATAGAAAAGAATGCATCCAGTGACAAAATAACAAAACGTAAAAATAGTCAAGTATTTTCCAATGCTCTCTTTTAAATTATTTAAGAAAAACTTAATTGAGTTGTCAGCTGAAACACTATTTAAAAATTTATGATGATAGATCACTATGTGAATGTTGGCATTCAAAGGAGCTATTCAAAGAATTAAATGACAGACTACTTCTATTTCCATCTACTTATTTATGTAAACAACTTTCTTATCACTTAGATTTAACAAATAGGAATAGAATGGATTCTGAACTTGTCTCATTCTAGAGATCAATCATATTCATCCATGGATATACAAACTGATTTTTAAAAGCATCCTATTCCTTTCATTATGAGATGCATTTCCAATAAAATGTAACTTTTTATTTTAAAAGATCATTTATTGAAATTTGGGATTCCACTGGTACAATGACAGGCAAAGCTACTTTGAAACAACTCTTCTTGCCAGCAACAACTGAAAACGCTGCTGGACTCTGTGTGTGTGTGTGTGTGTGTGTGTGCATGTGCGCGTGCACACGCACACAGTGTGATTGATCAGAGACAGACTAAGACCTAGAGAACAAGGTGTATCTGGAAATTGGCACCATGTCTCCCCTTCATTTAAACACTGATCGTAGAAGCAGCAGCTGAGAGACTAAGAAACTGAACTGAGGTTTTGACAGAATCACAGGATGGGGGAAATGACAAAAATTGGAGTTCACAGGCCACCAAGCAGAAGAGATCTAGTAAACATCCTAGACTTTCAGTTGGGACAATAAAGGACAATGCCCTTGGAGTAAGAAGGAGCTAGAAGTAAACTAGGGGTGAAACCCTCTGGAGGACTGAAGCCTTCATAAAGCCCAAGCTGAGCTTCGAGTCATCTTTATCCCTGACTAAATCCACTCTGGGTTAAGATGGTCTGCCTGTAGCCTAGGTGCCCTTCATAAGCAAAAGCCAGGGCTCTCTAGAAAAAGATAACAACATATGGAGTGTCAAATGATATCTACAATTTTTTGTATACCATATGCAGCATTCAGTTATAAAAAATAACCAGAATATGGGAAAAAAGGTCTGACTGGAAACTCAGGAGAAATAAACAAGTCTTGACTGAAAAATCAAGAGAAAAACAGTAGACAATAGACTCACACCCACTGGTCCAGATACCGATATGACTTTAAAGAGAGCTATGATGAAAGAACTAAATGACAAAATGGAGACCTGCACTAGTAAACTAGAATCTTTTTTAAAAAGTGAACTCTATAACTGAAGACAGCTCTCCAGCTTAAATAGGCAAAAATGAAAAAGGCAGAAAAGAATGTTCGAGACATATGGGACATAGTGAAAAGGCCACAGAAGGATTAGAGAGAGAAGATGAGACACAAGTAATATTTGAGAGATAAAGTTTGAGAACTTTCTGAAACAGACAAGAAATATCAAATCATAGACTCCAGAAGTGCTGTGAAACCCATGAATTTCAGAACTGCTGATACCACAGAAATGAGAAAAACTTAAAAGCAGCAGTAGAAAATTGTTCAGAGAAGCAGTGATAAGACTGACAGCTGACTTTCCAACAGAAATACTGGAATCCAGAAAGACAATAGAACGATATCCCCAAATGATAAAAGAAAAATAATGATCAGTTCTATATCCAGTGAAAATACCCCTCAAAAATGAAGGTAAGGGACTTCCCAGGTGGTTCAGGGGTTAAGACTCCGTGCTCCCAATGCAGGGGGCCTGGGTTCAATCCCTGGTCAGGGAAATAGATCCTGCGTGCCACAGCTGAGACCCAGCATAGCCAAATAAATAAAAATTTTTTTTTAAAAGGAAGGCAAAATAATGACTTTTTCTATAGACAGAACACTGAGAGAATTTATTGTCAGCACATTTAGAGCAGAGGAAATGCTAAATTCTTAAGGTGGAAGGAAAATTGTCACAAGTGGAAGCCCAGAGATGGAGGAAGGGATGAAGAGCCACAGAAAGGGTAAATGTGTAGGAAAACCTAAATTAATAATAATAGTAGTAATAATAATGTTTAGATTAAAAACCCATACGGAATGGAAATACATGACAACAGAAGCACAGAGGTAGGAGAAATGTAAAATTCAAAGTTAAAGTGTTTAAATGTCTTTGCATTGCCTGGGAAGTTGTGGGAGTGCAAATTTATATTAGATTTCGATTGACCAATATTTCAATTTTTAAAAATCATCTCTAGGGCACTATTCCAGAAAGAGATTAATTAAAATATACAAGTAGCAAGGTAATAGAGGAGAGGAAAAGGAGCAATAATAATCATACATACATAATCCAAAAGGAATTAAGAAAGGAGAGAAAAACTGTCAAATGTGTAATGAATACAAGACATGTATTTAGGTGGCTGATTTAAACATAAAAATTTCCTTAAGTACATTGCAAGTAAACGTTTATTTTTTTTACTAATATTTCATTAAATACTCCAATTAATCTGAATGAGTGTATTTATATAAAGTTCAAAAGCAGGTAAAACTAATCTACAGTGTTAGAATAGTGTTTACACTTGGAAGAACAGTGACTAAAATGGGGCATGAGAAGGTGCCTGTATGTGAAGGTTATGTTCTGTTTCCTGATCTGGGTGCTGGCTACACAGCTGCATTTACTTTGTCAGGATGAACAGTACACTTACCATTTATTCACTTTGTATGTATCTATGTTAAACTTTAATAGAAATTCACATTTAAAACAACTATCAGACTGGATAAAAGCAAAAACTAATATATGCTGCTTATAAAAGATGTACATTAAATGTAAGTGTGCAGAAAAGTTGAAAGTAATAGCATTTTTAAAAGACATACACACACTCACCAAAGGAGAGCCGGTGCAGCTGTAACATCAGTCGGTGCAGACTCTAAGCTTAGACTATTTTTAAGATAAAGAAAGACAGTTCACATTGATATAAAGTTCAATCTACCAAGAAGTTGTAATAATTCTAAATTTTCATGCTCCTAATTACACAATCTCAAAATAAATAAAGCAAATATTGATAAAACCAAAAGGAGAAATGGGTAAATTCACAATGATAATAAGTTTTAAGACATCTTTCTCAGTAACTGATAATATAAGAAAATAAAAAAATAGGATACAGAAAATTTATGAAGCATAATTAACATATTTACCTAATTGATATTACTAGAACACTGTACCCAACTACCACTAAATACACATTATTCTCAAGTACACATGGAACATTTGTCAAAAATGACCATATTTTAGCCATAAAGCATTTCTCAACAAATTGGAACTGTATGAATCCTTACAGAATGTGTTCTCTGACTACAGTGTAATTAAAGTATAATCAATAATAAAAAGAAAAATTTCAATTCTATATATTTGGAAAATAACCAGAGACTTCTAAATAACTCATGGTTCAAAGAAGAAGTAACTATGGATATTTGGATTGTGGGATGCAAGTAAAGTCATTCTTAAATGGAAATTAATCGTTATACATCCAAGTGATGACAAGGGTGGAGTAACAAAGTCTCATATAGTGCCAGGAGGAGCAAATTAATATAGCAACTTTGAAAGTCTATTTGGCATTATCTAATAAAGGTGAACATATGCACACCCCAAATCTAGCAATTCTACTCCTACACATATTACAACAGAAATGCATACCTAAGTGCATCAAAGAACATGTACAAGAATGTCTATATCAGCATTACTCATAATTTTTAAAAACTGGATATTCATACAGTAGAACTTTTGTGTCTTAATGGGTATATTAGAAGGAAGTTGGAAGTTATCACTAAAAATATGTTTTTGGTTTCTTATTACAAAAATAACAGATATTTATTTTAGGAAAGTTAGTGCAATTTGATAAACAATAATAAGAATATAAAAGTCAACTATGATACTTCTGTATCCGTTCATAACTATGAACTATCTACTGCAAGTTTGAGAAAACCTGGCCCACAGTGACTAAACATATAGGAATTTATTTGTATCACATAAGAAGTATGTACTTTATGTAGTTCCGCTGTTTCACAATGTCACTTAAAAACCTAGGCTCTTTCGATCCTTCTGCTCTATATTAGCATATTAACTTTTTCCCTTCATGCTTGTTGACTCATGGTTTCAGAATGGTTGCTGCCGGTCCAGGACTCATGTCCTTACAACCTACATTCCAAACTGCAAAAGAAGAAAAGAGGTGGTCCTAGCAACTCATGTTAATTGTCTCATATCAAAGCAAAGCCTCCCACTCTAAGCGTCTCAGCAGATCTCAATGTCAGTAGTGAGTCACATGACCATTCCTACTCACAAGAGACCCTGGGCAGATGAGAACGCTTTCCTCTTTCGTTAGTAAGGGATGGAAAGGAAGAAAGAAGTTCAGAATGGCTTCAGTTTAGCCCAAAAAAGTCTACCAAGGCAGCCACACAAATTTTACCATCTTATATTTTGTTATATTCACCTCCACTCTTTCTTAGACATAAATAGGCTTTTTTTAAAAAAAATAAATGTATGTGTATTTATTTATTTATTTTTGTCTGCGTTGGGTCTTCATTGCTGCACGCAGGCTTTCTCTAGTTGCAATGAGCGGGGACTATTCTTTGTTGCGGTGTGTGGGCTTCTCATCGCGGTGGTTTCTCTTGCTGCGGAGCACCGGCTCTAGGCACGCGGGCTTCAGTAGTTGTGGCATGTGGGCTTCAGTAGTTGTGGCGCACGGGCTTAGTTGCTCCATGGCATGTGGGATCTTCCCGGACCAGGGCTCGAACCCGTGTCCCCTGCATTGGCAGGTGGATTCTTAACCATTGCTCCACCAGGGAAGCCCTAAATATGCTTTAAATGTTTACAAAAATGAGATCACCCTTCACAAACTACTTACTAGCCTTTTTTCACTTAAAATAGTATGGCAGTAAATACAAATGGCATAATAATTTTATATGCCTGCATGGTATTTCATTATTTGGATGTGCTCTAATTTAACCATACCTTTATTACCAAATGTTTAAATTGCTTCTTAATTTTATATTCTAAATAATATTGTAATAAAGGGGCTTGTATATACAAATTTATTTTCTTAGAATATGTTCTCTGAAGTGGTTTTCAAGGAAAAGCATGTATACAATAAAATTTATATAAATATTGCCAAACATTGCCACTCTGGAGGAGAGTGACCCAGAAACCCACTCCTGGCTGTGTGCCTCATACTGGTGTTTTTCAAACACTGGTCTTGTTTCATAATGGACAGTGACATCAATTTGTGGATTGTTAACCAGTGTTTTAAAAAACCCACATAAAACAGAATAGAATAAAGTATTAGCATGCTTTGCTCATATTTTAGTGAAACTTCTGTTTTCTCTGTGAGAGTGTGTGTTCTGTACTGTGTCATGAAGCAAAATGAGTATTTTGCCAAGGGTTACAGACAAAAATTTCTTTAAAATGTTCCCAGAGAGGAACACTCATGCATGCCTCCTGATTTCCAGCACTCATTTAAAATTTCTGTTTGTTGTTAATTGCCTTGATAAGAAGTTCTATAACAGTAACAGATTACAGCGGTGATGGCAGCGCTCCTGATTTGCTTCGGACCTAAATGAAAATGTGTCCCATGAAGTTTTTTTTTTTTTTTTTAAGATTTATTATTTATTTATTTATTTATTTAATTTATTTTTGGCTGCATATGGTCTTAGTTGCAGCACGTAGGATCTTCGTTGAGGCACGTGGGATCTTTCGTTGTGGCGCCCGGGCTTCTCTCTAGTTGTGGCGTGTGGGTTTTCTCTTCTCTAGTTGTGGCTCACGGGCTCCAGGGCGTGTGGGTTCTGTAGTTGTGGCACGCGGGTTCTAGTTGAGGTGTGTGAGCTCAGTAGTTGTGGCACGCGGGCTTAGTTGCCCTGCGGCATGCGGGATCTTAGGTCCCTGACCAGGGTTGAACCTGAGTCTCCTGCACTGTAAGGCAGATTCTTTACCACTGGACCTCCAGGGAAGTCCCCCCATGAAGTTTTGAAATGTAGAATTTTCACTGTTAATAACTAGCCTGTCAGTGAAGTTTTCATGTCCTCTTTACATCGTTTCATAAAGGTTTTCTTTTTTATTTATAAAGAGTTGGATTTATTTTTAGTTAACTGTTATAATTAATTTATAGTTTTATTACCTGTGGTCAGATAATATGCATTGTGCTATATAATTTTCTACTTTTTTGGAAGTTAATGAGATTTTCTTTGTGGATGAGGATACGATCAGTTTTTCCAACTTTTGTGTTTTTATAACAATTCCATTCTTATAAGAATTCTTTAATAATAATTATGTATATTTGTGTATATTTACGATATATAAATACTCATTTACATTCTAAACTATTAATGTGGATTTGTAGCTGTTTCAGGCTTTTGAGACCATAATCAACTTGAATACTATTGATAGAGCTGATTTTTTGGTTTACTTTTGGGGGAGTTTGTTTGGTCTATTCTTTTATATCTAACCTTGCTGTGTCATTTTACTTGTAAATTAAAAAAATCGTTTATAGTTACTTCATGTTGACATTCTTGTAGAGTGTAACCCATTCACATTTATTTTGAAACGAATATATTTGATTTTCTCTTTTATTATGCTTTCAATATTAGTGCTTCCTAGATATTTCCTTTTTTTTTTCTTTTCATGTACTTTGATATTTGATTAATTTTGTATGCCTCTTTTTCTTCCTTTAGTGATTTGGAAGTTATGCATACAACTTTCTTCTGTATATTCCAAACTTTTAAATCAATGTCTAGAATGAACACTATATATTGACCATCCCTTCCCTCCAACAACTATGAAAATGCTTTTCCTTTCATTTTTGTTTAAATAATTGGGAACTTTAGATCCAGGTTATTACATTAAACATTTTTTAAAAATATGCACCTTATTTTTCAATAAAATATTTTCACATAACTACATTAATATTACTAATACTTAACTATATTTTGTGATTTCATCGTTTACTGCTATTTATTTTAAAACCCTATCTTATTCATTCTTGGGTTCTTTTATTTTGACTTATTTCTCGATTAGCTTGAGTAAATCTTAATAGTATGGAAAACTGTCTGTCTGTCCTTAATGTCCATAATGTCTGTCCTTGCATGTCTGAATTCGTCAGATAGTGTTTTAAAAGAGTACCTAAAGTCTTGGAGTCAGATAAAACTAGATTCAAATGTTAGCGCTTCCTCATTATTGCCCTGAGACAATGGGGAAGTCTCTTCACCTTTTCGACTCAGTTCCTCCTGTGTAAAATGAAGGCACCATCAGCTATTTTATAGGATTCCTAAGGATCATACCAAGTGCAAGTGGGAATCATTTTCTCTGGGCTACAAGAAAGCTCACCATCTGGTCTCCAGACCCCCTTGCCTGGGAACGTTACCCTGCTTGCTGTTCTACACACACACCTTATTGTTTCTCACTTTGAACTTTTGCTTCCGCTGCTCTCTTTGCTTGGACGTCCCTTTCTTCCCACTTCTAACCCCAATGCATGGGCCAAACACAGTCTGTAAGACTGAGCCCAACACGAGGATTTGAGGAAAGCTTCCAGAAGGAAATAATATCTGCATTAAATGTGCCTCGTCTGAGTTCCCTCACCACCCAGTAAATGTGCACTTCACTTTAGACTTCAACTATTACACTGTTTGCACGGCATCCTCCTCCTACTAGGCTAGATTCTGGGATGCCACAGGATGGAGACACTATGTCTGAACATAGTGACTAATTCATAGTAGGTGCCCAATAAATACACCCAACTAACAAAATGAGGCTGGCACATTCCTCTCCTGCCCTATTTTCTGATAATGAGGTTGGATGTCTCTTCCTCGGGGCAACCATTTCAACTTGTTCAGGGGTCTGGGGCAGAAAAGCTGAGGCCACAGCAGCTCCTAACATCTGAATACCTTTCATTCTTTTACTTCATTTTGGGAGAGGTAAGGGCCTGGCTCAGGATCCTTGCTTTAACTCAGTGATTTTTAGACTTGCCCATCAGTGCAGTACTTCTGAGTCCAGTTAGACTAGTGACGTCTTTATTTTCTTATTCTCAGGCTAATCAGATATTACCTCATACTTGGTTCTAGAATAGGCAAAGATGCACTAGAAGAATTAGCAGTTATAAAAAATCTATAGAAAAAAGTTTTAATTGAGACATTCTGTGTACTAATTAATTTTTGTTACTGTTGTTTCAAATTGGGAAAGACAACCATTAACCAATCTTTGCTAGTCCCTGTCATGAGACACCAGGAATGACATTTAAGAGCCTCTGTTCCAGTTAAACAAAATTAGAGTTAAATACACCACTTATCAATAATACATTCTTTTATTTCATGAAAAGGAACAAAATTTTTTGTTTTGACTAATGGTATTTGCTTCCTAAAATAGGCTCATGACCCTACCTTGATTATTGAAGAAAGTAACCATTTACCATCTTTTTCCTTCTTAGGCTGTGAGGTTGAGATTCTTGGTGTCAGACCTACTTACTGCCTAGAATATAAAAATGTCCCAACGGATATCAATTTTGCCAATGCAGTCAGCGATGCTCTTGACTTCTTCAAGTAAGTGTCCCAAATTCTTAGCCATGCCACTGTTCTTCCTGTTTCCGGGACCAATAATGAATGCTAAAGTGGATTAAGAAGGCTTGGTATAGGTGAAATATGTCTCAGAGAGGTAGTGAGCCTCTCACACGGTGATTGCTACCCTCTAGTAGAGGATGATTGTGCGTTGAGTAATTTTAGGTAGGGGCACCCTTTGGAAACGTTGAATTGAGAGCAAGGAAGTCCCCAGGGGTTTAGGACTTTCTTCTTTGTGTTGATGGAAAATAGAGAAGCAATGTGAATGTCAGCGTTTCTCTAATCATGATATAGTGAATGCCTGACTCTCCGAAGATATAAGTTTTTGACATAAGAAGGAAGATCTTTGGTGGAATAAGTTTGGAAAAACTGCCTACTCTGCCATCTTCTTGGAAATGTACAAAGCCTATTAGCATATTAGTACATAGAACCTTTTTTTTTTTTTTCTCTTCCACATGGAACTATCACACCCAGTTTGAAAAATGCAGAAATCAGTAATGGTCTGAATAGCACACAAGAGTGTGTCAGGGAAACTGACTTATTTCTAAGTTTTCAATTAAAAAAAAAAGTATTTATTTATTTATTTTTGGCTGGGTTGGGTCTTCATTGCTGCCTGCGGGCTTTCTCTAGTTGTGGCGAGAGGGGGCTACTCTTTGTTGCGGTACACAGGCTTCTCATTGCGGTGGCTTCTCTTGTTGTGGAGCATGGGCTCTAGGCATGCAGGCTTCAGTAGTTGTGGCACACGGGTTCAGTAGTTGTGGCTTGCGGGCTCTAGATTGCAGCCTCAGTAGTTGTGGCACACAGGCTTAGTTGCTCTGTGGCATGTGGGATCTTCCCGGACCAGAGCTCAAACCCGTGTCCCCTGCACTGGCAGGCAGATTCTTAACCACTGTGCCACCAGGGAAGTCCCTCAATTTTTTTTTTAACACACAGCAACTTCAACCATTCCTTTAAACTACTTCCATTTCTCTCTCCCTATTTCTCTCCAACCCACTTCAGTAAGGAAAATGGATGTGACATTCTGAACTCTTTACATTGAAAAGAAATCTGGACAGGATCCTAAGGTGTTGGGAGACCTGAGTGTCCCTGAAATCCAGGGTTGGGGGCCCCTTGCAGCTCTCAGGTAATTGGGCCGATGGCCACATGTCCTTCTGGCATGGTTCCTGGGCTGAAAGCTATAAATGGCCAATAACAGATGTGCAGGCGTTTCCACCCATCACTCCTCACCCAACCGCTCCATTACAAATGAGCTGACCAGTGATGGAGACCAGATCCATGTGGAAAACAGCTGGCCACCAAGAATTTGTCAGCTAAACTCCAACAGGCAAGAGCTCTTAGCCCTTGAAGACTCAGGTCCCTCATGAATCAATGAGCTCCAACATAGAGGTCTTTCACAAAAGGCATATGTATAAATCCCCGAATGTCAACCATCTCAATTCCAGTGTTCCTGGCATCTGGGGTTGACAGCTTCCTGACACAGAGCCATCAGGTAAATCTGTGAGACTTGCTAGCTTTCTGATCACATGGAGATTTATGAATATGGCAAACAGCCTTAAAGAAACCAGCCCAGTGGCTGCTGTGTTAAGGTGAAGTGTCTAAAATGTAGTGACCTGAAAGCATTTCATTGAGCTTTAGTGCAACCAGTAAACCTTGTGAAATTTTTCCCACATACAAGCCCCACCCTTGAAGTGTACACACCTAAACATAGGATGTTCTGTGTGAACCAGCGCATCTGGGATGCTACAGGCACAAGTACAAAAGGCAGCTAAATGCGGAGACATATCCGAGGGCATGATTTTGTGGAAAGTTCCATTATGTTCAAACGTGGTGGAGGAAATACCATCAGTCCATCAGTGTAATGAACATGGGCCTCAGAAGAGTTTAGGGATATGTATGAAAATGCCACTCCCAAGTTAGAACTTTTCCCTACTGCCTGCACACGTGTGGAACCCTTAGTGACTTTTTGTTCTCTGCTGTCTGTAGATGCAGGGGGCATTTGTATTAGTCATTCATACACTAGCGAGTATGAATGATGATAATATTTGTGAGAAACAACCAAACAATAACTTACCCCAATCCCCATTGTGGAGGAGGGTGGACATGGCATTTGTTAAAGAGGGGCCATTCTGGGCTTCCCTGGTGGCGCAGTGGTTGAGAGTCCGCCTGCCGCTTCAGGGGACACGGGTTCGTGCCCCGGTCCGGGAAGATCCCACATGCCACAGAGCGGCTGGGCCCGTGAGCCATGACCGCTGAGCCTGCGCGTCTGGAGCCTGTGCTCCGCAACGGGAGAGGCCACAACAGTGAGAGGCCCGCGTACCGCAAAAAAAAAAAAAAAAAAAAAAAAAAAAAAAAGAAGGGCCAGTCTGTTTTGTTCTAAAAAGAGAAAAGAACACTTGACTAGCAATTTCCCTTAACTGGAAACGAGTATATCCTCCAAACTGTGAATGAAGTACACCTCAGGGTACGAGAACATCACAGCATCATTAAAAGGTGTTGTGCCCTCTTGGCAACTATGACCATGGTGATGGAAGACGCCAGGCTGAACGTCCTCTGGAACCGATCCCCGTGTAGTGAATGGAGTCGGTGTGGACATTCAAAAGCCCGGGCTGGTGGAGTCAAGCGTTCTGACCCTGGACGTGGGAAGTTCACATTTCCAGTCCTAGCCGTGTCTCAGAGGTCTGTGAGGCCTAGAATCCTTTTTGGCCTATTTCCTCATCTGCAAAATCTGCAAGTGCTTTCCTCTAGGGACACTTTTCATCTCAGATCCAGAATTTGGAGGCACATCCAAGCCGCAGACATGGAGCTCATGCCGAGAAATGAAAGTGACTCAGTTTCCCTGCTGCCTTTGCCTTGTCTCATGCCCCACTTTCTTGGGGTTGGTGGGATTCTTATAGCAGAATAAGAACCACTTCCACGTGGTCATTTGGGTTTAGCAGAATGTTTCCCTATGGGTGTGGGCTGTTGCGTTCTCTCAGAGTATCTGGGTCAGGGTGTTGGAGCGCCACCTGGGGCTCAGCACTGGCTCCGCTTCTCGCGAGCTGTGTGATGTGGACAATGGTACCGAACTCTCTGTTTAATGTATTCCTGCCTGATAGGGTTGCTGCAAGGATGAATTATGATAATGTATGAAAAGCCCTCAACATAGTGCCCGACCTAGCATAACTATCATTTATTGAGCACTTACTATCATTATACCTTCAGCTGACAGTTACAGAGCTCCTACTGTATGCCAGATCCTACTGTATGTCTCAACACAATGGAGAATGAATGCATCCCAGGGTGAAAAAACCCTCAATTTAGAGGGGGAGGGAGGGACACATAAATGGGCAATTACAGCCCAGTGTGAAAAATCACAACCCAGAGATGAACCAGGAAAGCCGTGGGAGTGCCCAGGAGGGCCACCCAACTGAGCCTGGGCATCAGGGATGCTTCCTGGAAGAAGCACCTTCTTCCTGAGACCGAAGGATGGGCGGGATTGTGCAAACCACGCTCTGGAACTACTGTGAGGTTCTTTTCCCTCTTCTGTGGATTGCAAGGCCCAAGGCGCCACAGGCGCTGAGGATACACGTTCTCTCACTGCAAGTAGCGGGGGAGACCACACCAGGAGAGACCAGGTCGCCTCACTTGTGTGTTTGTTTAAATAGAGTTTTTCAAGGCAGTCCGCCAAGAGGATTATTATTAACCCTTAAAGTGCAAACAAAGGAGTTAGCCTTCATTCCTTTTCCGCTGCTTCCTCTTTTGTCAGTTGCTGTTACCGCTACCCGCACCATCACCGTCATCAGCATCATTGCTCTGTTCAGGTGCTTTGGGGGACGTTGTGGGCAGGGCAGTCACAGTGGGAAGCTGTGCACTGCGTGGAGGAGGGGGCACATCGCACGGTGTTTTCTCCCCCCCATCCCTGACTCCCTCAGCCTCCTACTCCAGCTTTGTCACTAGTTCCCACTCAGTCTCAGCTTCGCACGGAGGGTTAAATAGTTGGATTTTTACCACCAGTACTCTGGCCGAGGGGGGCGTTTTTCTGGGATGCAGAAAGTGTGGTCAGTGCTAGAATTCACCCTGTGCCCACCCTGGAGCTGACCCTTCCTGGGTCCCCAGAGACGTCAGGCCCTGAACACAAACACAAACCTGTCTGCCTCCTACAAGGTTGCCTGGTAAAGCTTGTTCTTATTCTTGCGGGTCAGTGAAACCTACAGTCTAGTGTTTTATTTAGAGGCTTCCTCGAAGACCAGCAATAATGGAGGAGACTTTTTTTTTAAACATCTTTATAGGAGTATAATTGCTTTACAATGGTGTGTTAGTTTCTGCTGTATAACAAAGTGAATCAGCTCTACATGTACTTATATCCCCATATCTCCTCCCTCCTGCGTCTCCCTCCCACCCTCCATTATCCGAGGAGACGTTTTTTGAATGATTGCTTCTCTTTTCTCTGAGCTTCTGGTGACAGCTGGTGGTGAGGGGAGTTGTCAGAACTGTCCCCTGTCTGTCGCCACCTCTTCCGATTCCTGGGTCATGATGAGCTGAGAGGGGAGGTGACCCATAAGCATGCTCTCTGACTTTTGTCACCAGGGTGCTCGGGACTGGCATGTCTTGGTGCAGTATTCCTGTCTCTCCCTTGGAGAACCCCCTTGTTCTTTTTAAGGTATCAGCTGTGCCTGGACCACAGGGCACGGGCTGGAGGATGCCCATGCCTCCGCCAGGACCGCCGGGTGGGAGGGGAGAAAGCTGGCAGGGCCTCTCTCAGCTCTCACCCTGCCCACCCCCTCCCCAGGAGCGGCCAGGCGGACCTGGTGGCCATCTACTACGAGCGCATCGATGTGGAAGGCCACCACTATGGGCCCTCGTCGCCGCAGAGGAAAGAAGCCCTGAGGGCTGTGGACACCGTCCTGAAGTACATGACCAAGTGGATCCAGGTGACCGAAAACCAGGACCACTGGGCTAACCTTCCCTCTGTCACTCTTCTTCTGTCTCCTTGACTGTCCCACCCCTCGACATCTTCCTTCTTACTGCTGAGAGCTGACTGGGCCAGCTCAAGGGTCTGAGGGGTCTCTTTTCTTCACACAACGCCTCCCCAGGTACCACGAGCTCCCTTGTCTTTCAGCCAGGCCAGTGGCACTGAAATGACCCAGATCTGCATTACCGCCTGGCTCAGCTGGCGAGATGGCCTGATGCTTTACCAAACCATTCAGTCTGGTAACCAGATTGGTGTGGGTGTGGAACCCAGGCCTGGGTTCTCTCCCTGATCCTGCCATACCCTTACTGAATGACTTTTAGCAAAGTATTATTTTTAAACTTTTTAAACTTTTTTTTTTTATTGAAGTATAGTTGATTTACAATGTTGTGTTAGTGTGTTAGTTTCAGGTGTACAGCAAAGTGATTCAGATATATAGATAGATAGATGGATAAGTAGATAGATTATATATGCTTCTTTTCTGTTATAGGCTATTACAAGATATTGAATACAGTTCCCTGTGCCATACAGTGGGTCCTTGTTGTTTATTTTATATAAGTAGTGTGTATCTGTTAATCCCAAACTCCTAATTTATCCCTCTCTCGCCACTTTCCCTTCGGTAACCATAAGTTTGTTTTCTCTCTGTGAGTCTATTTCTGTTTTGTAAATAAGTTCATTTGTATCATTTTTTAAAATCCCATCTATAAGTGATATCATATGATATTTGTTTTTGTCTGTCTTAAAATACTATTTTTTAAAACTTTTGTGGGGTTAGTTTTTCACATGTATAAAACGGGCGAGTGAGTGATAGTTGTCGTATTCCCACACAAGTTGGTTGAAAGACCCAAAGAGGATGAAAACAGAAAGGCTGTCGGAGCCTCGTATGTATTCTATTCGGCGCTAATCGGGAGGGGACTGGCCTCTCGTTCCCTCCCTGCAGCACTTATGCTATGGTTTTGAACCGTGTCTTATCAGGGCAGACAAGCAGATGCTTAAATTCAGAACTGGGGAAGAAGCCTTTCTCCTATAACCCGTAGCTGAAAACACCTCTTTGCCAGACAGCTGGTGTGAGAGGGTCCCCTCGGGGCGCCGTCCTGACTGCCTGTCTCCCCCCAGGAGCGCGAGCTGCAGGACGACCTCAACGTCGTCATCTTCTCGGATCACGGGATGACTGACATTTTCTGGATGGACAGAGTGATCGAGCTGGATAAGTACATCAGCCTGCACGACCTGCAGCAGGTGAAGGACCGAGGGCCAGTTGTGAGCGTGTGGCCGGCGCCCGGGAAGCATTCTGAGGCAAGACGGGGGAGCAGGGGGTGGGGGGACGGGGGCGGAGCGCACCCCCGGAGGCCATGACTCTGCTCTGAGTTTGTGCGTAGCGTTAAGGCGGAGGCACAGGGCAGCCTCGGGAGCCGGGACTCCGGGGGCAGATGACCCACGTGCTCCCTTCCTCGCCGAGGCACCTCTGTCCAGTGCTTCATCCTCCTGTGTCTTCTCTCCTCTAAAACGGGCCCTGAACGTTAGTGGACACGAAACGAGATGGGGGTGTGTGGTGCTCAGCACGTGGCGCGGGGGCCGTTTCGTTCTTGGCCAAAATGCAGCGCTTCTCCTGCGCAGCTGGGGGCAGCGGAAACCTGCACAGAAGGTCCTTCCCCGGAGGACAGCCGCCAGTCTGACCTGTTCTCACCAGGGACTGGAGAGAGGAAGGCGACGGACGAGCACAGGCGGAGGCCGCGTGTGCCGTGGGTCGGGCCCTTAGCTCGGAGCCCCGCGGCCGGCCGGGCTTCAGAGCCCCGCTCTCAGCGGCCGAGCAGCTCCCTAAGCGGCCCTCCTGCCGCTTCTCTGCTGCGTGCGCTGACGACACTGTAGCTGCCCTCCTGGGCGGCCGTGAAGCTCGGGAAGCAGCTGGGCCCGCTGCAGGCACGATGTGTGTGTCGCCTACGGCGATTACCGCCATCCGAGGGGGCGTCCCCACGAGGCTGTGGCGGAATTCCCATGGCGTGCGGATGGCGTGGGGCAGGGCTCCCGGGGACTCGGCGCGCTCGGTGACAAGGCCCCTGCTTACCCCTCCCTCCAAACAATCCTTCCCTCCGAGTGGCCGGTTAACCACGCTGAGGACGTGAAGGAGCGAGTGGCCCCGCCGGCTGACTACTTTGCCCCGTGTGGCCTGGGCGTGTCCCAGCACAGGCTCTGGGCCTCTCCCTGGGGGAGGCCTCCACCGCTGCCAGGGGCGGTGCATCCGCAGGGAGATGGGAATCAGCCTCGGCTGGGCCGGCTGCCTGCCCCTGCGTCCCCACGGCAGTGACGCGGTTGGTATTGATGGAGCACTGGTGTAGGCTGGGGTCCGGCCCTTTTGACCCAGGCAGAGACCTTCCTCCCAGCCCTGATCGCTCCCTCCCACGTGAGAGTCTGAGATCTGTCTGTCTGGGGTTGAGGAACTTGGTGCCCGCAATGCGGCTTCTCCCCAGCCTCGTCCCCTTCCCCCGACGGGTGCCCCCTTTTCTCAGGCTCCACGGTCAGCAAGTGGAGGTGCTGAATATGTTTGCACAGGCTTCTCGTGAACTCCTTAAATATGAAACTGGGAAGAATATTTTACAGGTTGGCAGGTCCCACAGTAAATGGCTTCTTGCAAAGAAGTTCTGTTTTCCTGGCAAGGAACATCATCCGTTATCTCCTATCTGGCACCTAGGGACATGCCGCCTCCGGGATGCTAGAGCATCAACAGCTCGCGAGCTGGGAAGAGCTGCTTTCTTCCAATGTGGTGTGTACATCAGGCAGTTGCAAGCTGCCTAAAGCAGTTGGTAGATTATTCAGAACTGGGGCTATGTTTGGGTGACAGTTTGTCACGTGACGGACACAACAGTTTGTGACACCCGTTATGTGCCATCAGAGTTTTCACTTACGCAAAATCTTTCTGGTAATGCCCCCTACTTTCCTTAAGCATTATGGATTTTCTTAAGTAGGAAATCATAACTCCTGGGGCCAGTAGAAACTCTCTACTAAACAGCCTAAAGACTAATTATTTTTCAGAGTTGAACTGATAAACTCAATTTTATATTCAGTTCTACCCAGGAATATATGCCTGCTTTGGCTAAGGGCCAACAAATCAGCACCAGCCGGTTGATTTTAATTTTAGCCATAAAGATTTAAGCTGCTGCTAAATATTGGAAAGAGGTACAGGGTTTACATCTTCATCAGAAAATTAGCAGTGTAATTAATGGCAAACAGTCACTAGTATTTTAAAATCAGGCGTAGAGCTTCCCTGGTGGTGCAGCGGTTAAGAATCCGCTTGCCAACGCAGGTGACACGGGTTCGAGCCCTGGTCTGGGAAGATCCCAAGTGCCGCGGAGCAACTAAACCCGTGCGCTACAACTACTGAGCCTGCGCTCTGGAGCGTGCCAGCCACAACTACTGAAGCCTGCGTGCCACAACTACTGAAGCCAGCGCGCCTAGAGCCCGTGCTCCGCGACAAGAGAAGCCACTGCAATGAAGAATAGCTCCCGCTCGCCGCAACTAGAGAAAGCCCACGCCCAGCAACAAAGACCCAATGCAGCCAAAAATAAATAAAAATAAAATAAATAAATTTATTTTAAAAAATCAGGTGTAGATAGGACATGCTCTAGGTCTAGTCAAAGAATAAATGCTTTTTCTTTGATCTTGGTGGTGTTTAACATCAGGCAGACCAATTTCTCATTCACCTTTTTATTTTACTATAGTATTTTTGACATAAATAAGTTTTTATAAAGTCCTCCCTCTCCTCCAGGTCCAATAAATATTCACATACATTTAAGAGAGAGAATGCAAAACTGGTCATTCTTGGTTATCTTTGCAGATATATAACAAATTGAGAACAGTGGAGCACATGACCGTCTACGAGAAGGAGGCCATCCCGAGCAGGTTCTATTACAAGAAAGGGAAATTTGTCTCTCCTTTGACCTTAGTGGCCGATGAAGGATGGTTCATAACTGAGGTAAATATAAAACATATGACAAGATATTCATTATACAAATTCTATCAAACAGCCAAAGGTAAACAATTATTTACCTTTTCCACCTGAAAAATTTTGTTTTTGCTTAAGTCTCATTTGTTGTATTATTTCCTTCTTTAGAGAATCCAAAGGCTCGGTCAGGTGACTTTGTAGACGCAAACTGGAGACTCCGACCCAAAGCCATGGTTTAGACTTCATGGCTCCAGACTTGCTGTATTTTAACAAATGGGCCTTAACTCAATTACCCAGGCTTACAGTGTAGCCTATTCAGTTTAAAGTGGAACAGTTACTATGAACCAAAGCAATTGCTTTAGGGCAGCGAAAAGCCAGGAGAGGCTCGGCTTTGCTTTCACCTTAAAGAGAAATGATTGGCAAACAAAAGTCCACAGGTCCAGGTCTCTGGTTTGCCAACTTGATTTTACAGAGCTTATCTTGCATTTCGGGCCCAAACCCTAATTGCCTGGTGCCCGGATGATTTCAGCAGCTTCCTCCTTGCCCACCTGGACTCCAAGCTCACCAGGCCCTTGCATCAGCTTGTGATACCCGGCCAGCTGGTAAGGCACCCCAAAGGGGAATCCGCAGTCACGTCCTGTTTAGAGTCAGTTCCCAGACAGGGCCTGGATCACTGTCAGTATGGGTATGAAGCTGGGTTACAAACTGATCAGACTACAGGGTAAAAGAGAGTAGCAGATGTTGGCACATGAGAGTTGTTGGTCGAGGCCAACAAAGTACAGTCAAATTCGAGGTTGCGCATCTGTAGATTCAACCAACTCTGATCAGAAATATTCAGGGGAAGAAAATTCCAGAAATCTCCAAAAAGCAAGACTTGAATTTGCTGGATGTCGGCAACCATTTACATCACATTTTCATTGTATTTACAACTATTTACAAAGCATTTCATTGTATTAGGTATCATAAGTAATCCAGAGATGATTTAAAATACACAGGAGGATGTGTGTAGTTATATGCAAATACTATGCTGTTTTGTATAAGGGACTTGAGCATCCACAGATATTGGTATCCGAGGGGATCCTGGAAACAATCCCCTGTGGATACCGAGGGACGACTGTATAAAGCCTAAGAGTGGTGTTTAATCTGCCAGAGTGAGGGCAGGTGGCGATCAGCAGAAATACTGATCAGGCAAAATGAGTGGACGTCTAGCGACCCAGGTGTGCAAAACGGGGATTCCCTGATGTAAACTTCAGTCGTTCAGGAGGACTGAGTTGTCCCTGTGTGCTCTCAGACCAGAGAAGCAGCTGGTCGCCGAGGAAACAAAGCAGAACTGGTCAGAAATGTCGAATTAATATAAAATTTGCACATATAAAAAAATCTGTCGAGAAAAATTTCTTCTTAAATTGTTGGTTGGCAACATCGGCCACAATAATAGCCATCTGGGATTAAGTATCTCCTAGTTACTGTTTCTGTTTCTCTCCATGACTCTGCACTGTAGATATTGTTAGTCCTGAAAATCACTTACCATAACATAGAATGGAACCCAAGGTGGTTCTGAGCTTCCTAGCCGCCAACTCAGAGAAGAAAGTGCAATCAGTTTTATCAGTGTGACTTATGGTGTCTGTAACATAAAAACACAAATGTTTCTTTAGAAAATCATGCCGGTCCCTGGTCCTGAGAGAAATTTAGGTATTTTTTAGTCAGTCTTTTGCAGTACCTTAGTTTTCTAGACTGAATACCTTAATCATTTTACTCCTGTCTTCAAATTTACGGATTTTTATTTTTAAGATTCATATATGAAAATTATAATTTCTGGCCTACTTAGATTTAATACTGGGGTTTTATCTCTTTATCTTCTGAAAAATCCTAAAAACGAGTGCCCATTCTTTCCCTGCTGTCTTAGACTTTTTTCTTTTACATCTCTCTGTTGTTTATTATACCTACTTGACTATAGAGAATTGAAAACGCCATTCTAGATCCCTGTTCCTGCACTGTGCCAGGACTATTCATCTCCCACATTCTTATTTGCAAAATCTCTCCCCACATGGTAAAAGAACATTGTGTTTGCTCTGTAACCTAAATACCAGTGCACAGCCCGGATGACAATGTTCCTGTTCCGGATTGCACTTTGCGTCTGCAGCAGGGCGGATTCTCAGCCCTGAAAGCAACTTCTCTGGGTCCAGGTTTGGATAGCAGAGGAGTCTTTTTTTTTTTTTTTTTTTTTTTCTGGCTTTGACATGCTTAGGAAAACAGCTGAGTCAGGACAAATCGATGCTGGTTGGGGCCAATAAGATAGAATCCCACCTCCCCTTCCTTTTTCCCTACAACCACCATCCCGTAAACGTACAAGATTTGGCTTCCTTGGCAAAAATGCCATTTCCATATAAACACCAACTTTTTGCCACCAATTTAAGTTTTGCAGACTCTAAGGCAGCTGCTCTAACAGGAAGACGCAACTGAGTTCTTTTTTTTTTCTTAATGGTCATTTGGAGAGCTGTCACTGAAAAAGATAAAGATAGGAAAACCTGGGCTTCCCTGGTGGTGCAGTGGTTGAGAGTCCGCCTGCTGATGCAGGGGACGCGGGTTCGTGCCCCGGTCTGGGAAGATCCCACGTGCTGCGGAGCGGCTGGGCCCGTGAGCCATGGCCGCTGAGCCTGCGTGTCCCGAGCCTGTGCTCCGCAGCGGGAGAGGCCACAACAGTGAGAGGCCCGCATACCGCAAAAAAACCCCCCAAAAAACAGGCAAGAATCAGGAAGGAGAAGGCACTCTGGATTCTACTGATGGTTTATTGGGCTATTGATGGTACCAGAACCCCCTGAGTACAGGTGTGGAGAGCAGGTCAGGAGAGCATGAAGTATGTTGGGATCCAACCACTTGACACCCAACGCTTGAGTCTTGCATTAGAAAAATAATTTTCACAAATACGAAAATTCTGGTTCAAGTATGAGCAAATCTCCCATGTTGGTGAGAGGAAAGGAGAGGGCTGCTTAGGAAGAGTTTTTTGCATTGTGACAAAAGCAAGAAAAAAATGAATGCCAACGTTAGAACTTTTGTGAAGGAGCTGAGACTTATCTCCAGACCCCACTAGGAATCAGAAGGGTGAGTCCATAATTCCAATCCACGAAATCAGAAATACCTTGAACATTTTAGTGGAAGATTTGAAGGCTCTTTGGAGAACTGGATGGACTTCGTGCTTAACGGTTACATCCGGGTTGTAATTCTTTGTCACTCCTAGCTCTGGGACCTTAGTCAAGACATTTAAAACTCTGAGCCTCACTTAACTCAGTAAACTCGGGGTAACATTCACAGTGCAGAAACAGCAAGCGGGAGACACTTAATTCAAGGTAGCTATTATTACTCTTGCTGCTGCTGTTGACGACCAACATGTTTTAAAGACAATTGTCTAGATATACTTATTATCTGAAAAATGCACAATAACTGGATGCATGTGTCATTGAAACTTTTGGGGGGGCGGTAGTGGGGAGCTCGTTCTAAAGGTTCTAATGATCCGTGATAAAGATTAATTTTACAGGGCTCACTGTCACTAAGGAGAGGTGTATGCAAAAACACTGACAGTCTCTGTATTTAGTGGGTAGACATAAGAAATATAAGAACTGGGGGGGACTGCTCACAGCCTCAGTTGCTCAAACTCTTGTTTTTCTTGTGAGTTGTGAGTTACAGTATCCCGAGGATTATGGAGCACGCTCCCCCCTTGTTGCAATTCCCGATGGTTTCCCCTTGCACTTAAGGTGGGATCTGAAGTCTTGCCCGTGGCTGGGCCTGCTCAGGCCCCGACGCCCCGGGCAGCCTCAGACGCGTCGCTGTCCCTCTCCTCACTCCCCGCACGTGCCGCTGGGTCCCTCCCTTCAGTTCCTCTAACTCTCAAGGCCCTTTCCTGCCTCAGATCCCTCCCGCATCACACTCCATCGGCCAGGAAAGCGACCCCTTCTCCCTGCCCCGTCGACGGCCCCTCATCCTTCAAGTTCCAGCCTGGAGGTCACTTTGTCAGAGACCTTCTGCCTCTCGTCTGAGGCAGGCTTCCTCTCCTCCCAGACCGTCTCTTTCATATCACTCTGTCTCCATTATAACACAGTGCACCTTGTAACTGCACGCTTATCCCTTTGTATGGCATGCGTGCTTATTTAATATTTGGCTCCTTCCCTGGGCCGTGAGCTCCACGAGGGCAGGAGCTCCCAGGGGCTCCGCACTCTCATTGGAGTCAGAACTTTGGTAGGTTACATGGAGCGGGCGCTCAGCAGATGTCTGTTGAATTTAGCAGATGAGTGATTTTTTTAGGTATGTGGAGTTTGGAAGAATGTACTTGAGTTTGGCAGAAACTACCCACTGAATGTCTCCACTTTGCATTTTGTTCTGTTGTCCCTATCTATCCCATATGCCAAGGACATTTAGCATCACTGGACCGGCCTCCTGAGGGCTCGTGGACCATCCTAGACATTGTGACAGCCTCAGTGCCCCCTGGTGGAGGGATGGGTGTAGAGCATGGGTGAGTGGAAAGGACCGTGAGAAAAGCACATGGGCTGGGAGAGAGAGGCCACCCTGTGCTCGGCTCAGATGCTTCCGTGAAGAGCGTGACCCTCATCCCCTGGCAAGGACAAGCAAAGAGAGGGCTTACAGAGGATAGTGACCAGGTCTTAGGGAGACAGAGGGGTGGGGCCTCCATTTAGGAAGCCTTGTTTCCATCCTTGAAGAAAGGAGCTTGGCAGGTGTGACAGTCTGGGGCTTAACCTAGGCAGGTGGCCTGTGTCTTTTGCCTCTTCATGGTTAGTCCTCTGGGAAGATGAACACCTTCAGGTTTCTGCCCCTGCAGGAGGGGAGGCCAGAGAAGGGACAGGCAGTAGTTGGAAATCTAGTCTGTATACTAAGGAGCACAGTGAGAAGCAAACTGGGGGAGCCACTGGGCAGGGAACTTGCTTGTATGATGCCAGCCGTCACACTGGATACTTGTGCAATTCCAGGTGACAAAGTCAATAGGTTTCCCTATCTTTTTTTTTTTTTCTGTACGCGGGCATCTCACTGTTGTGGCCTCTCCTGCTGCGGAGCACAGGCTCCGGACGCTCAGGCCCAGCGGCCATGGCTCATGGGCCCAGCCGCTCCGTGGCATGTGGGATCTTCCCGGACCGGGGCACGAACCCATGTCCCCCGCATCGGCAGGTGGACTCTCAACCACTGTGCCACCAGGGAAGCCCCCGCCTGTTTTTTAAGCCCAACTCAAATACCATCTCTTCCATGAAATACCCAGCTCTTCCCTCATTTCCTCCATCTTGGAATCTCACAAAACCCTGAATCACTCCCCAGGTGCTGCACTTGTTTGTCTTCTTTTGAACTCTTCCTTCCTGGGGTGGAAGCTCCCTGAGGGCAGGTCTGTGGCATCTTGACCTTCGTTTCCCTCTGTGGAACCTAGTACAGGGCAGAAACTCGGTACATGTTTGTGACATATGAATTAAGAGATGAATTCATAAATATTGAGACAGTTGTTTCTTGATTACTTGTTGACAGGTTGTTTATTTTGTAGGTTAGTAAATCAGTGACCAATTAGACAGAGAGGAAAGCTGAGTCAGGCCTTTAACTTTGGCTAATTATTAGTACCCCTAGAAGAGATTTCAACAGAAAAAAAGGTGTTGAAACCACTAATGGCAATTGTCCTAGCTTCAGTTAGCCCACAGCTGGAGCCCAAGGGCGGGTGGATACATCAGCTCTCCCCAGGCCCTACTCAGGTCCAGGGTCGAATTCCTGCGGCCTCTCCTGAACAGCGTCCACTTCATGCCATGTCCACTGTGCTCAGAAAATCAGCCAGATGCAGCCAGAAGCTGGTGAAAGATTGTGAGACAGGGTGCTTCATTTTTGATCTTCTGGACTCTCGTCTGAGTGGAGGGAAATGCGGCAAATTCAGGCTCAAGCTTCCAAGGGAGGCCCGAATTTGTCTCCAGAGGAAAGATTTACTTTGAAACTTGGCAAAGGATATGAAATGCCGGGCTCAATTCTAAGGCCTGGGGTTGAATGGCAGTTAGGCCTGAACCCAAAATATTTGGGGAAATCAAGACAAGCTGGAGAATGTGGCTTCTGAGTTTTAGTGGCAGCTGGAGTGGTTTTGTCCAGGCCCAAGTAATGGAGCTTCAGGAAGCTGGTGTTGGGGGCTGGAAGCTGCTTGCTTTCTGGGGGTGACTAGGGTCATTGGTACGCCCTGTCGGAGACCACACGGACGCCCTCCTCCCTGTTGGCACGCTTCAGTAAACGTGTCCAGGGGGAGAAAAGAGTAAAAGAAAGCCCATCCACTCAGCGCTCTCCTCAATACTTCCCTCCACTCCAAGGAATTCTGCTGCCCTTGGTCCCTGCTGATTTTGCTGTCTGGCATTTTCCATTTCCAGGATTAGGCTGCGTGTGGCAGCGGGCTTGCCAGGGTCAGACCGGGGCCTGAGGCCTGAGCAATTAAATTCTGTTCTAGAAAGAGGCAGCCTTCTAAGACGGAGAAAGAGAAACTGTTGGGGGACGAGTCTTTGCAGTGGCGCATGGCAAACACACATCTGAAGGTTCATGACCACCATTCCTGGGGGGCTCCAAGGAGTCATCCCCACAGGAAGCCTCTCGGGAGGAGGGTTTAAAATGACGATGCCACAAAACCAGAGACACAGTGCTTTGTAATAGACGCCTAGCTCAACCTTAACCCTAGCAGCAAAAGCCCAGAGCCAGCCAGACTGCGCTCCCTTCCACAAGAGTTCTAATCGAAGCCACTTCTGATACATCACTGGGTGCCTTTTCCAGCCTGAGATGATGTGAGTTTATTGCAACGTGGAGGGCGTGGGAAGTCGCTATTTCATTTGTATTAGGCCCCTCACACACCTTAGACAGGTGTTCACATTTTATTTATTGATTTTAATCGGACCAGATTTCAACTTTGTTCCCCAGTGCCCTAGAGGTGGGGTGAGAGGCCTCATCAAGAGAGGAGGAGGGGACCCTTGGGTCCCTGACCCTACTCCTCGACAGGAATTACACTTTTAGTGGCTGACACGAGGGGTGATGGTTGAAATGTTTGACCAACAGTGAACCTGGCGCCGGCCAATGAGCCTCGATGGCAGGTGGGAAAAGCCAGTCGGCCGCCCAGTTCCTCTTTGGAAAGCAGCCTGTGTGAGCGATTCCATGCTGGACTCTGCGCCTGCTGCGGGGAGGCCCTGTGCTCCTGTGTGGGACCCCACGACGGGGCCTGAGGCACAGCCTCTGACCTCAGCGTGGTGACCCAGCATAACGCGAAGCGTTCTCAGAAAACGATGGATACTCACTGAACACAGCACAGGACAGATGCAGGTGAATGACTGCCAGTGGTTTCCAGGCCAGACGATGCATCCCAGTCACCTGGGGGACGATGATTAAATAGAGTTCCTGCCTTACAGACCTGCTGAATCCAAATACCCAAAGTGGGAGCCGGGATAAGCTCAGGGCACTGTGTGCACAGCCAGGCTTGGGATCCAGCAGTGTAGACGGTGAGTTTCAAGGGGGAAGACTGGAGAGGAGGTCACCCAGATGGAGCAGGGAGACCCAGACAAGACCCCGAACGGTGCCTCTGGCCTGGGAGGGAAGCCACGAAGAACGGATTACCACCTCCTTGGCTGCCCCAAGAGAAGTCATTTTGGGTGCAAGGCAAGACCGGGAGTCCAGATGTTTTCCTGGAGCTGGAAAGCATTCCCTGCCCCCTCAGGAGTATTCTTCTCTGTGGCTTAGTAGCCATTTTCTGATCTACGCGGAGGGGAAATCGGAAGGAGGCGGTGAGAAATATACGTGCTAATATATTCCCCAAATGCAACAGTACAAAGCGAGTAATTGACCAGACAGTTTATGGAGGCAAGTGCCTCGGCCACGTGCAGACAGACAGTAACGACGACAGACTGTCCAGGCCACCCTCTGCTTCCCCCCAGCCTTCCGTCCCCGCTTCCACCCCGATCCTCATTCTCAGTGCCACCCCCACTTCTGACTGTGCTACCGAGACATCGCAGCTCAGCAGCAGAAAGGCATCCAAAACTGGCACGTCAAAGAGACAGGTCCGGGCACTTGTTGGACCAACTTCATTAGCTGGTTTGCTGATTTGGGGGTAAACAGTGAATGCAACTTTTTTTGTTTTTAATGCCAAGGATGAATGAGACAAAGATCTAGTCTAGAAACGACAAGTCTTATCTCATACGTAATCTCCTGGCTTCGCCAGTTCAGCAAGCTTCTGGTAGACATTTCATGGTGAGCTGGTAGTGGAGTGAGGCATTAAAATACAGCGCAGGCACCAAATAAACGAACCCAAGTCTATAAACATAATAACAAACATTGCTCACGGTGTTCCTCCTGTGAACTCTTTCTGGGTCCTTCCTGTGGGAAATGACGAACTAGTTTAGGGGCTCATGAAGGGGGGCGTCCCGGCACTGCTGTCCACCCACGTACAGAGGAGGGGTCCCGGAAGGTACTGGAAGGTGCTGAACAAGTGGACTTGGTGAGGATTTTATTTGAACTGACAAGAGAGTGTTCATTACAGAGCGACCAACTTGCCCCGGTTCGCCTAGGCCTGTCCTGGTTTTAAAACAGGAAGTTTTGCATCCCTGGACCCCCTCAGTCCCCGACAAACCGGGACAGTCGGTCACCCTGTCGGACTGGCACAGCCTCGGGTAGACACCGCCTCACTCCTCCCGACAGCCTCACGGTGCCTTCTTCTCACGCTCTCCCCACGTGCGGTCACTACACGAGGTCCCCTGGCCTCGCAGGGCCTCCTCTGTGTCAGCCCTCCCGCCACTCAGAGCTCCCTGGGGGCCGCTACTGGGGAGCCGCACGGCTGCCGGCGCTCTGCGCTAGAGCCTTCTGGTGGCCTCCTCACTCCCTCTCTCACACACACACACACAGACTCACGCTCACACTCGCTCACACAGACTCACGCTCACACTCGCTCACAGACTCATGCTCACACACAGACTCACGCACACACACTCACACACAGACTCACGCTCTCACACAGACTCATGCTCACACATACACACTCACACGCTCACACACACACAGACTCACACAAACACAGACTCACACACATGCTCACACAGACTCATGCTCACACACGTTCACACAACAGGCTCACACATTCACAGACTCATGCTCACACACACGCTCACACAGACAGACTCACGCTCTCACACACACGCTCACACACAGACTCACGCTCACACACACGCTCACACACAGACACGCTCACACACAGACTCACGCTTACACAGACTCACACACGCTCACAGACTCACACGCTCACAGACACACACTTTCACACGCTCACACACATACAGACTCACGCTCACACACACACACACTCACACACAGACTCACGCTCATACACAGACCCCTCTACCCTCGCTCTCCTGGAGGGTTCGGGCACCTCCCTGGGATGTCACTAGGCGGTGCTGTGTGGCAGCCCCTGGGCCTGGTAGGGTCAGGAGGGGTGAGGCTCAACCAGTAGCTTGAGGAGCCCCTGTCTGGGGACTGAGGTCTGGGGTGCTTCACCCGCAGGGCTGCCCCTGTGTGGTATGTGTCACACGGCTGCATAGGCCTGCGCTGGGATGCTCATGTGGGGATACAGAACCCAGCGAAACGGTGAAAGCCACCAGGAGAGGACAAGGAAGGAAATCATCCCTGCACCTTCTTGAGGTTAATTACATAATGTAATTAGATTATGTCATGTAATCCATTCAATCACTTCGCTTCTCACATAACCAGCCAGTTTACTATTACTTTTTAAAATCAGTAAGAATAGTTGTTTCACTGGAGCAACCTGTTGTGTTAATAAGAACTGGTGGATTGACCTATGATCAGACAGATCCCCAGTTACCTTCAGGGCTGAGATTTTCTGTTGCTGTATGTTTGTAATTGTGGAATTAAGCTGGAATTTTAAAATCAGTCCTCATCTCTCTTCCACCTGTCCCTTGGTCATGGGACACATATGCCCCATGGGGTTCATGATTAGTGACATCTCTAGTGATATGTTCTACCTAGTTCTTCAGGAATCACTAAAGACTGTGGTGGGGGGGAGCAGCATGTGAAATTAGCAAACGAAGCTAAATTGGGATGGGTTGTGATCATCACCACAGACAAATAACAAAAAACAGTATAAGTCAGAAATGCAGTAAGTTAATAAATATATTCCTGTTGAAAAATACAAGCTACAGCTGGAGAAGGCGGGATGGGGACGGTGGAAATTCAGGAAACAGAGTCAATGAAACAGTGTGATTTGGAAAGCGGTAATGCCAGGGAGTGATTTATGGGGTGAGACTGGATGGGTGTGCAATGCGATATGACAGCTAAATAAGCAAAGGAGGGCTCGACCCTGCTGCACAGGCCCCGAGCGCCTCGCCCCGCAGCCAGTGGCATCTGGTGACCATCCCCAGCCATCTATCGAGCACCTACTGTGTTTCGGGCTTAGCGCACCGCCAGGTTATCCTCCAGAATCTCTGTGAGGCAGGTATTATCACACCCAGCAAGGAAACTGAAGCTTGGAGAAGTTACGCAGCTCGCCCGGGATCACAGAGCTGGAAAGTGGCAAACTGGAATTTAACCCACATCCTATTCCAAAATCTCATCTCCATACTCTGTAACTGGCCACCACTCAGTGAGTTAAGAGGCAAGGGACAGGGACAGCCCACTGTCCAGTGCTGGCAGGAGCCCTGCAGCGACCTCTGGCTATGGGGTCCTGGAAGGCACATGAGGATCAGGAGACTGTCGACCTGGGTTCCAATCCCAGCCCTGCCTCTCAACAGCTGTGTGACTTTAAGAGTGTCACTTAACCTCTCTGTGCCAAGGTAGGAAAAATAATACCATCCACAGTGGGAGGTGGTGATGATTAAGTGGATGCTGGGGGAGGCCCTTGGTGAACCGTACAGCACACAGAATACACGTGTTGTTACGAGTCTTGTGAGCCAACCTGTACATCCCTGGTCCTTGAGCTCTTCTGCTTCCACTCAGTCATCACGACCAGTCAGTTCTACCTCCTGCGTTTGGAAAACTTGTAATATTAAACCCTGTGCTGAGCAAGAAGATGACTGGAATATCGGAAATGAAGGCTTAGTCCGCCAAGAAGGGCTCAGATTGTGTCCAACTGGCTGCAGCCTCCTTAGGATTTGCAAAACCTTCTTTAAGCTTGTTGTCTCTCAAGTAAGCAGCTGCAGTCTAAGAAAATTTAGCTTTGCAGGAAAGAAGGGTGACAGGGCAGTGACAGTTCTGGAAGCCATCGTGAGTGAAGGATGGTCGAAGAAAGTGAAGGTACCCAAGGCCTGGAGCGGAGGGACACGGGCGCCATCTTCAAATGTTGACTCAGTGGAGAGGAGGGGACTCGTATGCTCCGAGTCCCCCCCCCCGGAGGACGGGTGGTCCCTGCGGTGGGCGCCCCTGGGATTGTGGTAAGCCGGCTGCCTCGGGGCTTCCGTGCTGTACTAAAGAAACAAAGTGATTCGATTAGACGCTGTGTTTTCCAGCAACAATTCTCCCATAGCAATTGGGTGTCCTACCATTCGATTCAATTCTGACATCACCCCAAGGTAGAGCAGACACACTTTAAGGGGTCCCGTCCCACAAGACTGCCTGCACATCTGAATTCTGGCCGCAAGTCCTGGGTCCTCAGGCTGCCCACTCTTGTGTCCGACTTGGCTACAAATGTGAGGGTTCTCACAGCCCCCCTTCAGGTTCGATAATTCACTGGGATGAATCACAGCACTCAGAAAGGTGCTATAGTTATGATTACAGTCTTATTACAAAGGATGCTACTCAGGGACAGGCAAATGGAAGAGAGGCACAGGGCAAAGTATGCGGTGAGTGGTGCAGAGAACCCGGGCCCTCTCTGGGTGCATCACCCTCCCATCACAACAGTGTGTTCATTAATCCAGAAGCTCCCTGGACTACGCTGTTCCTGGGGTTTTATCTGGGGTCTCATTGCGATGGCATATGGGTCATTAAATCATGGCCACGTGACTGAACTCCATCTTAGAGGTCACAGGATGTGGCTGAAAGTTCTAGCCCTCTCATCCTGTGGTTCATTCCTCAGGTGACCAGTCCCTCTCCTGAAGCTATGTAGCTCTCTACCCCAACGAGTCATCTCATTAGCATAAACTCAGGTATCAGAGCAAAGGGCTCATTTCGAATAACAAAACACTCCCATCACTCAGGAAATTCCAAGGGTTTAGGCGTTCTGGGCCAGGGAACCCGGGACAAAGGCCAACTATGTTTTTTATTATACCACAGGTAGACTTTCATGTCCCTTCTGTCTCTGACACGCTATACTTAGTGACTCTAAAACCGCTTACGAGGTACAGTCCAGCCCGATATAAGAAGATACCTTGAGAACTAGAGCTCTTTGGCAATTTAATGGGCCGTCTCCAAAGGTCTGAGCTACCTGGAGTAGGAAGTGATCCAGCTGAGGCTGGATGACCCTGACTGAGACCGCTGAGCAGGAAATCCGCTGGGTGGCAGTTTGGACCGGATGCTCACTCATCCGGATGTCTGGACACAGGGCGATGTCAATGCCTTGCTTGATTTCAGAATCGAGAGACGCTTCCATTCTGGATGAACAGCACTGGCAAGAGGGAAGGCTGGCAGCGCGGATGGCACGGATATGACAACGAGCTCAGGGACATGCGGGGCATCTTCCTGGCCTTCGGACCCGGTAGGAAGACATGACCCAATTCTCTTAGTCACCCCTTCCTAAGGAAGCGCCAGCCAGCGGGGGCTGACGGCACTAGTAAAGCTGGAGTGATTTCTTTATGGATCCTCTTTATGAGCAAAGCTGAGCAAACCCAGCCGGTCTCCATGAAGTGTCTTTGGCTGGCTGGCTTTCAAATGCTTCTTGGTTTTGGCAAACGTGGCCAAATACTTTTCCTTGTAAGTTTTAAATCTCGAGCGCAGTGAAAAAAATGTTCCACATGTTTATGATTCATTTTTTACTTAATTCATCAAAATGTTCTCTCACAGCCATCTGATGTCCAGGAAAGCTTATCAGGCACCAGGTTGCTGACAGCTGCGCGTCCTGAGGTTGACGCGATCGCTTCACAGGGTCCGACTCTTCCACAGTTCCTCCCTGTCCAGAGCACCCACCCCTGTGCAGGTCATTCGGTTTAGGGCCCACCAGAAGCTAGGATGTGCTCAAGGGCAGGCTAGGAAATGATTCTGTGACTACTTTGAGAATGAGCCAGAACGACTCGGGATGTCTTGGGTGAAAGCAAATTTACTGCGCCTTCCTTGACCTACATTCCCAGGGCAGGAAGAGAGGGGAGATGGAGAGAGCCTCTTTGGTTATTTGCTTTAATAAACACAGCACTGTAAAAAAAAAAAAAAAAAAAAAAAAAGAATACACTGGACACTAAATCCTAAATAATTTATATGCAAGGTGCAGCACATTTCACACTTCATTTTTTAGGATAACTGGGGCCATGAGTGCAAGCTCTTGAAAATGCAAAGTTTTAGCAAATAAACTTTAAATGCGTTTTAAAAAAAATAAAAAATAAACACAGCACTGTAAATTCACATTTTAGAAAAGTTTATCAAGCACTCTAAAGATCATACTACTACCTGAATACCCCCTTTAAAAAAAATAGAGTAAAAAGCAGTCAACCGCCATCAGCAATCAGTGGACTGGCTCATGAGCTACTTACTAATCTTCTTCCTTCCTGCTGTCCACACTCCTTATTAAACACAATAAGCTTCACCAATATCCATATTCCACGTTCCTTTTTCTGGATGTTGATCAAAATGTTTCAGCCCATGAAAGTCCATGCTTTCCTTTCACATTATAGGTTAGAGATCACGCCTAGAAGCCGTGCCCTTCTCCTTGATGTCACAGGACAGAGAAATGTGTCAGCCCCCTTCATCCCATCCGCCTCAGGTCACTCTACCCACCACAAAGTAGCTGCTGAGAACTACAAGGTGCCAGCTACTGCACCCTCCTTGGGCGCCTCTGGGAGCATGAGCTTAGGGAACATGTCAGTCCAAATCATTGCCCACGTGTCACCCAGGTTCCCGTGTCCTTAAGGAAGCATCAGCACCAGTAACAGCAAACATTTATAGAGCACAACTGGGGTCATGACATTGGCCTAAGACAGAGTTCAGAGGCTGCCCCAGTATGACGCCATCAACCGGCAACGGTTAACAGACCCTCCCTGTTAGCCAAGCCCCGGGCTAGAGCTGCGCAGCTCAAAAGCCGAGTGAATTCAGGACGGAGCCTTGAGGATGTGGAGGTGACAGCTGCTAGATCAGGTTAGAGACGTTCCAGGGCCATGGCCTTCATATGGGGGAACATTAGCCAGCAGGGCTTTCATTCAACGACATCGCCTCCTCTTTCCCCAGAAGAGAGGGATCAGATCATGAATGCGAAACAGTTGTCAGCTGGAGTGTTTATGAGTAAGAGTCTCGGGCAGATTTTAAAGCAGGAGCTCGTCTAGCATCAAACCGAAAATTTTAAACAAAGTACCCAAAGCTGCAATAGCTTAAATTCAGTGGGGAGATTTTGTCCATTAGCAAAGGCCTCCATCATACGTTCCTTTAAAACCAAAAGCCTAAGTCTTCTATAGACAGAAAGACGACCCCTGATGAGACTGGACTGGGCTAATTGCAAAAATGTTTCCAGGCAGATACAGCCTTGAGAGCCTCCCACAAACCATCAGGTTTCTGGCTCTAATTCTCATGAAAGATTGAACAGCTTTACACACTGACTGTTTACTCAGAAGAAAATTTAAGAGCGAGGCCTTTAATAGCCATCTAGCTGCACTTTGAGATAAAGGTACATCCCACCTGATTAATTGTAGGTACTTCTCGCTCATGGAGGACGCTGAGCATCGCTGCGGCTGCCCAGATACAGCTTTAGAAGTCAGTAAGTCTGGTCCAGCTAAGAGAAAGGGAAATAATTCTGGAAGATAGCCTCTCTCTGGTTAATCCCAGTTTCTAATTTGAACAACCTAATCTTGCCGTGGAGAACTCCACATTCGAGATAAGACAGCAGGAGTGATTCAGTGAGCTGCCAGCGAGCTAGCAAGCCTCACTTGGAAAGCAGCCCAAGGTGGTCAGGCACAGCGGGAGCCTCCAGAACCTTCTCTCTTTAGGAGAAACAGTTTAAATATCCAAAAAATGTAAACCCATGGAAATAACTTGGATTCCCATTCCAGGTTCACACACACCATCTTGAGCTAGCAGGGCTTGTCTGGCCTCTCCCAGTTGGGTCAGGTATTGTTTTGCTGTTCAGGAATTTTCTAGAAGCTCTCATTCCAGTCTGGATCATCTCTGCACTGGGCCCAGAATCCCAGCCCTGTAGACCGGGAAGCCGTGAACCAGATGCAGTGGGAAAGAAACCCCAATTCTCCTTCCTGCTTACATGTACCAGATTTGATTTTGTACTTTCAACATAAAAAGATAATCTTTTCTAACTTTTTTTTTTGGTCAGTAGAGCTTGATCTCAAATTTTCTTGCCAAATGATAAAGAAGGAGATGTTTGAAAGGCTGGGGACGGCTGTCTTGGATATGCTATTGTCTGCCACCCTCCCATGTGACAGGACATGGCCACCAGGTGATGTGGCAGGATGATCTCACATCCAGGTCCACGGCAAGTCAAGAGGGAGAGGAGTCGCTCCCACATCCCTGGGACAACCTTGCCACTGATTTCTCAGCTGCAGCTGATTCTCCTCTGGGGAAGCATTACCACCACCCTCTCTAATTGTAGTGTTTTCCTTGATATTGGAAAGGTTGGCATTCCAGGGCAGCCTCTACATTCTCCTTTCCAGGGAGTTCTGGATTTTATTTTATTTATTTATTTTTGCGGTACACGGGCCTCTCACTGCTGTGGCCTCTCCCATTGCGGAGCACAGGCTCCGGACGCGCAGGCTCAGCGGCCATGGCTCACGGGCCCAGCCACTCCGCGACGTGTGGGATCTTCCCGGATGGGGGCACGAACCCGTGTCCCCTGCATCGGCAGGCGGACTCTCAACCGCTGCGCTACCAGGGAAGCCCTGGATTTTTTAAAGTAAGTGTTTACCCTGAGGTGATGCTGACTCTTACCCTCCCTGCCCTGAAAGTAAAGCGAACCCTTCAAATAATCTATAGGGTGAATATTCTCAGTCCATACTTTCCCTTGCTGGGCGTTTATTCTGTTACTAATAACAGCTCCCATTTATTGAGCACATACAGTGTGGCTGGAACTAGGATTTAGGCGCCACCTCCATGCCTGTCCCCTGAGGTTACCCAGCTAGTAAGTGGCCACAGGCTGGATGTAGAGCCCGTGAACCTCTTTATACTGACTTCAACTTTAATTCTTCAAAATAAGCAAAACCCGTCACTTGGGAAGTTGCCCTGGGTCTAACATACGCTGTGGCAGAGTTTTCAGCGTATAGCTTCCTTCTGTATTTATAATTGCAGGGTTAATACAAGAGTAGAATTTGGTGTGGACACTTCTGGGCTATGTTGCTGTTTGTTTGCTTTTTAAATCAAGTATATGTGATCATTTTAGCAGAGCAATTATAAAGATTATTTTCTAAGATAGAAAACTTGGCTTTACAGCCCCCAAACTACCTGTTTTTAAAAAACTTTTTTTTAGAGGGACTAAAATCACATGCATGGGCCTTTATTGATGGATAAAACTCCTTCCTGAATTCAGCTTCTTAAGTTTTGGGTACTTTGTTGGAAGCTCTGGTTGGGAACCTTAAAGTGAAGCTGCTTATGAATATTACTGAAGTCTCATACTCACTCTTTAAACAAACACTTTTCATTCAGCATCTTTTCTGCCTTCTGTGGAGAAAGAGAGGGTCCACTTTGGACTGAAGTCCCTCCTTCAGCACCCTTACTTGCTATGCTGTGAATAGCCAGCCAGGCCCTCGGGGGCCTGTGTCCCCGTGGAGTCTGGCACAGCCTTGGGTAGAGGCACAGCCCTCTCCCTCATGAGCTCCCTTGAGCCTTCACTCAGGTCTCTGACTCCACTACCAGTTTCTTTATTTTCCCCACAGCTAAGTTACTTTATCTGCCAGTGAAAGGCTCCCAAGGAGACCGTTGCTATTGCTTCTGAATTAGGCACACTGAGAAAACTATATAATTTCTGGTTCCATCCAGTCCTGGGACCTCCATGTGGCAGGAAAATGGGAAACATTCTTGAACTGGGGAGCACCCAGGCTAACCAGCCCCTGCCAGATAGGTGGCCTGGAAGAAGAGTATGCAGCTGGATTGGGTCTGGGGAGCCCGGCAGGACAGTCAACCTTCTGTGACCACAGCAGCTCCGCAGTGCTTGCAGAAATGAGCAGCTTCAGATGGCCCTTGGGTCCCCAAGGAAAGCTCTGTTGTCACAAGGGAAGCACAGTTATGCACAGAGAGAGTTTGCTGTCTGATCTGTCTTTCAAAGAAACATCTCCACGAGCCATAGAAAGCAACCTCCTATCATAACCTAGAACCTCCCAGATTTCCTTCCAGGTTCACAATCCCTTGGCCAGGCCCCGTGGACGAGGCGGATTTTCCAGTCCCAAGCTGCCTGGATGCTGAATGTAATTCCTCCACATTGTGACTCCATGCCTGTCTCTGCCCTGCCCAGGAGTGACCGTGACAACTCGTTTGCTTGCCTTTCCCTTTCAGATTTCAAATCCAACTTCAGAGCCGCTCCCATCAGATCCGTGGATGTCTACAACGTCATGTGCAACGTGGCAGGTGTCGCCCCCCTGCCCAACAACGGGTCCTGGTCCCGGGTGACATGCATGCTGAAGGACCCGGCCAGCTCGGCCCTGGCTGCACGGCCGGGCGCCTGCACGTTGGCCTTGGTCCTGCTGGCGCTGCTGTCCTGAATGCCTAGCGCAGTGTGTACCGTGCCCCATGGGGGAGGCCTTGCCGTTTCCTGTTTCACTAATAGCTTCATCAATTCAATCAAGGCCATACAATTGTAAATGTATTAGTCTTGGATGGTTCTATACATAAAAGTCCCTATTTCTTAAAAAAACAAAAACAAAAACACTTTGCTTTTTCCGGAGGTAGGGAAACTCCTAGCTTTTCATTTGTTCAACTATAGGTTATTTTCTCCTTTCTTTCCATGTACTCAGATGAACTAAGCAGGGCCTACCCCTGTAGCGACCAGACCTTGGGCGGGTATTCCATGGAATCCGGCCCCTCTCTGTCCTGCTCTGCACAAAGCAGGCCCTTGTCTGTGCCCTGTCTAAACCCGGGAGCCCCCCTCAGGGTCTACGGCCACCATCCCGTACGGCTCCTTCTGTCTGGGACAAAGGAGGCCCCTGCGAAGCAGTAGCTGCTATTTCTAACTCAGCTCGTGGGGTTTCTTCACCTTATACAAAGTCCCAGAAAGGGCGTATCTGAGCTTGGCTCACCCAGCAATCAAAATCAATGGGAACTGCAGAATTCACGGAACAAAGTGAAAGATGTGCATTCCTTCCCAAAGTCTGAGTGCACGAAAGTTTCTCCCTGCCTGAAGGAGCAGAAAAGTTTCCAATAGATACGAGCTCCTGTGAGCCTCCTTGTAGCGTATCGTGGTGTGAACATGCACACGGCAGGCGCTGGGTTGCCTACACTCAGAGTGTAGACACGAGCGACCCCTGACATCATCACGGGCGGGGAAAGGGGTGTCTGGCTGACGATGGTGTGGACATCCTTAAAGAAATCTCACGTCATTGCTTGAAATGGTGATGCAATTAAGCGTAAGTTTGATGCACCAGTGTCCTGGAGCACTGCTTATTCAACAGCCACAGCAAAGTGGACCCCTGAGTGACCCAGAATCCCAAGGAAAATGGTGGGGCGCGGGGAATGGCGGCCACATGATGGAGTCACATCCCAGTCGCTAACCACTGAGCCACTGGATTAGGAAACAGTCTGGTCACAGTGCCGCCTCAGAGACCTTAAGAAACCCCGAAGAAGAGGCACTGAGCCTGAGATGAGATGTTTTTAGTTCAGTCTCCAAGTTTGCCGTAGGAGCTCTTGTTGCAACACAAGGGATAACTGCGTTTCTATATGATCAGAGTCATGTACATATGTCATCGCATTAAAAATGAGTTTGCACTAAATGAGGCACATCTGCAAATGAGGCTTTTTGTCAGGAAAAGGCAAAGGATCAGGTCTCGTCAGGACGATGGAGCCCTTACGTGTTGTTTACCTTGAAAAATGAAAATCTACGCTCACCCTGATTCAAGAAGGTTGGGAACCGTTCCTGGGCCTTGAATCATGAGAGCAAAGGATCACTGCTTAAAAATACCAAATTTATCTTCACAAAAGATTTCTAAGGATTTATGTCATGGGTTTTTAAAGTGCCAGCAGACCATCAAATCAATTGGAAAGGGGAATCAGCCTTTGTTCTCCGGCTGAAAGCCAATTAGTGCTTTCGGAACATTGGCACTGGTTGTTGAAATAGGCATCTACTGTTCAAAGTTTTCTTTCTCCTTAAAGGACTGGGTTCTAATGAATCCAGTGCAGCCCACTGTGCTCCCTTGTGAAGGGAGGAGACCTAAAAGAAACCCAGTGACTCAATTAAAAGTGGATCATCCAAGTCCACCGGGGTACAAACAGGTACACAGTCTTGGATTTGTCCCTCCTGCTCTGTTCTACCAATTTTCCCCCTCCCTCATCCTTAACATCTTCAAGTTACATAATAAAATTTCAGATATTTGTCTGACAAAGTATAGTTACTCAATAAGTAGTCTTTTTTTTTTTTTTTTTTTTGCGGTACGCGGGCCTCTCACTGCCGTGGCCTCTCCCGCTGCGGAGCACAGGCTCCGGACGCGCAGGCCCAGCAGCCATGGCTCACGGGCCCAGCCGCTCCGCGGCATGTGGGATCCTCCCGGACCGGGGCACGAACCCGTGTCCCCTGCATCAGCAGGCGGACTCCCAACCACTGCGCCACCAGGGAAGCCCAATAAGTAGTCTTGAATAGATAAATGAGAATAAGATACTTTTGGAATCATGACTATTGGTAAATAATAAAGAAAATTCAGACACTGAATGGAGAAAAAAACTTTTTACCTGAAGCAACGCATATATTTTAGTGGCTTAATTATTTGGCTAGAATTTTTTCTTTTGATTTTTGTTTTAAAGTTACGTTATTTTCCCAAGGAAAATTCTACTTTCTCTAAACGCATTTTGTTCCATCGGAATAATATCTGCTAGGACTATACACACACCTTTTCTCCTGGATTATTTTACTACTTCATCGCTAATTCCAGGAGGAAGGTAATTGGACTGACCTGCAAATACCGAAGATAGATGAAACGAATGATCTTTAAATTAAAGATAAGATGAGTGGCTACTTTCCCTGCCCATAGGCCTAATCGCCAGAACCCGATTCAGTTAACTTCTGAAGACTTAAACATAAATAAGAGCAGGCCCAGGAAATTCTTTCTAGCCTTCAAGAGCCCAGACTTGGGCTCAAGTCCCAACTCTCTTTACTTTTAAAGGGCTCTTGGAAATCCACAGCAGGTCTGAATTCAGCCACAGACAGCAGTTTGCAAACTTTCTGGGACTGCAAGCATCATCTGGCCCTCTTCCAGAGATGCAGGTTCAGAGGATCTGGCGTGGACAACACTTTTAAGTCACATGACTCTAAGGTCTGGGTTTGCTCTCAGGAGAGATGGGTTCTGATTTGACCTTGGTAGACCTGAGTCTCCTGACAGCAACTTCATAATCTGCCAGGTTTTTCAGGAGCCATCAGGCTGGCATTGGCTACTGATCCCAGCTGGGTCAGATTTCCGCCCTTCTTAAACCAAAGCGGGTCTGTAAGCCCCAGTGATGGAGAGGCTTCTCCACACCCAAGTCCCTGGGAGTCTAAGATCCCCAACGGTGCTACCAGACAAACTCACTGTTCAAGACACACAGCTCTTTTATGAATTTTCTGTGAAAGTGTTTTACATTTCTGTAAATATCGAGAGATTTCCAAATGTGATAGTGTGTTTAATCTTTGTAAGCAATCTGTGATAGACCAAAGTCAGCTCCTGTAAACTACTTACTAGGAGGAAGAGAGATGGTAGCCTTGACAGCCTGGTTATAAAACATGGGAAACTTGGTCTCAGGTCTCTGCTATGGAAGTTCTACTTATGTGTTGCTTTGAAATCATAAAATAGCACCTAGTGCGGTGCCTCAAATGTTTCATAAATGTCCCATAAATATGTGCTGAATGAGAAAAAGAATGAATATCACTGAGGAGACTTGCTTACACAGCAGATATTCTCTCTGTCTGTAGTTCCTCAAATTAAACAAACCTTTCCTTTTTGGGTTGTTATTTTTTCTTATCACCCAACTGACAATATAATTATACTTCATTTCATGGACTAAGCATATTCCATTTCAAGCTTATAAACTTGACAGATGGATGGAAGGAAGGAAGGAAGGAGATTAGATTTTAAATATACTAAGCGTATTTACTTTTTATTTTTTTTATTTTTTTTATTTTATTTTATTTTTTTTTTGCTGTACGCGGGCCTCTCACTGTTGTGGCCTCTCCCATTGCGGAGCACAGGCTCCGGACGCACAGGCTCAGCGGCCATGGCTCACGGGCCCAGCCGCTCCGCGGCATATGGGATCCTCCCAGACCGGGGCACGAACCCGTATCCCCTGCATCGGCAGGCGGACTCTCAACCACTGCGCCACCAGGGAGGCCCGTATTTACTTTTTAAAAATAAAACAGTTTTATCGAGATTCAATTCACATGCAATCCTTCCCTTTAAAGTATCAATTTAACGGCATCAGTATAGTCACAGAATTGTGCAACCATCACCACAAGCAACTTTATAACTTTTTTTTTTTTTTGCGGTACGCAGGCCTCTCACTGTTGTGGCCTCTCCCGTCGTGGAGCAGCACAGGCTCCGGATGCGCAGGCTCAGCGGCCATGGCTCACAGGCCCAGTCGCTCCGCGGCATGTGGGATCTTCCCGGACCGGGGCATGAACCTGTGTCCCCTGCATTGGCAGGCGGACTCTCAACCACTGCGCCACCAGGGAAGCCCCAGTCAACTTTAGAACATTTTTATCACCCCCAAAAGAGACTCCATATCCACGAGCATGTTAGCATTCACTCCCCCTTTCCCCCCACCCTGCTCCCAGGCAACCTCTAAGCTGCACTCTATCTCTACAGATTTGCCTATTTGGAATATTTCATGAAAATGCAATAACCATGATCCCTGTGGCGGCCTGAGTCCAGTCTATAGCCAATGTTACCACTCAAATGTACTCAGTCTCTCCCAGAGCATCCTCATGGCTTCACCCTGGAAACCAGTAACAGCCCACATGCCCCTTCTCACCAGCATCCCAACCAGAAGCTCTACGTATCATTGTGTGTTGGCTTCCTGACACGTTTCCTTGAGATGCCGAGGGCTGGCTCCAGCTCGTTCTCCTTTCTTCCATTTGAGGGTCTCTCTCAAATGCAAGTCAGACCAGGTCACGTCCCTGCCCAAACCCCGACATTGACTCCCCCCGTCTTAATCTCACACCTGTAGCTTCATCGGGGTTGGCATCAGGTCTGCCCTTCTCTCTACCTGATCTCATGTCACCCCCCCTTTCACTCCGTAAACTCTTCTTGCCTTAGGGCACTTGCCTCACATCACTTTCTCCTCCTTGATTAGTACCCCCATCCTCATCTAGTAAGTGTCCCCTTGCCTTAGAACCCAGGCTAAATGTTTCCTTACACCCCTCTTGACCAGGTTAGGCCCCCTGGCTGTACACTCTCTACACCAGCCACATGCAACCCCACCCATCAAAATACTAGTAGCTGGAAGAGGCAAGTAAGGGTCCTCCCCTAGAGCCTTTAGAGGGAGCACGGCACTGCTGACACCTTGATTTCAGACTTCTCGCTTCCAGAACCGTGAGAGAATACATGTCTGTTGTTTTAAGCCACCCAGTTTCTGGTAATTTGTTACAGGAAACTAACACACCCTTCAGATTGCTTTCGGAGTAGTGAGTCTAGTTCATCAAAGATTTCTTGAGTTCCTCCTTCACAGCAGGTACTGGGCTATGTTTTGGGGGTGCATAGAGGAAAAAAGACCATTACTGTCCTCACAGAACTCACAATAGAGTCATTTCCTTTCTTCTATTTTTTTTTAAATTTATGTTTTATTGAAGTATAGTTGATTTACAATTTTGTGTTAGTTTCTGATGTACAGCAAAGTGATTCATATTCATGTGTATTCCTCTTCATCTTCTTTTCCATTATGGTTTATTACAAGATATTGAATATTGTTCCCTATGTCATTTCTTCCATTTTTCAACACAGCTGAATTCTCATTTCTGTAGAACAAAATGTTCCAGTTGCTATGGGCAATGCATGGAGAGAATTTCAGAGAAAACAGGAGTAACACCTGTTACTGAAGGACGGCATCAGCTCCAGAGCAGAGGCGCTGGTGTCAGGGGCCTCACCCCCTGCTTCCTCTGGGATCTTGCTCGTGGCCATTTGATGTCTTCATGCCTGTCGGCTCTTTGCCTGGCCTGCGGGATTATCTGGCAGCAAAAGCAAGGCTGATCACATTACTCACCTGGTTAAAAAACCACCCTTGTCTCTCTTTCCTATGTAATTAAATTCCAAATTCTGCTTCCCATCCTTTTCTACAGTTTGACTTCCCCCTACATCTCTCAATGCTTCATCTCAGATTTCTCAGCTTAGCCCTTGAATGTGTCATTGTCAACTCTCTTACGTTGGCCCCATGTCTGGGATGGACCTTCCCACTCTCCATCTAGCAAACTTTCATTTATCCTTCAGAGCCTAGATTCTCTGTAAGGCTTTTGTGCTTTCACATTCTTTTCTTGTTTCGTTTATTGCAAAGCAAGTCACATTGCCTTGTAATAAGTTGTTGTCAAGTGTTCTCCAACTAGGCTGTAAGTTAAGCAGAATGCCAGGATTGTATCTTCTTTTTTGGAGTCTCCAAACCAAACCTGCAGCACCAACAAAGTCTACCACAAAATAGTTGATAATTGCCTGATAAAATGAATGAATTATGGAAGGAAGGAGGGGAAAAGGTTAGCACAGTCTGGTCAGGTCACCTAAATTTGGACAGAGCTTCTCACAGTAGCAATGGGTTGGAAAAGCCAGAGGTAGGAAACATCTTGTAGAAAGTAGAAGGATTTGACAAATGACTAATGTGTGACACGAAATACAGAGGGCAGGGGTTTCTTTTTCAACATTTCAGCAGGCCCCCTCTTTAGCCATGAACACGAGGAAGTGCAGCAGATGGGAAGAAAGGAAGAAAAGATAAATGAACCCTGTCTTCACCATGCTTAATTCGACTTTTCAACAAGATGCTAACACAAGCCTGTACTGTCATCTCCCTACGGCTTGGAAGAGACAGGAGAAGGGGGTTCAGAGCCTTGGACGTAGCATGTGGAGAAGGAGGGAGAGTTCCAGTCACTGGCTCCCTCCCTCCCATGCCTTCTGAGTCTGATCTGTCTTTGCTACTGAGAAGTGAGGAGTGGATGACGGGAGGAAGTGGAGAAAAGCCTTCAGAGGGAGGAAAGCGGTGTTTACGAAATCCCCTTCCTGGAATAGCTGTGTTTCCACCCCTGCCCTTCTGCTGCTCAGGAAAGTCTGGCCTCAGTGTGGTGTCAGCAGGACAGGCAGGAGCTGAATTTCCACCATATTCCAGAACCAGGTGGTGCTCAGAAGGACCCCTCCACTCCCACAGTGGCATCTGGAGGGGATGGGGCAGTCTATCCACTAGAAGCCCTTGAAACTGACCAGTCAGGTCTCAATGCTGGGACAAGACCCTAAACTGAGGAGACTCTGCTGAAAGTTAAATCAAAATCCAGCAAGACAGGGACAATAGAGATGAAAGAAAGAGAAGGTCCAGATAAGCATGGCAGAAAAAAAGAGAGCCAGGAATTTCTAGCCAGAAATGTCATATTTTTGAATACTACATGAAAACAACAGAAGGAGATACCATATAAAATCAGAAAGACTATCCTGAACCACATCTCCTTCTAAAGTTTAGAAAGGGTTTCCCTGGTGGCGCAGTGGTTGAGAGTCCGCCTGCCGATGCAGGGGACACGGGTTCATGCCCCGGTCCGGGGAGATCCCACATGCCGCGGAGCGGCTGGGCCCGTGAGCCATGGCCACTGAGCCTGTGCATCCGGAGCCTGTGCATCCGGAGCCTGTGCTCCGCAGGGGGAGAGGCCACAACAGTGAGAGGCCCGCGTAACGCAAAAAAAAAATAAAATAAAAAAAAAAAATAAAGTTTAGAAAAACTAATTTCAAATAAAAATGTAAAAAGTATTGAAGTCAAATTCCATATTAAGATACTATTTTTAAATGATAATGAGGAGCAGAATAATAGTCCAACAATCAGTGAAATCATGCCAGAAAGACCTGATCACAAAGCAGACTGAAACCATGACTTACTATTTCAAGATGAGCCAAAATACATTAAGAAAACAATATGAAAGAACAACATAAATCAAATTATAAGAAGGCAGAAAGGGTTGAACTCAAGAAAGAATAAGAGATAAAATTAATTTCAGTAATAAAATCTAAGCTAGATGGACCAGAGAGTTAATAATCACAACAGATAATGCTTTAGGAGGAATATAAGGTAAAAGGTAGGGTTAAAAAATCAAAATTAAGAGATTAAAAAAAAAGACTCAAGAGAAAGTGACAGATACTGAAGACAAGTAAAGAAAACTGAATATACAGTAACACGAATCCAAGAAGAAGAAAACCAAAGCAAAGGAATAGAATAAATGTTAAAACTGTAATACAAGGAAACTTTTTTGAAATTAAAAAGAAAAAAAACTAACACTATATACTGAAAGAATACTTCACATATCTGAGACTGTCAACCAGAGCCACTAATATCAAACCCACAAATTACTGGATTTTAAGACCAAGAAAAAATCCTTTGGGCATCTAAGAAAAAGAGGAAGTGACTTATAATAAAAATGCCTTTTCCAACACAAAAGGACAGAAGAAAATGGACTAACATATTTGAGATACTAATGAAAAGAAAATGCGAGTCAAGGATTTTTATATCCAGCAAAACTGACTTTCAAGTATGAAAGGTTCAAATTGTTATCAATAGGAAAGAACTTAGGAAATACTGTGCCCACGAGTCTTTTCTGATGAATCTATTAGAGCACAAGCTTCAGACAATCAAACTGACCAGGGACACATGGACATAAGGCCTAGTGATGAACATGAAATAAACAGTTATTACAGAACAAGGGAGAGAGGGCAGTGTGCAGTGTCTATGTGCTTTGGCAATGTAGATATGGTATAACTTTTTAAATGGAGGGAAGATACATGGGGAGAGACTTGGCAAAAAAAAATTAACTCTTGTCAGTAGTCTTATTGGTGGTGGGAATAACTGTACTCTTGTCCTGAGACTATTGTGTAAGTAATGTAGAGTAAAGCATGAGAGTTAATATGGGATATTCTAATTATATCATTCCTGTGTCATTGAGAACCAGGATTTGCAGAGTGGAAGAAAAGAGATGCAGATATAAACTGGAAGAGGGTAAATAAAACTCCTATGTCCTGAACTTGAATTAGAAATATCATTGTACAACATGGGGAATATATCCCATTTTTATAATGACTATAAATGGAGTATAACCTTTAAAAATTGTGAATCACTATATTGTACACCTGTAACATATAATACGGTACACCAACTATACTTCAATTTAAAAAATTATAATTTTCAAAAAGTGATGTGGAAAGTAAAAAAAAAGACAATAAAAACTCTTAGAGATTTTATCTTTAAACATATATTTTCTAGCTGTAACTGCTAAAAAGACTTAGAAACAATTATATATCCAGTAGTATTCCTAGTATCCATGTTGTGATTTTTTAAATACCACTTCCCACATGTCCTCTCAAATATGTACCCCCCCAAAAAAAACAAAAGCCAGGGAAAAAAACCTTAAAAAATTACACCAAAATAGTAACAGGTATTTCTTATTTCTGGGGGTGGTAGGATTGTAGGTGATTTTGATTTTCTTCTTTATATTTTATATATATTACAGATTTTCTATAATGAATTTGTAATTGAAAAAATAGAGCTTTAAAATAAAAAGAGAACAAAATTATGCTATGAAAACACACATAAAAAAATAAATTTATTAAGGTATATGTTTTGAAAGAGGATTATCAGGCAGCCAAAAGAGAGCAATTTAAAAATCTTTTTTAAAGGACACCTTCTCTGAGGTAGTTATACACACACATCTGTCTCTCTTGACAGAAAGATTCCTCAAGTCTACAGACAGAAATGGCCTTGGGGCCACATGAGGAAATGTGCACCCAGAGGTCCCTATGGGGGACTTAATCATATTCCACCAGCTCTGCTGGGGAGCAAGAGGACGTAAGCACGGCAAGATACCACCCTTCATTTCAAATACTTACCCCTTGGCTCCTGGGAATTGGGATCTAGAGATCATTCCTTTCCAAATAAATATAAAATGGAAGAACATACCTCCCGCCTGAAGTCTCCCAACATGGACATAGAAGGATCCTCTCTCTTCACTCGAAGCAGGAAGTTGGCACACGTCCAGGAAAATGTTTCTATCGGAAGTGTTTCCAAATGGGTTTCCATGACCACGGCAGAGCTCAGTGGTCAGGGAAGGGAAGGCACACGGTGGCCACCAAAAAGAGAAGTGATTTAACAAACCGTTTATACCGTAGACCCCAATTTTCTTCACACATCAACTCTCGAACGCCTCAATTTCCCTCCTGCCAGATAAAGACAATCTCACTAGTTATTTCCTTTACAAGGGTGCCATGAAGATGAATGACAAGATGTTTATAAATATCCTGAAAGCCCCTGGGGATGGTGGTTGCATAAGCATAATGTGTTGCACATGCCCAGCTACGTTGGCACACACAAAAATAGAGGGTAGAAGTTCAAAAAGGAGAGTTGGCGTCTTAAAAATACAACCCAGAGATGTATCTCAGTTGTCGTGGGTGTTATATAGGTCTCCGGATGCAACTGCCTTAGAGCTGGGCGATGATAACCTGCAGGGCGGAAATTGACCAACAGCCTTTCCAGCAGGCTCCGTGGGCCTGGGACGTGTGTGATGTGAGTTGCCGCGTGAAGCCGAACAAAGGCCTGGATGAGTAGCAACCAGAAGTTCCTAGAGAAACCCCGTCATATGTTGTTTGAGGGTCTGTGGTTCTCAAACTTCAGGGAGAATTCAAATCACCTGGTGACTTTGATGAGCGGTGATTCCCAGGCCTTACCTCCAGAAACCATCATCGATTGGCTCGGAGCTCTGCCCAGTCACCTGAATTTAACTAAGCTGATTCTTGTGCAGCCCCGACTTTGAGAATCAGGGATCTAAATTTTACCGCCTGCAGGTGAACTAATGCATACTTCTCTGAAGGCAGAGATGGGCTGGGCCTATCTGAATTCTAACCCTTGTTCTGAATTCTGCTTCAGAATGGATAGTGGAGATAACAGGGGAAGCAGAATTTTCTGGGGTAGACTCCACACCATTACTAGGTCACTTGCGCACCCAGAACAGCAAGTGGTAAGTGACTGAGGTTGTGTAGTTAGTTGGAGCAGATAAATATTGTGTATTCATGCTGCGTAATCGGGTAGCCACTAGCCACATGTGGCTACTGAGAACTTAAAATGTGGCTCGTCCGAACGGAGATTTAATATAAGTATAAAAGACACACCAGATTTCACAGATTTAATGCAAAAACGTAGAAAAGATTTAATTAGCATTTTTACATTGGATAAAGGCTAATTTATCCAATAAATATGGAAATAGTAATGTTTTGGAAATACTTTGAGCTAAAATATATTAAAATGAATTTCACTTGTTTTGTTTTTCTTTTGTAAATAAGGTTACCAGAAAATTTTAATTTTCTTCTGTGACTCATATTATATTTCTATTGGACAGTATGGTTCTAGATCAGTATACCATGTGGGTCTTAATTTATAGTAGAAGTGCTTGATCTCGGTGTGTGCTTCTTCTGGATGATACTGGTGTGTCAAGAGCCCATTCTTCATTGTGATCTTAACAGGGTGATTAAATTGTAATGGCTCCTCAAGGGAGAAAAGAGGAGGAAAGAAAGGCCTGACCCGGCTCGTTCATTAGTCCAAAAAGCCTGCCAGACATGAATACCCCTCCAATATATAGAGTCAAAGGGTATAAATTAATTAACCACTGAAAAGATAATAAAAATAGTGGCCATGTCTAAAGCTGGTGACAACTCACGTGCTGCAGAGTAGCTCTATCTTCTGTTGTTCTGCTCCTGCCTGCCCCTGTGGGGAAGGGAAGGACGGGAGGGATGCAGAGATGGGGTGAGGGAGTTGGAACCCAGCTCTAGGGGGGACGAGGGCAAATGAGAGCCATCCCACTTTCTCCTGGAGTTCACTTTTTGAACCTGAGACAAGCCTATCCAGTCCTATCTGCAGTGACTTGAAAATACTTTTTTTTTTTTTTTTTTTTTTTTTTTTGCGGTACACGGGCCTCTCACTGTTGTGGCCTCTCCCGCTGCGGAGCACAGGCTCCGGACGCGCAGGCCCAGCGGCCATGGCTCACGGGCCCAGCCACTCTGCGGCATGTGGGATCTTCCCAGACCGGGTCACGAACCCGTGTCCCCTGCATCGGCAGGCGGACTCTCAACCACTGTGCCACCAGGGGAGGCGAAAATACTTTTTTGAAGAGTATTTCTTTAATTTAAAGTAAGTCATTACATTCTTATTCAGGTTCTCTTATCACTGGCCCAGATGCTAATAAGTATACAATAGAGTATGAGCATAATTCTTTTCAAATGACAGAACAAGCAGAAAGAAATCCATAGGTCATTTGGGACATGACAAATTTTACACCTAGAGAAAAGCGTAAGAAAAAGAGATTCTCACCTTGTTAAGTAAACTGGAACTGAAAATAAAGATTTGATGTGTTCTGACTTCCTGGCTGCTCTGGGTGCTATGGCATCTTAAAATTCTAAGAAGATTCTAACACTCTCACTGGCCTCCATCTTTCTGGTGAGTTCAGTTGAGCTCCTCTTCCATCCTAGAGGTCTGGGAGGTTTGACAAGCGCTCTGCTTGAATCCCAAGATCCTGGGGAGCACCCATCCTTATGGCTTGAATCATGGCAATTTCACTGAGTGACCCAAATGGTAGCTTCTTCATGTATAGGCAAGAGCTGCTATGTGTGGCAAAAGAAACCCCCCAAAACAAAAAACCCAAAACTCAGCTTTTCAAAATGCAAAGTCCATAGCATCTTGTCAGGCCTTTGCTTCAGGTGTGACCTCATTCATCCAGCAGAAGGAACTGTTTACCAGACTAGAAATTACATTAAATCCTAAAGAGGGAAATGGCACTTTCCTTTGTTCTAATCAGCTGTGTCGTGGGATAGCATTCAGAAAGACCAGGGCAACTTCGTCTGCTTGCACTGAGTTACACTGAACTGATCGACTTACACGTCAATCCGGATGTAGCAGCAGTGTACAAGGGAAGTCACACGCGTGTTTCGTTGTCACCTCCTCTGTGTGACAATGAGTTTTTCCTCAGCCATACAGGTCGCAGAGGTCAAAGAGTCTCCCGATTCCACCATTTTTGTTTTACTTATTGTGGATTTTCTGACGGGAAATAGAAATTTGGTTGATAATTACCAGGCATAGAGATAAGGTTTCCTCATTAAAGTCTCATAAAACCATGAAAATAAATCATTCCAAGTGGAGAGAGAAAGAAAATCTTCTGTTTAGACTTTTCCATGACCGTTTAGACCAATTCTTTTTCCTCTTCCAGCCTGGTGACTTTATTTCCAACTAGCGTAGGGCCTGATAATCAGAGGAAAGAATGTAGAGGCCTCACAGACATTTTCTGATTTCAAGTTAATGGCTTGGTATGTCAAGGATAGGCTGAGCCTGGCAGAATAAATTATGAAAGTGCAGCTGAAGAAACACAGTGTTGGAAACCCACATCATACACGTCTACAGAGATGATATAGACATAAATAAATCCTGCCATTTCAAGGAAATGGAAGGGGTCCATTTGGCCTGTCCTGGAGATCAAAGCTAGTAGGAGTCACAAAACGGCAGCTGACAGTCCCAAAGGCGACTCCACTGGAAATGGGATCAGCCCACCCTTTCCTGCTCCCCTCTCCAGGAGGGTCCTTCCTGTCCTGAGCACCAGAGCCAGGCCCTTAGGGACCCTGATGCAACTCAGTTTCTCCCAGGAACTCCTCTTCAGGAATTCCCCAACTCGGCCACAAGCCTGGCAGCTTTCCAATTTTCCTACCATCATTTTCTCAGGTCCCAAGTCCCAGCTTTGGGGGCATTTTGCTTTCTGCAGACTTAGCGTGACCCGCCGATGAGAACAATGGTGTTACTGGATCACTAGCTGGTAGCAGTGGCCTTCCAGGTTTCCTGACACATACCTGACCTTGGTATGTTAAGATGGTTCCCAGTGGAGCTGTGCCTGCAGCCCGCTCCGTCATTTGAACGCCCTACGGGAACAGGCAGAGAGACCCACTCTAAGGTCAGTTAGTCATTTCAGACTAAAATGAATCCAGATTATTCATAAACCAGGTTATTAAAATGAAGATATCCAGGGCCGATTACTGGGTGGCAGGGTGACCAGCTGTCTGGGTTTGCCAGGGACAGAGGTGGACTCACAGTGATGAAACCTGACAAACCCAGATAAGCCGGTCCCCCTGCCGGGTGGACCAGAGACATTAACGGAAACCCACCACAGTGCTCCTTTCACCCTTTCCAAGGAGACTGAAACATGTCTTGGTAGTGACTGCAAAGTACCCCGATGTAAGGTTTTGACTTAAGTCTATGAACCTAGTTCCTCACCTCCGGTGGCAAGTACCGCAGAGTCCTGAAGCTCCAGCTGAAAGGCTCCATCTGCCTCTAATGTCTTAGTCTGCTTGGGCTGCCATAACAAAACACCAGGCCGGGTGGCTTAAACAACAGACATCGGGCAGAAGCCCAAGACAAAGTTTCTAGCCAGTTCGGTTTCTGGTGAGGGCTCTCTTCCTGGCTTGCACATGGCCACCTTCCTACTGTGACCTCATGTGGCCTTTCCTCGGCGTGTCTGTACCGGGAGAGAGAGAGAAAGCTAGATCTCGGATGACGCTTATTATAAGGACACTAATCCTACTGGATCAGGGCCTCACCTTTATGATCTCATTTGACTAAGGTCAATGAGGCTACATTTAATTCCAGCCACGTTAGGGGGTTAGGACTTCAACATATGAATTCGGGGCAGATACCAAACATTCAGTTCGTTAACAGTTACGTCACTCAAAGGAACTGACCAATTTGAAATCCTCATTCTTAAAGATCTATTGAGAAAATGGATATGATGGCCCTTGGAGACCAGAATGCCCTGTACAAGTTAATCATACTGTGATGATCAGGGTGGTGATAATCAGCCATCAGGTTGGTGTTTTCTGTCTTCCTCTCGACCACCTTTCTAAGTGTGTTTATTATTCAATGGCTTTTGTCTGCTGCTTGTCACCTGTCACCTGTGCCTTCAAAGGAGCCCCAGAATGACCTCCTCCAAGACACAAACTACCCAGCCTAGCGGCCAGACATCCTCTTCCTCCACATACTCTTCCCTCCCTCCCCTCTCTCCCCCCGCTCCCATGCTCTGGTGCTGTAGCCAAAGCGTGGGTCAGTGGAGTGATGTACTGTTCTGCATTTGAAGCTCCTGGCCCAGAAAGTTATTTTCCACATAATTGTGTAAAGTCTCCAATTACCCAGTTAACTGTATTCAGTTCCCTCTCAGTCTTATTTGATAAGGAGGGGTGCCTACCGTCCTCTCTTTTCAGAAGTTTTTATGAATGGCAAGTTTTTCACCAAAGAACCCTGGAGTTGTTACCAAGTACAGGGAAGGGGGCCTTGGGCATAACCTCTCCACCATCCACATCGACCTTGTTACCCTTTATCTCTAACTGAGAACATCCAGGCAAAGGTTTATTCCTAAATCTCAGTGTCGAGAGCCTTGAGTTAGTCCTCCGTTACTTGAATTTTCATGGAAACAACAGCATGACTATTTTCATAGGTTTTGCAGCTATACTTTTGGGTTTTCCATTATACACCATGTATTAAATGGCTTCCCTTGCTTTGTTAAGCATTGTTTGTGACACTGCAGAAGGCCAATCCCTGTTTGTCACAGGGAGCTTAATTATCCAGATGAGGTGCCCTTGTTGAATGTCGGGCCCATTGTAAGAACGTTCGTTGAATGACTACATGAACTTGATTCTGTCATTTGCTCCTGCATTCCTGCTTTTGCTCATACTGGCTGTGATTCCATGACTGATAAAACGGGGAAGAGTTTTAAATAAGATTTCAAGCAGAGAAGAACTGCTGGCTGTCCCCAGAAGGTGTCCAGCGTTCCAGCAGAAACTGTGGTTCTCCTGTCAATGTGGTTCGTTCCCCGTGTTCAGCACCACAGCTACAGTTTGGGGCACACACGACCTCTGAATATGTTTGCCTCCATTTGGACGATTGCACTACAGAACAGACAGCAAGGCCACGCAAACCTTCAAGGCTGTGTCTACACAAAGCATCCAGTTGGTTACATAAGCAACGCAATCTAGTCACGAGAATAAGATTTTTTGAAATTTAAAAGTCAGGAAGGGATGGACAAAGAGAGTAACTTTACAGTGGAGGAAACTGACAAACACTGCTTTAGCGAAGTGACCCACGTCAAGATCAACAGTCATAAATTATGTTGATCTGTACCCTTAATATCATGTGATGAAAATGACACTTTACATCTGTGACCTTCCTTTCAAAAACCTAGAACACCAGTCTCATGGTGAGAAAAACATCAGACAAGTCCCAGTAACGGGGTATCCTATAATAAACCTGACCAGTCCTCCTTGAAACTGCCAAGGCCCTCAAAAACGAGGAGAGTCTGAGAAACTGTCCCAGCTACAAGGAGTCTAAGGAGACATGACATCTCTATGTAACATGGTATACTGGATGGGATCCTAGAACAGAAGAAGGACATTAGGTAAAAACTAAGGAGATCTGAATAAACTACGGATTTTAATAATGATGTATTGATACTGGCTCATTAATTGTACTGTACTAACGTAAGATGTTAGTGATAAGGGAAATTGTGTGAAGGGTGTAGGGTAGTAGATTCCTATATGCTCTCTGTACTAACTCTGTACTATCTGCTTAATTTTCCTGTGAATCTAAAACTTCTAAAAATAAAGTATATTATTAATAATAATAGTAATAAAATACATATAAGGCAGTGGTACTAGTTGGCCCAGGCAGAGGGATGCATCAAGGATAGACGAAATATTTGTTTATTTTTGGACCTCAATAGACCTTGACGGCATTACGTTATGGGAAATAAGAGGGATAAAGACAAATACTGAATGATCTCACTTATATGTGGCATCTTAAAAAAAAATGAACTCATAGATGTGGAGAAGAGATTGGGGTTGCTAGAGACAGGGAGTGGGGGATGGGTGAAGGGGTCAAAAGGAACAAACTTCCAGTTATAAGACACATTAGTCCTGGGGATGTAAAGTACAGCATGGTTTTTAAAAAAAAAAAAAGGGGGACTTCCCTGGTGGCGCAGTGGTTGAGAATCCACGTGCCAATGCAGGGGACACGGGTTCGAGCCCTGGTCCAGGAAGATCCCACATGCCGCGGAGCAACTTACCCCTGTACCACAAATACTGAGCCTGCGCTCTAGAGCCCGTGAGCCAAAACTACTGAGCCTGCGTGCCACAACTACTGAAGCCCGTGCCCTTGCTCCACAACAAGAGAAGCCACTGCAATGAGAAGCACGCGCACCACAACGAAGAGTAGCCCCCACTCGCTGCAACTAGAGAAAGCCCGCGTGCAGCAATGAAGACCCAACACAGCCACAAGTAAATAAGTAAGTAAATAAATAAATAAATTTATTTAAAAAGAATAAATAAAATACCACCACACCCTTGAACATGAAAGTCTACTAAGGAGTGAACACTTAATAATCCTACTAAGTTTAATGTTTTCCACTTTATCTACTTACTTAAAGTAGAAAACGGTGTTTTAAAATAATGAAAAAGTCAGGCACAAAAATCACATATTGTGTGATTCCATTCGTATGAAATATCGAATATAGGTAAATCCATAGGGACAAAAATCAGATTAATAGTTGCCAGAGGCCAAGGAGAAGAAGGAAGGGGGCAGGGGGACTGCCAGTGGGTATGGGGGCTCCTTTGGGGCTGATGAAAATGGTTTGGAATTCCATAGAGGTGATGGTCGCACAACACTGCGATTGTACCAAATGCCACTGAGTCGCCCCCTTGAAAATGGTTAAATTTATGTTAAGCAAATTTTACACGAATCAAAACTAATTAATGATAATAATGTAATAATGTAATAATTTAAAAATAATTTTTAAAGAAATAGTTAAAGTATGATAATAAAATAATTAATGATAAAAATAATAAGAACATAAATGCTGTGCTTTTGGTTTATCTGCTATTTTTTTTCTTTGTCAGAATTCTGAATGTTAATTTAGCATTATTGTAAAAACTATAAATGACCAAATAAAATAAAAGCCCTTGTCATTTGGAAGAAGAAAGTCAGGGAGCAGTTATATGACAAAAAGGAGGTGTGGCCAGGGGACCACATTTCGGCTGGTAGATGTGGTCTGTTGATGTGATAGCAGGAGGATTGGGCCGGAGTTCCCATCCAGGCTCCGTCCTTCATGGAATAGCTTGAATTCTGTGGTTCTCACAGTCTCTGTAAATCGAGAGGAGAAAGCCAGGGTGAACATTAGAAGACCTTCCCAGGAAGAACAATCCAAGGGTTCTCCTGCAAAGTTGTAGACCATCGGTGTGTGGGGGTGTCAGCAGGGGTGAGGGACAGGGGGAAAGGGGCCTTGCGCCAGCGGCCCGCTGACTGAGGGCACAGGTGACGGCCTTCCCTGAACTGACCGGTTGTCCTGGCCTTGTGCAAACCCAGTGGCGGAGCCAGGCCACGCGCTGTGGGCGGTTTCACCTGCGACAGGGCCTCTGTCTCACCAGTTTCTTGTGGCCCTTCGGCCATGCATCAAGGTCCTGGGATCTGGTGGTTTTCGGAAGGACGAGCTGGGAGCGGTTGAATCTTGCGCCTGGTTTGAGGGCCCCCCTTCCCTTTCCATCAGCCTCTCCGGCAGCCACAGATCAGGGCGTGCACTCTGCCGCAGGGGAGAAGCAAGGGGGCCCGGCCCATTCTTCCCTGTATTGGGCACAACCAAGGAAGCCCTCCACGGGTGAAGGGCTTAGGGTGCGGACCAGGGGGCTCAAGAGACCGCTACTTCCCCTCTCTCTGCACCACAACGTCCTCTTCTGGATGGACGATGCCAGTGAGGACGGATTCACCACCACTGGCAAGGGGACCTACTGCCTGGGAGGTCCGGGCGTTACTCTGGAGGAGGGGGCTCTGAGGTCTCTCTCCCCACGCTGGCAGTCGCCTCCTCACACCAAGGACCATCCTCCGGCGAGGTGCTCAACACCGGTGGATCCTTGCTCCCTTGCAGATTCGTTTCCATCCTCAAGAGTTATTAAGCCGTCCATCATCCGGGCCTAGAGCAAGGAGAAGCTTCCCCAAAGGTGGGCCACGATTACCTAACTCGGAGCTCCCTCTTCTGTCACTCCAAGTGTCAGAATTAGAACTGGGGAGAAAGCCATCATTTTCAGATGCAGGTCAAAAAGGCAAAGTTTAAAATCTTTAGTGCCTTCAATAACCGTAAAAGATAGCGGAAAGCAGACACCTGTTTAAGACATGGAGCAAGGGGCATTTATAAGTAATTCACCTTCTGAAATGTGCCGTCAGGAAGTTCCCCAAACAGGAACAGTGAAAAGCTGCTAGATACTATTTTAGGCTGAAGTTGTCAATAAGTTATAGCCAGAGGTAACGGAAAGAAGAAGATTTCAACCCTTTGAAGTGACCATGATAAAAAAAAAGGAATCGCAAACACTTAGCACATGTTTCTTCTAATGCAAGACAGCGTAATAACAGGGAGGCATCTTCTAGATGTGGTCATTCGGACACGTGTTCATTCATTCATTGAACAAACGTGTCAAAGGTTTAGGGTGGGCAAATTAAGGAGGCAGTGGGAATACAGGGGTAGGATCTCCACGCTGCCCAGAGTGACGTCATCAGTGAACACAGGAAGTAGATAATTAGCAGACAGGAAATACTCTACTATGATACATATCCAGGGTGCTGTGAGAGGAAAAAGACTCATGTCTTCAGTTTCGGGAATGTTCCCAGGAGAAGTGACACCCACCGCTGAGCCTAGAAAGACCTAACCAGGCACAAGGCGGTAAGTTGAGGCAAGGGAGTCAGCAACATGGGAACCGAATGAAGGCCCCAGAGACATTCCGGGAAACTTGGGTAGTTCTGTGGGCTAGCCCTGCAGACTTGAGTCTTCAGTGTCTCGAGAGCAGTGTGCCTCTCAGATGGTAGAGTGAGACCTGGGTTCAAATCCCACCCCTGCCACTTATTAGCTGTGTAAGAAGCTTTTCCCCACCCCATGCACCCTTGACCCCATACATGCACCCTTGACCCCATACATGCACACACATCTTGGTGTAACTGCTCAAGAGTGTTCCCACCTCTAGGGACTGCCCTAGCGGTCCAGTAGTTAGGACTTCATGCTTCCAATTCAGGGGATGTGGGTTCAATCCCTGGTCAGGGAGTTCAAGATCCCACAAGCCGTGTGGCGTGGCCAAAATAAAGAGTGCTCCTGCCTCTTAACTTAGAATCAAGAGGTCTACTAACAACCTAAGCCTAAAATCTCAAAGGCTTAACACAAAAGCAAACCTATTTCTTACTCATATTACACGTCCAACAATGGTCAACTTGGCTGTACTCCACATGGACACTCGGGGACCTAGGCTGATGGAGGTGCCACCATATTGTAGCTGAACCTTCTAAATAAGTGGCCTCTGGAGACACCACAAAACCTGAAGAGAGAACTGGAGAGCCAGGTAGGGGCCGTCGAGGCCAAGCCTTGAAATGACGAACCTTATTTCTACCCACATCTCTTCAGGCAGAACTGAGCCACCTGGGCCCAGTCTAACAGCAAGAGAGGCTGAGAAATGCAGGGGAGCATGAGGATTTTCAGTAAAAGCGAATCGTTTCTGCCATACCTGGATCATAATGAGAAAGATGGATCGATCAAGTAAATAAGGTCAAGATTGCAAAGCATTTTGATTTTCAGGGTCAAGTGTTAGCACATTACCCTGGAGGCATCAAAGAGGCACCAAAGAGGCACAAGGAAAAGGCCAACGTTCAAAGTGTTGCTTTAGAAAATTAAAGCTAATCCCAGGATAAAGGATGGGTTAGAAGAAGGCCCTGGAGTGAGGGAGACCAGTTTAGAGGATGTTGTTACAGTCTTGGCATTTGGTAATAGAGATGTCTTAACATGACAGAAGGAGAGAGGAAAGTGGAGTGAACAGTGCATTTTCTGTAGAAGATTGATTACATGGACTGTCGAGATTGGAAATCCAGATTTTGGAGTCAAGAGGTGATATTTGAAATCATGAGAGCCTGCGAGGGAGGGAGGACAGGGGTCCATCCAGCACTTCGCTGTCCCATGGCAAATAGGGGCTGGTGCAGGGACAGTGAAAACTCAGCTCCCTCAAGGGCAGCAAGTGTTGAGAAAGCAAGATGTAGATTTGGGCTTTCTATCTTTTTGGAAATTTCTTACTCGTGCTTCGGAGGAACAATCAAGGGACCAAGGATGAAAGTCAAGATTTTGGGACTTCCCTGGTGGTGCAGTGGTTAAGAATCCGCCTGCCAATGCAGGGGACAGGGGTTCGAGCCCTGGTCCAGGAAGATCCCACATGCCGCAGATCAACTAAGCCCGTGCGCCACAACTACTGAGCCTGCGCTCTAGAGCCCGTGAGCCACAACTGCTGAAGCCTGCATGCCTAGAGCCTGTGCTCTGCAACAAAGAGAAGCCACCGTAATGAGAAGCCCGCACACCACAATTTAGAGTAGCCCCCGCTCACCGCAACTACAGAAATCCCGCGCACAGCAACGAAGACCCAATGCAGCTTAAAATAAAATAAAATATAAATAAATAAATAAATTTTAAAAAGACCCAACGCAGCCAAAAAACCCAACAAAATAAAATGAAGGTATGTTACCTTTGTAATAAGTTTATAAAATAAGGTTTTTAGTATAAAGAAGAAAAGAAAAATGTCATATTAAAAGCAAATTTCCATCTCCATTAACTGTAAAACCAATAATTCTTCCATGGGAATCATATGCATTTTAGTCCTGTGACCCCTGCCCCCAATCCTGACACACGTTTCCTGGACCCCAACACCCACAGGAACTGGCTGGGAAGATTTTATCTTGGTGAACACAATATAACACACACACACAGCCCTGTTATGGGCAATTCAGTGGTTCTCTCTGTCCATCTTTATCCAGTCATTCCCTGACCTATCAATTAGTGAATTAGACTTACTGTTTGGAATAGAAAATATCACATTCACTGGATGCGAAGAGAAAATCCCCTTTCTAGTCTTTCCATACTCTCCCCTTAGGTCACCCACCTCTGTTCTTTATTTCAGGAAACTCCTCTTTAAATGCCAGGTACTGCAACATGTAAGCTGCTGGGCACAAGACAAGTGAGACCCACTCAGAATATATGTGAATAAGCAAAATTCTCCTACTGTTTTTAAGAAAAAAAAAAAAAGCTCAACGTGTGTGCTCTATGTGCAGAGTTAAGAGCCTTATCTTCATATATGAAGGATGACATCCTATTAAAAACACAATGTGGGATTCCCTGGTGGCGCAGTGGTTAAGAGTCCGTCTGCCGATGCAGGGGACGCGGGTTCGTGCCGCGGTCCGGGAAGATCCCACATGCCGCGGAGTGGCTGGGCCCGTGAGCCATGGCCACTGAGCCTGCGCGTCCGGAGACTGTGCTCTGCAGCGGGAGAGGCCACAACAGTGAGAGGCCCGCGTACTGCAAAAAAAAAACAAAAAACAAAAAAACCACAACGTGTTTTGCTTTCATGTTTGACACTCTCAATCCGTGGTGTCTTTAGGAGACTCCTATATCAATACCCACGATAAGCATAAATGACAAAAATAGACCATAGAGTAGCCCAACACAGTGGTTAAAAATACTGGCTTTGTATTTAATCGTATTTGGATGCAGAACCTGGCTCTATCCCTCCCCTCGTGAATGACTCTGGGCGAGTCCCCGGGCCCTCCATTCCTGCTTCCTCGCCTGTGGAGAGGTAGCCGTGACTTAGCTGCACAGGGAGCCCCTACAGATGAGGGGCCCTCTTCAAAAAACTGCCGTGTGATGAGAAAGTGAAGCCCCAAAGTTTCAGGGACAGGACAGGGCTCAGCACAGGCCAAGCCACCCTCCCAAGACCCTGATCCCCTGAGGCTCCTGACACTCACTGGTAAATTCACTCTTTGACGCAGTGAGGAGTGGGACCCACTCAGGTGCCCTCAGTCTCAGACATTTGGGCTGGGGAGGGCACCCGCAGTGGCAGCACAGCCAGACTGCATCCAGCCCTGGCAGGGAAGCTGAGGGCAGCACACTTCTAGAGATGCCGTCATCAGTTCCTTGGGTGGGATTTGCCCTTGGCTCTCCAGCTACAGCTCTGTCCTTCTGGAGATCCAGGCTTTCCAAGGCCATGGCTGAATAACCAACTCTACCTCTTGCTTCTACTCATCCAGGGCTTCCGCTGCCTACAGGCTCTGCTCACTGCCTTTCTCTGCTCCTCTGAACTCCCCAGAAGGGGCTAGAGACATGGTAGGCGCCAAAGGCATCTTCTATGTATCTAAAGCACATTGGATAAATTAAACATAGAACTACCATATGATTCGGCAATTCCACTTCTGGGTATATAGCCAAAGGGAAGGAAATCATTATCTCAAAGAGGTATCTATTCTTCTATGTTCCTAGTGGCATTATTCACATAGCCCAAAGATGGAAACAACATAAGTGTATGTCAATAGATGAATGGATAAAGTAAATGTGATATATATATATATATATATATATATAATGTATATATAATTGAATTATATATATATATATATATATATATATATATATTCTTAGAAAAAGGAAGGAAACCCTATCATTTGCAATAACGTGGATGAACCTAGAAGGTACTACCCTAAGTGAAATAAGCCAGACAGAGAAAGACAAATACCACATGGTATCACTTATATGTGGAATCTTCAAAAAAAAAAGTTGAACTCATAGAAACAGAGAGTAGAAAAGTGGTTTCCAGGGGCTGGGGGTGGGGGTGGGGAAAATAGGGAACAGACTTTCAGCTATAAGATGAATAATTTCTGAGAACCCAATGTATAGTACAGTGACTACAGGTGATAACACTGTTTTATAATTGAAATTTGCTAAGAGAGTAGAACTTAAATGTTCTCACACACACAAGAGAAATTTAAATATGGGGGGTGATGGATGCCTTAACTGACTCATTGGGGAGAATCCTTGCATAACGTATGCCCATGACAAATCACCACATTGCCCACTTTATCTTACCATTCTATTTGTCAATTATACCTCAGTAAAGCTGGAAAAACATTCAGATCCTTACGTATTCCTCTATTTGAGAACATTAATTTGGGATACTCTGAAGTTGGCCACTGATTTCTCTTATCCACGGTCATCAACTCTACATGCGGGTGATCAGAAAAGGAACAGTTCATCTGTTTTAAATTTTGTCCAAAATGCACCACTCACTGATTTTTTTTTCACAGTGGGAAATGTGATGGACTGGAAATTTTTCCATAATATAAAATAATCGTAATTATATGATTCCATGAAGTAAGCAATGCCACTTAGGAAATTGGAAACAGTTTTCCATTCTACTCATCTTCACCAGGCTCTGGTTTCCTTTGAATACCTCTGAAAGAGACATTGGATGTTTTCAGTTTCAATGGTATATGCCCAGTAAACTTTCATTTGCTAAGCTGAGTTTGAAACTATCTCTAATCCAGTTAAACTCAATATGGGGCAATCTCAGAAGGCAGGGACTAGGATATGATTTAATAAAGGGACAGAAAATCAACTGTATGGTACCTTGATTGGAGAAAGATTGGGAACCAAAGCCTGGCAGGCAAGCGTTCAATAAACTTTTTCATGTGCACAGCTTGGCCAGCGGGTGAATATACATCCAGAACTTGGAAAAAGAGGAAAGGCCAAATAACCAGGGATTGACAAGATTGATGGGGCACAACCCATGCAGACAAGCAGGGAATCAATGGACACAGATGGAGTCAGAAGAGGTAGCCAGGCTGCTGTCTTCAGGCACAAGTAACAGGTCACTCCCGCGCCTGGATGCGGCCTCTCCTGAAACAGCTCACTTCCCTTGCCTCTGAATCCTTTGCTCACCAAGCAATCTACTGATTGCTTATTTAAATTCTCAGGTGAAATTCAAACTGGGAAAGGGGTAGAGACCTGAGCATTCTGATGCCTGGAAAGGGATAAATATTTGGGAAGCACTGAAAAATGTTGACTGTGAAACAACTTCAGAATCGGTACCCAGAAATCTCTGTTTCCCATGGTTGATTCTTCTCTTACTCCATCCAGAACTCCGATAGATTTTAAAACCAGCCGTGAACTCTGGGAAGCAATTTGTAAGAAGATGAACAACAACAAATCTGACTCTAAGCTCCAAACTCTTCTCCTTGAAACACTGCGCAACTGATTTCTCCCAGAACACAATCTCTCTTAATCCAACTTAAAAGCGTGGTTTCTGTTCACTTTTCAAGAATTATGCAAAATAAACATTTCAGCAGACAGGACTGTGTATTAGCTTTGGCTATCCCGCTTCTTGATAGAATTATCTCATTGCCTTCCACGGTATGGCTTTCTAAGCATGGTACCCTCTGTGGTCCCACATTAGATAAACAGCTGGTAGAAACGTGCATCACAGTCCAGATATGGAAGTGTCACATTTACAAAGTCACTACTCTAGCCCTGCAATGAGGGGACAATATTAATTACCTTACTCCTGGTGTGGAAAATGACTAAAATGACCCATGCAACGAGGATGTCAAACTATCTTTTTTAATCTGACACCTACACTGGAAATGCTAGGAATCTGTGACACTCACAATTAAATACCTGAGATTACCAAGCACAAGTTTGGACAAGGCTAATTTAGAAATTATTGTCAAGACTCACTGAGGAACTGTCATCATCTAGGAGAGAACAAAAGTTTAAAATACCAAAAAGCCCCGCAGAGGGACTTTGCACATGGTTTCCCCATTTAGAAACTGAACTGAAAGTCAAGGACATTTATTTAGACTAAAAGTCACAAAGATTCAAAGACAGGTGGGATTAAGAACAGTCAGTGGTCTTGAGCTGTTTCCAGAGAAGAGCTCTTTCCAGGAAGAAAAAGGAGAAAAACCCAAATACTGAACCTCCCTTCTCTCCTAGGTTTTGGTGAAGAACAAAGAGTTCGTCTCTGACTAATGTTTGTTTTGTTTTGTTTTTTTGCGGTACGCGGGCCTCTCACTGCTGTGGCCTCTCCTGTTGCGGAGCACAGGCTCCGGACGCGCAGGCTCAGCAGCCATGGCTCACGGGCCCAGCCGCTCCGCGGCACATGGGATCTTCCCAGACCGGGGCACAAACCCGTGTCCCCTGCATCGGCAGGCAGACTCTCAACCATTGGCGCCACCAGGGGAGTCCTGACTAATGTTTTTGTGTTAAAGTTTTGTGACATTTTATTTGCCCTGCACTGAGTAAAATTCAGACAGGAAGTAGTAAAAGATAAAAGTGCCAGATGATGAGAAAACCAAGATCTATCCTAAGACGGACTCAAACTTTCAAGAAGTCTCAAGTATATCCCAAGTCATCCTTTAAAAAAAACAAAACTAAACTAAAACTCAGAGAAGCACTTTCTATATCTTACCTATGACAGGAAGATATTTCTCCTCAACCCCTTACCTGGCCAAATGACCCATTTCAAAGAGATTGTCCATGTCTATCTGAAATATTAGTATTCAGAATATGAAGAAATAAAGTATTTTTGAACAAGGCATGACTTAATGTAAACCAAAGCTAAGACAGTGAGAAGGAAGATTAATCTAAGAATATTACATGCAGCATAGTGACAAACTAAAACCTGGCCAAGATCAGATACATTTCTTAGGAAAAAAAAAACACCCTGTGCACTAAATCATAAAGTTGAGTTTTCAGTTCAATAGCTCATGTTTGGACAATGGCAAGTTGGGGCCCATTACAAAGGTGGGTGTCGTGCTGATGGAAAAGTTGGTGGAGGGGGGATTATAACATGAAACCATTTGGCATCTCTTAGCCAATGACAGCTCCAGAAAGGCCCAGGAAAACCCACAAACCGGCTGCGGGAATGACAGGTGTGAGAGGCCAGCATTGTTTTTTTTTGTTTTTGTTTTTAACATCTTTATTGGAGTATAATTGCTTTACAATGGTGTGTTACTTTCTGCTTTACAACAAAGTGAATCAGCTATACATGTACATATATCCCCATATCTCCTCCCTCTTGCGTCTCCCTCCCTCCCACCCTCCCTATCCCACCCCTCTAGGTGGTCACAAAGTACCGAGCTGATCTCCCTGTGCTATGCGGCTGCTTCCCACTAGCTATCTATTTTACATTTGGTAGTGTATATATGTCCATGCCACTCTCTCACTTCGTCCCAGCTTACCCTTCCCCCTCCCCGTGTCCTCAAGTCCATTCTCTAGTAGGTCTGTGTCCTTATTCCCGTCTTACCCCTAGGTTCTTCATGACCTTTTTTTTTTTCTTATATTCCATATATATGTGTTAGCATACTGTATTTGTTTTTCTCTGACTTAATTCACTCTGCATGACAGACACTAGGTCCATCCACCTCACTACAAATAACTCAATTTCGTTTCATTGTTTTGAGAGCTTTACATCCAAGATCCCAACCAGGAAAGAAAGAAGTGGACCCACATGCTCTCCGGAGACAGCCTTCTCCTTCCCAGGAAGGGGAACCTGAGTCAGGATGCAAGGACACATGGAGGATGTGGTACTGGAGGTCAGGCTGCCTACTCCCTGTGAAAAACCATTAAAACGGAGTTGCTGTTTTTTGACATTCCTGCAACCACTTTAAAGACACAGTCTCTCCGCTTCAATCCTCAGGTTACCAGCTCAAATATCATAAACGCAGAGCAGGCCAGGGGTTGAACTGTAAAGTAGGCAAAGCCAGTTTCTTGGGTGGCCGCAGCTGTCTGTCACTGAGCTGTTTCCTCTACCTCCAAATGTGTTGGGGTCTGTGTGTGACATGGAACAGAGTTGGCTGGTCCTCCCTTGGCTGTGTTTGATAGATGACCTTCGATGCTACTCTGGCTTCTGGTGCTGATGCGGGTGCCTTGTGCTGCACAGGGCCCCTCTCTGCTTCTAAGGATGGAGGGCTCACTGGAGAAAGAGTAACGGGGGCCGCGGGTCAGTCATCAGGGGAGGGAGCCTCAAATGTGAACCTGGAATTTGGAGGGAGAGCCTCAGATAGGACAAAGAAAGGGACCCTGGTTTTCGGGGCCATGATCTTTTTTTTTTTTTTTTTTTTTTTTTTGTGGTACGCGGGCCTCTCACTGTTGTGGCCTCTCCCGTTGCGGAGCACAGGCTCCGGATGCGCAGGCTCAGTGGCCATGGCTCACGGGCCCAGCCGCTCTGCGACACATGGGATCTTCCCGGACCGGGGCACGAACTAGCGTCCCCTGCATCGGCAGGCGGACGCTCAACCACTGCGCCACCAGGGAAGCCCCCTGGGCCATGATCTTGATGGGTGAGTACATTCACGGAAGATAAGCCAAGAGCTGGGACTCAACAACGCAGACGGGCTGACCCGGTTTGTGCCAGGTCTTTGGAGGTGGAAAGGAATGAGCTCAGCCTTTGAAAGTAAGCCTGTTTCAATGTTCACATGTACAGTGTTTTCTTTTTCATCTGCTTCACCTTCTAGAACCCTGTTTGAAGGACCCAGTCCACTGTAGCTGTATTAACGGGAACACAGAGAAGGCAGCAGTGCCCAGGCTTGGGCAAGAACTTTCAAGTACGTACACCCCTGGGGCCAGGGTCGGCAGCAGAGCCCAGTGACATAAAAGAACCCCAGCAGAAGTGAAACCTTTACGAAGAAGGGAGCCCGGGGGTCCCTCTCCACCTAGAGATTCTCCTTCTGGCTCTAACCTTTGATTCTGGACTTTGGCTTCTCATTCTCAGTTGTGGATTTATTTAATTTTCATTAGGACATTAGTTTTGCTAGTTTTACTGGGAAAGTGGTGATCTTACATTCTAGGCTCTTTCCCCTACCTCCTAACAAAGCTCACTCCTAAGAAAAAAATCAGATCAATTTATTTAGCCAACACAGTCAAGACTTTCTGTGTGCTGCACTCCAGGGAATGTTCTAGAAGCTAGTACTGGGTGCTTCACTCCTGGCCCGCAGGGAGCCGAGACTCCCACTGGTGAGTGCTGTCTCCACCAGCTGGTTCCATGCTAAGCCTTATCTCTGAGGGTGAATGAGAATTGTTTTATTTTATCCTCCCTTCAAGGAATATCCGATGTCACCAGCAGTTCAGGGCCAGTTTTCCGGACCCTCATATCTTTGCAAGGCCAGTTCCGGGCACGGATCCCAGCTGACCGTATTCTCTTTCATGGCTCTACAACACTGATCAGATGATGATATTTAGCACATTACCGAGTGACTCGATCTGTTTACCTGTGAGTAATGAACAGGCAGAAACATGCTGCACCCCAACTGCCCGGCTTTTAATTGCACTAAGTTAAATCTCCTAACAACTGTTTTCACAATATCTTGCCCACTAATAAATTTAAATCGACACCCGGATAATAAACTATATTAAATTACAATGACTCTCCTAGCCTTTGGTAAGATACATATGCTAATAAAGCCTTATTCTGAAAGGAGTGAAAAAGTAATTGTTTCCCTCCCTCTCCCTGTGAAAGGCAACACCCAGACAGGAAAAGAGTGAAAAGACAGAACTTGAAAATAAAGAAAACACCAAGGTATCATCCCTACAGATACACATCAAAAACCAGGAAAGTCCATCCTCTTCTGAGGAAAGTCTAAACTTCCAAGCCTTCTCTTAAAGCCTTCTCTGTCTTGGTCACACCCCCAGTGCCATTTCAGCCTCAGGCTCAATGCCCAGATTCAGTGCTTACAAAATGCTGTGAAATTAAAAAAAAGAAAAAATTAACTGCCATAAAAATACGAAAATGAAACTACAAAATTATTTCAAATTCAATTAGATATCTATTGTATTATTTTACTAATACATAATAAAGAACCACAGATTGGGTATTTAACAGAGAAATTTATTTTCTTACCATTCTGGAAGCTAGAAGTCTCAGATCAAGGTGTCGACAGGGTTAGCTTCTTCTGAGGCCTCTCTCCTCGGCTTGTAGATGACCGTCTTCTCCTTGTGTTTTCTTATGTGCTTCCCTGCACGTGTGTTTGTGTCCTAATCTCTTCTTAGAAGGAGGCCAATCATATTGGATTAAGGCCCACCCCATACCTTCATTTTACCTTAATTACCTCTTTAAAGACCCATCTCTAAACACAGTCATATTCTGAGATACTGGGGGTTAGAACTTCAACATATGAATTTTGGGGATATTTATAAAATATTTATAAAACACATTATGTCCATATGATTATTAAACTTAGAATCTACAAATATTTTATTTACTTGAGATAGTTTATAGATTTTAAAGGTTCTCACTTTATATGAATTCCTAAGTGCTCCCAATTATAAAAATTATGCCCAATTGTAAACTAGATGAATTACTTGTAGACAAGTATTCATGAGAGCGATTTCTATTTCCAGCCCATACTTCCCTTCCAAACGCCACGTGTATAATCTAATGGCCTGTTTGACATTCAGATGTCTACCTGACGTGTCAACCTCAACAGGTGCAAACCCCCACACCTGCTCCACCCACAACTTTCCCCTTCGTCCTCATGGCAGCCACGTCAGTCGCTCAAGTCAAAAACCAGGGGGTCCAAGCCTGGGTCCTGAGTTTTCTCTCAACCCAAACCCAATATAAGGAAATCCTTCCGTCTCCAACTTCAAAACACATTCATATCTGAACACCTCTCACCTCCCCTCCTGCAATGGTAGAGTCCCCGTTATCTCCAGCCTGGTTACTGCGCTTGTGTCCTAACAATCTCTTTGACCCAAGTCTTGTCTCTCTCTCTGTAATCTCTTCTCAACACAGCAGCCAGCGCAGTCTTTGTAAATTTCAGTTAGACCATGGCAAACCCTGTCATACTTTTCCAGTTCGCTCAGAGTAAAAGCCAAGGCCCCCAAACAACCTACAAAGCCCACAGCATTCTGGCTCCCTGCTCCCTCTTGGAGTTCATCTCTCCCCCTTGGCCAGTCTCGGGGGCCTCCTTGCTGTTTTTCCAATGTGTTGGGGTGCTCTTGCTTTAGCAATTTCCTCCGCTGGGAACAGCCTTCCCCTAGATAGAGGAAGGCTAACGCCCTGACCTCCTTCAAGTCTAAGCTCAAATCTAACCTTCTCTGAAAGGCTTATCCCAGCCACCATTAGGAAACCTGTCCCCTCTCTGGGGATTCCGGATCTCCCTCACCCTGGGCTGCTCTTCCTTGCTTCCATGGCACCCTCCAGCACACCATCCGTTTCGGACGTTTATTGATGGTGCTGCCCCGCCTGCCTACAACCTGCTCGAGGTCAGCTCTGTGTTTGTTCCCAAATGCATCACTGCCACCTAGACTGACATCGGCCACACAGGTGGTGCTTGGTAAATATTTGTGGAATGACTTACTTCACTTAGGATGATGATCTTCAGTTGCATCCATGTTGCTGCAAATGGCATTATTTCATTCTTTTTTTTTTTTTTTTACAGCTGAGTAGTATTCCATTGTATATTTGTACCACATCAGCTTTATCCATTCATCTGTCGATGGACATTGAGGTTGTTTCCAACTCTTGGTTATTGTGAATACTGCTGCTATGATAAACCATAATGGAAAAGGGTATTTTAAAAAAGAATGTGTGTGTGTGTATATATATATATATATATATATACAAAACTGAATAAAAAATATTTGAATGAGTGAGTAGATAAGTGAATTCGGGTACAAAATCTTTTCAACACTTTTCAATAATACATCAAGAAGTGGTATTGAATGTAGGATATGGAGGACTTTTATATGAGGGTGTTGCTTCTAAAACCAAGAAGGCTTAGTCTCTTTGGATATTCTGCTCTGGTGGCTCCTCTATCTGGTTTTTTTTAACAGAACTTTTACAATTCCTAACAAACAAGTGTATCATCTTCTGATTTCTGAGATAATTATTCACCTCTTCCTCCTGTTTCTCCGCCAAAATAACTCCAGGATTCATGTCTCTTCCTTAGGACCAGGTATTTTCTGGACAATTTCTAAAAGAAAACAACGTCCCACAAAAATGTCCTTCTGGGGCTTCCCTGGTGGCGCAGTGGTTGAGAATCTGCCTGCCAATGCAGGGGACACGGGTTCAAGCCCTGCTCTGGGAGGATCCCACATGCCGCAGAGCAACTAGGCCTGAGAGCCACAACTACTGAGCCTGCGCGTCTGAAGCCTGTGCTCCGCAACAAGAGAGGCCACGATAGTGAGAGGCCCACACACCGCGATGAAGAGTGGCCCCCGCTTGCCACAACTAGAGAAAGCCCTCGCACAGAAACGAAGACCCAACACAGCAAAAATAAATAAATTAATTAATAAACTCCTACCCACAACATCTTCTAAAAAAAAAAAATTGTCCTTCTGGAGCCCAACAGCCTGGGTTTGTACCTGGCTTCCCTTTCCTCATCTGTACAACGTAATAATTCGTGGTCTTCGTTTGAAGATTAAAGGAATTAACACAAGTTCTCCAGAACAGTGCCTGGCATATAACAAGAGCTAAGTGTTAGCTACTTCTCCTGTCAGTATTACTGCATCATGAAGAAATTTTTTTGTTAGATATACACTTTATTAGTGTAACTTGGTTTTAAATTATATAGATTAACAGAACCAAAAATAAAGCAAAGCAAAAATAAAACTTTTGTCTTTCTGCATCACACAAAATATCCAGACAGGTTTTCACCAAATGTGGAATCATCTGACTTCAATACAATGTCAGTGGTATGGTCAAAATTCACTTTGGGAAAATGCCAAAGGAAATTTCAGAATGATAGGCGGTCTTTGTCCAGAACAGCAGAAACTCGAGTATAAAAAAAGTCTCATAGGACTGAAAATTAGGAGAGACGTGCTACACATATTAAGATGCCATTGACAGAGAAAATCGGAGACATTTTGAATGTAAGCCCTAAACTGCAAATCACAAGGGCAAACACTCCTAAATACAGATACTGAGTTGCTTTCAAGCTACTTTCATATGAGTAACTCTGTGCAGGCTGACCCAGGTGAGATAGGGGAGTTGTTACATAATGGTTAATGCTTCTCCAAAGCAACTCTAGGGCGATCATGGATCAGGTAAAAATAAATCAGTCCCTTTAGAAAAAAAAAAAGTGAAATTATTCACTCACTCAACTTTAAGTCTGAGGGAGACGATGAAACGTGGTGAAGCACAGGCTTTTGGGATATAAGGTCAACTCATGAGTAGGGAAGAGATTTATAACAGAATTTAAAAATTATAAGTGACTTTAGAAATGATCATTTTGCAGTTGAGAGAAATTAATAAATTGACAGGTTAAATCCATAGCAAAAAGAAAAAAAAACTTCTTTCTTGGGACTCCCTATAATGTAAGGATAATACAAGATTAAAAATATATTAACCTGGGCTTCCCTGGTGGCGCAGTGGTTGAGGGTCCGCCTGCCGATGCAGGGGACGCGGGTTCGTGCCCCGGTCCGGGAAGATCCCACATGCCGCGGAGCGACTGAGCCCGTGAGCCGTGGCCGCTGAGCCTGCGCGTCCGGAGCCTGTGCTCCAAAACGGGAGAGGCCACAGCAGTGAGAGGCCCACGTATCGCAAAAAAAATAAAAAATAAAAAATAAAAAGTAAAATATATTAACCTGCAGTGTCAAAGAGACTGGAGCGGGGTTATGTGCAGATGAGGGATTTCCACCGAATTCTGTAAGGCAGAAAGCCCGTGGAAAGTGATGGATGGACCAGGCAAGGAGGAGGAAGAAGCAGCAAGTGCCTACCTGGGGGAACTTGGATCAAAGGGAGGGAGAGGTGGCGTGCCCAACAGGACTCCTCTGGGGCTTAGGAACTGGAGACTTCAGGATGGCAAAAGGGGGGTGAAACTTGAGGCCGCGAACATGTGGCTTCTTTAAAGATCAGTAAATTAAGCAATCAACCTCCCAGCCTATTACACAGAATACTATTAACCTAAGCATTCCAAAGCTGAAGAATCATAGTTTCTTTTCTGGAAAATGAAATAGCTACCCTCTCCTCAAAAGACCTCCGCATTCTGGCTTTTGATGGGCTCCCAGCATAACAGCTGCCTTCCTGACTGATAGACCTAAAAAACAAAACAAAACAAAAGCCCAACCTTATCCCAATATATGAAGTTCTCAACCTACTTTTAGAATCTTACTCTTAAATATGAATGGACAACCTGGGAGCAATAAAAAGCATAAAAAAGAGAGTTCATGATAAACAGTTTGAAAATGTGATCCCAGAAGGAAAGGATAATGTGGAAAATAGGGAAAGAACTAAATAAACATACAACTTTGGCATTCCCAAAGACATTGAAGAATTACATTGTATCTATAAAGTGAAAGCAGGATGTTTTGATAAAGGAATGGGTATGAAATAAGTTGAAAACGATTACAAATTAAAAGTGTGGAGCCAAGATGAAATAACTCAGTAGTGTAATTGGAGGAAGAGGTCAAGGAAATCACCTAAAAAATAAAACTGACAGGGCTTCCCTGGTGGCGCAGTGGTTGGGGGTCTGCCTGCCGATGCAGGGGACACAGGTTCGTGCCCCAGTCTGGGAGGATCCCACATGCCACGGAGCGGCTGGGCCCGTGAGCCATGGCTGCTGGGCCTGCGCATCTGGGGCCTGTGCTCCGCAACGGGAGAGGCCGCAGCAGTGAGACGCCCCCGTACTGCAAAAAAAAAACACAAAAAACAAAAAAACTGACAAAGACATGGTGTAAGAGAAACTATAAGAAACCAAGAGGAATATACATGAGGACTTACATCTAACAAATAGGGATTTTGGGAAGAAAGACTAGAGAAAATGGAGTGAAAATTAGCAAAGATATAATACAGAAAAATTTCTGAGTTGAAAAATCAGTCTCCACATTTAAAGAGCCCACTTTAATAAATGAACAAATGGATGTATGAAAAAAGACTTGTATCCAAGCACATCATAAATTTCAGAATACTATGGATAAAAGAAGAATAACTTCTTGGGAGAAAAATCAAGTAACATACAAAATATCAGAAAACAGAAGCAACACTGCAGCCTAGGAAAAAGTAGAGGGAAAAGAATACTTAACCCTAGGCAAATAATTAATCAGTTTTGAGGGTGGATTATAGTCATTTCCAGATGGGACAATCTGCAATTACTTGAAGATATGCTTAAATTAAGCAAAGAACGGGAAAATAAAAGGTGAAGGGAAACAGAGTTTCAGGCAAAGTACAGATGGAGGTAGGTCAAGGAAATTTCCATGTAACAAGTCTGCAGAGAAAGTAACCAAGCTTACAGCAGGAGAATCAGAGCTGTGAAAGGGGGATTTCCTGGAAAACACTGGGCACAAGAGAAATACCTACTGTTACAGAACATTTGAAAAGCTTGAGGACATAATAAAGAAAAGCAATGCAAAAAATAATAATAACTTAAAATGCCAGGATAAATAAAAGGCTGTTTACAAAAAGAAATCACATATGTAATTTTGTGAATTTTTAAAAATTGTGGTAAAATGCACATAATATAAAATTCACCTTTTTAACCATTATACAGTGGCGTTTGGTATATTGACAATGTTGTGCAACCATCACCTCCATCTACTGAATCGTTTCGGTACTTTTTTATCACTCCAAAAGGAAACCCCGTGCCCAGGAAGCAGTCATGCCCCCTCCCCACCTCATTCCCACCTTCTCCCAGCTCCAGCAGCCACTTTTCTGCTTTCTGTCCCTATGGACTTGCCTATTCTGGATATTTCATATAAATGGAATCAAACAATATGTGGTCTCTTGTGTCTGGCTTCTTTCACTTGGCATAATGCTTTCAAGGTTCATCCACTTTGTAGCATATATTGGTACTTTGTTCTTTTTATGGCTGCATAACAGTCCATTGTATGAATACACCATATCCATTCACCAGTTGATGGACAGGACATGTTTGGAGCCTATCTCAAGCTTCAGTGGAGCATCAAAAATAAAGGACCTTAAGATTTATGATTAAAGCTAGGCTCCAACAAATAACTTGTCTCCTTTTGGGAGGTAACAGCTCCTGGCTTGTCATTAGACCCTGGTGCTGGGGGGACAACTCACTATGGTTCACCAGGTGACCAGACACCTGATACTTGCCATTTATGAACTGGTGTTATCTGGTCCACCTGGCCATAAAATTGGAAATTTCAAGAAGTGCTCAACCATTCCAGAAAGATGATATATACAGGTTGATGACTAACTGCTCTTGAAGGCACAAATTAGACCCAGGAGCAAGCCAGTCACAACCCAGCATGCTTGCCCTGGCCACACTGGCAAACCTCGGCCGGTACCCATGGCCTCATGGCAAATTCCCAATGACCAACTGATGAAGAAAGACAGCAATTCAAGCCAGATTTAGATGGCCCTGGACCAGATGCCAGCACCAGCCCAAAGTGGGTTATCCGTCATTGTAGCCCCACTTAGGGGCAGCCCTGGACATGGGGGAAAGGAAATCCTCCCATGGGTAGTACTTTGCCTGTAAGGGGAGATGGCCTAGAGTAAGACCCTGAATTGATCCACAGAGTGGCTAATGGCTGGCCATATGGTCAGAGGCAATGTCATGGTTAAAAGAAACCCCAGCCATATTATATATATATATATATATATATATATATATATATATATAAAACACTAATCTAATTTATTAAAAGATATATATTTGGGCTTCCCTGGTGGCACAGTGGTTGGGAGTCCGCCTGCCAATGCAGGGGACACGGGTTCGTGCCCCGGTCCGGGAGGATCCCACATGCCGCGGAGCGGCTGGGTCCGTGAGTCATGGCCGCTGAGCCTGCGCTCCACAACGGGAGGGGCCACAACAGTGAGAGGCCCGCGTACCGCAAAAAAAAAAAAAAAAAAGGTCAAATGAAAAGATATATATTTTATATATACAATATATTATATATTATGCATCTATTAAATATATAAGCTATATTAATACATTATATATTTATTAAAAGATGTATATGTATATGCATATATACATGTATATGTACAAATAGTAATATTAAAACCGGGTATACCGTAATGTTATTATAGGTGGTTTTTATGTTTTCCCTTGTATTTCCTAGATTTCTTTCACTGATTGTGTATTGTCATAAACAGGAAAAAAGTTTTAAAAAGGAACTTCCTTATGGCTTGGCTTCATAGAAACAAGGCACTTTGTGGAATGTATCTTGCTCTGAAGTCTGTCTTCTGTAAGCAACACTGTGGTTAGTCTGTGGACGGGTTCTGCTGTGACCCTTTGCGAGCCTGGTTTGACCTGTTATACACCAAAGACAGTGGAATCGTGATCTTCATAACCGACTGAGTCACATAAACAGAAGGCAACATGATACTTTCCGCTGACCTGAAAGTACAGGAGGCAGCTTGGTATCACTGAGAAATCCAGGCTTTGGGGTGAGACTGGCAGGGATTGGATTCCTGACTCTGCTGTTTGTTACTGTGCACAGAGCACTTGACCTCCGAGTCCAAGTCGCCTCTTCTTGAAAAGGAGAGGACGCCAGCCATCTTACACTATCCTGATAGTGAGACCAAAATAATTAGCAGTGCTGAGTTATGTAAGCTATCTAGCTTCCAGGACTGGCTCTGAGGACGTGTGATGCAGGCACACGCAGTAAGGGAGAATGGATGCTGGTAGCGGATGGAACAAGGGGTTGGGCTCAATCTTTCCAAGCTCTGAAATGCTCCTTGCTTTCATCAGCGACAAAGGGAGTCAAAGTCTCAGTTTACCTTCTACCCAACAGACTCTGATTGACTAAATCATGGAGCGCAGGAAAGAGGGGGAAGGAGAATCTTTCTAACTTCCCCTCTTCCCTCGGGGCCCGAGTCCTCGGGAGGTTGCGTCCAAATCCAGGTGCGCATGAACCTCCAGGCACCACGAATACTCCTCCGGTTAGATCGGAAACCACAGGCTAGGAAAACAGTGCTGACACTTTTTTTTTTTTTTTTTTTTTTTGCAGTACGCGGGCCTCTCACTGCTGTGGCCTCTCCTGTTGCAGAGCACAGGCTCCGGACGCTCAGGCTCAGCGGCCATGGCTCACGGGCCCAACCGCTCCGCGGCATGTGGGATCTTCCCGGACCGGGGCACGAACCCGTGTTCCCTGCACCAGCAGGTGGACTCTCAACCACTGCGCCACCAGGGAAGCCCGACACACTTTTAAGGTTATGAAGCAGGTCTACTCTCGTGAAAGCATTGCAGGAAGCGCTCTAGCGTGGCACTGGCTTTCCTCTCTGTTCTGTTTTACTTTGGGAAACGCCGTAATTTGAGAAAGATAAAACTCCAGTCATCCCGGGTGTCTGAAACTTGAGAGCAATAAAAGAGCTCTGCACTTAGAAAAGCATTTGATAAACTCCGTGGCCACAAGGAAGCCCTACACCTCACCTCGGTCCCGTTCACGATCCTCCCCCACATCAGGAGGAGGAATCCGATGCTGCAGCGGTACCGGCAGCGAGCGCTGAGCTCCAGCCGCGGCCCCCAAGGGCAGAATGAGCACTTCTGCCAACTCCGCGGGGCTCGGTGACGTCATGCTGATGATAGCCGAGCTGGGAGCACTTCATAGCCACAGGCCCCTGCACACATGCTTTAAAGTTAGACAGGTTTGGATTTGTAGCCTGCTTTAACAATCTTATTAGCTTTGGGCCGTAAGTCAGGACCACCGTGCTTTCATGACTCCTAGACCCCTCATCTATGAAATCAGGTTGCTGAATGCATCTTGAAAGGCATCATCTCTAATCTAGGAGAAGGGCCAGCATAATACTGGGGAAATAAGGGAGGTTCAATTATTACCTAGTTCACTTTCCTTAAGGCAGCTGGAGACTTACTGAAATTTTCTAGGGACCTGGCAGTTTTCCCTATGATTTTAAGGCAACAAGGGATAAAGAAAGTAGGAACGACTCAACCACAGCTCTGAGGAAGTAGAAATGCAGGAGGCACAGCCATGAGGAAGGCTAGAAATGGCCAGCAAGCCACTGCCCTGCGATGCTATTCATCCCACAGTCCCCTCCGCATTCCTATGTGAGGTCCAAGTTTGCTGCATCTGAACCATCTCCATCTCCAGGCAACCGGAAGTCCTTTGGCCCTTAGTGCCAGCTGTGATTACTGAAATGTGGGGCAAGTTACCCATCAAATGAGGTTATTAAGCCTCAAACCCTCTGAATCCTTTAGAAAAGAAAGAAAAAGTGTGTGTGTGTGTGTGTGTGTGTGTGTGTATGTGTGTAAGAGAGAGAGGGAGGGAGTGAAGAAGAAGGCGGAGGAGGAGATGAAGGAAGGAAAAAAGAGAGGAAGAGAGAAAAAGAAAGCGCACAGCTCTTTCTCTGATGTCATCTATTATGTCTGGGAATGACGGTCTTGCAGAAACATCTGGGACTCATCATCTGCCTTCTGCTCCACCAGAGAAGAGATGATTTCTGGATATTAATCTAACATGAGGGCACTCTATAAGCCTACCAAAGGGAACAGCAGGCTTTTCTAATTTATTGTGCCAGATGAGAGAATTTAGAGATTTGAGGGAAAGTTTTCATTGCAATGTCAATGTGGGAGTCCTCAGGACTCTCCCTATCCAGATAAGCATAAACGGCACCTGTTCTAGGGAAGACTCAGACTGAGGAAAACCAGCTCACGTTCTTGGTTTTATGCATACACTCGAAAGAAAAAATAAAAGTTCAAGGACTTTTGAGACTTTAGTCAGCTAGGGTAAGAACAAAGTCGCGTTTTTCTAGACTCAGTCAAGCCGTTTACAACTGCGATTCTCTTCTGTAGATACTGATGATTACTAATAGCTTGAAAAGAGTAACCTACAGGAAAGCTGACATTCAATTCACCTCTAGCGGAAACAATCTGGTTCAAGTAGAAAATCACAGTCCAGCGCTGACAATGAATTTGCTATCACGGCTGACCATTTAGAATTCACTTCAACCTCCACAGATCTTGGGACCATTCTGAAATGGTTTCTGCGATGCCTTGATTTCCCTTCATAAGGAAAGAAGCTCCAAGTTCAGAGTACATGTAGGCGTATGGTTGATATAACATATAAACAGATGACTAATAACCAGGAAAGATATCAGCAGACTTGCCAGAAACAGTAGTATTTGTTCCCTGGGTATATAGAAAAGATGGTTTTAAGTCGAAAGACAGCTGAAAGAAGTGCTCTTTTCTTTTTGATGACTTAAAACATGAAATATTTATAGGACTTATAGAATGTTTTAAAAGCAATCATTTGCTTAGTGCCAATTTGACTGTTATTTTAAATTAGGGAAAAAAGGTCTCCAGCTTTTGTGTGTTAAAAATTGTAACTGTTTCTCGGGGGCTCGAGACCAAAACCTCTCATTTTATTGATGCTTATGACACATACTCAGCTATTAATCTTTAACAGTAAAAGCAGAGCATTCCTTCTGAGTTCTAGCATTCAGTGAGAATCTAAACATTTTCCCCCAATATTCTTTTATTACAGACAATTTCTGGTTCAGTGAAAGTGCACGGCATTACAAGACAACATTTGAAACACTAGGGAGAAATATTTTTTCACCTATTTATCATCCTACAGGGTTTTCGTTTTCTGCTGACTGTTATAACTTGAGAATAGAGGGCCTCACTCAGGGCGGGGGTGGGAAGCTATTTATGAATAGTTTGTGATTTGGAGCAGCTGCTCTTCATCATATATCATCCTTTTCTTGATAAGCATGTTTTCACAAAAAAGCTACCACTAATAAGCGGGTGCATGCTAAACAAACTGCAGCAGAGCTGTTACCTTGAAAGAAATATGTCAGATAAAAAGCTCCTCCAGGTTGAAGTATCCTTGAGTTTCTTCATTATAAGAGAATAATAATTCTGAAAACATGTTGCATCTTGGGAGTCTAATGTTCCGGATAGAGAAGAATACTGTCAAGTAGTTTCCATGCAGCTTTCCCTCTGGACTCAAACGAAAAACATAATGAGAGGTGGCATCCTCACGGGAATGAGAAATGCTTTCATTCAACCTGTACAAACAGGCTGAAAATATCTGGCTTGTATTGGAAATGTTTTCCTACCAAGCTGGAGTAATCATACTTGCACTGTGCTTCGTACTTGAGAATGACGAAGTGGGAACAATTCTGAACTGGAATATGCTGTTGCTGGCCATCTAGATGAAAAAGATATATAAGCAAAAGAGTTCCTTTTTCTCAAGATATTTATAAGAAATGACTAACTCAGTTTCCCGTGGTGTACTTCTAGAGGTGAAAAAGTCAAGAAATCCGTTATCCTAATACAATTTTATTAAAACTTAATTAGGAGATGGGTGATACCCTTGCCTGCTAAAGACTCAGTCAATAGGCAGAATAATTCCCCAGATTATACACCAGAACCTAACCCTTGAATACAAATGGTAAAGGAATGGATACAGTTGCAAAAAATACCAAAATGAAATGACCTTTAAATATGTTAGAAAATAAATTTTATTATAACTTCTGGAGGGAGTGTAATTGGACTCAACAAATTGGGAATGGTAATTTGACAATATATTTTAAAAGCCTTAAACATGCATATAGCTTTTGACCTAGGAATTCTAATTTCAGGAGACATTCAGATTTCTTCAAGGATGTATATTGCAGCCTAAAAATTCCAACATCAGGAAAACGTTTAAAGAAAAGTCCGACAATGAGAAACAGAAGGAAAATGATTCAAGGAAAGACCCATTATACAGCCATTTAGAGGAATATGGCAGAAGAATATTTAAAGTCATGAGAAATGTTCATGATAACTATGGGGAAAAAAGCAGGTTAACAAAAATAGTTTGGACTATGTGGTCCCAATTTTGTTTAAAGATATTGTAAAAATGTTAAAAAGAAATACATACTGTATAATACTTGTGATCATCTTTGGGTGATATGACGATGCATAATTCTCGTTTGCTTCTTTTCTGCTTTCTTGTAATTTTCAGATTTCCTATAATAAACATATATTCATTTTAATTAAAAAAATTAACATCAGTGAGGCATAACAAACAGACCAGACATTCCAAATGTTTATCTGTTCCCCACCTATGAATGGCTCTCTCATTCCTCACACTATTTGTGTGATACTGCACCACTGTTGTTTGTATGTGTGAATACATACCCGTGTGCTGGAATCTTTCTGGCCAAGTACAATGCAGTGGTCATGCGGTACAAGGGGGTCAGTTGTTCAACGACAAGGCTAGTGATGGTTCAGGAGAGATTTGTATTATAAGCTTAATTCTAATTTTACTCGTTAGTTTTCAAATATATAAATATGTTCTATCTCAAATATTTTTCAAACATCAATGTTTTTGTTTAAAAAATTACTGATAATAACGCTTCCCTAGGAATACTGATAAGAATGCCCCACCCCCGCCCCAAGAATATGTCAGGAACAGAGCCACAAGTTTTTGCTTAGAAACTTCTTGAAAGAATGGACCTTTATTTCATAGGCTCTTCATTTAGCTAGCCACTCTTTGAAACAAAACAGAATAAAATGACATATGTTGAGGGGAATTTGGTATAAAGTCAACCCAGAGCAAGGCTTAAAATTTTTTCTTAGCTGATTTTTAGTATTTGGGAGTAATAGGCAAGGATTTTGTTAGAACTCCCTGGTTAGGCTTTTAAAATAGTCACTGCTACAAAATGAGTTAGTCACATCTGGGGACACTCTTGTAGGCAGGTAGACAAAGATCATCAAGAAATAAAAATCAAGGACTTGTTTTAAAAGTGTGTGATGGGGTGGAGGGGAGAGAAATGAGCATATTAAAAGGTACAAACTGCCAGTTATAAGATGAATAAGTACTAGGGATGTCATACAGCATGATAAATAGAATTAACACTGCTGTCAGCTATATACGAAAGTTGCAAAGAGCAAATCCTGAGTTCTCAACACAAGGAAAAAATTTTTTTCTATTTCTTTTATCTTATATCTATATGAGATAATAGATGTTCACTAATCTTTTTGTGGGAATTACTTCATGATGTATGTAAGTCAAATCCTTGTTATTTAAGTACACCTTAAACTTATATAGTGCTGTATGTCAACTGTATCTCAATAAAACTGAAAGAAAACAATTTAAACCTCATCTATTTATCTAGCTTTGCAAAACCTAGTCTACAACTATAAGGCCCTAAATTTAAAAAAATGCATCTGCTTTCATGGACTACCTTTTTGGGTGATTTTTTTAAAGTCTATAGTTGAGATATATTTATCACAAATATTGGTAAGAATTGATTAAGTGTAACATGAATTGACAAGCACTAGATTTCCAGGTACAGTAGGAAGTATCTGAAGATTCTCACTTAGATTCTGAGGGCAAATGAGTTAGTTGTGACAGATCATTTGGGAAGAATATTCAATTACGAAAGTAATGACTAAGGAAAAAGAATCAAGCACCAGCTTATACTGGGTCCACTTGATTCATTTGTCTTCCCTACATGATGGCTCTTACTCTGCTCTTAAAAGAAGAAACAGTCCTTACCTTTAATCCTGGATTTCCCCGCCTCTTAATCCTACCTCCTCTGAAGAAATTCCAGATTGCATTTTATTGAGATCAGGAGATTGTTTTTGCTCTGGAAAGCAGGAAGCACATAGATCTGCAACTTGAAAATTTAAGAAGTCTTTTTATACTCAAGAGAGATGTGCAAGCTTCAGAGTTTAGCCCCATCAGAGGTGAAGCGTCCAGAAAGTGCTGTGGGGAAAGTGCCCAGGAAGGATTAACACACAGGATGCACCTCACTCACAATTTATGACCTTTCTTTGGTTAACTGTATTCTTAAACATTTTACATTTTCATAAACAGTGCTCTGACTTTAAAGTAACATACGCTTACCATAGAAAAATTGGAATATACGGAAAACTAAAATTAAGAGGTGGATTTCATAGAGGCAAGACTTAAGAAGAGTGGAATTAGAAGACTCTATTCAAACTACCTGCAAAATCTCCCCGAGGGAACTAGACTGTGTCATCATTGAAGTCACCTTGACCCACAACCATACCCCAGGGTAGGACCCACATCCCCATTTCTGAACCCTGGTGCCACAGAGAATAACATGGCTCCAGCACGCCTGCCCAGTATGCCAATCTCCAACACCACAGCTGAACTAAAGCTTGAGGAGAATTTGGTATAAAGTCAACCAAGAGCAAGGCTTAAAATTTTTTCTTAGCTAATTTGAGTATTTGGGAGTAATAGCAAGCACTTTGTTAGAACTCCTTGGTTAGGCTTTTAAAATAGTCACCGCTACAAAATGAGTTAATCACATCTGGGGACCCTCTTGTAGGCAGGTAGACAAAGATCATCAAGAAATAAAAATCAAGGACTTGTTTTAAAAATGTGTGATGGGGGGGGGCGGCTTCCCTGGTGGCGCAGTGGTTGAGAGTCTGCCTGCCAATGCAGGGGACACGGGTTCATGCCCCAGTCCGGGAAGATCCCACATGCCGCGGAGCGGCTGGGCCCGTGAGCCATGGCCGCTGAGCCTGAGCGTCCGGAGCCTGTGCTCCGCAACAGGAGAGGCCACAGCAGTGAGAGGCCCGCGTACTGCAAAAAAAAAAAAAAAAGTGTGTGATGGGTTGGAGGGGAGAGAAATGAGCATATTAAAATGAAAAATTAGCTGTAGTCAAGATCTCACAGATGCAAAAAGAGAAGTAGCCGGAGGTTTGGGGAGGAAATGACAAGAAACAGAAAGAAAAACATGTGGCTAAGATGGGCGAGAAAACCCCTGAAATCAAGAACACAAATTTTCTGTTATACTTCTGTGGATTGTTTGCATAAACAATAGTCAGCTGTCTTTAGATCTGAGATACGGTTAAAAGGAAACATATGGTGTCTGTGGCCACAAACAACCCCACCACTTTGGGGAAGAGCCACCCCTCACCAGCAGCCTCTTATTCCCCCGCAAAAGGACTCCCCACGTTCCACTGAGTGACCTTTGCCCCTTTCCCATGTCAGACGGTGGTTCATTCAGTGGCTCCCGCGAGTCACAGCCCAAGAGCAAAGGATGGGGACGCCCTTGGAAGAAGAGACTAAAGCTTCCCATTAGCTTTAAATCTTTGAACAACTTTCTGACACTTCAAAAGCTATGCCCTCGTTACCGGTGTTCTTTTGTGAAAGGGAAGATGCACCGAGACAAAGCAGCAGCCACAGCTAGTAAGCCCATCTCCAGAAGGCAACTTGGGTCAGAAGCGGACACGAGCAAAGCCCCCAAGGTTGTTGAAATCCTGCTTGAAGCCGTCTCACCGAGCCCACTTCTTGCACAGCCCAGCCTACCGAAGAGTTCCAAGCTCATAAGGGCCACCAAGAAACAGTCACGAGAGAAGGTCCTCCCCCAACCCCAGGAGATCCAATAAGTGGTATGAAGGTGCCATAACTTGTTTAGCTGAGGTCATGGTTTTGGGCAGGAGACCGAAGCCTTGACTTTAAGACAAAAATTGGGAACACAGGGTTGGAAATGATAAATTTACTGCAAGAGTGGGAAAGAGGCCATACCCTTGTCAGGACGTGGAAGTGGGAAGGGATATTCAGTGAGGCCTTGTGATAGAGAAGGCATTTGATCTGGACCTTGAAATATGGTTGCTATTCAGATGTGCAGAGCCTGGAAGTGGGGAGAAGAAAGTAGTGTCTTATCAACAAACATATGGCTATTGCTACTAAGTCAACATACCACTTTCCTTCCAAGTACTGACAGTGTGACATAAGGAAAGAGGCACATTAAATAATATTAATCATGACCCTTTCCCCTCTCACCCTTAAAATTCTTTAGCGCAATCCCATTAGGACCTACTGAGCCCATGAATAAGTTTATGATCTTCACAGTACTGTCATATTAAGTAAGGATAAGTTGAGGAAACGTTCCATTTTTTCCACTTTCATGTTTATCCATATTTATCTAATCCGTTTTATAAAATGCAATGGATGAACTATTATACACATACACTGCAACTGAACAATTAAATGAATGGATGGTGATGGTGGGAGCCAGGATTCTCACTGCTGGAGTGGAGGTTATAGATTAGCTGGGGAGGGGTGGGGTGGTGGAGGCGGAACGGTCTATGCAGTAATGGATTCGAGCTGGATACAACAGTATGAACTCACAGTCAGCTTACTAGAGATACAGATGTTCCATCTGAAATATTTATAGACATGTACATGTACACAGGTTAGTATACACGCAGATGTCTCCTTGTTCTATCAGTTGAGAGGGCTTAGAAATTACGGCTCTCCGGTACTGGTGGGCACACTGACCACCTAGACCTTGGTTTCTAATATCATCTTTCAATAAAGGAAACTAGGGTTCCTTGGAGAAGTGACTGATTCTGAGACTGGAGTGGGATATATAGGATGAGTCTAGAGAATCCTATAGTGCCAGGAAGTTAGGACATGCTCAACAAACGAACAGACAGACACAGTGATGGGGTATGCCAAAGGGATACAGAAGCCACCAAAGGAGCAAACATAGCAAAGGCTTGAAACATTGAGGCATAACATAAATTAAGTAGTAATGGACTATAACTCAAAACATAAAAGAAGTATCTGTGAGCATACAGTGATGTGAATAAATTATTGTATAAATAAATGGGGAAGAGACAAATCTCCTGCACAGAATTTCACATAATCTAGTTAGATACTCTGCCCTTCAAGAGATGGAGCATAACTCCTCACTCCTTGAGTGTGAGCTGTGCTTAGTGACTTTCTTCTAAAGAGGACAGTATGAAAACGAAGAAAAACAGTCACTCTGCAGTGAAGAGACCCCACATTACCTGAAGCCAGGTGATCAACATTCACGTCAACAGTGGTGAGTCATATTGATAATATGCATTCTTGATATATGATGACGACACTTTACCTCTGTGATCCCCTTCCCCATAACATATAACCCCAGCCTAATCTTAAGAAAAGATGTACCCAAATTGAGAGCCATTGTACAAAATTCCTGACCAGTACTCCTCAAAACCATCAAGGTCACCAAAAACAAAGTCTAAGAAACTCCCTCCAACCACAGGAGACTAAGGCAACATAATGACCAAATATAATGTGGTGTCCTAGACAGCCTCCTGGAACAGAAAAATGACAGTAGGGACAAACTGAGGAAATCTGAATAAAGTATTGCTTTAGCTAATAATGTGTCGGTATTGGTTCATTAATTATGACCAATGTACCATCCTGAAGCAAGATATTAATAATAGGGGAAACTGGTAATGGAGTATACAGGAATTCTCTGTACTGTGGTCACAATAATTCTGTAATTCTAAAACTGTAATAAAATGTTTGTTTAAAAATGCAATGGATGGACTTCTCCAGTGGTCCAGTGGTTAAGACTCTGTGCTTCCACTGCGGGGGGCACGGGTTCAATCCCTGGTCAGGTGACTAAGATCCTGCATGCTCCACGGTGTGGCCAAAAATTATAAGTAAAGAATTTTTAAAAAATATTTAAAAAATGCAGTGGAAGTGCTTTGCTCTCAATAAGCTATCTACAAAATATTCTGACTGCTGAAGTCTTTAGGGAATTCTCTCAAAGTATTGGTAGTTCTATCAACTGGCTAGAGCCAAAATCAATTGTAAAAGATAAGCTCTATTGTGCCCGTTTGGCTGACTTCTTATGCGGCCAGATGGAGCCCCCCCATCCATCTAATTAGATCCCTTTTAAAGACAGGAGACACGGGAGGGAAACAACTGGAAATGGCATCTTCTGTCTCCAAGGTCATCTCTCTATCCCTGAGGATCTTGAAACCTTCCCAGTCTGAATATCGATCCTTTGACATTCAACACAGATGTCCCATGAACTGCCATCAAAAACATATGAAGGGACGAAAGAGAAAAAAACCCTTGTCTTTTCCAGTCCATTTAAGATTTGTTATTCTGTCACACGTCAACAATGACAAGCAATATGAAGCTGGACTATGTAGGGCAGACCACTTGCTACCTTTGCAATCTGAGAGGATAGCAAAAGGGGAAATGTGGAAGATATTCAAGAATGACTTTTTTTTTTTTTTTTTTTTTTTAGGATTTTTATTTTTATTTATTTATTTATTTTGCGGTACGCGGGCCTCTTACTGTTGCGGCCTCTCCCGTTTCGGAGCACAGGCTCCGGACGCGTAGGCTCAGTGGCCATGGCTCACGGGCCCAGTTGCTCCGCGGCATGTGGGATCTTCCCGGACCGGGGCACGAACCCGTGTCCCCTGCATTGGCAGACGGACTCTCAACCACTGCGCCACCAGGGAAGCCCTCAAGAATGACATTTTAAATGCTAGAGCCATTGAGCTGTTATTGATGTTAAAGGAGGTGCCTTTCAGGGGGAATTTTCCCTGCAATATAAGACATAGGAAAGAATGGTAGATGCTGGCTTGAAGCACAGATACAAGAGGGTTCAAAACTAATTTCCCAAGGTAACAAATCCTCAATACATCATTAAAATGGAGTCGTACTCTATCTTTCTGCATGACATCTCCTTTTGTTTTGTTGCCATTTACAGACTATAGAAAATACAGAGATATTTGGTCTAATGCAATATCTATGTATGTATCTATTTAATCATCTATCATCTATCTATTCATCCATTCATCTACTTAATTGCCTATCTACTCAACCATCTAATCGTCTATCTACTGATCATCTATCTATCCATCCACCCATCCAGTCGTCTATCATCTATCTATAGCATATATCTATTTATCATCTATCTATTTATATCTCTGAAAGTTTCTGGTGATTTCTCAGGCCTTTGATGAATCAGCTGATAGTAGATTTATATCTAAGTGCTGGAGAACAAAAGACTCTTGGTGCAAAGGTGAGTGGAAATGAGTTTGAGGAAAGATAGTGGCCTTTGGATACAAGGCGTGTAAGGCTCTATAAATGTGAAATTTAGGGTTTCCCTGGTGGCGCAGTAGTTGAGAGTCCGCCTGCCGATGCAGGGGATACGGGTTCGTGCCCCGGTCCGGGAAGATCCCACATGCCGCGGAGCGGCTGGGCCCGTGAGCCATGGCCACTGAGCCTGCGCGTCCGGAGCCTGTGCTCCGCAACGGGAGAGGCCACAGCAGTGGGAGGCCCGCGTACCGCAACAAAAAAAAAAAAAAAAAAAAAAGTGAAATTTAAAGTGCTAGTAATCAGTTGTAGTTATATACAAAATTACTACATATATAACTTTTATATTATTATATCTAATATAATATATACAATTTATATACAGTTGTGTGCAAGATATACAATAATATACAATGTTATATTAGTTATATTAACATATATGTCTTATATTAACATAATAGTTATTAATATAGTGTTATAGTCTATATATTCTATTCTATATTATTATATACATTATTATATAAAAAATTGAGATCAGGAATGAGTTCAAACATGAATAGACAAGAAAGCCTAGCAACAAACAAAAATTCTTAGTTTTATATACAGAAAAGAGTAATAAAGTGAAATAAACCCAAGGTAGTGGAAAAGAAAAATGATGTCCGGAACTTTATAACAAGGAAGGAAGAGAAACAAGGGGGGACATGAGGTGGCCTGGGAGGCACGTGTTTGAGGACTTTGGGGGCTGCCTAAGTAACCCACGTACACGTTCACCTAGACAAGCCCAGGCTGGCACGTCCACTCCAGTTGAGCCACAGACACTAGTCCTAGATCTGACTGAGGAAGAGAGAATCTGCTCTTCACTGAACATCCGTAGTTCAGTTTTGCCCTTTGACTTTCCAAACTAACATCTCTGGCCTTACCTCTCTTATCTAACACATTGCATCTCCTTCCCCCTCTTACCATCATACTTCTAATGCGACGCTTCTAAGAAGATCCACCCCAAACCCTACCCAGCCGATCTTGCGTGCAGGTGCCTTGAATTTTTCTTGAAATTCCTGCGCGGTGTGTTAGGCTCTGTGAACACTGATCACACACACTTATTCCATGTCTTAGATGACTAGCTATTTGCTTTACAGGAAAACTCTGGAGCCATGGAACCCAAAGAGGGGGAATATCACTAAATCCAAGTATTCCAGTAGTAGGGATAAGATTTCACAGTTAAATAAGTTATTAAAGTCAGGTGAATAACTTTATTATTCAGTGGCTCTTGATTTCACAGCTGTAACAACAGAGATGGCAAATACCGAGGACTCTGCATGGATTTTCTTTACAGAGGAAAAAAACCCCAACCACTCCAAACACTTAAAAATAAATTAAAACCACACCATTTCCTTTGGAAAGAAAAGATTTTTATGAGCTGTGACCATTCTTGCAAAGGAGTCAGAACCCTGCCTTCCAGCTTCTTAGTGAGTCACTACATTTCCTTCATGTGTGCAGCTCACTGGAAGGTTCTCAAAGGAACAGACAATTACCTTTCCTCCAGCACAGAGGCTTTTGGTCCTAGCATAAAACTCACAGTGTACTTCTAGTATTCTTATTTTTCCTAGCTCCACGCTTGAAAAAAATGAAGCGTCTGTATTGAGACAGTTTAAAATACATATAGACAAACTTAACATAACTAAAATAAGGCTTGTCCTTCAAAGTAGTCACCTTGGGTTTTCCACACTTACCCAAATGACACTGTCATGGTTCAAAACATTTTGGGAAGCCTGCTTTGAGTTTTGCCTTTACAAGACAATTAGGCTCAACTTTACAGCTCCACACTGTTTTTGACTAGTAATGTTGTTTCCTAGCTTAATCGTTTGCTTGACAGCAGATTACTTTTGGTTTGAAAAAATCAGGTGCATTCCCCCAGGGCAGTGGTGACTCGCCGCCACTGGGGAGAGTCAGAGCAGTGCAGGAGAGACTCTGAGGGCAATTAAACAAGGAAGCACTCCAAACTTGTGCAAGGGCCTCACTGGAAGACGTGAATAGCCTCTGAGTATGTTCTGGGGAGGAGATCACATTTATTTGGGGGTAGCAGTTGTGATACGAGTGGTAACAAAACAAAACAAAAAAACCAACCACATGATAATTTCATTTATAAACCTTAATTATATGCATCCATAAGCCTCACTCAGTCTCAAATTTGAATAGCTAGCTAAAAATGGGATTTTTCAACATTCCTCCAAAAATTTTGATTAGAAATGTCCATTTTCAGTTGTTTTCATTCAAAAGCTCTAATAACCAAGATTGTGCAAGAAAAATTTGTTATGACATCATATTAATTGAGGAGAGAAATAAAGTGAGGAGAGAAATAAAGTGGTCTCCTGTAAGGTATTTTCTCTCAAGTACTAAAAAAAAAAAAAATCCACTTAGACATATAACCAAATGTTATTTAATATCTTAAAAAGTAACACAATCCAAAATGGATATTTCACACAACACTACATAAACATGAACACAATGTTACCACATGGAGGGACTTTCAAATATAGACTTACAAAAATCCCTGTGCTTTTTTTCTTTTAAGTTATTATACTAAGCATGACAAGTAATCATCATTTACAATATGGTACACCGACACAATAAAAACCATGTTACAAATGTGCTGTTATAAATCAGTAACATTAGGGAAGACATTTCATGAACTGTAATTATTTCATATGAAATACTATACAATATAAACAGAACATCCATCTTGGATGACCTTTACAGCAACCAGAGACCAAGTAATTTAAAAATTTTTTTCAGTGCAAACACATTTTATTCAAGGCAGTCTTGGCTGCAAAACTCCTTTCTAACATACAGTAAATCCCACTTGCACTTCTTAATTCATTTACCCTAATGCAATAGTCACATTCAGTCACTCAGAGAAAGATACCTGCAGAATTATGATCCCTTTAATGTTGAAATTTAATTCTCTTCTAGAAAGTTGTATCTATGTCAACTACGCTAAGGACCTTAATTTGTAGCTGTCAATACTTACATGAAGGTGACCCTAGGGCAGCTCTAGTCCTAACCCATCCTTGTGTGCACAATACCACACACTGCTTTGCCCTTCCAATGTGGAAACCATGGCGGTGTATCGGTATGTAAGTGGGGGGATGGGAAGGAGGCAGAGAGGGTGGACCTCGGAAGCAAGGAGCCGTAAGTGCGTACATCAGGATGAACTTCCTGTAACTGCAGAGGATTCGTGTTGGAGGAGACCTCAGATCTCAGATTTGGTAGCTCTTTTCGGTGGGCGCAAGGGAATAGGCCTGCCAAAACCAGCCTCTGGACAGGGAGGGAGGCAGCCGAACATGGACCAAGCTCTTAGCCTCACACTGGCTTCCAGAGTCATTGCTGCCTCACCTGGGAAACCCCTTTCCCTGGTTGGCAGGGCATGTGTGTGTGTGTGTGTGTGTGTGTGTGTGTTCACATTTGAAGCCAGCAACGAGCAGACAAAGCCCTGTAACTGATCATAAACATACAATCATCATCAGAAGGTTTAGTTCCCCTTGTGCCTTGTAGAATTCTGAGCCTTGCAAATCAGCAACTGTAAGTCCTAGAACAAGTGTAAGAACACAGGATTCTGTGTGAGAAGAGCTGGCTGGGGAATCCCTCCCTGGGATGCTGCTGTAAAAGACGCAGAGATTAACTCCATCAGGGAGACGCCAATGTCTATGTCCAACACACCAAGAAATTTAATAACGAACTTTCTCATGGATGTAACTTATGAAATGTCTCCCAGATAAAAATCTATGGCAAAATATTGGATGTATCCTTAATACTGTAAAACCTTCCGAGAGAGCTGACAGTGATGGCTGATTCTTTTATCTTACTTGGCAAAGATCAGACTGATAGTAACCTCTTTCCTGCCCATATTTTACTAACCCAGAGCAAAGCAATGTCTTCCGTGGCTTTTGCATTCATCTTTCCTGTGTTCTAGTTTCCTCAAGCCCTCAACGTGTGCAGAAATTCGCTCAACAGAAGAGTATGGGTGGGAGGGGCCTGGGGGGCTGGGGAGGAGGAAGGAAGGGATCACTTCTGCGGGGGTCCACTGTCACCTGACAGCGCGCGGATAGCTGGTTCTGTGACTGGCTGTGATAAACGGAGAAGGTCCCCGACCAGGATCTTTTATCTCATAATTTGAGAAAAAACGCTGAGAACTAGATCAGCTTCCCTGGGAAATCCAGATTCTTCAAAGTAGGGCTCAATATAGTGTACTGAATTTCAGTTGTGCTAATAAGAAGCACTGTGGAGAGTACTTGATGTTTTTAATGAAAATTTCTGTCTCAGCACCTTCCACTGCCAGGAGCAGTCGTGTTCCTGAAAGACAGTATTTTAGCACGGGATTTAGAGAAGCCCAATATGAAACTGTAAACAAGGGTGTATGTCCAGATCTACCTTGGACCACAATAGCATTTGGGTGGATTTCTGTAAAATTCCCAACACCCTGAACTTTTTGAATGAAAATGGACAAAAGTATCAAGTTGTATTCGTTTTCTTTGACTTTATTAGCACACATCAGAAAAATAGCATTGTATTTCGTGATTTCTCATGATGGTCTATCAAACAGATAGAAAATAGATCACTGATAGCTGCCACTGTGTTTCTGGGTAATCTTATGTCACTCCTTCTGTTTATTCATTTCAGGTATGGGTATTACAAATATGACCTGCTTTGTTAGTTGTGAATCCGAATGCTTTGGAAGCACTTTGAGATCCCAGAATGAGTTTGCGAAGTCCTCGTAGGTTGTGGTTGGTTTTTAATCAAGCTCCAAATACTGCCCATGTTATAAATTGTAAGACTTTTCAAATCAACATCACTATTGTATTGTGAGCAATATGCCTTTCATTTAAGTTAAAAACTTTATTTTCAAGTACACTTTGTGGTAATAAGTGGTTTATCCTGGGTAGAATTTTACCAAGCTGTGCCAACCTAAAAAACAGACAATGCTTTTGTTACCGCTGAACAGGTTTTTTTTTTCTCCCCATGGTGACTGCAATATAATTTAAATTTATATTTTAGAAATGCTGGTTGGGTTATGAAAAAGGGAGACTGGGGAACAGCTGGTGTTCAGATTGTTGTGACTCCAGATTAACTTTCAATGGAAGCTTCCTGAACTTGAACTTCACAACATTGGAGAAGCAGTCATTTGTTACTTTTATCCAGCTAGTCCTCTTTCTGCTCTTCTTATTTGTTTCCTTTTTTTGACGGACCCCTCCCCCTTTTCATATGCTTATGAAGGTCCCCTGAGATGTGCAAAATATATAAAATGAAATACAAATTATGGAACAGAAGTTGTGGATACAAAGCACAGCTCTTTTAATTCAAATGAAGTCTGAGCTCGATACGGTAGCATGCAAGTAGTGAAGGCAGAGAGGCCCAAAGTGCTTCAAAGTTGGCAGTCCAAATTTCTGGTGTGTCTTGTGACCGAAAACCTAGAATTCAAATCAGATTTTATAGGAGTAAACAGCTTGCTAAATTATGTTTATCAAGTGGCTCTTGGTGGGAGAGAACTCGTAGCAGGAATGAGGTCCGGGGCTGGTGGCAGGAGCCGGGGCAGGGGAGACAAGAAATTTAAACTTCCTTTTCATTCATAACAAATTCAAGTGTGCTTTTGTGGGGAAGAAGAGAGACAGGTTTACAGATGAGAGTGAAATAATGCCGTCAGAGAAAACCCATGGCAATGAAACAGTCACAAGTCCACAGAGGCAATCACTGACACACACACAGAACGCCATGGCCTAATGGTCAAGAAAGTTTTCAACTTTGCTTTTCCGAACAATACACTTGAACGTACTGCTGCTGCTTCATCAGATTTATGGAGGTAGTTATATGTAAAAATAAAAATTACCATAAAGTAATATGCTGTATCATAATAATACAGACGTGTGCAAAATGCCGACAGATGGGTTGACCCTTTAAAGTTGAACACTACACAGAGATTCAACCAGATTCAGTTTTGTAAACCTTTCCGTTGATAAACTCTAAGTGAATCTAGATAAGCAGCCATGGGCCACAAAGCTATCGTTTCCTGGAGGAAAAGGATGCTGGCAAAGCTTGGAGTGGGTCACTGAGAACATCACTGCAGACCATCTAGGGTCATACTTGTAATGTGCTTCCCGCCACCACTTCTCCCCCGTTCAAGAATCCCGAGTCGATTCAGACGGGCACATTTCTACATGGAACGTCTGCTCACATCATATCCTCTTTGAAGTCCATCATTTCTATGCTAATGGCTGCTGGTCTAAGGGAGTTTTTTTTTTTTTTTTTTTTTAATCATGTACCTCATAGCATCAGGCAAAGAGTGGTACACATTTTATTCCAATGTCTTCTGTAAACCTAGTTCTTGTGAAATATTGATAAATTCATATTTTAAAGCTTCTCTTAAAGGTAATGCTTTCCTTTGCTGTTCACACAGTATTTGATTATTATAATGGCTACTTTAGGAGGATCAACTAGAGGCTGATGTATTGTTTCAATGGTTCTATTATTTATGAACTGATAGTATGACAGACGCTGGAGGGCAGGGTTTTGGGGAAAAAAAAGAATTTAGTAACTGTGTGGCATACAACTCCCCAAGGAAACAGACTCTGTATATGGTCTATTTGATACGTTATCATTCCTCCCAGACAAATTTAAGCAGTGAGAGAAGAGTGCATTTCTGAGCAATCAAGGCATGCCTTGGAGGAAATAAGGCATGAGACTGAAAGCCAATTGACTTAAGCATATTAAAGGTGTGGGAGTTTGCCAAGAAACGTGCTCAAGTTTCACTATAAGCACAAAAAAAGGAATCTATACTAAACTTGATGAGTCCAGTTTGACCCAATGCAATTTCCAGATATCTGAAAAAAGCATGAGGAAGGATTCAAATGTTTCAAGAAATAGTTCAACTGTGTATATGACTCCACTCTTTAAACAGATGGCTAGTGATTCAACCTAATACCGAAGCAGAAGTGTTTCACAGATTCTATGCCAATTCCTGAAATCTGAGGTGAAAATATTTGGATATATATTTTACGGTATATGGCTCCAAACATCACATGCCACTTAACTAAATAAAACTTTTTGTCAGACCATTTACTCGTGTCACATGTAACCCTTTTGTGAATAATTTTCCACTATCTATAGATTTATTCCATAGTTCTCATAAAATAAGACATGGGAACTTTGCGGTGCCTCTTTCTTAGAAGGCTGAATCTCGGTTATTTGTAATCCCTTTGCTGCTGAGAAACTTCTTTGTATTCAACATGACATATTGTAAACCAAAGCAAAATGTTAACAAACGATTCTGAAATAAGTTGGGCTAAAAAAACTATACATCTACCTAAAGATGCCTCCTGAAACTGGTTACGAAGTATCTGTAAACATTACTCTGGCATAGTTCATGTATGCATAATTGTGATTCTAATAAATTTCAGGGGCATACAAGCTAGGATTACACCACACTTGCAGAATGATCACATTCTGTTGTTAATTACATGGGCACATGTATATTTCTAATCAAAAAGTATTTTAAAGTTTTCTCTATAGATATCTTCCCAGGAATAAAAGGCCTGAAGTTCAACTCCCTCTAAATTTGCTCTTTCCTATAACCACTAAAAATTCTCTCCCACAGCCTAATTTAGGCATTCTATTTAAAACTACATAAAATAGAGTTATGTCCTTCCATTAGAAAGAATAACGTCCCCAGGCCGTAGTCTTCATTTGTATCACAAAGAACATTTTGATTTTAAACAAATGATCATATCTATTATAGTAAGATAGCATCACCGTCAAGTATCACAAGGAGGAAATGATCTTCCTTCAGTATCTGATGAACACCTTTACAAGTCCCCACTACCTCTCCCATCACTTAGTCCTGTGCCCCAGCCAGGCTGGGAGACCCTTCCTTTGTCCATTTCAGATTCAAAGGCCTATATTCCTGTTTGTGATTATGGAAGGTTAAAAAAATCAGACAAGCATCCATGACACTTAAAATCCTGAAAACAAACACTCCCAGTATTTGGATCACGACCCCTTCCGACACACTTCCATGGGCTCCTGCAAAATCTTGTCACGAAAACTCACAGCGCAAAATGACTGGGGCCTAAACGATTCACACACAAAGGGCTGGGGTCCCTTTTAGTCAGTTTGGCATTGATCTCCCTCAAGGTAGACCCTTGCATTTGACATGTTGTGGAGGCTTAGTTTTTTTTGTTTTGTTTTGTTTTTTGTTTTGGGGAGTGTCAAGGATCAGTGTTCTGTGGCACCACTTGGTCACAGACTGGGAGCAACACGCATCTGTGGCATTTTAGAATGGACTTGGCAACTGCATGACATCGAGAATGCATATTACACTGACAGTGTCTAGACTTTCGTGTGTGCTCAGGTACAATTAGTGAAGCAAAAGTATACATATCACCCCTACTGCTATTCTTGTTGCTACAGAGCCATAAATGTGAAAAGCAATACTCTGAAATAAAGATTTTGTTGTTGTTTTTTGCCCTAGCCTACTTAGCAGCACAGTTTAAGTCAACACAAAAACTGCCGTTGAGATGCTTGTCTTTCCAAAGATGTAAACATCAGTCCCAGTGCCGTAAACTTGGCTGTATCGAACGAGACAGGAGATCTGACGCAGAATGACTGTCACACACTAGTAACAGAAGCTTGCAAGCAGCTGGAAGGTTTCTGTAATTTCTCAGCTTCGTTTGTGGGGCTGTCCGTACTTGCTCGGAAATTGAAGGCCGGGCCGGCTCCACCATGGGCCGGGCTCCAGGTAGGGTTCTGACGACGGTTACTTTCAACAATGCTTGATGTGTTGGAAGCCAGGCTCTCCCGAGTGCTAAAAGAGTAAAAAGGTTTTGTTTGGTTTTGTTTGGTTTGGTTTGGAACATAAATAATTATATATTGAGCCCTAGAGGAAGAGCAAATGATGCAGTTAATGGATTTCCTCTGTCGGTTCATCATGTCATGTATATACCATCTCATGCTGATTACTCACATATGCTCCTCCAACTTGGACTTGGGCAGCTTTCACAAGACATGTTATAATCAGCAGCATACTGAATAAGGGGTTTTTATACAGCTAAATAAATGTCTTCCCTTGCCTTTCATACTCAAGGAAACACCTTCGAGATCTGATGTGATAGATGGCTATCGTGTTCGTTTTTTAAAAAGAATAGTCTTCATAAATATACATAGGTAATGATTTCATTTCAGGCTTGAAACTCATTGATAGAACTGCTCCCGAATAAACTCCATAATTTTACCCTGATGATTTTGTTTTCACTCTTGATTAGCAGATTTTTGACTCTGGCGGTGAACTTCAAGCAGGCCACTAGCCAGTATGCCACACTGATGGGAATAAAATTCTTTTTAAACACTTCATACCTCTGTTTCAAACATATAACGTTATAGTAAAAAATACATTCTATTTTCAGATAAGGAATCTTAGGTTTTCCCTGTTTACATTGATTTGGTAGAAATATTTTATTTTTTAAAGGATTCTTATAGAACAGAGGTGATTTAAAGGCTTTAGTATTTCGATTTCTCTTTTAGTTTTTCTAATTTAGAAATACTTGAAGCTATTTTATTGTTCCAAGAGGTTTATAACATTTAACATGTCAAATGCGTAGGGCAATAGCAGAAATAAGATTACTTGGCCTGATTGATCAGAACTGAATGGGTTTCATGTTCAAGGTCCTCAAAATGGTTGTAAGAAACATCAGCTTACAGAGAGGTGGAAGAAACCATAATGATGCTCAAAACATCCACTCTACTGGATAGATTCAAGATGTATAAAATATTCTACATGTTGGTCCCCATCTCCAATTGAAGGTCAAACTACATAGGGGACATCCTCACCAGCTCACTTTCATTCCCATCCTAAACTGATAGCAATTCTGTCTGAACATTATACCTTGGCAGCCATTCCTGACAGGTTATTTCACCCTAACCCCCTTGCGGCCTTAAGTTTGCTTCTCATCAAAAAGCCAAGAGTTAATTGTTTAAAAGGAATGTTGTTCACTGGCTACCTAAAAGACAACTGGACCCTTCCTGACTGCAGAGGGCACCTCTGGAAGGTTAATACATTCATAGAAGTAAGTTACGTTCTCTCATGAGGCTTATCGTAAATCTGGGCATGCCTAAAGAATACTCCAAAACGTCATCACTAAAGCAATGGAAAGTGCTAGACTTACCTACTTACCTGCTTTACACCTCCTCTAAGAAAATTCATCAGAGGTTTTCCAGGAATACCACTGAGGGTCCCGTGGAGGAAGGAGGAAGGGTAATAAACATGTAGAACCTCAAAGAGGTCACGGCACGTTCCTTCAGTTTCATTCTTAATCACAGTAATAACTTTTTATGGCATTTGACTTCCTCATCTTTAAAAGAGGGTGAGTTATGTGTCATACCTACTCACTGAGTGACTCAGAAGAAGAAATAAGCAATAATGAAGAACCTGTACACCAAAAAGCTAGAGAAACATAAGCTATTTCTGTTGTCCATCTGGCATCTGATGAATTAAGTAGCCACTGTGGGTAGGCTTGGGAATCTATACACTAGTAACGCCGGTTTTTTTTCTATGGGAAAATGCATTTTGAGGTCTCAGGGATCCACTTTTAAACCAGCTTTTGAGGCGGGAGTTTAATTTATCAAGACCCTACTGTATGCCAGGCACTGTGCCAGGCACCATCATCGCAACAGATGGTCTAAGGTAGGAGCTATCTGTACTCAGATCACCCTTGACCACGGCCAACATATTAATAATGATAAATACATATAGCGTTCCAGTGTCTCCAAAGGGTAAATCTCATTATTGATGTGACGCTGAGGACAATGTGTGACAGTCATATGGAAGGCTGTGGATATGATGGTGAAACAGTTCATGGAGATGGAAGGTTAGCAGTAACAAGAGACCTCAAATTTAAAATTTCTTACTTTTTAAAAGAGAACTAACGGAGTACAACATTAAAAATAACATCTCAGGAATTTATAGGCAGAAAAACTGAACCAAGAGGCCCTGCTGTTCCTCTTGCTGCACACGTTGCCCTTGGGCCCACACCCGGACGGCACAGTACACTATGCAGACACATCCCTGGCAGCCTGAATCCCTCTGGTTTTCATATTATGTTTGTCAACTGGTTTTTGGCCTCAGAATAGCAGGCTTTGCATGTCGAGATTTTTCATTTGCAATATTAGATCTCACGGCATAGTTTAAGTTTCTGCCTTGTTTCCTTCTCTCAGTGCCCTTTGGTTCCCAAAAAGAGGGACTGAAGAATTTTGGAAACGTGGCTGAACGTGACCTCTGAGCCAACACTGAAGACTGAGAGTATGAAGGTCATCTTTTTTGATTTTGATTTTTCTCTTTTTTTTGGCAGCGGGGAGGTTAGATCTTAGTTGCTCTGTCAATTATTTACTGAAAATTCTGAATAAACGGCCTACTTAAGATTCCTGTATCTTGCAGTGGTGGAGAGGTGTCAGTGTGATAATACTATATGGCTGTAATACTCCTCACGCTGGAGAATAAAACTCCCTGTAACTCAAATATTCTCCTTCGCAGACCATCTTCATACATCAGAAAGGTAAATTAGTGAATTTATTGAAGTATAGGGAGATACTTCAAATAAGATAAAATAAAATTTTAAAGTAGTTTAAAAATAGATATAGAAAATAACTTTGTCACCCAGCTTCTAACCAAAGGATATTAATTATGAAAGGGGTAAAATTAGGGATTGTTCTGTAGATTCTCTAACTGCATGAAATTTATTGGTGATCTAGATTTTTCTGTAGAGAAAATTCCACCTAATAACACTGGGCAGATACATAGCTCCTGGGTGAAGATTGTCTCCTTAGGAAGACCTTTTTCTTCTACCAGGACAACGCATTTGACCTTGAGTACATTATTAAAGCAATGCAAATAAGCTTAGTTCAAGAAATAATCCCATTCATAAATTCCATATTCTGTACTCCAAATTTAGAGATAATAAAATATATTCTGTGGAGAGATTGGTTCAATGATTACATGAACATTTCTTTTTACTTGTTCCCAAACAAAAAACTTTCAATATTATGCAGTGGTAAGGTTTTGAGTTAGAACCCACTAAACTACTCTCAAGGTCTCCTTAGCAGCTATCTCTGGAGTATTGCAGTTTTCCCTCCGTGGAGGTCCAGGGGCCAAGAGGGCCAAATGAATTGCTGGAAACTGGTGCAGAGAAGCATCAGGCAGGGAGAGGCTATATAATAAGAAACAGTAGAGCATAACGTCCAGGCAAATGACCCACACCTTCCATAAGCGATGGTACTGAACTTCTACCATCAATAGCAGACTTTCAATTATGCTTATCTGGTATCCCTACTAGGAAATCAAGAGGAAAAACAAGAGCTGAAGAGGGAAGTAGAGAGAAAAGAATATATAAAATAATTGGTCAAGATTCGATTTGGGATTAAAAAATATTTAGCAAAAATTATGTCTTAGAAAAGTCACTTAATAGGCCAGTAGTTTTCAGACTGAGTGTCATGGTCCCCTGAAGCCTCTTAGGGTCCTGGAGGGATGGGCAGAGGAGATCTGGGGCTCCTGGTCTCTACTTTAACCAGAGTGCCATCTCTGTGGTTTGTTTAGACATTAGACTTCCACACATGCGTTAACTTGGAAAAGAAGGTTACACGACAATAAAAAAAAAATTAATAATAATAATAAAAAGAACTAGCCCTTTAAGAAATAACAAAGGCCTAATAAGGGACAAACAGAATAACGATCCCCAATTCTGATTTTGGAATGCTCTGTCCCCAAATTATCCATAGATAGAGTGAAATGATCACAACATAACTAATTTTAATTCTTAATAATTAAAATAAATATATGAACTACATAATCATATCTCAGACTTGTTAAAATAATAAATACTGTAAAAAGCTGGGAATCACAACTAATGGGAGATGTCAGTCTCTCAACGTTATTTCTGCATCTCAGAGTCACCAATCTGGAGTAGAATCTAGAAGCAGAATCAGGTCCCAAATTGCTCTTGGAAGAGAAGGAAGAATTAAGGAGAAAAAAGGAAAGTTGCATAGACTCCCTTTTGTTTTCTAAACCCCTGAACCACTTCACTGCATTGGACGTGGCCGTCGGGCACTGCACACTCTTAGCTGTCAACCTCTGCTGAATTACCAGCACCTACTGAAAAGAAGCCACCACGATCAGCATGCCTAAATGGTGTTAGTTCTGCAGGAGAAAGAAAAGTGCTGGCACATGCTTTGAACTAATGGAGCACAGGCCCCTAATCTTTATATAACAGGAACAGGTTCCATGTGTCTGCAGACTTTTGAGCAGTGAGAGGAAGGTGTATGAGAGCAAGGGGCGAGGGCGGCATAAAAAGTCGGGATTAAAATAGTTAACAGGCTTCTAGGTCCACTGGAAAGGTTTTGAAATTGGCTATCATATTCTCATTAGAAGGACTCCCCATCCTTGAGTCCATCAAGTTATTCCCAACCCCTACCTCCCACCTCCACACTGACTACTCATTCTACTCAAAAAGTTACTATTTTTGAAGGACCTTTAAAAAAAACCCTTCCTTTATCAGCATGGTGGCAATATAAACATCGAAGGAAAAATACTGGGAAATGTTGGTCTTAGATTGGATGGGAAGGAGCCAACCCACCAGTCCAGATTGGTGATCTCTACAGCTGCAGAAACATTTGTTTCAATTCCTGAAAAAGAAGTCAGAAACAGGCTGTTAACAATACAACTCACACAACTCTCAACCCTCATTCACAGAACTGAGACTGTGAAATCAGAAACCTTCCGAGTTATTTTATAAAGCCCCAGGCCCCGGTAGGTGTATGTGTGTGCAGAGAGATGCCTCTTCCTACCGTGGGGAGTTGAATCCACTGTCCACCGTGATACTGCTGCTGTCCATGCTGTCCAGACGCGCTGAATGGGTGGCCCTCTGGTTGCTGCTGCTGTCGGTTTCCTTTGGGGCAAGGAGGGTGAGGTTCTTCTCAAATTTCCTCTGCAAGTCTCTTTCCTTCTCCCTTTCCAGGAGCCACTGCATGGTGCCCACATCGTCTCTGTTTTTCTCCTCCTCTGTGTTCTTGTTTGCCCCTTCCTCAGACTCATCATCATCAGAAACGTTGTAATAGTCAAAAGAGGCCTCCTGGTTCCCCACTGACTCCTGCTGACGCTGGGAAGCTGGCATGGCTTGTGCAGCCGAGGTCCCTAGGGACGGCTCCAGTTTCTCACATCGGCCTGGCAGTGTGTCCGCAGGTGTCTTCGGGTGAGATTTGAGGATGGACAGGCTTGATTTGTGATAGCTGTTTACAGACAAGGTGCTGTGAAGAGGTTTGAACAGTGTGTCTTTGCTGAATATCTCTTTCCTCTTGTCCAGGCTGCTGGGCTCGGCACTGTGATGCTGGATGAGGCGTCCATTGGCAATCCCTTCGGCCACAGCGCCCGAAGCCACTGAGCCCCCACCCGGCCCCTTTGGCGACTCCTCCTTGTGTCCTACAGGCTCCCTGGAGGGATGTGGGGCCTGCCTGTCCGACAGAGGCAGCTTTTTCACCCCTTCCGCCAGGGTCAGAGTGTCATGGTCCTCTTTGTTCTTTCCCAGAGGTGACGGCACCGTGAGCACCGTCTCGCTGGAGGTGTTACACTGGAAATAGTCATCTGCAGCTGTTTTTGTTGGACAAGAGTTGAGTTCACCAAAGGATGGCAAACTCTCGGGCGGTTTGCCTGGCTCCAAGAGGCTGCAAACACTGGGAGGTTCCTTGCTGCCACTGACTATTTCTGGAATACACACCTCTTTGTAGCTTGTGGATGAAATGTGAGCCCTTTGATGACTGACAGTCTGTGTAGGCCTTAAAGTACTGTCATCAATGTAGGATTGGCTGGGGGTCTGGTCATCTTGGCTACAGCCTTCAGCCAGGTCTTCAGGCATCCCCAGGGAAGAAGCACCCAGAGGACCTTTGGAGTTATCCATGGATCTGGACCTCTCCTTGGCCTTGTTGGATCTCTCATTCCTGGACCTTCGGTCCTGGGTATGGCTGTGGCTTCGGTGCACTTTTGAGTGGGAGCTTCCCCTGGAAGGCTCAGGAAAAGGCATCTCAGTTCTCCTTTTGGCCAGTTCCCCAGACACGTCCCATTCTGGAGTCATGGGGAAATGAGACTCAATCACGTTTGCATTGCTATGCATGATGAAGTTATCACCTTTGTGTTCGATGATGAAGCAGCCTTCCCGGGGAGCCCTGGTAAGAGGATCGCAAAAGTCATACTCTCTTTCACCCGGGATGTCCAGATGGGAACCATCTGACGGGTCTCCTTTGGACACTCGTGTCTTGCTGTGCGACCGAGACTTCCCGTGAGACTTGCGATGAGTCCGACTCTTTTTACTTCTTCCGCTGTGATGGGCGGAGGACCCGGCTTTACTCCTATGCGCTTTCTCTTCTTCAAGTTTCTTCATTAGTGCAGTGTGCCTCATGACATTTTCCACGGTCAAGTCTGGGTTAATACGCCGAATGATCTCCATTTCCACCTCCCGAGGGATAGTAGCTGGCGTGTCCTCATCTCGCAGGGGCCACTCTTCGGGAGGAAACTGGGCGGAAAAATTGGCTAGCTGTTTGGTCTTGTCTTTTTTAAAACTGAGCCGGAATAACTTGAGCCCGAATTTTTTGGACTGCTTTTCACTATCTTTAGGTTTGGAGAGAGTTTCCGTCTTATATGAAAAGTTGACAGTACTTTTGCTCTTTTCAGTGGGTGGCACCTGGAAGAGGGAAGGAGGGCAGTATGGGTCTTTGCAGTCCTTGGCGGGCTTCCTCTGCAGGGTGGCCGTGTGCACGCCATGCACATCTTCCCTGCAGCAGTGGCAAGAGTCGCAGTGGTTCCTGGGCAACGTTCTTTCCCTGACGCAGCCTGAGGCAGAGGGCGTGATGGTCCCGGGCTGGGGAGAGGTACACTGAGACCTGTCAGGTATCCTCTCATCCAAATGGTACCATTTACTGTTAGTTCTTATGAGGGAAGGAGTTATGAAATAAGTCTGTGGGGTTACGATGAAGTAGCCATCTGGAGTCGGGTAGATCTTCCGCTCCCGGACCAGCGTGTTCAGCGTATGCCGGAGGATTTCTTGGCTTGGGGTGGGAACACCTGAAACCCAAAGGACACACTCGTGAGAATGAAGAGGGGACGTGTGGTTGATTCCGGAGTTTTCCAAGCATGCTCTGGACTGAATGGTCCCCCTGCCGACCCGATCCCCACGTTCAAGCCCCGAACCCCAATGTGACAGTAATAGGACGTGGGGTGTTTGGGAGGTGATGAGGTTTATTTAGATGAGGTCATGAGCGTGCAGCCTCTGTGATGTGGCGTTATGAGAAGAGGAAGAGGCTAAGCCCTCTCTCTCTCTCTCTCTCTCTCTTTCTCTCTGTGTGACTTGAGGGTATGGCTGTCCGCACAACAGGAAGAGGGCTCTCACCTGACACCAAATCTGCAGGTGCCTTGATCTTGGACTTCCCCACCCCCAGAATTGTGAGAAATAAATGTCTGTTGTTTCAGCCACCCAGTCCATGGTATTTTGTTACAGTAGCCCGAACCGACTAAAACAGAATCTAACTAATTTTGCAAGCCTCTAAGTAGTATCATACAGAAACTAAGCAGGATTCACATGTGTTCATTGAGTTTAGTGTGAATCCTAGTTTTCTCTGATAACTCTTATGGAATATTAGTACCAACAGAACAGGAAAGTATAAAGGCTGGGAAGAGAGACATGGATGATAGATGGGGTTAGGTGGCTACTGTTGTTAAAAACCTTTACTGAACTGAATCGTTAAAGACAGAATTTTGTTTTTGGCCTCCCGGCATGTGGGATCTTACTTCCCCAACCAGAGATTGAACCCGTGCCCCCTGCAGTGGAAGCACTGAGTCCTAACCACTGGACTGCCAGGGAATTCCCAAAGACAGAATATTTTTAAATGAAGAAAAAACATTTTCGGTATATATAAATTTACAAAAAAGACTTTTCCAATAAAAGCAACTAGGGAAACAGGGTTGAAATAGCCATCTTGGCATTGAAAAACAAATCTAAAATACATAGAGGCTACCACGTACACTTGGAGTTACTCCATACACTCATCTTAAGATTAAGTTTACTTAATAAACTTAATTTTGTAAATTATATCAAAGGGCGACTAGACTTGACCATTGTTTAGGATGTACTCTCCAATTTTGAAATCATCACCTTCAAATTTGAAAGTGATTGGTGGAATTCAGGTGAGAACTTCATCCTTGTTGGCGTGAGCCAGCAGGATGGAGGTGGTTTCTCGGATTCATAACCAGAGAGCTCTAATGAATGCACCAGTGAAAGCTTAGAGGCTCCACATCTATCTGGTCACTGAGTCCCAAACTGCTGCCTTTGCTAGAATAGAAATTCCAGAAAAAAATCACCGATATTCCTTTGTACGGGGACTGACATTCTTTTCAAAGGGTTTTGTGTGCACGTTTAAGCAGTGTCTACTTTGAGATAATTAAGAACATACATTCTTAAGAGAGTATAAATTCTCTAGGCTGTAGAGCATTTACTTTATTTCTTTAGTATTCTCCCTTCCTCAGGGCCAGGCAAATCAAGGGTGATAATATTTCTAAGACTGACCTGAATGATGTCATTTGGAAATAGGTCAGGTTGAATCATCCTGGCAATATTCAACCGTGTCTGACCCACAAAAATGGCAATTTCAGTGGAGACTGAAAGCGCGCCACCCCCCATTCATATGTTTAAGTCCTAAACCCCAGTACCCCAGAATGTGACCTTATTTAGACATGTGGTCTTTCTAGAGATAATCAAGTTAAAATGAGGTCATTAGAGTGAGCCCTAAGCCACTATGACAAGGGGAAATTTGGACATAGAGACATCACAGAGAAAAGACGATGTGAAGAGACCCTGGTAGAAGGCAGCTAACTACTAGCCAAGGGGAGAGGCTGGGACAGATTCTCCCCTCACAGCCCTCAGAAGAAACCAACCAACTCTGCTGATACTTTGATTTGGGACTTGTAGCGTCCAGAACTGTAAGACGAGCCACGTGTACTTGGTTATGACTGTCTTAGAGAACTACTACAGCTGGTATCACCTTAGGCAACTCGCTTAACCTCTCTGAGCCTCTACTGACTGTCATCAAAATGTGGACAATAACAGTGCCTACCTTCAGAGGGTTGTTGTGAGTTTAAATGAGTTCGGTGTATGAAGAACAGTGCTTGACACAGTGAGTGCTCATAAATGTTAGCTATCAGTAGTCTCAACTTTGGGTCAGGATCCATGGAAACCCCCAATACCTTCAAAGAACATTGTGTAACAGCCTAGAACAGCTGGGTAAGCTGAGAAGTTTAGGCTCCCCCAATCCTTCCAAAACTATGAAAGTGAAATACAAAAACACTAGAAACGGCCTGCAGTTCTCAAGGGGAGAGAGTCCATGTATGAGTAAGTTACATACCCATTTTTGTTACCCTCTTCAGAAGGCACCCATTGTGATCAAGGCAGAAAAGATAATACTGCTTCTGAATGATGTATTGTTTAATATAATTATTTAGTTTTTGAGCTGCATGGTTTCCTTTTTGTCTAAGGTTCTACTCTTGAGCAACGTATGTTGGTTTTTATGCAAATGTATGTTGGTTTTTAAGGCTGGTATAATAACAAATTAAAAAAAAATTTAAGGTAGTTTCTGTACAAAGCAAAAATGAGTGCCAATTGAATTAGTGATACAACCCAAGCTATATATTTGCAATTCGTGAGAGCCAACATAATACAGAAAATGCTTGCACATAAGAGGAACGACTTAAAAGAGGCTTCTATGCCCCTGCTGGTAACCCTACTAATGGTCTGCTTCTGCTGAGCAACCTCAGGGGGCACTAGTCACACAGAAATTTTTAAAAAATGGTAAGGCTCATTTAGAAGAATTCATAATTGACTGGTTTACTACGCTGTTGCAAAAAAGGAAAGCTGGGCTTCCCTGGTGGCGCAGTGGTTGAGAGTCCGCCTGCCGATGCAGGGGACATGGGTTCATGCCCCGGTCTGGGAAGATCCCACATGCCGCGGACCGGCTGGGCCCATGAGCCATGGCCACTGAGCCTGCGCATCTGGAGCCTGCGCTCTGCAACGGGAGAGGCCACAACAGTGAGAGGCCCGCGTACAGCAAAAAAAAAAAAAAAATTTAACCAATATAAAAAGATGATAAAAAGCTTTAAGTATCAGCATATCAGACATTTTTACTAGAAGACTTTTTAATAAAAACTTTCTTTAGAATATGGATGTCCAAAACAGGAAGAGGCCAAAATCTAGACTATTCTTTCTATTTATAACATATGCATTAAAAATAAGAGTTTGAATGTTTTAATAATATTAAGTTAGACTTCAAAACTTTATTTTCAAGTAGTAAAATAATAAAAAGTAAATAGTGTTACCTTTAAAAAACAAAAAAAAATTATATTTGAATCCTTCCAAAGTTTTAGAATTGCACTGAAATACATTTTTCAAACAGAAGTTGAACAGTATTAAGTTTTCTAAATTGTTCTGTTCTGAAGTAACTTAAATGATAGCAAAAGAAAAGCAGAAAATCAAAGGAAAAAAAGAAAAAAGGAGGAAGAGAGATAAGAAAAGAAGAAAAGAAGGAAGGCAGGCAGGAAACAAAACTTCATTTCGGGAAATAGTAGTTTAAAATACAGAGCTACTGCTGAACAAAGTTTTAAATAATTACCACCTTGCCCTAAACCAGTGGTTGGCAAAGTTTTTCTGTAAAGAGCCAGACAGTAATAACTATTTCAGGCTTGATGAGCCATATGATCTCCCAGTTGCCACTATTCAACTCTGTAACTGTAGCCTAAGGAGCCAAAAACAATATATAAACAAACAGGTGTGGCTGTGTTCCAATAAGCCTTTATTTACAAAAACAAGTGGAGGGCCACACACAGCCTGCAGGCCATAGTCTGCCAAGCCCTGCCCTAGACTCAGGTTTGTATGGTGTCCTTGCAAACTTCTAGGGTTGACCAATAAATTATCATATGAAAAAGGTTGTTAGCTCCTCTTGGTCCATCTGAATGCAAGGCCTTGGGATTTAGGGTCACTTACTATAAAAACTAGCAAAGAGTTGTTCTATGGATTTCTCTACAAAATATTCCAACTTAGTGATACTGTTAGCAGCTGTCTGGCAGTGACCCACAATTACCTATTACATACTCGCTCTGTGTTCTTTCTGTTCTCTATTTTTTTAAATTAATTTATTTTATTTATTTTTGGCTGCGCTGGGTCTTTGTTGCTGCACGTAGGCTTTCTCTAGTTGTGGCGAGCGGGTGCTACTCTTGTTGTGGTGCGCAGGCTTCTCATTGCGGTGGCTTCTCTTGTTGCGGAGCACAGACTCTAGGCGCACGGGCTTCAGTAGTTGTGGCTTGCGGGCTTCAGTAGTTGTGGCTCATGGGCTCTAGAGCGCAGGCTCAGTAGTCATGGGGCACGGGCTTAGTTGCTCCACGGCATGTGGGATCTTCGCAGACCAGGGCTCAAACCCGTGTCCCCTGCATTGGCAGGCAGATTCTTAACCACTGCACCACCAGGGAAACCCTCTGTTCTCTATTTTATGGCCCTGTAATGGGAGATATGTAACCAAGTTTGGAAAAGCTATGGGATCTCTCATGAACCTACATAAAAACAGAGGGATTTTAAAAGCAGCTGGGATGTTCGATGTCAGAAGAAGCTACCCAGGTAAAAGGCCGAAAAGAACAGCCTTCCTTCACAAGAGCATTAGTTCATGAACACATTTGTCCCCTTAAGTAATCTCACCTGGGATTCTCTTATCTTACTATTGAACGGAAAAGGAGTTGCCTGGAAGTTAACAGAGAAAAACAGACAGACAGTGAAGCATATTCAGAGATAATAAAATGTTAGAAAATTTAAGATAATCAATAGGTTGAAGGGGTGGGCTCATGTCAGAGCTTTTAAAGAGTACATGTAATTTCAAAACGTATTACAGTTGACACCTGAACAACGCAGGGGTTAGGGGCACCGACCCCCTCGTGGTCAAAAATCCGGGTACTGCTATCTCTGCCTCAAAAACAGAGGAATTGATAAATGACTCACCCAAGGGCAGGAAGCTGAGATAGTCTGGTTTTGATTCCACATATTGTGATCTCTAATTGAACACAAACATTCCTTACCCTTAGTTAATTTAAAGATCTATGAAAGGAAAATACAGATACTAGATTGATTGAAAAAAATTCAAGGATAAATGGGCTTGCACAGTTCTAACCCGTGTTGTTCAAAGGTGATAATTAGAAAACCCCAAAAGGAGGAAAAAAAATCACTGGGAGAGAAATATAAAGTTCCTTTGGGGCAACAGGAAAAGTGGGGAGACTCAACATGGTGGGTGACTATTTAAAAGTAGTCCCTCTGCCATCTCCCCATGGGTGGGCTGCATTTCCCTACACCTTGACTTTGAGTTTGGCCAGGTTTGCTTTGGTCAATGAAATGTTAGTGGGCGTGGCATGACCAGAGGTCTGAAGAGCCCCAGAGCCCCTGGACTTGCTCTCTTGGGCCTCTGCCACCCCAACGAGCAGAATAGGTCCCCTTCTCCAAAGAGGACGGAGTACAGGTGGAACAGTCACCTGGCAAGTTCCAGCCTGGACCAGCTGACTCGTGGAGAACCCACAGACCCACGAGCTAAATAAATGTTCATTGTTATACATCACTGATGTTCTGTAACTGTTACCCAGCATTTGTGTAGCAAAAGCTAACAAATGCAGCCCACAGCTCATTTTACTGAGGTTTAAGGTCTCTTCTAGGTCGAATGAAAAATATGTCAAGTGTTTGTCGCTCATTTTTAACGTAAGCTCTGTTTCAAGCTAGGTATGGGTTGAGATCAGGCCAAGTTGGCAAACTGGTGGCCCAATAATGTGTTTTATTCGACTTGTATGTCGTCAGCATACACATGTTAAAATACACACACACATGCAAATTGCCATTATTTAAGGAAATTTATAGATTTCACATAAAACTGTATTCCCAGATTGTCTTAAAAAATTAGAAGAGGGCTTCCCTGGTGGCGCAGTGGTTGAGAGTCCGCCTGCCGATGCAGGGGACATGGGTTCGTGCCCCGGTCCGGGAAGATCCCACATGCCGCGGAGCGGCTGGGCCCGTGAGCCATGGCTGCTGAGCCTGTGCATCCGGAGCCTGTGCTCCACAACGGGAGAGGCCACAGCAGTGAGAGGCCCGCGTACCACAAAAAAAAAAAAAAAAAAAAAAAAAATTAGAAGATTTGGCAACTCTGGCAGGGTTCTGTATTTTTTGGGGGGGCGGATACAATACACTGGAGCTGAGTAGTGGGCTGCTTCTTTTGAGACAGGACATGAGAATTCCTCAGCTTATCACCACTCCTAACATCTTCTAGCACTGGAGGCATCAGATACTATTCATACAGTGGCTGGGCTATTATCTTCTTTTTATAATACTTAAGAGAAAAAGACGATCCTGCAATCCCACTCCTGGGCATATACCTGCAGAAAATTCTAACTTGAAAAGATACATGAACTCCAATGGCCACAGCAGCACTATTTACAATAGCCAAGATGTGAAAACAACCTAAGTGTCCATCGACAGATGAATGGATAAAGAAGATGTGTGTGTGTGTCTGTATTTTCTCCCAATAGAATATTACTCAGCTGTTAAAAAGAATGAAATAATGCCATTTGCAGCAACATGGATGGACCTAGAGATTATCATACTAACTGAAATAAGTCAGACAGAGAAAGACAGATATATGTATATCAATACTACTTATATGTGGAATCAAAAAAAAGGATACAAATGAACGTATTTACAAAACAGAAACAGACTCAAAGACATAGAAAACAAACTTACGGTTACTAAAGGGGATAGCAGCGGCTGGGGGGGTGGCAGAGATAAATTATGAGTTTGGCAATAACATATACACACTACAATATACAAAATAGGTAAACAACAGCGACCTGCTGTATAGCACAGGGAACTACACTCAATATAGGATAATAACCTATAATGGAAAATAATCTGAAAAAGAATATATATATATATATATATATATAGAGAGAGAGAGAGAGAGAGAGAGAGAATCACTTTGCTGTACACTTGAAACTAACACAACATTGTAAATTAACTATACTCCAATAAAAAAATTTAAAAATTAAAAAAATTTTAAAAGGAAAAAGAACCATTTTATTTCATTTTTTTCTTTTAAAATAAGGTCAGTTTAATTTATCAAATAGCATACTCTTAAAACTCATCAGGCCGTGACATGAGCATGCAAGATAATGTTTATTTTTGACATTACTCTCTTTGTAGCTGAATCCCTTAGGACTCAAATTTTCAGTTGTTTCTGACCCGGTCCCATGAATGAAGATGTTCACATACTTTAAGAAGGTTGTGGTGTAAAGGTTAAATGGAATTGTGGTCGTTTTTCACAGAATTCTTCAAGGATTCTGATTTAATTTCTTTCCCTCAGTGCCAATTAAAAACTATTACAGCTGAAGAAGGCAAATTATTTTTGAAGTGACACTAGTGCCTTGGTTTTTAATTACAGAACTAAGAAAAGTTACTGGTCAGTTTTGTAAAAGATTTTTCTTTTCCTATTGAACTTAAACACGGGAAGCCAGAGCACGCATCCATTTGGGAAGCGCCTCATTCTTTTCTTGTTACCTGGGAAACAGGTGGTCAGGTGCTCCGTCAGTGCTTCTTGGGTGACAGGTTTTCTTGCCGAGTTCATTGCGGAGATGGCCAAGCAAAGGATTTCCCCGAGTGGGATAAACTGAGATTGACTGATGGGAGACATACTGATTGGTGACACATCACCTGCAGAAAGACAATTTTCAAGTAAGTGGTTCATTAAGACCCAGCCACTTGCCACACACACACCTCCACACACACGCGCCTCTCCCGTGACTCTCACCTGTTCCTTGTGCAATGAATACAACCAACCCTCAACACTGAGGTGCGTTACAGCCACGTCCACTCAGGTGGAAAGACGTGCACAGAACGGCGGAAGCTTCAATCGCTTCCACAAAGACCTGCGTTTAAAACCTGAGATCTCGTGTAAATAGACTTGCTACTGAAAGGCTTGCAACAACGGAGCCTCTTCAAATGATCTCTGCTTTTATTAACTCGGAGCTGATTTGTTTAATAACTGTCATTCACATCTCGACAAATGCACTTGTGGGGACTTGAGGATTCATTCATTCAAACGCTGGGTGCCCTTTGCCCCAGGCATCTGCTGGGGGCTTGGGAGTCACTTGGGAAAGTGAATAAGCCCCCTCCCACCAACATCTCTGCCCTCAAGGAGTTTCCATTTAAGCGGAGGAGACAGACCAACGTTCATCGTGCACCAGAGAAGGCTGAAAAATAAACTCTGGGGCGGAGAGGGTAGAGAGATGTACACCAGCCAGAGGTGAGGACGGAGCTTAGAACCCGGAAGTGAGAGGAGGTTTTACCAAGGTCGTGCAGCCTGAATCCGGTGCTGAAGTGGGAGGGTGCCGGGTGGCTGTGGGGCGTAGGGGTATTTTCTGGGGAGCAGCAGAGAAAGGGGACAGGTATATAGGGACTATTATCAGCAAAGAGCTGAGTGCCCAAGGCCTTGATTCTATGGAGGATGGTGCGCCAGAGAAGGAATTTAAGGCATGACACTGTCAGATATGAATTTCAAGAAGAGGACTCCGGTGGCCACGTGGAGGACGATCTTACCGCCCAGGAGGGGCTCTGGCATCCTGCACACGTTTGCATCTGAAAGAGCCAATGCAGGTGGGGGGAGGCTGCAGACCCAGAAGCCAGGGGCAGACGTGGCTCTTGGGGAGACGGCAACACTCAAGGCACATAACCGCCTTCCTTTCTGCAATCTTGGCGTCACAGTGTGGTGATTTTCAAGTCATGTTCCAAGGAAGGATCCCTAGCATTCCCCGGAGAGGCTTCTGGGGGGAGGGAGGGGTGCCCCCAGCAGAGGGAGGGGTGGGAGGGCAGGGAAATCTGCTCCTGACATCTGGGTGCCACCTGTTTCCTCCTTGGGGTTCTGTAAGGTTTCACTTGAGAAAGGCCATTCCGAAAGGGGGTGAAGCCATCAGCAGAGTAGAAAATCTGTGAGCTTCTAAGCTTCTTCCCCACATGGATTTACATCATCTTTCCTCTTCTTTCCAAGTATGATTTCACTCTTGTTATAAATCACCGTGACTAACCAGAACTGGACTTGGGCCAACCTGTGGCATTAAGCAGCACCCTCCAGGAAGGTGTCTGGGTGCTCTGGGGTGGACCAGCCTACTGCACCCAGCCACAACTCTTAGTTTGATGGGGGAATCCTGAGGCCCTTTGAGAAAGAACGTGAACCCTGCTTTGATGGACTGGATGGGAAATGGTTTGATGGATAAAACCAGGCAACAGCACCTGGGAATGGAAACCACCAGCTGAGGGGGTAAGTCTAACAGGTGCACCAGATGCAGCAGCAGGACCCCAGTGTCAAAGGCTGAAGCCTGACCCCCCCTCATCCCCAGGGCCAGCTCAGTCCAGTGCTCCCCTCTTTCCTGCATCCCTTGGGGCTCCAGTCAGCTCTGCTGTGGCTCCATTCTCTGTAAGATGGGTCTGACAAGAGGGAGACGCTTCCTCAACAGCCAGAGAGAGGGGGGAAATACACAAATCCAGAACAGCAGAAACCAGGAACTGACCTAACTTAGAACCCACAGACTGCCAGGGCCTATGGGATGTAAGTCTCAAAAAGAGATAGACCTCTGAGAAATGCTCACAAATATCTGTTGGGGTAGCAGAGGGCAGAAGCTGGAACACGGAATTTTGGGCTGCTGCTGAGGATGTGAGTTTCACTCACTGGTTGGTGAGGCTCAATTCATATTGGTGACTGAAAAATGACAGAATTATGTGGACTGTGACCACCTCAGTAGGCAAGCTTGCTACTGCCTAGAAGAGTGTATTTAAATCTTTGAAAAACTGTTGTACCCTTCATTCAAACACAACCGATTTCTAAAGGCTTCTGTGTAAAGGATGAACTAATGGTGGTTGTGAGATGCAGTAGAGGGGTGTGTTTGGAGCTACTCATGTTCAAATCTCCCCTCCCCATGGTGGCTGCGTAGCTCAGCCTTAGCCACTCTAAAGATCTCTCCTGTGGATCCTTCTCTGTCCCTCCACCTTCTACAGGACAGGATGAGCCGCAGTGAGGCAGGTTTCTTAAGAGTTGCTAGGTTGGTTACGTGGACTTCAAAGTCACCCGGAATTTTTTTTTTTTGGCCATGCCACGCGGCATGTGGGATCTTAGTTCCCTGACCAGGGATGGAACCCATGCCCCCCTGCAGTGGAAGCATGGCATCTTTTTTTTTTTTTTAATATCTTTATTGGAGTATAATTGCTTTACAAGGGTGTGTTAGTTTCTGCTTTATAACAAAGTGAATCAGCTATACGTACACATATATCCCCATATCTCCTCCCTCTTGCGTCTCCCTCCCACCCTCCCTATCCCACCCCTCTAGGTGGTCACAAAGCACCGAGCTGATCTCCCTGTGCTATGCGGCTGGGAAGCAGGGCATCTTAACCACTGGACCTCCAGGGAAGTCCCTGGAATAATTTCATAAGTCAGATGAAAAGGACAATGGGGTCAGCTAACAAGGGCGGGGGATGGGGATCAAAGCATGTTCCAGTACCTTTGGACCTGTGCATCATTTGGGAGGGTAACACCTTCTAGAATTTGCCTATCATACTTATGGACTTCTCAGAAGACTAAAGATACAAAAATACTAAATAGGATTTTTAAAAATAATGCAGGTCTATTTTCTAATTTTGTATAGGTTATAGGGAACTTGAGCTTTCTGTAAAAAAGGAAAGACTATTAGCAAAATTAACGAGTTTAGGTCATGCTTGTCCTTATGCTGTTAGCTGAAATTCTTTGTTTAGTTTAACTAACAAATATCAAACATTTACTGATCTTCTAAGTTAATTTCTTTTCAGTCATTGCAGCCAACTGTAAGAGGCAAGTAAGCTTTAAGTGTCTCTGAAACACGTTGGTATTGAAAAAGCTCAGTTTCACTATAATACTGAATATGTGGAATAACATTTAACTCAGGAGAGAGAACCAAATGGAATTTGGATGCTCTAAGTGACCATCTCCACGTCCTCTTGTTTTTATTTTATTTTATTTTTTTTGCGGTACGCGGGCCTCTCACTGTTGTGGCCTCTCCCGTTGCAAAGCACAGGCTCCGGAAGTGCAGGCTCAGCGGCCATGGCTCACGGGCCCAGCCGCTCCACGGCATGTGGGATCCTCCCGGACCGAGGCACGAACCCGCGTCCCCTGCATCGGCAGGCGGACCCTCAACCACTGCGCCACCAGGGAAGCCCGTCGTCTTGTTTTTATACTGCACTAACATAAATGACTTCTCAGTCCCGTCCCACCCCACCGGCCATCCTGTCTCCTCTACACCCACATGCTTCCTGGGTCTCTTCCCTCCACTCCATCTGCCATGCGACCCCTACCCCAGGCCACTGTCCCCCCTCACCTGGCCCATGACAATGGCTTGATGCCTCCCAGCCCTCTCTCCTACCCAACACTCCCTTCTCCACAGAGCAGTCTTCTTAGAAAAGCCTAAAACACGCCGCTTCCCTGCATGAAATCCTACGGTGACTGCCGACTGCGCCTAGATCGGAACGCCTTGCCGGGTGGGTCTCCGCTGGCCTGAGCCCGTCCACCCACATCTGGGACCATCCGCCGACCCCTCTTCCGCTCCCCCTACAACATGCTCACAACCTCCTCTGTTCTTTGAACTCACCAAGCTTTTTCCCCACTCAGAGCCTTCGCCTTTGTTGAGCCCCTGCCTGGGATGTTCCTCACGCAGATCTCTGCAGGACGGGCTGCTTCTCCTCCTCTGGGTCTCCATTTAAACAGGGCCTCCTCGGGAAGTCCTGCCCAGGCACCCGATCTAATGCTGTCCTAAAACCACAGCGCACTCTCTCTCATGTTACTGGATACTATGGTTTATAATAAGAAATCTATGTTTGGTCTTCATCCCCATGTCTGGCACAGGGCTCCTAAAACCCTTGGAATTTCCTAAGTGGTGAGGGAGATCAAGGTATCTTTGTTACATCAGTGAGGTGACTTTTGGACCCGCACCTAAGGATGGGGGCTCATAGCCAGGAGAACTAACCACGTGGTTACAGGGTTGGAACTTTCAGCCCCGCCCCCTGACCTCCGCCGGGGAGAGGAGTGTGGCTGGAGGTTGAATCAATCCTCAACAGCCAATGATCTAACCAAGCATGCTTATGTAATGAAGCCTCCATAAAAACCCAAAGGATGGGGTTCAGAGAGATTCCAAGGTTGCTGAATACGTGGAGATTGGGGAGGGCGGTGCACCTTGGGAGGGCATGGAAGCTCCGTGCCCCCTCCCTATTCCTTGCCCTATGCATTTCTTCCACCTGGCTCTTCCTGACTTGTATTCTTTTATAATACACTGGCACACTAGTAAGTAAAGTGTTTCTCCCCGTAAGCTGCTCTAGCAAAGTAACTGAACCCAAGGAGGGGGTGGTGGGAGCCTCCAATCTATCACCAGCCTTTCAGAACACAGGTGACAATCTGGGCTTGCGAGTGGCATCTGTGGTCAGGGGTGGGGTGGGGTGGGGTGAGGGCACTCCTGTGGACTGAGCCCTTAACCCATGGGATCTGATGCTTTCCAGGTAGATGGTGTTGGAATTGGGATGAATTGTAGGACACTCAGCTGGTGTCAGAGAATTGCTGGTGGAGTGGGGACCTCCCCCCGCTACTGGAATTGGTACCAGGGTCCTTCCAAGTCACTATCTTCACTCTCTGAATGTGTGTATGTGTGTACTGGTATACTGTCTGTCTCACCCACTAGAATATAAGCTCCAAGACAGAAGGAAATGTGACCCCCACATTCCTACATTTTCAGTACCTGGAATAATGCAGAGCTCACACCAGACACCCAGTACCTGTTTGCTGAATGAATGAATATCCATTTACAACATCAGAATCCAAGGAATTGCTCAGGGTATTCAAAGAGTTGTGATTTTATTCATATATGTTGCTAAATAATTGCAAAACAAACAAAGGATTTAATGAGACCAAATATACTTAACCATGAAATTTCTAAGACTCTCCCTATTAATTTTGCCCAAAACATAGCAGTTACCGCAGAAAAATAATTATACATTAAGTGAGGGTTAAGACATGCATTTAAGACCTATATAAAAGGAATTATGGGTATCAATCAACACAACATCTTATTCAAGTTTACAATGATTTGCTTTGGATCTTATATCAGACCTACTTAAGGAACCAACAAGTCATTCTTAAAATATGCTACTAGAAAATTCTTCCAACAACTGGACCACATTTCTGGTCAAAGAAGAAAACAAGGGAATGTAAATACTGCTAAAATATTATTGGTCATCATAATCTATAGAAACGGCCACATTTTGCATAAACTATGAATTGCTACTTGTCTATAATTTATAGGATGGATTTTTCTATTGCCAGAATTAGTTCTAACATGTTCATAAAGACAACTCCTGTAAAAGCTCATGGCTACTTTGTGGGCTAGCCAATTCTTTCTAAAATGCTATAATTCTGTCCTATTGTTCTAGAAAGCAGGGGTAAATAGGTTTTATTTCAGCTTTATTTTCTTACAAACATCCATTTAAGTCCAGTCCTCAGGGAACATTTGTCAAATCCAGGATCATTCAGATCAAGCCAAGCACAGTGCCTTGGACAGAGCAGGCATTCAATAAATTTCTGTTAAATGAATTTAAAATGTGAGAAGGCATGACAACATTACAATTCTAAGTAAACTTTGTTGATTTTGAGAGCATTTCACATTAGATTTCAAATACCTCAGTGAATATGTGGACACTTCTTTCATGTAAGGCACTACTGTCAGGCTAAGAAGTATGAGGACAAAGAGAAATGTGTCTGGTGGTGATGAGGAGAGTGAAGGATGCAGCCGCTGTACCAGAGGCGGGACTGAGCGTGTGCAGGGCACGGCACAGCGTGCTGAGCTGGGGATGCTGAGCGCCTATTCTGGCGCATCTGGAGCAGGCTGGGGGTGAGATGGAGAGAAATGTAGCCTTCTCATAGACCAGAAGCCTGAGCTCTTACCCTTTATGCTGACAGGAACCCTGTGTATGTTTATACAGGGGACTTACATGACACGTTTGTGTTAGAAAATCACTCTTGTGCAACTGTGGGGAACAAACTGGTGACTATTACCACCGCCAGGCAACTGAGAAGGAGGGTCTGGGACAACAAGCAGAAATCACGCATGTGCCGACCTCCTCTGTCTTTTATCTTCTACAGATGGTGACTTCCACCTCAGAAATATCTTTATCATGCCCATGCATTTTTACTATTTAACCCCCTTTATCTACTCTCCCTTCCAACTTCTAGCCAGTTACTTTAGTTAGAATTCTTCCAAAAAATTCTCTCTCACATAATTCATCCTTTCAAGAAATTTATTTGAGTGACTCTTAGATCCCCCAAACCTCTGGGCACTCAAGTTCCAAAACTGTTCCTATCTTGGTTCTTTTTGTAGGAAAAAAAAAAAAGTAAGAACTATAATAAAGCTCAGTCCTCTAAGAATGCCATTTTCCCCAGTCACTAATTTAGGTTCTCTGTGCTCCCCAACCTTTGCATACACACGGTGGGGGGCAGGGCGGGGGAGGGACACAACTAAGAAGATGTGACTTCCATGCCAACCTACATTCACCCCTTCCCAGATGATACCCGTAGCTTTCCAAAAGATACCTACCAGAAAGACAAACATAAATCTATTTCCTTTCATCTTAAAGTACCCATCTTCATACCCATCAAATACGAAAAGGAAAGCTGTAATTTTTCCAGGTGGATCACATTACAATAAACTATAATACAACCTTGAAAGTTCCTCAAAGTTCATCTTCTATCTTAGCCTTCTTTAAATAATCTTTTTTCCCCAAGTACCAGCATTTCGTTTGAATTATCCTGTTTTCCTCTTTATTTTTACATACTGTTTTCCATCGTAAATGTCAATTCACTCTGTAGTCTGGATTGAAGAGTTACCTTTGACCCTAACGAAGTTCATGAACCAAAGCAACCTACTTACAAATGTAGTTCTGAAACTGTACTAATTTATCATTGGGAAACTGCCAATATAAAAAGGCATTCAGGAGATAGTTTGATAAGTGCCCAGTCTCTTATAACAAAATATAATTACCACTCTGTGTCTGCAGATGAGGGTTTGGATGACATAATTTCAAAGATTCCTTCAGACTCTCAAATTCTTTGATTCTGTATCAATGCAGCAGAATTCTGGCATAAAAGCATAATATAGTACTGATGTCTACCTCTATTTCCATCTTGCTGGAGAAAACTAGTTCAATGCTCATCCAACTGGAAAAAGTACGCTGTAATTTTAAAAAGGATAGCAAAATAGATTGATTGGCTATTAATTTTTTCCCGTGTAATAAAGGCTTCATAATTTACTCTTTTCTAACTCAAAGTCTTGCTCCTCAGGACCAAAGTGTGCCTGTTTTTGTTCTCTGGACTGCCAAAATTAACACTAAAGTTAAAATTATAGATGCCAATAAAACTACCACATGCAGTAGATACCGTGACTCATAAAAATGGTCAAACATGCCTGTAAAATGTACAGTGGGCACGGTGATAATACAGGTCTATTCCTTTCAACAAACTATTCATAGAACGACGAATGTGCCGAGTTTTACCTTCAATACCCTTGGGCCTGGGGAAATCATAAGTTCTCTGAGGTTAAGTGAACAGTTTCTTGGAGGCAGAACGAATCAGATGAATCTTGTGTTTTACAATTTAGTTCAATTTATTAACCCCAATTTTATGTATAGGTGTTGTTTTTGGTTCTTTTAACAGACGGCTCTTTTTTAAAAAGCTGTTCTAGAAAAACACACATCCCCTTCCTATACACCCTCTTGCAGACCGAAATACCCTTACAGGAGGGCAGAAAACACAACCCCCATCAACTCACACGCTGCTTCATTTTAAGCAGCTTTCCCTTGAAACCAAATTGCTATACTTGACTTTCAAATGTTTGTATCTGAAATTTAAAAGGCACCCAGCATTGAAAAAGGCATTTTTACCAGTTTACTGTATGTCTGGCTTAAATGCCACTGATCTCAGAAATTTAAGGCTGAGTCTTCATTGCAATCGTCGATGGCAGTAAAGTTGACAATAAAAAATTTTTTTGGAAAATTTAGAAACTCTCTAACAGCTTTTCTAAAGCTCCCTGGTGCTTTATTTAAACACTTGATGGAGTTCTCTTAAAGAAGGTCTAATTCCTAAGCTTATTATTTAGATAAATTGTTTTAATTCAAAAGAAAATGTAAATAAGAGGCTCTCATTAATAATTCTACAGTTAATGGTGTCTATTAGCTATGACTTACTAAGAAACTTCTAATGAGTTAAATAAGAGTGGTCATGGTGGCAGATACACACACACACACACACACACACACACACACACATGGGTTAATGTCCACCATATCACCTGAATCTGCTTAGCAGCCTGTCTAATGCAGAGATGCACTAGGTGTAATGACAAATCAGCAGGTTCATTGGTTTATAGAAGAAACCCATTATGTTCCCAAGGCTACAAGATTTCATTAGTCATATTAGCTACTACTCTTGCTATTGAGATTTGACTACTGATGAAAAACTGTCATAGGATAAGCAGAGATGGACAAGCCACAAAGGGTGGAGAATCAGATAGAGAAGGCAATCAGTGGACAGGGAGAAGTGAGAACTCCATAGTTCGGGAGCTGTCTTCACTGTCACCAAGGATGATAACAGACATCTCTCTAATCACAGACCTCGAACACTTCTGGATCATTCCGCTACTGCAATAGATTTGTAGCTGAAAAGTCACAATGAAAATATGAGCCATCGGGCCAATTATCCGTTTCCATAATTCAAACCTTTGCTAAGAAGTCTCCACATTATAACCCGAGTGGGGTGTATGTTAGGCACTATGGAATGAAACATTCACACATCGGGCACTCAAATGTTGTTGAGTAAATATGGTACTACATGTATAGACGAGGCAAGGTAAGACCCTGCTAATGGCCGAGATGTTTCCCATCAACAGCAGCCTCCCTGCTCTCTCATCCAGGGCTACGTGAAGGCCATTTACCACCAGCGATAAAATCATGATGAAATACCAACCAGTCCTAGATGACAAGAGGTAAAAAGAGCTCTCAGATGTCATGCAATTCTGTAAGGCACCTGGCTAACAAGAGTCCTGTGCAATAGAGTGTCTTCTTTTTCTTCATTATAAGCGCATCATGTAGGACAGAATCTAAAGCCCTATTCTAAGCTATCACAGACTTCTCTTCCTTCTCCATTCTGTATCAGAACCTAGCCTAACACTAGAGACATATCCATTACCACCAGAGACATATCAGATGCTCCAAATTCTGCTGATGATATTTCTCAACTATAGTTCAATAAATCCGTGTAAAATATCCAGGGTCACTCTCTTCCACTCCTTTTAAGTTAGAATCACCACAGCTGATTCTTAACCTTTGTTTTCTTTGCTTCTTCTGTTTAGGTCCCAACTCTACTGTAACCAATTTCTGTAAAATACAGTTGTAATAGAACCAGAAGGCCTAATTAAGGACAGTTCAAATATGTACACTGATAGTTCCCAAATTACAACCAAATCATACAGAATGACTGCCACCAACTCCCCAATGAAGGAACACCTACCACCCCTTCAAGCTGTCGTTGACAGAACTATAGACAAGTACCCAGGGATGAAAGAGGACAAAAGGCCAGACAGACACACACACAGAAAAAAACTCCCAACTCACTGGACCGGAAGTAACTTTTCTCTCCAAAGTCTGGCATTACAAGACAGTGGTAGAGGCCATGGACTCTGTAAGCCAAAACTTTAAGTTCAGAGCCCAGTTCTGCTCCTCATTAGCTATGTGATTTGGAGCAAATTAATTCATTTTTTGAGTCTCACTGTCTTCTTTTGTAAGGTGTACACAGTGATGGTCACCTTGTAGAGTTATTGAGGGGGTTAAGTGCTGACATGGCCCCTGACACCTAATAGATATTTAATAAGTAGTTAGTATTAAAATGATTGTCCCCAAGCCTATCTACATTTATTCAACTTACTCTTTTACGGTGTTTGAATTTCTACTAATAGGAAAATCATTCGATCTTTAAAAAAAAACGCCTTTAAAAAATCATCTAAGGCGTGGAAAGGCTAGGAGGGTAGTGGTCTATCTCACACTAGTATGAATTAGTTTAATCAGATTGCTCACCTCTTGATTCTTATCTATGAGCACGGGCACTGAGTGAATGGAATATTTTGCCTGGGAGGCAGAAAAGTTAAGATATATTTATAAACATACAGCATTTGGGATGTATCATTGGGCTGGGAGGGAATGGGAAACAGGCATTATATAGGGACTTTGGAGAGAGAAGAACAACAGAAGATGGGAAATTGTTTGGATCGAGAGTCACAAGTATATAAAGTTGGCCTATTTTAAGATTTTGTCTGGGCCAATCTTTTACCTGGGAAAGGGAAAGGAAACTCAGCACCTAAGTATAATGCTCTTCGTGCACTATACTCAGTGATGCTAGGAGCTAAATAATTTCTGATGGAAGCTGGGAGGCAAAGAGTCATGATGGGGCTTCCCTGGTGGCACAGTGGTTGAGAGTCCACCTGCCGATGCAGGGGACATGGGTTCGTGACCCGGTCTGGGAGGATCCCACATGCCGTGGAGCGGCTGGGCCCGTGAGCCATGGCCGCTGAGCCTGTGCGTCCGGAGCCTGTGCTCTGCGACGGGAGAGGCCACAACAGTGAGAGGCCTGTGTACCGCAAAAAAAAAAAAAAAAAAAAAAAAAATGATGGTTATCTCTTCTAAGGAAAATGTCCTGTAGGATTCAAAAGAGTGACTTCCACACAAAACTTCAGAATTTAGCATGCTCCTTAAAGGATGGCTTGTCCAATAATATTCTTCTTCCTATTCAAATAAACCAAAATCCGTGTCCATATTTAAGGGACTCACCTTCACATCTGTTCTTAACAACCACAATCCTTTACAAGCAGTGTAAGGTACTATCTGTAATCATATCTCAAGGTAAGAACACTCATCATTTCTAGAGTTACATACTTAACTCTTGAGGTCTACCCCAGCATTAGTCTACCCGGGGGAAGACTATTTAAATGAACAAATAGATCATTTGCACCCTCTGTGACAAATTAATGCTTTTTGCGCTGCCTTTCTTCTTCTTTTTTTTTTTTTTTTGCAGTACGCGGGCCTCTCACTGTTGTGGCCTCTCCCGTTGTGGAGCACAGGCTCCGGACGCGCAGGCCCAGCGGCCATGGCTCACGGGCCCAGCTGCTCTGTGGCATGTGGGATCTGCCCGGACCGGAGCACGAACCCGCGTCCCCTGCATCGGGCAGACTCTCAACCACTGCGCCACCAGGGAAGCCCTGCCTTTCTTCTTAATCAACTATTTGTTGAGTGCTTTCCATGTGTAGAGGACTGCTAGGAGATGGGAATTGTACAGAAAGGCACAAATCTTTTTTTTTTTTTTTTTTTTGCGGTACACGGGCCTCTCACTGTTGCGGCCTCTCCCGTTGCGGAACACAGGCTCCGGACGCTCAGGCTCAGCGGCCATGGCTCACGGGCACAGCCGCTCCGCGGCATGTGGGATCCTCCCGGACCGGGGCACGAACCTGCGTCCCCTGCATCGGCAGGCAAACTCTCAACCACTGCGCCACCAAGGAAGCCCAAGAAAGGCACAAATCTTGATCCTTGCCTTCAGTGAACTTATAATTTAGGTGGAGAAACGTGATATAAATGTGTAGAAATATAAGCAATGATAATATGTTCAAATTACTGTTTAAAATGTCCTTAGAAGAGATGTAAGAAGAAAATACTTGAATGGCTAGCAAATTAACTCCTATAATTCCTATAATAGGAATTTGGTCTAATTATATCTATCTATCTGTCTATCTAGAGAAGTTAATTCTATAACAGGACTAAGAAATGACCTCCTGCTGGAGTATCAGAGAAAGCCCTTCTGTGGGAGGGAGATTTTGAATAAGGTATTTAAGGATGAGTAGAACTGATGGGTGTGGGGACATTATATTCTCAGCACGGTATGATGTGATCAAAAATCCTTTGAAACTGACTCAACATCCTCAACTTTGCTTTGAAAACACCAAGCACTATGCACAAAGAAGACACATGTTTACAATGAAGAAAGGAAACAGGCATTCTTTCCTTCGGTGAAAGCGTGAGCTATGGGGTGGATGTGAGAGCAAAGAGAAAAGAGATGTTTGAGGGTCCTGTCCAACGTACGGTTTGCATTATTCTAAAATGTTCTAATTATTATTACAAATGCATTTAACATTCTCAGAAATATTTTTTTAACGGAAAGCGCTAAAACCATAAATTTGATGAAGTGGTAAAACCACGCTTTCAGATTTGCCAAGTTTCACTTTGGAAAGGTAGTATGTAAGGTACATTTGAGAACCAAATTTTACCACCTCACTATTTAAAAAGAAAAAAAAAGCTCTTGTGTGAAAAGCCCATGGATGTTGTAAGAAAACAGCTCTGTAATCATCTGGATACTACAACGGACTGGGATGAAATATGCTTACTTCCTTAGCAGTTAATAGCAACCTCTGTCTGATGTTGGAAGCAGTCCCTGAGCATATAAAGCAGGCTTTCTTGGATTTTAGTGCATTGCATGTAGGTTAACAAGCCAAATAACACACCAAATTTAGGGACTATATTGAGAAGAAAAAATTTCAAATAATATTTACTGAATGCCTCCATCAGAGGAGTGAAAGAGATATTACGGCTGATGGAAATCTGGAGCAGTTTAATTATTTCCTATTTGCACATCCTACAGCTGACTCTAGTCTCTGGTGTGAGGCTGTGACATGAATAATGCCGGTGAGGTTGCATCTGGTGGGCACCTCCATGAAGCACTTCTACTGCCTAAGATTGAGGCTGCGGAGGGATTATCACAGCAAGACCACGTTTCAGAGGACAGGGCACCCTTATTGAGGGGCTTGATTACCATACATTTGTATCCATATCTATACAAAATATGGATACATTTTACCATATTTCTTTGCACACAACAACTCTTGAAAGAAAAGCAGGGGAGACCTACCTGACCCTTTCTGGACTGGCTCCATCCCCCACGTAGCTTTGGCGTTAAAGCCTGGTGCATGCTAGGGGGTAGTATTCAGGCACAAGAAAGAGCCAGTAACAGAAATGGACGTCCTAGAATCTGGAATAAGAAGAAAAAGTAAACTTGCAAGTCATAATATCCTAAATGAGCATTTCAGATTGGCTACCGAGGGCACGTGGAACCCCACAGGAATCTGGTACTTCACCTTGGTATGTCTACTTGGAAAAAAAAATGAGGCCCCCAACTCTCAGCTCTTCTGACAATTCAGGGCTGGAGATGCTGATACAAGTTCAATTCAAAAGCTGGCAACAAGCACCTTTAAAAAGCTTTATGAATGGACTTTGCTGGTATGATTTTAGAGGGAAAAAATCCTCTTTCCCATTCTTTCCTCCTATTTGCCTGGAACAGCTGGCATCCCGTCCCATGCCTAGTCCTGTCTATCGTGGCCACTGGTCCTGAGCCAATATCCCACTGCAGTGCCTTGGGAATCTGCAGTGTCACTCCTCTTCTGCCTTGTTCTCTGCAAAGTGAAGTCATAGGGACGGATCAGCCAACCTGACTTCTCATTACCCTGCCCAGAATCCTTTGTGAGCTGAAATGAGTCATCACTCCAAGAAAAGCTACAGCCTCTGGTTGTCAGCACGGGCTCCTTTGTCTGTGCAATGCGGAGACTCTGGGCTGGGAATGCACCCCAGGCCCGGGGCTGCCAGGGGCACATCCTCCACTCCAAGGAGCCCAGGCCCCCTCGCATGCATTGAGCACCAACTCAGATCTTTTCATCATGAAAACAGGGAAAAGGGCAAATACCTCCGGATGTTTGGAGAAAACACACACACACACACATTAACAATGATCTGGCATCATATACTCACCAGTTCATAATTATAAACCTGACACATGCGCTCTCTCTTTTTTCTTTCTTTTTTTTTTTTTTAAGGCTGTCTTTTCATTGCAGAGAAGGACGTGTCTCCCTCCTGTGTGTAAGAGGCGGTTCGACTGTACCCTGGATCAAAGTTTAGCTGCAGCGAGCTATTTGTCATAAATTCCAGTTGCCGGGCAAGTCCTTGCAAGCCTGGGTCGCATCATTCCCAATGCAGTGCCGGCCGCCTCGCAGCAGAGACAGCCCGGGAGCCAGCACGGCTTCTGCCAGGAGAAGGGCGGCATGGGGAATGCGGTCACTATGTCAAGAGCTCGTTCTCCCCGTGAGGTGCCCCTGAGCTCCCAACACCACGGAAACCACGGCGGGGAGGGGGGTGGGATGATGCATAGGGTTTCTTTTACATTGCTGCTTCCTCTGCTTTTTCTCTTTTCTTTTCTTTTTTAGAATTTCTGTGCCTCAGATCGGTAAGGCACAAAAAAGCCGTTCCAGATCTGTGCAAAAACATCCTTTTCACTGTACTGTTTGTACTGCACCACACGCTTGACGAGCCCCACGCTGAATCACTCAGGCATAGGCACGTGTACACATTGTATTTACACACCCACGGACACACGGACACACAGAGGAACTTATTTCGACAGAACCGTAGAGAAAATGATTCATCTCTGTTTACAGTACAAGAAACGACACAGAAAGGGCTCGAGATGGAAAGGGGTGGGAGTTGGGAGAGAGGAGGGAGGAGAGGAATATCAACCATCCCGTTAAGACCACAGAAAAATGGAGTCTGAGAGGAAAAGAATAATTAAGAAGGACATGAATGCTGCTGTGTTAGTACCCAAACTCCCCCAAACAAAATAATACCCAAGCAGGCACCTCTCACTAGCTCCACTCAGGAACCAAAGAGATACTGATAAATTACCCCCTACTCTGAACTGAAGTAGGTTTGGGCAGCTGAGGATGTCTGCAGAGCAAATTCCCCCACACCCTCATGAACACAGTAGCTACCCAACAATAAAGATGAAGTCTAGGATGAGACTGGAGCTGGGAAGTCCAAAAATGTAATGAATCTCTCAGCAAGACTATCCTGAATCTCTGAGTTAGAAGGGTTGCCGGGCTAAAGCTCCACCAGAATCACAGGGTGTCTTCGCACCTGTGATTTAGCCCGACTTCAAGGACCTCTTCCCTCAGAGCTTGGGCCTCGTCCAAGCCAGGCACATCCTCCGGTGAAGGTCTCCCCCGCCAGCCGAGTCCTGGAGCCCCACACAGTGGTTCCCATTCTGCCCTCGGAAAGCTAAACAACGTAGAACCCTCTTCTGTCTGATAACTCATCTGATGGCTACAAATAATAATCCCGTGCCTACGTTCTAAGCCGTCTCTTCTCTACCCACAGTGTGGGACACCGTAGGTAAGTCTCCCTGCATTTATGGATCCGCTGGTACGTTCCATCTCAATAGTATTAAATAAAGCTTCTTCAGCTCCTTCTACCACCTGACATTTTTCAAATCCTCTGCCCTCCTGGTTCCTCGCCTTTGCTCCCGTTCGGGCGTATCAAACTCGCTCTAAAAATGTCATATGAAGAACGAGATAGACTCTAGCTGTGTCTCCCCACGGCACCATCACCTCCCCCGCTCTGGACTCTATATTCACCTGATCTAAGACAGTGGTAGGTTTTTGGCTATTGTCACACTTTTAACCCCTAGAGAACTTTTTCACATTATCTGCGATTAAATCAGGTCTCATTTATGCAATTAAAAAAAAAAGAAAGAAGGGGCTTCCCTGGTGGCGCAGTGGTTGAGAGTCCGCCTGCCGATGCAGGGGACACGGGTTCGTGCCCCGGTCCGGGAAGATCCCACATGCCGTGGAGCGGCTGGGCCCGTGAGCCATGGCCGCTGAGCCTGCGCGGCCAGAGCCTGTGCTCCGCAACGGGAGAGGCCACAGCAGTGAGAGGCCCGCGTACCGCAAAAAAAAAAAAAGAAAAGAAGGAAAACGTCATCAATTATGCCGTATTCGTCTAATCAGAAATGGTCTGGCTGTGATGTTCCCTTCCAATGTATTAATCCCTCTCCTTGCATATGCCACCTGAGCTCTCATCCGTGACAATGACTCAGTCTGCGGCCCAGTGCCAGGGCCTCCTCCCAAGACAGCTCACCTTTACTCAACACTCTCTGAGCTTGTTTATGTTGGTAGTCATTATAACTCCACCGAAATCCACCTAACTCAGCCCATTCCTCTTAGGCATAGTCTGATTGCTACAAGGTCCGAAGGCACGCCTAATAACTAAACCCTGCACCTTAAGAAGGCAATGATGTACTATATAAAAGTTAAGATCTATATCGAGATATCTTGACCTCTGGCACTCTAAGAGCATCTAGGGAAGCAGCTCTAGGTCACTGGACCACCTCTCAACAGCTAAAATCTCAAGTTTCCTCTATGACATAGAAAAGGTTAAGTAAGTGGATAAATATTTTCTAATATCCAAGCGTGTATGTTTCCATCTCTATGTGGGTCTACTATGCCTGCATATAAAAACTCATCCAAGCTTTATAAGGACCCACTAAGGTAAGTACTGTTATTAGCACCGTTTAAAAAAAAAATTAATTGCCCTCCTCAAGCTTCCACAACTGGTTAAGTGGCAGAGGCAAGATGTGAACCTGGGGCAGGAGGCCTCGGAGGTCTGCCTGTCGACTGTAACCACTGGAAATAAAATAAAAAACCCCCCAGAACTCCAGGCTTCCGTGGTGGCGCAGTGGTTGAGAGTCCACCTGCCGATGCAGGGGACACGGGTTCGTGCCCCGGTCCGGGAAGATCCCACATGCCGCAGAGCGGCTGGGCCCGTGAGCCATGGCTGCTGAGCCTGCGCATCCGGAGCCTGTGCTCCGCAACGGGAGAGGACCCAACAGTGAGAGGCCCGTGTACCGCAAACAAACAAACAAAACCCCCCCCCCCGAACTCCATCCCTCAACTTTTACCTTTAAATGGAAGCCAATTCCCTTTGTCAGCACGTGAGGCCAGTAAGGTGAGGCTGGGAGCAGGTGCCTTTGCTCAGTCCTCTAGCCCCTAATGGAGTGTGTTCCAGCCTCAGCCACAGACTGTCATCGAATGGCCATGCAAAGGGGTGCAACTGACCCGCCAAAGCCATAACCTCCTTTTGCAGTCCTACTAATAAGGAGATGAGTTTTATGATGGACACTCATTAGCTTCAACTCAGAAATCAAGGCACTCTGATGTCTTAGATGCCAGTCTCGGATGGAGAGATGAACACAATAATCAACCACAGACATAATTAGCAGCCCTCCTCCTCCTCCGCCGGTACCTTTTGCTCCTCTGAATATCAGCACCAGCATTACAGTCAAGACTTAGGAACCTCAGATAGAATATCGCAGAGGTGATCTCCTTGGCTGAGGAGGTGTAGGCAGAGGCTGCGCTTGACATGTGACTGGTTCCTCAGCAGAGGATTAAGCAGCAGCGCAAGCAGTGACAGAGTCACACAGGATCTTTACAAAACGCTCTGATGACGAGTGGTATAGCACGCTCTTAGGGCGACTGTGCTTGATAAAACAGGGAGCCACGAAATGCCCTCCAATCAACTAAAGATAGTTATTAGGGGCCTAACTGCAAATATTTAAGACAGTGTACATAAGGCAGGGTATATACACGGGTACACACACCTTTTCAGGAACAAATGACATGGTCTCCACTCTCAAGCAGCTTCTAATGAACTCGAGGAGATAAGATATTCACGCCTCAAAAGCACCAAGAATACAAGACAGTGTCTGTCAAAAGGGAGGAAGAGGTAACAGGTGCCTCTAAAAATGCAGGAGAAAGAACCTGGGCTGAAGCAGTCAGGAATGGCTTCCAGGCAGGACAAGCTCGTCCTAGCATCTGGACAACAGGGAAAGGGCATACTATCAGTAAGAACGTGAGCTCCATGAAGAGAAGGATGTTTGCATGCTCTATTGTTTACAGATGCATTCTTTTTTTTTTAAATTAAAGTAGAGTTGATTTACAATGTTGTACCAATCTCTGCTGTGCAGCAAAGTGACTCAGTTATACACATAGAGACATTCTTTTTTATATTCTTTTCCATCATGGTTTATCACAGGATACTGAATATAGTTCCCTGTGCTATCTAGTAGGACTTTGTTGTTTATCAGTCCTATATATAATAGGATATTCCCATCCATCCCTCCCTCCCCCCCACTCCCCCTTGGCAAGCACAAGTCTGTTCATACAGATACATTCTTGAAGGGTGCTTAGCCACCGGCAGGCAATCAATAAATTTGTGCTGAATGAGTGAATGACCTGGAGAGAGGAAGTGTGAACCAAGGCATGGAAGTACGGATGGCAGGAGCACGAGGCAGGAGCAGAGTGTCCATCGAAGGGCGCACAGGGAGAGGAGGGAGGAAGAAGTGTCCTAAGATCCGATTAAGAAGAGTCTCTGAACGAATAAGAAAATGACCCACCTGATATTTGCAATAAATTTCACTTACTTGTTATAGCCTTAATCAATCTCCCCCCTAAGAAGCATTACCCCTATGTGAACCCCACCATCTCTAAAAACAAGTATTTACAAGCTGACGGCAGCTCATTAGAGGGAAGCTATGTTGACGGCATGGTCAGACGTTGCTCCCCCCGGGTTCTTCTCCACCTCCCATCACCACAGAGAAAGAAGTCTGTGATGCCAGGACTCTCTTCCCTTTGCAAAACTGTACCAATAGGGAAGAAGAAAAAATCCTAGTCTGTAGCACTATTATCTTAAACCTACCCTAATTCAATGTAGTTCAACTCGACCAACATTTATTAAATACCATGTGGAAGACTCTCTGCTTGTCGCTGAGGTCAGTACAAGGATGAAGAAGTTACAGCTCCTGTCCTCACAGGTTTGCATCAACATCTGAGTCATTCAAGGCAAAGAGGGATAGAGTGTCATGAGAACAGCGAAAGATGGTTATTTCTCATACAAGAGAAACATGGCAAGGGAGCATGGCGAGAACTGGGCAGCGTTTCAGGAACAAGGCAGCAGTTAAGGGACCCCAAAGATGGGTAAGGAAAGGGGGAGGAAGAGAAAAGTTGGAGGCGTCTTTCCAGGCAGTGGAGCGGCGTGCACAGTGCTGACGTGGAGTGGAGTGTCCAGGAAGTTTTGGAGCACGGCTGATGGTCTGTCTGGCGTGGCCAGTGCGGATTCATGAAGGAGATGGGTAGAGATGAAGCCAAAGAGTAAGTCAGGCTAGATAAGATTTTGAAGAACATGAAATTCTAGGAGAAAGGCATTAAAAGTTTTTACAGGGGAGTGATGCTACTGACGCTGAAAGTGTAGCTCACTCTGGCAATGGGGTATGGGATGCATCCAAAGAGAGAAGATAATTAATTACTGAGACAAGGGAAGAGCCAATGATTGTGAGAGACCAAATGAGATGCAAAGAGGGCTTAAACAAGGAACAGAGAGAGGCACAGAGATATGAGGTACTTTCCTGTTTCACAAAGGGACTGTCCAAAATTTGCAGCATGAAAATCAGAAATGCATTTCTAGAAGTACCATGTACACCTAATACAACTTGCCCAGAATCTATCCAGCTGTCTGTGCTATGGTGATAGTCCGACATTTGGAGAAGTGCCCAGGGTAGAACATTAGTTCAAACTGACAAATAAAGGAAAGAGACGAAACCTTCTAAACAAAAATCCCTGGGCACCCATAACAGATCAGACTTTCCTGGTTACACAAAAGCAGGGGAAAAGGCACAAATGAAAACTTCAGTGAAAGTGGTTTCAGAAACAGAAAGCTCCAAAGTTTTCAAGGCCTTTATAGCCCAGGGTTTACTGAGTTCTGTGCATTTTTATTACGGTGGAAGAAACAATTTCAATTAAGTTGGATTTGATGCAGCACGGTATAGGCAAGGAAACTAAATATTTAAAGAACAAATACACTTGGTATCCCAAGTGTTAAAAGAGCATTAGTGTGAACACAAACTGAAGAGCATGGCTATTCTATGTAACTTAATAAAATTTTCAAACGTCTTTGGATCAGTCAATTCTCATAGGATTAGTAATACAGAATAATGGCATTTTCGAGCTGGAGGAGACAGAAAGTCACCTCGTATGTTACCATTTGACTGAAGATAATCCTAGGGGCCAAGTGGGGAAGATGACTTGCCCAAGGTCACACAGAGTTAGTAGCAAAGGTAGAATTAGCATCCAGACCTCCTGATTCTCAGTGCAGACATCTCCCCACTACTCCACAACACCCTGTACAACTGATTCAAAGCAAATTAAACTCTAAGGCTTCTCCGATGCACTTTGGATACGATACAATAAATTGAGGAGGCAGATGCGCAATTCTCCATACTACACACTGTGGGATGGATTATTTCTCTGTTCTCAGTTCTTCTAATCAATGTCCAAAGAAGGCAAGGAAGGAAAAAGATGAAAGTGGGAAAAACGGAGAGCCTGTGAGTTTTCAGTTTAAAAGACAGAGTTTAAATTGTCATGTTTTGATATTAAGTGGTAAGAAAACTATGGAAACATGTGGGGAAAGGAGAGGTTACCGTTCTCAATTATGACTTTATTACAACAGCATTTGGATTCGTGGACTATTCACTTCCAACACACCTGAATGTATCTCAGACATTTCTACTTAGTATTTTCCATTGCACTGGATAGTGAAGGGATGCCCAGAGAAGTTTGCAATACACAGAAAAAAAAAAGATTCTGTTTAGAAGTCTCCCTGAAATTCATACAAGCTCTGTATTATACTCGCTAACATATCGCTTTTGTCTTAATAATAAAAATTTTTAAAATTGTGTCCATTAGGCTTCCCTGGTGGCGCAGTGGTTGAGAGTCCCCCTGCCGATGCAGGGGAAACGGGTTCGTGCCCCGGTCCGGGAAGATCCCACATGCCGCGGAGCGGCTGGGCCCGTGAACCATGGCCGCTGAGCATGCGCTCCGCAACGGGAGAGGGCACAACAGTGAGAGGCCCGCGTACCGCAAAAAAAAAAAAAAAAAAATTGTATCCATTGAACAACATTCAACATTACTTTCCAAAATTGACAAGTGAACTGACCCTCTGGGAAGACCTCCACGTTGATCTTGAGGTTGTATAAACCTGCAGTATAGGGCCCCGGTCCCTGGAGGCAAATATGCCCTCAATTTGAGAAGCAACAACTACATCTGAAAATACACCTGAAAGAGGTATTTCCCAATTAGCTTTCAAAGTTATCATCAGTATTTCTGTTGCTTTAAAGATATACCATTCTTGGGTCCTAGAGCTCCTTTAGCTGGATTAGTTCAAAGGTCAAAGAGCTGAGAAACTGAATTACTTTATCACTGGCTTATTTAATTATGACCAAGTTATCCTCTCTGTGGGTTGCATTCCTCCTCTGTAAGATGGAATCGGGGGGAAAAATATGAAAGTTGCAAAGGCTGCCATATTTTTTGCAAAGGAGACACAGCTCCAGAGCTAACCTTTGACCTCAAGGTGCTTCCAATTAACTAAGGAATGAAAAGTAAACACACATGAAAAGACGGTATCACAATACTTTCCCAAGAAAACTATGAATAAGAGGGGAAAAATGACTGAAACTAAGTCCAGATGGACTGGAAATACCAGCCAAACCTTTCCATCATGAAGCTGAACTCGGCGTACTGGGTTATATTCATATTTCCTACAGGCTTCCATAGAATCCGTCAAAAGGGGTGAGTCACTAAACCAACACACGCTTCAGAGAAGCTGTCTTTCCATGGACTGGTTTCCTGACATTTCAATACACCCTGGTCTGACTGCAACTAAATAGCTACTCTATCCCTATTCCCACAATGAGAACAGGGTTCACTGTATCTTCAGTACCCCAAAGAGTGGTTTCAGCCCCTAAAGTGATCAAATATTGGTTGACTGAAGACAAAACATTATTTGGGTTCATTATCACACACTTCTCCGTATCCACTCACTTCTTTTGCTGATGTCAATCCTCAGGGTTACCTCCACAAATCGTCTTATAGAATTTAGATCATACACCTTTAGTAATAAAGTGTTTATAAAGCTAGGGAAAAATATCATAAAATCCTGATGTCAAAAACTACAAGCCAGTCGTATTTCACTTTTATCTCTCTATAACGAATAGATGAAAATCAGAGAATTTCTTTGTTGCCTGGGATCACAGTGATTATACAATATATTTGCTCGGTGTAATACAGTAGCTACTGGCCACATGTGGTTACTTAATTTAATTTAAACGAAATTAAAAGTTTAGTTCCGGGCTTCCCTGGCGGAGCAGTGGTTGAGAGTCCGCCTGCCGATGCAGGGGATACGGGTTCGTGCCCCGGTCCGGGAAGATCCCACATGCCGTGGAGCGGCTGGGCCCGTGAGTCATGGCCGCTGGGCCTGCGTGTCCGGAGCCTGTGCTCCGCAACAGGAGAGGCCGTAAGTGAGAGGCCCGCGTACCGCAAAAAAAAAAAAAAAAAAAGTTTATTTCCTCTATGGCGCTAGTAGTCACCATACTGGACACAACACATAGAGAACATTTCCATCATTTCAGAAAGTTCCACTGATCAGTATGATCTGGTTCACTGAGAAGCAATCACAAGACTATCAGGTATCATTCACCATCATTTGACCATGAAAACCTGTAATTTTTAAAACATAATTTTAAAAATTAACATTGCAAAATCAAGGACTTTTTTAAAATTTATTTTTAATTTATTTTATTTTTGGCTGTGTTGGGTCTCTGTTGCTGCACGCGGGCTTTCTCTAGTTGCGGCTAGCGGGGGGCTACTCTTTGTTGCGGTGCGTGGGCTTCTCACTGCGGTGGCTTCTCTTGTTGCAGAGCACGGGCTCTAGGCGCGCGGGCTTCAGTAGCTGTGGCATGTGGGCTCAGCAGTTGTGGCTCCCAGGCTCTAGAGCGTAGGCTCAGTAGTTGTGGCGCACAGGCTTAGTTGCTCCATGGCATGTGGGGTCTTCCCAGATCAGGGCTCGAACCCGTGTCCCACTGTTCTGTTGTTTGCCTCCATAACTTTGACTATTTTAAATAATTCATATAAGTGAAATCCTGCAGTATTCATCCTTCTGTGACCGGTTTATTTTACGTAGCATAATATCCTCAGGGCTCATCTATGTTGTTGCATATTGCACAATTTCTTTCTTATTAAAGGTTTAATAATATTCCACTGTATGTATACACCACATTTTCTTTATCCATTCATCTATCAACAGACACTTAGACTGTTTCATACTGATACATCTTGCCTATCGTTAATAGTGCTGCAAGGAACACGGGAGTGCCAATATCTTTTCAAGATCCTACTTTCAGTTCTCTTGGATGAAAACCCAGAAGTGGGATTTCTGGCTCATATGGTAGTTCTATTTTTAATTTTTTGAGGAACCTTCATACTGTTTACCATGGCAGCTGCATCATTTTACATTCCAACCAATGGCGTACAAGAACTGCAACTTCTCCCCATGCTCGCCAACGCTTGTTATCTTTTGTTTTTCTAAATCAGCTATCTTACCAGGTATGAGGCGCGATATCTTATTGTGGTTTTTGATTTGCATTTTCTGATGATTAGTGATGTTGAGCATCTTTTCATAGACCCACTGGCTATTTGTATATATTCTTTGCAGAAATGTCTATTCAAGTCTTCAATTGTTCAGTTATTCAGTTACTAGTTTGTTTCTTTGTTTGCTATTAAGTTACAGGAGTTCCTTACGTGTTTTGGAAATTAACTCCTTATCAGACATGTATGTGGTTTACAAATCTTTTCTTCAGTTCTGTGGTTGCCTTTTTACTCTGTTGATTGTTTCTTTTGCTGTGCAGAAGCTTTTTAGCCTGGTGTAGTCCCACTTGTGTAATTTCGCTTTTGTTGTCTGTGCTTTGGGTGTCATTTCCAATGATAATCACTGAAATCATTCAATGACTATCACTGCCAAGACCAACGTCATAAAGCTTTGCCTCTGTTTTCTTCTAAGAGTTTTGTAGTTTCAGGTCTTACATTTAAGCCTTTATTCCAATTTGAGTTGATTTTTCTGTATAGTGTAAGAGATAAATAGACTTTTTAATGACATATTGGTGAATTTACCCATTTACTTTTATGCAATGTTCTTTATCCTCAGTAATTTGCTTTGCTCTAAAGTCTACTTTTTCTGACCTTGATATGTCCACTCCAGCTTTCTCTTTTTTTCCAGCCCTGATTAATCCCTTCTATGTAATATTAGCTTCCATTTATTTCTTTCTTTGTTTGTTTTTTATTTGCATGGTATATTTTTTACCTTTTAACCTACTCATATCATTATATTTAAAATGTATTACTTGTAGGCAACATACCCTTTGGTTCTTTTTTAAAAATCCATTTATAATAATAATAATATTATTATATATATAATATTATATATTACATATATAATATTATATAATATATACATTAAATATAATAATATATATAATATATTATATAATATATTATATAAATTATTTATATAATATTATGTATAATATTGTATAATATATAATATTATATATATTATAATAATTATTATTATTAATATAATAAATAAAATCAATTCATTATAATAATAAATGTATTATTTATTTATAAATATAAATTATTCTATTTTATGTATTGAGTTTTTACTATATTTCTTTGTACAGTGTTTTTAGTTATTGTTCTAAGCATTTCAGTATACATATTTAACTTCACAGTCTACTTAGACTTAATATTTCACTGATTCAAGTGACCAACCTTACCACCACGTTGGTTTCTTTACCCTCCTCTCTTTATGCCATATGTATTACATGTATATACACTGAAAACGCCATCAATGCTATATCTGTTTTCCATCATCATACATATTTTAAAGAACGTAAGACAAGAATGGTTAATTACATTTACCCAGATATTTACCATTATTGCTTTTCTTTCCTTCCTGATGTTCCAAGTTTTCCTCTGGTATTATTTTCTGCCCTTCAGCATTTCTTTTAGAGCAGGGCTTCTGGAAGTGAATATTTTTGTTTTCTTTTATCTGAAAATGTCATTACTTCACCTTCTTATCTGAAGGATATATTCGCTGGATATTTTAAAAATACTTCATTCTGGGCTTTGTGGTTTCTAATGACAAATCTGCAGTCTTTTCTACTTGTTCTATTATACGTTGTTTTTCTCTAAATGCTTTTAAGATTTTTCTCTTTTTAGTTTTCAGCAGTTTACAATGTATCTGAGCATAGATTTCTTTCCATTTATCTTGATTAGGATTTGCTGGGCTTCTTGAATCTGAAAGTTTATGTCTTTTACCAAATTTAGGAACTTTCTGGTCATTATTTCTTCAAACATTTTTTCAAATCACACTAGAACTTTAATGACACAAATGTTAGACATCTTTGGTATTGACCCACACACCGTGAAGCTCTGGGTTTTTGTTTTTGTTTTTTTTCAATCTTTTATTCTCTGTTGTTGAGATTGGATAATTTCTATTGATCTATGTCCAAGTCCACTGACTTTTCTATTATCTCCATTCAGTTACTGAGCCCATCCGTAAATCTTTAATTTGGGTTATTACATACTTCAGTTCAAAAATCCTACCTTGGTTCTACACTATACCCTCTATTCCTTTCCACTCTACCTTCCCATTCTTTTCAAGAGTGTTTATCCACAGTTCTTGGACCATAATTATAATCGTTGATTTAAAAGCTGTCTAATAAATCCAGCATGTGACACCTCAGCATTGGCAACTGTTGACTACCTGTCCCCATACAAATTGAGGTTATCCTCCTCCTTCATACGTTGAGGAATTTTGAGTAACATTAATTATTGTGTTATGAAACTCTGAGTCTTTAAATCCTAAGGAAGATGCTGATTTTTTTTTTTCCTTTTAAGAAGGTGATCCATTTGGTTAAGTTCCAACTGCCATTTCCAAATCACCTTCTGTCAGGTGTGATGTGAATGTCAGTGCGCTCCAAGCTTGTGCAATGTTCTTTGGATCTGTCCCCTGTGTGTGCCACCCAGTGGTCAATCTGAGACCCCTGTGGTGGTCTAGTTCACATGTCAGCTCTCAAAGCGTTTGGAATGCTACTTAGGGCCAGATCCACACACGCACAGCTCCGAAGCGAGCCGGAGTTCATACATTAGTTGACGTGATAGCTCTCAATGATAACTGATTGTCCCAACGCTTTCCAGTTCCCTGGGGCCCCCTTTCATGGCCCTTCTGCCAGAGCCTGGGGCTTTAGTTTCCTTGCTCAGCTGCGTACTTTCAGCAACTGTGCCTCAGTCTGGTGCCAAGCGGTGGGAGGACACAGAGAGGAAGAAAGCAGTAGGAATTCACCCCACACTCCTGGGACTACAGGTCCTCTCATCAGAGAGAGGGACTCCCCTACCTGCACAGTCTTAGATGATTGCCCAGCACCTCCTGCTGCTACCTCTGCAGGACTGACTGCAGGTTGGACAGGAGAGAACGAAAAAAGAGGAAAAACTCACTCTGAACATAGGAGTCCCTTCTCCTGGTCCTCAGGCCGGAAAGTGAGGACTTTGATCCTGAAGATCTTTTGTCCATATCAGTGTGTCCTACCGGGCTCTGGGCTACCTCTATGCCACGTGATACTAGAGAGGGGGACACAGGAAACTCACAGCCAGTTTGGTGGTACTTCTAATTCTCATCTCCTTCCCCACGCGTCCTGCTACCGTGTACTTTTCAGAGTTCTCCACGTCTTCTGTCCAGGGCTCCTGCTACAGTCAGTGGGAAAGCCAGGGTGGAGGGTACTTATCCCATCCTGCTCAGAAGTGGACTCTTCTTTGTGTTGTAATTACTTTTCATTGTTTAAATAACAATAATAAATAAATGATAAATAGGCACTGTTAATAATAGAAGCAAATACGTTAATGTTGGTCTTTGTTTTCCTTTTATAGGGACTTACTTTTATTTTAGGATGTATTTAATTGAGTTCTTTTTAAAAAGTTCAGCCTCAAAAAGGTATCAGTTCAGTTCATCTATTTGCCAACATACCAAACAACTCCCCCTGCCCACCTCTGTGAAAAGAGTAGACAGACGTGTTGACTAGAATTTACCTCCTTTTTTTGGTCCTGGCCTCTTTGGCATAACATTTGCTTTAGACTCACTAATGAGCAGCTACAGTGATGGACGTGGGTGCTGTTCTCTCATTCGCCAAGTCCATGGTCTGGCACGAGGACTAATGAGCTTTGTTATCAGTGTCAGAGGGACCAGGAGAAATGAGGCATGCACGCTACCCACAAACCAGATCATTAGCAACAGATGTAATTACTGCCTGCCTTGCTTCCCTCTCTGACCCTCCCTCTTTCATCTGCGCCTCAGAGAGAGAAGCAATGGTTGCTTCAAAGACTCCCTCCGCAGCCTTGGCTGAGGCCATTACAACTGAGACACACTGAGATTTTTACTCAAGTATGTCCAGTCCTCCTACTTTCACTTCACACTGTTGGCACTTGTGGTCCCCAGAGGCGTGTCCCTCAAACTGGTTCATATCTGAGGCTGAGTAGCTTCTGTCCTCTATCCAGTCACAAAACTGCACCAAAAGCAAAACTCTCAAATGTTATCTCCCAACCGTTATACCCCCAGCCATAAATAGCTTGACCCCGAAAGTCTAATGGCCCCCTCACTGGGGGATGCCATCTGATGGTTCCATTAAAAAGAGCTCTATGGGCTTCCCTGGTGGCGCAGTGGTTGAGAGTCCGCCTGCTGATGCAGGGGACACGGGTTCGTGCCCTGGTCCGGGAGGATCCCACATGCCGCGGAGCGGCTGGGCCCGTGAGCCATGGTCGCTGAGCCTGTGCGTACGGAGCCTGTGCTCCACAACGGGAGAGGCCACAGCAGTGAGAGGCCCGCGTGCTGCAAAAAAAAAAAAAAAAAAAAAAAAAAAGAGCTCTATGAAGGCAGTGTTCACATCACATGTCAGATCGTACATATCACAAAGTATGACGTAGCTACGGCAGTTTCGTCATAACAGGACCGCCAAAGGCACCACTGAACAGGACTTGTTAGTGGATCGCATGATGAGTGGGCAAGGTATATATACAATCTACTCTATTTCTGAGTGGGAGCTCAAAGTCCCATCTGCAGCCTGAGTACCTTTGTTGGACAAGGTTTATGTAGAGTGGATAGACTTTCCTGCTCAGCCCAAATGAGGATTTTAATTCTGGCTCCTGGCAGCAGCGCTTGGGTGGGGAAAATGAGGAAGGGATGAAGGCCACTCAGCTCAAACTGCTTTCCGTGGAGGCCCCCATGTCGCGAGTGGGGCGTCCCCACAACATCTTCCTTAAGCGTATGTGGTGACGGCCCTTCCTTTGGCGTGATCCCCCTGTGACCCTCGAAGGGCAGACTCAGGTGAGGTGGGGGACAATGATGTGACCTGGGGTGGCGAATGGGGCCCCGGGGTGTCCCCTCAGTGAGTGACATGCTGTGCCTGGTGGGCCCTGAGCAGTGGGACGCCCAGAGGAGCTCCCCCAGCCACCTGAGAAAGCACAGCTCCCACTGTCCACCCTAGGCCTGGGAATCGTCGCAACCGAGGTATCGGTGTGGACGCCTCTGAGAGGTATTCAGAGCACGAAGGCCACTGGCGACGTCTGAAAGGCGACATTCAACACCATCGTTTACTGAAACAATGAGAAATTATAAAGTGAGTAGAATCTGATTTCTAAGTCAAACTCAGGATAGAAAATTCAGCTGAAACTACACATGCACACACACACACACGGTTATAGAGAACGAGGGAGCTGGCAAAGATGTATAAAGTATCTTCTCATATCTGGGCAAAGAGCAGTGAGCACAGTCTATATAGAGACGGGAATGGGTGACTGATGAGCTCTTTCATAAGGTTTATTTAAATCTATAGCCTTAGATCAATAGTCTTTGTAACACCAGGGATGTACATTTACCATCTAAAAACTGCAAAGCCTGCAAATTATAACACCAGAGTCAATATACCAGGAATAAGTACAAATCAAACTCCTTTTTAAGAGTTAAGTGTTTCTGAACTGTTGATATAACCTAATTCTAAATTTATAAAATGTATCAGCAAAAGTTATCTGTATGCTCCTTTACAAAAAAGAATCACGGTACATTTTTTTCTTCCACATTTTAACTTTTGTTCTTTTCCTTGCTGATACAGTCACTGCCATACCAAGTTTTCAAATTTTTATCGTCCTTTTGTTTTTCTGCTAATGTCTTTTTCAAGTACCACAAACACCGATGAAAGAGACTGTTCTCTTAATAATCTGTTCAGATTAGTAAATGTTTGTTAATTTTTAAAAATCAGCATGTCTACCACCTTCATATTTTGAAATAAGGGAAGTCGATTCTCATAGGAATAGCAAAACTGTCCTCTTTAAAGTTCCACACCCCAGAAAATGCTTGTTTTAAGACCAAACAACTGATGAAGACACCATTCCCACTGTGATGCTATATACTATTACTTTATGTTAGAATCTAACGTATTCTTGCTGCTATAGCGTAAAGATGTACGTACTTTTGCAAGTATTTAAAATTTCACCTTCTTGTATTATACTATTTACCTTTTATCCCTTCTTCCCCCCACCAACCCAAACTAGTCTCAAGAAAGAAAGAAAGAAAAATTCCCTGGCAACAAAGCTCCTTTTGATCAATCAGCTTTGGGGCACAAAGTGGTCCGGAAAAAGCGTTAGTCTTTTCAGCACTGGGCTCGCAGCAGTGGAAGGGGCAGGATTTCTGTCTCCCGAGCTGTCCTGGGCTGGTCACCTGGGAGCTGGGTGGTCCAGACGGCTGGACCAGTACTTTCCAAATTCTGGCCCTACCTCTGTGCTTGACTGGACGATGATGTCACCAGTTCACAATAAAAAGAAGGAAAACTTAGGACGCCATGGAAAATTGTTCATTGAAAGCTGCCTTTTACCATGCTGTTCTCTCCTCTTGTTTGCGTGTGTGTGTTCGTGTGTATATGTATGTGTGAGATGTCCTCGCTTTTCATGTTAAATGTCCTCTCTTTTATGATGATAATAGATGGTGTTTTTTTTAAAATGTACTTTCTTGCCAGAACTAAAAGTTGGTGATCTTAAGTTGGTCTACACAAATCTTACTGGAATGCTTTTGGTCTCTGTGAGAACCATTAGATTAGATTTCAGATTGACGGGAGGAAGGACATAGATGTTGACAGTCCTAAGTTGACAGTCTTAACACACAGCCTGAAGCCATCCCACACCCCAGTTGTGAGGCCCGGGATTTTGAAAGCAAAGTGTTACTGACGCCGATATCTTCTTGATTCATAAAAGGCATGATTTTCAGCTACTTAATCAGCATGTACTAATCAATCTTTTTTTTTACTAGATCGCCTCATTGTTTTCCCTTAAGCTTTGTGTTCTTCATTTTGTCTTTCTCTGCTTTTAAAGAACTGGACTTTCATCTTTCAGTTTCCAAGATGAACATTTCTAAGTCACCGGTGTATCAGTTTTAATATTCTCTACTTTTTTTAGCACTCTATATTTCATAATCCAGAGCTGCTGAGGTTTTGAAGCCAATACAGGATTTTCACTACTTTCCTTCTTAGTATCACCATTTTCACTACATCCTAGAAGCCGACTATGTCTGACTTCAGAAAACGAAAACACAACCAGCAAGACAATTGGAGCATAGGGCAATCAACAAGTTATCTAAGTGAGGTACACCTTGGGCCCCAAATATCCAGCTGTCAAGCTATGGTCAACCCCCTGGGTGGCCAGTGTACGTTCCAGTGTCCTTCCCACCATCCTTCATTCATCCTTAAGGACAACCAAGTACTACCATGTTCCCCTTTCCTCCTCTTGCACCGTTTACACTTTTCTGATAACGGCACCCACGCTAAGCTTCTTCACTTGTGTGCACACACCCCAATCATGTACTAGTACTTAGTACTAGTACTAATGCCCACCTAGTACTTCAGAAGTTTTCTCCCTTCCCTCCTCCTGTTAATAACAATATCTACACTTTATTGAGTGCCTGTATGTACCAAGCATTATCAAGGGGGCTGTCATATGCCATTTCATTTATTTGTCACAAGAACCTTATGAAATAAATACTATTATCTCCATGTTATACATGAAATCCAGGAGAGTTAGGGTCCCAGTCAATAAACAGGTTTAATAACAGATGATCATAAAAACTATGATATTGATAGAGTTATATCAAGGGAAAGGGAAAAGGTTTTAAGCAAAATTTGACAAAGGAACAATATGCTTTTTTTTTTTTTTTTTCTGTACGCGGGCCTCTCACTGCTGTGGCCTCTCCCGTTGCGGAGCACAGGCTCCGGACGCGCAGGCCCAGAGGCCATGGCTCACGGGCCCAGCCACTCCGTGGCATGCGGGATCTTCCCAGACCGGGGCACAAACCTGTGTCCCCAGGCGGACTCTCAACCACTGCGCCACCAGGGAAGCCCCAATATGCTTCTTTTAATAGCTCTCAAAAGTACTTAGATTAAGCTGCAATTTCCACACGTGCCCTAGGTCAGTCCCTCGAATTATAAACTTATTTATGCGTTCACACTGAAGATGGCTAACAACTATTTTTAATTCTATGTTTCTGTTTTAGTGTTTAGTGACTTCTATTCACCACAGCCATCTGTAGTCCTTTTATTTCATGAACTGAATTGTGTGGTTTGGCCTGAGTACATAACCACCGCTGAGCACAGCTTCTGGAGAAAGTGAGTTCCTGGAAGGGTGCAGCGTGATGAAATGCCAGGGTCTCCAATGGACTCGGGAGACCCATCAGTCTGTCAGTCAAATGCAGAAGAGCTGACTTAGATGACTGTGATTCATTCCAGCTCTGGCTTTTCAGTTCCGAACAGCTGACTTATCGATTTCTTTGGGGAAATCAGTCATGTGTAAACCATTAAAAGGAAATCTGGATTCTAAATTCACATCTTGGGTCTGAGTTTCCTTTGGCTGCTTCTAGAAAGGAGTGCTTGCCAGGGCTCCAACCTTCACCCTCCTCTCTGCCCTGCTAAATCCCCATCAGGGGCACTCGCATCCCCCATCCCGGTTGTAACTCTCCGCTCTAGAGACGTGATGGGGGCCAACTCTCCCTGACCTCCCGACTCATCTCTCTCTCCCCTGTCCTTAAACAGACAACTCCATCTGCATGTCCCCAGTGCCTCAAACTCAACGTGTCCAAAACAGAATGTGTGATCTTTCCCATAAATCCTGCTACCTCTGGTATCTCCTAGTCTGGATTTATAGCACCAACAGCGAGGTAGACACACCGTGAATGGAAGATTCCTGTTTTCTCTTCATTGACCATCTGCCCTGCTCCGTCGTATAAAGAGTCAATAAAGCCAGTCTACTCACTGTCTGGATGTCTCTAAATCTGTTCCTTCTCTTCTGTTTTGCTGTTAGCCAGATTTCTGTCTTGTTGGACCACCAGAAAATCCTCCTGCTCGTTTCTTCCACCCACTCTAAGCATGACTACCAGAATACTCTTCCTGTCTGCTACTCCTGTATTTATCTAATATGCCTGGTTTCATCCACTTGAACATAGGGATGTAATCAATATCAAATACTCTAGGGCTTCCCTGGTGGCACAGTGGTTGAGAGCCCGCCTGCCGATGCAGGGGACACGGGTTCGTGCCCCGGGCCGGGAGGATCCCACATGCCGCGGAGCGGCTGGGCCCGTGAGCCGTGGCCGCTGAGCCTGCGTGTCCGGAGCCTGTGCTCCACAACGGGAGAGGCCACAACAGTGAGAGGCCCGCGTACCACAAAAAAAAAAAAAAAAAAAAAAAAAAAAAAAAAATTCTAAATACGTTGGTATCAATGACATCCCTAATTTCAAGTAGATAAAACCAAAGATGTTACATAAACACAATTGATAAAATTTTCTTATCATATCAGAAAGACATCCCTCTAGAATAACATATCAGAGTTGAAGAACAAATCGTTTTTCTCTTATCCCAGCAGGAAAAATATCTCAGGAAGGCTAGAAGAATTTGGTCATGGGAGCAGTTAAATGCCAACAAGAGATAAAGAGCACTGGCATTTATTGAGCAGCTACTACATGGCAGGTACTATATATCAGGTACTTTATGCAGGTAACCGTAATCGATACAACCCTGTGATGTAGGGATAATCCTCATTTAAAGAGCTAAAATTAAGTAATCTGTTCTATGTCTCCTAGTAAGTAAGTGGTACATCCAGGATTCAAATGGGGTTCTGATCAGTATTCCAAACCTCTACACTCATTACCACCCCACATCCCCTCTTACCAAGAAAATGCTGAAGCTTACAAGAGCAATGAATGCCTAAAAGATTCACATACACGGTATAACTGTTTACATTTAATTCAACCACAATACTTCCTTTCTTGCTGAGATTTCAAATTTCAAGAACATAAAATTTGTATGTTGACTGAAGGAGGAACTAGGTAGAGATGAGAAACTATTTGATGATAAGGAAATTCAACTGGCAGCATAGGTTAAGATTTCAGAGATCCTTTCCATTTCCTGTATCTGAGGTCAAGAGTCACTTTTCCACATAAAAACCCACCATTTTTTCTTAGCAGTCTGATAAGATATATGTATCAGCACCTATGTTATACTTAGCACTAGGTGACGTACCATGAGGAACAAAAGGAAAATAAAGACATGGTACTGTCCACCTCCAAGTAAATGATCAACTCAGGGATGCCAAGATAAACAGGTAGTAATTGATAAAGTCAGCAACTGCTATTCCAGTACATGACATTATATATTGCATACAACTTTACCATGTAGTCAATCTAAACAATAACAGTTCCAAATATAAAAGGATTTGACATATTAAAACCACACAAATGGGTAAATTATACCATAATAAAGGAGATTCTACATCATAAAGACCTGAAGAGTAGTCCTTTCTAAGCATGACATTTGAATATTAATTAATAATCCATCTGAAGAACTGATGTGACTTGAAAAGTTTATTCCCTAAAGCAGATACTCTCCCCTGTGTAATTTCCAGTGCTGTTAATTCAACTAGAAAACCCTCTCTTCTTGAATGGAGGAGAAGTACAATTCATACTAGTCGCTGTTACAATTATTAACATGTTGAATTAGCATGCTGTGAATTGCTAAGGTTTTATTTTTATCATATTAGAAAGAATACAACACTTCTAAATGAAATCAGCATGTAACACTGAGTTCCCTAGTACAAGAAGTTGTGCCACTTATAACAATTACTTTAATAGCACTTGATTAATGAAGTTAAGGGTTATACAAATGAAACTTTTTGATGTCATAATAAAGTCCATGAGAACAGAGACACCATTTTTTTTCAATTGGGGATAAGAGTTATTACTCTCCTCATGTTTCCATCTGAAAGAACTTCCTTTAGAATAAAGATCCGGGTGTGTACATGGGTCCCCCTCACTCCCACCCCTGGGAGGCAGTGACTTTTGTGACTGGGGGTCAAGGGAGAAGGATCAACTTAGAAAGGATAAGTGACCAAAAGTCACACTAAAGGAATGTAGAACAATTAGGATTTTGTCTTAATTCCACAGCCTTAAGACTTCTGATAGTCTACCTTCCAGAGCCCCTATTCTCCTTTTAAAGTTTTGCTTTTCCTGCAAAAACTTTTGTTTCCACTGCTCAATAAACCCCATTTTCTAAATATGGTGGGCTTGGGATAAAGGGTGAATTTTTAAAGAAAAGTATTTTTTAATCTCTTAAATCCCTCAAATGATCTAAAAGCATATTTTCCCCTCTAGATTTGCCCAAAGGGTCATATTTTTGAAAACTTTACAAACCTTCAGTAGTATCAATCACATGTCACTTTGGAGCAAAGCCCTTTGCTGAGCAACTAGCTTCATTGGACAATATTAGTGATGCAAGGGAGGCCCTGCAATACTGTATCTGCCGTCAATCTCTAAGCATCAGGCTTCGCATCCATCAGAAGTCATTTACTCTGGAGCCTGTCACAGGATATAATAACTCATGCTAGTTGGAACTTGCCATACCTCCTCTTCAAGAGGGCTTCCAAACTCGTAAAAAGCTTGTGAAATAGTAAATTAAACGGCAACTTTCTTGACTTTTCATTTCATCTTTAAGATGTTAATTTTGCATGTAAAATACTCTAAAGCGACTTAATAATGAAGATGTTGCAATATCATAATCTGACCCACAGAGACACACTAAATCCCTGAAATAAAAGAGATTCGAATTTTACTACTTGATGAAGGGAAACAAGTTAGCATGGAATCACATGAAAGAAAGATGCCTTCTCATAAGGATGAATAAATATGATTTCCAAGTTTTAAAGGAAGGCTCTCTTACAGCCTGCAAGACAGCAAAGGTAACAACTCCTGCCGGTAACAACTGGACTGTATTACAGAGTATCCAATTCTATGAAAACTCTGACTCATTAATGAATCTGAAAACTGTTTCAATTAGCAAGGCCTGACTGAGATTTGAAGCTACGTTAGTAACTTATCACCAAAGAAATGAAGGTAACAGAACATCAAATTTCTCTTAGAGAAAAAGTGTCTGTCTTATCAACAGGTGGATTTTTCTCGCATGCTTCACAGGATCACTGCATCCTGCTTTGTTTTAGACAAAGGACTCTGGCCTCCTTCCAAGGCCTCCCCATTTATGGAGTAAATGCAGGCTGTTTGGCTCGGGCATTTGAGCCACTAGACAGTATCAACATGTTGGTGAAAAGTCACAACCCAAGATCCTATTGGTGCCACAAGCACTTTTTTTTTTTTTTTTTTTTTTTTTTTTTTTTTTTTTGCGTTACGCGGGCCTCTCACTGTTGTGGCCTCTCCCCCTGCGGAGCACAGGCTCCGGACGCACAGGCTCAGCGGCCATGGCTCACGGGCCCAGCCGCTCCGCGGCATGTGGGATCTTCCCAGACCGGGGCATGAACCCGTGTCCCCTGCATCGGCAGGCGGACTCTCAACCACTGCGCCACCAGGGAAGCCCATCCACAAGCACTTTGAACCAAATTATTTAAAACCTAGATATACTATCACATTTATTTATCCTTGGCTCTGTTTATAAGTCTTTGTTTACTTTACTTATAAACAGAAAACATCCAGGGGAGTAAAGTGAAAGCAGCCTTTAAATTCTTTCAAAGAATAAAGAAAGCGTGGTTTGCAACAAGACCAGATTCTGACTCCTGCTGCCTGGCCTCGGATTCCGTGAACTGTGATGGTGTGGCTGGAGAATCATCCGGTTTCAACCACACGCCCGTGGCCTGACCTCAAATAAAGCAAGGTAGCTGGCAGAGTTCACTGCATTATGCAGAAGCAGCAGAAACCATTTGTTACCGTTAAGGTTTTTACTCTTTTTTTAAATCCATTTAAAGGCTTATAAATTTTTATGAACTCTTTGTGCGGTAAATACGACAGGGTCGCAATACGACAGCTCGATGAGCTCTGTCCAGAAGCCAGTTCCCCTCCTTTGCATCTGTGATAAGACGGACCAGGTCATCCACTCAGCTTCCCCCTGGTTATACCTACAGCATTTGGAGATGCTGCCCTAACGTTTCCAGGGCACTAGGTTACTGTTTATGAATGTGATAAAACAGTCTCTAGCCACCTGAAAAAAAACCCTGGAGAGAATCCAAGTCACGGTATTACTGAGAACCAGAGTTAGGGCTTAGAATTTTAGCTCATGTGTCTCTGTCACATCAGCACCTTAATGTATTTGTTTCACAAGCCAGCCATAAACACTTCTAGATCTCTGCATCTGTAAATACAGTTCCCCTTTAGAGCTTTAAGTTTCAACTGTCAAACCATTATTCAGCATGGTACTGTGGAACAGTCAGATACTATGTTCAATTAGTAAAAACAAACAAACAAACAAACAAACAAAAAGCTATATAAGATCAATATTAGGATATAAACCGGCCAATTTCAAGGAATCTAAAATGAACTACACCTCCTGACTAAGCAAAACCAACAACCCCCTTCATATCTATTAAAAGACTTATAAATAAAAGACTTCCGAAAGTAATCAATGCCAAAATATTCTCTAGAAATGAACAAGTTTGCTTACCCAACATAAATGCACTTAATACATCATTTATCCATCAATAGATACTGCCACTGATGCCAGCAATCAAAAGAAATGTTGACTCTAAGCAGAATGACTAATATGGAGGGTGATCTCTTTTTTTAGAATACGCTTGAGATTCTATATGCAACATACACACGTGTTATCTATAATACACACATGCACATATAAAAGAATGAATAAAAGCAGCCGTAAAACTTCTTAACATGTTATAGTCAGTAATTAACGCAAATAGGAATGAAAACACTCGAGACTGCAGTCTTTTGGAGGCAGGAGCTCATAATCCCCAAAGATTCAGAAGCATTACCTCATTGCAGCCTTGAGACAAGCTGAGCATTCACTGTAGGTCTTACCCAGCATCCCCTGGTTCACACAAAGACAACAGAGGCGTGACCAATCACATTGTGGCTAGCAGGCACTGTTTCAAAGCCCTCTCCCAATATTACCCATTGACATGCTGGCAGCCTGCTGAACTTGTCGTCATGGCAACACATCCCAGCTGCTCACCGAGGCTTGTTATATTACTTTCCCTTTTCACCACTTACTTAGCTAATTAAAAATTTAGGACTATGTTTTTTGCATGTTGGACGCAAACTGAAACAATGCAGCATCCTTTTTTCTTTTCTCTCTTTTTTTCTCTCCCCCCAACGGAGCTCTTAAAAATGCTGGGAAAAGCGATTTGAAGGACACTCCCATGAAGTCCCAATATAACCAATCAATAGACAGACTGCATGTAGCTTCAGGCAGATGGAATCTGTCGCTAAACCTAGTCTGCAGCAAAGCAAAACCACACCGTGAACGTTGAGAAGGATGGGCTTCCTGTTTTGAAATAGACAAGCCAATTCGTCAAAGATGATTTATGTTGAAATGTTTGCGCTATTCTTGGTCAAAAATGTTCTTTAAATATTTTTTTAAAATTTTGATTCTGATGTAAAGCAGCCTTTTACCCATAATTCCACAATGCAAGCAGAGTAAATAAATAAATAAAGCACAGAGGAAAAGATCCTGTGAAAACTGCCAATATGGCAAGTGCCAGAAGAGGTTCTCAGCATAAAGCATGCCTATGAACCTGCCATATGTGTTTTTTTTTTTTTTTTTTTTTTTTTTTTTTTTTTTTTTCCGTACGCGGGCCTCTCACTATTATGGCCTCTCCCGTTGCGGAGCACAGGCTCCGGACGCACAGGCTCAGCGGCCATGGCTCACGGGCCCAGCCGCTCCGCGGCATGTGGGATCCTCCCAGACCGGGGCACGAACCCGTGTCCCCTGCATCGGCAGGCGGACTCTCAACCACTGCGCCACCGGGGAGGCCCCACCTGCCCTATGTTTTATATTTGACCACCAAACTGTACCACTGCTGGGGCAGGATAAAAACAGCAGCTCTGCAGTTGAAAGCCCATGGAAAGAAAAATGCCAGCTTTTGTTTACCACAGCTCAGAGGAATAAATTAAACCTTCCAAACTCTTCCAGAGATGATGGCTGCCTCACAGAGATGCCCTTTTAAAAACTCCTCTTCTATTTCTAGTTACACCTCGTAACTGGAGTTGATACCAAAGGCATTCTTAGAATTCTAAGGTCAAAATTTCTCTTGCTATTTCAGTGCTCCACTTAACATAGTAGAAAGAACATTAAAACGTGAACCTACGTGCACTGTCAAGAAGCAGAGATAACGAACATGAAAGTGGTTTTGAAAATCCCAGTGTCATAGTTTATAGGAAAAGTCGGCCCTCATTTCAATTAAATGGGAAAATCAAGATATCAAAATCAGGCCTGGGTAGGCAGCTTGGACTTTGCTTCCTCTCAGGTAGGTCCACTCATTTCTCTGTCTGAAGTCACCCAGGGCTGCCTGACTGGTAACATTCAGCCCACAAGCACAGTGCAAATACAGAATCGACAGGCAGGGCATCTCCTCTGCAGTATTACCCACGTCTCTGAATTTTCAGGTCTACCAACAATTACCACAGAAAAGAAGCCCCACCCACTGAGATGGTTAGAAATGGAAACATCAAGGAAGCCATAGAGAATTCTAATTTGTCTGGGAGGGCTATGGGAAGAATACCAGCTGTGAAATTGAAGGAGAGGTGATTGGCATGGCCGTTGCGGGTATCAAAGGTAAATATTGTTTCCTTTCTCTCTGTCTTCTGACTCCAAGTAACCAACAGATGGAAATATCTATGATGAGGCTCTTGGTTAAACATGGTAGACTGTCAACAGTAGCTCCCAATTCCCTCTGAAATGACAGTAAGAGGAATATAAAGGAAGAGAATGAGAGAGAAGACGAAAGCAGATGAATCCCTCAAATAATTCTGGAAGCTGGACAAGCAGATGGATGAGAGGTAGCTGAGTTAAGAGAGTGAAGAAAGTTTAAATATAATATAAGAGGAAAAGCGAACCATGGATGGTGGTGTGGGTGTCGTGATTCTGAAACAACTTTGTGTGTATGCTGAGACTGAGAAAATTTGTAAATATATTGTGGGAGAAGGAGTACACAAATATACACTGGGGAAAGGAGAGAAAGAGCTCTGTGATGTATGCGTGTGTGTAATATGTATGTGTGCGGCTTTCCCCCAGCTCTCCCCACTGAAAATCCCTAGAAGCAATGTTACCCCAGCAGCAATGAGCACATTTAGTCTCCATGATCTTCGGATCTAAATACCGTTCCCCACTAAAAGAAAAAAGGTCTCCTTAGAGAAACAACTCACTCTGGGTCTGAGGCAGGAAATGCTTAAGTGCATCAGGAACATCTTTTTGTGCCAGGAAGCAACAAAAAGGCTCAAAAACTGATGGAGACACTTCAAGTGACTCGGCGACGAGACTGAAAGGGTTTCCACTGCTAACTTGGGAACAGGTTAAGCACCAAATAGCATGTATGCAAAAGACTACAACACACTGAATTAAAAAAAAATCCACGAGTCCGTTGTGATAAAAAACAAACAAAAAATTACAGGGTGTGCAGAAGAGGAGAGTGCTTTTTTTGGAACGAGTGAATGCCAATTCATAGCTTTAGAAGAAATTATAGAACCAGAATTCGCATCTGTCACCACCATTGTAATAAAAGTAATACAAGCAAGAATTATTGATGCATGGCAAAACCATAGGGTAAAACATTGTTGGAGATTCACATAGTCTCAGAATATCAACAAATAAATTACTTTTTAAAACATCTTTATTGGAGTATAATTGCTTTACAATGGTGTGTTAGTTTCTGCTTTATAACAAAATGAATCAGTTATACATAAACATATGTCCCCATATCTCTTCCCTCTTGCATCTCCCTCCCTCCCACCCTCCCTATCCCACCCCTCTAGGTGGTCATAAAGCACTGAGCTGATCTCCCTGTGCTATGTGGCTGCTTCCCACTAGCTATCTATTTTACGTTTGGTAGTGTATATATGTCCATGCCACTCTCTCACTTCGTCCCAGCTTACCCTTCCCCCTCCACGTATCCTCAAGTTCATTCTCTAGTAGGTCTACGTCTTTATTCCCGTCTTGCCCCTAGGTTCTTCAAGACCTTTTTTTTTTAGATTCCATATATATGTGTTAGCATACGGTATTTGTTTTTCTCTTTCTGACTTACTTCACTCTGTATGACAGACTCTAGGTCCATCCACCTCACTACAAATAACTCAATTTCGTTTCTTTTTATGGCTGAGTAATATTCCATTGTATATATGTGCCACATCTTCCTTATCCATTCATCTGTCAATGGACACTTAGGTTGCTTCCATGTCCTGGCTATTGTAAATAGAGCTGCAATGAACATTTTGGTACACAACTCTTTTTGAATTATGGTTTTCTCAGGGTATATGCCCAGGAGTGGGATTGCTGGGTCATATGGTAGTTCTATTTTTAGTTTTTTAAGGAACCTCCATACTGTTCTCCATAGTGACTGTATCAATTTACATTCCCACCAACAGTGCAAGAGGGTTCCCTTTTCTCCATACCCTCTCCAGCATTTATTGTTTGTAGATTTTTTGATGATGGCCATTCTGACCAGTGTGAGATGATATCTCGTTGTAGTTTTGATTTGCATTTCTCTAATGATTAGTGATGTTGAGCATTTTTTCATGTGTTTGTTGGCAATCTGTATATCTTCTTTGAAGAAATATCTATTTAGGTCTTCTGCCCATTTTTGGATTGGGTTCTTTGTTTTATTGATATTGAGCTGCATGAGCTGCTTATAAATTTTGGAGATGAATCCTTTGTCAGTTGCTTCATTTGCAAATATTTTCTCCCATTCTGAGGGAATAAATTACTTTTTAATTACAAAGGGAAAAAAACAATAGGGAAGCCATGCTGACACCACGGCAACCAAATGATCAAATTTGGCATCATCAATGACACAAAGAGCCACCATGCTTCCTAACGCCACACGCTGAAAAACACAGCACAACCTACGAAGTATTCTTGCCCCCAAAAGGTGTTTAAATCTAATCATAAAGAAATAATCAGACAAACTTCAAATTAAGGAACACTCAGCAACACCATCAGCCTGTAATGTTCAAAAAGGTTATTAACATCATAAAAGCCAAGAGGGAACTAGAAAGCTCTTCTAGATTAAAAGACTGGAGACAGGGCTTCCCTGGTGGCACAGTGGTTGAGAGTCCGCCTGCCGATGCAGGGGACAAGGGTTCGGGCCCTGGTCTGGGAAGATCCCACATTCCGCGGAGCAACTAGGCCCGTGAGCCACAACTACTGAGCCTGCGCGTCTGGAGCCTGTGCTCCGCAACAAGAGAGGCCGCGATAGTGAGTGGCCCGCACACCGCGATGAAGAGTGGCCCCTGCTTGCCGCAACTAGAGAAAGCCCTCGCACAGAAACGAAGACGCAACACAGCAAAAATAAATAAATTAATTAATAAACTCCTACCCCCAACATCTTCTAAAAAAAAAAAAAAAAAAAGACTGGAGACGTACAACTAAATACCACATGCGATGATTGATTAGAGCTTGGAATTTAAAAATAAGATAAGAAACAGCTATAGAGAACATTATTGGGATAATAGGAAACATTTAAATATGAACTGTACACTAGATAATAGTACTATAGCAATGATCCACTTTCTGAATTTGGTAATTCTAGTTTCACTATGAAAAAGAACATCTTGGTTCTTGGGAAATGAAAGCATTTATGGATGAAGTGTCATAACTACTCTCTAATGGTATATAAGGTAGCTACATAATAGCTGGACGGATGGATAGATAGAAAAGATGTGGCAAAATGTTAACAACTGGTAAATCTAGGTGAAGAGTATACTGGTGTTCATGTCATTTATTTGTAACTTTCAGGTTGCAAAAAAATAAATTAAAAGCTGGAGAGGGGAAAGAAACTTGGAAAGTCTCTGGAACACAGGTATTGTTAAAGGTGAGGTATGAAACAGAAAAAAAGGCACATGTGGGTTCTGCAGCAGTTTTCCTGTTTTGAAATATGCAAGACTTGGATTATTTTACATTCACTCCCTCTTGTCTTTTGAGAAAACTCATAAATACATTCTTTCAGTGCTGAAGTTTTCTGAGAAAGAGGCTGGAAATCCAGCGTTGTTCCTCTCACAGAAAACAAAACTGCTTTAACGTATAAGAACTAAAAAGGGTTAGAGGAAAAGCACTGGGCAGTGAAAATGGTCCATCACCTACTTTTTTTTTTTTTTTTTTTTTTGCGGTGCGTGGGCCTCTCACTGCTGTGGCCTCTCCCGTTGCAGAGCACAGGCTCCGGACGCGCAGGCTCAGCGGCCATGGTTCACGGGCCCAGCCGCTCCGCGGCATGTGGGATCTTCCCGGACCAGGGCACGAACCCGCGTCCCCTGCATCGGCTGACGGACTCTTAACCACTGCGCCACCAGGGAAACCCCATCACCTACTTTTTAAAAAACTGGATGAGAGACTATCCTCCTCTAAGTCATGGATGGGAACCTCAGCGAAGAGGCAGTGATGGGGTTTTGCTTTCTGGGTCTCGCCCCCCTTCCCTGGCCTGTCGCCCCGCACCCTTTCTCCACACCGGACTTTCTCACGTGTCCCGGTGTGGTCACGTCTCTCCCCTGACGTGCCTTTCAACCGCTCCCGTTCGCTCTTCCTACTAAAACTCAAAACTCCTCCAACGTGGGGTGTCAGGTGCGTTGTGCCAGGATGCCAGCTCCCATCTCGTGGCGGCCATGCTCTCCTCCTAGCCTGTGCTCCTGCAGAGCTCCGAGCTCCAGAAACCAGCCCTTTCTAGGCTTTCCACGGCTGTCCCTTTACTTATCTGGAGTCCCCAGCTGTCTGTAAGCTCCCTGGGGGTCTTACATACCAGGTCGCACTCCCGACCACCTAGCTGCCTGCCCCTCCATCTCCTCAGAACAGACTGATCTTCCACCAAGTCGGCCTCACGACTGGTCACTGGCCCGATGAGGGCGGCCAGCGATGTCCCGTAGCCTTCTTCCCCCCACCCTGCCACCAACCCATCCCATCAGCAGCTCCAGCCACATGGGCCTCCCCAGCGCTTTCTGTTGCCCGACGCTCTCCATCCCAGCACCCCACCTGGGTCAGGGTTCCTGCCTCTCAATTTCCTATCAGCCCGCTTAGTGTCCTTCATGTTCCATTCTGTCTGTCTGTCCTGCTAAACTGTAGGTCCAGGAGGCCCTCTGCTCACCTCAGATAAATGCCCAGCATCTAGACCTCTGCCAGGCCCACAATAAATGTGTGCTGAGTATATGAATGAATTAATTTTCAAGTGTTTTAGTCTACCTGGAGAAATAAAAACTAAAAGAATTTCAGCCTCGGCTACCCTTTCTAGGAAATAACGACGTAATTTAATACGTGTCATGCAGTTAGCACGTTAATCAAATAGAATAAAAATCCCGGACAATGGGGAGAAGGGCAGGCCTACAATGAAAATTTTATGATTTTTAAGTTATTAACTATCTCTGGGAGACCTTAAACCCCTTGGAGGTAGGTACACAACGGGAAAGAAGTGGGGAAAGGTGACATGGCCAGAGGTAGAGGGTAAATGCTGAATAAAATGAAGCACATGTGAAAGCACAAAACAGAGTATAATCTGGATACATTTCTAGATTTCTAAGACCCTCCCAGCCTGAAACAACAACAAGAACTCAATAAAGAAATATGATTTAAAATTATAAAAATATTTGGTGAAAATCTGCAATGAACTGATATTAAAACAAAGAAAGTACATTAAGTCACAAATCCGAAATGTTAGGACTGTAATGGCAGCTTCTTAAAATTAAAGACACGGGAGAACAGAAGGCAAGCGATGACTCTGAATTCCCACGCTTAAAGAATGAATACTGTAATTCTTTTAAAACTTGCTTATTTGAGCATTTGTTTAGTCATTTGGCTCCTGAGTTTGTAGGACCTGGGGTCATTTCTGAGCTGCCCTCCTCTGCCTGTATGTTACGTCTCTCCTTGTTCCTTTGGTGCCTGACCTTTACGTCTGATGGGGACTGAGGACACGACACTGCCTCCCCAGCTCCGACACCAGTAACTTCAATTTCTCCGTTAGGACACTCAAAATATTACCAAAACAAGGACACTCCTACTGCGTGGAACTTGAGGTAGCAGATATCACTTGTATTATTTTTCTCCTCATCTTTAAGGATGAGTATCTTATTGCAGCAGTGGATAAACTGGGAGCAAGGAGAAGAAAGGATCTAAGATTTACTGAGTACCACCTAAGAACCAGAAGCAGGATTTTACATCAGCTCCCATTTAATCCTAACAGCAACCCAGTAAGTTAGGTCTCATTATCTCAATTTTTAAAATAAAGCTTTAATAAGTTAATAGCTTATCCAAAGGCTACACGGTCCCTAGGGCAACAGCCCTGGGAACCAACCCCCGAGTCCCTGCCTAGTGATTATTCCCCAAATTATGTGTTAAACTAACAGTGATGTGAATCTAAATCGGAAAACACTCCACCTGCCCGTTTTGAAATGCTACATATCAGTTTAAGGACAAGTAATAAATGCGCAACGTAAAAGTCGTCTATCTACTGGCTTTTACTTTTTTTTTTTTTTTTTTTTGCGGTACGCGGGCTTCTCACTGTTGTGGCCTCTCCCGTTGCGGAGCACAGGCTCCGGACGCGCAGGCTCAGCGGCCATGGTTCACGGGCCCAGCCACTCCGCAGCATGTGGGATTTTCCCGGACCGGGGCACGAACCCGTGTCCCCTGCATCGGCAGGCGGACTCTCAACCACGGCGCCACCAGGGAAGCCCTGGGTTTTACTTTTGAAAGAAAATAAGGCTCCTTATACTTGACAAGCATCGCCATCTATTTTACCCTTAAATAGAAGCTCGTTACAACAGAGTCCTGTTAGAACAACTTAGGAGAGCACAGAATCAAGTAAAAAGCCAACGGATTATAATTCGATGCACCACGTGCTATAATATTCGTATGTACAAAATGGTGTTGGGACACACAAGAGGGAACATTAAGCTCTGCTTGGGAGAACCCTAAAACATGCAACAGACACGGTGACCACCAAGGAGGCTTCAGCAAGGACTAGGGAAAAGGCATTTCAGGGAAAGAAAAGAGTATAACGCCAAAAACAGAGCAAACGTATTGAGTGCTGAACAGTAAGGCAACTATGACTTTATTTCATCCTCATGACAACGCAGTCAGGTGGTCCCACTATTGTCACTTTTTACAGATAGGGAACCGGAAGCACCAAGAGAGTAAATAACGTATACAGCTGGTGGAAGAGTGGAATTCTGTGTACTATAACCAAAGGGCTGAAACAATACGGCACATCTGGGGATGTGCATCATATGAGAAGCAAAAGAGAGACCCGCCCCACAAACTACCCAATTAATACACCAGGAAATGCTGAGACCAACAGTTAAGTATTACTCACAATTACATTCTTGCTCTGTGCTTGGCACTTTTCATATACTTAATCCTCACCACAAGAATCTCTGAAGTAGTTATTCTTACGACAGCCATTTTACAAACGAGCAAATTCAGGGCAAGGAAAGGTAATGTGCCTGACGTCACACAGCAGATAAATGCTGGAATCAGAACTCGAAATCAAGTCAGTCTGACACCAAGCCTATGATTTCAACCTCTAGGCTATCCTGCTCTTTTATTAAACACTGAGAGGTCATTTGATACAATTAAAAAGCATTTGTGACCTCGAATTCAGCAAATACCTCACATTTGTTTTAGAACCAGACCAGTTATACCTAGAAAATATGACTGCATTCTTACCAAAATCACTTTCACCCTGAGTGCCCATTTGCATAGAAAATATTTTAAATTGTTCCATTTAAAAAACTGGAGTCCTAAGGGAACTCTGTAGCTACATTCAAAATGTATTATTCAGATTTAGAACATTAAGCATTTCATGAGTGAAGCCTTTTAAAGAGCATAAAGAAATACATTCTAAAAGGAGGAAAAGATGACTATGGTTCTTAGCAAGGAGAGAGATGATGCGTCCTAGCAAAACAAACCAAAGATGAAAGAATATACTGAACAGGGACAAGGGATCATTTCCAAAAGTCTTAGACCCTAAACTACAGAGCCCCTGATTCGCCACTAAAATGGTGTGCTCTGGCTTCAGGGGTGTAAAACTTCACTGTACATGCTTTTCCTCAACCCTCTGCATCATTTATAATCTTCCAAGAAAATCAAACCTTTTTGCATTCACAAAACTTTTTGTCCCGAGAAATGCCAGGGGTCCCCATCAGAACCAAGGTGAGCGCTACGAACTTGTGTTCAAAGTACACGTGCAACCTGGCAATGACCTATAAAATCTAAAGGACAAAATTACTTTTTGGTCTAAATAAAGAAAGAAATCATGCTACAATCAATAAATAATAAGTCACTTTGCGTTCTCACCAACGAACGGCTGTCCTATCACAGCTCCGTCCTCTGGTAAAAGGAGTTCTGTCTCTCCCATCTCCATCCCCCAAATTCTGCAACTGGGATTCTCCTGTGTTTTCCCTTGTTGGAGAAATTTTTAAAATACAAAGAAATTTTTAAAGTAATAAACACCTGCAGAGCCACGACCTCAAATTAGCAACTGTTTAAATTTTGTCATTTTTTCCCCATTTTTGTCCATTTTTTCTATAGAAGAAATGAAATCTTTCAGGTAAAGGTGATGCATTCCTTGTCTCCATACCCAGAGGCAAGCACTCTCATGAACTTGATGTCAACCCTCCCAGTACATTTAAAACACTTTTCCATATGTAAATGTACGTACAAACAATATCTGGTACTTCTGGGCGCATAAGAAGAGGCTAGTTAAATGGTATCATATTGTACGTTGTTCTGTAACTGTGTCTATCTTCTTTGTTGATGTGTCCAGTATCTAGTACAAGGTCCGGACAAGGTAGATATTAGATAAATATCTGTTGACTGAATGAAAGGTTTATAATAGAGCAGTTCCATAATTTGTGAATAAATAAGTTCTTCTAAACAATTCTTTACTAGTAGACATCCTGGTGCTCAAATGCCAACAGAGACTTTATACTTAAATGACTTTTTCACTCATATTTTAAAGGCATAAGATGCTCAACCTCATTCGTCACGAGGGAGATGCAAATGAAAACCCCAGGGAGATATCACTTCACCTCTGTCAGAATGGCCAGCATCAAAAAGACAAGAAACAAGAAGTGTTGGTGAGGGCGTGGAGAAAAGGGGACCCTGATGCACAGTTGGTGGGAATGTAAATTGGTGCAGCCGCTATGGAAAATCGTACAGAGGTTCCTCAAAAAATTAAAAATTGAACTACCATATGATCCAGCAATTCCACGCCTGGGAATTTATCCAAAGAATATAAAAACATTAATTCAAAAAGATATATGCACCCCTATGTTCATTGCAGCATTATTTACAATAGCCAAGATATAGAAACAACCTAAGTGCCTAATGACAGACAAATGGATAAAGAAGTTGTGGTATATGTACACAATAGAATATTGCTCAGCTATAAAAAAAGAATGAAATCTTGCCATTTGTGACAACATGGATGGATCTTGAGGTCACTAAGATGCTGAGTGAAGTCAAATAGAGAGAGACAAACACCATATAATCTCACTTATATACAGAATCTAAAAAAAAACCAAAAAAACCCCAAGCTCATAGATGCAGAGTACAGACTGGTGGTTGCCAAAGCCTTGGAGGCGGGGGGGGGTGGTGGTGGTGCAAAATGGCTGAAAGGGGTCAAAAGGTACAAAAGCTACAGCTATAAAATAAATAAGCCATGGGATATAATGTACAGCATGGTGACTAGAGTTAATAATATGGCATATTTGAAAGTTGCTAAGAGAGTAGATCTTAAAAGTCCTCATCACAAGAAAAAAAATTTGTAACTGTGTGGTGACCAATGTTAACTAGGCTTCTGGTGATCATTCCCAATATATACAAATATCAAATTATTATGTTGTGCACCTGAAACTAATATAATGTTTTATGCCAATTACACCTCGATAATAAATAAATTTTTAAAAAATAAATGCATGCTCTATAATGAGCATGCATGAGATCACCTTAACATAGTATTTGAGTCTTCGCTAGCTATTGGAAGACTCACGTATCAGTACCACATGAACTATTCCAGCTCAGCACTGATGCTCCTATTTTCCAGGACAAGGAGAAGTAGGTGAGCTCCCATCTGCATTATGCACAATCTGGCCAAGACGCTCATATTGCAATAGGGATTTCATAAATAACTACTATTTTTTTTCTGGCTTATTATTGTCACCTATTTGGTGATGTATGTCCCAGCTTCCTAGGAAGGTTTAGTTCTATCCTCTCTGTATATATGTCCTCTGTTAGAGCACTTATGACACTGTAATGTATTGATAATTTGGGGGGGTTTACATGTTTGTCTTCGTACACCAAACCATGGGTTCTCAGTAGGGGCACCGATCTGTAGACATCTCTGAATCCAGGGCACTTAGGTCAATGCTCAGTAGTAGCTGCAGTACAGTGGATCTCCTGGGTAGATTTTTAAACTATCATAAAACTCAAGAATGATTTCTGCATTTCCATTTCTCCTCATATGTTTTAAATTCTTGATCACTTTACTTCTTTATATTTTTATTCTAAAAACATTTTTAATGAAGAAAATTCCAAACACTCAGAAGTTGACAGATGACTATGCTGAACACTCTATCACCCAGTTTCGCTAATTAACTCATTTTTTTTTTTTTTTTTTTGCGGTACGCGGGCCTCTCACTGTTGTGGTCTCTCCCATTGCGGAGCACAGGCTCCGGATGCGCAGGCTCAGCGGCCATGGCTCACAGGCCCAGCCGCTCCGCGGCATGTGGGATCTTCCCAGACCGGGGCACGAACCCGCGTCCCCTGCATCGGCAGGTGGACTCTCAACCACTGCGCCACCAGGGAAGCCCAATTAACTCATTTTCATCCTTCCTTACAGAAACCCAAACTGGAAATCATAGATGGTGTATTATGGGTATGATTTATTCAAGAAAAACTGTGCAAACTTATATGAAAAGGAGAGTCCTTGGCCCTACATCAAAAAAGGTATTTTCAGTTACAATGAAATATTTCAGATTAAAAAAAAATGACTCCCTGCTTTAGCTAAGTCTATCAACTGAATAACTTAGTTACCGGTCCTGCTCTTGAAGACAGTGTTCCTGGCTTGTCAACTCTGCAAACACGAGGTCATTGCCCATAACATCCTATACCAACAATTAATGTAGTTAAATGATTAAATGTGTTTAGTAATGAAGGATCAGTGTTCTCTTCCAGCCTAGACTTCCATCTGGAATAGCGAACCTTATTAAATTTGGAATCTCTTGGTTTCTTTTGTATGCCACTCTGAAAGCTGACTGCATCCCAGATGCACATGTTTTTCTAGAAAAGTTTTAACTCACTACTGCCAGAATTGGAATTCAAAGCCCCAGCAATTAGATGAACTGACCTGTAACACTAAACAGCAATACAAAGACAGAGGCCTATTTCTTGATGACTAGGATAGTGTTAACAACTAACTTCAGGTCAATAAGAAATGCTTCCAAAATTAAATTCTTAAAAAAAAAAGATGTTTTTTAAAACCCACATGATAGAGAAAATCGTTATAACTGTCACCTGTCTCTCCATTTGAACCTGTTTTCTCAGGTTGAAACAGTAGTTGGCCCATGTTTTACAAACAAAGAACTTTATTTCTTCTCTTTTCGGAGTTCCTGAAAAGTCATCTTACCGATATATATTATGCAGTATAGAATCACTTTTTTAAGAAAAGGAAGAGGGGCTTCCCTGGTGGCTCAGTGTTTAAGAATCCTCCTGCCAATGCAGGGGACACGGGTTCGAGCCCTGGTCTGGGAAGATCCCACATGCTGTGGAACAACTAAGCCCGTGAGCCACAACTACTGAGCCCGCGAGCCACGACTATTGAGCCTGTGCTCTAGAGCCCGCGAGCCACAACTACTGAAGCCCGTGCTCCACAATAAGAGAAGCCACCGCAATGAGAAGCCCGCGCACCACAACGAAGAGTAGCCCCCGCCCGCCGCAACTAGAGAAAGCCCGCGCGCAGCAACAAAGACCCAACGCAGCCAAAAATAAAATAAAATAAATAAATTTATTTTTTAAAAAAGGAAAAATATAATTGAAGGGGACCTGGGGAGCTAGAGGTTTTTGTATATAGGTTATAAAAATGAAAGAAGGAAGCGTAAGTATCACATAGGTATGAGCTCAGAAGAATCAGAAGCCTCTTAGTGATCCTTCAGTGAATGCCTGAGACCAGATCTAAGACTTGAAGTCTGGTGTAATGGGGTGAGTCATGAGTGTTCTATAATAATCTAAGGGTTTTTTTGTTTATGTTTTGTTTTTTTAAGCAAGAAGCTTTGCATATATGTGTATCACAAATGCACGAGAAAAGTGCTTTACAAATGTCTAAACTAAAAGGAAATTAGCTGGTTGATCGACCAACAATAAATTGGACTGTGCTTGTCTACTCTCAATGTCAAAGTTTATTTAACTGTTGGCTGCTGATGTGTTAACATCAAAATTACACTGATTGAGCCAAAATCAAAGATTCCTCTGCTGTTTACACATTAGGGATGAAGGCTAATTACTTACTAATCCTTGAGGGTTTTAAACACTTTTGATGTACTAAATACCCCTGAGGACCATACATATTTTTTAATGGGTTGAGGACAGATCCTTCAACACATGTGCAATCTAATAACTGATGAGCAACAGTCAGTTGCCAGGCAAGATGATGTGACAAATGTCAACAGGGGGACCATCATGGCTCTTATCACAGAGTAGTCTCCCACTCTCTCTCCAGCCAAAGTTTACAATAAAAAATTCACAATCTATTGATTTGTATGTCATCCCTGTGTTCCCTCTGGTAGAGCTTTTTAATGCATAAGACATAAACTTAATAGTATTAATATGAATTCCATCTACCATTTGCTGATGACTTCCTATGTGCCAGGCGCTGTGCTAAGTACTTTAAGTATATCGCTTGATATCCATCTTGCTTATCACCACATGCTCAGTAGGCTTATTCGGTACAGATCCCCAGTACACAAATACTAGGGTGCTCAAGAAATATTTTTTGAATAAATGAAAGAATTGAGGGTAGGAGGAGAACCAGAAGAATGGGTGATAATGAGTATTATGAACAAGAGCGTATTACTCAAAGATTCCATCTGTGCACTGAACCCAGAGTTCAGGACGGTCATCTCCTAGATGACGGGTTTGGTTCACGAAAAGGTAAACTAAAGATGATCAATGCTTTTTTACTAACTCACCATCCTTATCTCTGGGCTAAGTAAAAGAAGCTAGATCAGAGTTTGCTTCCTAAAAAATGGCTGGTTAGCCACAGTGGATCAAAAATAAAACAAACCGGGCTTCCCTGGTGGCGCAGTGGTTGAGAGTCCACCTGCCAAAGCAGGGGACACGGGTTCGTACCCCGGTCCGGGAAGACCCCACATGCCGCGGAGCAGCTGGGCCCGTGAGCCATGGCCGCTGAGCCTGCACGTCCGGGGCCTGTGCTCCGCAGCGGGAGAGGCCACAACAGTGAGAGGTCCGCATACGGCAAAAAAATAAAAAATAAAAAAAAATAAAACAAACCAAAATACCAAGCTCTGTGTCTCCTGAAGGTTTCATCTTGGTGTTAGCCTGAATGAAAACCCGTTTCTTTGACATGGTATTTATCAACACGCATTTACTGAACAATTATCTGATGCAGGAAATAGAAAACAAAATTTTGAAGCATTCAAATAAATGGGGTAGGACATTTAGAAAAGGCAATTTACGTTTAGAATAAAATATAGTATGTCAATTACTTTGGATAATGAGGACTAGGACACTCTTCAAGTCAGGCTTTTACATTGCTGATTAGGGAGTAAATTTAGTATCGCCAAATTAGAAAACGCGACTTAACCTCTGTCGGACATCATGCCAACAACCAGCTGGGGTTATCTTACGGTTTCAGATTAGGTTGTGCTACAGTCCCGCTGAAAGCAACATGTCCCAGGAGCTGGCTTTTGGGTGGTGGCTCTGACAAAAAGCAGTGCAGTACTGTGCAAAAATCGGTATGGAGGATGACTAAGGGTGACAAGGACCAATCTCATTCCCAGATTTGAGAAGTCGTGCCCTTAGGAAGTTACTGGAGTTGCTGTTGGGACATCATTTAAACACTCCTTTAGTCGTTTGGACCTAACTAATTAGTAAACACAACAACCAGGTATTTCTTTGGCCACAGGAGTGCCATGAAAATAGTACTGAGGCACGAAAGGCACCATGAATCCACAAAGTCAGGGAACCAGTGGTTGATTTCAAGGGGCACCTTGATTTTGAAATGATAAAAATGTGCATCTTCAAATAAGGGAACACTGTTAATTATGATCACCCCTGACATATCTATCACACTGTTCAGAATTTTCAGGAATAGCGCATCTCCTCACCATGTCATTTTGCAGATGAGGAAGGTGAGGTGCAAAGAAACGAAGAAACATCTCCCCAGGTCACAGAGCTAGAACACTAGAACCCAAACCCAAATCCAGGACTGTCTACCCCAACATCGGCCCCCTTCATTCTACCACAGCTCACATCCCTCAGCAAATACTATGGCACATTAGATATGACACTCAAGAGATGCTCCGTAATTATTTAAAAAGCTGTTATCATCTGTACTGGATTGAGTGGTGGCCCCCAAAAGGATATACCTCAATCTCAACCCCCAGAACGAGTGATTGTGTCCTTATTTAGAAAAAGGTCTTTGTAGATATGGTTAAGGATCTTGGGCAGATCATACTGGATTAGCTGGGTGGGCCCCAAATCCAATGACAAGTGTCCTTACAAGAGACAGAAGAGAAGATACAGAGGAGAGGCTGTGTGAAGACAGAGGCACAGACTGGAGTCACAAGACAGGGACAGCCTGAAGCCACCAGAAGCTGGAAGAGGCAAAGAAAGATTCCCCTCTTAGAGTCTTAGGAAGCAGTGAGGCCCTGACAACACCTTGGTTTCAGACGTCTGGCCTCCAGAACTGTGAGAGGATACATTTCTATGGTTATGAGCCACCCAGTTTATGGTACGTTGCTATAGCAACCCTAGGAAACCAATACACCATCCTTAGGCCCAAGGTACCCAATGATTAAGCTTGGTACCTTGGGCCTAAAATCCAAAAGCAGTCTTCTACCCTGTATGTACCAAGGAGCTGACTCTGACCAATTTTATCACATGGCTCTCTTTTGAAAAATTTATGAGTAGCCTATTAAAAGAGCATTTTAAATCAGAGCTAATATAATGTAACAACTGGTGTTACTGTTCAAGGCTAGAAAAAAATCTAAAATACATTTCAAAACAATCATCCTAAAATTAGGCAGAATGTAGTCTCCAAGGTCATAATGAGTTTTAGAGACCAAAGTTATCACACAGAAGCCACAGCAGTTGAAAGAGCAAACTTTGGTAATAAAACAAATTCTACTGTAAACAAAGTGATGGGAAATTAAATGGAAAGAAAAACACTCTTTCTTTTAAAAGAACAGAAAAAATGATGAGGACCCTGCACGTCACAGGCAAATCACAACGTACAAGCATTCACCAGAAGCGCCTAGATAAAGGCGTGTTTCTAAGGTTGGCAGATAAAGGAGTGTTTCTCAGATGAGCTTACAAACCAAATGTCTGCTTGTTTCTTCAACTTCAGATGGATTCATTATACCAGCACTTCTCAAACTACCTGTGGCAAAGGATATTTTTGCAAAATATAATAAAAATGAATTTCTGGGGAAAAATGAAATGAAAGACAAAAAAAAGCAATTCCAAATTTTTTCCCCCAATTTTTTTTTTTTTTTTTTTTTTTTTGCTGTACGCGGGCCTCTCACTGCTGTGGCCTCTCCCGTTGCGGAGCACAGGCTCCGGACACACAGGCTCCGCGGCCATGGCTCGCGGGCCCAGCCGCTCCGCGGCATGTGGGATCTTCCGGGATCGGGGCACGAACCCGTGTCCCCTGCATCGGCAGGCGGACTCTCAACCACTGCGCCACCAGGGAAGCCCTTTCCCCCAATTTTTATCGTTATATGCAGACATAAAATTACATTTCAATAAGCAGAGTCAGAACAAATAAATCACAGGAAAAAAAGACTTACAAATATTGCACATTGCTGAAAGTGTGTTCATAGACAATTAATTTAGAGAAATGCCACTGTACTTGTAATTCTCTGACTTTCTATAATTGTGATGAAACAAAATTTACAGAAGAAATAGTATTCCCTATATTAAATGTCTACACACACACCCTGAACAAACTAAGTGTATCTATAAAGTTTTTAATGTGACAAATGAGCTTGCTCCTTGCTTGTTAATTTTCTAATCTAAACTGGATGGATGGCAGTGCTACCTGCGGGAGATAATGCGTCTCTAAAACGCTTCTCTAAAATGTTATTAAAACTTTTTGTTTTAATAACAGTCATAGTAGAGAAGCCAGTCTCACAAAAGGTACGTTAGTGGGAATGGAAATTTTAAAACAATTCAGCGAGCTTGGGATTTTTTTTAACTTTTACTCAAAGCCAGAGATGCTGCGTTTTCAAAACTCATCTTTAATTCTCCATCAGTAGTCGATGCCAACAATTTATCCAGTAAAGTTAGAGCTAGGTTTAAATAATCTACCAACAAAATAAATGGTTTCCAGATTTTATAGCCTTTTGGGTTAGAGAAGCTAATCTTAAAATGAGGTGTCCCAGTGAGGACACAGCATCTGCAGTTCGCACCATGCCTGACTCATGAGACAGACTGCTAATAACGTGCTTGGATGTTGCTGAAACATCAAACTGCTCTCAGCTTTTAGATGCTGCTCTCGATTTTTTAAAATATATTTTAAACCACTTTACTGAGGTATGATTGACATACAAAAGGCTGTACATGTTTAATGTACACAACTTGATAACTTTGGAGATAAGTGTACACCCGTGGAACAGAATAATACCCATAGTATTAACTACACTGTACTGTATACTTAAACTTTGCCAACAGGGTAGATCTTATGTTGTGTTCTTATCACACACACACACACACACACACACACACACACACAATGACAGTAAATAAAAAGGGCAGGGGGAAACTTTTGGAGGTAATGGATATTTTAATATTTTTATCACATAGTCTTCCAGGAGTGTATCTCACAAACTAAGGTATAAAAACTTATGTATATGGCAAGAGGCAAGATTATGTTTCAGATTACCTTGAATAACAAAATTTCTAGCTCTGCCTTCAAAAGAAGAGTATTGCTTTAAAAAAAAATTTACCTTTATTGAGGTATAACTGACATGCCTACTTCTCAGTTTGTGAATGTAAGTCCTCATGGACCTATCTGCCAACCCCACTCGGAGTAGCTCTCAAACCAATGCTGACATCCCCAAGCAAATAAAGGAAGGGGCTTATGGCTTCCCCGTGCACTGGAAGTAAGGCAAGAAGACACAGTTTTCTCTCCACTGTAAATTCTCTCCTTCAAGTCAGATGAAGAATTTATTACAGCCTTTCAAGAAAGCTATGTCTAAATGGGGAACTGAAATTAACTAGGAGAATTCTGGGTTAATAATTTTTTTTAAATGGCAGGTTTTTATCTCAACTGAACCATCATGCACATTAACCAGTTTCAATGTGCTTGGGATTTTCTTTGTATGTTACTAAGATTTCTCTTAGGCAGGGCATGACCCAGGGAAAGAAAAGCCCAGTGAATGTCCGTTAAATGGAATGGAAATCACCACAGTCCCCATCAAGGGAGGCTTTAACTGTGCATCAGACACCCATGCACTGCTTGGAGTCCATAAAAATATATGCACGTGTAAATTCAAGATAATGTCATGATTATTTCCCTCCTTACTTATGATGCCTATTTCAGAGTTGGTTAAAATTAATAAGATAATGCCTTTGTAAAGACAACTCATCATACCTAAAAGCATCAATCCTCCGGTCACAAACTTACATTTAAGGATTGTTCATTCTTATAAAACTCTTTGCAATTATTAGTTATAATGGAAATAAAGTGACACAGCATTTACAGGACACATATAAGTGTTTACAACAGATAATACTGCATGAAGTTTGAAATAAGACCAAAGGTCATGTAGCACCAAACGGTTATATGGTACCTCTAGGAATACGAGCAGGCTGGAAATTCTAAATATCAAAGAGCTCCATGCACCTGGCATTTCTCCTTTAAATAAACTTATTTATGATTAAATTACTCAAAAAAAGTTCTTGGTTTCTCACAATCTAGTTTTTTCACTTATGGTCTTCTGACACAGTTCTGCCTACAGAATATTCCTATATAATCACAATTTCAATGCTTTGGTCTGTATTTTCCATTTTTGAACAACTTTCTTATACAAAAACACCACCACCACCATAAGGGCTTACAATAAAGTGAAATAACTTAGTACACTAGAATAAAACCGTTCACTCAATACACTCATGTTCCACTGTGAAAAGAAAAAAAGTGTGCAAAACACTAACAGGAGAAATACAAAGAGAAATACATCAATTACAGCCCTATAGACACAGAAGAGCTGGGCTGAAGTGATCAGAGTGACATTTTATACCAGCATGGCTTCAACAGGACAGGTAAGAAAGCTTCACACACATGGCACAGAAAGACTCCAGAAGGAAGAGCAGGCTTTGCCAAAACCAGGAGGAATACTGAAGGAGTAACTTAAGTTTAAATTCTATTATAGTAGTTGGCCATCCTTAGGAAGTCGCACTGGGGTGATGAGGATTTCAGGTTTCAGTTTATTTACAAGGGTAATGTTTGAAGTTCCTACAGCAAAGTATTTCTTTTGTGATTTAAAAATAACTTTTTTTTCCTCCAAGATATGTTTTGAAGTGTAAAATCCACATCTAAAATGTAGAGGGTCCGTTTCAACCAAAATTCAGGATGCTTCAGGGTATATAATGTACCATCTATCAGGTTTTCTGCCTTAAAAATTAAGAGCTTAAAAATAAAGCACCTAGAAAAAATTGCAGCAAAAGATGACTCATACATCCCCCCTGCCCACCCCACCGCCCGGAAAGGCAAACAGCATTATTATAAATCTCTGGAGGAGAAGGGAGCAGGGGAAGCCAGCAGATCTTAAGTACAAGCTGGGTCCCAGGCACAATGTCAGATACTGTAATATATTATCATCCCATTAATCCCCATATCAACCCTATAAATGAGGCATAAGTGCTTGTGTTACAGGTGAAGAAAGAAGCTAAGAGAGTTTGAAAGGATTTTTCCAGATCGCGCAGCTACCAAGTGCCAGGAATTCGGTTCGGTTTGACTTCCCCGAGCTACCAAATTGTTCTGCCTTTCCTATGCGTTGCCTCTGACTGCTCACCCCACCTTTTGCGACTCTCTTCTCAATATCCCTTCTATTTTTTCTGGAACAGGTAGACAGATGTAGTCACTCCTACAATTCTCTAGGGAGTTGATCCCCAAATGCTACATTCCAGGCCTAAGCGAAAGACAACCCTAAACACGAACTTGTAATTGCCTTTCTTCATCTTCCTCTGCTTCTCCTTCAGCAGGGTGAGACCCACGAGAGAAGTCTGGGACATTGGAGAGGGCATTTTGTTTGCCACCAGGCTTGAGAGAGTGTCACTGTGTTTCGGTGTTCGAGCTTCCCGGGATGCTGGACGTTCTGACGTGCACAAGGCAGACCCTCAGAACACATGCTCCTGCGTGTACCCCCCAGCGTCCTGTGGGACATGCACTGTGTGAAATATTTATTTGTAATTACTTGCACTTAGAACTCCATTCTACATGTTAACACAAAACTGTTTCACGCAGTTTTAATAAACGCCGAATTTTCCAGGATTATAACTGGACGTAGAACAAACCCTGCTTTGTTTGAAATGTTGCCTTGAGTTAGTCCTCATTTCAGAAAACTGTGTCCACAACGGCCATGGCGATTATGGTTTCAGCCACGTGTGCAGCACAGCTGGATCAGCTGCCTTTGCATTTGTGGTGACTCCCCTGACAGAGCAAGGCATCTGACGACTTCATCGTAGTTTCCAGTGTGGCCCTCTCCAAGCATTTACATATTAAAAAAAATTCGGGTTTTTTGTAATTAACAAAACATTATTTTATTATAAATTACCTTCTTCTTATCCCCACTTATTTTACAATTAGGTAACAAATCTATTCTTCTGAAATTATGTAGGTAGGTAAGATTATATCTCCGGGTAGGAAAAGAAGCATCACTGAAGTATTTATTGTACAAAAAAAAGGAGGTCTGTGGAGGCTAAGAGAGTTGAAAACTACTGCTTTAAATTAAGGAACTGTTGAATAAAAGAATCTGGATAGTTGTTTTAATTAATTCTGTCACTAACTGCTGTATAACTAGGTAAGTCAGGAAAGGAGACAGAAATAAGATAGACTATAGGAAAATAAAAGATGATTATACACTTAGATCAAAATGCCGAATAAGTCTGATCCTGATTTAAGAGAATGGGGATGGGGCAGCGCATTCAGGAAGAGGGGCAGTGATTGTTCAGTTAAATATCATATTTATTATTATTATTATTAAAATCTTTATTGGAGTATAATTGCTTTACAATGGTGTGTGTGTTTCTGCTGTATAACAAAGTGAATCAGCTATACGTATACATATATTCCCACCTCTCCTCCCTCTTGCGTCTCCCTCCCTCCCACCCTCCCTATCCCACCCCTCTAGGTGGTCACAAAGCACCGAGCTGATCTCCCTGTGCCTTGCGGCTACTTCCCCCTAGCTATCTGTTTTACATTTGGTATTTATATTTAATCTTTACATAGGATGGAATCAGGTTCGACTTTCTTGTCGCTTCCAGCAACTCTATCCTCTTTTTGTGAATTAAGACGCCCTACCTTCAGTTTACTTTTCTACTTTTATTCTTTCTCCCTTTGTCAATTTTTCCATTTATTAAAATTTAAAAATCATATTATATTAAATATCTCCCTAAAACATTTCAAGTCCTTTTGGGAGAGGGAGAATGAGGTGGGGTGTAAATAATAAATGCTTTTCCAAAGAGGAGATACTACATTTTTAATTACCATGTTCAAAGCTGAAATCATTAGGAATACCCAACTTGGGTACAATGACATAAGACTCCCCCTTTTTTAAAATAGATTTTTATGTAATCACTTTAATTTCAGTAAGATTAAACATGCTTAAGAAACCAACCCCGATTATGTCTTTTGCTAAATGTACAGTATCAAATTTAAAATTAATCACTATCATTTAAAATACATTGGGGAGGGCTTCCCTGGTGGCGCAGTGGTTAAGAATCCGCCTGCCAATGCAGGGGACACGGGTTCGAGCCCTGGTCCGGGAAGATCCCACATGCCACGGAGCAACTAAGCCCGTGCCCCATGACTACCGAGCCTGTGCTCTAGAGCCCACGAGCCACAACTACTGAAGCCCACGTGCCTAGAGCCCGTGCTCCACAACAAGAGAAGCCACCGCAATGAGAAGCCCGCACACCACAACGAAGAGTGCCCCTGCTCGCTGCAACTAGAGAAAGCCCAAGTGCGGCAACGAAGACCCAAAGCAGCGAAAAATAAATAAAATTTAAAAATAAATAAATAAAATAAAAATACATTGGGGAAAGGTATGAGAGTTCTGTCCACAAATTCAAATACATGTTGCATGCAGAGCAGATATTCTGCTTCTGAAATCTTCCACGAGCTTAAGGAGAAACCTTTATACAGACGCCCGTTAAAAATGTACACATTAGGATAATATCAACATTAAACAAGAAAACATTCAGAAAGCATTGTCATATTTATATTTTTCATTGCCACTTAGAGTGTATATCTGCCGCTTGCCAAACTCACATGTATGTTCTAAGGATATATGGAAAAATATAGGCAAGCTGTTTAGAATAAGTGCTTTGTAAACACTAGGTTTTTTTTTTTTTTTTTTGCGCAACGCGGGCCTCTTACTGTTGTGGCCTCTCCCGTTGCGGAGCACAAGCTCCGGATGCGCAGGCTCAGCGGCCATGGCTCATGGGCCCAGCCGCTCCACGGCATGTGGGATCTTCCCGGACTGGGGCACGAACCCATGTCTCCTGCATCAGCAGGCGGACTTCCAACCACTGCGCCACCAGGGAAGCCCAATACTAGGTATTTTTGAAGTAGTATCCTGCAAAAGGCTATATACATTGTTCAAATGAGGAGCTCTCATGTGGGATGTTTCTTTAAGTCTAAAGCTGCAGAAACACCCACATCTTCCACAGTTCTGACAGGCAACTGAGAAACACTGCTGCTGTAGGAAGCTGGGATCCTCTTTTCATAGTCAACTTTAAGTTGCTTCAAGAGGACCAGCCATACTAGCCATACTACTTCTCCCAAGGCTCAAAGTGGGAAATAGATGATCAGATTGACATGATTCCTTGAGTAAAACAAGGCAAATCTATGGGCTCAAGGTCTTGATGGGGAATCAAGACCACACGCAACAAAATTAGTATGTTATGCAGGCTGATTTTCAGGTTAATGCATAAGAGAAAAAATGTCTATCAAACATCTCTACTTGTCCATCTGCATAAGTGCCTCAAACACAACACATCCAAAATGGAACTCACCAACGCCCCTACCCCAAACCTGCTTCTCACCACTGCCATCTCAGCAAATGACGTCACTCTCTTCCCCAGAAACCTGGGGGCAACCCTCGACTCCCCCCTTCCTGATCAGCTGCCACATCCGATCCATCACCAAGATCTGTTGGTTGGGTCTCCAAAGTACCTCTTAGGTCTGGCCACCACTCTGCATCTCTGCTGTCATCATAAGCTCCCAGGGGTCACCTTCTCAGGCCTGGGTCCCTGGAACAGCCCTTACTTGGTCCCCACTCCTCCCTTTTCTTTGGTCTTCCATGAAGCAAAGTTTTACTACATCGCTTTCTAGATTAAAAGCCTTCCGTGGCTCTTGGCTGACTGCCTCCTGAATAACATGCAAATTCCTTAACTCTATAAGTAGGGTAACCATGTGTCTCATGGGAGACTGGCAGCTTCTGCCTGCTATTCTGGTGTATTTATTAATAGTGCCCCTTTCCCTGACCCAAGCATTCCAGTTTGGGTGATAAGTTATATAGTTCCATGCCCTTCCGATTTGTCTGACTGTTCAGATTCAGTTCTTGCTTCTCCTTACCTTGGACACTACCTTCCAAGGAATAGTGAATTTCTTTCAGTTCCTTTCTTTCCCAATAGTCTGCGGACTCTATGAAAACAGGAGCCTGTGTCTTTTACCATCCTTAGACTCCTGGCACCTAAAATATTGCTTGTATATAGACACTAGATCATTGAATAAATCAAGAGAAGAGTACCAGAAATAAGGTAGCTTCCTAAGGAATATATTGTAGTAGATGATAAATGAAGATCTTTTAGGAAATTAAAAGAAAAAGTTACTCAACAAGCCAGGGTTTGGTTTTAATACAGTCACTTCAACAACAAACTCTAGTTTCTGGATTGAATATTTTAAAGGCTATTTTGATCCTAATAAAGACACTTTCATTATCCCCCAATAGAAAATTCTATTGTGGCTTTAGCTCAGGCTCTCTGATTTGAAGACATCCATAGAAGCCACAAATGTTTCTTGGATTATCATGCAAGAAAGAAAGAAAACATTGTAGATCTGGGTCAATATTTGAACCAGGTTTTCAGAAATACTAATGGATGTCATAAAAAAATATAGCTTCTTCCTCCAAAAAAAGAAAATGGAAAGAAATATAGCTTCTATTATTCTATTAAGCTTTAAAAATGAATGCTGAAGGGCTTCCCTAGTGGCACAGTGGTTGAGAGTCCGCCTGCCGATGCAGGGGACACGGATTCGTGCCCCGGTCCGGGAAGATCCCACATGCCGCGGAGCGGCTGGGCCCGTGAGCCATGGCCGCTGAGCCTGCGCGTCCGGAGCCTGTGCTCCGCAGCAGGAGAGGCCACAACAGTGAGAGGCCCACGTACTGCAAAAAAAAAAAAAAAAAAAAAAGAATACTGAAAACCAATTTCCTTCTTAAAAACAAAAGTTATGTAGCTAGGATAATTAGTTGTAATAGATGTACAAAAATAATCAGTGGCCATAATGCAAACAAGACAGGTGTTGTTATCTCAGAAATGCATTTCACTAGGAGCTCATCAATGCCTTGGCCCTCCACCATCCAGTGCTGCTAAATGGCCTTTTTTGGAGTACATGAGGGGGGTGAAGTGAGAGTTATGAATCCTTAGAAAGAGTCTCTTTGTTCATTTGGTTTTAATGCTTCCAAAAGACTCAGAAGAACCAGGTGTGACTATGACCAGAGATCTATCACTTTCTCAGTCTCACTTAGTATACTTGAAATATACGCAACAATCAGTTATTGATAGAAATTCCACCTCAAGGTTACGCTCAGATAGGTAATGACCCAACATATTTGCACTTAATGTTGTATGAGGAGAGAATACGTACTTCTCCTAAACCCACCAGACCAAGGGCCATTGTTTTCCTTGAATTCCTAAAACATTTGTATCTAAATATGTACTGGGTTTTTCGAGGGAAGGCAAATGTCACCACAGAATCAAAAAATAGCACAAAGTATTGAATTTAATTATAGCTAGTTACTTGATATACAGGGTACAGTTCTATAGTCTTTTGGTCTCACCCTATATGCTGTATGAAAGAAACTAATCGTTAGTAATGAATAGGTCCGAAAACTTGAGCAAATCTCTACTACATTTTTGAATATGACTATACCTCATGTAATTTTTCCAGTAACTAAAAGCATTAAGTTACTTCTTTATGTCTTCAAAGATTGTGTGTATGAAACTGAAGACAGCAATTAAAATATATTCATCTGAGTACACTCTCGAGATGGCTACAGGAGTTATTTTTTCTGGCCTTGAGTTACATCACAGATCCAAACCATCACCAAATTTTGTATTTTACACTTTATGCAAAGCTTGTTTTTCTCTGGATAAGAACTATGGCTTTCTCAGACATCTTCATTTCCTCCTAATTCCTATCACCAAAAGTAGCGGCTGGGGTTCTTTTCAGGACCATTTCCAAAATGAAGCCAAGTTTTTAATTCCCTCTTGTCTCAGAAACTTTGAGAATAGAACCAAAGAGCCCCAGGGGGCTGGATGCTGGTGACAGGCTTCGTGGTCATCACGGTGTTAGTGGTCCACATCCACACTGACAGGACACACGAGTAAAGTCTGTGCTGAGCAAAATTACAAGTTTAATCTAGACCTCCTTCCCGATCACCCATTAATAACTGAAATCTCTACTAAGTCTCTGAACACAAGGCTTTCCTCCCCATAGTATTCTCCACCTGAAATACAAATTTCTCAAGGATCTTAAGAGGGCAAAATACAAACTCCTTTAGGCACTGAAGGAACCTTATGTGAATGTGTTTTATTACTGTTGGTTTCCACCCCAAGAAGCTTCTCTTCTGCACATAAAAGCAGCAACTGGGGCTATGAGCGTTCAGTGGCCACCTCTGGGAAGAGGCAACACCAGACACAAAAGTGTCCCATGGTCAGAGTTGCTCTCCTTCCTAACCGAGGTAAAAGAAACAAATGCACTTAAGACAGATGTCCTGAACTGAAAACGAATCAATGAGAAAGAAGCTGCCACAGAGCTGGTCAGCAAGCAATGCAGAACAGAAGCACCGAAATAATGCACCGCGGCTCCTTAGGGCCTCTAGCCAACTGGGAGCACACCTGCAACTGCGTCTTCTCTGTGGAGGACCATGACCGCCACGCCGGCCCCATCACAGCCTCTGCCAGACCGTGGTCAACAGCGGGGAGGGGCACAGAGGCCAGTGAGATTCTAAGCGACGTGGAGGGAAGCCCGTGGCCTGCTGGTGGGGGGGCTCTGCTCACTTACCTGCAGAGAGGAGGGAGGGTCTCTCCAAAGGGAGCAGAGAGAACAGACTGATGGCAGCCCCTCCCCGTCGTGGGTAAGTCCCAGAAAGGGCCAAACAAGGCAGTAAATTAGGATGTGGCACCAGTGCACACGCACCCTCCTGCCGCTTGTCAAAAATGTCAGCTGGCGGGCTTCCCTGGGGGCGCAGTGGTTGAGAGTCCGCCTGCCGAGGCAGGGGACACGGGTTCGTACCCCGGTCCGGGAAGATCCCACATGCCGCGGAGCGGCTGGGCCCGTGAGCCATGGCCGCTGAGCCTGCGCGTCCGGAGCCTGTGCTCCGCAGCGGGAGAGGCCACATCAGTGAGAGGCCCGCGTACCGCAAAAAATAATAATAATAATGTCAGCCGGCAACCGCATGACTATTAAGTCCTAGTTGCTGCTTCCAGATCAGTAACACATGTACTAGAAAAAGCACCACATCTATCCTGCAAAGCCAGTCTATTCTAGACCCACTATGTTACACTGCTCCCCATGGGTCAGCGGGATTCTAGTAACTGGCAGTGAAGCCTTTCCTACCTCTAAGAAAGAGGGTATAGTTCTAAGAAATAAATGACCCCTTTTTAGAGACCCAAAGCTCCTTATTGCTATACGCAGACCATTTATTTATTATTAATAACTATTAACTATTACTGAGCACAAATTACATGCCAGGCGCTACTCTCAAGGTTTTACATGTATTAAGGCATTTAATCCTCAGAACAATTCAATGAGTAGGTGCTATTACGACCGCATGTTACACATGGGACACCGAGAGGCCAGGCTGCACAGCTGGCTACGTGCGGAGCCTGTATCCAAAGCCGGGCAGCCTTCTCCCAAACCTGGGCCCGGAGTCAGTACCTGATGTCGACTCTACATTCAGAAAAACTGAAAAGTCCAGTGTGCAAAGAATCGATAACTGGCCAGAAAAAAAAAAAGATCAAGGTCAAATGAATAATACTCCTCACGATGTACTGTTCTGATCCGCGTGCCACACTGCCATTTTCACACTAACACCACTCTTCCCCTTTCTGTTCACAGTACGCTGATATTTTACTCACTGCCCAGTTTCCATCTCCTAATTCTCTTACAGATCTGGTTAAAAACATCATTTGCTTTATTCTAACTGTAAGGTGGAGGATAACATACTAAAGGTTTTTACTAGGAAAACTTAGACCTGGATTTGAAACTTAGCTTGGACGCTTATCAGCTGTGAAATGTTCAACCCCAGATTCCTCATCAGTAAATTGATATAATAATAGTACCAACCTCATAGGATGGGTCGTCGTATTAAATGAAAGAATATAATTGGCATCTAAGAGGCCCTCAATAAATGAAGGACATTATCATCATGAATTCTAAAGTATTCTTTAGGGAAAACAATATGTTTATTATTTATTTCTTCTGGGGTATTTACTTACTTATCATTTTGAATGTTTTACTTATTTTTAACTTTTATTATTTATTTTTATTTGGATATCATTTTTTTAATTTTATTTTTTAAAATTTATCTTGAATAATTAACCTTGAACATCTATTTATGTCATATGTATGTATTATGTATTCTGATGTATTATTTATGAATTTTTAGAACTTCTGTGAGGGAGACATAAAAGGGAGGAGATATGGGGATATATGTTTATCTATAGCTGATTCACTTTGTTATATAGCAGAAACTAACACACCATCGTAAAGCAATTATACTCTAATAAAGATGTTAAAAAAAAAAAGAAATATTTCTTTTTAAAAAGAAAGCAGGGGGCCTCCCTGGTGGCGCAGTGGTTGAGAGTCCGCCTGCCGATGCAGGGGATACGGGTTCGTGCCCCGGTCTGGGGGGATCCCATATGCCGCGGAGCGGCTGGGCCCGTGAGCCATGGCCGCTGAGCCTGTGCGTCCGGAGCCTGTGCTCCGCAACGGGAGAGGCCACAACAGTGAGAGGCCCGCGTACAGCAAAAAAAAAATAAAATAAAATAAAATAAAAAATAAATAAAAAGAAAGCAAAAGACCAAAGATGTCTTTAAGGATGCAGAATTATCCTCCCATAAGACAAAATTTCATTTTAATTTGAAATCTACAAATTTGGAATTTGGGGATTATGGAATAGAGTTAGGCTGAAGGTCACCTTTAGTTTGTACAAATAAGTGGCATAAATAAGGTTTCAAGGGACCATATAATTTCTGAAGAAGGGAAAAATAACCTGCTTTCAAATACTAAAGGAGCAATCTCTTATATGGCAATAATTGATATGTTCATTATAAATAATTTATCCATTCGTTAGATAGCCTAAGGACATGGAAGTAATGACTCCATTTCATTAAACATTCTATAAAATTTAAGTCTTTCACTTATTTAGACAAGTTTTCCTCCTAATTATCCCAAATTAGTGCAATTCTAGTCCTAGTTATATTTATTACATTGTCTAGTGTGGAACATTACATACATGGCAAGTTCCATCTGACAAAGGCCTAATTAGATGATCAATTTTTCTTGACTAGAGCTAGAAAAGAACACCAACGGTTTTTAAGAAAAAATTCCTAGTGATACCATACTCAGATTTCAGTTATTCTTGAAACAACTTTAAAAGTGAGTTTTGGACAACTTAGCTTGAGAACAAGATTCAAATTTTTGCCTATCGTATTTCTGCCTAATTTGAGTTCACCTTTTGAGTACTTAGAATACCATCATCAGACAACTATCCAGAAGATGAAGCAGAATCCACGGATCACCTTCCTTTATCCAGAAGATAAAGCAGAATCCACGGAACACCATCAAGACCACACCTCCAAATGACACGTTGGCTCCAGCTTCACTCAAAGGGAGAAAAGGATCAACTTCCTTAACAGTCTTGATCCTTCTGCTTGGCAAAGTGCCAAGCCTAGAAAAATCCGAATATCTGGTTTTTCCACTTCTGCACTCAGATTAAAGAACACTAGTCATGAAAAATACACTCAATCAAATTAAATCAACTTTAAAACCAAATGCCATCACAAATTCATGGCCTTCAGCCTCGGCTGGCCTCTTCAAGCTGCTCAGCAGTCCACCCAACACCTCCCTCTTCCAGTAGCAACACAGCTATTATAACGCTTCACCATTTGCCCATCACTTCCTCCACCTCTCATAGCCAGTGGCCGACTTCCCGCTTCCAGAAGGAGACAGACGCCATCAGCCTGAGATTCCTCAGCATTCTGACCCTGTTACCCTTATGAGCACACCTGTATCCACTCTCCTCCTCTCAACTTCTTCCTCTAGGTCCCTCAGTCCACCCTCTCCCCTGAGCCGGGATGATCTCTCTCTAGTGCCAATCCCAGCATCCCCCAAATAATTCTGTGACTCATTATCTTCAGAATGAAACTACAGCTCCTTAGTTTGAAATTTAAGATCCTTCTAGATCGCGGCCTCTGCTCCCTATTGCCGTCATCTCCTACCACCCCCAACGAGCCTCCAAAGGGAGAGGTGTGCCTGCGTGAAGCCTCCTCTCTTCAGCCTCTCTCCTCCCAGCTGCACTCCCCGTGTGGCTGACTCCCACCAAACCTTTAAGGGGACCCAGGGCTGAGTGCAGCTCTCCTGAAGTCCTTTCCTGGGTCCCATGTTTCCGTTAGGCGCTCCTGCTTTGCGGTGCCCCAGCACCCCTTACTCAGCTCCACCACCTTGTGTTACAGCATCCTGCCACTTCTTCCCATGTGTCTCCAGGGAACTGTGGGCTTCGCGAAGCCAAGCACTGATGGTCGTTTTCTAAAGCCAAGTCCACGTGTTCAGGCCCTCACACAAGCACTGGGTGCTGCTTGTTACACGTGAGAGGAAGTGCGTGAATAAGTCAGTGAATGAGCAGAAAGGCTCACCGTCCTGGGCGAGGGATGCAATATCAGTGGCTACCACACCTAACTGTCCATCAGAACTGCCTCGGGAGTTTTTTTAAAAACACAGAGCTCTGGACCCCATCTCACACCAACAAATCTGAATACTGGAGGAATGAGGCCAAGACGTGTATCTGCTTAACAAGCTCCCTGGATGATTCTGCAGAAGGAATGAGCTCAACGCTGGTCCACAGGCGGTGTCTGGGAGCCTCGTCTACACAGACTGTTCCTGCTGTGGCTGCATCAGGTGAGGATATCTAGAAGGCAAGGACAGTAGCAACTCAGGGCCGACACTGCCAAATGCACCACAACTTCACGCTGCCCCCTCATTAGCTCCTGGTGGGAACTTGTGACTTTTCGCAAGTCCCACATTTGCTTTCTGCAGCTTTCCACCAAGGAGATGCCAGGCTCTCAACTAGGTTTTAAGTAACCCGAGGGGAAGGGCTCACATCTTTACATCTCACAGCAGGGTCTCCTGTCACATGCTACAAACAGGAAGAGCATTTTTCCTCCCACTGCCGTGGCCTCTCCCGTTGCGGAGCACAGGCTCCGGACGCGCAGGCTCAGCGGCCATGGCTCACGGGCCCAGCCGCTCCACGGCATGTGGGATCTTCCCAGACCGGGGCACGAACCCGTGTCCCCTGCATCAGCAGGCGGACTCTCAACCACTGCGCCACCAGGGAAGCCCCCAGGAAGAGCATTTGAATTAGTGGTTAACTTCACCCATACTGAAGTCTGTCTCTCATTTGGGGGAAAAAATAAGAACACTGTATTCAAATAAAAAACATAAAAAACAGGAATGCTTTTGTTGTATTAGCTCAACCTTTACCTTCTACTGTGCTTATTAACCAGGGGATTGCGACCTTCCTATAAAGAAAGCCTCCAACACACATCCTGTTTCTCCTTGTGAGAGACAACTACACAGAGATCACTCCAATTTCCTTTCACCTTCCCAAAAAGAAAGATCGTCTGGAGCCCAGTGAAGCTATGAATATCTACACCTCCTAAACTCCATGACTAAGACTATCTCACATCCATTAGGATGGCCGGAAGGAAGGAAGAAAGGAAGGGAGGGAGAGAAAAGAAGAGAAGAGAAAAGAAAAAAAAAAGAAGAACAAGTGTTGGCAAGGATGTGGAGAAATCAGAACTCTTATGCACTGTTGGTGAGAATGTGAAATGATGCAACTGCTGTGGAAAACAGCGTGACGGGTCCTCAAAAAATTAAACATAAAATTATCACGTTATCCAGCAATTCCACTTCTGGGTATATATCCAAAGGAACTGAAAGCAGGAACTGACCAGATGTTTGTATACACCAATATCCATAGCAGCATTATTCACAATTCACAAAAAGGTGGAGGCGACTCAAGTGTCCATGAACTGATGGATAAACAAAATGTAGTCCACCAGTGCAATGAAATATTAGTCAGCTTTTCAAAGGAAGGAAATTCTGACACACGCTACAACGTGGATGAATCTTGAGGACATGATGCTAAGTGAAATAATCCAGTCACGAAAGGACAAATACAGTATGATTCTGCTTATGTGAGGTACCCAGCGTAGTCAAATTCACAGAGACAAAAAGTAGAATGGTGGTCGCTGGGGGCTGGGGGAGGAGGGAAGGAGGAGTTATTGTTCGTTGGGCGCAGAGTTTCACTTCTGCAAGGTGAAGAGCGTTCTGGAGATGCATGGCGGTGATGCCGGTTGCACAACAACATGAATGTACTTAATGCCACTGAACTACACACTTAAAAATGATTAAGATGGTAAATTTTGTGTTATGTGCACCTTACCACAGTGAAAAAACAAGATTAAAAAAATACATGACTAAGAATGAGCCTATAGAGTTAAATATTCTTGTACCTGAGGGGTCATCTCCCCCTAGCAGCAGAGCACAGTGAATTTGTGAAAGTTGTAGCTCAGATGAATGTAATTTCCATACATTTAATTTACTGCATAGTGTTAAAACCCTTTTCTTTAAGGAAGCGGCTTACTAATCAAATCTCTCCCAGACTGCCCTCTCGGCAACAAGAAGTTAAAACAGCTGTTATGCAAATATTAAGAAATTCTAATCCTAGGAAATTGAATACAAGTAAATTTGACCTTTTTCGTTCTGTGAGTTTATTTTGGTGCCTTGATTCTAAAGTTAAAAATACAGAGAAACCATAAATTACATTTTTTAATTTAAGAGCTGACAACTTTGTGTTATATTTGTTTGGTATTTTAAAGTCTAGTATATAGAGAATTTTAAGCGTTCACTAGTTAACTAGCCATAAAACGGGGGGGTTGGTTAAGAAGAGATATAATTTTTAACTATTACGTAGTGTCTAAAAGCAATTTTTGTTTTTTGGAAAATACACAGTATATCATAAAGCTTTGGGACTGTTCTTAAATATTCTAAAGAATGGGAGTTTGCTCCTGTATTTGTATTGCTTTAAATATTACATTCTCCAAGGATTATGCAGGTGCTAAATTCTGCAAGTCCTCCTACTAGCAGAAGTAGTAAATGGAGGTTATGCATTCATATTATCCACATTCATTCCGTTGCCATGGGTTACTGAACTCACCCTCCTTGACCACTGAAAAACTAGGAGAAACTGTAAAGGACTTTCTCAGTGACCCTCCTATGGGGAAGTCACAAGGACAGTTTTTTTCTTTTTCCCCCAAATCGAAGATTTTATAAAACACATCTGATGTGTTCTAAACCAGTTAACTGACTCTTATCAAAGATATAGTTCATTTACTCAATTTAAATTTTTTTAAGTCATATCCACCAAACTTCCTAGTTTATTATTGTCTTGACTACCTTGGACTTAATCCTATCTTATACCATTCAGACCCATATAACTCCCCCTTTTTTGACCCCTGATAGTATTATTTTACATTGTTGTGCTGGGTACTGTCAGATTATTCCATTATTTGGACCCTGGCCTATTGCGATGCTCAGAATGCTCAGTGTAAACTCTCACAACAGATGGCAAAAGTTAGATGGCACGAAATCTCATGTTTCTTCAGTTTTTCCTAACAGAAAAAGTACAGAAGAGAATGAGTCAGCAGAAGAAAATGGTTTACAAATGAATGAAATTATGTTTTCGTGGGGGGACTTCTTTCCATTTGAAGTTTCAATGTTCTTGTCCGGTGCCTTTTGTGCCTAGGAATTGTGCAAGCCCAACGATTTCATCTCCTCCAAGAATCACGGGTGTTCACTGCAGGACAGACAGTTCCCGATAACACCGGGCCAATGAAGACAGCGAGGAACTCACAGCGGATGGATGAGACACCCCCTCCAGCGTGAGAAGAGGAAGGTAAGAAACAGCAGCACAGAACTATTCCAGCAATAGCCTCCCACGCCCCCCAGTGCCCTGTCAGGTTTTAGGAGCCTCTACTGTTCTTTGGGCAAAGCAAGGTAACTCTCAGAACATCAGCTGCCAGAATAGATTCTTTTCCGATAACATACACAAATATTTGAGGTGAGACTCGTTAGAATAGGCGGGGAACTCTGAAATCTTTCCTCTTGGTACAGCCAGTCCTCCCAAGCGAGCTCCTTAGGGCAAGTGCAAGATGAACCACTGGGGTAGTGAAAGAAAATATTTAATGTTTACATAAAAATAAGAAGGTAATTTTTTTTTTTTTTTTTTTTTTTTTTTGCGGTACGCGGGCCTCTCACTGTTGTGGCCTCTCCTGTTGCGGAGCACAGGCTCTGGACGTGCAGGCTCAGCAGCCATGGACCGGGGCACGAACCCGTGTCCCCTGCATCGGCAGGCGGACTCTCAACCACTGCGCCACCAGGGAAGCCCAAGAAGTTAATTTTACTAACAGGTGGCATATAGACTAAGAGTCGAGTACATACAAGATTTAAAGTGTGTGTGTGTGTGTGAGTGTGTTTGCATGTATAAAATCTCAGTGTTGTCGTATGTGATGCTTCAGATATTCATTAGTGGCTGCCTCCCAGGGTTGTTCTGAGACTACATGAGGTCATTCTCACGCGCTGACTGGTACCAAGTACATGCTCAGTAGACACTGGTTCCCTTCCTTGTGGGGGAAGCGAACTGGGGGTAAAAAGGCTCCTTCTTCATGTCAACATTTCAGGAGCACACGGGAACTCTGTTATCTTCATAGGAAGCCTGTCCTCAGACCAACAGAGGAAGGCTGTGCTCATGGCCCAAGACCTTTAACCTCCGGCTTCCCACCACCAGGCTCAACAGAAACCTTCCAGGGCCTGTCTAAACAGCACTGTGTAAGGATTAACCACAGCTCTCCTAGGCCCTCAGCACAGCCCCAGCCCAGCGACGCTCTGCACAGCTTCCCTGGAGAGAAGGTGCTTTCCCACCTCTGGCGGCACGTGACAGTGCAAACCTCCACTTCTGGCTCTTCAGCTCAGGACGGTACACCATCACGTACTGTGCCTTTGGCATCCTGAACAAACGTTCTTTGAAATTCTCCACATGTTGAAACCACCCACACCAAGCAGGGTACAACATACGGGAAAGCAAGACCTGCCATCTCCCAAAACCATGCTTTTAACAGCAAAAGCCAAGGGTTTTGTCATACTGCGGCTCTAGAATTAGAGGATGCTTGGAAGTTCAATTAGTCGGCCGCAACCCTATAAGGCAAGCTACTTAATATATCAATACTTGAGGTTCTTCTTGAGCTATTTCCCCTGGACTTGCAGGCAGGGAGAACTGGGGAGGGGTAACGTGTTGAAGACGGGAAGCTTTGGATTCCCAAATCCCGGCTGGCCAGGGTCGGCGTGTCTGTCTCTACAGTGAGGTGAAGCGGAGGTGCTGGCAGCTTTGAAAGCTTCGGAGGAGGGAAAACCCTCTCTCCTCCCCCAGCTCAGGCTGTCATCCCAGAGCCAGTCCTGCTGCCAAACCATCTGCTAGAAGGAAAGCTGCTGAAATCTTAACACGTGAAAAGCGGATCTCAAAGTGTGGCACTCCCTTTCCGCATCCCAGGGGGACGTGCTGACCTGAGATTCCAGGGGACCGTCACTACTATTTAAAACTCACCAAGGGAGGAACATGCACTTGATTTGGAGGAGAGAAGGCACTAGGCTGCCCTTGAAAGATGTACCTTAGCCTCCCAGCTTTCCCTCCTCACGTTGCGTCTCTACGATACTCGTTTTATTGCAAACGCAAACGCATACAAACACACAGCTCAACCATCACCTTGGAAGAGGCTTTTTCTCTTTACCTTATTTGGAAAAGTCCAAGTCAGTATCTCTGATTAGACGGGGCACCATTTCCCTGATTTTAGGTGAAGCCAAGTTCTCTTAGATTTCTAACTCACGGGAATACTGAACATACAATGATTCTCCACCATGCTTCCTAAGATGGAAACTCCAGGACAAGTGAGCCCACTTAGGTAAATGAATCATTCTGTGGATTTCTTAGAAGACCACATACCCGAATCAATAGGTAATGGAATATTTGATTTGTGACTGAATGAGGACCAAAGTATAAGAATCAGATTGAACTCTGATTTTTTTAACTCTACCCGACCCTGGACAAGTCGCCTGTCATCTCCCTTCTTCTACAGCCTCAGGTGTAAAATATTTAGGAGTGGGTCACTCTCATAGAGTTATGTCCCCAAAGAAATAATAATACAGTAGCAAAAATGTACTAAGTTCTCACTATGTGTCAGGCACTCTGCTAATTATTTGACATGCATTTGGTCATTTAATCCACATAGCAACTATAAATTAGATACTACTATATCCTCACTTTATAAATGAGAAACAGAGGATATATTGCCAAGATTACACAGGCAGCAGGTGGCTGCCAGGACACCGATGTCCTGTCTGACTTCAAAGCCCTAAATCAAAAAGCTCTGCCACTACATAAAGGCACTTTACGAACCTAAGAAGCCACTATTACAATGTGGAAAAGTCCACCTGACACTACACGCATCTTCATCGTTCGGCTCTTCCGGGCACGTTCAAGTCCTTGGCTAAGCGGACTGTTCAAAACTTTTTATTTTTTTTAAGATAATCAACAGCGGTCCATGGCCTTCATTATAAATAACCACTTAGCAAGTGTGGGGGGAAAGATGGTTCAAATACTCCTTTCAATTATTTTAAAACCAATCAAAATGAAAATTCAAATGGGTTCTTTAGGTTCACAGGAAGCCCCACTATAATTACAAGTTCCAGCATCTAATCTAAAGTGATGTTTTATCTTAGAAGTTTGGTGGATTCCAAAAAGCTATATTGTTTTTTCATGGAAGATCCATGCTGGAATTTCTAGAATCCCAAGATAGAAGCTTGTATATGTACAACCTGGTGGATATCTAAAACGCCCCAGCGTTTACTCCTTTGGCCCAGTGTGAATGGATCAGGATTCCTGACAGGGCACCAGGAGCCTGGAGGCCTCTTATCATCAGTCCCCAGGGGACTAACTACGAATGTGAATGCGGTTAAAGAAGGAAGCGAAACAAAGAGGTCAGAGATTTCACTGAAACTATCAGAAATGTTAGCAAGACAGTGGGTCCCCATAGCTGTACATTTAAATTCCTACTGTATGCCTACTACATTCCTAGCACTTGCTGGAACAAAACCAAGTGAGACTAGAGCCAAGTTCACAAACAGCTTCACAGTCTAGAGGGAAGATCCGACAAGAAGATGAGGACAGATATGTAAATGACGTCAGAGGCGGACAAGGGGGCTACGGGAGCACCGGGAAGGAGCAGCTCAATCAACAGTCCACCAGGCCAAAGAGGCTTCCTCGAGAGCTAAGACCGGAGCTGAGCTTTATTTTATTATATTTTATTTTTGGCCACGCTGCACGGCTTGCGGGATCTTAGCTCCCCGACCAGGGATCGAACCCCGGCCCTCGGCAGTGAAAGCGCCGAGTCCTAACCACTGGACCACCAGGGAATTCCCTGGAACTGAGTTTTAAACACTAAGTAGCTAGATGCAAGGAAGAGGGAAACTGGGTGTTATTGGAGAGATAGAAACAAGGACCCTGGAAGCTTTTACAAAATGAAGCCAACGTGGTTGCAAAGTAAAACTCAACTATATTTCTTTGTGTAGCTTATATGCAATTTATTCTTGACAGCATACTTTGAAGTGACAACTTTGAGATCCTGTTGAGAGTCTATTTGCTTCCTTTGGGATTCTTCCATTCTTATGCACAGAAACCAATGCAGTGCTTTACGTATATTAATTCACATAATTCACCCCAAACCTCATAGATACATACAATTATTATTCCCATTTTGCAGGTAAGGAAACTGAGGCCCTGAATACATAGGTAATTTATCCAAATTTACCCGCTCAGTACTGGAAAGGCTGTATTATGAAGCCATCTGGACTACATGTCTGCTCTAAATCACTCTGCTACATGGCCTCTCCAGAAAGGAATTTACTGAAAAGTATTGAGTAACTCAGGATTGTGGGGAGGCCTGGAGATCCAGGCTTGGAACTCGGCAGTCACGCCAAGCACAAACCCTGCAGCTGGCACCCACCTACACTGCCACACACGAGACACTGCCTGCAGAATGCCATCTTGCTGCCACACCACTGCCAGCCAGGGAACGTGCCCCAGAGCCCCCCTACCCTGCCCCACAAGCACCAGATGCAGAGTCTGGAAAGGCGTGTGTAATTGGTGAAACCATGACCGTGAGCCAGGCGGGCCAGGACAGTAATTCCACGGCCAAGTTCGGCTTCCACATAGAGAAATGAGGTTCTGCCTCCTCCCAAGGTCCACAAGGTGAGTGTATTGGTTTCCTAAGACGCTGAAACAAAGTACCCCAAACTGGGTGGCTTAAAACAAGAGAAATTTATTCTCTCACAGCTCTGGAGGCCAAGAGTCAGAAGCAGGATTGTTTCCATCTGGAGGTTCTGGGGGAGAATCCCTTCCATGCCTTTCCACTGGCTTCTGGCAGTTGCCAACAATCCCTGTACTGCCTTGGCTTGTAGACCCATCACTCAAATCTCTACCCCCCTCCTCACATGGACGTCTCCCCTGTGTCTGCGTCTCTTTTCTTCTTCTCATAAGGGCATCAGTCACATTGGATTCAGGACCCACCCGACTCTAGTGCGACCATGTATTAATTCCATCTACGAAGTCCCTATTGCCAAGTAAGGTCACATTCAGGGTTACCAGGGGTTTTGGGGGGGACACGCTCAACCCACAACAGTGGGGAAATAGACAGGGGAAGGGGGTTCAGATGCTGGACAGCCAAAAAAAATGACAAATATCCACAGAACCTCAGTTGCTGCGGCAGCCTTCATTTCATCTAATAACGAAATAAATGACTTCAAAGCAAAAGTTGGATGTGCCGAAAGCAATAAATTGGTCTGTGAGCTCTCGTAGGAGAATCAACTAGACAGGAACTTGCAGTAGGGGTGAGGTGAGGGTGTTAATTACAAAGCTAGAAGGTTCCTCCCTCTGATACTGTGGCCATCAGAAGGAGACGGCCAGGCTTAAGCCTTGCTACCTCTAATGCCCACAGGCACCTGCCAGATATTTCTCTTTTATCTTCAAAAAGAGAAAACTTGGCCTGGAGGGGCCATCATGGATTTAAGTAGGAAGATAAATGGAGATTTTAACTGTGTATATGCGTTACCTAAGCCATAAATTTTCAACTAGATGGTATATGACAGATGTTTGAAATATACGTTATTTACATAGCTGGTCTAGTCTTTTGTGCTGCTGCTTGCAGAGCTCTGAACTCTTTTCAAACCAGAACTAGAGATACCAAAAGCACATCCCTTTTATCAACACTACAATAGCTTCTGAATAAATGCAAACACTAATCAAAAACATCCAAGCATTAAAAAGCTCTTTACTTTTAGGAAAAGAGAGCAGGTGATCTCCAAGCAATCCTAACCTTGAGTCTCCAAGTTTTCAGAAACCTCAGTAGGACTCAATGTTAATGGACTCCAACTCGCCCTCCATCTGCTGGAAATAAAAATAAGCAAGTCACCTGTTCCCCTCTAAGAAGCGGAACATAAAGTACAAAAGCTAAACGATTCCCGTGTTCTCACTAACACTGCTAAGTGGTTGACCCCCAAACTATACCTGGAGCCTCTACCGGTCACGTGAGTGCCTAGCTCTCTGCTTGGACAACCGAACCATTACGTCCAACATGGAACTCATCACCTGCTCCATTTCCCCCAGCCTCCTGGTCACTTACTGCATTCTTCCAACAAAAATCTCTGATTCACCTTTGATTTTCTCTCCCCTCTTCAATCCAGTCACTTAAAGGAACAGCCAGGCCCTTGGTCCTCATAGATGCTCCCTTTGCCCTTCACGCCCATCCCTCCTTCCTTGGATACGGGTTTTCACCATGAGGCATGAGTACCTCTCAGGTATGTGAGGGCATTTCAGGTGGTACCTGGTTGAATCACTTTTTACTGAAAGAGTAATCTATGAACTGTAATGGGGGTTAGAAAAATAATTGTCAAATGAAACCCATAATCTCATATAAAATTAAAACATTTTCTTTTTCATCCATTTAAATATACAAGTGGGTAGAGTTAAAGAAAAATATTAAGTAAATAATAGCACAGATAGTGTATGGACATGGTTTACAAATTCTTCAGGGTGGTGTGCTAACGCCCAGCAGTGTTGTGAAACACTGCTCTTGGGTGGTCCCTCATCACCTTATTGCTTGATCACCTCTGTTCCCTCAACCACCTCCCAGCTGGTCCCCTAGCCTCCCAACTCCCATCTCTTCCATCTATCCTGTAAGCCACGGCCAGACACCTCTTCCTAAGATGCTTCTTTCATTATTTCTCTCCCAAACTCACAAATCCGATTCCTACCCCCATAAACTCCACCTACATTTCAAGAGCCCACCTGATCTAGCTACACATTATTTCTAGTTACATCCCAAATTTACAGTATGGCAAATTTCACACTGACGTTTTCCTTGCCAGCTGAATGCCTTGGTTCATACTGCTTCTACAAACTTCCTCCAGTCCTCCTCCTTCTCTGCTCTTCAAATCCTACCCAGTCCTTCGAGAAGCAAGTAAGTCCTCCCTCCAGGCAGCCTTTTTTATTGACATCTCTCCTCTGAACTCCTATTCCACTCACACCAACCCTATCAACCAACCCCACTTAACTCTTGATTATATTCCAGTATTTCCTGCTTTCTAATGGTCGACTCATTGAGAGCTGGTCCTACCAACCACAATAGGAAGTCCTTGAAGAGGAGAATCTTCTGCTACAAAAGGATGATTCACATTAGGAGTTCAAGACATTTCTTCAACCAAGTTTTTTAAGAGAAGCCATGTTTTATTCATTTATCCAATAAATATTTCCTGAGTCCCTGATATGTGTCAAGCTCTGTGGTTGCTGGCAAAATAGAGATGTGAATAAAACACATACTGTAACTGAGGAACTCACTGGCTAGTAAACCCGAGGTACAACACAATGTCACCATGTTGTTGTAACACAAGTACAAAACAACTGTCATACGAGTGAGTCGCTCTAGAAAGAGAAGGGGTGTATGAGCTTGTTCTGGAAGGCTAAACAGGATGAGCCTTACATATTAGCTAAATATCAGACCTTTAAAGACGGGGAACACACTCTCAGAGGTGTCACATAAATCACAAAAGGCACACAATGGCAACAAGATATTGCAGAAGGTAAAGAGTTTCCAGAGCCTGGAGTGTAGGGTGGTGGGGGAGGAATGGAAGCAGGGGTGGGAAAAGCAGGGGAGGTCACGCCAGGAAGAGCCTTGGTCTCAGACTTCATCCATAGGCAGAGAAACGTTGAAAAGAGTTGGAAAGTAACATGACCAGTTTTGCTTTAGGAGGGATTAAAAAAATAAAAAAACAAAACCCCTCTGGGGACGCGTAGAGCAAGAATTGGACATGGTCAGTTTGGAAGACACTGTAATAGAACAGAAGGATTTCAACAACAGAGATGAAAAGGGAGGGGTAGATTTTAGAAATATTTAGGTGGTAGAAATCAATGGGATTTTCTGGCCAACTGGTTGTGCATTCCAATGTCAAATAAAAATAGTCTGGGGATTAACTACTTAAGGAAAAGTGTACTATCTACTTAAAAAAAATTACCCATGCCGTTCCTCTCCCATGTTACTGTGGTGAAGGTTAAGTTAGCATTGACTATAGTCTATAGTCTTACGAACGACAAGAACCTCTACTCTAAACCTGATAGACTAGGCATCGCGCAGTTTCTATGACTGATCTACAAAGCCTGTCCTAGTTGCAAATGTCGGCATCTGATCCCAGTGGCAAGGATCCAACCAGACTCTGCCCCTTGGTTATATCTGCGCTCAGCATAAGCAATCTTGTACCAAAGAACATACAATTGTCTGAACTGCCCTAACTCTCTGGGGCTACAGAGAATTGAAGCCACAATTGCTCTGGAGGTGTAAAAATGCTAAGGTTTTTATACAGTATACTCATATTCCTTTTTTCAAATAAAAACGTTCACAAGAGTGTAAAAGATGTTGAAATACCAAGAGGGGTGACCTTTTCTAAGCACGTTCACGTTCTCCTGGGAAATAAAGAATAAAGTCATTCACCACCAAGTGTAATATTCCTCACTTCCACAGGCCCGAAGAAAGGAGTCAACACAGGTAGTTTCAAATTAAAGCACAGTTGGAGCAGCGAGGCTGGAAATGTATCTCTGCAAGGAGGCAACAGGATGCTGTTTATGAAAACTTGCACGTGATCAGAACCTGCCAGGGCTTCATCCCTGTCCCCTCACCCCCATTACTTTGGTCACCAGGACAAGCCCTAATGCAGCCACTTAATGTAACATCTGGGGATGACAGGGAATAAGACTCCATTGCAAAATGAGCGCTATTCCCGCACACTCCGCATACGAAGCACATGACTCCAATAAGCAGAAAGGGCAAAGGTTATTTCTAACGATTTCTGTGTTAAGTGCTGAGAAATCCTGGGCTTGCCCATTACAGAGGCGCTGCGGAGCCCAATTCTGTAATGGAAATGCGGGCCAGGAGGGCCCGTTCCAGACGGGGAGAGGTCATGTTACCCGCCAGGGACACAGCTGGTTTGGGGCAGGCCCAGATTAGAACCTCAGGTGCCCATCCTCCACTCCCAGAAAACTCTCAAAATAACAGAACGTAAGGAACTGGGCCCCACAATCCACTGTGCCCCAGAATTAGTTTCTATAAAATGAAAACTAATAACTCATCAAGGTGGCGTCCTGGCCATTCCTCCCCGCTGATTTATATTAGTTAGATCGGCAGACAAAACCGGTTTATATTTTCTTAAGATGTCAGTTTGAGGCTTGTGTTTTCTTCCTTTTCAAATCCTTTAAAACTGTCTGCCTTATTGTTCCTTAAAATGACAAACATCCATCTAAAAGTACCATGACTTTGGGGGTGTCTCGTTCACAGGGGACGCCTTTTATGCACATGCTCCGTAGGACCTTTATAGTGGAAAAAAAATCACTTTCCAGTCTTGATCAATGAAATGTCCCCAAACTTGGTGGCATGCCATGTGAAATATAAAGAAGTGGCCACCCCCAGGGCTTGGGGAGAGGAAAGTGAAGTAGCATCCTTTGTATAAAGAGGTCACAGTTCACAAGGTCCTGACAGAGAAGGTTCTAACACCTTCATTAACAAAGGTTTGGTGCCTTGAAAATCATTTCATGAAGGTAGGTGAGCATATTTTCATACATAAAGCCCTAAGGATGATACAGCTATTTGCCTCTTTATGGGGAGTTTTCTTTTCTCTCTAGTTAATTAATATCATAATTTCTAGTTTTAGAAACTGTGGAAGAATAATCCCACGTGCATTTGGCCTAACCCCTTTTCTTATTAAGCTCATGGATGCACATTTTATTATTCATCTTGATTTGAACAAAAGGCAAGATTTTCCCCCCTTCTGCTCAGAAACTACCTCTGGGAAATTAATATTCAAGATGAACAATGAACTCATCTCATGGCCTGTGAACTTGCTGGTTGCCAGGAGGCCTGTGAATTCTTAGGATTATTTTCGACTTGGTAGCATGAATCAGGGGCTTAAATCGTCATATGAGGCATGGTCTTCAAAATTTAAAGTTTCAGAATTCTCTAACTGTCCGTTTGTAGGATCTCCTTAAGTTTGATATGTGTCTACTCTAACCTCTTGAGCTTAAGCGTAGTTTATCCCAAAGCTACGTGAAAAAGCCAAGGCTAAATGTCAAGCCTGTTGCTATAAATCACATTTCAAACTGGTAGTTACTTATTAGTGAAAAAAGACTGTTTGAAAAGGTTCTGTCTTATTAGAAAGCGATTATGGAATGCCTATAATTTTGGCTTAAATAAACAGAGTTAAACTTGAAAGACCTACTGTGCGACAGTAGGCCAGATCAAAAGGACAGCTATTCAAATGTCCGAGGACCTCTCCTTTCCTAAAGTTAAAAAAAAAAAGTGATTTTCACCCTATTTTTAAGGAATATTTGTTGGAGGGGATTTCTAAAAACAGTCTCCACTGGAGTTATTTCAAGTCATTTAGTATTTCTCTGAAGAAGCTTATCTTGTCCTTTGAACCCAACAAAAAAACCTCTTTTTACTGAGAATAAGTATGATAAATACTAGTCGCTGTTATGGCAAAACGACTGGACAAACAGAAAGAAGAAGTATGAAAAGCTTCATGTGTTTCTAAGCTGCTTCATTTTCTATTTCATTTTATGTGACAAAGGCTCCGTTTGTATCCAGAGTCACTAACTTGATATAAGTGGGCTTTCTTACATTTGTTAAGGGGAAGACAACTTCTCCCAAATGATGTCAAAGTGTCTCAATATACCATCTATACTATCAACACTGGTATTTGGAAAGGAACCATATTTGAAAAGGAAATTGACAAGCTATTCTCAATCTCCCCCAAAGAGATGTGTATGAGAAAGATTCCACCTACTCTCCCAGTGTTCATTGTAGGTGTTTGTCTTAATATTTACTTTATCCTTCCATGAGCCCCAACCCTTTTTATTACACATATTGGCTAATAATTAAAATAAAGAATAAATAACAGCTTCCATCCTTGGACAAAACCATATTATACCCAACCCTGCAGCCCCATGAGAATCTAGCAAGGCACTTTGCTTGAGGTGGGGGGAGACTCCATAAAATGTTGAATGAATACCACAGCTCTTCTTCCCCCACCTTCTGGTTTTCTTTTCTCAGTAGTAACCTAACAGGAAACCTGCACAGACAACCACCAACCAGAAAGAGCTGATCCTTCACTATCCCCATAGGACCAGCTTACTATTTACAAGTCAAGAAATAAGAGAATCAAAGAAAATGAAAAGCTTCTTCCTCAAGCCCTCAAAAATGCCTTGAAAAACTGGCAATAGCAGAGAAGTTCTTTAGCAAAGAATAAAAATGTGATCATAATGATGCTATGACAAGATAGGTGAAAACAGGCTCCATGGGAACGTGCCTGCAGCCATTACAGAGTCTTGCAGGTTTGTTGAAGACATTATGGCCACCTGCCCTCCTTCAGCCTCACTCTTGGTATCAGTACTGATTCCTGAAGAGGGGCAAAAAAGAGGCGAAACTATTCAATGTGGAGTGAAGACATTCAAACCCCAAGGGTATGAAACCTGAGATTATCTGAACACTCAGTGTAGACATGGGTTTATGGACATACGTGTTTTGAGGTTACACTTGGATTTAGGTGTATTTCAAAATTTATTGCCACCAGCCTGAAGAATAAAGCGACCACAGCAGTGACTGACTTCAATTACTGAAGTATAAACTGTAGTTGTCACTTCCTTTACAAATCTGGCTTTTCATGACAGGGAAAATCAAGGGAGCCTTATTGCCAAAGCAGTACATCCTTATGTCGCCAGATTTTGCAGTAAAAAAGACGGTTATTTTATTTAGGTTTTATACTCACGGAAATGCACTCACAAGACATTTTTAAAGCATGAGATACCAGCCCCAGTTTTGTTTTTTTTTTTGAAACTTGCTGTTTTAGGAGAAAGATAGTAGAGCTAGACTTTGAGTACCAACTGCAAGCTTAAAGCAATCTTCCCAGGATTTAGAGTGATTTGGTATAGATGTGTTTTCAAATATAACCTCGGTGCTCCCATGACATTTTGTTTAGAAGAAAATGAATTCATTCAGAATGAAAAACAAACAAACCAAAATTGGTGTCTTACACATCATTACATACAAGTGGTCAACAGTAAGGAAGGAGAAAACAGCGAGAAGAGTTTCAGGATTTTCCTCCTTCAGCGTTTCAAGTATTTTATCCCTGGGTTTCCAAGTCACACAGCAAAGCCATCCGCTGTATTTCCAAAGGGAACTAACTGGCGCCTTCAGAAATGCTTCTATGCGTTTTACGATGAAATCCTTCATTCCCATTTACCGTTTCGCTTGTCCTTCCTGTCTGACATGCAAATACATGACACAGCCTCCATTCTTCCCATACAACCTGATTCAAAGCAACATATGTTAAATCCACACAAAATCATGTGAGCATTCAATCCGCATACACACCATTACCCCACCGAACGCATTCAATGAGCTGCAACACAGTTCCCTGCGTGCAAGCAGACCAGCCTGAGACCTCTTCCCTGACTCAAACCATCCAGAACTGTGCATGGAACCTGTTCCCTTTTAAAAAAGAAAGGCTGTTTAAATACCCACTAGGATAAGAATTGGCCACAATGCGGGGGCGAGCAAGCCCGATACTGCGGGCAACGGCGGACGCAGGCTCTTCCACGAGCTCAAGGAGGCTGGGCGCCCGAGCTGGCGGTCATTTATCTGTGCAGCCAAAACGCCCGGCACGTCCCCCTCCCAGATTTCACCTAACTAATAGCTCTCCAACCCCATATTGAGAGGGCCTGCTGTGGATCTTGCGGAGGTACAAAATGGTGGATGTGAGCTAATTTTTTTCCTGCTTTCCCCGTAACTTATCGCATCCATCACCGCCCGTCCTCCCGGGGAAGCACCCCGGCCGCGGCGCCCGGAGCACGCCCCGCGGCCCCGGCCTGGGGGCAGGAACGCGGTTACCAACCTGATGTCATGTAGCCCCGCGAAGCCTGGGGCGCGAAGGCCGCGGGGAAGCGCTTGTGCAGGCGGTAGTCCTTCTCGCTGCGGGACCTCATGCGGTCCGAGGCCCGGTCCGAGAAGTCCGAGCTAGGCCAGGCTCGCCGCAAGGTTGTGCTCCGGGTCTTCTTCATGGTGGGGAGGGCGACCCGCTGCCCCGATCCTCGGGGCCTCAGCGCCGGGGCGCAGCGCGCGGCTTCATCCGTCTACGGCGGGCACGACCCGGGCGGACTCTGCGCGCATTTTCCCAGCCCCTCCTCGTCAGCGTCTACACCGCCAGCGGCGGGTCCGGCCCTCCCCACGCCCCCACACCCCCCCACGGCGAAGGCTCCGATTTTACACACGTCCCACAATGCATTACACTTCATTTGCAATCCGCCCGGCTTATAGCTTCCAGATTCCTGGGGGGAAAGGCACGTTAGGAGGCTCCCCGGCCAGGAGGAGGCGGGGAGGGGGCGGGCGGGGTGAGGGCGCCGAGACTTGCAGCGTGAAAGCAATGGGAGCGCAGACAATGGCCCGATTCAGCGCAGGAGTGCTTAGCCAACTGTGAGCCACGGCACAAAAGACCCAAACAAATGAGGAAGCCCAGGCCTCCGGGGGTGACCCGGGATCGGGCGCCCGGGAAGCCGGAGGGGCGGCGGCAGACCCTCTCCGCACCGGGCGGCTCAGAGCGAGGCGTGGAGATGACAGTGTCCAAGTCGTGTCCCCCTGGGCCTATCAGCCGCGCGGCCCGCAGTCCCGGGCGCGGGCTGGCTCTGCCTCCCCTGCAGCCCTCGGGAGGCAGTCTTCATTACAGAGGCTCGGATGGGGGGCGCGTGTGCACAGGATCCGAGCAGGCTCTGCAGTCAGCAGCTGCGGCGGCGGGCTCCTGCCGAATCCAGGAAGAGTCCTCGCGACTGCAGCGCCTCGTCGATCTTCCTCCTTCCAAGGCTCAGGGTGGTGTGCGTGCGTGTGTGCGTGTGCGTGTGTGCGCGCGCGCGCCGACACGCATGTGCCCCCCTACACAGGCATGCTCCTACTTACTGGCCGCGGCGGCCACGGGAGCCATGGCTGCCAAGGATGCGGAGCCTGCCGATCGCCACCCGCACGGCGGCACCGCTGCTCAGTCGCGAGCGCGCAGAATGGCTATTGAAGGACAGGAAGCCGGGAAGCCGCTCAGCCTCCTGCTAATCACCGAGCTGCCTTAAGTTAGAGCACGGATCCTGTCAGGCTTCTCATTTTCATGTAAAACACCCTGCGGCGGCTCTGGGACTTGGCTGGTGCCCCAGCCAGGAGTCAGCGCTCGGATATTTACATATTTTTAGGATGGCGCCTCCCGCTTGCAGAAAGGGAGAGAAACCGCTCGGTGGGAACAGGGCAGTCTGCGGTGCCCTGCCTTGCCCACCTGCGCCAATCCCGGAGGCAGCTAGGTCCGGGGGAGGGGGCGCCACCCGGAGCTCCGCCGACAGCCGCAAACGCCCGGGCACCTGGTCCACACCGCCTGGAGGACGCAGCGAGGGCGGCTCCGGCTCTTCCTCGCTGTCCCTCGAGCCCCCGGTGTCAGTCACTACCAGCCCGCTAACCTGCATTCAGGTCCAACAGCCCCACTACCCGGCTCGGCTCTGCACGGCTGTTTCTGGTCCAACAACCAATCGCTAAAGGACAACAATGCGCGCGGCGCGGGAGGGGAGGAGGGGGCGACGCGCCGCCCCGGCCGAGGCGCCGGGCCCGGGATGCCGGGCCGGGACGCGGAGGTCACTGCGAGTTAAAGGCGCGCGGCCACATTGCGGAGAACCCCGACCGCGCTGCGCTGCGGCCGTTTTTTCAGCTTGGCTTCTCGTTTGGGTTTCCAATAACGCTTAGGTGTTGTAAACAACAAAAATAAACCCGATTCTTCTTACGTCTTTGCGCTTTTTTCCATTTGTGACGATGCAACGTTCAAAATCATGTTTTATGCTGTCCTACATATTCGCAGGTGCCAAGGTACAGAGACAGGGATATGAAATCTTTAGGAACCTATGATCTTTTCAGGCTGATACTGCAAAAAACAACCCCCCCCAAAAAAAAACCCCACACTGGGTTCTAAATGGTTAAGATTCAGGAGTTTTAGCACAATTTGGTGCTTTTCCAAGGCTTTAATTCTTTGCGGGAGGGGGGCAAGGTCCTCGAAGAGCGACACAGAGGGGGGCGAGGTTTTCGGCAACAAACATTATAGAACCTAGAACTTCCAATCAATATCTAAGGGCTGCCTTCTGTAACCTGGGGCCAGTGTAACTGATCTATCTCCCGGGAAACCGGGGGTAAACAAACAAAAATCACTAAGCAACTTGTATTTACACTAATCAAAATTTATTACTAACTGTAAACCAGTTAGCTAATATTCAGTGATATTTTTTAAAAGTTAGAAAAGGACAGTCTCCCAAAAGGCACATTTTGCTAAAATGTCTTCTTTACTGTAAGAGGACTGCTAAGAACAGAAAGCCTCCAGCTTTAGAAGCTAAAGAAGACTAAATGTGTAAAGAACCATAAAGGTAATAAAAAATAATTGTATTAATGAATGCATGAGATATTGACATTTAGATATCTCAATCCAATTCAACAATTACCCTACATCCCATGAGCCATAAGTGGTTATATGAATGATTATAATGGTTACGACTGAAGGCTAATGGTGATTGCTGTGACAACTGTGATACTTATTCATTTAGCAAATGATTTTTGACTGTCTAGTATTTGCTGTGATGGATGCTGGGCAAACAGAACACCACACATGGCCCCACGTAACTTATGGTCTAGGTAGTAAGCAAATGAATGCACGGATTGTGTTAAGGTCTACAAAGAAGAATCACCCCTATGAAAAAAATGACAGTTAATCTGAGACCTACAGTATGTGGAATCATCCAAGCAAAGAGTGGGGAGAGTGATGTTTCAGAAACTGGGAACAGTGCATGCAAAGGCCCTGAGGTGGGAAAGAATCTTGGCTTCTGTTGGAAGAAGTGAAAGAAGGCCAGCGTGGCTGGAATTGGAGCATAAGAGGAAGGCGTGTGATGAGATCATGGATGAAGCCAAGAGCTGGATCACGCAAGGACTTGCAGGCCATGTTAAGGGTTTTGTATTCTATTGTATTATGTGAGCCACTGAAGGGTTTTAAGCAAAGAAGCAATGGCAGTTTCAGAATTTCTATATAAAAGGGGCTTAGAAGAGGGATTCTGTTTAGGGGAGGGGTCATCCAGGACTTTTCTGGACTGTAAATTTGAATCGCACTTGACTTAAAACTGAGAAAATATTCATTGTTCATCTGAAGGAATGGGGGTGGGTTGATGGATATTCTGGGAGGAGAGCTACAGCTCCACTCAGCTGCCTCTGAATGCTGGCCTTTGCAGAGCAGCGATATCACCCAGTGTCCATACGCAACAGAATGCTCTTGGAGCCAAAGCCAAATAGCCAGACACAGAAGAATCAGGTGGTAAATAGACTGGGTTAGCTTAATCGAATCAGATAGTAGAGTAGGAGAGGTAGAGACAGTTAAGTAATTTATCCATCCAAATTAAGTGGCAACATCAAAAGAAGTTATGAAGGTAAGACTTGAATCTAGCAAACAACATACTGTGAAACCAACGTTATGTAAAGAAAGTGGAATCCCGGTATTACAGCCACTGTTAAAATCAGACTCAGTGTGTCCATCTGTCCTATGGAAATATTCACTCTGGTCATACTCAACCCCTAGGTCCCTAGTCCTAGTTTCAAATCGCTCAACCCACTTGAGACAATCAAGTATCTGGGTCTTGAACTGTCCATCAAGGAAGCTCAGTTGTGTAATCCCAGTTTTTCCTAGTAGGAAAGTTTAGAATTAATTAGCGAAATGATACAGCAAATCACTTTCACAGTACTCGTAATTTTTTAATCAGGCTTAAGAATAATTTGTACATTTGGTATTTACACATCAGATAGAGACACTAATTAGACACACATTTGCTTTGTGATTCTAATTCAGATGTATACAGTTGGCCCTTGAACAACCAGGTTAATTGAAGTATAATTTATAGCGGCCATTCCATCCACGGTTCCTCGGATTCAATCAGCCACGGATGGACCATGTGGTATTTACTATTGAAAAATACCCACGTATAAGTGGAAATGGGTAGTTCAAACCTGGGTCTTTCAAGGGTCAACTGTAATTGATTTTAGACTTGTTTTTTTTCTTTTTGTGGTACGCGGGCCTCTCACTGCTGTGGCCTCTCCCGTTGCAGAGCACAGGCTCCGGATGCGCAGGCCCAGCGGCCATGGCTCACAGGCCCAGCCGCTCCGCGGCATGTGGGATCTTCCCAGACAGGGGCACGAACCCATGTCCCCTGCATCGGCAGGCGGACTCTCAACCACTGCGCCACCAGGGAAGCCCTAGACTTGTAATTTTAAGTTGAAAGGTAGAAGAATTTTGACTTTGACATGCTCCTCATTTAAAACCTTGGTTTATTAGATTTACAAGAGTTGAATGAATTTAATAGTTACAAGTATGTGAACTCCATGAAGGCAAGGGATGTTTTCTGTTTTATTCATTGTAGTTCATTGTTCTGCTTTGTTCATAGCTGTGTCCAGTGGCTCACAGTAACTGGCCCAGATGTGATGACTAATGAAGCCTGATTAAGTACTCCGAAGAATCTTGTTTGAAATTTTCCATAACTGTGTTTCTAAATGGGGCTAATTATTGAGTAAAAGGACTTCAGTCTTCAATCTGAGTTGATCAAATGTTTTTCAAAGGCCCCCTGAGAGTTACAGTTTTAATTTTATTATTTTTAAAATACCAAATTTACAAACTGAATACATTGAACCTAAAAACTGAAGGAAATTTGATTTTCCCATTTGTATCTCTAATCAAGGAAAATTTGATATTTTGAATTTGTATCTCTGGTATACTGAACATTCATTAAAGACCTAACTATAAGTGATCTTTGCTGTGCACAGAAAGCCCCACTTTGGTATGGTAAGAGAGCTAAGTCCGCAGAAAGGAAATAGATGTTTATGTATTTATGTACATCTGTGATATATGCGTCAAACTTTGTGATTAAAGTATTTGTTAAATAAAATTCAAAATTCTGAGTCTGAGAGTCATTCATCTTGCTGCTGCGTCCTGAAACATAATTTGAAAAAGATATTAACAGTTTCATTTGACAAATGTGCTTTTAGTCACAAAAAATACATATACACACCATAAAATTGGGTGGTTGCGTGGTCCAGGTTAAGAAGCTAAATGGAATCTGGAAATGAATGTGTCCCAAAAGGACGAGGGCTTTTTCAGAGGCTTTCGAGCTGGAGGATTGGGAGTATTTCTTATGTGACGCATATATACACTCATATATTTGCATGTATGTACATATGCACATTCATATGACCTGGGCCTCCAAAAGCAGCCAATAAGGTAGCTGACCATGTATTTGGTAGATACATCTTTGTCCTCCTTTGCCCAGCCTCCAAACTGCTAGTTATAATTTTATCAGAAAGCTTGAGCTCTCTTCTTATGTGGACCACCAGCGTGGTTGCCAGGGCAGTGGTCATGCTGCTGGCATGCAGGCCTGCAGCCCCCAATAAATAATGCGCTCTGGGGAACACTTGTCCTGAGATACATTAACAAATGTGACTTGGAAAGAGGGTTCCATTATAAATTCAGAAGATGTGTTAAAGTTACAACAGGCCTGCTGGACTTCTCAGAGCCTTTCATGTGCAAACGCACCTTGTAAATCTACCAAGAAAAAACAACAACTGTTCATCAGCTCTAATCATAGGACCACCTGTTGCTGGAGCACATTTAGGCAAACAGATCTAGACAGGTGATGGGAGGTGATAAATCCATGGCGTAAAACATGTTGCGGAGAAGTCCTAAGAATGATGAGACTGTATATATTGGTCTTTGCATCCCTATCAAAACCTAAGCTGAATTTCCCTTAGTCTCTCCACTCAGGTACATTGTCACCTATAAGCCACTGCCGACAGGGCTATAATGAATAATGGTGGACAATGAATTCTACTTCCAAAGAAAGCAATTATTTGGGGATGGAGGAACTCGCCAAGGAGAAGTAACTCAAGAGGGGCCTGAGTGTTTGGGAGGCCGGAGAGGCTGGAGTAGGCTGGCAGGATGATGACATCCGTCTCCAGGCCAGACTAAGTGAAGTCAGAGTAATAGAGGGTAGTGCGGTGCAGTGATGCCAAGGTGAGCAGGCATTCACGTCTTTGCTGGGGGCCTGGGAAAAATTCATCTTTGAGTTCCGTTGTTTCAATTGTCATGGCGATAAGCTCTCAAAGTGAAGATCTGAGGTAAATATATAAATGTTCCATTTCACTGCTGGCAAGCAGGAGGCATCAAGACAAAAATAGCCAATTTTAGGGGCTTCCCTGGTGGCGCAGTGGTTGAGAGTCCGCCTGCTGATGCAGGGGACGCGGGTTCGTGCCCCGATCCGGGAGGATCCCACATGCTCCGCAACGGCAGAGGCCACAACAGTGAGAGGCCCACATACCGCAAAAAAAAAAAAAGCCTATTTTATTATTACGCTTGATCACTAAGCGGGGGGGCACTTTAAAAACCTGAATCCTTTCTAGATCCTTTTGTTCGCCTATGCATCCTGCTCTGCATCAAATAACAAAACAAGCTGAATTCCAGTGGGGGCCAGCAAGTAGCACTGATACCATACCGTGGATGCTACTGAGTTAAATAGCTGAAATACAGAGCATCCACAAACTGGGTTTAGGAAAAAGAAAGAAGAAAACACCCAGGAGCAGCTAGCGTGTATTCAAGAGCTGCAGCATTCAGTGGTGCCCAGCACACCCTGCTCAAACTGGAGCAGTTACCCAGGGTGAAGAACAGAGTCCAGAGAAGGTAGAGACAACCTGTGTCCGTCAACAAATGGAAAGAGCAGATGTGAGGAAATTCTGACACGTGCTACAACGTGGATGAATCCTGAAGGTATTCTGCTAAATCGGCGAGACACAAAAGAACAAATACTGTACGATGCCTCTTAGATGAGGTGCTTAGAGTAGTCAAACTCAGAGACAGTACAATCACCGTTGTCAGGGCCTGGGGGAAGGGGAGGGGGAGTTAGGGTTTAATGGGTATCGCGTTTCAGTTTGGGACGGTGATAAAGTCCTGAAGATGGATGGTGGGGATAGTTGCACAACAACGTGAATGTACTTAATGCCACTGAACTGTACAGAAAGAATTAAAGTAGTAAACGTTACGTATATTTTATGCAATTTAAAAGATTAAAAAAAGAGAAAAAAAATGTCATGAAGAACCTAGGGGTAAGACAGGAATAGAGACACAGACCTACTAGAGAATGGACTTGAGGATATGGGGAGGGGGAAGGGTAAGCTGTGACAAAGCGAAAGAGCGGCATGGACATATATACACTACAAACATAAGGTAGATAGCTAGTGGGAAGCAGCCGCATAGCACAGGGAGATCAGCTTGGTGCTTTGTGACCACCCAGAAGGGTGGGATAGGGAGGGTGGGAGGGAGACGCAAGAGGGAGGAGACATGGGGATATATGTGTATGTATAGCTGATTCACTTTGTTATAAAGCAGAAAGTAACACACCGTTGAAAGCAATTATACTCCAATAAAGATGTAAAAATAAATAAATAAATAAATAAAAGATAGAAAAGAATAGAGTCCAAGAAGCCAAGGCACAGTCAGGAAGTGGCTTTGTGTGGACAGGGTGGAAGACAAGCTGCTGTGAACTGGTCCTTTCTCCTGCACACACGGGGGGCACACAGCCTCGCCCTTTTTTATGTTTGAAAACAAAAGCTGATATCAGGTAGACCGAGAATATAAAACAAGCTCAAAAGTAAACTGGCAGGGTCAGGTTCCACCCAAATATAACTGGAAAATGATTCTTTCAAGGGTGCATTTGAGTTTGTCAAGATCTAGAGAAATTTTTTAAAAGACTTTTTTAAGTTTAGAGACACCAACATTTTTGCTCTTTAGAATTTATATTAAGGGCTTCCCTGGTGGCGCAGTGGTTGAGAGTCCGCCTGCCGATGCAGGGGATGCAGGTTCGTGCCCTGGTCCGGGAAGATCCCACGTGCCGTGGAGTGGCCGGGCCCGTGAGCCATGGCCGCTGAGCCTGCGCGTCTGGAGCCTGTGCTCCGCAACGGGAGAGGCCACAACAGTGAGAGGCCCGCGTACCGCAAAAAAAAAAAAAAAAAAGAATAACTACTTTAACTCCCAGCAAATTATAGGACTTTTATGTGATATCATTTAATAATTACTAATAACATTTTAACTTTAATATAGAATAAAAAAACACAGATGAGATTAATAATTTCTACTAAGTCCATTGGAGAGATTTTTTCCAACTTTCCTTCAATATTTCAAAATTTAAGTAATTAGCCTTCTGGGTAATAATCTTTAGTCTTCCTATTATTATTCATTTGATACTTTAAAGGTGCTATGAGACTTCTATTTCAAACAGAGAGGGGTAACTATAACCTAATAATCATTTGCAGTAGCTTTCATTAGTTACCATGTTATTTATTATTCAACTAGGACATTTTTTTTCAAGTAAAAAGGATGCTATTAATTACACTAGGAAAAAACGCTTGACCAGAACCTGCCTGGTCCAACAGGGACATACAGTCACTCTACTTTTAGTGAAAGAAGGCTGGTCAAAAAGTATAATTTTTGCTTTATAAGAGGAACAAATAAATGTAAGTGGGGAGACAAGAAAAACTGCCGGTATGATCAGATATTTTAAAATGTAAAATAGTAGCATTTGGGGGTGTCACCATATACTCTTCTTTGTCCCCTGACTAATGGGGGTGGAGGCTCAAAGACCTGTGGCCAAAGTTTAATGTTTGGCAAGACATATATTGCATTGGTTCTGCTATGACCCCATTTACCCAAACCAAAAATTGGCTGAGGTAATTCCATCTGATGGCAAACGCTTCCTGTAAGGAGAATACACAATACACCATAACCTGTATTCCCCAGCCTTTCCCCCCACCCCGCCTTGTTTTCCCAGTGCCCACAAAGAACAAGGGACTACCTTCTTAAGAGGCCAGCGGGGGGCTCCCTCCAGGCCACCAAGCTGAGCGCTGGCAGCAGGGGGAAGGGACAAGTGCCAAGTCCTAACATTTTGCACGTGGACTGCGCTTTGTAACACAGACTAGACTAGGGGTGAGCGCCCGCCCTCGTTTCAGCCTGCAGGTGAGTTTTGTGTGGACACACCTTTGTGCCAGTCAGGAAACTGCAACCTCTCTGTCTTCGTGGCTTCTTAGAAGAAAGGAGTAAAATGTCCTCGGAATGGGAAAAGGCCACACCCAAATAAGAAGCTACAAGAAAGAGACAGAAGGGAATAAAGGAAAGAGAAAGTTGAACCCAGAGATAGGATGGAGACACTGTTTTGCGACACAGTTTTCTTCCAAAATCTTAGAGGGAAGCTGATTTCCAGAGAATATCTGATCTGGCTCCCTGGCTCCAGACACTGCGTGTTTAAACATCTCCAAGTTCTTGGAGGTGAGCCTCCTACAGAGTTTTCCAGAGCCAGGACACATTTTTAGACCTAAATTATTTCAGTTGCAGACCTAAAGAAATCCACCCCTGTTCGGTGTTGACAGATAAATGTATTCATGGAGCCAGCACCTATATGCTAGTGAATGGGTGGCATGGCAAATGGGATATTTGAAATTTAGATCCTGTAACAACTGAGATATAACTTGCTTAGATGAGAGGCTAAATACGTCTTAAGTACGCATCAATTATGAGAACATCCAATTTGCTTTCACGTGTCATGACAGACCATTATAATCAACACCATAACCTCAGCAACTAAAACAGAAAAACTTAAAAGGAAGTGATTTTATGCACGTGTCAGAGTTCACAAATGACCAAGTTCAAGAGCTGCAGCACTGCACTGACCCATGAAATCAAGGCAAAAGGTTCCTCCAGCTGTGCGCACCTGCAGGCTTCCGGGAGGAGGCCCACAGGCTGTAGAACAGGAGAACAGAGGGGAGAGGCCTTGAGCCATCTTGGAGGGGCACAGTTCTCTCCACCCCACCTCCCCCCAGAATCTTGCTAAGGCAAGGATTTCCCTGCAAGGATTTTGCTAAGGCAAAAGAGTTTAGGAGTTAAAAGTGATTATTCTGGGGCTTCCCTGGTGGCGCAGTGGTTGAGAGTCCGCCTGCTGATGCAGGGGACACGGGTTCGTGCCCCGGTCCGGGAAGATCCCACATGCCGTGGAGCGGCTGGGCCCGTGAGCCATGGCTGCTGAGCCTGCGCGTCCGGAGCCTGTGCTCCGCAATGGGAGAGGCCGCAACAGTGAGAGGTCCATGTACCGCAAAAAAAAAAAAAAAAAAAAAAGTGATTACTCTGGAGCACATCTCTCAGTGTCTGAATCCCAGCATCTCTACTTGCCAGCTGGGCAACCTCAGACATGTCCTATAAACAGCTCTATGCCTGAGTTCTTCCTCTGTAACATGGGGAAGACAAAAGTGCCAGTTTAATGGGGTTGTTCTGAGGATTAAATGAAATATGTGCCTGGCAATCAGTTAGTGCTCAGTAAATGTTAATTTAATTCATTTTAGTTAACACCCTCGACCGGGTCCAGGGCTGAACACACCCTGGCTGCCAGGTCAGGTGGTGCACCCCCTGGGAAGCTCAGAAAGTTCTTTATTGTGCCATGCTAAATCATTTAAGTAGTCTCTTTCTCTCTTAATGTCTTCTCTTCTTCTGTTCTTTCAGTGATTACCCCGATATTTCAACAGGCATTCTTGAACTTGAAAAAAATCTAAAATAAATCACCCTCTCTGTATTCTCCCAAACAACACAAATACCTGACAGTGATTCAACTCTGTACAAACATATATTGGCTCCCAGGTTATTGTTCCATTTCCTTCCTTCCTTCTTCCTTTCTTTCTTCCTCCATCTCCTGCTTCTTTCCCCTCCCTCCCTCCCTCCCTCCCCCCTCCTCCCTCCCTCTCCCCCTCTCCTTTCTCTGTTCCCCCCCTCTTTCTTTTACTGTTTTAAATAGTCAAACCTTGTTGCAGTTTACCCTGCTTACCAGTTTCTTTGCTCAGCATGAACAGGCCAGTTCCCTTGGGGCTGAGTTGCTAGCTTAATGGTACAGAAATGTGGATGGAGCTAGATTTGCGTTTTACGAGATTGAAGAGCCAAGAAATGCTATGAAATATTTCACCTGGAAATTTATAGTGGTTTTTTTTTTAATCCAGGGGCTTTTGAGGATATATGGTCTGCTATATTGCTGGAAATGGAATCAAGCAGCTCACTTTTTCTTTTGTCTCTGACAGGAAGAATTTCTTAATAATTATAAAATCTGAGTTTTTCACCAAAAAAAGAAAAGAAAAATAGAGAACATTAAAAGAAACACGCACACATGCATGAAACAAAAGTTCCCAGACATCCTTTACCATTTTCACAATCAGTCATGTATGATATGGTGATGGTCCCCTCTCTCTCTTTCTCTCCCCTTCCCTCCCTCCCCTCCCTCCCTTCCTCTGGCATCAGTGGGCTTAAGGCAACGTAGCCATGTGGCCATTCAGAGACCTGCTGAGAGGGCAACCCCTAAGAGGCAGCACAGCACAGCAAGGCTCAGGGAGCCGGGGTGGGGGTGATGGAAAGGCTGGTCCCAGGGTTCTTAAGCTCATGTCTTCCTTCCACTACAAACTTCCTCTGGCATCTTGAGCAAGTGTCACGTAACTTCTCTGCTCCTGTATTGTTTTACCCACCAACCTCAACGAGGTACTGGAAAAGATAAGAGCTCTGTGAAGAACACTTAAGTAAGGAGAAAGAACACCAGCACGGAAGTTCTATGCCAGCCTTTAATAATTCCCAGTAGTCAACTCACCAAACCTCTATGACTCTCAATATCTTCATTTAGAAAAGGTGGGAACTGCACTCAACAGCTGCCGTGTCCTTTTCCTGGTTCAAACACCATGATGTGCTATTATAATGCAATAAGAAATACGCAGACATTCTGAAGTCTATGGAAAGTGCTACATCTCACTTTTATTGACATTTAGAAGAGTTGATTAGGGCCAGAGTAATAATAAATACATGGTAAGTCATTGTTCTATTTCTTTGTGACTTTGAGATGATAATAACGCAAGTCATGGTAAAATTTTACTTTGGAACAACAGGAAGAATAAAAAGAAATTCTTAGGAACTCAGAATTTGACACTATTGGTTATGCCAGTTCAGTACTAAACACAGAATTTGAAGTCAGGCCCCAGTTTAAGTCCTGGCTCAGCTTCTTACCTCCTCTGTGTCCCTAAACAAATTATTTAACCTCTATAAGCCTGCGTCTTCTCATCTTTAAAATAAGAACGGTAAAAATATATAGTGGTCACTTTAAATAAGATAATATATGTAGAGCTCTTCGCTCAGTCTTATATCTAGGAAGTCCCTGCCATCAAAGACCAGCAAGTGGGCTAAAACTTAGTTAAGTCAAGGATTTTCACTAACTATTTACCTGATTAAGACTTAAAGTCTTATTTGGGGGAGAAAAGCTTGTTTTTGTTTCCCAAAGACTAAAGAAAAATAGAAGTAGCAACGCAGCTCTACTTGGTGTTTGCTGGGCAAAAAACAAAGGATTGCGGTCTGGGTAGAAAACACCCACCAAATGAGATGCCCAGGTACTCCCTCATCTTCCCCACTGATCCGGGACCCTCCACCCGTGTACAGACCACCAGCAGCTATAGCTGTTCAACAACACTGCCTAAGCCAGCACCTCGGACCCTCCAGGGGGCCGGCCCGCCATGCAGGGCACCTCACCCATCCCCTTTGGCACAGCTCGTGGCCATCCTTCAACACAGAGCAGATTTGGAAACCATTAAAGTTCCAAAGACAAGATGAGTAAAATTTTAGTAAAAATCGGCACCATCGATGAAGCATTATATTGTAGAAAGCACAACACTCAAAGCCCTCCATAGACTGGGGCCTTAAATCCCAGGGATTTTAACCTCAGATGACACAATGGCATGGTCCCACGGTCTCTGCACCTCCTAAGAAGTAAAGCTTCCACCCTTTCTGATCTTACTCAGTCCCCCAATGGCATGCACGCACACATCGGGCGCTGCCAGAGACTGTATACACTGCCCTGAGTTCATCCTGGTTCCTGGGCCCATGTGATCAGTCTGCCTGGTTTTCTATCTCCTCGCCAATCTCTGATTCTTGGCCAGATCTCCCCATTTCGAAGTCTTCTATGTGTTGACCTGTGTTTCTAACTGTGGTCTATCTCCCCTTCACAGTGTGGGCATCCCACCCAGGCTCTCCTCCCACCAAATGAAGGTACCACCTTCAACTTCAGCCTACCTGTCGTTGGCTTCCCCACCCACGCTGGTCCTACCTCAGCTCCGACCTGACCTAATGGATGGCGGAAGTATGGCAGACACAAGACAGGGAGGCATAAAATATGGCATCCAAATATACAGGCAAAGGGTAAGGGCACCGGAGGGGTGGAGGATAGGGATGAATCGAAAATTAGGGGGGAGTCTTTCTTCTGCAAGAGGGTGCTGGGGATTTCACTTCCGGATTGCGAGAGCTGAAAGGAAGCAGTTGGCATATTTTTATCAAACTAGGAAGACTTAAAGGAAGAGGTAGGAAGGGAGAGAGAAATTAACATGCTGAGAGGAGACTATCCTGGGACATGGAGCTTGTGCAGGGGACCGGAAGTCAAGAATGAACGGAGAGGAAGTGTCGGTGGAGAGAAGCAGAAGTGAGCCAGTGACCCTGGACTCAGGCTGGGCCCAGCAGGTGCCCCTGCAGACCTCGTGCCAGTCCCCAGCCAGGGCCCTCCAGTGCCAAGGTCCTCTGATTCTAAGTTGCTGCAATGCGGAAAAAAGAAAGGGCACTTTGCTCAAAGGCTCAGGCCCATCAAACTTTACTAACTTAATGTTTTCATTTTTATTGTTTGTTTGTTTAAGGTAAGAATTCGTTTGCATTAGTTTGCTAGGGCTGGCAGAACAAAATGCCACAAACTGGGCAGCTTCAACAACAGAAACCGTCTCAGAGTTCTGGAGAAATCCAAGATCAAGGTGTGTGCAGGGTGGGTTCCTTCTGAGGGCTGGGAGGTAGAATCTGCTCCAGGCCTCACTCCTAGCTTCTGGCACTTCAGTGGCCATCTTGGCATTGCTTGGCTTCTGCTGCATCACCCCTGTCTTCACATGGCATTTCTCCGTGTGCATATCTGTGTCCAAATTTCACTGTTTTATAAGGACACCAATCACATTGGATTAGGGGCCACGCTACTCGAGTATGACCTCATCTTAACTAACTGCATCAGTAACAATCCTATTTCCAAATAAGGTCAGTTTCTGAGGTCCCGGGGGTTAGGACTTCAACATAGGAGTTTGGGGGGCACACAATTCAACCTGTAACAGTGTTGTTGATGACAATCCTTGGACTCCTTCAAACTCCTAAACCAAAGCTGGATTCATTCAGAAAAATAAATAAATAAATAAACCAAGCGAGATGGCCCAATAATGCTTCAAGAACTTTTTTGGCAGCTTATAAAAGCAAAACTTCCCTTTTGGGAAAACCTGTGCTTATCACTTACACAGGAAAGAAGCCAACTTGTTTTCTGTGCTCGAGAGAAAGGGAGCATTTGCCCCTTTCCCTCGTCCAAAGCCAAATTAGCCCAAGAAATAAGGGGTAAATCAGCTCTACCCTATGGCCACCTGCATAATTGTGGGGTTTGAACACCTTCCCAAAGAATGAAGTGGGAGAAAGGGGTGGGGGAAAAGCAACCCTTGAGATGTTTAACTCTCATTAACAGGAACAAGAATCTGTCTCGTTCCTGTGCAGACTGTGTGAACCTCTAGCTTCTTCCTTGCCAAGCCCCAGGGCCCATAAATAAGCAAGTCAGAATAAGACGTAACCACGGGATTGGCAAAGAGCAGGCAGGAGCACACATCCGGATCCCAGTTACGCGCTGCTCTCTCCGCCAGACCTCACAAAGGCTTCCTCCTCCGCGTGCTTTCAAGGCCAGGAGGAAACAAGCAGGACGGGGCCTTGATATACCTGGGATCTGGATGGCACAACAGAGAGGCAGGGCGTACAGGGTCTAGAGGCCACCTGCCCACGTAAATGCACTGGGCCACTGACCATCCCTGTATGATCACCCCGAGTCTCAATTTCCTCAACTGGAAAATGGGGATAATAACAGAACTCAGGGCTGCTGTAAGATTCAAATCATTAATCCACATGAACTGCTTAGACAATGCCTGGTACAGAGAAGGCACTGCAAATGTTAGCCACTATTAGTACGGCTTGGGGGGCATAGGCTTGGCGGCGGGGAGGTTCTTGCTTGGAGCCTTGAATCCCCATCCTTTGAAAAATGAACTTGTCTCATAAATAAAAAGAAAATGGAGATCTCCAGCACCCTATTTTTCTCCCACGGTGAAGAAGGATGCAGATGTGTCTAAGATACTTGCCTCCAACTTCAGGTATTAAAAAGATCCTGGATCTAACACTTAGCAGATGCATAACCTTGAGCAAAGTCCAAAAATCTCTGCTAGGTCATCGTTTCCTCCAAGGTAAAATGGGAAAAGTGGCTTTCTCTCAATGCGTGTGAAGAATAAATATGAAAACGTATGTAGTGCGCTCGGCAGAGTAACTGCTAATGACTGGCGGCTACACATCTGATTATAAAGGGGAAAGGAATGTCGATTCCGGGCCTCTGGAAGCCTTTACACTGCCTTAGTGACAACTGTGGTGGTAGGGGGGAGTTTCCTTTCTAATGACATATTACTTTCTCTCTCCCACTGTATAAACCCCTGATGTGAATGATGTCCTCGAGCAGGGCAGGGCTGCACAACCCTGCATCAGGACCATCGCATTAGGGTCCTGAGCTGATGTGCCATAGAAAAGGCTCACAGCATGGACAGGAACGTGCTGTTCAAGGAGCTCGCATGATTCTTCATGCGTAGAAGGCTTTTAACGAGCATGTGTAGGAGGGAGGGAGGTGGAGAAGAAAGGAGGTGATGGGAGTTGTCATCAAGGATTGTTTGTTCTATGTTCAGGCAGAGGGATGTCAGTGTTTGGGGCAGTGCTTTTCAGAGGGCAACAGATAGTTGAGAGAAAGATGGTTAGAAGAAAAAGACATAGTTGTTGCCCCTCCTTTGCTAGGTATCTTGCCCTACTAATACCTGCCTAATTCCGGCCTGGTTCTCTCTTCATTCACACCTGGGAAGCCCTGTGACGACGTGCCAAGAGCTGCAGACACAGAGCAGCCGCCCGAGTGTCAGCTCTTTCCCCACTTCTTTTGTGGGGAAAGTATCTTGTATCTAAGCCCAAGTATCCCCAGTGGGCTCACAGACACGCAGGCAGGATTTATTCTCAATGTTTGTGTTGTTGAAACATCCAGGGAGTCCCACAGTTAGAAATATCCCATTTACAGAGCATCTCTTGGGTACAAGACCCATCTCCAAGGACGCCTTCCCAATGCCCATCCTTTCCGCTTTTCAAGAACCAACCCGAACGACCCTTATCTTGCATCTGTCTACACCTTCTGGCAACCACGTGAAACCTGGCCATGGCCTCTGGCTTTCATACCCTGTAGGGCCCCCTCCTCTTTATTCCCTTCCACAATCCTCTGTGTCCACCCTGTCACTTGGGCCCTAATCTCTGGGGCCAGAGAAGTTCACTCCCTCTGGCCAGCAGCCTCAGAGGACACTGGACTCAAAGTCCTATTCCATGCAAACACTGGCATAGAGGGGGCTACAGTGCCCCTGTGTAGGGGACTTTCTATTGGTTGGGGCCTTGAGCTATTGGCCAAATGTAGTAAGTGAGCTTTAAAGACATATGCTTTTTTTTTTTTTTTTTTTTTTTTTTTTTTGCGGTACGCGGGCCTCTCACTGTTGTGGCCTCTTCTGTTGCAGAGCACAGGCTCCGGACGCGCAGGCTCAGCGGCCATGGCTCACGGGCCCAGCTGCTCCGTGGCATGTGGGATCTTCCCGGACCGGGGCACGAACCCGTGTCCCCTGCATCGGCAGGCGGACTCTCAACCACTGCGCCACCAGGGAAGCCCAAGACATATGCATTTTTAAAGGAGGGTTTCCTACAAATCCCACCGTCAGAGAGTTACACAGCAAAAGGGTGAAAGAGCAGGACCTCGGGAAGATGGCCTATCAGTGAGGGAGACACAGAGATACTACTCAGCCACCAGGCTGGACGTCCACATCTTTAGCTTCCAGAAGCTGGGGCGTCTCCTCTTCCTTCCTTGGCACCACTAACACAGCAGAGAAGAGGCAGCCAGCCACGGCGCAGGCCCACAGATGCAGGAGAATCACCGTAACTCAAGCCTGGCGAGGAGGCCGCAGACAGGAGGGGAGGATCGCACAAGGCCGGCCTTCAGAGACCCCAGTGGTCACAGAACAGCTGCTCCAACTATAGGATTTATCAGTGATGTAATCCCTCTCTCTTTTTTTTTTTTTCTGAAACACTTGTCCTTCTTAGACAAGCCAAAACCAATGGCAGAGAGAAAAGGTAAAACAATCATACAACAACAAGAAACCCTACAAAAGTTGAGGAGGGAGGGCTTTGCTCAGGTTTGGAAAGGTGGTGCGAGGTCAACGGATGACTGTGGTAGGGGTGGGAGGGAAAATTTTCAGCAAATCTCCAGGCTGGCGGTGGCCCCAGTAACCACATGACACAGGTGTATTATGTCCCGGAAGTGACTCTGACCTAGATAGAGCGAGTCTCCAGCGCGGTTCAGATCACACTTCTCTCCACCGTTAGTTTCGGGTGTGTGATGACGGGAACACAGCACCAAGCACGCGGCTGTACTCCCACGGCTAATTTTTTTCTTTTCTACCAGCTGGTTTATTATACACTGGGGTGTTTACTTTCATGACTGTTGCCTTCAGGAAAATCTTGCTTCCTGCTTCTCCCCGCCAGGATCCAACTTTTCCTAATTTTTCTCTAAGGAAGAAAAAGCCTCCTGTAAACATTTCTGGCGTTAGCCAGCTTGCCCAAATTCCTAACTTTCTCATGACTGCAGACAAGCATTGAGGAGATTTTTTGTTTGGGACTTTATATCCTGCAGCTCAAATTCCACGCCCATCTGAATGTGTTAATGAGACGGGGTCGTCATTCAAAACCTGCTCTTGGCTTCCATCACTGAAGACATTTAACAGGAGTTGAAGTAATAAGAAATGCACTATCAACCGTGTCTCCCCAAAGAATCAACATGCCTCCCCTAACTTGTAGTGAAGAGAATGTGTCCCCAACCATAAAATATTTTATATCCCATACTAGGAAACTAGAGCTCTAGGAGCTGAAGGTATTCACATATGCTGACACAAAGGAAAAATCTGTCATGAACCTGCCACCAAAAATAGCCACGACTTTCTCCTTTTCCGTGGTAACAAGTTTCTTTCATACACTGATACGTGACTTGAAGGGATACAAAGACAACAGCTGCAACGTCTTTGGAAAACATCACATTAAAATTTACTAGTTTAGGTACAAAGGAGAATTAAAACACTGCAAAATCAAGTGAAGATCTAGTAAATTCCTTGGTGATTGTAAACTCGTGGCATGTTTTTATCAGTAATTTTGACAGTCCTTTATAGCCCCTCTCTCTTTTCATTGACCTAAAATGCCCACCATTCTTAACTGCATGTATGTCGCCTTTGAAAGGAAAAATATGTCTGAAATAAAATGGTCATTCGATATTTATAACAGATTTTTTTAAACCAACTATAGGATATTTGATAACATTATGGAATTACTGCTAACTTATTTCATTTAATAATGGTATTGTGGCTATGTTTTTTAAGTGCTGATCTTTTGGAGATGCATACTGATATATTTATGGGTGACATAATATGATGTCTGGATTGCTTCAAAATAATTTGGGGTGGGAGCGTAGGTAGGGGTATAGATGAAACAAGATGAATCATGAATTGAACATTGTCAAAGCTGGCTATTGGGCTTGTGCTTCTATTCTCTCTACTTTTCTGCACATTAGAAACTGTGCAAAATAAAAGGAAAAAAAGTAACAGCTATATAAAGTGGTCTAAGTTTTTAAAATCTCCAACAATAACATGCATTCCTTGGAAAATTTTCCTCCTGAGTCTGGAGAGAGGTGAAAAATATCACTACGTCCTATTCTGAAATCAATGACCAACACACTGGAACAGGAGTTAGGCAACTGGGGTTCTAGTCTGGGTTTTGCCACTTTCTGGCTTTGTGACCTTAAAACAAGTCTTTTGACTTCTGTGGGCTTTGTTGCTTCATTTCTAAAGCAAATGGGTCAGACCAGAAGTTTCCCAAGGTCTCTTCCAGCTATAAGATACTATGAAATATGAAGCCCACTTAAAAATAAGCAGCAAAATATCCAGACAAGCAGTTTAAAGGGCAACTCAGGCATAGTAAATCCTAACAGCTGCTAAAACTCTACAACACATTTGTCCAACTACAAGAACTAAGCATTCAACCTAAATGTTGGGAGAAGGATATTTTTCTGACATTGGCCGAAGTCTTGGCTTTGTTTCCTCTTTATGAAGCCAGAGGTAAACTCCAGAACTGGGATGGAATGAAGTGATAGAATTTAACTGAATTGAGTTTCACTGAACTCTTGCAATGGCCCAGGATTAACTGACCTACTGGGAAATGAGAAAGAGTTTTATGTCTGGGAAATGCCCTGTTTTCGCTTTTGTAATTGCTAAAAAAAAAAAAAAAAAAAAAAAAGGGAACCCAGAACTCAAGAACCCATGAAGATCGATATAAATGGAGAGTCTTTACTCTCCATATACAGAAAAACTCCATATACAGAAAAACAAAGCCAGGTCTAACGTGGATCAAGGGAATGGCATTTCATCTCAGGGATTCAGTTTCCCAAATTCCATTAGGAAGTCCTCATAAAGAGAGCATAGACTGGAATCTGTTTTAGAACAAACAATTCCACTGTAATTTTTCAGAACAGTGAGTTGGGTATTTATGTACATTAGATCTGAAGCCCTAGTATCTGTCACTTACCCATACTTCTCATAAAGCATATTGCAGAATGGTACTTTAGCTGGGGCCCTCATTACCTGTAATTAATTCAGTTCTAGGTCAGTTCAAGTTCAAACCAGTCGAAATCAGTTATTTTAAAGTTGTTGGTTCAAATTAGTTTCCACCTCCCAAACAGAGATGCCTAAAGATATATCTATCTATAATAATTTTGGCCATTATCTGCCGGTATTATGAAGCTACACGGGTGATGGCTCACATGCCAGAGAGAGAATAAAATCAGATGGAAAATTTAAATCGTGGTATGAAATAGGCTTGGGTGAGGATGAGAATAACACAATTAAACATAGAAAAATTACTTTGTGCATTTCTGACTAAGCAGCATCCTACATAGAGATTGCAATATTTTTATTAGGTTTTCCTATACACCTGGGTAGTAACCCCTGTTGAATTCTGGTTTTCAAAAAACAACGCTTTGATTTAGTCATTTAACAAATATTTAAGAGCCTAAAATGTGCCACAGTGATGTCCTTTCAATTCACTGCACAAGCCCTTTTCTTGTTCTCCATGATTTGGCTTAAGATTTCCTCTCCCTCCTGGCGCCTGAGGTTGTACTTCTTTCTTGGACAATCTCTGAGCTTATAAGTAACTTCAGCAGCCCTTGGAGCTCAGATAAGATCATTTTACTTCAATCTCATTGAACGTGAAAAGGATCTTTAAGAGGGTGGCACCACCCTACTGTACTGTTTGTCATATTTAAAGAAATTTTCACCCTCATTCTTTCACTTGGTACCTGAAACCAGAAAACCCAACCAATGAGACAAAACTAACTGCTATCTATACAGTGGTCTAAATTTTAAACATCCAACAGTAATATGTATTTCTTGGAAAAATTTCCTCCTGAGAGTGTACACAGATGGGAAAAAAATCACTAAATCCTATTCAGAAATAAATTACCAAACAGTCAAATCTACCACCCTACAATGTTCTTGATGTGTCAGAGGTAAGATGCTAAAATTTCACACTTTGGTTGTTCAAATTTTAAAATGAGAGGAAAATAATAAAATAATGTCTAATCTCTCTGCTGTCTCTTTCACTACCTTTTCTGGGTCTATCTCTCTCCATCTCTCATCTTTATGGGCACAAATCCCATGTTGATGCCAACCTAAACATTTCAGTCTTATCTTTTCCATCTTCCTGGCATCCAAACACACTTTTTCTGGTATATTTCATGTAGATGACAAAAAAATTACCTTTGTCTCTGATCTGGCCATGACGTTGTCTTTCTAAAATTCTAACAGTATCTTTCAATTCCTCTGCAAAATTAGCACAATGCTTTATCCTCCACATCATGTATTTTGGCTTGTTTGGTTGGTTGGCTGGTTGACTGGTTTATGCCTGGATATGTTAGATTGGAATCAAATGGTCTGAGAGCTGGTAAAGAAGACTTTTAAAGCCATCTGCTCCTACACCTGCACTGTATGGTCAAGAAAATGAGGCACAGGGCTTCTCTGGTGGCGCAGTGGTTGAGAGTCCACCTGCCGATGCAGGGGACACAGGTTTGTGCCCTGGTCCGGGAAGGTCCCACATGCTGCGGAGCGGCTGGGCCCGTGAGCCATGGCCGCTGAGCCTGCGCGTCCGGAGCCTGTGCTCTGCAACGGGAGAGGCCACAACAGTGAGAGGCCCATGTACCGCGGGAAAAAAAAAAAAAGAAAAAAGGAAAAAAGAAAATGAGGCACAGAATGAGTTTACCAAGGCCATGCAGCAAGTTGGCAGCCCAAAGTGGAGGAAGCCCCAGGTCCCTGACTCTGATTATGTACTCTTTGTACCATTACATGCTCTCACCTTTTCATGTTCCTCATTTCCATTCTTCCCAAGTATAACTGATCTCTCTTATGTATTTATTATCTCACTCCCTAAGCCTCCTGTGAAGCCAGCCACACACCCAAAACAGTTCCCGCTCACCTCTCCCTCGACTCAGCAGCAGCAAACCAACTATGCCACTTGTAACTCCTAAAACTGTGCTCCATTAGGAGTTTGGGATTAACAGATAACACTATTAAATATAAAAGAGATAAACAACAAGGACCTACTGTATAGCACAGGGAACTGTATTCAGTATCTTGTAATAACGTATAATAGAAAAGAATCTGAAAAAGAAAAAATATATATATAATTGTAACTGAATCACTTTGCTGTACGCCTGAAACTAACACAACATTGTAAATCATCTATACTTCAACAAAATAAAATAAAATAATAAAACTCTGCTCCAGATTTCTCCAAGAAGCTAATATACACAGCTGTCCATTGCAAAATGGGGAAATGTGCAACACAAATGCTAGGGATCCAACATTGTTGATGATGAATGATGTCGTTGAGATGTACCTTACTTTAACTTACGGCTACACAAGCCTTACTGACAGAACCACCATCAGAAAAGAAAATTACTAACCGTATCCCACTGGCCTGTCACATTCTCAACCCATGTAAGATGTTCAGTTGCTGGTGAAACCACCCACTGAGGGAGTTCTGTGGCTGCCTCCATAGTACGCTTCTGGGAATTTTTATTCTCTGGGAACACTGTACGTATACCTGCATTTGATGTATTGGCCAAGAGTAGCAAGGTGTGTGAATGGTGCATGCAGGGTCCAGGGAGGTGGGGAAGGATGGGATGATGAGAGGGAGTGGGGACAGCAGCTATAATAGGGGGGCAGGGTCCCATGGGCAGTGGGTCAGTGGAGGCTGGGATGAGGCTGGCTGAGGTCACTGCAGCTAATTTATACCAACTTCCCCATACACACATATACCCTTCAAACACTAAACGAATGACACAGACAAGTTAATTTGAGAGAGATTTGTGGCTCTTTATCTTTTGCGGAAACAGGCTGTGAGCACTTGCAGTTGACTGTTGTTAAGTGCCAAGTCCTTTCATTACTCCAGCTATTTTTTACATGACACATACCATTGTGCAGATTTCATCACAGCTTACAACTTCAAAAAAAACCACTAGCAATGAGTAAAGAACAATTCTAGAGAGTGGGGCTTTCACTGTAATTCTTTGGATGAAAGAAAAACAAAGCAAAAAAAAAAAATTAGGTTTACCCCTTACAGGCTATGTTTTGTGTTCCTAATCTCAATACAAAGGTTAGGATTAAAAGCAGTGGCATTAAAATCGCCTGCAGTCCCCGCTTTGAAGTCTAATGATGACAATAGCTGAAATCTTTGGCAACTTTTGAGAAGGCAGAGTCCTTCAGAATCCTTTGAAATGTTAAATACTAAATTGAAGAAGTCATTATAGAGGAAGATTTTTCATAAAAGGTACACAATGAACATGCTTTTTAAATTCACACTCATTCACTTTTCTTTCAACACCAAAACTGCATGCATGTTCCCGATTTGCTATTGTCTGCAATTGGAATTCAAAATCAGGAACCAACTTCCAGGATTAAGAGCAGGAAACAATTGTTAAAACAGAATAGTCGGTCCTTAAGGAGTGACAAATATTTCTTACTTTGGAACTGCTCTCACTCTTTATGGGGCAAACCCTCCATTGAAGACCTAAGAGAAAATCTCTCCCCAAAGCAACCAAAAATTGTTTAATGTCTCCAGCAAGGCCCGGCCTTGGCAAAGTTATAGAAAAGGAGCTTGAGCTGGACAGCTCTCTGGGTGGGGATCCAGCTCTCCTGGGTGCAAATCACAGCTCTTTCTGCGGCTAGCAGGTGGCCTTGGATGACTTCCTAAGCTGCCTGGAGCTCAGTTTCCTAGTCTAAAATATTCCAGGGATCATTCTTACCGCAAAATACTGTTGTCAGGATTTAATGGGATAAATTATGTGAAAGAGTTAAGCACAGTGTGGCATCAGGTAGGTGTTTAGAATTCTTAACAGAGTTTAAAAAAAACAAAAAAACAAAACCCTTTATCCTCAACCAGAAGCTCAAAGCTTCCATGAATTCCACACCGGTGCCCATAGGATGCAAAACAACATTCCAACCAAAGTTACAGGTCTGTTTCCTTCTTTCACCCACACTAATCTTCATATATTTGGACCCATTCATTCTTTCCATCCGTGAATTAATCTAAAGACTGGATTCGTTCTCACATACTGTTCATGTTTTCCCCCCACTCCAAAATAACTGAGCAGAACTTTTCCTGAAATGATATTCTAGTCCAGTGCTTCTCAAACTGTAATCTTTAGGATTGTATTAAAATGCAGATCCCGTAGGTCTGGGATGGGGTCTGAGATTCTCCATTTCTCTCGAGCTCCCAGGAGAGGCTGATGTGTTGGACCACAGACCACACTTGGAACAGCAGAGTCCTAGTTCAGGGAGAACAGGAATCCAAGGCCCATAAAATTCTGAGCTAAAAGAGAACTTAGGGATTGGTTTTTATCCCAAAGATGATAAATTGGTCAACTTCAACTCACACATTTTTTTCCATATTTAATCCGTATAGTGTTTTTAGAAATTGGGGGAAGGACTTCCCTGATGGCACAGTGGTTAAGAATCCCCCTGCCAATGCAGGGGACACGGGTTGGAGCCCTGGTCTGGGAAGATCCCACATGCTGGTCCGGGAAGATCCCACATGCTGGTCCGGGAAGATCCCACATGCTGCGGAGCAACTAAGTCCGTGCACCACAACTAATGGAGCCTGCGCTCTAGAGCCCGTGCTCTGCAACAGGAGAAGCCAACGGAACAAGAAGCCCACTCACTGCAACGAAGAGTAGCCCCCGCTTGCCCCAACTAGAGAAAGCCTGCAAGCAGAAAGAGACCCAACGCAGCCAAAAATAAATAAATAAAAATAAATAAATCTAAAAGAAACAAATTGGGGGAATTTTCACATATTTACAGCATCCAAAAAAAAAAATCTGAAGATACTGTAAAAAATTAATAAACAGAAACCTCAGTTAAATAGAGTTGGGAGACCAGAAGGGGGAGCTCTCACACCCTGTGATGAGCCCAACAGCAAGAAGGAAGACTCTCCTTCTTTCCTGGCCAGGACTCAGCCAATGAAAAGCCAGGCACTCTTTGTTTCCTGTGGCCGTTCAAACTTCCTTTTCCCCTTTTTAAAAGTCTTCTCCTTCTCTTGCTGTGTGGGGATTTGCCCGTGGCTCCCCATGGCTGCAGACCCAGAACTGCAATTCTCTGCTGACCCCACATAAACCCATCTTTGCTGGGGAACCATGTGGCCATCTGTTTGTTTCAGGTTGACAGCATAGCCCAGGGCCTTTACTCCTGAATGGAGCTGAGTCGTGACTCTAGGTACGGACCACACGCTCTCCAGGACTCCACGGCTCCAGGGTCCTTCCTCCACACGAAGGACAAAAATATCGGTGGCTGTGTATCACGGTGCACGCACTGTTGGAAACTTTTCTCACGCTGAGATTCTCAACTCACACTACTTCTCAATTCCCAAGTCACAGCGGTACTCAGAGGGCCACGTGTGTCAAGCCACAATGGACAAGAATGTGCCCTCGGCCCACTTCCCCCGTTTACATCACCTACCTGACAACCCCGGATCGGCCCCGCTCACTCTGCAGACAGGAGCGGGAGGACACAGCAGCTAAGCAACGTGGCTCAGGCCGCAGCCAGGCGTCAGAGAGGAGGGCAGGGCCCAGGCCCTCCCCTGGGCAGGCGGCCCGAGGGATGACCTCTGCACAGTTGGGGCCCTTTAGCACCTCTCAAAGCATTTCAGTTGGCAGCCTCTCCTTCTGGCCCCGCCTAACTTGACTGACTGCTCTCATTTGTAACATCCTCCTCTCTGGTGGAGCTCCCTTTCTGGTTATAAACAAGGAATACCAAGAAGCCTCACTGATCAGAGCCGAACAGGTAAGCAGCTGAGCCAGCGCTGGCACTGCCCCCAGAGGAAACGAAGCCCGGGCTCCTGGACCTGCCGCCCAGCCCCTGGAAGGCCAGCCCGTTTGGGAGGCTGCCAAGAGCCTGGAGCCTGGCCAAGTCGGGGGTAATGGCTCAGACTGCTTGGAGTCTCCCCTTCAAGTTCGGATGATAGACATGGTCGCTGTCAAAAAAAGCTTGTGTGTCAGGGACAGGGTTCAGGTGTCCCCAAGAAACAGAACTTGGGTCAACAGGAGATCTGGTCCTCTGGAGGAGCACATGGGGGTTCGAGCATCAGCAAAATGTTCCTGTAAACATGCTAGCTGCCTTGGGGTCTAGGGGGCAACAGCATCCAAGGTACTGGTGTAAGATTAAAATAAGCAAAACGACCTCCCTCTCGAGAGTCAGGTTTTAAAGTTGACCCTCCTCTTCATCCCTCTTTTTTTTTTTTTGCGGTACGCGGGCCTCTCACTGTCGTGGCCTCTCCCGTTGTGGAGCACAGGCAGGCTCCGGACGCGCAGGCTCAGCGGCCATGGCTCACGGGCCCAGCCGCTCTGTGGCAATGTGGGATCTTCCCGGACCGGGGCCCGAACCCGTGTCCCCTGCATCGGCAGGCGGACTCTCACCACTGCGCCACCAGGGAAGCCCTTTCATCCCTCTTTTGACAAGGCACATACTGTCACTCAAGTTTCTCAGAGGGCTTTGCAAAGAGGCACAAACTACCTGTGTGTGAAAGGCAAGGGAAGAGCCCACGGATGCGGAGGCTGGAAGCCGGGCTCCCAGGGCATGTGAGAGAGGACACCCCAGGTCACACAGCCCCGTGGTACCCAGTCCCTGGCTCTTCTCCTCAAAAGAAGACCTGGTCTGGGGCACACGCGCAGACTCCCTAGAAAGGCGATTCGGCCTCGGGAAGTGCGATCAACAAGGAGAAAACAGAACCCAGTGCTTCTTCCTTCTGCCGCATGTTCTAAGGCCCTGACCGTGGCATCCACCATCACCTGTCTAAGATCAAAGCCTGTAGGAAGAGGAGGGGAGAAAGAGAAGGAAGGGAAGAACCTCCGTTTTAAAGAGAGTAATAACGAAAAGAACTGGAGTTTAGTTTCTCCACAATCCCCATCGCCTCAGGCCCCTAATGACTGGCTTTGCTGAAGACCACTTGGGGAAGAATGTTGACCAGTGAACGAGGCAGCGGAGAACCACTTGGTGCCCGAGGAATGGGAGCTTTTGACACGTATGTGGCTCTGTTCCTGAGTGTGCACAGAAACCAAAGGTTTCCCATAACACGCAAACTTAATTCTAGTGGAAAACTCTACGATATTTGTAGAGTCTCTGTGTATATTTGTGCACAGTTCTCTACATCGAGAGAAAGTACTAGTAAAAAGAGTTCTGTACAATTACTTTCAATGATAAGTACATTTTAAAGCACTCAAAAAAGTGATACAAGCTTATTAATAATCTCAGTCCTCCTGAGACTCTGAGCTTTCCAGGAGTCAATCTCAGACTACAACTGCTTTAGGAGAATTCTGTAAATCCAAGCTCCGGCCACATGGCTCTCATACAAAAGACTTGCTTCTTCAGTTCTGACTGCAGGGAGGGCTGAGGTTGCAGAGAAAAGCAGGCACCCCTCAAGACAAATGACTTCCAGAAGGCTCACTTTTCCCAGGGGATGAAGACTTTCCCACAATGTCATCAATAAGACAATATCCCAACTGAAGCTGCAGCTACAAACGTGGGTGGCATGCACCCAGGCCATTATTTTTTTTTTTTCTCCAAGTCTCTGCAATCTGTTTCTTGCCATCTGCTAGGATGCTGGTAGAACCGCCTCTGAGTCAGAGCACCCCTTCTCGAAGGAAGATGGAATGATGGTCCACTCACCACGTCCTTACACAGCCACAAGCCATTTCAAGGAGGGCAGCCTTGGAAGCTTCGAGCTGATACAACCACAACACCGCATTACCATGGAGCTTCCTGTGCAATTTTTAGGAGAAGCACAGTAACAATGGGGATGAATCTGATTATACGCCTGATTGAAGTAGCTCTCTTCCAAAGAGCTCAAAGCCTGTGCGCATACATTGCCCCACTTAGCCTTTCAACGTACCTGCGAGACAGTCAAGGGTGGTATTACACCCGCAGTACCTATGAAAACAATCCCAAATCACTGTGTTTCAGAAGCAAGGTTCCATGTCGTGTGCTGCTGGCACAGCCCTTTCGTAGTGGACAAGGCAGTCTTCAACACCCTCCTAAAATCAAGAACACTCCGAGAAGCAAACCAGACCTCCCCATTTTTATATGGGCGCACTACAAAAACACTTACGGACAGATCTAAATGCGCCAACAGGATGTGACATGTAGGAAGGAGACTTAAGACTCCCTTCATATTCAAAATAAAGAGACAGCGTCTGAAAAATAAGTAACACTTTAAAAATCTGAGCAGTAACATTCACAGCTTACGCACACGTCTCGGAACGAGCTGTTCTGAAATTTTTAGGTGTTAGGGTTGATTCCAGGGTTTTCAGCGTTCTTCAGGCTTTCACTGAAGAAGCAAACAGCAGAACCACAAAGATGACTGACTAATCTCATGAGAGCAGATCTGAATTCCAAAGTGTCAGATACATAGATATTGGAGGGGGAGAAAACACAGAATTTAAAAAAAAATAAGCAGATGGAGTTGTCGGGACCAGAGCCATCAATTTACGTGGGTTTATCTTGTTTGTTTACTCAGCTTTTGGCAAAAGCAGGCCCCGTACCCTAGCAACAGCTATATCATATGCTTCTTAGGTTACAGCATACCCAGCTTCTAATTTTAAAAACCACCACTTCAGCATCTGAAAGAGGCCCCTTTTGTTATTAATGTTAAATATGCCTTTCAGGTCTCTGACGCATAGCTTTTGTATTTCTTCCTTATATTTACATTTTTTAAATGCACTTGTGTTTTTTTTTAAGTACACATAATGTTTATACATATTCTAGAATCTGACGATTACTCTGCCTTTAGGGTGCATGCTTTAGTATGAGCCTAGACTGAAGATATTTCCAGTAAATAAGTGATCTTGAGCAAGACCCAAATGGCTCTCCTTGATGCCTTGCTGTCTTGGTATAAGTTCTAGTTTATCCATATGATAGGGTTTTTTAAGCTGCAACCCTTCGTATTACATTATTGCATTCAGATATGAGGTACAAATTTTTATCCTCACGAAAGTAACTAACTTGGATACATAAGATCCACTATCTTTCTATTATAAACCCCTATTCCTGTAGTGAATTACAGCTGCACTTTTTTTCTTTTTTCTTCTTTTGTATCGAATGTTTCATAAGAAGAGCTCACGGTCTGTCAGAGGAATTTTCCAAATGATAACTTATTACATAAGGAATTCATTTTTTTTCCCCCTAAAAAGAACTGGGCCTGAGGTGGTAGTTACAAGGCAGAATAATCACAAGCAGATGTAAAAATACTTACACAAAGTAAAAAAATAATAGTAATAAAATAAACTTCATATGTTTCACTCCTTTAAAAAAATGTCAGCTACAACAAGCAGTAAGTTGGCCCCGATTGTCATTCATTGCCACCATTATGTGTTGTTGATGGCTCCTAATGGCACTATTTTTCCGAGCAAGGGTTTTCGATTATTTTTCTGGCACAAAAACCTGTTCACACATACCACAATGTTCTCACACCAAAACTGAAGTGACTAGGAGATTAAAAGCAATTAGCGTAATTTTACTCCCTGGCATGGGTCCTGAAAGTAGATCAGGATACACAGTTTTCAAGGTTCAAAACCTTTTTCCAGTTTAGCAATTTGAAAAAAGAGCAGGAAACACCTATCAGAAGTACTGAAAAAAAGACATGCCCTCTGAAGGACAGCCAAGAAGAGGGCAAAGAATTCTTAGGCCCTGAAGGGATTTCATAGCCCTTAAAGGGAAAAAGAGAGTTGAAAAAGAAAATAAAAACAAAACCCAACAAACCGTGGGCACACCTGGAGCACCAGATCTGACCCTGAGGACTAGAGGCCATGGTTCCCGTGTAAGGGGGGCATCTCCTCTTAAACCTGGGCAGGAATGGTGCCCACTCACCAGAATGATAATCACTTGGCCTCGCATTAGATAAAACAGATAAGGAATCAAAGAAACACAAAGCTCATAAATAACTTTAGGCAAGCATTAAACACGCCACATAAAACCAGTATCTGCCTTGTTTCTAGGTCTGAAGTTTAACTTTCAGGATATAATCATGTAAGCTTTCAAGCAAGAACATTTCTGCATTCAACAAACTCCATGAATGTGGGCTTGCCAGGGGAAGACTAGCTGGAATTAATAAAAACTGTGAAATAAAGGATACTCTTATAACACTGTAAATCAACTATACCTCAGTTAAAAAAAAAAAAAAAGAAGGGAAAAGAAACAAGTATGGTGCTATTAAAATTTTTTAAAAAAGAATCGTCTTAGAAAGTACACTTTTATATTTTTAAGAATAAAGTTCTATCAACAAACAAGGTCTTGTTAACCAGCAATTCCACTCTTCATGTGGTAATAACTGAAACCCTCCCTGCTCAGTGAAACAACTGAAATTCATAATTATTATGTTGAAAGTCTTAGCACGATGGAAATGCCGTGAGGATCATAATCGTGTGATACATGACTATTCAAAGAAAGAGTCTTAAATCTCTAAAGATTCTTATTATTAAACAGTTTACTCTCATTCTTATAAATCAAATATGTACACAGATGTTCTTTGACTTCAAATTTATAAACCACAATCTGCTGTAGAATGCACTGTCCCAAGAAACAAGGTTGTAAATGGTGATGCACGTCACAGTCCAGAGTACAAAAAGCCAACATTACCCCTCATATAGGTGAAGAAATTACTAATATTATGAGAGTATTAATGTACTACTTTGGTGAGCCAGCCCACCATAGGCATTTTAATCATACTATGGCTCTAGCACTCGAGTTCTAGTAAGTTATATAATAGCATTATGGTTTGAAGATACTGGTACTATAATATCACAGCTGCATGAAGAATGAAATAGGTGTGGGTAGTTTCATCTAAAAATTTAGTCACTATTTTAAATGATTTTTTTCCTTTGGAAATATGAGTTCTGAGCTGCCCCAAATCGACTCATAAACAAATGTTGGTAAAGATTCCCGTGTCACATTATGGATTGTCTGTTTAAAGTTGTCCTCTGTTGATTAGAAACCCATTCCTTGGTCCTGACATAATAACGCCTGGAATTAATACATCACAAAAAAAGAAGCAAGGAAAAGCAAACCGTCTCCAGGATTCCTTTAGACGGAGAGGAATGATTTTTAAATAGCTTATCAATGTTTTTCAAGTGCAGGAAAACTTCCAAAGAATGGTCTCTTAAGTAGCTTTAAATAGTCACTGATTGTTTCTATTTATACAATTATATAATCTAATAAGCCTGTTCACAAATCCGAAAAATAACCCTAGTCCAACTTTTATCCAACTAATCACAAAATTTAAAATTAGTAAAGCCAAAATTAATAAAGATTGATTCTGAGTTAGCAAATTAACAGCGTGATAAATTACTGTTCTAAGTATTCAGACTTATTCATGCTGAATTTCACCTCTACTGATTTAATCTAAGGAATGAACACATTTCCTATTTTCAAACTGTGGAATCAGGGGTATATAGATACAGTAATACAAATTACCTCCAGCGATGAAAATATAACTTAGCAAGTTGAAAAGGTGATACATTATAGTTTTTAACCTTTCATGGGGTTCCTAAGGCTACAGTAAAAAAGAGCTTAGAAATACCTACCTTAGGAACATCTGTTTCTACGCATCAATCTATATGCGCCATGGATAACGGACATGGATTAGGAATAGCTTTCAATGACAGTCAGTTTCTAGCCACTTTTAATAACTTTGACAGTATTTTTAAGTAGTGGATTCTGTCTTCTTTATTGTTTATTTTCTTTCTTTTTGGTGGCAAAACTGTTGTAAGACAGCAGAAGAGCTTGCTTTCTTGTATTTGTCATCGATATTGAAAACAGCCTGCATCACACTGTACTGGTAAACTTTAATTTCACTAACCAGAACCTTCACATAGCAAATAAATACATAATCAGTGTTTATTTAGTTGTTTAAAGTTATAGAAAATCATCTGAATTTCATCTGTTACCATGAGGAATAATACCAACATCAAATGAATCTGGGGAAATCCCTTAAACCCCAAACCCCCAAAGATTCAAGGGTAGTCACTGTATTGTATTAAAGACATTTTCATGGACAAGAGCAGAGAAGGGGGGAAATGGCTTACTTTTAATAAATGGGTTTACTCTTAACAAAAGGGTTTACTCTTAATAAACCAGAAAATTCAGTTAAGCCAGGCACCTTATTTCCGCTCTTTTGAGGTTTTGCTACATCCCATAAGGTCTTGAATTGGAGGAAAAGACTAGCATTGCTGCCTCCAGGGGAGAAACTGAGCATGTGAGTCCTTCTCAGCCATCAGGACCACGGCACTGCTGTGACACGCCTCCCTCTAGTTTACTTATCAGCTCCTCATTTCCCTAAGCTTTCCATGGGCACCTGGGCCACCTCCACCTCAGGGAGGACGTTCATCTTTGGAGAAGGTTCTGTCACCTCACCAGCACACCAGGATGCCCTAGTGAGGTTCAGATCTGTCTTTTGTTAACCAACCAGTATGTATAGGAAGGCCTTAAAGAAGGGATCGTCCGGGGCCTCCCTGGTGGCGCAGTGGTTGAGAGTCCGCCTGCCGATGCAGGGGATGCGGGTTCGTGCCCCGGTCCGGGAGGATCCCGCATGCCGCGGAGCGGCTGGGCCCGTGAGCCATGGCCGCTGGGCCTGCGCGTCCGGAGCCTGTGCTCCGCAACGGGAGAGGACACAACAGTGAGAGGCCCGCATACCGCAAAAAAAAAAAAAAAAAAAAAAAAAAGATCACCAGCACACCAGGATGCCCTAGTGAGGTTCAGATCTGTCTTTTGTTAACCAACCAGTATGTATAGGAAGGCCTTAAAGAAGGGATCGTCCACGGCTATCTGGGATTCTAGCGTCTTCCCTAAAAATGTCACTACACTTGACTAGCAAAATAGTCTCCGTGATTTATTGGCCTGATGTCCAAATGTTTTCTTAACATTTCACCCCAGATGCCACGGACAGGCTGCAGTCACGGAGATAATGCTAAAGAGACGCATTTAGGGGAAATACAGACTTGCCGAGCAAGTACCCAAATCCCAGACGTCGGATATACTCCAGTGTTTGAGAGGCATATTAATCTCATTCCCTATCCTACAAATTGCAAACGACACGAATGAAAAGCTGAAGGAGCTCTGATTCCTCCTTCTGCATCCCTACCTCTCCGTGGGTGCTCTAGTGACACGTGGCACTTTGTGACAAATTGCTCATTTACCCCACAGAGAGTAATAGGTAAATCCCTATCTCTTGCCCTCTGTGGGGCTGTGAGATATCCAGAGGAGAAGCTATTTCCCTCTGTATCTCCTGAGCTCAGCACGGAACCTGGACCAGCAAAGGGGCTCAGTGAACGTCAATGGACTAAAAGTAATGGCACAGGCCAAGCACTAACTATATGGGACAAGAGCCTGGACGGGAAACATACCCCAAGTTCCTAAAGGGAAATCTGTTCTTGGGATGACAAAGGACAAGTAATGGCCAGTCCCACTGTAATGCAGGATCATGGTTGGATGGGCCACTGTCCTGAGAGGCTATGATCTTTCTCTATGCTTTTAATGATGATCAAGAAGGAATTAGACTTATTCTCTGAAAGCTCACTTGGTGCCACTGCCCTCAGTCCCCCAGCCCAGGAAGAGGCATGTCCACCCTTCACCATGCTGCCCTTTTCTCCTTGGGCTCTTGGGCTTAATAAGTTCTATTCTTTCACCCTCTCTTCCTAAATCATATTTTTGAAATCATTCTTTAAACCCTCGGTAAACAGTTCTTGCTAAGTTTTAAAGGCAATCTGGGAGTTTCAAAATCAATCAAAAATTTGGTGGAATTTCCTGAAAAAGTGCTATCTGGAAATTAAAACGGGAGGTTTAGAGAAAAACTGTTTTCTAAACACTTGAGGGACTGACCCTTGGAATATGTACAGAGTGAACACATTCCTACCTTGATTTACTCTAAAATTGATACAAAGTTGTTTACAGGCAGCTGTAGAAATGAAACACCGTGATAGAAAGTTTAGCCACTGATTCCTTGATACATAAAATAGCCCCCGCTCGTGGAAAAAAAGAACTAGAAGCAAAAGATAGCTTTTCGTTCTCTCCTCTAGTTTGTACCACAGATAGCAAACGTGAGGACGAACTGCTTCAACTCTAGACATCATGATTTACAAAACAAAATACACTGATCATTTCATATACTTTATGGAGACTTATATTACCTGCCCCTAACTATCTGTGAGCTAATATTTTATACCCTTTAAAGTGAGTGCAGAGTCTCAGTCGATCAAGACTGCAATAAAGTCTAATTTACAACCAAATCAGCAGTCCAAATATACGGGTTATAAGAAAACAAACTTCAAAGATTTCTACTACTGACAACCAGAAGGCCCAGGTGATTAAATGTTTACATATGCCTAAATTTTGCTCTATTCCTAGATTTCTCAAGTACAATAATATTAAAGAAAAGTCAAATGTAAAACTTAGAAAGAGCAATAAGAAGAGGATCCCAAAGAAGGTGCAAAATGCCATACAATGAAATAATGTCTTTCTTGGTGCAAATAATCTGTTAGATTCTCAACCCCCTTTTGAACAGGAAAATGTTTCATTCAACAATACAAAAAGAGAAAAAAAATACCGTATGCTAACACATATATATGGAATCTAAAAAAAAAAAAAAAGGTACTGATTAACCTAGTGGCAGGGCAGGAATAAAGACGTAGACATAGAGAATGGACTTGAGGACACAGGCGGGGAGGGGGAAGCTGGGGCGAAGTAAGAGTGGCATCGACATATATACACTACTGAATGTAAAATAGTGGGGTTTTTTTCCTGATCCAAAGAGAGATTTATTAAAGTCGGATCTGAGTGTGAAGATGTTTTAGAAATATATCAATTGACTTGGTTTGCTTCTATTTATCTTTTTTATGTAGGCACAATAGTGATACAATAAAACCACTGTCTAAAGTCTAAAAAATAGTTAGCTAGTGGGAAGCAGCCGCATAGCACAGGGAGGTCAGCTCGGTGCTTTGCGATGACCTAGAGGGGTGGGATAGGGAGGGTGGGAGGGAGGGAGACGCAAGAGGGAGGGTATATGGGGATATATGTATACATATGGCTGATTCACTTTGTTGTACAACAGAAACTAACACAGTATTGTGAAGCAATTATACTCCAATAAAGATCTATTTAAAAAAACACTATGAGAAACGAAAGAGAAATCTTACAAATCAGATATTAAATTCAGAATGAGAATAACAATCTGATTCAAAACTCACAGCTGCTCTAACGTTGTCACCATTGAGCACAAAGGCCACTAGTCACACCTGAAGTGTTGTCAAGCTGTTGGGCTCAGGTTAAATCTGATTCACAGACAAAACTAACAACAGGGGGAAGAAATGTAAGCTCCTTTACCCTTTGTCCCTCTGTTAGCGATGCTTATGCTTGTGCTAACAGGAAACAGTGACAAAGTTCCAAATGGTAGTAGCTTATAATCTGGAAAAAAACCATCATTCTATGAAAATGACAAAGAGCACACCAGAAGAAATAATACAAAGGTGAATCTAATCTAAAGGTAACATTTCTTTGGGAGATCGGCCTGTCCCTGCTCTTCGTGACTCCGCAACTTCCAGCAAAGTTCTGCGAGGTCGGGTCATCCTGAGAGGAAACAGCCCTGGTCCTGAATCTCTCTCAAGAGTCTGATCCTGCAGCCAAAACCCTTTCTCTTACTGTCCTGTGTGATGGCTTCCTGGAAATTTAAAGCTGAAATCCTTGTACTCGTAAGAAACAGTGTCAAAAAAGTCAAGTAACATGTACAAGGTCCCAGAGCTCATCTGAGTCAATGCCAAAACTGAAACTCACTTCTCCCAGTTTCCAAGTCACTCCACTTAACTGTACCTACAAACCAAGTCCACCTGGCAACCTTTGATGTCATTTGTATTTTCCTCAAGGATTTTGGGGAAGGAAAGAGATAAACTTAGTGGGAAATGCATCACTCCTATCTGGAATATTAGTTAAAAAAATATATATATGTTTCTTTTAGAAAAAGATGGCACTAGCAGAATCTTTCTACACTGTAGTAACATGAAAATTATCTGAGGAAAGGTAATATGATGGAGCGTCTACGTGCACAGACTGCAGACCTTGGGTGCCTGGGTTCAAATCTCAGCTGTACCATTCCTATCGCCGTGACCTCTCTCTCTTTCGATTCCCTCATCTATGCTCTGGGGATAAGAACACCAGGGTCTACTTCAGGGTTTTACTAGGAGAATTAGATGAGTTTGTATTGATATATGTCTGGCATATAGAGCATTAGTAAATAAGTGTTATGAAACTGTTAACTATTTTTATCTTGAAGGGAAGTGGTATAGGCATAAAATAAATACTGTAAGGACGACCCAGTAGTTTTTATGTAAAAAAAGCAAAAGCCTGAGAGTTCCCCAAATACAAATTGTTGCCGTTTTAGAAACACTAGCAAGGGGCTTTGAAACGTTAAGCGAAAGAGCAGTTAAATGAAAAGCAACAATGGTGGTCCGGTGGGTAAGACTCTGCGCTCCCAATGCAGAGGGCCCGGGTTCGATCCCTGGTCGGGGAACTAGATCCCACATGCATGCCGCAACTAAGACCCGGTGCAGCCAAAATAAATAAATAAACAAATAAATATTTTTTTAAAATGCAAACACATCAATGCCTGGGCCCCTGCACTTAGACAATAACTCGGGTCTAATTAGGAGGGTATCATATATACCAGCTCCCTCCCCCGACATCATCTTTCTCTCCATAAATCATACAACGTGCCTGATTAAAACAGATGGCTCTTAAACCATGCCTGGAAGCTCTGAAGTCGGAACCATCCCACGCAGAACACCAGGGGGAACAGGATCTTAAGAGTGTCAGAGCAGGTTCACCATGAAGGACACTCTTTCCTCGCTCGCTGTAATACGATATCTTGGAGGCTGCCGGTTAGAGACACTGGAGAGAGAGACCGCGAGGGGAATCGGCAATCGGGCGTTCAAGTTCAAGGCCAGCTCATCTTCTAGAAGGGGCTGAGCTCTTGTTACCAGAGACCGAGCCGAGGTGTGGCCCCTGGAAGGTGGGTGGGGAGCTGAAGGCACCTGCACCACCCACGAGGGGGTGAAATGGTCCCCTGCACGCACATCTTTCTCTCCCCACAGCTAGGCTGCAAGTTTCCTCGACTCCTGATACAGCACCCAGGGCTGCTGGGAATAACAGAGAAAACTGGACCCGTGGCGATCTCATTTTTCTCATCTGCAGTCAGCTTCCACCTCCATTTTTCCCAAAGTGATCGCATCACTCTCCAGATTAAACTTTGTTCCAGTGGCCATTCCATGCCCACGTGGTTCAAAGCCTTCACAACAGGACTCCCCCAAACCCCACCTTGGTCTCCACAACGTCTCCCCATGCAGCCTACACGCCAAGGTTTCTTGTTCCTAGGCGTCAGTTACACGATGTTTTCCCTCTGCTTGGAATTTCCTTTCCCTCCTCTCTGCCTTCCGAATTCGGAATTCGCCTTTCTTCTTAGCCTAAATCACTATTTCTTCTTCGGTGACTCTTCTTCTTCCCTTACGTGACTTGTATCTGCCTTCCTATAGCCCCCCATGCCACCCTACATTAACCATCCTCAATTCTATATTCCTATCCTGATTTTGGGTACAAGTAGCATGGCCTTTTTATTAAATTGTGTATATCTCCCCAACAGACTGTAAGCTCATTTAGGGAAAATACAGTGCTTTGTATTCACCCTTCTATGTGCTTAATGTTTGCTTGTTGTGAGTTCTACAGCAATTGTTCATTCCTTTTCTAACGCCTCTGCTCACCTCATCGACCAAGAGGTAGGTAACCCAACAGTCCTTCCCCATCCTACTCCTAGGATCCAGGAAGAGAGATGAATCACCAATCTTCTAAACAAAATACAAACTATCCTTTCGGATATGGAGTTTCCGCTGTGTGCAAAGCTCAGAGAGAGATTTTACACACACACACACACACACACACACACACACACACACACACACAGGGTTTAGCCCCAAGGAGCAGAGAGAGCATATATGTGGTAAACCACAAGTCAGTAAACACTCATAACACAGGCAGGCCTCGTTTTCTTGCCCTTCACAGATACTGTGTGTTTTACAAACTGAAGGTTTGTGGCAACCCTGTGTCGAGCAAGTCGATCAGTGCCATTTTTCCAACAGGATTTGCTCACCTCGTCTCTGTGTCACATTTTGGTGATTCTCTCAATATTTTAAACTCTCTCATTATTAATATTTGTGATGGTGATCTTTTTTTTTGTTTTGTTTTGTTTTTTGCGGTACACGGGCCTGTCAACGCTGTGGCCTCTCCCATTGCGGAGCACAGGCTCCGGACGCGCAGGCGCAGCGGCCATGGCTCACGGGCCCAGCCGCTCCGCGGCATGTGGGATCTTCCCGGACCGGGGCTCGAACCCTCATCCCCTGCGTCAGCAGGCAGACTCTCAACCACTGCGCCACCAGGGAAGCCCACTTCCTTATTTTTGTAAAAAAAAATGTATAATATTTCTATCTCTTCTGCAACCAGTTTCACACATTTTCTTTTTTTTTCTTTTTTTTTTTTTTTGCGGTACGCGGGCCTCTCACTGCCGTGGCCTCTCCCGTTGCGGAGCACAGGCTCCGGACGCGCAGGCTCAGCGGCCATGGCTCACGGGCCCAGCCGCTCCGCGGCACGCGGGATCTTCCCGGACCGGGGCACGAACCCGTGTCCCCTGCATCAGCAGGCGGACTCTCAACCACTGCGCCACCGGGGAAGCCCTGTGATGGTGACCTTTGATGCCACTATTGCACCATGGTTACGACTCGCTGAAGGCTCAGATGATGGTCGGCATTTTTTAACAATGAAGTATTTTTCAATGAAGGTATGGACATTGTTTTTTAGACACAATGCTATTTCACGCTTAATAGACTACAGTATAGTGTAAACATTACTTTCACATGCAGTGGGAAACCAAAAAAATTCCTGTGACTCGCTTTATTGCAATATATGGAACCGAACTCACAATATCTCCGAGGTAAGCCTGTACTGGCTAAAGGTGAGGTACGGATCATAACAGCTCCAAGAGAGATTCTTAGTGGATTGTTTGGTCAGTAAAGTCTTCCCAGAGGAGCTGGGATTTGAAGAACTGTGATCTTTGATATAGGTGCAGAAGAAAGAAAATAAAGCATTCCAGATTTGCTAGGAAAGATCATTGGATCCACGGGGAAGACAGAGGGAATATCATGAGAAGAGATTAAACCCAGGGACATGCAACGCTTTTCAGGAGGATTATAAAACAATTGGTTTTACTGGGACAGATAATCAAAGGGGTAATGGGACATAATGCTGGAGAAATGGTTAAGGAAAATATAGGTCGAGAGGTTTGGGTTTGATGCAAAGAGGGATGTGCAGAATAACATTCTTACAAGATGCTATTAAAGGGCTTGAGGTAGAGGTTCAGTAGTTAAATAAGTTAGGAAAATACTGTTCTATCTCCCTTCTGGAGATTAACAATGTGTATTAGAATATTAAAGGCACTGAGAAGTCCTGCAGTAAAAAGCCCCATTTACCTCTGTGTTTCTTCATATTTCAAAATTTTTTGTTTTGAGAACCTAATTTAAGAAGTGCTGAACTCCAGGCAGGGTATTAACATAAAGTAACATTTTTAAAAAGTGTGGACCACAGAGTTAAGAAAATGAAGAAGACAACACATATGGAGCTTGAGCTAGGAAACGGGGAGAAACACAAGTGTTAGGAGACATGAAAATCTGTGAGGAATTATAAAGTTGAAGCTAGAAGTGAATCAGGCACTTTCCCACAAACTCTGCCAGAATTCAGGAAGGTTTCTGTGAACATCTATCAAAAACATTCCCTGCAACTTCAGATAAAGTTGTGTAAATCCCTAGGTAAGAGCAAGAAAAAAATTAAAAGAAGAGGAATCTGTATGCCAACAGGTACAGAAGATTGCAAGGGATCTATAAATGGACTCTTTTCTATGTACATATACATCCTCGTAGATAATAATCCCAAATCAAAGCCATGCGTGGTTCAGAATATTTCTCTCTTAAACCAGATAAGACTGGCTCCGGCTTTGACATCCTAGTATCCAGAAGTACAAGCGCATCACGGCACCATAGTAACAGAAATGCTGTGAGTTCAAAGGGCAAAGTAATTAACAGGAGTGTTCAAAACAGGAGTGGATTTATGATTTTCAACACTTTGGACCTCCGTTTGTCCAGGTTCTTCATGCTAAGCATATGGAAGTGCTTTACGAATGTGGTTTCTAATCCTTTCACATGGAGAGGAGTGTTAGGCTCACGAAATAATTGAACTCTTTCAAGAGACCATTTAGTAAACACTAAATAGCAACTCTTCGGGCTGGTATTTTCCAAAAGGCGTTCCGAGAACTGACCCAGATGTCAATGGAGGCTGCATATAAAAAGCGGTTCTGTGGCCAGGGGTGGGAAATGGCTGGGTTAAAGTATTTCGTTACTGCAGAACTTCTCAGAGCCTTTACAACATTTTACTTTGGGACTCTCCAGGGGGAGGGGGCACTGTGCCCCATGTCCACATTTCCTCGACAGGGACCCCTTCTTTCATGAGCACTGTCTGTGATTGATGCTCCACAGATAACCTTTTGGGAGACACAAGAGCACCTGGCCCTTGCAGGAGTTAACTGGATTCTTAGGAAGATTCTGAGCCATTACGACATTACCAATGCGAATAGGAGGATGGCTGTGCTCCTTGTGTGGTAAGGAGTTCTGCAACAAGGCTTAAGGCCTCACAGTGTCGATCACAGGACATGATCAGACCTTTGGGTGGACCTTACACAGTGGTCATGAGGATCAAAGGAGACCCTACATGTGAACGTGCTTTACAAAAGGAGAACGCGTTACCCAGCGTTCAGCAAGACGGTGCTGTGGGGATGGCGTGGAAGCGATCCACGCTTCATCTCACGGCACTGACGACAGATGACCTTAAGACCCATTTCAGTTAGAACGAAATCCAGTTTCCTCCCATAGTCTATCAGGCCCTCGCGATGTAGACTCTGACTCCTCAGGGGCCGATTTCTCATTCCACGCTGGCCTTCCTCCTGCTCTTCAGACATCCTCCAGACCCCAGGCTTCTCCCTCCACGGGGGCTGCTTCTCCCCAGGTCTTCCCAAATGTCACTTTTCAAGAAGGGCCTTCCCTGACCCCCCTTTCAGAAGGATCCTCTGGTGGCCATTCTCCAGCCCCTTAACCTGTCTTATTTTCTTCACAACACTTTACAGTATCAGAAAACATCAGATTAATTTATTCATGTATCTTTTTGCTGTCTGGCTCCTGCCTCTAGAACGTAAGCTCCCTGAGGACAGGAACCCTGTCTACCTTGTCCACTGTGGTTTAGTGCCCGGAATCTAGGAGACTCTCCCTAAATATCTGTAGAGTGTTAGAAGCTTAGGGAAGTGGCTACTTGGAGAGAAGGGAACGGGGAGTCAGGCAGATGGGGAGGGATGAGGAGGCCTCTGGGATACTGCTGACATTCACGTTTTCGCCTGGTTGGTCGTTCCCTGAGTATGTCTCCACTTTGTGATAATTCCTCGAGCTGCCAGTGTATATTTTGGCTCTCTTTGGGGTCTTGAATTGAACTGTTTTTTGATGTATTGTTGTTTATATCATCACGAATACAGGAATACTGATAATTGTCCCTATTTTTAAGGGCCCACAAGGAGTCCTACAATCTGCTAGGCACTTTATCTATGTCATCGCATCAAAGCCTCAAAAATAAAACCCTCAAGTAATCACCACGACTCACTTCACAGATGAAGAAACTCAGGTGCAGAGAGAGAATCAGTAACTTGTTCATGGTCACGCAGGCAGCGAGGAAAACTGGGATCCCAAACCAGTTTGTTCTAACTGTAAAATTCACGTGTGTTCTACTAAACCCTGCTTGGAAGACATTTCTAAAATCAGGACTGGTATCTTGAGGTGTCCTTATCTTTCCCCAGAGCCTTTTCTACCTGGAGGCTGTCACAGGCCAAGAGTAGCTGAGTACTCTCCTTCCCCCTCACCTTCTTGGGTCCTGTGAACTTCACAGCCAGGGCAACTTCACCTTTGCATCAAACACACCAGAAATGGTCTAGACAGGTGCAATGGCAGGCAGTGGGCAGGAGGGGCACTGTTTGCCCCGGAGCAGCAGGGCAACTTCACCTTTGCATCAAACACACCAGAAATGGTCTAGACAGGTGCAATGTCAGGCAGTGGGCAGGAGGGGCACTGTTTGCCCCGGAGCAGCAGGGCAACTTCACCTTTGCATCAAACACACCAGAAATGGTCTAGACGGGTGCAACGGCAGGCAGTGGGCAGGAGGGGCACTGTTTGCCCCGGAGCAGCAGGGTGAGGCCCTACCAAGGTGACAGGATGGCCCACTCTCATCGGGGGGTTCTCTGGACTCCCCAGGGTTGGGGGGCAGCTTCTTCTCTCATCCGGGAGCTCAGGTCTACTCCTGAACTTGAAATCTCACCAAGTTCTGGTGTTTCTCCTCATGGCACTTAGAACTTCTTTGGAAGAAACAGTGCTTCTAGTTAGGAGAGATCTGGGGAAATTAGCGGCCTGGGGAGAAAATACACTTTGATAGTTTTTCCCCCAAATAATGACTCGCATCATTGGATTCGTGTTCCATAACAACGGAGGAGGATCTGTTTCTCCAACTGGTGGGTCACCTTGGAGTGATTAACGTGGCTGCCAAAATATAATCCCTCGGCAAATGACTAATGGTAGCACAGACAAGTTTCTACAGGAAGAAGCCTGGCAGGTGAGCCCTGTGGGAAAGGCCCTCACTTACATCTGAGGAAACTCAGATGGAAATGAAATTGTTTACTTTTCCTTCCACGTGTCTGACAGATCCCCCCAGTTTCTATGGGGCTTATTATAAAGGTGTCAGACCCTATCAGAAATTTGATGGCAGCCACACATTATCAAATAAATAAAAAGAACACTCTTTTGTCCTACCTTTGAAGTTTTCTTAAGTTACTCTGAAAAGCATCCCCCTCTGCCAAGTTTCCTGTTTCCTGCATAATGAGATACGTTCTAATTAGCATATCACAAATATTCCTGATCTTCTTTACAAGTCCGGATACATTTTTAAATGTTTCTTTTAAAGTACATCAGGATTTTTCACACTCTGTAAAGAAGCAGGAGAATTAAAGCAATGTGTCAGCTCAATTCTCCATTTCTTTTTTTTTTTCTTTCCTTTTTTTTTTTTTTAAGTAGGATGGAGGCACTGGGCAATGGAGAGGTCATAGGACTTGGAAGCCAGAAATCCTGGATTCTGATTTTGGCTGAGCTGCTGACTAGCTGCATCACATTGGGCAAATTGCTTCACCTATGACGGCCTCAATTTCCTTTTCTGTAAAATGAAGAGGTTGGACTAAATGGAAAATCCCTCACAATTTAAAACACTGTGATTCTATTTGTGAAGCTTGAATAATTCCTTGTCTCCTTATTCAAAAGCTGGAGTGAGTTATTTTCTTTGAGTTAAAAATTCACAGTGAACTAAATACAAAATGGGTACAGACATCAGCAAAAAGGGATGTGATTTTAAAAACACAGATATCTAATTGTAGAATTATGTATTACCTTTGAACAGCAAAAAGTGTTTTCGCTTCTTCCCCAGAGAGGTATAATTATAGTTTTGCCTAGCTTTATTTTTATTTTTATTATTATTATTATTTTTTTTTTTTTTTTTGCGGTACGCAGGCCTCTCACTCTTGTGGCCTCTCCCATTGCGGAGCACAGGCTCAGTGGCCATGGCTCGCGGGCCCAGCTGCTCTGTGTCATGTGGGATCCTCCCGGACCGGGGCACGAACCCGTGTCCCCTGCATCAGCAAGCGGACTCTCAACCACTGCCCCACCGGGGAAGGCCTGCCTAGCTTTAATATGTTGACAAATGTGTAAACACACACACACACACACACACACACACACACACTCTCTAAACTGCCTTTATATGAGTGAATAAAACTGACATGAACTAATCCTAATAAAAGAAATACTGAGATGAAGAAAATGAAGTCTTACACATCATAAAGGCTTTCTAGTCTCTTGCTAGCCTGGAAAAAAACAAATCCAGTCAGTTCAATAAAATAAGCTGGATTACCCAGTAACATCTGGGTTTCCAGATTTGACTTATAATATCAAAATCATAAAAACACAGAACTTGATCTTGGTTTCTATCATGACGTCCTGGGGAGCAAGGGCCAGGCTGCTTCTCTGTGCTTCACCATTTAATTGGCCTGATGAAGACTGTCTGGGTGGATTGAGAGCTCCCTGCAGAGGCCCTTCCCCGCCTGGACCTGCCATCTCTTTTTCACCACGGCCATACCCACACCCACACTCTGGCTCCCCGCCTTCCTTCCAAGGACTGCCCATGGCGCCCCATTTGGCAGACTTCTCTCCCCCATCCTCTTTGATCACCAGCTTAACTTGGTAAGTTCCTGGCGCACTTCAAGACTAGCTCCGAAGTCACCCCATCACAGCCCTTTGCCGCCATGGCACTATGGTCCTGCCCTATGGCATCTGTGTGTTGACACAGCTGTCCCCCACTCTCCCTGTGGGAGCTGGGGCTCGGAGGGGCCTTGGTCACGTCGGTAGCCCCAGGACACTGCACAGCAGTGAAGGAAAAGAGACAATGGACGGGGGGAGAAGCAAGGTGCTGAGCGAGGTGCTGGGGACATGCCAACGACTGTCCCTCCATCATTCTGGAGGTCCTTCCTTCCTGCAAGATGTACCATATAAGGGGTTCTGGTACGATAACCACCAAAATGTGGTTTAAGCTTATTCCTGATGAGGGAATGAATACTGAAGACGAAGAAAGTCAGAAAAACCGCCCTATATAAAGAGGAAGGGGTGTGTGTGTGTGTGTGTGTGTGTGTGTGTGTGTGTGTGCAGGCAGTAGGAAGCCATGGATGGTTTTCTGCACAGAAGAATAGCAAGAATGAAAAATGCTTTAAGAAGATGAACTAGCAGTGGTGTACCAATGACTGAAATGGTGTACAGATTAAAGTACAAGTTATTTCAGCCATGAAAAATTATTACAAATAATTATATTTACAGACGTCAGAGAACGAACATATATAGACTAAATACCAAAAAAAAGTAGGCTCCAAAACACTATAGAGAATAGAATCACTGTTTGTAAGATATTTTTCACATTTTTACATATGAGAATATTTTCATATGTGTATACCGTGGAGAAAAGTTTTGGGGTTAAATATCAGAGCTTTAATAGGAATGTTATCTGAGGGGTGAAACGTGACTTTTCTCTTCTTTCTTTCCTCCGTTCTCTGTGTTTATCTGTATTTTCTAAAATGTTTCCACCACGAACATGAACTACTTGGGTAATTTTGGTAAACCTCCTCTGAATCAGTAAATAGCCCATTTATAAATATTAAAGAGGGCAGGAAGGCAGTGGTGAGGACTGGGCCGCTGGCAGTGGCAACGGGAATACAAAGTAGGGAGAGAAGTGAGAGAGATGACGGAGGAGTTGCTGACACAAGCGGGTGAGTGACTGGGTGAGGAATTGAAGGGCAATCAGAAATCTGTGTGACGCCCAGGTTTCCAGCCTAAGTAGGTGGGGGACAAGCTGGTTCCGTTGCCAGAAACAGAACAGTATGGGGGGCACATAACTTGGAGGAAAAGATCATTTCCTCTTAGACACGGTGTGTTTGACGTGGCGACAGGTCACCCAGGAGAGCCTGCAGTTCAAGAGAGAGATCAGGGCTCCGGGTCAGGTGCCCCCAGGGATTCTCACAGGACCAGTATGCCTCCCCACGGGGTGGCTTCCCGACTGTACTGACGTGAACTAGGTACCTGTCTCTGCACCTCCCTGGACCACAGGCTCCAGGAGGCGGGCACCCACCTGTCGTGTCCCTGTGCCACCCTCAATGCCTAGATGGACGCCTGGTGCCGAGGCACTTAACACATGTTGGAGAAGTGGATGAGCGAATCCTCTTCGGTGACAGCTCAAGGAGGTGAGTGGACAAATCCGACGGCGAAAACAGGGGGACCGGCGGGCCTGAACCTTGGGAAATTCTCACCTAAGTGTGGGCGGAGCCGTACTGCCAATAAAACGGATGCAGAATGGATGCCAAACAGAAACAAAGCAACTTTCCAGAAACCAAGGACGAGCACAACAGAAAGGAGACCAACAACAACCACCGGGGCTGAGAGCTAGTGGAACAGGGCTGGAGAAAAGTTCATCCATCCCAAGGTTACTGGTGACTCGGGGGGAGAATAATTTCACAAAGACAAAAAAAAAAATAACGAAAGCACCACAGTCTTTTAAGTAGTGTGCTGCAGAGGTAAAAGAACAGAGCTCGAGGAGAAGCTAGGTCAGGGCAGGACTTCAGAATCACAGAGGCATGTTAGTACACGGGAAGCAAAGGGTCTAGGCTGCAGTGGGAGTTGGCGGGGCTGGGGTAACCTCGCAGGAGGCAGGAGGATTGCCGCTGAGACGGACGAGGAAGGCTGGCTGCATCTGTCCTCTGAACCCCTGCAGCACGCGGGCCGGCACCACACAACCTGGCTCTAATTATAGACTCATATTATTCGCTGCTGTTCACGCGCCTTTTCTCCCCATTTAGATGGCACGGACCAAACCTTCAGGACTTTCCATAGCAAATTCCCGATGAGAGCTGGTAGTCGACGGCTTAAATCCGCTAGGATAAGTGCCAAAGAGAACAGAGCTACCCACGTGGAATACATATGCGATAACTTTTCAACAGACACCACTGCAAAAAAAAAAACAACTATTTTTAAAGTAGCAACGTGACACCTTCCTCCCCTTTTTCCCTAAGAGCAAAACACCCCCATTATCTTATGGCAAGGGCGTTATCATGCCCCAGGGTCCTTGCCAGCTACTTGCAAGACGACATTTTTATGATTCTGGACCACCCTGCCATTTGCTGCGAGTCAGCCGGGGACAAGTGGCTGAGAGCCGCGGCGGCTTCCAGGGAGGCAGATCCCTGGGTGGCCCTTTGGTTTGGTTGGAGACGGATCTCCTAGGGCTGGCCTGCTTGGGTCCCAGGGGGCACACCTAGGACGTTTCCGTGAGAGGTACATCCCTGCAGCAAGACTCCACGCAAACCAATCAGGGAGCCCCCAGCCAGGCCAGGAATGAAACTCTAGACGGGAAGCTGACTCAGAACAGACCTGCCAAGGCAGCTGCCAGCTTCGGCGAGGCTTGCCCTGCTCCTGACCCACACTAGAGCAGCTGGGACCCGAGCGGTCCCAGAATTTGCGTGATGAACTCAAGATTCCTATCGAGTTGGCATCACTAAGCAGCTAAAATGCCAAATGTCACTTCAAAAAGAAGGCAGGGGCTTCCCTGGTGGCCCAGTGGTTAAGAGTCCGCCTGCCGATGCAGGGGACACGGGTTCGTGCCCCGGTCCAGGAAGAGCCCACATGCCGCGGAGCAGCTGGGCCCGTGAGCCATGGCCGCTGAGCCTGTGCGTCTGGAGCCTGTGCTCCGCAACGGGAGAGGCTACAACAGTGAGAGGCCCGCGTACCGGGAGACAAAAAAAAAAAAAAGAAGGCAGGATGGGGACTTCCCTGGTGGTCCAGTGGTTAAGAATCCACCTTCCAATGCAGGGAACGCAGGTTCAATGCCTGGTCGGGGAACTAAGATCCCACATGCCACCGGGCAACTAAGCCCGCGCACCACATGGAAGAGCCCGCATGCTGCAACTAATTCCTGACGCAGCCAAATAAATAAATAATTATTAAAAAAAAAAAAAGAAGCCAGGATGGAGGTGAAGGGCTCGCACACACTCGCACGCCTCCAGACAAATCATTAACATTCCTCAACCTGTCATTCCAACTATACCTCCTGCTGAATATGACCTTGCTGCTCACAAGTATTTTGCAAGAGGAGAAATCAACTATGCCAGTTTAGCACTTCTTCTCTTAAGCGTTAAGATGCTTACACAGACATTAAAAAATATGTTAGAAACATATTCATAAACTTCACTGAAGATTTTCCCACACTGAGATATTTTTAAAAGTTTGCTAAACATGCCTATTAGTTTTTCTTTAAGAATAAGTTTGGTTTTCTAAGCTACTCTTGCTGTAAATTACACCTTCCAGCAAGAAAAAATGAACATGTGGAAATTCTATGATTGTTTTTAGAACACTGGGGTCCATTTAATATATTGAAGCAATAATCTATCAAATAGGACCCAAGAGTCCAGAAAGCTTCATGAGACCTTTCACATATGTTAAATTACTCCTCTGAGACTGGTCTATGAACTAAGAATCTGCATCATTAATTAAAGAAATGGATTGGGCTGTCCTAACAAGGAAGCACATCCTGCAGTAAGAGAGACTCATATACACACCTTAATTGCAAAATGAACATTGGGGAGAGTAGTTTTCAGAATTAAGTACAATGTGTGTGATTCAACGTAGTTGCTAACCTAGGGTTCAACAGGTGTGGGACCCTTCCCTCATTCTAATTTGGTCAAACACTTCATATTAAATTATGCTGAGAACTTAAGTTGACCGAAGAAAAACATTGCAGAGAAGAATGTCTTGCTAAACATTAAGATTTACAGACTTGCAAGGAAAGAACAAATCTATCCATGGAACATTCCATATCCAGAAGACCAGTCTAAGAGCTAAGATTTTAATGCTGCCAAACTAGCCAAGAGCTGCCAAGTATTATACGAAATTCGTATGCACATTAAAAAAAATATTCTCTGTTTATAAACAATCTTTCATATGTGTTGGATAGAAAAGCACTAAGTGACAATTAATTGGCTGACTTCTGCAATCTGTCATTAATTGCTATTTCCAAGTTAAAACCATCCCATTAAATTTTATTCTCAGAGCTTTATAGCCAACCCATTTAGAAGAAAGTTTCTATTTCTCAATGAGATGTCAAATAGTTTACCTAATGGTCCCATTGCCATAGGATTTAACTCTTTTATGTAAACATTTTAGATCCACTGGCCTCTCTTATTCACTACTTGTTATTTTAAAATATACGTTCTCTTTTTATAGAAAAAGGATAAGCTCATCTCCCCTCTTCCCACCCCCGTCCCCAGCCCCCCTCAGTGAATCTAGCTTTTCAAGGGCTAGCCTTTACAAGTTGAGGTCCAAGATCTCTGAACAAACATCAGCCCTGATGAAAGCACACACAATCTAAAAGTTTTGTGTTTTATGCTTAGTCTCTATACAGGTCTCATCTGTAGGGAAGGTAGCTGTGAGCTCAAATTATAATGTCAGTCAACATGAGGCAGAAAATTAATCTAAAGATGTTTAATGCAGGCTCATCTGAAAGTACCTTCTTTTGGATAATAAACAGAAAAATACTAGCTAAGTGATATGTGACAGGGATGAACCAATCATTTACCCAAACACTGAAATGTGTCCCATGATGATCTTTCCACAAGTTTCTGGAAAGAACAGGAAAACACACTATATAAGAACAATCTGAAATTGGAGAGCAATTTACAAATAATGCTACATTTACAGAGAAACCATGAAAGTACGAAGGCCTGGTATAATAAAGGTTTATAACAATGGTAGCTCCCACAAGAAACACACAAATAACTCCTCCTGATGTTCCAGATTTTCCACAAATGAATTATTAGGACACAGTCACCAGACCAAAAAAAAAAAAATTGTCAGGTTTTATGAAGCACTGTACTTAAAATTCAGACCAATTTCTGAGTTTCTTCCCTGTAACGACATACCCCAGAGTTCAATATACTTACTCTCTGGTCTGGGTCCTGGCTTTCTGGTTTTGCACGGGGTCTGGAAAATGTACAGATGGTAATAATCTGTGGCTTTACTTCAAATCCTGACGACTGCTTTTATTCTCCTGATTTCCTTTGGTGCCAAAGATGTCGTTCTGGTCCAGAGTTCCCGCATGTTAAGTGAAACTCCTGTCAACATTTTATTACATTCAGCACTTCAGGTTTCCTGAGAGCTAGCTCCAGCAGTAAAGATTGCTATGCTCTGTATATTTTTCAATCCTCTTTTTCTTTTTTTACCTCCATGGAAGGGTGCTGGTCTCTCCTTAAGCAACACAGAGATTTCAAGCTGTACGTTTCCAGACCGCATTAAAATAAATACTAATGCAATTCATTACTAGCTTCAGACATTTCTTTCCTTCCCCGGTCGCTCTGGCAGTGTTAATTTTCCCACACTCTCCTAGAATGGGGAAGGCTTGTCTGGGCAAGTAAGATAACACTTGGGCAGGAGATTAAAAGCCCACACTGAAGTCATTAAGTACCTACAGGGCTGGGCCCTGAATCCACTCAGCATGGTCTCCAAACACCGTCACCTTGACTTGAAAAGCAACAGGAAAAGCCCAACGACTAAGACAATCTCATTTCGGCCTTTCCAGGCCCTTGAACCACCTGTATTTTACATAACAAAACAGCACTTCAACTTAAAGGCCAGAACAGGAGGAAGTGCCTGACTTTCGTTTCATTGCACCTTAAATTATGTGACCTGTGAACAAACTATTGAGGTCTAGAACTCAGGTGATCATAAGTCCTATTTTTTGCACCGAACAGTTCCGGTGCGTAATTATTCCCAACACTGACTTTTGCTCCCAAAAGTGTCCTGACCTCATCAACACTTGGTTACCTTACCTATAACTTTGACTTCAGTTCTGGAAAGTTCTTTACATTTGCCATGTGTGTTTGAAAAACTAGTGGACACCTCTACCCCCAAAATCACAGGTTCAAATAAAGATTTAGCCGTTCTGACTGTTGAGAACATACACCTTTCTCCTATGTATTACTTGTACTTAGGCACTCTTACACCAACTTATGAAACCATCTATTTTATGATATTGATTTTAATTATTTTTCTTTTTCCTTATTAATATAAATCTTGAAAATCCCACGTCTAACTTAGTACAGAAAAAAGAATCCTTCATGGCTTAAAGGAACACTCCTTCCCAGCTACAGGGTGTGGCCAGAAGGTTGAAGCTATAGAAGTATTTTGATATGGGTGTGATAAGACTGCATCTCCCTTCCTCCCATTTGCTGCATGATTACAGAATGAAGGAGGAAGCAGCAACCCATTCTTCTTTGGCCATTTTTTAAAGAACTATCATTAAAGAATCTTGGGAGTTATCCATAAATAACAATTACTATTAAGGGAAATCATAAAGAATAAACACAAATCCTTGTCTGAGGGATGGGGAAGTTGGTATCCTCTGATTTTTTTTTTAATCTTTGAAGAATTTAAATAAGCCTTTTAGGCATAAGAAAAAGTAGATATCTGGGAAAATTGGGTATAACTGAAAAAATTAAGAAAGAAGAATCAACCGGAAATATGAGAGAACTGGAAAAAGAATTCATGGGGAAATCAAATAAATAGGAACCAAAGACAACCATTTGAGGAAATGATTTCTCTTCCTGTCACAGAAGCTGAACTCCTTCCCCATGCCCTCTCCCTATCCTGTTTCAATTCCATCACTATCTTGATGTGGATGACTCCAGCCTTTATTTCAGAGGTACTCTCTCTCCCAAGCCCAGTCTCACATAATCAATTTCTAATGTCCCCACCTCAAGGGGTTTTAGCATCAAAAATGATAGCTGCTTTGACATTCCATATTTTAGATAAAGCCAGCCACCAAGGCTCAAACGCCAACGTGTCTTCCTCTCGCCAAGTCCCATAAGTGCTATCTCCAAAATATTTCTTGTATCTGTTCTCTATGAAGCTACATCTTTTCTTCTCCCTCCCGAAGTGGGACCACTTGATCCCTGTCTGTAGGAGCCTCAGCCAAACCTTCAATTCCCACCACCAATCACACCCTGAGATGTGAGACCTTGCATTTAACCCGAGCCAGCTCCACCCGGGGGTCTTACATCAGGTAGCGCTGGCTGCCAGTCCCTCCCTAAAGTCCCGGCTTTAATCAAAGGGCTCCTAGTTCCCTAATCCCAGCCTGCCTCCACTCCCTCAAATAACAGGGCTTCACCCCTAAGCTTTGCTCCCAAGCTCCTGTCCTGGTAAGTGCCCAGTAAGTCTGGCTCCTCCTGAATTTGGGACTCTTGCCAGTTTCCCAAGTTGGCCCTGAAAAACCCTTCCCCAATCTCCAGTTCAATGCTGGAATCTGCTAACCCCGGCACACTGTGTTTATACTCAGAGTTGACAGGTTGTCTAAGGGCCCAGAGATTGACACACCTGCCAGAAACTACTTGCCAGCTCTAAATGTAACGTAAACTCCCACCAGGCGAAAACCAGAGCCAGAAACAAGGCACTCAGCAGAATTCTATTTGCTCCATCTGGGCCCTGACGTGGGCTCCGGGCCCCTGTTCCAGCTCTGGAAGTGCCACGGGCTTCGGATTTCTTCGGCTGAGTCGACCCTTTCTGGTTTTACCCCCATTAAATAACTATTTGGACATTTTGTTTTCCTGATCTTCATTTCTCACCCCCTTGCTCCCCCAATAAAGACGAGAGCTTGCTCCAATTTTGACCTTCCAAGCAGCCACCTCCCACCATTATCTGCCACCCCTCCTAGTTTCTGCCCATGGCCACCACTGTCCATTGCCTACCTCCCTCTTTCTTCCTGGCTTCCTGATTCTTTGATCTCTTGAAGCACAGGCCCTTCCTCAGCCCTAAGGAAAGAATCATACCTTGTCACGGTCATTTGGCCAGTGACTGAAAGGAATATGCATGTGACCTATTCATGGTTAATTAAACATAAGACGTCTTCTGAGGACAGCTTTCTGTCCCAACTTAAAACCAGACAAACAAACAAAAACACCAGGAAAAGGGCTCGTGCCAATTCTCTGCCTTGAATGCACAGGAGATATCTGGAGCTGCAGCAGCCATCTTAAGATCAAAAGGCAACAACGGAGGATGTGCAAGCCAATATTCTAATGACAGTGAAGAGAAAGACCAAGAGGGCCTGTGTTCTTGACAGCATCATTGGGCTACTTCCCTAGCCCTTGCCTATCCATCCCAGGTTTCTCGTTATGTGATTCAAATACATTCCTATCTGTGTGAGCCAGTATTAGCCAAGTTTCTATTACAGGCAACCAAACCCTGTCCCTCTAATAGAACAGACACATGGACTGCATAACTTGCTAGAAGACTGTGCTGCGTCTGGTGCCTGAGGTTGGGTTGGTCAACATCCCCCCAGTGTCCTTTTCCCTTCTTCTCATTCAATCTTTCTCCTCTCCAATTTGCTCTATACCAAAGGTACTGGCACTTAGCTCACACACATGTTTTGTTTTATATATATAATATTTTTAAGGTACATGAGTGACAACAGTGAAAACAGTGGAGGAGGGAATTCCATGGGCCAGTTCCTCCACAAAACAGCTAATAAAAACGGTGAGAATCAACTTTATCTGCTCTAAAGCTTTACAGCAAACAAGTGAACACATAATCAAGAAAAAAATGGCTAAATATCAGTAAGAGGGACTTGTGGCATTTTGACTTCCCTGGCCCCATGCCCCCTTACCCAGCTCAATGGTGGTTCTGAAGACACAACCCACTTCCCTGGTGTGGGTTACTGGTGCTGGAAGGATCAGAGCAGACGTTGTTTTCAAATAATTATGGTTATGTTTGACCTGCCTGGTGACTCCCTGAAAGACAGATGCAAAGGTCTTTGGTTTATTTCATCTAATTTAGAACTCTCCGAGTGAAGAGGTGAGTACCCAAGAGGCATCTGTCAAAAATGTTTAAAGGCAAATGAATTATCTGCTGCTACTTGGGGCAAAGGATACTGTTTGGGACAAACAACAGATGTACCAAAAAGCCTGGTAAGAGTGAGATACTTTGGGAAATAAAAATTTTGAAAGCTCCTACATGTTCCTGGGAATCTAAAAGTTCATATGCATGGTATACCCGCAGAAAAGATCAGAGAAGGTCCTAATGTTGCATTTCAAACTGACTTTCAGGCTCTGTGCAAGCAGGAAGTGAAGACTAGCGCAGAGTTGTAAACGGCATGGCTGAGTATTGAAGGCATGCTCCAAACACACACAGCCTACTGGCTATTTAATTTTTTCTTTTTTCTCTCTCTCTCCTCCTCTTCCTCCTCCTCCTCCCCGTCCTTTTTTCTTTTCTTTTCTTTTCCTTTCTTTCTTTCTTATTTTTTGGTTTGAGAAGTTTAAGGAAATCTCTGTCAAAATTGCTAACTGAACACTACACTAACCAAAGACATCAGTGGCTTTATATGACAAAGAATATACACTTCACAAAATTGTTTCAGAAAAATCACTAAACAAAGATCAGCAACCACAAAAATCAAGAATAACAAGGCCTGAGAAGGAGGGGGAATCTGATTTCCAGTGTAGCCACATTACAGTACTCAAAACATCCAGTCTCCAACCAAAAAAAATTTACAAGGCATGTAAAGACACAAGAAAGTATGGCCATATATAGGGGGGGAAAAGAAAATAATAGAAATGGTTTCTGAAGAAGCCCAAACATTAAACTTAATATTAAGCCCAATATTAAACTAGACAAACTTTAAATCAATCATTTTAAATATGCTCAAAAAGCTAAAGGAAACCATATACACAGAACCAAGGGAAACCATAAAAATAATGTCTCACCAAACAGAGACTATCAATAAACAGATACTTTGTAAAATGAAACCAAATAGAAATTCTGGAGTTGAGAAGTACAATAATTGAACTGAAGAGTTCAACAGCAGATTTGAGCAGAGAGAAGAATCAGGGAACTTGAAGATAAAAGCCATCTTTTTGGCTTCATTTCTAAGAATTCTGTGGGGCACATTCAACAATCCAGAAAAATTGAACTGTTGACTCTTCCTATTTCCAATCTCCCTAAACCCATTCCCTACCTGGTTTAAGCTTTACTGAAGCTTTTCCAGGACTGGATGGGATGACCTTCTCCAGCTTTGTAGGTGTAAAGTCCATCCAGCCAAATTCCAGTGATATTCCTTTGTCCATTCTCCCTCCCGGAAGCCGTCTCTCCCTCTTCTGGACTCCTGTATCACTTTTGCTGTACTTCTCTGTAAGTATTACTTTCTATTTTGTATTTAGCTGCGGTGGACATTTCTTATTGTCCCTTTTAGATTGTCAGAGAGTCATCCCTGTTTCTTATATACTGTAAGAACAGTATACAGTTTCTTTGCACCGTTATTTGCTAAATTGTCTTTAAATTTTAAATTTAAGAAATGTGAAAATAACTGACAAATCATGTTCTGTATTTTTGAATTTGGAACAGAAAAATTCCTTAGCACCAAGTTTAGAAACAAGCAAGAATTCTTGGGTTTGAAAGTAAAACTCCAAACAAAATGCTGGGTAATTAATCTTTTCTCTTTTTTTTAATATTGGTGCTTTTCTATTTAAGGAAAATATTATAATTTAAAAAAACCCTCTCTAAGTAGCATTTACTTCTTATAAATAAGAGAGGAATATGTGTGCTGATTATTTTTAACATGTTTACTTTGTTTGATTTTCAGGTAGGCAATCCTGACAAAACACTCCCTAAACTCTTTCTTCTCATTTGCTTCTTGGCTTCTGCTCCCTTACAATCCACAAGAAATCAGAAAAAGTAAGAATATTTTAGCCACTGGACCACAGCATTATTACCCGGCAATATTTCTTTGTGTCACTTAATGTTTAGTGGTTTCAGATACATCTTTACTCCAATAGCTAAACATAAAAGAAATGGCTAAAGTGTTTACAGATACATTTTTTTTAATCTGAAAGCTATCCAAGAACTTCTTAGTCTATGGATTACACACTTTTACATCACTGATATTTATATACTTTGTCCATTTAACTTGACTTTGGCTATTGGCTGTCAAATACTATTTAGTCTCCAGATGAAATGAGATATTTAAAACTATCTGTTCATAACTCTTAAAGAATTCTCCTGAAATATTAAGGCAGAGAAAAAGTTCTATAATGCTATTAAATAGTGGACATGTGTAAGAATATGATGAGCTAGAATTCACTTTTATATACACTTCTTTCTTAAAATCTTTACCTTCCCCCAATTTTATGTACTTGAAAATCCACTGATACCTCAGCCAAATGAATTGCTTACACTTTTTTAGTAGTTATTTCATCTTGTCAGTGAGAATGTGGAAGCAGTTTGGAATTACTACATGAGAATATAAGCTCCATGAGGGCAAGAACTTCCACAATTCTGTTCACTGACTGTTTCTCTTCATCACCATATAGTACCTGGTACACAGTTGGCTCTCAATAAATGTTTGCCCCACATGTGTTGAATTGGTAGAACTAAATCACAAAAAGATTGAATTTAGTAGTCAAAGAATTGCAAATATTCTTTGCAATTAACAATTTTGCTGTCAAAAACAACAAAGTTATTTTTCATGATTACTTTCGAAAGTTCAATCTCTTGAACTCTGAGGTTCTTTTATAGAACCAGATAGAGCATCATTTAATCAGTGTGGGACAGCTCACCTTGCTGACACACAGGCTCGTAGCAAAGCAGAACTGCTTTAGGTAGTAGGATCCATTTAGTAAGCTGTCATTTAACTACACTTAATGACAACCTATTCACCTGGGGGAGCAGCTGCCTCTCCGAGAGGTGGACAAATAGCTCTCTTTGCCCTGGAAGAAACAGACTCAGTACATTTAAGCCTTTTCACAGCCTCCCTGTCTATAATTAGGAGTACTCTCAGTACTCACACCATCACTTGTGTCATTAGATTCTGTAAATATAAATGCATCTCTACTGCTTCTTTCTTTTTGGTCTCTGCACTCTTTCTTTGCAACTTCCATTTCGAACAGTCCTAAAACGTCTGTTCAGAGTCCTGAAGTCTTCAACTGGCTCACAGAAATGGTATCACCTGGCATTGTAGATTCTCCACCCATGACCCCAGGGGTCCACAAATGTAACTCCCGTTCCTTAGGTATTTTCTAGGGGTGATGTGGCTATCTAAAGAAAAACAGATGATGTCTCTTTGTTTGGAGTAAAATTTAAACAAAAGGCATGAGGAAATCTAATGTAATGTTGGGAGAGGAAGAACTCTCTTCCTGGAGACCCTTTACCCTTTCGCACTGGCTGTTCCAGGCGTGTCCCCCTTGGTCCTCACTACCCCCCTGCCCGTGCACGTGCTCCCATGACCATTCAGACCGCAGGCTCCCTTTCCTCAAGCATCTCTCCCAGGCTGGAAGGCCCTCTAACTACCCTCACCTCCCCAACCTGGGGAATATACACCATTCACATCCAATCTCAGGTCTAGGCTTGACCCTAGCTGCTCCAGACACCCTAATCTTTTCCCTCTCTGAGCTCCCTTAACAGTGGCAGCAAAATGCCCCTGGGTGGGAGTGGTGAGTGCTTATTTCAGCTTCAACCAAAACATTCCCTTGCTTGTCTGTTTTACATATAAGGCTCCAGGTAAGTGTTAGTTGAAGAAAGAATTCTGTCACTAAGAAAATAAAATAAAAATAAAATCCAGAAACCACTGGTTTGCAGTGCTAATTTTGGTAAACAATTGGTTACTGGATTACTTAAGGTTTAGTCCTATCTTGGAAACCAAATCAAGAGGCTTTTGAAGGGCAGAATGTATCTTATTTTTTGTAGGTTTCACCCTTGGTATGTAGTATAATGCTATGTAACATGGTAAGTGTTCTAGAAAATATAGCTGAGTTAATGAATTTTAATGTTAAAATTAGAATATATCATACAGACACCCCTCCTCTAGAGATGAACTTTGTGGGGTACCAGGAATTTCTATATCTCAGTGTGGTTGGTTGTTATAGGGGTATGTATCTATGTGTATATATATATATTTATATATATATATACAATATCATTGAACTGTACACTTAAAGTTAGTGCACTTTTTATAGGCTTTACTGTATTAGGTTAGCCCTCAATTTTTACATAAATACACACAATTAAAAAGTAAGAAAAAATGGGGCTTCCCTGGTGGCGCAGTGGTTGAGAGTCCGCCTGCCGATGCAGGGGACACGGGTTCGTGCCCCGGTCCGGGAAGATCCCACATGCTGCGGAGCAGCTGGGTCCGTGAGCCATGGCCGCTGAGCCTGTGCGTCCACAGCCTGTGCTCCGCAACGGGAGAGGCCAGAGCAGTGAGAGGCCCGCGTACCGAAAAAAAAAAAAAAAAAAAAAGTAAGAAAAAATGCATTTGCTCAATAAGCATGAATTGAGTCCATATTATATTCCTGGCTCTGGGCAAGGTACTGTGCTCCACATTCATTCACCAGTGACTATACACTATGAGATAACACGGTCCTTACCCTCACGGAGTTTAAAGTCACGTGAGGAGGATAAACAACTAAATAAGCAATTGTAGTCAAGAAGGGTAAACATGCACTAAACGTGTACAGTCATGCCAGCATCTAATTTTATGATGTGTAGATATTTAAATGCAAGTTTTCACAATGTGAATGGAGAAGCCCAGATTCAGATACAGGCAGTCGCTCAGTTCCCTGCCCACCCGGTGACTCCATCTGGATCCAGCACAAAAGTAGCACCTCTTCAGAAGGACAAGGATGGACTCAGCTGCCCAGGGTCCCTTGGTCCCTCACTCCTGGCTCACCAGCCAGTTCTGGGGCCTTTGGGTCTCCTTTGCCCTTAAGGGTCCCTTTCTCCTGGTGCCCCCTGGAACAGGAGGATGCGAAGGAGGGGGAAAGTGAATTACCCTTCATTGAACACCGACTCTGTGCCAGTTACCACACTAAGCAATGTGTTAATTCTTCCCACAAACCCTCAGACTTCTGTCCGATTCTGTCATCCTCATTTCATGTATAAGGAAAGTGAAGGTGATAGAGGATAAATAGCCATGAGTGACAAGGCTGAGACTGAAATCCAGGTCTGGGGACCAGGACTGGGGCTGCCCCAAGAGTTTCTCCTTCCAGAAGTTCAAGCAACTCTCGGGGACCTATGCCAACCCTTTTTACGGACCCAGAACATCTAGGAGAATGGAAGGCTGCTCACAGCCCTGCTGCGCAGCTCATGAAAATCAAGGAGACCAGCATGTCCCTCTGTCTTTCCCCATAATGACGTGAGCTTCAGGAACCAGCTGGCCATCCCAAGGTTCAGACACCTCCATTCCAAGCCTTGATGAGATAAACACACTCAACCCGAAGGAAGCAGTTCTACAGATGCAATTCCCAAACTCCAAACACTGTAAGAAGTCCTAGCCTAGTAAAATCATTCTATTTCCTAAATGGGAAGATATCCTTGAGATACGAGCCCTGAGAGAACTGGATACTTATCCTGAATATTTGCTATCATTAGAAAATGACTTCTTCATGTCTTGCTTTTTTAAAAATTGTTTTTTTCTATCAGCCATGTTGTGTTTTGTTTTGTTTTGTTTTTCTCTTGGACATAAGTTTCTGCTTCAAACAGCATTTCAAAAAAGCAAAATTAAAATTTTAAAATGCTTAATTTTAGACAAATCTGGCCAGTGCAATAAAGAATCAGTTTTAATTTCCTAACCAATACATGCTTATCCGTAATGTCCTAGGGGACTGAGCCTTAAATGACTGCAACAGAATGGTGACTTTATCCTAGTAGGAAAAAGGCTTTACCACCCCCTTAATTTCTCCAACACTTAATTTGAGACACAAAATAGCAAGACAATCAAAGATGACAGAGCTGGCAGGACACCTGAAGCTGGAACAGGAAACTCTGTATCCAGCCTCAAAGATACGGTTTAGACAAGCGCCTTTCCACCACCAGGAGGTTGTAGGAAGTAGCGCGATGTGACAATTACACGGAACGAGAGTTTCAGGCCTAGTTTCAATCTCAGCTCTGTCACTAACTTGTGATGTGCTCTTGGGCAAGTCTGTCCAACTCCCCACACTTCTGGTCTCGATCTCTACAGCCAGGGGGGTCACACCACAACAACACTGGCCAATTGACTTGACAGGGTTGTTATGAATAGCAAAGAACATAGCAATTATAACACACACACACACACACACACACACGTTACACAACTGCACCGTTATGGGAATCTAGCACGGTGGCTGGGTAGGAGGAATATAGGACAAGTCATAAGATGCAGAATTCTGCATGGGTATTTATTGGAAGAGGTACATGTCAGCCTGCATGTCAATCAACTGAGCTTTTCTCCTGGTTTCTGTGTCTTCGTCTTTTCAAGCCCTGCTCCCTTCCAGTCTTTAAGACCCGCTGCTCAGCTCAGTCACAAATTGGGATGTGACTTTTGTGTGACGAGGATGTGCCGTCTTGTCAAGAGCGAATACAAGAACTCACTGGCCCTCTGAGAGTATTCATTTCCGTTTTGCTCTTCTTATGAAGATGGAAATAAAGAAACTGGAGAGTGTGATGGACTGAACGTTTGTGTCCCTCCCGCCACCCTCAAAGTGCACAAGTTGATGCCCTGACCCCCCGTGTGAAGGTATTTCACTGCATCTGAGCACAGAGTATTCGAGAGAACATTTGCATCAGGAATTAGCAGCCTGCGCGGCCCAAAGCAGGCATATATGGTGGTAGCCTCAGAAAGAGAAAAGAGATTGTCAGAGAAGCTGAACTGAACGACAAATGCCTCAATCTGAACTTCAGCTAAACACACACAATCTCTTGTAAGTAATCCCCGTAGAATAACTAGAGTGGGAATCAGCAAACTAGGACCCACACAGCAAATCCAGCTTGCAGTTCTATGGCCCGTGAGCTAAGAACTGTTTGTCCATTTTTAAATGGTTGAAAAAAAGATAGAACTTCATCACATGTGAAAATTACAGGAAATTCAATTTTGAATGTCTGTAAATAGAGTTTTATTGGGACCCAGCCATGCTCATCCATTTACATATGTCTAGGCTGCTTTTGTGTGACAAAGGCAAAGCTGGGTAGTTATGACAGAGACCATATGGCCCATAAAGCTGAAGATATTTACTATCTTGCCCTTTATAGAAGAAGTTTGCCAATCCCTGATGTAAAGTTCAGTTCCCATGAAGGCAGACAAAAGCTTCTGTACATAGACATGGCCGAGCAAGTATAAAAAGTAAATGGAAAATATAGGGTACAAAAGCAATTTCATCTTCTACGTCACTGAGTTCTGAGGAGTTCTAGAAGTCGGGGCGAGGTCCCTCTGGGGGAAATCTGGGCAAGGTTCTGAGCAGCTCATTCCTGCTCCCCAAAAGAGTCCTTCTGCTTTCATCCTTATATATTGGGATGCCATGTGTAATTTTATTTGAAAAAAGGGTTTTCTTTCCAAGACAAATAAAGAAGTTTGAAACTCGCTGTGACTTCTTTTATCTAGGAGAGATGATGGCAAACTCAAGCACGCTTCAAAGGCAGTGAATGAAAAGGGACCATTATGCGTGGAAAATCACACAAACCAGGACTAAAACCCCATCGGCTCAATTTGCTAAGAAGAGAATGCAGGCAGCCAGCATGGTAGGTTCTAAGAAGACATGATCTTTGTCATAAGGCACTTTCTTACACCTTGGCTTAACCCATTCCGCACACAGCCCTGGAGCACCCTTCATTAAATATATAAAATCACAAAGCAGTTTGATTCACAGGCCCGTATGAGGTCACAGGCCCATTTTCCTGGTGGCAACCCAACCAAAAACCTTAAAGAAACTACAAACAGTGCTGCAGGGCACCTATAACTTATTTTTATAAGTAAAGGGTCATTAACAGGTACTTCGGGAGGTAATTAAAGGAAAACTAATAGCAGCGGACTGTAAGGCTTGGGGTTTTCCTGTTTGCTTTGTTAGTAAAGCCATAGTCTTCTATACGCCATCTAAAGTCTCTGAAAAATTAGTTTAGTCGTGTAGTATGAAACTAGTAAGCTGATATACGCTAGGCTCCATCTAAAAAAGCAGCTCTGGGCTTCCCTGGTGGCACAGTGGTTGAGAGTCTGCCTGCCGATGCAGGGGACACGGGTTCGTGCCCTGGTCCGGGAAGATCCCACATGCCATGGAGCGGCTGGGCCTGTGAGCCATGGCCGCTGAGCCTGCATGTCTGGAGCCTGTGCTCCGCAACGGGAGAGGCCACAGCAGTGAGAGGCCCACGTACCGCAAAAAAAAAAAAAAAAAAAAAAAGTGGTCCTATATTTTGCACTACATGGGTATCCAGTCATCATGCCGTATACCTCAAACTTGTACAGTGCTGTATGTCAATTACATCTCTATAAAACTGAAAAAAAATATTTTAAGTTGTTCTAAATATTCTAAAATAGCAAGTGAGGCAACTTCCAAATGAACCTCACTTTAAAGTAAGAAGCAGTCTGGGCGGTAAGAGGCAGGGACGGGACCTACCCACATGCTAAGGAGGGTTCTGATTCTTTAATAACAGTACGGTGAAAATGCTCTCCCTCAGACCTACAGCCTGCAGTGTCTCTAAGAACATACTGTAACCACATTCCTGAGCACTTCTGTGGCCAAATAAATAGACTAAGACCAAATCTTAGGCATGGAAGAGGGCATCTGGCAAGTCTGAAATATGCATGTGGGACAAGCCCCAAAGTATTAGAACTCCCAGTGAAGCTGTTACTTGTGCTACAGTCATTTAGAAAGGATTTCTAAGAGGAAAAGTTGAATTGTGGCAATTCTATACAGTCAAATATAGCTAATACACACACACACACGCCCCCACACACATAAAATCCCTCTTTGATATATATATATATATATATATATATATATATATATATATATATATATATATATATATATATGCTATAAGAAAGCATCACTGCAGTGGATTTGCAGCGACGAAGTCAGTGTCAGACTGATTTTGCTTTTCTTCGCTTGCCCCCTGGTGGGGAGATAACTGTAATCCACTCGAATGAAAAGGAGACAAAAAGAGCCAAAAGAATTCATCCTTCAGATAACAAGAGTTCGGCTGTAAAAGTAAAAGGACAAAGAAAAGACACTTGAAACAAACACAGAATTTTCCAAATAAGCTAGGAATCATTATTTTCTGTCACCCATTCATCCCCCAAAAACTCAGCTTTTCATGCCCACTGCCTACTGCTAACAATAAGGTATTCAAACATTCCAATCTAGGTCCAAAAAACTTGATTCCAAAAAGTAAAGTCAGGACTTGCATCCCCTCTCCCCTAATCACTCCACCCCCAACACACACACACACACACACACTCAGGAAAAAGAAAGGAAGCTTTGCAGGCTGAGTCTTCATGTGCCACAAGCCTCCTCTGTGTCCTTCAAAGGGAGTATTTTATAAAAAGAAAAACAAACAAAACCCTTAGAATGTTCACCAAAATTAGCTATGGACCCGGTTAATCAACTAATTTGGGTATTTTGAAAGTTAATAACTTCATAATTCATACTTACAAGTTATACGGATTCTTAGTTCATGCAATACACAAAATATATGTGTGCCATTTCATCACCACAGGTAACTTATAAGAACCAAAATAACTCATATTCAACTTACTTCCCTTAAATTATTAATGATCATTACCTATTAATTTATGTTAATTATCAGACAATTAATATAAATTACTAGAATGCCCTAAAATTGAAAAAATATGAAATGTAAAGTCAAAAAGCCACAGTTCTAACTCTAGCCTCTATCATTAATGTACTCTGTCGTCTTACAGTGTAAACTTCCGGGCAGTGAAAGTAAGTTTCTCAACTGTAAAATTAGGGCCTTGAGTGGAGAAGTCCCCTAGGGTCTCTGCAGGGTTGACGTTGGTTGTTCTAGAAGGAAACAGCAGATCAACCACATCTTCCATTTCCCTTGATCAGAGTGCCCTCTAGTGGCTATGAGGAAAAATTACATAATTTTTAAACTATTTTTGCATATATATAGGAGAGTGCTAAATCCCGTGGTACACCAACTTTTTTGGATAGGTGTGATGGTTAATCTTATATGTCGGCTTGGCTAGGCCATGGTACCCAGATATTTGGTCAAACGCCAGTCCAAATGTTGTGATGGCACTTTTTAGATGCGATTAACATCTTGTCCATAGATTTTAAGAAGATGTCCCTCCATAATGTGGGTGGGCCTCATCCAATCACTAGAAGCCTCAGGAGAAAATGATTGAGGCCGCCCAAGGAAGAAGGAACTTCCAGACTGCCTTTGGACTCAAGACTGCAACATCCACTCTTCTCTGGGTCTCCAGCCTGCCAGCCCACCCTGCAAAATCTCAACCCGCCAGCCCCCCACAGTGCGAGCCAATTTCTAAAATTAAATCTCAATCAACCACTCGCCATATATTTATAAACACGTATATACACAGAGACATACCCACACACCCTACTGGTTGATTCTCTGGAGAACCCTGACTGATACAATCAGTGATCCTTAGGCACTTCCCAGAAAACGCGCATGTACTTCTGTCTCCAAAGTGAAAGTTTCTGCAAGTTATGAGACTTGGTGGTGGTGAGAGTCTGTGACTCATGTGAGGGGGTGGGGCAAAGTGGTGAGCTACTCTGTCTACAAGCAAACAGGTCCCATCATCCACCACTGTGAACAATGAGCTATCCCAAGTGAGGGCAGCACAGAAAGAGACTAAACTCTCTGAAAACTGTAGCAAGAGTTTTAAGTAAGAGTATCCCTGTGCTGGCCTTGAAGAGACAGGGTCTCTTCACACACTGCTGTTGTCGTGGAAAACTTCGGACAAAGCAATCTGGCCATTTATGAGAAGCTCCTTGAACTCTTGGTATCTTTGATGCAGTCACTTCATGTCTCAGTAAATAACAGAGTTAGTCAAGATTTGTACAGATATGTTCATCTCAATGTAAGTCACATTAAATCTCAAAATGATCTGTGAGGAAAATGAACTATGACACACCCACAAAATTACCTTTTAGTCATTAAAAATAGTTTATATAATTCTAATGATCACAAAATTGTGTTCAGAGAAAAAAAGCTGGGTATGAAATTTAATAATTAGTTTTTTAATATAAAAAGTATCACTAAGTGTAAAAAATGTCACTAAATATATTTCTGAGTAGTGGCATTATATGTGATTTTAATTTAATTTCCTGTATTTTCTAAATGATCCACAGTGAATGTGTTATCTAATAATTTAAAATAAACTGTTTTTATACAGTGAATGGTACTTGAACAGATATTTGTACACCCGTGCTCATAGCAGCATTATTCACAGTAGCCAAAAGGTGGAAGCAACCCAGGTGTTCATCAACAGATGAATGGATAAACAAAACGTGGTATATATTCATATAATGGAACACTATTCAGCCTCATAAAGGAATGAAATTCTAACACTTGCTACAACATGGATGAACCTTGACAATAGTATGCTTAGTGAAATCAGACAGACACAGAAGGATAAATACCTATGATTCCACTTATGTGAGGTTCCAAGAAGAGGCAAATTTGTAGAAAGTAGAATAAGGATCACAGGGGCTGGGCTGGGCTGGGGGATGGGAAGTTAGTGTTCAACAGGTACAGTTTTTTGCGGGGAATGGTAAAAAGTTTTAGGTATACATTGTGGTGACGGTTACATGACATTGTGGATGTATTAAACGATGAATATTATGTTAGGCATATTTTATCACAATAAACACACTACCAAACGTAAGGTAGATAGCTAGTGGGAAGCAGCTACAGAGCACAGGGAGATCAGCTCGGTGCTTTGTGACCGACTGGAGGGGTGGGATAGGGAGGGTGGGAGGGAGGGAGATGCAAGAGGGAAGGGATATGGGAACAGATGTATATGTATAACTGATTCACTTTGTTATAAAGCAGAAACTAATACACCATTGTGAAGCAATTATACTCCAATAAAGTTAAAAAAAAAAAAAAAACAGACAGGGAATGCCCTGGGATGCTTTTTCCTGCTGTCTGAGGCAACTCCAGGGATTCCTTCTCCACTCTCAGAGTCCTTTCCTACTGCTACTGAAGTACATATACCTTCACCCAACGGCATAATTACTTGTCTATACAGTTGTCTCCACTTTTTTACTATGAGTCCTAACAGACAGGGATGGACTCCAATTAATCCCTGTACCTCCTGCACACAGCAGGGTAACTGGCACGTAGGAGGTGCACGAAGAAACATTTGCCAGAAATGATTATATGAAAGACAGAAAAGACAGCCCATTCAAAGATTTACTGAACCTCCTTACCGTTAATCAAATTAGAAGCACACGTTCCAGATCAACTGTAATGTCCCCAAGTAAAGCTTCACACTTTCATGGGGCCAACTAGAATAGCTTCAGAAAGCTTTAGAATATAATATAATCACTCCCCCTTTTCCAGTTGCATGAGGCTGTCACAAGAGGTCACGGACTCCTGCATAGAAAGAGTTGGTGATTGGGATAGACATTACTGGTGCTCACTGATGTCAGGTCTCCCCTCCCCAGGACACGAGGACCACACCTCCGAGACCCCTCTCCACTGGATGGAGCCGTGTGGTGAGGTCTCGCCAAGGGCTTGTGAACAGAACGGATGTAGATCACTTCCGGGAAGAGGGAATGAACAGTCCCTGATCAACTTTCTGGTTGTTCCCAGAGTTGCACTGTAAGATTGAAGCAGCCTGGGTCACAGACTTTGTATGAGGATGAAATAATGCTTAAGGTGTTCAGCCACTGAGATGCTGGGATCGCTTGTCACTTCAGCATAAAACAGCCTATTGACTGGCACAGAGACTCTGATTTCTGGTGGTCCTCGGGCACCGCTGCTCCTAGGAGCCCCTGTTCAGCTACCAAATCCAACCAACCCGAAGAGCAGGATCTGCTGTGCCTCTTCAGAGGATACAAGCCAATCCCAGCAAGCTAAGAGGAGTCCAGACAACAAATATGAAAAGTCACTGACCCTCAAAATGGGCCAAGGATTTGAACAGACATTTCTCCAAGGACGACACACACGTGGCCAACAGGCCCATGAGAAGGTGCTCAGCATCATCACTTATCAGGGAAATGCAAACCAAAACCACAAAGAGGGCTTCCCTGGTGGCGCAGCGGTTGAGAGTCCGTCTACCGATGCAGGGGACACGGGTTTGTGGCCTGGTCCGGGAAGACCCCACATGCCGCAGAGCTGCCTGGCCCATGAGCCGTGGCCGCTGAGCCTGCGCGTCCGGAGCCTGTGCTCCGCAACAGGAGAGGCCACAGCGGTGAGAGGCCCGCGTACTGCAAAAAAAGAAAAAAAAAAAAACCACAAAGAGGCAGCACTTCACACCTGCTAAGATGGCTAAAATTAAAAGGACGGACAATAACAAGTGTTGGTGAGTATGTGCAGAGATCAGAACCCTTATATACTGCTGATAAGATTGTAAAACAGGGCAACGACTCTGGAAAACAGTCTGGCAGTTCCTCAAGATGGAAACATAATAAACATAGTTACTATATGACCCAGCAGTTCCACTCCTAGGGATACAGCCCAGAGACATGAAGACATATGTCCACACAAACTCACGTAAACGTTCATAACGGCGTTACTCACTATAGTGAAAAAGAGGAAACAAAGCAGATCCTTTCCCTCACAGGAACCACAGAGGTCTGCAGACCAGCTCTATACCCCTCGGGTCACACAGTAGTTTGGTCGCAGAGCCACCATGTGGCCACCAAATCTACCGATGCCAGTGCTGTTTTTACTACAGTAATTTTCCTCCAGTAACGAATGACCCGAAAGGCAGTAAGAGGAAAGGAGTGAGAGCAAATAGATGCTGATTAATAATTTTTAATATATTAAAACCTATTGGCTGCCGACCCTGCGTTAAGGTCTTTGGACATTATTACCTTCTTTGTCCATTTCCAGATGAAAAGGCTAAGGTTCAAAAAAAAAAAACTAACTTGAATGCCTGAATGTCACAGAGTTAAGAGGAGAAACTGGAATTCAAGCTCCGGGATTCTCTACTTCAAGATGCACATTTCCCTCCACACCACCGCGGGCACCAAACTCTAAAGGTCGCTTGCTCTGTGTGTGCTGCCTGTTCACCCCAGGCCCAGCACCGGTTCATCCCCGGGCCGTCCACTGCCCCTGGAACCCTGGATCATAAAGACTGCTTGTCTCTTCCACCACATACCCAAAGCTCCTTGAGGTAGGGCCCTCAGCCCCCAGAGCGAACTATGGTTTGTTGAATGAATGTCTCAAACTGAAATTCAAAGCAAGCAGGGACTTCCCTGGTGGTCCAGTGGATAAGACTCCACGCTCCCAATGCAGGGGGCCGGAGTTCCATCCTTGGTCGGGGAACTAGATCCCTCATGCCGCAACTAAAGATCCCACGTACCTCAACTAAGACCCACGTAGCCAAAAATTAAAATAATAATAATAATAAAGAGAAATTCAAAGCGAGCAGCTAATGCTCAAGGAGAGACTTTGTTATCTCCCTGCTTTATACGAATATCATCGGAACATGAAAAGAATGTGGGATACAGGCAGGATCTTCACTATGATTTGAGAGATGATGGGGAATGTAAGGAATTCTACAGCCGCCGGCTTCGTTCACTTGTGTGAGTGCACAGGACCTGGACGCCCCATGCAGCTAATTCACACGGGCCGAGAGAGCAGCCCCGCCATGCTCCCGGCTCCACCCTGCAGACTGCAGGAAGCCAACCTCTCACCCCAGAGATCACCAGTACACCCAGGCTGCTCCCAGCTCAGAGAGAATAAACCACAGACAAGGTAGTCACAAGCTGATCAGCCACCCAACAGCTTTCCCTGTATTAAACTTCGGAGCTCAAAACGGTTCACAGGAAACATGCAAAGTATTCAGAAACCCATTGGTTCAATACCCATTGAGGATGACAATATTTTGGTGTCATACTAGGCTGTGACAGGGAAATAAAACACAGGCTGGTGAATGCTTTACTGCTTAAGAAATGCTACTCTCCTATGAAACAAATAATGCTATTGAAGCCATTCTACAGATGGGAACACTGAGACCTGAAGCCATCACATGGCTTGCCCCAGGAGGCTCAGCTGGTTATAAGCAGAGGAAGTACATTCATGCCTGGACCTTGTGACAACACATTCTCACGTTCTTTCTATCTGCTTTGGCCAAACTGTTGTCAGCTTGGAATGAAAAAATACTGTAGAAATTCCAAGGTTCTCCCTGCTGGATGGCACAGGGAACTCCACTATGCTGTACAGTAGAAACAAACACAACATTGTAAAACAACCATACCCCAATTAAAAAAAAAAAAAGAAAGAAAGAAAGAAAGACATTCCAAGGTTCTCTTCTGCCTACAATATTTTCATTGGTTCTTTGTCCACCGGCTACTTCTCTGCTGTGGCAACCTGTAACAATTTTTTCTCATGTACCATGGTCTCTATTTGGATTTCTTCAGGATATTCCCTACATAACCTGAAGGTCTTGCAGGGTGGATTACAGAGCTAAAGGAACATTTGACGAATAATCTTATTCTGTGGAAGAAATACCCATGCTGTGAACTTAGCTGGGGAAACAACTTTTTAAGGGCATCTCAACTAACCCCAGCAGCTTCATCATCACCGAAACTGAGTTTGACAATTTTTGATGATTCCAGTCCCGAGTCCTCTGATGAGGAACCACTAAGAGAGTTCTGATACGTCACATTATAAACATGGATCCGTTGCAAAACACCAAAAGCTCCCATAAAATCAGAAGGAGATTTTGGTCCTTTAGTCTGGACTTGATTTTTTTTTTTTTTTTTTTTTTGCGGTACGCGGGCCTCTCACTGTTGTGGCCTCTCCCGTTGCGGAGCACAGGCTCCGGACGCGCAGGCTCAGCGGCCATGGGTCACGGGCCCAGCCGCTCCGCGGCATGTGGGATCTTCCCGGACCGAGGCACGAACCCGCATCCCCTGCATCGGCAGGCGGACTCTCAACCACTGCACCACCAGGGAAGCCCTGGACTTGACTTTTTGCAGGCAGTTATTAGATGCACCAAAACTAAGTTAAATTAGAAATATTATTAAGAATTAAACTCATCCATGTTAAAACTTACTGAACCATATCTATCTCAAGGAAGGAAGTTTAGGTACACCATCACCCTGGATCATCTAAATCTGGTAACAAATCAACAAAATATTCTTAATAATGGAGTAGTCTTCCAAAGTCATGTAAGATTGGAAGAAGGCAGCATGGCGTAGCAGAAAGTTTTAAAGTAACTGAAACTGCAGTGTTTGGTCTGCAGAGGTGAAGTTACGAAGACACTCAGTATTACCCCTTAAATATATGTAAGGGTACTATGTCTGAAGTTTACCTTCTTCTTCATCTTAATCAAGGAAAGATTCAGACAAAAAGTATAATGACGGTAAGGTAAGAAACTAGTAATAGGCTCTAGAATTGCTAGAGTTGACCTCAGGGAGGTAATGAAAAGGTGGTTAAACTTGGGGAATGGGGAGGATTGGGGGAGAGTAGTGAAAAAAAAACAGGCAAAGCAAAGACTCAGAAGTGGGGACGGTGTGCTTGGGGCCACAGAGAGAGAAAGTGACAAAGAACTGGATTAACAAAATTGATTCAAAGTTTTGGTTTTTTACAGCACAGTAGGGTTTTCATGTGATGGTCAATCAACGCTTCACCGCAAAATTCCAACATCTAACAACATATTTCTAGATCGTCCTTTCCCCCATAATTGAAGTCTGATATTCACCAAACATTTACCCATTTCTCAGTTTTCCATCAGGGTCATCCAAAACGAATGTTCACTATGACATAATTATTGGTGCTTTCAGGAAGGCTCTAACCCTGTTTCCTGACAGGAGCTGCAGTGTGGTAGCACCAGTAAAAAGAGAGTCCAAGTTCAAGGCGGAGCCGGGGGTGGAACTCAGGACGGGCGAAAGAGCCACGCTTCCTTCCGGCCCAGCTTTTCCTCCCGTGTGTGCAGTGTCCTGTGCGTGTGTTTTCACGGTCAGCCTTCTTACTGTCTGTACCCTGCCTCTCAAAGTTCCTCCTCTCCTGTAGGCCTCTAGCAACGTCCACTGAAATCCGCCACCCCTCTGCTGCCCAACCCCACCAGGAGGAAGAACCCCATGCCCTCCAGCAACCTCAGGCGACTCAGGCCTGATGATCAGCCTAGTTTCGGGGGCCTCTCCACTGAGAGGGATGGACCCAGAATCCCATACCTCCTAAGGCCCGTCCAGGAATGATCTAAACTTGAGAGGGTACGTTTGAACTGAGAACAACTTTCCTTCATTAATGATTTAATGACAGGCAGCTGACAAAAAAGTATTTATTTTCTGAAAATGCAGACCTGCCTGTTACAAGAACCTTTTAAACATTTCACATAGCACTCTCATTCAACAGTCCTCTCTTACTGTGACTTGTGTTGATGGTGGATCAGGTGACACTGAAACCATAACAATTTCCTATTTTGGGGAGAGGATCCTTAACTATTGTCCTTCGGTTGTGAGTGAAGCACGTGACTCATTTCTTGTCAGTGAGCCACTGGCCTATGAGGAAAAGATATGTGTTCCCACCCTGGTTAATTTCAACCAACAGATATGCCCCATATCACCCTCAAATACTTCATCTAACCTCCACGTGAGGAATGACAAACAGCCAGGCCAGAGCAGCCCGGCGCACACTGGGACAGCAGGGTCAAAGGTGAAGCCGGTTCCCAGGTCACAGGGTACAAAGACGGTCACAACTTCCTCTCCCGACCCAGCACGTAGGCCTTCATTCGACATCTTCTTTTCTCCCAAAGGAAGATGTATTCAACCGCAACTTCATTTCACTGCTCTGCGGAATTTAGAAAACAATATCATGACCCCTAATGTCATCTCTCGGTGCATCTGGAACATCCTCCAGCCAGTTGAGAATTTAATAAACCACTTCTGCTTGCATTTGGCCACTGGAAGGGAAATCGTTTTTATTTTTGTTTTTGTTTTTGTTTTTTTTGCGGTACGCGGTTCTCTCACAGCTGTGGCCTCTCCCGTTGCGGAGCACAGGCTCCGGACTCGCAGGCTCAGCGGCCATGGCTCACGGGCCCAGCTGCTCCGTGGCATGTGGGATCTTCCCAGACCGGGGCATGAACCCATGTCCCATGCATCGGCAGGTGGACTTTCAACCACTGCGCCACCAGGGAAGCCCGGGAAGTCTTTTAATTATAGTCAGAACATTAAGTTACATGTGGCCCAATTTTCTACCACGTGCAAAGACAACAAGTTGGCATAAAGCAAATGAGAAGGCACCGGGTGATCTGACACTGCTTTATTAGGGGCAGAAGTGAGATCAGTTCTTGTCAAACAGACACTGGAAACAGCACCGCTCCCTGAGGCACTGTGCCCAGAGCCGGGTAAAAACCCAGGGACAGCCTGGAAACAGGCGCAATCTGCCTAACTCCAGCAGCCGCAGAGAAGTGGTCCACAGGGCTCACTAATAGCACCCACATGCCTCATCACTGCATGAACAGCTACAGAGGCACAGTAATGCCCATCTTCAGGACCAACTTAGAAAATATCTGTGAAAACACCTCACATTTGGGCCTGACACATAGCAGTGTTCAATAATTGTTCCCTTTTCTTCATGTCTCTTTGGGAGTATAACTTCAGTGACCCAGAGAAGAGAATTACTCAGTTTCACTTCCGACAGGAAACAGATCTGTTTATAAAGTGCATGAAATTAGGGTTAGTTAGGTGCTTTGGGCTGTAAGTAACAGAAACCCCAAGTCAAGCTGGCTAAAAACTGTAGAGGATATATAGTGGCTCACATGACCGCAAACTCCAGAGAAAGGGCTGGAATCAGGAAGGGCATGGCCCAGGGGCTCAGACAAGGCCCAGGGGCTCAGACAAGGACCAGAGACCGGTTTCCCTACGAAATTTAGAAGGTGTTGTGTTACTATTTATCCTAGTGACTCGCAGTTTTTAAAAAAACACAAGAAAATAAGGAACAATAAATAGTCTTCCTGCTTACAGAAATTTTCTAGTTACGTATAATTTTCTAGTTGTATAAGTACTGGTGGGTTCTTGAGGTTGGAAAGATCTACAACAAAGAGAAAGATGGGCAACAAAATGACAACAGACTAAGAGTTTTAATAGAAAAGGTACAGAAACAGGCTTTTTCCGTGTTTTCTCTTTTTCCTCTCTGCTACTTCTATAACTCAATCCCACAGCAGTCTTAGAGAATACTGAATATAGAGATTAATATTTTTAATATTTCAAAAATAAGAACTTGTGGACCTGAAGTTCAGTTCAACTCACAGCAGATTAGGAGAGGGTGTGGAGAAAGGGAACCCTCCTACACTATTGGTGGGAATGTAAATTGGCACAGTCACTATGGAAAACAGTATGGAGGGTACTTAAAAGACTAAAAACAGAACTACCATATGATCCAGCAATTCCATTCCTGGGCATATATCCAGAAAAGACCAAAATTCTAACTTAAAAAGATGCATGCACCCCAATGTTCACAGCAGCACTATTTACAATAGCCAAGACATGGAAACAACTCAAGTGTCCATCAACAGGCGATTGATTTAAGAAGATGTGGTGTGGGAATGTGGAATATTGCTCAGCCATAAAAAAGAATGAAATATTACCATTTGCTGCAACATGGATGGACCTAGAGAATATCATACTAAGTAAGTCAGGCAAAGAAAGACAAATATTATATGATATCTCTTACATGTGGAATCTAAAAAATAATACAAATGAATCTATATACAAAACAGAAACAGACTCACAGACATAGAAAACAAACTTATGGTTACCAAAGGAGAAGCAGGGGGGGCATAAATTGGGAGTATCAGATACAAACTACTATACATAAAATCGATAATCAATAATAACTTACTGTATAATACAGGGAACTATATTCAATATCTTGTAATAACCTATAATGGAAAATAATCTGAAATATATATATAAACATATATGTAACTGAATCATTTTGCTGTACACCTGAAACTAATGCAAACTGCAAATCAACTATACTTAAATTAAAAAAAAAAACACAGCAGATTAAATGTCTCACCAAAAATCCAGTAGTTTCATGATTCAGTTTTAAGAATAACTTTTAATGAGTATGAAAAATGATTGGGACATAAAACAAGTACAATTTCTCTAACCAAAGAAAAAAATGATAGATTTTTAAAAACACTGAAAACCACCTCTTCAGATAGGAAAAGAGTAAAACTTTATTCCTAAAATCTCTTGTTTCTTAATGCTAGTTGGCAAAATATCTGTGGAGGAAATTAGTCTACTTTATAAATGCTACTGAATAAAACAGCTGAAATAAGCAAATTGCTGTTCTAATCTCCCGGTTGGCACCCAAACCAAATTGTTTTCTTTCTTATGCCTGTTCCAACTTAAACCTACTTGATGAAACTCATATGTCTGCAGCAGCAAGTTTCAGCAGTAGATTTTATAGCATACACATGATTCTCAGTTTAGTTTTAAAGTCCAATTCCATCAAGCTCAAGGTAAATCACAATACTTTACTTTGAAGTTAGGAAGGCCCTCAAAACAAAGGGATGAGTAATTTCAAAGCAAACAGAAATATTTCACAGAATTTCATTTTTCCCATTCTCTGAATGTTTTCTCGTTAGATGAAGACATTTTCCAGTCCATTAGAGCCAGACTGAACAATAAAAGCATGTACCTAAAAACTTAAATCTGTCACCACTGGGATTACGCCACTAATTTACCCTCCTCCCCTCAAACACATTTCTTTTTTTTTTTTTTTTTTTTCTTTTTGCGGTACGCGGGCCTCTCACTGTTGTGGCCTCTCCCGTTGCGGAGCACAGGCTCCGGATGCGCAGGCCCAGCGGCCATGGCTCACGGGCCCAGCCGCTCCGCGGCATATGGGATCCTCCCAGACTGGGGCACGAACCCGTATCCCCTGCATCGGCAGGCGGACTCTCAACCACTGCGCCACCAGGGAGGCCCACACATTTCTTTTCTTTACTCAAAGACAGGATCATCATTAAGCTTATCCCCAAATTTCTATCAAGATTTTTTTTCAAGGAAAAAAAGCCAACATCACGACTTCCCAGTTGCCACTGAAAGAAGAATCAAGTGGAAAGGCAGAGATGAAGAATGGAATGCATCCCTGGTGGTTCAGTGGTTGAGGGTCCGCCTGCCGATGCAGGGGACATGGGTTCGTGCCCCAGTCCGGGAAAATCCCACATGCCGCGGAGCGGCTGGGCCCATGAGCCATGGCCACTGAGCCTGCGTGTCCGGAGCCTGTGCTCCGCAACGGGAGAGGCCACAGCAGTGAGAGGCCTGCGTAGCACAGAAAAAAAACCACACACAAAAAACGTGGGGGAACATTGGGAGGTGGTGAGAATATTTTATTAGCTTTATGACCCAGAAAAAAAAAAGTAAAGCTTAATAGGGGGGTATCCCTGCTTAAATTCTCCCATTCTGGCCAATCTGAATTTATTATAGGATTATTTTAACCCCAAATAATTTTCAAGTAGGTGACAGTTTATGGGATGAAGCTCAACGAAACTGTAACTTAAAACCGTCTAATTACTTGAACGCTTGATGTCTCCTCACAACTAAAACCCACTTCTCCTGAAAAGCGTGGCAGCCGGGTTTACAAAATACAGGGCTATACACGTCTGCATATCTAGGGAAAAGATGGAGGCCCAAGACTGCATTTGAAGGACAAAGTTGTACTGTTGTTATACTTTTTTCAATGTACGGTGTACACCACCCTTTACAATATTTCAAATGTGCCAAAGAACAAAACCTTCGCCTGGGGGTCATTTACAGTCTAGGGGTACAGGTGGAAAGAGCCCAGGAAAACTGGGGGAAAGCCCTAGTAATCACTGGAGTTGAAGTCCTGCTCATCAGGCAAGTTTTCAGACCTGCTGAAACCGTCCACCAGACGGACTCGGGAGCATAAGATGATACCTGTGGGCACTGGGTTGAGAACTATGACCACATGCTTTGCTGTAACCTCTTGTGGGCCAAACACCTGACAACGTGATTGGGCAGGAAAAAGGAATAGCAGAGGCTGGTGGGAAGGAAAGCCTTTCATTGCACAGTTTGCCTTTGACAATCTCCTTCTGGACAGCCGTGGCTTCCTGATGATCCTTTCACAAGAAAGGGGACCCCTACTAGATTATCGTAATTAAATTTCCAGGGGAACCACAGTGGGCTGGGCAGAAGCAGGGGAGTGTATAGGAAGAAGGATGCCCCGGGGAGGCCCTGTGGAGGCTGGCACAGCTGGGCAGAAGCCTCAGCACTGCCCCCTCTCCCTATCTGACATCAGGTAAGACGTGTACCCTCTCTGAATTTCAGCCTCTTGTACAATGGAGATAAGAAGAAGAAACTCATTGAGTTTCTGTGAAGGTTAAATACGTTAATGGATACACATGGGCCACTTCAGCATCTACCAGATAGCTAGGGTCCAGTAAATAATAGCTTTTTTCAAGGTCCCGCTTAAGCAGCAAAGGGGCCTGCCATCTCTGGAAGGGCACAGGAGATGGGTTGACCCTGCCGGGCCATTTCACTACCAGCACGCAGGTGTGTGGGGTGCAGGTGACAGACACTCCTGGCCAGAGCCTGAAAGGCTGACAGGACCCAGAAGGAAGGGGGTGTGAGGAGAGCAACGCAGAAGCCGGGGTGCCCCGGGGCACTGGCCTTGGTTCTGGGACACCCTGGTTGTGAGACTTGACACAAATCCCATCACCTTTCCCTGCTTCAGTTCCCGCTGAGTGAAGAGCCACCGCGGAACACACACGGAGTCGTAGGGTCCAATTTCCTAACCTCCACCTCTGAGACCCAGGCCCCCCGCTACTCACTAACAGACCCCTGAGGCTAGAGCTGGGGTCCAGCTTGACAGGGATAGGACAGGGGTGCTGGGGGCAGGTTGCTTGAGAGAGCTGGGCCCTCCCTTCCCGCCAGGCAGGGCCTGAGAGGAGCCCAGAGCCTGGCAGCTCCGACGGGGTGGCACTGCCAGCCTCACCCTGGTGACCCGCCTGCCTACCAGCCTCCCCGAGAGGCCCCTGGCCGACATCAAAGCAGAGAACACAGAAATGCGTGAAGGTGCGACCCCTGACCTTTAAAGCCAGGGTCTGGATCACCCTCACTTCTCTTCAGAGTCACAGCTGAAAATACCCAGAAAGTAGTGGGGAGAGAATTACACTCTTCCAAACAGATGAGTAGTCCTCGACGCTCTGGCATGAGTAACACTGGTGTCATGCTTTCACTTGTGCTTTATATAAATGCTCTACCTGCTAGCACAGGTTCCCACCTATTCAGAGAGGAAAGTGAGGCCATTATCTGCATTCCGTGAAGTACCATATGGTTACACGACGGCACCCAGCCAAGGCAGGGTTCTATCCAAGCCTCTGTGTACAATTTAAAAGCAAAATAATGTCGTTACGCTATATTGGATTAGCGTATTGGATTGGCATCAGGGAAGGGGGGCCGGGGCAACAGAACTCTGAGCAGAAAAAACGCTTCGGCTTGTTTTCACGTCTAGTTTCAAGGTTACTTTGAACATCTCAAAAACCACAATTGGAATCAGCCAAATTTCACTCGCCCAACAGCTTGGTATTCAATCAGCCTACTTGGAGACCAAGTATGAAAAATTCAGTCCTTTGCAAGATAGAGATACAATATAGACTAATAATATATTGTTATGTATAAGTAAGCAGACGGGGCAAAAAAAACCCAAAAAACAAAACAGGCTAAGTGGCTACATTTGTATTTTTTTTTTACTTCATGTATTTTTTTAGTCCAATAGAACAGGGACTGGTCTGAGTCCCACAGCTGTTAAATTCAGAGCAGAAATGAGAACGCTAATCCATCCAGAGCTCTTGACACCACAACCCGGCTAATCATCTGACAAAGGCTTATGTCCGGGGCTTCCCTGGTGGCGCAGTGGTTGAGAGTCCGCCTGCCGATGCAGGGGACACGGGTTCGTGCCCCGGTCCGGGAAGATCCCACATGCCGCAGAGCGGCTGGGCCCGTGAGCCATGGCCGCTGAGCCTGCGCGTCCGGAGCCTGTGCTCCGCAACGGGAGAGGCCACAACAGCGAAAGGGCCGCGTACGGCGGGTGGGGGGGGGGCGGAGATTACCTAATTTAAGCCTTTCACAGCTTTATTGGATTCCTGGTAACATGTTCCAGTTTCATCCAATCTCGTGTGTTGGAGAAAAGTGAATTTTCCGGAGGGAAAAAAACTTCACCATTTTCTAAATAAGGTTTTCATGACTAAGGCTAAATGACATCATTACTCAGCTTTTAAAAGCTACACAATATGTGTTTTATTCTTTAAAACATACACTCGTGAATCCATACGTGACTAATGTCTCATGAAATTATTCATTGTCTTCCGAATTCACCCAGGAATTCTGAAGATTGTTCGGTCAGGCCTGCAAAGTGAAAAAGATGTTGAAATTGAACATTGGAGGCTAAGACTGCCCAGGCATCCAATCATGGAAGCAAACTTTTTGATAATTTCGTGTAGCCTATTATGTACAAAAATATAAATACAACTTTTTCAACATTTTTACGCATATACAACTGGTTTAAATTTGACAATTTCCTCTGTCCTCCTAAAAAACAGGAACTTCGCAACACCTTTTTTTTTTTTTTAACATCCTTATTGGAGTATAATTGCTTTACAATGGTGTGTTAGTTTCTGCTGTATAACAAAGTGAATCAGTTATACATATACATCTGTTCCCATATCCCCTCCCTCTTGCGTCTCCCTCCCACCCTCCCTATCCCACCCCTCTAGGTGGTCACAAAGCACTGAGCTGATCTCCCTGTGCTATGTGGCTGCTTCCCACTAGCCATCTATTTTACATTTGGTAGTGTATATATGTCTGTGCCACTCTCTCACTTCGTCCCAGCTTACCCTTATCGCTCCCTGTGTCCTCAAGTCCATTCTCTATGTCTGCATCTTTATTCCTGTCCTGCCCCTAGGTTCTTCATAACCTTTTTTTTTTAGATTCCATATATATGTGTTAGCATATGGTATTTGTTTTTCTCTTTCTGGCTTACTTCACTCTGTATGACAGACTCTAGGTCCATCCACCTCACTACAAATAACTCAATTTCGTTTCTTTTTATGGCTGAGTAATATTCCATTGTATATATGTGTCACATCTTCTTTATCCATTCATCTGTCGATGGACACTTAGGTTGCTTCCATGTCCTGGTTATTGTAAAGAGAGCTGCAATGAACATTGGGGTGCATGTGTCTTTTTGAATTATGGTTTTCTCAGGGTATATGCCCAGTAGTGGGATTGCTGGGTCATATGGTAATTCTATTTTTAGTTTTTTAAGGAACCTCCATACTGTTCTCCATAGTGGCTGTATCAATTTACATTCCCACCAAGAGTGCAAGAGGGTTCCCTTTTCTCCACACCCTCTCCAGCATTTATTGTTTGTAGATTTTTTGATAATGGCCATTCTGACTGGTGTGAGGTGATACCTCATTGTAGTTTTGATTTGCATTTCTCTAACAATTAGTGATGTTGAGCATTTTTTCATGTGCTTGTTGGCAATCTCCTTTGGAGAAATGTCTATTTAGGTCTTCTGTCCATTTTTGGATTGGGTTGTTTGTTTTTTTGATATTGAGCTGCTTGTATATTTTGGAGATTAATCGTTTGTCGGTAGCTTCGTTTGCAAATATTTTCTCCCATTCTGAGGGTTGTCTTTTCGTCTTGTTTATGGTTTCCTTTGCTGTGCAAAAGCTTTTATTTCAGGTTCCGAAATGTTGCTCCTGCTGGGTGACCCAACATGGCAACTTGCAGTGACCTGATTTGAAAGTTCCTGTGTTTACCTCCCCACACGTGGGTCACATGGCTGCACATGAACAATAAAGTCCATTATTTCCAATTATGATCTCATTTCACACCCTTTCCTCTCAAACTATGAGAAAAAGAACTCTTTTCCCCTTCCTTGAAAACAAAAATATTCGGTGATTATGGTTTCCCCTCTTGCTGTTCAAAGAGCTGAAGAGACCAGTTTCTCTGTGGTTTTTCTCAATTATCCAATTTATTTATTTTCTTTTTAACTGAAATATAATTAACATGCCATCTAACCTATTTTGTAAAATCTATACCCCAAGTCTTATTTTCTAAATCAGTGTTGTAACTCAAACAAATTTATTATAGGCTGTTAACTGTAATCACCGTTAGACTGATATATTTTGTAAATTTTGCTAAAATTATGCCTCTTTTGGATATAATTACATTTCTCCCACTTATGCCCTTCAGAATGGACTTTTTAAAAGAAGTAGCACATAATAACTCCCTTCCCCAAAAGGGAGACCCTTTAAATGGAATATTTTATTCAACTTTTCTCTTCATTAAATTTTTACACTCAAAGTAACATCACTTCTCACTGAAGAAAATCTGAAAAATTTTTGGAGGGAAAAAAATAAAATCACCCATAATCTTATTACCCAAATGCAACCACTATTAATATTCACAATATTAATATTTAGTGTTTTTTTAATACAACAAATGGAATTTGCAGAGGGTCCTAAATGCTAGTCACAGACTCACCACAGAACCTGCCTTATGTGTTAAAAACCGAGGCTCCTGGCTGTCTCACTAGCGATTCTGACTCAGGAGATCTGGGGTAAGCCATATAGTATTTATTCACTTATTAATTAATTTATTGAAAGTTCCACAGGTTATTCTGATGCACAGTCAACTTTGTGAATCACCAGTTTCAAGCACAGATTTTGGACCCCACAGACCTGGGTCCAGACCTGGTCCTATCAATTAATATGGTTGAACAAGGTTATCCAACCTCTATGAGCTCAGTTTCTTCATCCACAAAATGGGCACACCAAGAGCCATTTATAAAAATTAAGCGAGAGGGTTTTCCCTGGTGGTCCAGTGGGGTGCGGGTTCGATCCCTGGTCAGGGAGCTAAGATCCTACATGGCTCGTGGCTGAAAAGCCAAAACGTAAAACAGAAGCAATACTGTAACAAATTCAGCAAAGACTTTAAAAATGGTAAAAAAAAAAAAAAAAAAAAAATTAAGTGAAAAAATGTACTTGGCACAGTGCCCAAAATATAGTAATTATTCAGTACATTGTAATTATTTTACATAAAATATTTTACCTAAAATAATTACCATGTACCAAGAATAATGATAAGTTATTCTTTCCCATTTTTCTCTATGCACCTGGTGTGAGATTTTCTTCTGATCTGGATTGCTATGAAATACTACATATGCTTTCAAGTAACATTATATATCATAAGCATTTTTCCATGTTCCTTCCTACCCTTTACAGACATTTTAATGGCTGTATAGCATTCCATCTAGTATATAAAACCATATTTACCTAATTATTTTCTACTCATGCTTTTTAGGTTACTTGCAGTCTTTCTTAACAACTGTGTAACGAGTAGCTTCCTATATATAGCGCTCTGTAATTGTGGATTACTATCCTAGCTATAGTCCTAAAGCTAGAATTACTACATGAAAGTATGTGAGTATTTAGATGGCTTTTTGATACATATTGCCAAGATGCTTTCCAAAAAAATTTTTTTTCAATTTACAATACCACTGGCAATGTATTAAGATATCAGATTTGGGACTTCCCTGGTGGTGCAGTGGTTAAGACTCCACGCTCCCAATGCAGGGGGCCAGGGTTCAATCCCTGGTCAGGGAACTAGATCCCACATGCGTGCCACAACTAAGAGTTCGCATGCCACAACTAAAGAGCTGGCAAGCCGCAACTAAGGAGCACGCCTGCTGCAAATAAGACTTGGCACAACCAAATAAATAAGTAAATAAATATTCAGATACCAGATTTATCACAACATTATCAGCACTGAGTAGTTTTCCTGCCCCCATGTTAGAATGTGTAAAATGGTAAACTGTGGCACGTTGTTTATTGGAGCAAACAACGATTCCAATCAGGCACTGCCAAAACCAAAAAGTGGTTAGGAGGCTCCCTGGTCGGGGGCTAGGGCAGAGGTGTTTACGGAGAAGAGAGGGAAGCAAAGCAATTATTTATTTGGCTATAACCTAAATGTGTGCCTTATGTGAGAAACTTTAGTCATTCAGCTGTTACGAGTACTTGTTCTTGAGTTTCATTTTCTCAGATTCAAGAAAATCTAGACAACTAGAATACTTATGAATAGCTGTTCTTCAGTTTCATATTCTCAGATTCAAGAAAAATCCAGTTGACTCTGGATTCAATTTGCTTACATAAGCTACCAAAGACACTAGGGCTACCCCAGTCTAATGGCCTCCTTGTCTAACTACTTTAACAAAAGGTAGTTTAGAAATTACCACCAGCAGCCAGTTAGCATTAGCTATACTTGCACGTATACTTGGCGATACTTATAAATCCACACCACATAGAGAATTGGACTAGGACATATAAACTGGAGTTTACAGTCTCCATCCTCAAAAAACTTACAGTCTAATGGGAAAGACACATTCCAAGTGAACTGCTAATATAAGCAAGTAGAATATAAATGCCAGTTATTTTAAAATAGGTGAGCGTATAAATGGTAATCATTTTCAACTTCTGTGACTTGAGAAGGCAATACCTTAACTGAAATGCCTGGATAATCGTTTTGGCATGAGGACAAAGTCGACACAATGACCTACCTACTTGGAAAATTAAACATGTTGGCAATATTACAAAGGACTACATTCACTCATTCAAGTCCACATGCTGAAGTCCTCAGAAGTTCTGAGTACACAGGGTCAGGGCTCAGAGAAAATTACTCACATTCCCTCTCTTTGCACAGTTGTGCATATTCTAAATCCCTCTCCTTGAAAGTAAAAGCATTTGTTGAATAGATTATACTCTTGACCCTCAGATTGGCCAGTCCAGATTTACATTCTTACAGTTCATCTTACAAGCAGTCATTGAAACGATGTGAACTCACCAATTCACATGCCCTTCAGAAATAACTTACATTCTGTTAGGATTTAACCGATCCTTCCCTCTCCTACTAATAAAGTTCCAGAATTTTTAATAGGAGAGGAGGAGAGAAAAAAAATTTTTTAAGTAATACTTATTTCAGCACAGCACTTTATTTTTTTTAAAACAAATCTAAGGTCACTTAAATATTTAGGTACATTAAGAGGTATTATGCACAATAAGACTTTACCAAGTAATCATCAGTTTGAGTACATATAAATTTGAAACCCCATTTAGTCAAATTATGTGTAAATCTGCTGACTAAATTTGCTTTTACATTTTCACTACAAATATAGCTACATCCTGCTGGATTTTATGGAATCCAGGCTTCTTACTTTTGGTCACGTTATAAGGAGTAGTCACGTACTTGAGAACAAAAGAAACTGATACTATTTTAAGAAAACATACCACATTGTAAATCAGCTATACTTCAATTAAAAACAAAGAAAAGAAAAGAAACTTTGAAGTTTTCTGAGCCTTGTTTCTTCCATAGTGCCAAAGAGATATATAAAGTGTTTGTTGTTGTTGTTTTTTATTTGTTCATTTTTTTGTTCTTTTTTTTTTTTGGCTGCACCACATGGCTTGCAGGATCTTAGCTCTCCGACCAGGGACTGAACCTGGGCCCTGGCAGTGAAAGTGCCAAGTCCTAACCACTGGACTGTCAGGGAATGCCCATAAAGTGTTCATTTTTAAAAGAAGAAAGAGGAGGAAAAAAATTCATCAAATTAAACCTTTTTCCTACAGTAATTAGTCACATGTTGATGAGTTATTGCCATCAGCAATTTCCATCTGATTCTGTCTTCACGGACTTCCTCAAACTGAAGATGTGCCCCTGTTACAAGAAGCTTCTATTCTCTTTCTTGTCTTTATTTATTCCTTGATTTGGTATAAGTAGTTTCAAACATAAATGAATCTCCTCCACATGGGAGAGATGGAAGATTTAACACAAGGGGAGAGTGACAATTTCCAAAACTGTCACCCAAAAGGGACAGTCTGGTGCTTGTACTATCTGAAAGCTTCTTTCTAGAATTGCCTGAGAATGCTGCTTGCTTTGTGAGCCAGTTTAACTCAGCAGCAATGCCAACATCCCTCACCTTTCTGCTTTTGATCCTGGATCTAAGACTTGCACAGTATAAACTGACAGGCAAAAATAAAACAAAACAAAAAATCCAGTTTCAAATGACATTGATGTAGCCTCCACCCTTGCAGGACATTTGGTCCTGTCCAAAACTTTCATGAGCATATTTGGTCCATGACAAATGGCTTTGGACAGGACCAAATATCAAGGACCTTTGGACGTCTTGCACAGGACCAAGTGCTAACTGGGTGCCACTGCCCGTGCACCCTCCCTGTCCTTTGAGGGCTGGTCAAACAGAAGCATCCTCCACAGCCTCTAGTCCAACACTGTCCAAAGGGGGCTTCTAGGTCAGGGAGTGGATGTTTTACTAACTTAGGTCTACGCTGGCTCCTTCCTGGAACTGCAAGTTAGCAGCTGTGGTTGTCTCTCTCTCTGCTTCACTCCTTAGGATTGGTGGTAGACAATTTGGGGTTCATTTATCTATAGAATAACCAGGTTGCAAACTATTGCTCTAGTTACAAGGTCAAAAGCAAAGCACCAAAGAAGGTACTTAACTCATTTGTAAAAATGGTACACTACTTCGGTTCAATGTAAATTATTTGTAAAAAGCCGATATTGTAGGGCCTTCCATGTGAAATATAAAAGTTTCAAACAAGAGCAAACATATCAGTTATTATAATACACTGAGTGGTTCAATATCCTAAAAAGACAAATACTCTTCATATTGGGTTAAAATGCAAACTCTATATCCTGCTTATAAAACACACACTGAAACAAAAAGATACAAAAGATTAAAAAGGGGCTTCCCTGGTGGCGCAGTGGTTGAGAGTCCGCCTGCTGATGCAGGGGACACGGGTTCGTGCCCCGGTCTGGGAAGATCCCACGTGCCGCGGAGCGGCTGGGCCCGTGAGCCATGGCCACTGAGCCTGCGCGTCCGGAGCCTGTGCTCCGCAATGGGAGAGGCCACAACAGTGAGAGGCCCGCGTACCACAAAAAAAAAAAAAAAAAAAAAGATTAAAAAGAAAAAGGTGGCAGTGATATACCAAGCAAAAAGCAGAGACGGCAATATTAATTTTGGAAAAAGATTTCAAGGTGAAAGGGATGAGAGAGGATTCTGTGTTTAGTGTGTACTTATATGTTATATAAATGTACATACATTTATATGAATATGTATAATTTACACAGATATACAACTATGTATATTTATATGTATATAAAAGGCAAAAATCAATAGTAAAGATATGTGTTGGATATCAAAATACATAAAGTTAAAGCTATTGTAATACAGTGAAAGAAATCACATAATTTTGGAAAGATGACATTAGCACACTTATCACAGTCTTTGACAAATAAACCGTACCAAAAAATGAGAACACAGAAGAGTTAAACTATATAATATAAATTTAATAACAGAAGCTATTTTTTAAAAATTCCTTGTTTCAAGTTTCTATGAAAAATAGATCTTGTTCTATACTAGGTAACAAAATGTCAGTAAATTTGAAAAAAAATACATGTTGCAGAGTTGACACTCTGACAACTGGAAAATAGCGTAAGAAATCAATGACAACTTTTTTTAAAAAATTCACAATTTCTACGGGGAAAAGGAGAGAAAGAAGCTTCTCCAAAATAGTTACTAGGCCAAAGAGAAATCAAAATACTAATTACAGATTGTTGAGATGATCACAGCAATGAGAATATTATATATTAAACTTATGGGATATAGCCAAAGCTGTACTCAACAGCAATTTATAGCCTTCATGACTTTATATTTTAACAATCATACGTGGACTGTGTAAATCATATTACCCAATACTTCATCCCCCAAATCTACATCTTTGTTAATTTTTTAAAAGAAAGAAAAACTTCTTCTAGCATCATAACCAAAAGTAATTGAAATACACTTTATCACACCAAATTAATTTTTTTTAAGTTAGGACAATTCAAGAGTTACATTAACACTCTTAATGTAACTCTTAATGCAGAAAATAAAAATACCTGGCTAGGAAGATAGGAACACCTTACTAAGAGCAGCAAAGACCTTAAATTAGATTCAGTAAAATAGAGCTGATAATTTGCTTACTCACAGAATGTAAAAACATAAATGACATTTAATCCTGAAACCTCAAAAAAGAAGAAAAATTAAACAGTGAAGAACAATGTGATGAATTTGCCTTATAGCACCATATCCCATTTCTCATTAAAACACTTTTCTCACTACACTTTACACTGCCCCTTTATTTTTATAAAAAGGAATACTTCAGTTGGTAGCAAAAATTGTATCATTAATTACTTTCTAAGGCTCCTGTTTGGCAACATTTGAATAAACATCCGGCACAGCCACTACCCTGCAACCAGCTGCTGATCCTGCATTTTAAATATCAAGACCACAGTATTTTCTTTAACACTCTGCTTCATTTATTTGGTGACATAAGGCTGTGTGGTTTAAGCAAGCTCCATAAATCATAATATAAATCAGTCTACTGTGTTTAACATTCAGAAGAAATTACAGTACAAGAAGAAAAAATTATCAGTGATCGTGATCAAAGCCAAAATCTTCGTCCAGCAGAAATGACAAGCAGTTTTAAAAGGGCTAACAGCTCCGACTCTGGAGTCAGATTGCTGGACTGAAATATGAGATCTCTTGCTCATGTAAGGTTACTCTCTGAACCTCAGTTTCCTCTTCTATAGAATGTTAGCATGACCTCTGTAAGGATTAAATGAGACAATATATTAAAGTGCTTAGAACAATTCCTGACCTACAGTGAACATTAATAAAAGTTCATTCTTCTTTTTCCTCCTCTCCCTACCCCACTCACCCCTTCCCCCAACTCTGAAATACAGTCAGTAAACATTTAATAAAATGAAGGAGCAAATGGCATAAAGATTGCCCTCTAGAATGTTCCTTCTTTAGTATAAGAGGAAATGTTAAAAATACAGGGAAGAGTAGAAGAAAGATGCTAGAGTAACCACCGTCATCTGGCGCATTCAGAGATGTGGTTTCTAAATACTGCTTTCATTTTTCTACATTAGGGCTTCAGTCTACTAACTTAAAGCCTTTTTTCTTTTTTTTTTTTTTTACAAATTAATAACCAGACTCTGATGAAAGGAAAGTGATCAACCTAGACAAATTATGCTGGTTAGAAAGTCCCCCATAACGACAACAACAAAAAGAAACATTCATGTCTCCTGCGATTCTGTATTAACTGCAAAGTCAGCAGGCTTTCCAAGTCTTCCCAAGCTGATATTATCAAGACCCAAACAGAATGAACCAAGGGGGGAAGGACTAGCCATAAGAACCTAGAGGGCAAGAGGTGGTCTTGGAAGAAGACGGTTTGAGGATCTGGGTAAATGGTGACAATAGAATGAGATTATGGCATAAACATGACTATAATCAATGAGGAAAAGAGTTAGAATTTCTTTCCAGAAGGATGGCAGTGTTCATTGAAGTGTGTCAGTCTTTCCTCTCCTCTGGAGGAGTCCAGAAGTGTCGGGTTTTTGGCCAGAAGCAGAGATAAAGAAGCCAACGTGAACTGTCCAGACTGGACAGATCTTTCCACACGGCAGGGAGAAACCCCCTCTCCTGCAGGACCACAGATCAGATCCTGTAACGCTCCTCCTAGCCTTGGCAGGATGGGCAGAAAAAATGCAGAGAGCTCAGCCCCGACCCCCAGCGCTGTCTGACAGGTACATCAAACTGCCGAGAAGAGGACCTGATTCCTGGCAAGACTGTTTCCAACTTGAAATCGTCCTGCACCTCACATAAAGCAGGAGGTTTCCATGTGGTCCCTGCACCCTTTATTTCTCTTCTTCTGTATCCAGTTGCCATTTTTCACGTGCAGTCATGGACTTGTATCCTCCCCACCCTCCTGTCGTTTCCCCTTCCGTTTCCCACAGGGTCCATCCTAACTCGCCCAGGCACAGCCTCCGGCTCAACCCACCCACAGGGGCCCCGGCCAGACAAGCAGAAGTATTAAGAAATTGAGCTGGAGGGTTGGTGGGTCTGTGACCGTGTGGATAAAGCACAACTGCCGCCTTGAGAAGGTGTCACTTTAAGTCATTTTAAGACTTCAAAGAGACCACTTCCCTGGTGGTCCCAATGCAGGGGGCCCGGGTTCGATCCGTGGTCAGGGAGCTAGATCCCATATGCATGCCACAACTAAGAGTCCACATGCCACAATTAAGAAGCCCGCATGCTGCAAGTAAGACCTGGCGCAGCCTAAAACTAAAAATAAATAAATAAAAATAAATACTAAAAAAAATAATAATAAAGATATGGACACTTGCCCAGCTATTCTATTAAAATAAAGAGAGAATTCAAAGAGGGGAGGAAATGGGAATCATGCAGGAGTGGCTACAAACACTTCCAGCCTCAGGCCAGGCTGCGGGCAGCCTCGGCTGACAGGTGGCTGGGAACTGCAGGACCTTCCCAAGAGGAGAAAGCAGCCTAAAGTGGCAAGAGCCACAGGTTTGGGAATATCTGTAAATAAATAAAATTTTGTTTTGAAAATCAATCCCCTCTAAGGTATTAAACATGTAGAAGGTTCTCCCCTCTTTTTCAGAATGAAAGTGTCATTGGACACTATCTTGGACTTATGAATGTCACTTCCAAAGGTGTGCGTAGCCTGGACTCTCCGAAGATGATGTTCCTTAGAAGACCAGGTGCTGAGCTCCAGTGTCATGGAAATGGACACATAAGGAGAACTTCAGTTTCTAAAAAATTCAGGGCGGGGCTTCCCTGGTGGTGCAGTGGTTGAGAGTCCGCCTGCCAATGCAGGGGACACGGGTTCGTGCCCTGGTCCACGAGGATCCCACATGCCGCAGAGCGGCTGGGCCCGTGAGCCATGGCTGCTGAGCCTGCGCGTCCGGAGCCTGTGCTCCGCAACAGGAGAGGCCACGACAGTAAGAAGCCCGTGTACTGCAAAAAAAAAAAAATCAATAACTAAATTCAGGGCGGGGAGGACTTTACTTAGAAGCAGAAGGGCAGAGATGAAATCATCATCTTTTGTTGCAAGATTTAAAAGGAAAAATTGCCCAAACCCGAGAGGGAAAGTAGACGACATGGGGAGAAGGGTGTCTGACACAGCACTGGGGGACGGGTGGCAGCGATGGAAGGAAATGCTAAGAGAGGATGCAGCCACAGCCATCTTCCAGCAGCATCCTCTGAGCACTGGCGTGCTCATCTTAAAGACAGAGTCCGCAGCGATCTCAGGTGGTAATAAGGTGCAATCCCGCCAGACTGAGCCCACCACTCAGAGACGCTGGGATGCCTTTGGGGACCACTGGGGACCCACAGATTCATGAGAAGGAGGTTATTTTGGACGTACTATTAATCAGCCAGCATCCATGCAGACCGGGGGGCTTTAGAGGCTCCCCACATGTTTGGTTTTGGGAAGGAGGAGGTGACATCCCGGTTTCAGAGACACGTTATTTTTTTACATCGACAGATGGGCTCTCGTTATAGAAAATTCTATTATAGGGCTTCACAAGAAATTGAGAAAACGGAAGAATTTTACTGTGTGTGTTTGAGCCTTAAGAGTAGAATCGCCAGCACGGAGGTATGCTTTCATCGCGTTAACAGCACAAGAACATCTCGAGCCCTGGGGGCCGTTCCACGTGGTGGCCACCACCATCCGGTGGACTTTCACATTACTTGGGTCTGCCCCCTAGGAGACCTTCACCCCCGAAGACTCTGATGAATCCTCTTCACCCCTTTATCCAAATCATTTGTCAAATTCTTTAAAGAGATACCTGACCCTTGGGCTTCCCTGGTGGCGCAGTGGTTGAGAGTCCGCCTGCCGATGCAGGGGACACAGGTTCGTGCCCCAGTCTGGGAGGATCCCACATGCCGCGGAGCGGCTGGGCCCGTGAGCCATGGCCGCTGAGCCTGCGCGTCCGGAGCCTGTGCTCCGCAACGGGAGAGGCCACAACAGTAAGAGGCCCGCGTATCGCAAAAAAAAAAAAAAAAAAAAAAAAAAGAGATACCTGACCCTTGACAGTGTCCAAGTTTAACTCTTCTCTATCAAGAGAGTCTGATATCAAAATATCAATTGCTGCATCCTCCAACGCCAGTGTGACTTAAGTTTACTACAAAGCTCTTGGCACTGGACCTTCTCAAGGATAAATGTGTGTGCATATATAATATATACTAATAGATTATATTCTTGTATTGATAGCTTGTACTTTATCAATACATCTATTTAACCTCCTCATTGAGATAAACTATACATCAGATCATTAGTTCCCACCAATTAAGGAATGCCTGTGATTATATTAAGTCTACAGCTATAATACAGAATGGAGGAGTTCAAAACGTGTTTTTACCCATGTATAGTGAGTAGAATAATGATACAAGTACAATCCAAGTGACTGTTAAAACCCACCCCATACCTGAAAATTCTATTTTTAAGGTGAGCACACATCTTTGTGTGGGATATTTTAAGCAGAATGAAACGTTTGAAATTATTTGTAGCAAGTACTTTGGATACAACAAACCTCTCTGGGTTTTTTACCCCCAAATATGTGGTAACCTCAGGAACGGAAAGCAGCTGAGTGCCTTCACTCCAGCACAGGGAACACGGATGGGCCTTTCAGTTTTATGCCCCTTTGAAAAGAACGTGGGATAACCTGTAAATTCACCTCTTAACGCAAGAGGGAAATATATGCTCAAGACCAGCATTCAGCAGTAAGAAGTGAAATAGATAAATTTTTGAAAAGCCTCTCAGTTATCACAACAAGGCCTTGAGTCTCAGAAGTTCATTCTAAACGCTTTATTACAATGAAACTGACACACCTTTACTGAAAATTTCTTTGAGCCAGAGTGAGGTAATTCATAAAAATATCTTTATGACTAGCTAGAAATGAACAAAACTTGAAATGCATCACTGTTCACTGTTTAAACTTAACCCTGAGATTTTAATATGAGAGGTAAGCTTCTCTAAGAGGGAGGCCCACGTCTGACACTTTTCTGGATATTCTACAGACCCCAACCCAGTGCTCTATGTTTATTGGATGCTTAATGCCTTGTCAGCACAGAATAAAACTCCAGGAGGCTCCCCATGGCCCGGAGTTGGCCAGCACCTCTGACCTCGCCTCCTGTCACACGTTCCATTCTCTGGCTGGCTTAACAAGCCCCAGCCTCATGGGCTTTCCTTTCTGTTCCTCCAGCGTCCAAGCTGATTTTCATCTGCTCCTCCGCTGTTGGCCGACAGCTCATCCATCAGTCAGGTGCTCCGCGAAACAAGGGGCGTTATAGAGCTGTCACTCAAAGCACTGGCAGGGAATGTGGCTTTGGGGCAGAAAATGAAGAATCCGCCCTCCTACGAGTAAGCCCCGCAGAAAGATTATTAAACCACACAAAGCAATGGACCGACCTGTTTGGCCTAAAGGAAGCTCAAGCACGATGGTCTCAGGCGGCATCCTGGACCCAGCACTGGTTTCCCTTTTTCTTTGTGTTATCTAATGGTAAAGAAGAACCTAGCCGCCTCAAGCAAACCGGCTGCCATTGGGCTACCTGGCACCCTAAACTGTTGGGAGGCTGTATGTCCTGGGGGCTGGGAAGGAAATTTTGGCCAGGACAACCTGAACTTGAATCCTATCTGTATGACAAAAAAGAAACAAGCAAACAAAAGTAACGCTGTCTGGGTCCAGACCCCCTCTCTCTAGCTTACTAACTAGGTACCTTTAGAGAAGTACTTGTCACTCTGTTCCTCGATGTCTTCATTTGCAAAATGGGTAAAATAATGATATCTAAATAGTTTTAAAGGTTGGTTAACAAAAAGATAGCACTTAGGAAATAGTAAATGATCAATAAGTATTAGCTATCATCTCCTATCTTCTCGTCACTCTCTATCACCTGCTCAATTTTTACAGCACTTAAAACTCTCTGAAATTCTAATTTCTTTGTTTAATTTCTGAGATGTCTGTTGCACCCCCTAGAACGGAATCTGCAAAAGTACAAGGTCTGTGTCTGACCTGTTCTCCACTTCAGTTCCCAGAACAAATCCTAGAAGATAGAAAGTTCTCCAATTGTTGAATGACTCAGTATCTCCAATTCCAAAATCTTTACAACACTCATTAGGTAATCCCAGCCATGAGCTTAGGACACTTATTCAAATTTAAGTTGACTTAAATAAGTCAACTTTTGGTTGGGATATATACAAATTCTTTTGGAGTATACATTTTTAAAACAATTGTCTTAAAAATTTACTACTTGGAGAAACCACTTTAAGAGAGCAACTTTCTGAGAAAACCAGTAAAGATATTGGAATAGAATAAAGGCTTGATGCCCATATGTTCTAAACAATTTTCTTTTTATTGACATATAGCTGACATATAATATTACGTGAGTTTCAGGGATGCTCCAGCTAAAAATTTTTATAATTTAAAACATAAGTCCTGATTTAAAGCCTAAAAAGCATGTTTGGTCCTCTGTTAATATCTAAGGATAAATGGGGAAAGTATAAAGAGTCACTGGAGAAGACAGAGACACTGAGCCATGCTCCCTGAGATCTGAAATTAGGAGAATCTATGGAGATTGCTGGATCTGGATAAGGCTGGCGGGTGGAGAAACCCCAGAAGCCCCAGGAGGGAGGAGGAGCATCTAGGCTCTGCTCAAGGGCCTCTGGGTCTGGGGCTGGGACTGGAAGGCCCTCTAGACTCAAGCAGGCTAACGCGATACCTTCCGTAGCACCTAGAGCCTTAACCATGGGAAGGTACCATAAGAGAACAAATGCACTCACACAGCACCCACCATCTCTCCCCACGACGCTTTCAATAGACCTTTAGCTGGTGCACCTGCGTCCAACACCCTCCCAGTCCCATCCAGCACCCTCACCGGCCCCAGAATTCTCATTCAACCTAAGATCAAACTGTGTCACCCCTCCCCTTGCTCAAAAGCTACCAGGGCTTCCCAGTCATCACCTGTGGCCCAAGCTTCCCTTCCCACTGTCTTATCGCACCACTGCCCGCCCCAGCCCCAGCCAGCCAGTGCCCAAACATGTCAGGACCTCCCCAACACCGTCCTGCCCGGGTGGGAATGCACTCCTGTTCTGGAGGAAGCCCTGGCGGCCGGCATCTGCACAAGGCTTAGCGCAATCCTCTGTGCTGGGAACCCCTCTCCCGGCCCACCAGGCAGGAGTACCTGCTCTTTACTCCCGTCCTCAGAGCCCTTCTCACGCTCTCAGTTCTTGCGTCAGCATCTCCGAAAAGCCTGCGTGCCTCATCGATCTTTATAATCTCGGGAGGGACCCAGAGCCTGGCACTAGCGGGCACTCAGTGAACACGTATGGGATTTAATTTAGTGTTTAATCAGAATACACAGCACAGTTTTAAAACATTCCTAGTTTCCTGCACACACACATCCCTTTTGAGGGTCCTGGAAAGAAAATGCCTGAACTTTTTTTGGTACATGCCCAGAGTAGGTTATTTCTAAGTAGTGGATTTGAATATCCCAAGTCAAAACTATTTTTCCTTTGAGTTGCTTAATTCCCTGCTTCTTGTTGGATCCATAATCATCCCCTCCTTGTCCAATCCCCACCTGAAATGTGTGTGGTTAGAACCACATACTTTTGGAATTACAGGCAAAAGTAATCTGGATTGCTGGCAACTTCAAGATGCATGTTTCAAGTTACAAAGCAAAACACTAACTTGTTTTCAATCCTGCTGTGAAAGTGTAGGCTTGCTTCAATTGCGCTGGGGCACAGCCAGAAAAGGGGGTCTGGGCAGACCTCTTGTCCATCCCTCTCTCTCCACTCGGGGTGGGTTAATACACACACGCGCGTGCGCGCGCACACACACACACAGGAGAACAGGAACTCAAGATGGAGCAAAGCCATTCCTCCCTTTTCCTCACTGGGAGGATCTAACAGAACAATTTTATTACCACGCTCTAAGATGGGCTCTCAGAGACCACCTGGAAAACAAGCAAATTTCGTGAATAATTATTTACCATAAGTATAATAAAATGTAAACTGGGGGCTTCCCTGGTGGTGCAGTGGTTGAGAGTCCGCCTGCCAATGCAGGGGATGCGGGTTCGTGCCCCAGTCCGGGAAGATCCCACATGCCGCGGAGCGGCTGGGCCCGTGAACCATGGCCGCTGAGCCTGCGCGTCCGGAGCCTGTGCTCTGCAACGGGAGAGGCCACAACAGTGAGAGGCCCACGTACCGCAAAAAAAAAAAAAAAAAAAGGTAAACTGGCATTTGCCTACCAGTTATTTAAGAGGACTACTTGTGATTGATGCATTTAATTCAGGTTCAACAAGAAGAAATATAATGCCTTCTGTAATGCTCAACTATGTGTCTGGTTTTGTGGCTGTTTTACACCCATGAAATAATTAGGGAAACTCACAAAACTACATGAAAGTAACATAATACAGGTAGCACGGTCTGAGGGATCAGTTGAAAGTTATCCTGCAAGAAATGCATTACTAATGATAAAGTCCCACAGATAGGGATCAGCTCCTGCTTCTGCATATAAATTAGATGGAGTCAAGGGATTCCTGTGATAGTGGCGCTCAGTCTTTACAGATTTACAGCTAGGCTCCCTCTGAGTACACCTTCGTGGTTCGGATTTTGTTTCTCGTATTTCTGAGCGCATGAACTTGTCCACACATATATTGTGACTTGGAATAAAAGGTTGTGAGCCAGTCATCAGGGGCTCCCAGACTTCGGAGTTTCAAGGCTCCATAAAAGATCTTGCAACAAAAAATTAGAAAGCTTTGCAGCAGACACTGAGGTTTCCTAAGAGAATTTTTATAGGAGATAAACTGTCGCACACAATTCAGCATTTTACCATCGTTGCTGAAGCAAAACCGGAATTTTGAGGAATTCTGAACCCCCAAGACAGTTCAGAAAAGTTAACCACTTGGATCCCAGAAGGCATCACCCATGCTCCTTTATCTGATGCTGGTTTCAGGAGGTAGTCCCCTTGCTTGTCATCACGGTACTGAGTTAACGGCTGAGCCAGTGCAGCTGCTAAACCCACCAGCTGCCAGTCAGCTTGAGACAGTTCAAGCTGCCAAGGCAACAGGCAATAGTCAATCAACTACAGCAATCTCGAACCTTTAAAACTGCCAAAATAGTTCTCTTTCCTTAATACGACAGATCACCAATTCCTATAAGTTCACACATTCTGCTAAAATGAAAAAATATATGAACAACTGAAATATTTACAAATCAAATGCTATTGATACAATGTCTGGGATTTCAAATGGTGGGGGAGTTTATAGATGGAATAAGATTGTCCATGTGCTGATAAATTTTGAAGTTAGATGATGGATTCATGGGGATTCAATATAGTATTTTTGATTATACAGGACACCCCCCTTATCTGTGGTTTTGCTTCCGCAGCTGCAGTTTCAGTTACCCGCAGTCCACTGAGGTCCCAAAATATTAAATGGAAAATTCCAGAAATAAACAATTCATACATTTTAAATTGGGTGCCATTCTGAATAGCTTCATGAACTCTCTCCCCATCCTACGCCTTCCTGGGGTGTGACTCATCCCTTTGCCCAGCGAATCCATGCCGTGTAGGTTACCTGCCTGCCCATTAGTCACTTAGCAGCCGCCCGGCCAGCATCACTTCAACAGGGGTGGTATCGAAGTGTTTGTGTTCAAGTAGCCATTACTTTACTTGACAATGGCTCCAAAGCGCAAGAGTAATGATGCTAGCAATTCAGATATTCTCTTACTGTGCCTAACTTTAACATTAAATTTCATCATAAGTATGGAGGTATAGGAAAAAAACATAGTATATACAAGGGTTCATCCGGGGTTTCAGGCATCCACTCCGGGTCTTGGAATCCTAACCTCTTAACCTCGCAAACAAGGGTGGGGAGGGGAACCCCCGTACGAGTTTTGCAAATTGCTTAAATTTTCCAAAATAAAAAGTAAAAAATAATCATGAAGTCAAGTTTAAAACTATTAAAAAGCAATCTCTACAGTGCATACAAGTGATTACATATATTCTTACTTCCTAGTGTGTGGCAGGTCTACAGTAGGAGAGCAGATCTTGACCCTTTACTAAGGCAGCTTAATTACAGGGACTCCACTGAGGTTTTTGCTAACGTCAAAAAAGAAAGTTAAGACACCTTCTGAAATTCAGCACAGGTTATAAAACGTACAAGATGCAAGCTTTACTAGTTTTTTATCTACTCGATTTAAAGGAAGCTTTATAAAGGAAGATTTCTGCTATGTGAAAATAGACAAAACACAACACAACAAAACAGATGCTACAAATTTGCCATATGTATAGAGGAAGGCACTTGAGCAGGTAAAAGCTATTCCTTCGGCGGAAGGTAGCGTAACAACTCTGGCGAACGAATAAGGCGGCTCTTCAGTCTTATAGCGTTTGAACTTTTGACCTCTTCCCAAAATGTCCCGAAAGAATTTCTAAACCGTGGGGCTAGAAAGAACGCTTCACAAAACATTCCTCTTTACTATATACGCCTTGAGCCACCGAGCCCAAAGTACACAACTAAAAAGTAAAGTCTAAAAGAGATGCAAAGTGGATTAAGAAAAATACATATGAAGTAATGCAAAAAAAAAAAAAAAAAAAAAAAAACCAGCAGGTCGAGACAGCGCTGGAAGTGCGGCGGCGAATATCACCTTTCGGGCTCTCTTCCCCGGACACGGTTTTCTCTTTTGCTGAGGATCAGGCTTTCCTCTGTCCTCCTAGTGTCCCTTCCTTCCTTCAAACTCACAAAATGACTTGAAGAAACATGTATTGGAGGCAACGAAACCTACAGCTCAGTCTTGCAAGGACACAGCGGCGCTTAAGAGTCAACCCACACGGAGGGGGCGGAGGGACGCGTCGCCGCCCCAGGAAAGGACGCGCCGGGGGCGCCCGCGCACCTGGCCCGCTGGCCGCCGCCTCCCGCGGCCGAGCCCGCTGCCACCCGAAGGTACCTGAGCGCTGTCTCTCCACTTCTCCCGCGTCCGCACACGCGCCCCCGGCCCCAGCCGAGCGCAGAAGGTGAGACCTGCAGACCCGGAGCGGCCGCGGCCCCGCCGAGCCTCCCGCGCCGCCGCCCACCCGGCAGGCCGCAGGCACAGCCTCGCCGGGGCCGCCGGGGAGGCTCCCGCCAGCTGGCCGGAGGCGGCGTGCTCGCCAAGGTACAGATCCGAGGTTTAGGTGACAGGAAGCTCCCCAGTCCAGCACTCAACCAGGCTGCCGGCCCCTCCCCCGGCGCGGCGCAGGGGTGGAGAGAGGCGCGGGCGCCCGGGGGGAGCGGGGCCAGCGCGCCGGCTCGGGCGGGGCAGCTGGGGGGTGGGGGGGTTCCCGCGGCGCGACAAGACGGGACAGGGCGGGCGGCGGCCGGACTCACCCAGGCAGCGGATGTGGAAGCCCGAGGGCGGCCGCAGCGCCCGGCGCGACCAGCCCTCGCGCAGCGCCTCCAGATGCTCCTCCTTGCCCTGGATCAGCAGGACCTGCTCGTCGATCCAGCCCAGGAAGAACGTCTCGGCCACCGCGGCCGTGACCTTCTTGTTCCAGAAGTGCTGCATGTTCTCGGCTTTGAAGTCGGCGAAGATCTCGTAGCCGATGTGGTGCCGGGCGAGCTGCCGGGGCTGGGCCGGGGACGCGGGCCGGGCGGCCTCGGACCTCTCCCCTGCCGGCCCCTCGGCGGGGCCCAGGACGATGGCCAGAGAGTGAGGAGCAATCTGCAGAAACTTCTCCATCTTCGGAGGCATCCGGCGTCCGCGCGCGACCCCGCTCACCGCAGCCGCCGCCTCCCGCCGCTCCCGGGAACAGCAGCGCGAAGGGCGCTGCGCGACAAACGAAGAGCGTTAGTGCCCCCGCCCCGGGCCGGCCGCTTCCCCAGACATCCCGCGCCCAGATGCCGGGGACGCCCCGCGCAGCCCCTGCGCGCAGCCTGCCGGCGGGCGCAGCAGTTCCCCACGCGGGGGAGGGGAGGGGGTGCGGAGCCCGCTCGGGCCGACGGCTGGCGCGCCTTACCTGCAGCTCCGGGCCACCCTCCCTAAACCACTCATTTTCCAGCCGCTGCACCCTCGCCTCCCTCGGCGCCCGGCGGCCCCGGCGGGGGGCGGAGACGCCGGAGGGGGCGGGCAGTTCGCGCCGAGTCTGGGGAACCCTCCTGGCTGGACTCGGCCGGAGGAATCCCCCAGAGTCCGCTGCGGGAGGTGGTCGACGGGGTGCGGATGGCCGGGGGGGTGGGTGGGGCGGGGTGTGCGTTTAGGTGGCGGGGCCAGGGACGCACGGCGACACATGGGAGGCACCGAGTCTGGAGCGGTGAGTGTCGCTCCTCCCCACGCTCCACTCCGCCCTCACCTCCCACCTCCTGCTGGAACAAGTGGCTTCGCTGACTGGTTGATGTGCCCTTGGAAGTGGCTTTTTTAAAAACTTAGTCAACCATGAAAAATTGTCACCCGTGCCTCCTCCCACGCTCTCGTGGAACTCTCCTCCCGTATCTCCATCACGTACTGTGGGCCTGAGATAGAAGAAACCTGGTCATTCCCAGCGTTACCTACCCAACCCTCCGTTTAGGAAGAGGATACGGAAATTTACCAGGAAAGGTAATGATTATGCTTTTTAAAAAAAGAAAACAAGAAACAAACCAAAAAAACCCACTTCGTTAAGCTTCTTTCTGTACAAACTCTGTTTGGCTTATTTTTCACTGAGAAAGTTTAGTTGTATATTTAGAGCCCTAATTAATTAACGCCAAGGCTTCGCGCTACATTTCCCTAGAGGAGGGTTTCTCAGACTCCGGTGTTTCACAGAGTCACCTGCAGCTTTTTTTTTTTTTTTTTTTTTTTTTTTTGCGGTACGCGGGCCTCTCACCGTTGTGGCCTCTCCCGCTGCGAAGCAGAGGCTCCAGACTCGCAGGCTCAGCGGCCATGGCTCACGGGCCCAGCCGCTCTGCGGCATGTGGGATCCTCCCGGACCGGGGCACGAACCCGTGTCCCCTGCATCGGCAGGCGGACTCTCAACCACTGCGCCACCAGGGAAGCCCCACCTGCAGATTTTGTCAAAACATAGGAATCTGGATGTGGGTCTCTGATTCCGTAGGCCTGCTGTGGAACCTAATACTTTTTCTTTCGAGCAAATTCTCTGCTGCTGCTGCTGGTCCTGGACCATACTCTGAAAACCCTTGAACTAGAAAAAATGTTACGTGGTGGGAGGGATCGCTGAAGTGTTTGCTGCTGGCATCCTGGGATTCTATTATCATGAAAAAGTTACTAAACCCAAGTCCGAAGACCTGGGTTTTAATCCTACTGAAGGTGACCTTGGACACGTCACTGAACCCCAGTTCCTCCCATTTGCAAAATGGGAGTTGATAAAGCCCCACTCAGCCCACGTCTCTGGACCGGAGAGAGCATCAAGGAAGGAAATGTTTAAGAAGTCGCCTCAGATGATAAAATGTGCAGTCAGCATGAGAATGTGTGTTGCCACTAGTCACAGAAGCCAGGGGCTCCTCAGGCCTTAGAAAGCCAAGGACTGGGTTTGACCTGAGGGAGGCAGCCATGGTCATATGAATGCATCCTGCCTTTGGAACTTCCCCGGCACCCGCGGAGTGGTGAGACCTGATCATTTCTTGCTGGGCTTTTAGTGCTTCAGCACTAAGCCTCAATTTGGCACCAATGATGCAACATTCTTCGCCCTCCCTTCTCAGTGCCTGGGCCTCAGGAAGAGAGGAAGTGGTAGTGGCTGGAAAAATGGAAGAAGGAAAGATATTATACTTGTGACATTTTTTTTTCCTTTGCAATTTTTAAAATTTTTGTATTATGACATAATTTCAGACTTAGTGAAGAGTTGCAAGAGTGGTGCAAAGAATACCCACGTATTGAATATCTTCACCCAGATTCCCCACGTGTTAGCATTTTACTACACTTGGTTTGTTCCTTTATCTCTTTCTCTCTCTACACACCCCCCCATAAAGTGTATATAGAAGTATACATGATATTTACACAGTTCTAAACTATTTAACTCTCTCCACTATAAAGTTACTATTTTATCCTTTGTAATTAATAAATACCTTTTTGAGAGAGACTTTGAGACTATGAAAGTATCCTGTTATCCTCAAAGGTATGAGGATCAGGAGGTAGGGATCTTTAGGGGTCATCTTAGAGGCTACCTACTACAGTATTTATAATGAACCATGAAAAGGTCCCATTTTTAGATGTTTGCAATAAAGCGACAAATTAAAAGAGCAACTTCTAATATAAGTGCTCTTTCTCACATAGAGATAGCAAGCTCTTCACAGACACACACACACACACACACACACAAGATGTCAGAAAAACTATTTGATCCTCTGAACCGGAAGGGCCATTTAGAGTATATACCATCAGAACTCAATGGAATGAAGATAAGGAGCTACTTTATCGATTCTTACCACTGTCATCACCTGTATTATCAACCTCACTAACATCATCATTGCCCTTTAATGATTGCTTGTGAAATGCCAGGCAGTGTGTCAAGAACTTTTCACGTATGATGAAATCATTATGATTTTTTTTCACAAGATAGATATGATGGCAATAATATTTTTGAGATACATAACCCAACATATTTTCATTTTCAATAACCCTCAGTTCCCAGTTGGCCCACAGTACCCTCCATGCATGGACTCAGGGTCACGCATGTTTCTATTCCATGTCAGTTTCACCAAAATTTGCCTGTAAATATAGCTTTCTTTTCTTCCTCAATCTTTCCCTCTCTTTGCTTCCCCACCCATCCACAGTCTCTCTTCTTGCAGCTCCCAGTCTCCAGCGGCTGCAGCAGCAGGAAGCTAGGACAAGGATGCATTGGGCATTCCTTCAAATGCTAAATAATAAAAACCAGTCAAGGAAAAATAAAAAGATATAGGGGGAGCAATAATCAAGGAAACAACCATAAGTATAATTATAGCATGAGATGCATGCCTTGAAAGTGTCAAACAGAAGTGTCAGAAAGAAACAGGAGGTGGCTTCCCTGGTGGCGCAGTGGTTGAGAGTCCGCCTACTGATGCAGGGGACACGGGTTTGTACCCCGGTCCGGGAAGATCCCACATGCCGCGGAGCGGCTGGGCCCGTGAGCCATGGCCACTGAGCCTGCGCGTCCGGAGCCTGTGCTCTGCAACGGGAGAGGCCACAACAGTGAGAGGCCCGTGTACCGCAAAAAAAAAAAAAAGAAACAGGAGGACCTACATTAGATAGGATACTGAGGTCTGTAGGAGGAGATGGGCATTTACTCCTGCCCAAAGGATGAGAAGTAGCCTATCTTGCCAAGGCTGCATAGGCCACGCTGCTGATGTCACTGGAAATGTTGTACTGTCTTTTATCCCCTTCAGAGAGGCATTTGCGTGTATCATCACGAAAGAAGGTGCAAATGTTTCTTGGCAAGGAACTATTTCCTTCCCTAGGTTCAGTATCCAAGACCTTTATATTGACCCAAGTACTGGTAAGATTTCCTGGTTATTTTCCAAGGAAAAGTATTTAACATTCATCCAATGCCTTATTTTTGCAAAACTCAATGAGGAGGAACAATTATTATTCTAATTTTTCCAATGAGAAAACGAAGTTCACAGATGTTAAGTAATTGGGCCAAGGTCACACAACTCCTAGTTGATAAACCGAAGATTTGAACCAGACTTATGACTCCAGAACCCAGGTTTCCTCAGCCTACACTGCAGCCTCCAAAGGAACTAAGAACCTGCAAGATAAACTAGTATTACTTCATTCGGAAGGAATTATTGCACCAATTTACTTGAAAATGTTCAGGAAGAACTTCTTGGGTAGCTCATCAAATAAGAAACCCTCAAACCCCCTGGGGAGAACGCTTGCCTCAGTTTTTTCCATAGTGAAGTTCAAGATCAAGTGGGATGTTGTGCAGAATGAACGAGCTCTGTGAATGAAATTCTTTATCAGCCCTTCTCCCCACTGCCTGCCGTCAACTGCCTGCCATTCCTGCAGGGAAAGAGTGCTTTGCTAAACCTACTCTGGTCCAAGCTTATCAGTTGCTGGTTGTCCACCAGGATATAACAGACGCTCAGACAGTCATCACTCAGGGATGTGCCTTCCAGCCTAAGGGCCCTCAGTTTGGAATTTCTGTTTGTGGCAGATTGTGTTTTTGAAAGATGGCTGCCACAACACTTCCCACGTTTGTGCATTTCCGTGATGTGACCCATTCCGGTAGTGTGAGTCCCCCATCAGGAGGTCGCGTCTCTCTCTCCACCCCCTTGACTCTGGTCGGGCCCCGTGATTGCTTTGACCAATACAGTAGAGCTGAATTGATGCTGTGCCAGTTCTGGGAATAGATTGATTAGCTTCTTCGTTCTCACTTCTGCTTCTTGGAAGCAGCCACCTTGTAACAAGTACAGCTACGCTGAGATCCTCATGTTGTGAGGAAGCTCAAGCTAGCCACAAGGAGAGGGTGTGGAGAGAGAGCAGCGCTGGCCAACTCCCAGTCGTTCTCACCAGCCCAGCTCAGGCACCGACACATGAGTGAAGGAGACATTCTAGCCCCAGCAGACACCAAATGTGGAAGACCTGAGACCCCATACTAATAACCCCCAATCGAGCTGTCCCAGGCACCTCTGGGCATTCAAGTCAACCCAACTAAATCTTCCAACTTTGTATAACCGAGGTGAGCCATCCCCACTGTGTCTCGTCTCAATTCTTTTTTTTTTTTGCACTACGCGGGCCTCTCACTGTTGTGGCCTCTCCCGTTGCGGAGCACCGGCTCCGGATGCACAGGCTCAGTGGCCATGGCTCACGGGCCCAGCCGCTCCGCGGCATGTGGGATCTTCCTGGACTGGGGCACGAATCCGTGTCCCCTGCATCGGCAGGCGGACTGTCAACCACTGCGCCACCAGGGAAGCCCTCGTCTCAATTCTTGACCCACACAACTATGAGCATAATAAAGTGGCAGCCGTTTTTCATCACCGAGTTTTGAGGTGCTTGTTTACAAAACAATAGATAATTGGACCGCCGTTGCTCTCGTATGGTTTGCATGCATCTTGGGGAAGTCTAATGGATAAGAATCCCGGCAGGAAAGAAGATTTCAGTGATGTCCTGATGGTGGCATCTCTGGAAAGTCAACTTTTATAAAGCAAAAAGGAAGTCCTGCTATGATATTTTTATCTCACGAGTGTGATAGGTGGATTTAGACTCCTAAGTCCATAATTCAAGGCACCAATTGATTAATGTGTCAGAAAGAATGACATCTGCACAAACCATTCAATAAAGCCTCACTGCAGTAGGAGTCCAGAGTTTCCACAGAGCTCCTATAACCATGGGGTTACCGCTTGTTCTCATTAAAAGCCCCCTAAAGGAGTCTTTCAGGGGTAATTCACCAACACCCTTAACTGTAGCACACAGTTTACGCAGTATTATTGATTTTGTCTGATGCTTATGACTACGTGCTCACCTACTAGCTGGAAAGATGCTCTCAATTAAATATCTATTACTGTTTATACCAGGTTAATAATAAAACTAGCTGACATTTACATGGTGCTTCCTATGTGTCAGGTACCACGGTAAGCACTTTATGTACACTCATTCATTTAATCCATGCGGAAACCCTATGGGGTAGTTACTATTGTCATCCTAACTTTATAGATGAGAAACTGATCCACAGACCTTAAGCCACATGCTCAGGGTTTTGGTGACTTGGTATAAAGTCCTCAAGCCAGGATTCAAATCCAGGCAGTCTGGTTCCAACCACACTGAAGGCCTCCTCCACTCTTATTCAAAGAGTTTGTGACGGTCTTGTTACCACAGCCGCACATGTATGAATCACTTACTTGAGGATACTGGCTCGATCCAGTGATTGAGAATGAATTTGATATTGAAAAGACTGCAAAAGTACATCACATGCCTCACTTCTCCCCACAACATACCAAAAACACTTAACCTTAGTCAAGACCTATATCGATCTTCCTTACAGGGAAGACTTTTTGATGGCTTGAGACACTTTCTCAAAATAGCTCCAAGTGCTCCTAAATGCCACCCGGATTCCTCACTCTTTTTCCCCCCAAAGAGTGAATCTCTTCTAAGACAAAATTTAATATTGCCACCATAACTGAGAGCTTCATGTAGCCTAAAAATGAACTCTGGCTGGTTCTTGGATGCTTCTGTTGACAATAACACAGCCAGGACCCTTCTGAACTCTGGCCTTCATATGGCACCAGCCCTGGCATCTCATTACAAAGGCAGAAGCCCATCCTGGTGTGCAAAATATATTTTTCTTTGTCTTCTGTTTCTATTCATGGTTTGTTCTTGTTAGATTCCTATAGCTGTGCATGGGAGCAGTTAAGGGTAGAAACCAGTCTACTTTTCCCTATGAAAATAGTTTACAATTTTCCTGCCTGTAATGGTAAACCCAACTCCACATACCCCAAATTTTATGCCAAAATTCCATTTTATTTGAACAAAAATTTCATTGGCCACATCAAGTTATCGTGCATTTTTTAATGAAATGTTTTAAATAGTGGATGTCCATGTCCTTAGAATGCACGCCTCAGGCTTTAACTCTGAATGATTGGAAGTTACTAAATCTTGCTCCCCTTCATTAAGAATCATATATCAGGGCTTCCGTGGTGGCGCAGTGGTTGAGAGTCCGCCTGCCGATGTAGGGGACACGGGTTCGTGCCCCGGTCCGGGAAGATCCCACATGCCGCAGAGCGTCTGGGCCCGTGAGCCATGGCCACTGAGCCTGCGCGTCCGGAGCCTGTGCTCCGCCACGGGAGAGGCCACAACAGTGAGAGGCCCGAGTACCGCAAAAAAACACACACACACAAAAAGAATCATATATCAAACAACTGTTGTACTCTAAGCAGTGTTCTGAGTATGACACATAGAGAAATAAATAAGACATAGCCCCCTTATTTGGGGGGGGGGGCTTACAGTTTGCAAGAGGAGACAGACAAATAATCCCCCCAAAATGGCATTAGGCCTTCTTAGTGCAGTAGTAGAAGCATGTACATACTATATGGGAGTACAAAGGGGGGAGGGAGATAAAAGGAAGGAGAGGTTCATTAAAAAGGTGACATTGAGAATGAGACAAGACTTCATACGCTGGGTAATATTGAACTAAGACTTGAAAGATAAGTACTTATGATATGAGGTTGACGCATTACATATAGCTCTTTCCAACCTAAGGGACGTGATCCACTGGTGAGTCTCTGTCACTGGGCAGTGTGTCCAAGAAAACGGTTATGAGCAATAGAGTACCCGTTTGGGATTGATTCCTTTTGATTTATTTTTCAGTTAAGGTAAATCCAAAGTTCCTCTAGTAGTAAGTTTACTCAATCCTTTGCCTACCGCTAGGCTTTCTTAGATACGAAAGAAAAGGGCTGGAGTTACGACTACCCTGCCAGGGTTTGTGCATTCCATGAGTGTTCCCATGAGGTTGGGTCCCTCATGTAAATGGCATCTGCCATGTAGGCTGTGGTGGGGAAAAAAGACATGGCAAACTACTGCCATAATGCATACTGTACTGTCATTAATTTCTTAAGTATGTGGATGAGCATATATAACACCTTGTTACTATTTCATGTGAAATAACAATCGCCGATATTCATAACAAAGCAACATGATACACACAATTTTTATATATTTTCTCCTACTAACTGGAATAGAATCAGTTCATTATCTGTTGGGTTTTTTTTTTTAATCTAATTGCCAAGTTCTACCCCTGATTTTGTCTCCTCCAAATAAGGAAGTGAATGCTCAGACTCTGAGATCTCCAACAGTGGAAATTATAACCTGCCAGGACACTGCCATCTTGCCCAAAGTACGCATTCTCCAGTAAACAGACCCTCCCTTCTCTGAGATCACTGCAGATGGCAGATCTCCAAAGGCAAGAGAAGGGCCAACTAAAAATAGACAGTTTTAGGAAAAGGCTCTGGTTAATCAGATAACTGCTATCTGAAACAAGCAGATACCAAAGCATTTTAAAAGACAGAAACACAGTCATTCACAAGAGAAAGCTTAATGATCTTATTCATGTTGTATTTGTTAAAGTAGAACTTCAAAATCATCTATATTGGGCATTCAGTTATAAATGGAATTCGATTCCTATGGTGTTTTCCACTTAGTTACTTTAGCAATATGACTCACCAGAGTTTAGAAAACATGTTATATATAGTTAGTCATTCTTGGTGATTCAAGATTAAGTCATTAACTTCTAAGGATTTATCCCATTTATTCTAGATGAATAAATGTCCTCTTTTTCCAAAAAAAAAGTTGAAGTAGTTTTATTTGTAATTTGTTCATATTTCTTTTATACTATTAATGGGAGTTGTCCTGATAATTTAGAAATGCAAAATAAGTGGCAAATCAACAAGACTTGTCTACCATCTGTGACAGCTATTGTGAATCTTAGTATCTTTTCAGCACACCACTTTTAATTTGTTCTATTTATCCTACTTAAATATTTTAAAGGATGTAAATGTAAATTGAACAAGTAATTAGATAAGCACTCCATGTCTAAAAATTATATTTCATATTAGAATTAAATATATACATACAGCAAAGACAACATATTTTATTAGAAAACATATTATCAAGAAAAAAGTACATTTAGGTCTTCCATTTCTGGCAGTGGAGCACACTAGATAGCCTAAAAATTTCTCAGTACAAGCACTTAAAAATGATACATATATATAATACCACCTCTTGCACTCACCTTAGGCTTTCAGGTAGGATGGAGTCACTTATGTCAGACCACTGATTCTGCCAGGAACAGCTAGAAAAGCTAGATAACATATAAACATTGTCTGCTTAAAGGCATCACGTGGTTGCTGAAGCAACAAGGAAAAAAAAAGTAATAAAATTTCTGAGGGAGGCCCGTGAAGCGGTGATCTGACCTGCAGACAATTTTCCCTAAGGAATTGGGTTAATCCAATTCCTGGCTATGAACAAGAGTCCAGAAATCCAGTCTTTTATTTATTTATTTTAGTCCCCCGACCAGGAATCGAACCCGTGCCTGATGCAGTGGAAGCGCAGAGCCTTAACCACTGGATCACCAGGGAAGTCCCCCCAATCCCCTTTCCCTGAGTAGACTTCTGAGTAGTAGAGAGATGCTTCCAATAGACAGAGAAACCAGTAGACTTTCTGGCAGTTTTATACAGTTGGAGTGATATAATTGCAAGGCCTCGAACATGGCAATTTTCTGTTCAAAATAGCTGCAGAGGACGGGAGGATAAAAAGCCGAGCTGAAACCCTCAGAAAACTAGAACAAAGCTTTTGTCAGCTTCAGTAATAATGAGACAAGGATTGGAGCTCACGATATGCCAGGTGGAGGAGTTCCAGAATGTACATCAGGTTCTCAGCTGAAAGCATCAGCATGAAGATGGATGAGACAAAGGTAAACTGCAATCCAAAATAGAGTCTGCTCAGTCCCTTATTCAACGAAAATGATCAGCTCCCACTCTATCTACTTAACAAGGAAAAGAGTGAACTTTCTCTGGAGGAAGATAGTATTACCTGGAGCCTCTACAATATTTTATATACAATGTCCAGCATTCAGTTAAAAAATTCCAAGGCATGCCAAGGAAAAGGACTACATTGAGTCTGTTGAGAAAAAATATACTATAAACAAAGCCATAGCAGACAAGAATTTCAACATAATTATAATATGTTGAAGAAAATAGAGGAAAAGATGCAGAAAAACAATAGAGAATTTTAGCAGAGAATGGAAATATTTTTAAAAAACAGAAATCTTAAAAAAAGGAAAGTAAAATCTTTAAAATTAGAACCCAGTACATGAGCCTATGCCCAGACAATATACCATTTTTTACCTACTAGCGTGGTTATAATAAAAAAGACAGACAAAATCAAGGGGTGTTAAGGATGGGAAAAACTGGAGCCCTCATGCAGTGCTGGTGGGACTCTCAAGTGGCATGGCCACTTTGGAACACAGTTTAGCAGTTCTCAGAAAACGAAACAGACCCACATAAAACCCAGCCATTCCACTTCTAGTAATCTACGAGGCAGAAATGAAATGAAAATGTATATCCCCACAAAGACTTGTCCACGATGGTCATAGCAGCATTATTCACACTAGCCAAAAAGCAGAAACAACTAAAATGTCCATGAACTGATGAATGGAACACAAAATGTTGAATATCCATGCCATGGAATGAAGTCAGCCCTCAATACCCATGGGGGATGGGTTCCAGATTCTATAGTATAGTGGATCCTCCGTATTTGCCGATTCCATATTTGTGGATTCAACCAACCACAGATCGAAAATGTTTTTGATTGTATGAAATGTCCAGAAAAGGCAAATTTATAGAGACAAAGAGGAGGATTAGTGGTTGCCGAAGGCTGGGGTGGAAATGGGGGTGATTGCTAACGGAGAAGAGGTTTCTTTTCAGAATGATGGAGATGTTCTAAGATTAGATTGTGGTTACGATTGCACAGCTCTGTAGACGCACTAAAATTCTTTGAATTGTATACTTAACAGAGGTGAATGTTATGCTTATAAATTATATCTCAATAATGCAGTTAAAAATAAAGATAAAACCAAATAAAAATGATCAAATAATCCAGTAAAGTATGTTCTCAGAGTATATATATATATATATATATATATATATTTTTTTTTTTTTTTTTTTTTTTTTTTTTGCGCGGTACGCGGGCCTCTCACTGTTGTGGCCTCTCCCGTTGCGGAGCACAGGCTCCGGACGCACAGGCTCAGCGGCCATGGCTCACGGGCCCAGCCGCTCCGCGGCATGTGGGATCTTCCCGGACCGGGGCACGAACCCCTGTCCCCTGCATCGGCAGGCGGACTCTCAACCACTGTGCCACCAGGGAAGCCCTCTCAGAGAACATTTTAATAGTTTGTTCGCTTGATTTACAGCTGTGGAATATGTAAACACGTGGTATGCGGATCTCCATTTGTATTAGGACAGCGTGTCTGTCATTGTCGCTGGTGGGACCACACACAGATTAGTAGGTTCACATTAGAACCAGGCACCGAGAAGTGGGTGATTGGCTTGAGAACCGTGACAAGGAAAGAGAGGAAAATGCACAGGTTCTGGAAAGTTCTAATCATACTGATGGAAGCTGTGTTACGCCTACTACCACGAAGGGCTTAGGGTTGCCTTTTCCTTAGGAGTTCTGCACAGCTGAGCATATAGACTCCAAGCTCAGAACATGTTACAATTAATCTACCTCATTTCCTCCAGAATGTTCCCACCACTGTCCCTAATCCTCTCATAACCCAGGCTTTGACTTACTTTTTCAGTGAAGATCACAGACAAGTGTTACTCCAGCCATAGCTAGAATTAATGCTTTCTACAAAAATCTGATTTCTCTGTTGGTGCTGTTTTCCTCCTAACTCGGAGAACTCAACAACAGAGATTTGTCATCCATTTTCCAAATCACGAACCCCCTTAAGTCTGTCCTAATCAATTCCATGGGTAAAATTAAAGAACAATATATTGAAAATAAAAAGAAACTTACTTGGTCATGATTTTGGTATAATTCAGCATCTTTACAAATCACCTAATACGTATACTAATATTACTACATGGTTCGAGTTGGGGAAAGTATTGCAGCTAAACAAAACAATGCCGTGGTTCTGAATATGGTCAGACCAGTCCAAACACTGTGGTCCCAGAAAGGGAAAATGCTTTTATGCTTTATCATGCATTAATTAAAAGCTAAGTGCTCTTTCAAAGTTTTGCTTGGTGGCCCAGGGATCTAAGTGATTACCACCTGGATTTGATGAGTCAGACTCTAAATATTAAAAATGTCCCTGCAGGCAACATCTGTTCCTCAGATCTGCCCTTTTGTGGCTAGAGAGTTGAACCATTTGGGAGACTCAGATCCCCAGGCTCCTATCCGCCCTGTCAGCCCTCCTCTTTAAGGGATTATCCTTCACAGAGGTTGCCTCTGCTCTAAAAGGACACACAGGGGCTTCCCTGGTGGCACAGTGGTTGAGAGTCTGCCTGCTGATGCAGGGGACACGGGTTCGTGCCCCGGTCCGGGAAGATCCCACATGCCGTGGAGTGGCTGGGACCGTGAGCCATGGCCGCTGAGCCTGCACAGAGCCTGTGCTCTGCAATGGGAGAGGCCACAACAGTGAGAGGCCCGTGTACCGCAAAAAAAAAAAAAAAAAAAAAGGACACGCAGGGAAGCCTGCAAATGCACAGGCCATGGAGAGATTCTCAGAGACTGGGGGTCACTAAGGCAGTGGGTAGGCGAGCTGATGGATTGTCTCCATTCCTCCCCCAAGCTCCTTCTCCATCCTCCTCTATCTTGCTCTCCACCCAGGAGCCTGACTGCCATGGGCTGCACCAACAGCTGACTTACCCTCTAACTCCCATTTAGATCTGGCCCAGAAATTGGCAAGACAGGGGAGGCCAGGAGGAGAGAGAGAATGGGGTATTTATTCCCCCAACAATTCCCAGTCAGGCTTCGGGGTGGGCAGTAGTGTGTTCCTCTCCCCAAGGCCACGGCCCCCCTCCAGGACCCTTTTCTACAATGGCAGGTCTTGCTGGGTTGGTGACCGCTCCCTTCCCTTGCTGCTTCAGAGAGTATAGTGCAGGACTCTCTGCAGCTGCTACCCCCCGGGATGCTTCACTACCCCTTGTTAGATTCTCTTAACACTGCCCCCTCCTTTGCAAATACTCCTGCATAAAACTTTCTTCACTTACCCCTTTTGAGAATGCCATCCATTTCTTTCCAAGATCCAAGGAGTTAATAGGAGTTACCATTGGTGAGTGGAACTGGGAAGAATTGATAAAGGGTTTAACATTTTATTTTATCCCGCTCTGGATTTGTTTTCTATATTTAAAAATGAGGGGACTGATGGGAAAGGGGTGCACAAAAAATGAGTAGGTGTTACTTTGATAATCAAACACACACTCTCAAAAACAAAAGGAAAACTAAGCTAAAATTAAATAAATAATATTATTCATAACAGAAAACGCATAGGATTTGTACCTATTTCTTGTCACTGTGGGAAGAAGTTCAAAGATATATACAGTAGGTTTGTTCTAAATGATGTCAAGATTTGCCTATACGTGTGAGTCATTGTGTCATATTGATAAAAATCTGTTTTTTTAAGTCTCTAAAAAATGGAATTCATCACCAAGTATGGACTCATGAGCAAAAGGAAAACTTTAAAATAGCTGTTGAGGAACAAAGAATCACAACATTGCATTTAAGTGATGTAATATCATACTATTTACTCTTAAAAAATTTACCTTGAAAAATTGAAAAAAATCCAGAAAGATGCATTTGCTAGGGTATTAGTGAAGCATTGATATTCAGGTGCAGCTAAATGAGATATCCTCCCAAAAACGATTTCTTTTTTTTTTTTAACATCTTTATTGGAGTATAATTGCTTTACAATGGTGTGTTAGTTTTTGCTGTATAACAAAGTGAATCAGCTATACATATACACATGTCCCCATATCTCCTCCCCCTTGCGTCTCCCTCCCACCCTCCCTATCCCACCCCTCTAGGTGGTCACAAAGCACTGAGCTGATCTGCCTGTGCTATAAAATATGTCTATATTTTGAAAGTGATATAACATCACTTTCCCAAGTTAATGTTCTTTCTCACTCATAATAAATAGAAAACTAGATCTATGTGTATCAGAGTGAATGCATCTCAAAACACATGTTGAATGAAAAAAGCAAATTCCATAATGGCTGATTGTGCCATTTCTGAAAAACAAAATCCACAAACAACACTGTGTACTTTGTTTTGTTTTTCAGAAAACACCAATTTATTATTTATTATGAGCCAGGCACTATGTTAAGCACTTGACAAATATTTACTCATTTAATTTTCAGAGCAGCCCTACCAGGGAGGCTCTAATATTACAGATTTCCTACAAATGAGGAAATTGAGGCCCAGAGAGGTTAAGTTACTTGCACAAGGTCACAAAGCTTGTAGAAGAGACCGGGATCCAGATCAAGGTAGTTAGACACCCTAGTCTCTGCTCCTAACGTCACAGCCTCCTATGACTCTGAAGAAGCCAGAGGTTGGCCCCAGGATTAGGAAATGCTGAAAAAGATGCTGCCCTGCTTACCTCACAGCTGTGTCTCTATCTCTAGACAAGCCATTGGTGACTCTCCTCCTTTGTCCAGTCACAGATCTTCTAGGATAGATATTTGAAGGTCTCCATCCCTTTGAGAAGAATACTGGACAGTTGGCAAACTCCTACCCTCCGGAAAAAATAATGTCATCCATTCTGGATTCCCATTTATGTCCTCAGTAACTACCACTGGCTGTGGGCAACTGAATTTCTGTTCTCTTACCAAAGGGCTCTGCTCTGTTGGAAAGAACACTGAACTTGGAGTCAGAATATCTAAGGTTGGGCACTGGCTCCACCACTTAAGAGCTGGTGATGTTGGAAAAGTTACCTGGACTTAGGGACAAAGTTAGCTGACTGGACACATCTTCCCCAAATCCCACTAAACTTCAGTAAAGAAGAAGAATCAATACTCTTTTTACACAGGGGAGAAAGCATTGTTCTTGTTTGTTTATTTGTTCTTTTTAAGGAGGAGCCTTTCATTATCACTCACCAAACAAATGTTTAATGAGGGTGCAGCACTGTTGGAAAAAGGGCTTTTACACTATACTGGAGATAGAAGACCAATATATCTGAAATAAAGCAAACATTACGGATGATGATATTACCTTGCCTAATTGTATGGAAGAGAGTATGGTTGCTTTGACATGTCAGAACAAGAGATCAGGGAGGATTGAAACGGTCAGAGAAAGTTTTGTGATGAAAAGGAATGTTTGCTAAGTCCTAAGGAACATGGGTAGCTTTGCGTGGACAGGGCAAGATATTTCTGGTGAAAGAAACGTGATAAGAACACAGCTTTGGGCTTCCCTGGTGGCGCAGTGGTTGGGAGTCTGCCTGCTAATGCAGAGGACACGGGTTCGAGCCCTGGTCTGGGAGGATCCCACATGCCACTGTGCGGCTAGGCCCGTGAGCCACAACTACTGAGCCTGCGTGTCTGGAGCCTGTGCTCCGCAATGGGAGAGGCCGTGAAAGTGAGAGGCCCGCGCACCGTGATGAAGAGCGGTCCCCGCTCGCCGCAACTGGAGAAAGCCCTCGCAATAAATAAATAAATTTATTTATTTATTTATATAAAAAAGAAGGGCTTCCCTGGTGGCTCAGTGGTTGAGAGTCCGCCTGCCGATGCAGGGGATATGGGTTCGTGCCCCGGTCCGGGAGGATCCCACATGCCGAGGAGCGGCTGGGCCCATGAGCCGTGGCCGCTGAGGCTGCGCGTCCAGAGCCTGTGCTCCGCAACGGGAGAGGCCACAGCAGTGAGAGGCCCGCGTACCGCAAAAAAATAAATAAATAAATAAAAAATAAAAAAGAACACAGCTTGCAGCTGGATCAGTGAGGAGGTGAGCCCAGTTCATCTTGGAGAGTAGTGCATCTTCTCTGCATCTCTACAACCTATATATACACGCACCCACCATCCACCAGCACCTGGCAGTTTACAGGTCTTGGCTAATGTTTTCCAAAATGTAACTCAAGACCGGGAATTGCATTGGGTGCTATACTACAGACCTTCTTGAAAACCAGGTAGTGGAATTTGGACCTGATTCTAAAGGAAATGACTAAATAAATGTCTTAACGGGGGATGGATGGTGTTCTGTGACTACAAAATGCTCTTTGGGGAAATTCAGTCCATAACACACAACCACAAGATGGACAAGGGACCAGGAGAGTCTCAAGTACGTGTCATTACAAAAGAAACTGGTTCTGGAAAGACCTTCCTTGGATCATATAAAGGAAGGACCAAGAAGTCCAGTGTAGACAGTGGCCAGAAGAGCCAAAACAAAGATTGTCACACACTTGCACGTTAGTGTTGTAAAATCCTCAAATCAATATTCTCCTACTGGACTGAGCAGAAATGAGTTGCTGCCCATGTTCAGAGTTACCAAAACATTCACCTAATATGAATCTTCTTTTGGAGAAAAGAGCTGATTATTTTGACTTAAAAAAATCCTTATTTATTACAAACATACCTACAGTTTTCTAATCATTTTGGTGCTGACCTTGTTGACCACAATATAGTTATACATCAATTCCTCTAATGTGACCATTATAATACTGCTAACCTAATATAGAACTTATTCACAGAGACAGAAAACAGAATGCTGGTGATTGTTCAATGTGTACAGAGTTTGGGAAGATGAAAAACGTTCTGAAGACTGGTGGCAATGGTGGTTGCCCAACAGTGTGAATGTACTAAAGCCACTGAGCTATATACTTTTAACTTGCTTAACATGGTGAATTTTATATGACGTACATTTTTAATTAAAATATACATTTAAAAATTTTTTTGGAAACTTAAGTCTCTTCCTTTGGAAACTGGAAAGGTCCTGCTCAGGCTATCCATAGAGTTTTAGCTTATTTTGAACGAATCCCATTTGTCCTTTGTTAAAACCCAGCAAGGCAGTGGCTCCCCGGGCAGTGCTGTGGCCACGCCCAGATTCTTCTCTTGCCCCTGGTGCTTTCGTCCACCTACTCTCTTATACCCTCCATCCAAGCTGACTATATAACACAGAGCTCAAGAAACTCTTTGTTTGAAAACCTCCATATTTTCTGCCCCCAAGACTGGATCATTAGCTCTGCAAGTATTCTCTTGGACCTACCGTCCAACCTGCTTAAGCCTCTGTCTTAATTGCACTGAAGTCTGTTTCCTCCCTTCCTCAGACACTTGCCAAACCCCTCACTTGCCTCTCACCCTTGAAAACAAACCACAAAATAAAATAAAAACAAACCGTGCTACACTTTATTCCCCTTGCGTTGACATCTGACTACACCAAGTTAAAGTTCAAATTTTTGTGAGTTCATGGTTTCATTCAACAAATCTTACTGCATGTCTGCTAGTGGCAGGGATTGAGTTTAGCACTGAGACTGTAAAAGCAATTAAGACACAGTTTCAGTCCTTGTGAAGTCTGTGGTCCAGCGGAGGAAACAAATAAATGAATAGGAAATTACAACCAGAGTAAAAATGCAACCAGAGAGGTGAGCACTGGGTGGGGTGAGGGGCACACAACCCAGCTGAAAAGATGGGAAGAAAGGTATTTTGGGAAGAGGGAACAGCATGGGAGTAGCCTAGAGCAGCAGGAGGCGGCTAAAACAGGGAGTGTGAGCAGGTAAGTATTCCTCAAGATTCTAGCATCCGTGTGCAGAATAGGAAATGCAGGTTCTGGAGGGAACTGCCTCTTTGGTTTCCCTGTGAAGCGGTATGGCCCTTCCTTAGGAGATGACGGCCCCAAATTAATTTTTCCAGCTTTTCCTGTTCAAAATTTCAAAAGAACCTTAAATATCAGCACGAGAAAGACCCCACCTCATCTTTTGAGCTTAACTCCTAGAAGATACTGTGCTTTCAGGACACTGATACCGGATGTCTTCTCCCTTTCCCTGGGATTTTTTTCTTTCCTTCACACTGGGTAGAACGACACTGAGAATACTGTGCATTATGTGAAAGCAACTTGAACACTCAGAAGTGTGATCCAAGGGTGAAGGGTGAACGATCACAATTAATAACAGGATACATCGCCCAGTGGGAGGGGCAGAGTCTGAAATGTTGGGTGTAGCCCCTCTTCTCTGACTTCTGGGACCTGAAGTCAATTCGACAACTTCTCTGCAGCGCACCGTGTCATTTTTCCCTGTCTTGCACTCTGTATTCTTAAGGAAACGTTCATCCCTGACTACACACACACACACACAGAGATATATATACAGATAGCTGATGCAAATGTGGAGGTATGTTCAAAAACTTTTTTAACATACATGGTCATTGTCTAGGAAATCAGTATACTGTCCTTTGAATTTTCCTGAATGTTTGCAAACTTTGATAATGCAAAATTTGAAAACATTTAATCTTCTAGCCAGCCTTTAATCTGTGATCTGTGGCCTTCCCTTTGTTCAAGGCTCCCTTTCGGGTCCTGTGTATTTTCACACCACCTCTTCCTCCCATGTGACCATCTGCTCAGAAACGGACAGCCTCCCATTTCCGTGTTGCCTTCACTGTCGACATGTTTATGCTACCTTCTTACCTTTTCAAAGAGCATTCACGGTTTATCTGCCACTGTGGCGGAAAGGTTTTGTGACTTCCTTCATCGATTTCAGGATGAGCACGTAAGAGAGGAAGGGGGGTGACGAGGGGCATGTCTTCCCGGAGCCCAGAAAGCATATCACAGAGGCCAGGTCCACCTGTCTACACCCAGGTTGGCACAGCAGTGTCCCTGCTTAAGCCACGTGTCTCAAAGTGGGTTCTGCTTTAAACTGGCTGCTGTTCTGAGCCCCGTCACTTCTCTGCACCACCCACTGCTCCTTTGGGAAGTAAGGCCATTGCACCAGCTGGGGACGGGGCTGACCCTCCTGGGCTGCGTATTAAGCATGTGGATTCCTGCGCCCCATGCCCTGGTGCACATGGTCTGCGAGGTCAGAAACACCGGACTGGGTGACCTCCAGCCCTCCTTTGACCCGTAATACACCGTAAGTTCATGACAAAGCAGAGTGGGTTGTGTCCTCATAGGAGCATCTTTCCCAGACCTGCTCCCCCCACCCCACTCCCTCATCCCCAGTTCATTATTCACAGTGTGGACGCAATCCTGATCCTATCATCCCAAAGGGATGGCTCTCCTGGACCCCGCTGACGTGTGAGCCTAAAACAAGGAAGTTCAGAAGAAAAGTGGAATCAAGCCAGAAGCATTTCCTTTTTTTTTTTGGTCATCCTTGAAAATAAAACAAAATTCTTCATCTCTCTCTCTCATGACATTAAAATATACTTTATAAGCCAAACTGCCTTAACTATGGTTTTAAGAGGTATTTTCCTTTGTTCAGAACTCTCTTTTTTATGTATTTTTTGAGACAAGCTTTGTCAAAGCACATTTCAGTCTAAAAATATAAATACTTTCCTTTAGGAAGTCACCGCTCCCTTCCCCTCACATATTTGAGGAAATACTGCAGATCTAGTCATGATTTAAAAAAAAAAAAAAAAAGGAAACCCAACCACAAAACAAATCCCTTTCCAGCATTTTCATGGGAGCCTATAACAGTTAAAGCCAAAATGATGGGAGATGGATGGCGGCCTCTTTCCCCTCCAGGTCAAACCCCACACCCTTCCGTTTTCTTTGGGCTGAATGTTAAATAAATCTAAATGAGAGACAACAAAGGTCCTTTTCGTTCTGGGGACAAAGGAAAACGCAGGATTTAAACCTGGAGTTTTTGTCTCTTCCATCGGCTGAATGAACTACAGGAATCCGTGTAATAATCCTTTGCAATGATCCTTCTTCAGAGCAGACGTAAACGCGCAGGCACCATCTGACCAGCTCCAGCTCTGACCCCTCTTTCTTCCCTGACTGTTCCCCTGCCCTGACTTGCCTGGATTATGTGATTATCATGAGACCAGCCCCCCGGGGAATCTTTGAAGGCACCCTGACTGCTTTCTACTTGCTTCGGCACATTTCCAAGAAAGGACACAAGCAATTTAGAAAAGCTTTCTTTCCGACTGAGTGCTGCTTGGGCCCCAGGTCCACACACCTGCTCTGACAGAGGCGTTAAGTCAGTACAACGAGAGGTTCCAAGGGGCCAGCTGAGTGCACTATTAGCTGGGGAGGCAAGTCTGCCAAAAGAAACTGCGTATCAGCTATCAGAGAGTTTTATATTCAACTGGAGGAGATAATTATCAATAAGAATGACAGTTAAAAGAATGTGAATGCCATGAACTGCTAAAATCTGTGATATCACCCAAAAGGGGTGTTCAGTTTGAGGTGACTGTTTGGGGAAGGCTTTATGCAAAATAAACAAAGCAGAAGAGCAGTTAACGCTGTGGGCTTCTCAGGAGCTTGGGTTTGGTACTTACTAGCTGTGGGAACCAGGCAAAAATACTTAACCTATTTCTACCTCAGTTTCTTCATCTGTAAAATGGAGATAATAAAGTACTTTTCTCAGAAGATTGTAATAAATAATGCACGCACATATTTATACTATCTATGTATATATATTTATTTTTAAATCTATTTTCTTACTGAAATGTAAGCTCCATGACAACAGGGAATACTGATCATTTGTTGCTTGGCTGACTGTACCGTGTCAGCTTAGCTAGCCTGGAAGGGCTTTCCCAGCATTCTCTTTCCTGCATGTTTCTGGGGTCGGTTTGACCACAAGAGAAATTTGCATGATATTTGGAAGTCAAAAATGAATCCTCTGCCATATTTTCAGGCTCTGAAGGTCAGGTGCAGGGCCCAGGCATCAAGTCAGCTCACACGTGTTGTCACTGGCATGCCTGGTGCAGGGGGCCATAGCCAGCCTCGTGCTTGTCCATTTCCCCACAGACCTCTCTGCTCAGCTTCTCTGAGTCCCGGGCCAGGCACGAGCGCGGCTCCGTGGTGAAGACCACCGGCTTCTCCAGCAGGTTACCTGTGCTAGCAGGGTTGGGGGCAGTAGAGATACAGAGATTCAGGTTTGTTCTCGTGGGTCACAATCTGCCTGTGCTGATCCCATTTCCTGTCTAGCTTTCCTGACTCACTGTTGGTAATCTAGGTTACCTAGGTAACCTGTAAAGACTTCAGGCTCATCACTAGATGCAGAGGCAACAGCCATGGACTCTCTCCAGCAGCTTGGGGAAGCTCTAATTCCTAAAACAAATCCATTATTCTGCATCACTTAAAGTGATCCTGCTTCCCTAACTTAATCCAGATTATGTGGAAATTAGTACCAGAAACGGTTCCACAGAATGTGTTCTCAGATCCAGTTCTAGGCTGTCTGAAATTAGTCCTCTGATCTGATTCAATTTAAAGGTATTAATGATCCAGAATTATTAATAATAACCAATAATGGTAGTCCATGAGATGCAGTGGCAAAAATTACTTTAATTATTACCTGCAATCAAATGTCCATAGAAAGCAAGACTTTGGGTGACTAAGTAGTTTCTTCAATAAAAAACACTTTATAGACAATGAAGAAGTTGGGGAAAGAAAATGATGAGCTCAGGGTTTTAAATCCCCAGCTGAAGGTCTGGGTAAAGGATGACAAATATTCTATGATTGCCCTAAAAACAAATAACTTTTTTCTGTAGTTGCAGGGCCAAGATTTCTGGAAACCAAGCCCAAAGTCCAATTCAATTGAATTCCCAATCTTATCTCTTTTGCTAAAGTTAAGGCAATGATTGGAAAGGAGTGGGACCCTAAAATTTGAGAAGGAGACATATAGGCATAGTCAGTATGGCTGGGGACCTTGAGTTCCCAGATTCTGTCAAGTCTTCCATGCCAATGGAAGAAATTCTTTCTCCCATGTGTAAGGAAGTGATTGTCCTTATGCCAGAAGATCATGCAGTGGTCTCTTCCAAGGCCTTACAAAAGACTGGTGACCCTCTGCAGGGTGAACTCATTGATTCTAGATCAGACTCAAATTCCAGCAAGTCCCAACAGATACAAAATATGACCTATGAGGTTGCAATGCACACCAGACAAACTGCAAGATTTTACCAATTTATATCAATAAAAATTTGGGGGACATGTGTGGGAATCCAATAAGGGTGTTGGATCATAGCAGAAGGAGTATAATATTGAACTGGATGGAATTTTTAAATAACAATACATTAAAATGTGTGTTATGTTATATAGATTAAAACAGAGATCCAAGTGTTCTTGATTCAGTGTGTTAGCTCAAGTGGCTGGGAGTGACCCTGACAGTTCCCTTATCTGGTTGACTAGTGCCTGGACCCAAAGGTAATGACACTAAAACTTTACTAAAATGGTACAGAATGAATGGAAGATGGGAAGAAGTAATACCAGTTTCAGACACACTTAGTCTTTAAGAATGAATGAAAAGAAATGGGTATCATCTTAACCATGTCTAAGAGATTCAACCCTTGTGAAGTTAGTCTCTGCTTTTTACACTAATTCCAAGTCTGAACATCATGGATCATTTTTGCCAAGCCTGGTGTACCATCTGCAATTTGCAAATATTCTTGTGAGCTAAAGTCTGGGAGATGTGGTTAATTTTAATGAGAGATTCTAATTAAACCATTTAGCCATTCAAGCACAAAACCCTTCCTCTCTTTTCTGTTGTTCTTTCTCGCATGGAGTTAGTCCTTTTGTTGAGTCCAGTAAGCATTCTCCCAGCCCTAAGAGCTACAGATTCCACTAGTTTTGTGACTTTCAGTTCTGACCCCAAATTTCCTCTCTGTGTGTTAGGGAAATGTGAACTTCTTCATGTCTTTGTTGGCTTTAATTAATATGTCTGGGCCAGAATCCAACAGACCGCATGAGCCATCTCTAAACAAGGAGGAAAATAGAGGAGCCTGAATTCAGTGCCAGCTCTGGGGGCTTCAGCACTCTCCTGGCTCCTGTTCCCAGAAACACTCCAGTCCTCATGAGTTTCAGCAGAAAAAGCCCTCATGGGTCTAAGGAATAAAGTTAGCTACCTGAATTTGTCTTTTAAGCAGATCCAGTTCCCAAATGCTCTTTGTACTCTTAAATTCTCTTTCTTATTTTGAAAAAAGTTACATACTTTATGTTTTTGACAACTCTTTCTTCTATAAAGATCTTACTTAGCCCTTAAAAAAAAAGTCTTTTTAAATGGAGGACAATTTTGCAATGGCCTCTCAAGAATAGAAATCTTAATGTGTGACCTAGGTGAATATTTAAAAAAAAAAAAAAAAAAACTCTAGGAGTAAACAGAAAGAAGAAAGCATTCTGAAACACATTGCCCAATGTTGAAATCATGCATAATATCCATCACTTACGTTAACCTCACTTATGTTCCTTGAAATTATTCAAGGGGCGATATTTGGTCTCTTTCTCCGAATTTATATGGAACTTGCTTATTTAATTTCATTTTAACTTCTTTTCATCTATTATTTTTATTTAGGAAATTTTATCCTTTATCATACCAATATCATAATGGAAAAGTTGAGCCATCACAGTGTGAGAGATTAATTCAACATCTATTATTTATTAGAAATAGTTTTTAAAAATCTATGGTTTGGTTAAGTGCTGTGTCATGTAACCCCTAACATATTCTAATTCCAATTTATCAAATTATTAAATTCAGAACAATTTATTGCAGTTTTATGTTTTCCCAACTGTAAGATAAGAAAAATATTGACTGCTGTGAACACTGTACTAAGAGAACATGAACAGAGCTTTGCAGGCACCACTTGCTAAAAATTGCTTAATAATCCTGCACTGAGTTATGCCACCGTAGCAGTTTCAGGCTGGATTTTCCAGTATCAAAACAGGGGTGTGGTCGTTCTGTAAAGATGAGCATCATGCAAGGGCAAACATAAAGAACTCTGCTCACCAGAATTTGCAAACTGAGACATGGCCTTAAAACAAATACGAGGGCTTCCCTGGTGGCGCAGTGGTTGAGGGTCCGCCTGCCGATGCAGGGGACGCGGGTTTGAGCCCTGGTCCGGGAAGATCCCACATGCCACAGAGCAACTAAGCCCGTAAGCCACAAGTACTGAGCCTGCGCTCTAGAGCCCGCAAGCCACAGCTACTAAGCCCGCGTGCCACAACTACTGAAGCCCGCATGCCTAGAGCCCGTGCTCCACAACCAGAGACGCCACTGCGATGAGAAGCCCACGCACCACAACAAAGAGTAGCCCCCGCTCAATGCAATTAGAGAAAGCCCGCGTGCAGAAACGAAGACCCAATGCAGCCAAAAATAAAATAAATAAATTTATTTTTTAAAAAAAGCATGACAATTGTATAACAATCTTACAATCTTTGCTTTATGGTAAATCTCATTGTGTAACAATCGTTATGTAGTAAATATTTTATAATAATTTCTCATCTACTTGAACAAGTCAAAAGTTTTAAGCTCCACACTCATGAACTTCCCCCAGAATGTTTCTAATTCAAATGGCAAGATTTATAAAATGTAAAGGTTAGAGGCTCTTATAAAATATCCAATTCTTCTCTCTTCTAAACATTTTCTATAATTTGGGGAAATTTTTAATAATACAATTTAAAGTTATTTCTTCTCTTCCTGGATCTCTCTGCTTTGGCAGCTACAGTTAGATTTTTTTTAAAAAATGATTATCATTAAATCAAGAAGTTCTTGATCTTAGTTAATTGTTAAACATTTTGATGCCCGAAGTATGTAGGGGTCCCCTTAAATCTCATTTAAATGACATCTCGTGAACTATTTCTTCTTACTTTTGCTGTGGATTAGTGGTTTCTGAGATACTGAATTAAAACGTAAGTAGGGTTGCCAAATAAAATACAAGACATACAGTTAAATTTTAACCAGTGAAAATATTTTTATTATACGTCCCAAATATTGTGTAGGATATACTAAATTTTTTCACGGTTTATCGGAAATTCAAATTTAACTTGCCATCCTATATTTTTTCTAACAGCTTTATTAAGATATTCATGTATCGTAGAATTCCACTACTTTGTGTACAATTCAATGGTTTTTAGTTTTTCACAGAGTTGTACAACCACAATCATAATCTACTTTTAAAACATTTTATCACCTAAAAAGAAAAGCTGTAGCCATTTTCAGTCGCTGCCCCCCCTACCCCCTTATTCCACAGCCCTAGGCAACCACTGATTTACTTTCTGTCTTTATAGATTTGCCCATTTTGGACATTTCACATGTTAGGATTCCTATAATATGTGGTCTTTTGTGACTGGTTTCTTTCACTTAGCATGGTTTCCAGGTTTATCCAGGTTGTTGTGTGTATCAGTGAGTTGTTTTTTTGTTTGCTAAATCGGGCAACCCTAATCATACGGCAACATAGAATAAAACCACTTTGCCTGGTGTAAGGCCAACAACTGTCCTTTACTACCGGACTCAGATCTGAACTGATCCCTGGAGATAGTCTTTCAAATTCCATTGTATGTACTCTCAGAATGTGTCCTTCTGCATTTGGAGACCTGGGATCAGAACTACCCTCGAGGCAACAGGATTGGGCCAGTTAGTGGAGAAGTTGCCCGGAGTCAGAGGTAAACGGTGGAGAAAGAGCTGGTGCCCCAGTTGGTAGTAAAAAGGACCTGAAATAACCTGAAATACACAAAACACAAAAATACAGGGTGGGGGTGGTCAGAGCTGGATGTCTGCACTCCACACCCCCCCAGGGCTTTTCTCTTTCCCTTGAGATCTACTCTTGATGTTGGTTGTCACCAGATTTTCCCTCTATGAAATGTTAGAAATAACACAGTGGGGTTAACCCATGACCTAAAGTTTGGGCTAGCCTTGTCTGTGACAGTGGTCCTCAGGTAGAGGATGTGATTTAAAGAAAGAAAAACAATTTTGCTGTACAAGTCAGAAGATCTTGATTTCACATCCGATTTCTTGGTTCTAGAGAAACTCTTACCAAAAGTCAGCTTTAATGCAATGCATATCAGCTGCATTTCAGGGAATCCAGGGCTTGGCTGACTTGTTCCCAAACTTTAGTTCATTTTTTAAGGTTTTTTTTTTTTTTAATTTCCCAATCCACTTCAAATTCCAAATATTAATGGTTCCCTGACAGTGGGCCACTGTACTTTGCAGCACTGCAAACCTGAGGCAGCATGTTTCCCTGCCAGGGTTCTAGAGGGAGACAAAAGAATGATATAGAATTCACTGTGGGTGAGTTTGGTCTAAAGAAGTGCTGTTCCTTCCGTGCTGTGGGAACGGTATCTGGGAGCCACGGGGCATCCAGGACCAGAGACGCCTCAAAACCTCAGGAAAGTGCAGCCGCCCAGCCCTCAGCTCCACACAGCCCCTGCACCCCTCACTCCTGACCAGGTCAGTGAGGAAAGTACTAACATTTCCCAAATCAGATTTCCTCATGCTCACTAATTAACAACAGCAAGACATAATGCGACCAAGTGCATATTGTATGTGTAAAAACTAAATAAGAATACCCTAAAAATGAGAAATGCGTAAGAAACAAACACTCACAAAGCCACTGAATAACCCAGGAAATTGACATCCTATCCCTGAGCCTAGTAATTTTCAAACCTACTTCCCTCAAGAGACCATTTGTAAGGCACCAATGATAGTTATTTTATCAATCTATCCATCAAGTATTATACATTGAACATACCCCACAGTGTGTAAGGCACTATGAAATGATTACCTGAATTTAAAGTACTACATGTGGGCTTCCCTGGTGGCGCAGTGGTTGAGAGTCCGCCTGCCGATGCAGGGGACACGGGTTCGTGCCCCAGTCCGGGAGGATCCCGTGTGCCGCGGAGCGGCTGGGCCCGTGAGCCATGGCCGCTGAGCCTGTGTGTCCGGAGCCTGTGCTCCGCAACAGGAGAGGCCACAGCAGTGAGAGGCCCACGTACCACACACACAAAAAAAATTAAAATAAATAAATAAAGTACTACATGCTTTTCTTTCAAATGCATGGGATTATCTCATTATTTCAGAATAAAAATTCTAATTACAAAAAAAATCTGAATTCCAAGATTTTATAGAAACTGTGGCCTTGTAAGCAATGAGTGAACCTTCACAGCAAAAATTCCTTAGGAAGATAATGGTTCACTAACCCCTCCTGGTTGGCATAATATCTTGGGTTTGGCTCATTGAACCAAAGAGATAATTTCAGCTGTGCATCATTTACTGGACAGGTCTTTTGAGGGAGTAAACCTTTGATAAGGAGTAATTGGGAGGACTCCTCCCATAGCACCCCTGTGCTACTTTATACCTATATTGTATCTGTGTGAGTGTGAGTGTGTGTGTATTATACATACAGGCATACTTCAGAGATATTGTGAGTTCGATTCCAGACCACTGCAGTAAAGTGAATATTGCAATAAAGCAAGTCACACAAATTCTTTTGGTTTCCAAGTACATATAAAAGTTGTGTTTACACTACGTTCCAGTCTATTAATTGTGCAATAGCATCGTGGCTAAAAAAAACAATGCACTCCCTTAACTAAAGAATACTGTATAGCTAAAAAGTGCTTACCATCATCTGAGCCTTTAGCAAGGCATAATCTTTTTGCAGTAGCAACATCAAAGATCACTGATCACAGATTACAATAACAAATATTAATAATGAAACATTTGAAATATTTCGAGAATTACCAAAACGTGACACAGGACATGATGTGAGCAAATGCTGTTGGGAAAATGGTGCCGATAGACTTGCTTAGTGAGGGGTTGCCACAAACCTTCAATTGTAAAAAAAAGGAAAAAAACCAATATCTGCAAAGTACAATAAAGTGAAGCACAATAAAATGAGATACACTTGTCTATCCCCTATCCTATGTTTAACTAAAATTAATCCATCTAATTTATCTCTAGAGTTCTTTCAGCTTGAAATTTCCTGGATTCTGTGTTGTGTCAGTGTCTAGCTCAGACCTGAGGGAACAGAACCCAGGCCAGCCCTATGCTTTGAGAAGTGGGGGGATATGAAACAGGAGGTGCTGGCTAAGGGAGAGAGAGCCAGTGGGGGTCCCAGGGCAGAGAAGAGACCGGCAAATGGTGGAGGAATCAGATGCGAGCTGTGCTGGCAGCAAAGTAAAACTTGGCCATGATCATAGTTTTACCCAGAGCTAGACCTATACCTGCAAAACTGGATTTAATGGCAAAGTGCCTAAAAATACGCTCAGTGAAAACAGTCTACTGACCCTCTTCTCAGAAGAAATGACTGCAGGACACAATGGGGTCAGTCAGCATCTGAGCCTTTGTTTGTTTGTTTGTTTTTTAACATCTTTATTGGAGTATGATTTCTTTACAATGGTGTGTTAGTTTCTGCTTTACAACAAAGTGAATCAGCTATACATATACATAATCCCCATATCTCCTTCCTCTTGTGTCTCCCTCCCACCCTCCCTATCCCACCCCTCTAGGTGGTCACAAAGCACAGAGCTGATCTCCCTGTGCTATGCGGCTGCTTCCCACTAGCTATCTATTTTACATTTGGTAGTGTATATATGTCCACGCCACTCTCTCACTTGGTCCCAGCTTACCCTTCCCCCTCCCCGTGTCCTCAAGTCCATTCTCTATGTCTGCGTCTTTATTCCTGTCCTGCCCCTAGGTTTTTCAGAACCTTTTTCTGTTTTTTTTTAGATTCCATATGTATGTATTAACATATGGTATTTGTTTTTCTCTTTCTGACTTACTTCACTCTGTAGGACAGACTCTAGGTCCATCCACCTCACTACAAATAACTCAATTTCATTTCTTTTTATGGCTGAGTAATATTCCACTGTATATATGTGCCACATCTTCTTTATCCATTCATCTGTCGATGGACACTTAGGTGGCTTCCATGTCCTGGCTATTGTAAATAGAGCTGCAATGAACACTGTGGTACATGACTCTTTTTGAATGATGGTTTTCTCAGGGTATATGCCCAGTAGTGGGATTGCTGGGTCATATGGTAGTTCTATTTTTAGTTTTTTAAGGAACCTCCGTACTGTTCTCCATAGTGGCTGTATCAATTTACATTCCCACCAACAGGGCAAGAGGGTTCCCTTTTCTCCATACCCTCTCCAGAATTTATTGTTTGTAGATTTTTTTATGATGAGCCTTCGTTTTAATGCCTAGAAGAATCTGCATTTACACAATTTCCTCTTACTCCAGAGTGAAACTTTTGAATACTCCTTTGTTGAATCCTGGCAAAAAAGGGGCCGGAGGTTAAGGGACTTGAGAATCCAAGGCTCAGTAATATAAGAACTGTACATTCCACTGTCACTTAAGCTTCTACACATTATCAGACTAAATAAAAGCAGCAAAACCTCACTCATCTACCATCCAACTATATGGCAAATGCATAAGTGGGAATCGGGAAAGCAGAAGAGGGGCCTCGTGATGGGATGGAGATTTCAGGCATTGGAAAGACAGTGCTTGGGTTAAAGAGAGAAGGACAGAGAGAAAGACGGACAGACAGAGCATTGGGTAGCCATTCCTGTTAACCTGCAAAGCAGGCAGCCCACATTTTGTAGAGTATGTTGGAGGGAAGCAAAGTCCTCTAAAGAAATCAATTAATAAAACTTGTATGCTTCAAGGCCTTGATTTGAACAAGTACATAGAGCTGTGATTAGTGATATGAGCCTTAAAAAAAAAGGAAGAATTTGCTGCAGAAAAGAAGAGCCGGCAGCACAGGGACAGCAAACATGTCAGGCGCTCTGGGTGGCTGGGACGTGGACCATCCCTTAGCTAGGGCTGAATTGTTATTAGCTGGTCCCTAATTACAAGGAACAGGAAATGCGTATCAATACCCAGAATTGTTTATATCCTTATCCAAATAAGCTATGATATTGTCTCATTATGTTCAAGCTTTCTCAACAAGTTCAAAGGCAGTAAACGTTTAGAATATTGGCTTCCTTCTGTGTGCACTGTATGCAACATAATTTCAAGAGAAGCCCCTTGGTCTGTTATTAAGATTGTAAGGCTAAATTTTACACTTATAGCAAACTTGGAGTTCTGGCTTTCGAACTCACAGAAATACAAGTGAAAGAGCGTTTCCACAAACAAACGCTAACATCAGCGAGAAGTGACAGGTAATAACAATAAAGAGAAAGAAAATAGATAAGCTCTAAACTGCCAACCCAAATATCAGAGAGTGCAGCAACACTTCAAACCCCATCACACATCTTTGTGACAGACGGTTAACAACCTAAGTCTACCAAAAAAGTACAATTGGAATTAGTATATTTGATTTTTTTTTTTTTTTTTTTTTTTTTTTGCAGTACACGGGCCTCTCACTGCTGTGGCCTCTCCCATTGCGGAGCACAGGCTCCGGATGCGCAGGCTCAGCAGCCATGGCTCAAGGGCCCAGCCGCTCCGCAGCATGTGGGATTCTCCCGGACCAGGGCACGAACCTGTGTCCCCTGCACCGGCAGGCAGACTCTCAACCACTGCACCACCAGGGAAGCCCAGTATATTTGATTTTTAAATGTCAAAAAGTAAGCAAGGAAGTCTGGAAATATTTTGCAAAGGGGTTATAGAAAAACAGAAACCTGGCTACCTAGAGCAAGTTGTCAAGAGATGTGGACAAGTTGAGATCTACCCTGTGTTAAATAATGTCTCCCTGAAATGTGTATCACCCAGAATCTGTAAACGTGACCTTATTTTGAAATAGGGTATTCACAGATGTACCCAGGTTAAGATGATATCCTGCTGGATTAGGGTGGCTCAATGACTGCCATCCTTATAAGAAGGAGGGCATTTGGAAACAAAGGCTTGGAGGAGAGAAGACCACATGAAGACAAAGGCTGAGATTGGAGTTATGCTATCACAAGCCAAGGAGCCCCAAGAATTGCCAGCAACCAGCGGAAGCTCAGGCGGCAAGGCAGTATTCTCCCTTAGAGCCTTCAGAGAGGGTATGACCCTGCCAACACCTTGATCACACCATTGTAGCTTCCAGAGCTATGGGAGAATAAATTTCTGTTGTTTAAAGCCACCCAGTTTGTGGCACTTAGTTTTGGCAGCCCCAGGAAACTAAAACAGGATCCTATTCTCCCTGGTTCATTCCATTAATTGAGACAGTTGCTTTTGAAATACATAAATGTCATTTGTTGAGTGATTGCCATTTTCCAGACACCATTCTAAGCATGTTGCACCTGATCTTTACAATAAACCTCTAAAGTGGATATTGTTATAATATAAGAAAATTTTGTGTATTTTGAAGCTCTGTTGTTACAGATGAGAAAACGAGGTAGAAAAAACATCAGAGGACTTGCTCAAGTCCACTCAGCTAGTGAATGTTGAAATAAGAAATTGCACTCAGGCAGACTGGTTCCAAAATCATGCTCTACCGCCCATATGACACACTTTGGAGGCTAAACCATCCAAATCAATTGTTTTCATAGAGTAAATGGTCCAGATAATTCACTCAGCTTCACTGTGGTTAATTCAGGTCAAAAGTTGGCAAAATAAAATATAGTGAACTTTCTGGCTCATTGGTGATCTCTGCCACCCATCTTCTACTCTATCAATATGGTGCTTGGCATTTATACACTGACCATGTCATGCTATGCACTGGTGCCTTTGCAATAGTTAGTCCTATTTCCTGGAATGTTCTTCCTGGCTTTGGCATATTTTAAATCGCGTCTTATATTTCAAGTCATAGCTCACACACAACAATAAATGAATATGCATCTAACAACAGAGCTTCAAAATACACAAAGCAAAAACTGATAGAACTTAAAGGCTACTTGAACAGATGCGTAATTTTCATTGGAGATTTTAACACTCGTTAAAAGGGGAAGTGGGGCAAAAGAGGTGTTCCCTCCACGCGTAATTCAGGAATGCCAGAACATTGTATTCTCTTTTCCTTATGCCCTCCATACAAATTACTCCTGGTTCACTGGTGCCTGAAATTCCATAACTTATTGCTTTGGCTTAAAGCCAGGAGAAGGGAAGGGACATAAATTTCTTCTTTTCTAGAGCTGACTATGTGCCAGGTACATTCTCACTTATTCTCCACATCAATCTTACGCATTGCACTCTTTTATTTTTTTTTTTTTTTTTGCGGTATGCGGGCCTCTCACTGCTGTGGCCTCTCCCGCTGCGGAGCACAGGCACCGGACGCGCAGGCCCAGCGGCCATGGCTCACGGGCCCAGCCGCTCCGCGGCATATGGGATCCCCCCAGACCGGGGCACGAACCCGTATCCCCTGCATCGGCAGGCGGACTCTCAACCACTGCGCCACCAGGGAGGCCCTGCACTCTTTTATAAAAGAAGGAACTGAGGCTCAGAGAAGTTAAGTAATTTTTTCAGGGTCACAAAGCAAGTAAATAGAAGAGATTATAACTGATCCTGAGATGGGTTAACTCTAAAATCTACTACTCTAGGCTAATATTTATGTTGGCCTAATGCTGTATTGTCTCTGTCTTATTTAATATTTATTCTCAGAGTAAATAAGCTTATCAGGGCAAGACCATTATAAATATTTTCAAATCCCCATCGCAATAGGAGAGCAACATTTAAACAACCCTCCGACAATATTTTCAATAAAATTAGGTGACACAGTTTACTCTGCTCTGGTGGTTTGGGTGGGACCAAGCCACCCCTATCCACAAAACCTACTCACAATCTTTATAGGTTAGGAAATGTGTGAGGATCTAAGGGAAGAGGAGAGGGAGTTCTGGAGGTTTAGGAGCCGGTGGCGTGCTCATAAGTTAGCTCTCAAAAACATTTAAAAACCACCAAAACAGGGCTTCCCTGGTGGCTCAGTGGTTGAGAGTCCGCCTGCTGATGCAGGGGACACAGGTTCATGCCCCGGTCCGGGAAGATCCCACATGCCGTGGAGCGGCTGGGCCCGTGAACCATGGCCGCTGAGCCTGCGCGTCCGGAACCTCTGCTCCGCAATGGGAGAGGCCACAACAGTGAGAGGCCCGCGTACCGCAAAAAAAAAAAAAAAAAAAAAAAAAACAAACCACCAAAACAAATAAACAAACAACACTCAGAAACCAACTTGATGTGTAGTGTTTGCTGATCTTCAGGGTATAAATACTCCACCATAGTTAATGTCACTGGCTGCAGGTCTGGGGAGAGCTGACACAGTCAAGTTTGGCAAGAATCTCAGCTTTAGAATGAGCCTTAGAACCACTGTTGAGAGCCTTAGAACACAAACCTTCCAACAAAAGCTCATCCTCCCGAGAGAGGATCCTTCAAGGACCCCAGAAATACTCCATAAAAACTCTCTCCTAGGGACTTCCCTAGTGGTGCAGTGGTTAAGAATCTGCCTGCCAATGCAGGGGACACGGGTTCGAGCCCTGGTCCCAGAAGATGCCACATGCCGCGGAGCAACTAAGCCCGTGCGCCACAACTACTGAGCCTGCGCTCTAGAGCCCACGAGCCACAACTACTGAGCCCACGTGCCTAGAGCCCGTGCTCCACAACAAGAGAAACCACTGCAATGAGAAGCCGGTGCACCGCAAAGAAGAGTAGCCACCGCTCGCCACAACTAGAGAAAGCCTGCGTGCAACAACGAAGACCCAATGCAGCCAAATATTAATTAATTAATTAATTTAAAAAAAAAACAAAACAAAAAAATCCAAAAACTCTATCCTGGGAGGAAAAACTCTCTCCTACCTTGAGTAAAAATCTTCTAGTAGTAGAATAAATTGATCAGGTCAGAGCACTGGATATATAGAAGGCACAAAGGAATAAGATCTTATAACTGTGGAGGCGAATCCATGGAATGAAGTACTTTAAAGTGACAATAGGGAGGGAGCCTTCAAAACAGAAGGCACCTTGGTCTAGCCCCTACTCCCTGCATGACAATATTGCTTTCAAATTATAGGAAAACCCATCTTGTATAAGTATAAACATTAGAAAAGAAATGTAAATCAAATATGAAGATATTTTAAAGAAAATGAGAAAAATGAACTAAACACTGCATTGGCAGATAAAGAGGCATATCAGAAAAACACGGCCACAAAGCAGATTGAGAAATGTTTCCTAATGGAAAATGAACTAACAATAATTTTTAAAACTGTAATAAGTTACAGAAACATGACATAAATATGACATATGAAAGTTCAAAAATAAGACAGTACCACAAGAGGGATGTGCCAAATAAGAGTCGAGCAAGCTCATGAAAAAATTAAAACATAATATTTTACAAACTAAGCCTAAGCTAGAAGTTACACAAGAAAAATTAGACATCACAGAAAGCATAACAAGGGAGATTGAGGTTATAAAGGAGGAAATTAAACAGAGATAAAGAAAAAGATTGTTTATAAAGGTAGGTGTAGAAAATAGGCAAAGAAAAATCCAACAGTGTACAACTGGAGTTCCTGAAGAAGGAAACCAAATCAATAGATCAATAGATCAGAGCAAATACTAACTTAAGAAATCTGTGATGAGATAAAAAGACACTTGAGTCTATATATTGAATGGGGTCAGTATGTACCTGGGAAACTCAACCAGAATCATCCACAGTGAGACACATTCTAATTAAGCTACTGGAATTGAAAGATAAATTCATTTTGGTCTCCAGACACAACACACCACCACCAAATATCAATTTTTTGATGGAAAAAAGGACAGATTTGAAATGAAACTCTGTTCATACAAAAACCTGCACAAGAATGTTCATAAAGACTTCATTCACAGTAGTCAAAACTGAAAACAGGGCTTCCCTGGTGGCACAGTGGTTGAGAGTCCGCCTCCTGATGCAGGGGACACGGGTTCGTTTCCCAGTCCAGGAAGATCCCTTATGCCGCGGAGCGGCTGGGCCCGTGAGCCATGGCCGCTGAGCCTGCGCATCCGGAGCCTGTGCTCCGCAACGGGAGAGGCCACAACAGTGAGAGGCCCGCGTACCGCAAAAAAAAAAAAAAAAAAAAAACTGGAAAAAACTAAATGACCTTCAACAGTGAGTGGTTAAACAACCAGGTACATCTGTACCATGGAAATCTACTCAAGGATAAAAAGATATGAACTATTGATACAAGCAATAGCTTGGATGAGTTTCCAGAGAATTTCCGGAGAATTATTGTGAGTGAGAAATGCCAGTCCCCAGTGGTTACAAATTCTATGGCTTCATTTATATAACATTCTTGAAATGACGAAATTATAGAAATGGAGAACAGATTAGTTGTTGCCAGAGTTTAGGAACCACATGGTGGGTAGGAGGTAGACAAGGTTATAAAAAGTCAACATGAGGAATCCTTGTGGAGACGTGTCTTGAGTGTGGCGGTGAAGATACGAGAAAATTGCATAGAACTGAATACACACACACATATATATGCAAAACACAGTTAAAACTGGGGAAATCTGAATGAGATTGGTAGATTGAACCAATGTCAAAATCCTGGTGTGACATTGTACTCTAGCTTTATAAGATGTTACCTCTGGGGACACTGGTAAAGGGTACACAAGATCTTTCTGTATTATTTCTTACAAATGCATGTGAATCTATAATGATCTCAAAATAAAAAGTTGTTTAAAAAGTGCACTGCTCTGAATGTTTCAAAATCAGTCAACATAGAGGAAATTTCGATGACGAGGATGATGGTAGTCATGGTGATGGTGGTGATTATGATACTAATTACCATTTACTGAGCTGTCACTGCAGGTTCCAAGTGAACTGAGGCTTCCTCTTAGTCGCCACTGCACCCCAAAGACTAGCACAGTACTGAATAAATATTTGTTGAAGAGCTGGTATTGAGCAAATACTGGTTGAATAAATGAACAATTCTGCAAGATACCTATTATTATTTTCTTGCTTCAGATAAGAAAGCTGGGACTTAAAAAGGTTAAGTAATACCCAAAAGTCACACAACTTATAAAGAGAAATGTTAGGATTGGCTGATCACAAAATCTGCTATTAATAACGATGTCATAAAGCGGAAACTAATAAAAAAAATAAAAATAAAAAATAATGACGTCAGTCTCCCAAAAAGCTAGGGTAAGTTCCAATAAACCAACATGAATGCTCTTCATTTTGGTGTCACCACTTTAACTGCCTAGCGTCTCTCTGCTGAATCTCATGACTATTCTTATTTATAGTGATGCATCCTCAGCCCTCCTCCCTGTCTTCTTGTTCTCTGAGCATCCTTGTGAGAGATTATTATTAGTGCCACTGCGTGTGAAGGGAAAAGGAGACTAGTTTACATGTGTTCAGAAAATCTACCGATGACTAGAGCATTTTTTAAAGCATGTTCGATACTTTAGGAATTTCCACTAATTTCTGAGAATACACTTAGGAATCACCCTATGAATTTGTCTTATTCCATTTTAAGCTGCCCACATAAAAATCTGCAAATGGATCCGCTGTCAGGCATGAGAAATAGTTTGAAAATAATAGGTCTGGCTGCTTCGGGGAAAGACTATTTAGGAAACAAACTCCTCTGATGTAAAGAATAAACACTGGAAGTAAATTCTCCAAGACGTGCAGTCTTTATCATTAGGTAATGAGATTATGAGTTCTTTTTGTTTTTCTGCATTTTTCAAGTCCTCTGCTCTGCATGTATATTACTCTTAAAAATAATATAGTAAAAATAAGAAAATGAGTAGTCCAGGTAAAAATTTTACAAATTTTTTAATTAAAAAAAAAAGATATTCTGGTATAAACCTATCTTAGCCCAGGTTGTCTAGAAATCAGAATGAAGCACAATGCATTTGTGCTGACACTTCATCGGGGAGAGCGGTCACGGGAAGGAGAGAGAACAAATATTGTAAGAACAGTACTGAGCCGTTCAGAAGCACAGCTGATTCTCCATCCTATGGGAGGTCTTCAGAGGGGCTGAATAAACTAATAGATGTCTTGAAACAGTCCATGGGGGGAGGAAGAGAGAAGAATTTATTCATCAATTGCCATCTCTCACCAGCCAAAGTCTACCCTGCAGGATGTTAAGTCCTCATCCCCTGGGGGAGTGGGGTGCGGTATCTCCAAGCAACCAGTGGGAAAGCAGACCCCAAGACACTTGTGGCAGACTTCTCCCACCAACCCCATCCCCCGCCACCTGCAGCCATCAGCCTCAGGGGCCTCTTCAGGGGGACAGTGAGTGTGGGCTCCATGAGGTTCCCAGGGGTCCCCTGGCTCTGCGGCAGGAGGCCAGGGCGCAACAGAAGCCCCCAGAGCGCCACCACGGCGCCCTGGCCCAGTGAGCGGGTAGACGCCCGCTTGCCATTGCTGTCAGCGCGAGATGGTGGCGAAGCTAGACAAGCTGCCTCCAGAAAAGATGGAGCTTCCTCTCTGGGAAGGCAGGCTGATTAGGACTCAGAGAACACAGGCCGGCTCCTCATGAAGGGCGCCCAGAATAGGCCATCAATATGTGCTGTCTGGGCTTCCCTGTTGGCGCAGTGGTTGAGAGTCTGCCTGCCAATGCAGGGGACACGGGTTCGTGCCCCGGTCCGGGAAGATCCCACATGCCGCAGAGCGGCTGGACCCGTGAGCCATGGCCGCTGAGCCTGCGCGTCCGGAGCCTGTGCTCTGCAACGGGAGAGGCCACAGCAGTGAGGGGCCCGTGTACCGCAAAAAAAAAAAAAAAAAAAAGTGCTGTCAACAACGGTGCCTCTTTGGGCCTTCAAGGGGGAAACATCAGAGAGTGAAAAATTCTAGGTTTTGTGTATCCGTGACTCACATCCTGATGCCTTGATTTTGATGAGAAAAAAATTTTAAATCACCCTATTCTTTACTGCAGAGAAAATAAGATATAGCAAAATCTGGCAGGGAACTTTCACTGGGATACGGAAACGACACTGCCAAGCTGGATGTCTCAGGATAATACTCCGATTCACTGGTCCCAGCATCTCTCCTTCTAGGGCATTCTAGGGACCACCAGTCACAAAATTCAATGTGGATGGAGCTGGGCGACACGGCATTCCGACCACACCTCTTCCCTTTCCTTGTATCCACAGGGAGGCGACCGGGACTCCAAATTCAAGAAATACAATTTTCTTACAAACTGGGGTCCCGAAGACACAAGAAAAAGAAAAACAGGAAGCAGGAGGGAGAGTGACGTGTGCAAGGGCCTCTGTCCAGGTCCTCTTGGGACTGTCCTGCTTTACTGAGGCCTTGGGGTGGTGACTCCGCTCTTAATTTTGTGATGATGAAAATGCCATACAGAGTTTTGGAAGAAACATCCAAAACACAAAATATCCTTACAATCTGCATCATATTTTACCTTTCTAGAAGAGTCCCCCCTTCCCCAAAGATAGCATTTTCTACTGTCTAGAGCTTTCACTGGGGCACAGGACACAGAAACAGAGCTTGCGGAAAGACAAGAGGATTTTGCAAAGGGAAACAGAGGCCGGTGCCTCTGGTGTCTGAATTACACAAATTACATTGGTCCCTTGGCCTGCAGTGTCTGATAAATCTTCTCTTTCTCGCTTTTTGACAAAGATCATTGGCATCCTTAGTGTGGGTTACCGACGTTCCAGCCACTCTCACATGTACAGGCAGCTGGAAATGAGAAAAATGGGCACAGCTGGAATCATTCGGGTTTTGGTTTAGGCTCTTCCATGCCTCAAGACTTTGTTGGGATGGGACCTGGAAGCTTCTAGGGATCAGGCATGGCTGTGGCCTGTGGGTTTCGTTGTCATTCAGATGGGCCCATTTTTTTAGTGAACGGCTGGATCCGTAGTGGGCAAATGACAAATGGGCATGGGGTGGGTAAGGAAGGCGTTCTCCTGTATAGATGTAGAAGTGAGAAAAAAAAAAAAGAAGAAGAAGAAGAAGAGGGAGAGAGGGCAAGAAGTAAGAAAGAAGAGGAAAGAGAAATCTCAAAAACAGAGATTGCCAAAGAGGAAGTCTGTAGTTTATCAATATATGCCATAAATATTTACCAGTCCCTTCTAATGTGTCAGGAATGGTTCTAGGAGCTAGAGACAGATCAGTGAAGAAAACATGTCTTTGGAGCACTTACAATCTCGTGGTTCCACTGGAAGGCCCATTTAGGATTCTGTGGCAAGAAGGAAGCTATTAAGGTCTAGTTTAGTTAAGATTTTGAAGCTCTTTGGGTCCCTTTGACATCACCCCCTAGTCAGAGATCTGCTTCCTACAGTCTAAAAGCTGAGACATGACAGAGAATTCCCCCAGCCATAGAGGACTGGCAATTGGAAGAGAACCAGGTCAATGAACATGTTGTCAAGCAACAGTTCAGAGTCACCAACATCCTGAGGAACCTTCTGGGAAAGAGAAAAGCATCATGGTTATAACTACAGTGGTGGCGCATCTGCTTCTTCCTCAAGTGGCTGCAAAACAGGAGCAGGTCTTTATCTTCAGAATCTCTCCAGGAATCCACACGGGTGCTTCTGGTGGGTATATTGGTATCATATCACCAGGTGTGCCCACCCATGGACTCTCTTCCCACTGGTGCTGTGATACTGTGTTTTCTTTTTTTTTTTTTTAATAACATTTGTCATTTTTTCTTGTTAGAAAAAACCCCATTTACTGCTGAAAACACTTGAGAACAGAAAAGTAAAATGAGGAAAATTAAAATCATCTATAATCCAATAATCCAAAAATAGAATTTGTAGCATACACTTCCAGTCTTTTTTCTTTGAGTATGTATTTGTGTTTTTGTAGCGTTTGTTTTGTTTTGTCTTACAAAACAAGATCGTATCACACACACTGTTTTGTACCTTGCTTTTTTCTGCAACAGTATAGAGCAACCATTTTTAAAGGTGATTTCACCAGGGAGGAGGGCCCTTCTTACAAAGAAAGGTTTGTCTGTTGGGGTTCAGGCCCCACTTGAGAGCTCTGCAGCTCTGCCAAACCAAACAGAAAAGAAAGAATGAAGGAGGGACCTGGGTCTGGCAGCACTGGCATCTAAAGTGCAGGCCACTCTCCCTTCTGGGCAAGGACATTCCAGAGGCACCTGAGTCCACTGCTCTCATCCCCTGGCCTCCCTTTCAGATACCAGCCACCTTCTTCTGGACACAGAGCTTCTCCACTCTTCTCATCGGCATCCAAGGCGGGTGGGGGTGAGGGGGGCTTGGGGATGCCAGGGTGTTAGGCCCCCGGGTGGAATGGCCCCCGCAGACCCCAGACACCTGCAAGTGGCCTGGAGGTTCTGAGCTAGACACATCCTCTGTCTTTCTGGACTATGATTCCTCCTGCAAAGGAAAGGTAAAACTGACACTGCTTCACCTCCTAGGTGGGCTTTGCAAAATCCTTAGAAGGCATTTTGCATTAGCTTTAGAAACTCGCTGTGGAGGCCTCTCTGAGCGTGGCATCCTGCCTGCTTTTTGGAAGTGGCTGCACCACGTTTAAGCGAAGGGTGATCGCAGCGGGGTGAACGTCCGTCTCAGAGGCGCTGGGGGCCTGTGAACTCCTTCAGGCTCAGCTTGCTCCCGCTCCAGCCGGGAGCCGGGTCCCCGCATGGATGCAGCGTGAGCCCGGGGGGATGCGGGGATGCGGGGATGCGTGGCAGGGAGCGTGTGTGCAGAGTCCAGTGCTCACCCGCCCAGCCAGGGTTTCTGCAGGTCATTCCAGCAGGTACAAGAAAACCTTTTCGCTTGCTCGTCACAGCTGGGTTCCGATTTTAAAACATAAAGGCTCCTTGTCCTGAAGTCACCCAGCCTGTCTAACCACTTTGGAAATTTCTTTCTGCTTCGCAGAACCGGGAGTCAGTCATCCGACATCGTCCTGGGTAGTGAGCCGGAGTTATTCTTGCACCGAGCCTCGAGCCTCGAAGGAGCAGCCCTGGTTTTCGTTTTCTATGAGGGAGGGGGAAACAACACTTGAAAGGTTCAGCTTACCCAGCGCGCTCAGACACACTTGACTTTGAGAACAGTAAACATTCTACTACCTGACAGAGGAGGAGGAATGATTAACCTGAAAAGTAAAGCATTGTGGTTAATGGTTGTAGGCGGGTATGGACACAGGCTCTCTCCTTTGACCAAACTTTGATCAGGCTCCTCTGAGCACTTCTGCTCAACCAGGCCCGACTTGGGTTTCTCTCCCAGTCCTTGGAGAATCCTGTTTGGGCAAGAATCCTGCTAAATCGGTTTCATGGAAATCCCCACCTTGGTACCTGACCACCCTGGGCTGCCTTCAGCCAGAATTCTGTTGAGTGGTCTAGCAAGAGCCCCCTTACCCCTTAGGTTTTCCCATCCCCATTCCCATCTCAGTAATTTCCCATCCACTGACCCCCACCTGCACCTCACCTACAAATCCACATTTGTGCCTGTCGGAGTTGGAGTTGAATCAATCTCTCTCCCCTACAAAACCGCATTGCAATGGCCCCTCTTGAATAAGTCTGGCTAACCGTCTTTAACAGGTGTCCTGAATAATTTTTTTTTTTGAGGTACCTGGGCCTCTCACTGTTGTGGCCTCTCCCGTTGCGGAGCACAGGCTCCGGACACGCAGGCTCAGTGGCCATGGCTCACGGGCCCAGCCACTCTGCAGCACGTGGGATCCTCCCGGACCGGGGCACGAACCCGTGTCCCCTGCATCGGCAGGCGGACTCTTAACCACTGCGCCACCAGGGAAGCCCCTGAATAATTTTTTTTAACAGTATCTGCGTCTGTGTTGAAAGATCCATCTTGCAGTGATTAGCGGTTTTCAAAGAATTTGTATAAAATCCATTTATTAAACATCATTTAATCACTCCTCCACGTCAGGGGCTCTTGCACTAATTCCCCAAGGGAATCACTTGGAACATCTATAATATTGATTTGAAGCGTGTGGCTGGCAGAGGTCTGCAGGGGTGGATGTCTGACACCAGTCTGTAGAAGTTTTCTTGTTGGTCTTATCCTTACAGCTGAAGATTCCTTGTCAACTTTACTTTTCAAAGCAGAAGCTCTAAGCTGGTGAGCACAGGCATAGGAGCCCTCTGTTCAGAAGAAGCCAGATGGAGGGCGCTGGGTGTCCTTTAGAGAAGGTGACAGCTGCCACCAAGATGTCAGAGGCAGTCACACCAACCTCCCTGTCCTGCACCCTTTCATTTACATGATTATTTCATAAGAAGAGGGGAGAAAAGGAGAGGACCAACGAACCAAGCAAAACGAAAACCAAAGCTCTTGAATAACACGAAAGTTAGTGAAGTTACCACTCATTATCCTGAAAATTACAAAGAGAAAGAATCAAGTTATTAAAAATTCTCTCTTGGGCTTCCCTGGTGGCGCAGTGGTTGAGAGTCCACCTGCTGATGCAGGGGACACGGGTTCGTGCCCCGGTCCGGGAAGATCCCCCATGCCATGGAGCGGCTGGGACCGTGAGCCATGGCCGCTGAGCCTGTGCGACCGGAGCCTGCGCATCCGGAGCCTGTGCTCCGCACGGGAGAGGCCACAACAGTGAGAAGAAAACAGGGGGGAGGCAGGCAGAAAGGGACTCAGACAAGCTTTGAACTGTAACAGTCCACAGGAAATCCAGGGGACAGAGAAACAAGCCAAATGACACCCTGGGGAAGCAGTCAGCCAACACAAGGATGTGGAATATTTTACAAGATGCTGACTGCATGTCTTCAACAGGTCAATGATAAGGGATAGAAAGGAGGAAGGGACTGTTCTACATTAAATGAAACTCAAAAAAGACTTGAGACATAAGTAAATATAATGATGGACCTTGTTTGGATGTTGATTCAAACAAACCAACTGTAAAAAGACTGCTTAGTCAATCAGGGAAAATTGAACATATATCGTGTATCAGGCAACCTTTAAGGAATTACTGGTAATTATGAGATGTAATAAGGTATTGTGGTTATGTTTTTAAAAAGTCCTTTTATTTATGGGTGAACTGATGTAAGAGGGGAATAGATATGGGTGCGATATCATGTAGATGGTAGATGGTAAAGTATGAATGGCTACAGAGCTGAGTCCAAGCATGGAAGTGTGTTATTGTCTCTACTTTTGTGTATGTTTGAAAATGTTCACTATAAAAATGAAATAAAATAAAGGGTAGTGATTAGAAGTAGAGAAAATATTGCAAATGTAGTCTGAGCAACTGGTAAGCACTAACACCTCTGATAAACGCATGATCTATCACGGAGCTCCTCCCACCCCGTGTTTAAACGATTCAATATTTAAACACATCTTGCATGTAGGACTTCTTATTGTTTCCTGTTAAATTTGGCATTTGGGGTTCAGTCCTTTGCTGAGACAGTGGCTTTTGATTATCACCCAGGGTCAAAGATTTCTCAAGCTACAATTCTTCAATACTCTGATGAGCATTAGACAACTCACAAGAAGACACGCTTCGTTCAAAAATCCTCGAACTCCAACAGAAAAAGCCCTGCCCCCCAGAAGCAGCAGCGCTGACAGAAGCAAGCATGCTTTCAGTTGTAAGTGAGTTTCAGGCCTCCCCTAATTCCCTTATCACTGAATAGGAACCTCTCGGGTAGGAAAAGCAGAGCCAGCTTTACTCAGCGCTGGACAGGTCTGTCTACACTATGAACGCTTGGTGAGCCTGGGGGCCGTCTGGTGTGGACGCCAGCCAGCACCGCTTCATCACCTGCAAAGCTCTTCCCTGATATGTTTACTTTACAAACTTTTATGTGCCCTCAAAACCCAGCTCGCATAACAGGATCTGTTCAGGTATGATGGAAACACATTCCCATACAAGACAAACACAGAGTAATTTCATGAGGATCATGAAAACAACTTCAGGGTCACTTCTGGAGGAAGCCATGCCTCTCTGCTGCTTCATCACTCGAACCCTATAATCACCTCCACTGGGGTTCCTTTCTACCTTGTATCTTTTATTTATTTTTATCATGGAAAGTTACAGACATATCCAAAAGTAGAGCCCCCAGTCACCCTTTACCCACTTTTAACAATTATTAACATTTAAAAAATCTTGTTTCATCCACTTCTCCCCAACCTGGTTTGTTTTTTGTTTTTGCCTTCTGGAGTATTTTAAAGCAATTCCCACACATCCCATCAGTTCACCAGTCTTGCACCCACTTCTACTGCAGTAATCTCATGGCAGTGGAATGTGTTTGCATGGCAGTGTCTCCTGCTGGACCACTGATCTTCAGGAAGAGGATTCCTTTATGCTTTACCAACCAGCACAGAAACTGGCCCATGGCAGGCGCTCGATCAACACTGGGAATTCAATGTGTTATTAAGGTCAACAGCTTTATTGCCATAGACTTAAGAACAGGTCTTTTTTTCCTCTTTTTTTTTTTCTGCCGGTGCGGGATCTTAGTTCCCTGACCAGGGATCGAACCCACGTCCCCTGCACTGGAAGCATGAAGTCTTAACCACTGGACCACCAGGGAAGTCCCAAGAACAGGTCTTAATTCACAGAATGCATAATGCCTCAGTCATCAAATCCATATTTAGCCCAAACTCATTTATTTAGGAGCAAACACTGGCAGCATTAGAGTGGTGGCTGTGTAGCATAGTGGGTAAGCACGTGGGCTCTGCAGGCAGTGCCTTGATTTGAATCCCAGCTCTTCCACCAGTTGCCGTGTCATTGGGTAGGACAGATTGTATTTTCCAAAGATGGCTGCAATGATCTCTCCTGTCCCCCTGTTCTTCTAGGATGTGGCCATTTCCCCATCAGGAGGTAGGGTTTATATTCCCTCCTCTTAAATGTGAATGGGCCTGTGACCATAGTTGAAGTGATGTTATGTGATATACAAGGCCAGGTCATAGAAGGCCATGCATCCTCCACCTTGCTGGCTAGACCACCCACACTGGAGCTCTGTGCTGCCATGTAAGCATCCAACTACTGAGACCGCCATGCTGTGAGGAAGCCCAAAGACCACATGGGAAGGTCCTGAGACTAAATGGAGAGACCTGGCTAGCCCCATGCTGCTTCAGCTCCCTCGTTCTCACAATCCCACTATCCTAACTCCAGCTACTGTCAGATGAGCAACTGCCTGAGTGACCGCAAACCAGAACTACCCGGCCAAGCCCTTCCTGAACTCCTGACCCACTGAAACCATAAAAAATAATTGTTGCATTAAGCTATCAAGTACTGGGATGATTTGTTTTGCAGTGATAACCAGAACATTGGGCAAGTTACTTAACCTCTCTGTGCCTCAGTTTCCACATCTTTAAAATGGGATAATAACAGTACCTACACCACGGTGGGCTTTTATGAGTAGTAAATGAGGTAAGAACAAAGTTGCCCGGCACACTGTAGCCCTCAATAATATCAGTAATTATCATTTGGGAAATATACATGGTTTAGAAATCCTGACCAACCTAATAAAGGTATTATTTGCCAGTTCTCATATGCCAGGCAGGCGGACACATTCTGGGTAAGGGTGTATTCTCTAAATGAAAAACTACTTCAAAGTGGCTGTGAGTTTTGCATTCTCTCAATGACTGGGGAGAAAATAGAATTTAAAACATGGCTCGACCTGTCACTTGTATGGTATATGTCACCTGAAATGCAGGTGTGCCTGGCAGGGTTGACTTTGGTTACATGTTCCCCTCTGGTAAAACACGCTTCAGAAAGCAGACACAAAAGGCCCGGTGATCACTTTCTCTTTTGTTCTCAGGCACAAGTAAATTGAGTAGAAGGGAAAGTTCCTCATAAATTTGACCTTTGAAGAGAAACTGAATATACTTAAACTACAAATTTCTTTTCTCATGCATGAAAACATGGGATTTCATACTCATTCGGTGAATTGTATGCAGTTCTTTAGTAGCTGTGTCTGAGGATGGCATCGTTGGCTAAGATAAAAGGAAGATGGTGACGGGGCTCACCACAGGATGACTTGAGGAGCCCTTGGTAGAAATGTTTCAGAACAAATCCACAAGCAAGAGAAAGTGCACATTTCTATTCGGTATCACGTGTTCATTCAACAATCTCTAATCACTAATGCTGCACCTGCTTCTTGACAATTATAGTCATTACTATTTATTCACTCAACCATTAAATAACACAACCCATCTCAAGTATTTTTTTTACACTAGGAGTTGGGACACTTTTAGTGCCTTTTCTGGGCTTTTAGGTCAAGAGGAAAGGTGTGTGCTGGGACTACACAGACCCTCCCCATTACAAGAGTAAGCTTAACTTTTCCACTTGTTTTGTCCTTGAAAGCACCCCCTCTTTCACTGCAATGCCCATGTGGAAATCACAGCTCAGAATTTTATTTTTTTTGGCTGCGTTAGGTCTTTGTTGCTACGCGTGGGCTTCCTCTAGTTGTGGTGAACGGGGGCTACTCTTCGTGGTGGTGCACGGGCTTCTCATTGCAGCGGCTTCTCTTGTTGTGGAGCACAGGCTCTAGGAGCACGGGCTTCAGTAGTTGTGGCACATGGGCTTCAGTAGTTGTGGCTCACGGGCTCTAGAGCGCAGGCTCAGTAGTTGTGGTGCACGGGTAAGTTCCTCCGCGGCATGTGGGATCTTCCCGGACCAGGGCTCGAACCCATGTCCCCTGCATCGGTAGGCGGATTCTTCTTTTCTTTCTTTTTTTTTAGTGATGGATGTTAACTAGATTTATTGTGGTGATCATTTTGCAATACATGCAAATATTATATTATTATGTTGTACACCTGAAAATATAATGTTGTATGTCAATTATACCTCCTCAATAAAAAAAAATAAAACAGTGGCAATTATACTACCTTACATACTTTTTTAATATTTAAACCTCGTAATTACAAAAAAACCAATAATTTGTAAAATCCAGTTTAAGAAGTGAAGGTGACAGCCAACATTTGTGTAGTCCAGAGCAAGCTATGAATTCACTGCTTTTCAAACTCCAAACCTTGCGTATTTCCCACTCGCCATGCAATCTCCAACTAAGAAAATGAAATTAAATGAGAGTGGTTATTGGAATTACTTCATTTGTTAACTATTGCAGGTGTTTGCTTGAAGTGAATCCTGTCATCCCAGATTCCCTAAAGACGGTTCCAAGACTTTCCAAGGGCAAGTACAAGTTAGAGGCACCTTCCTCTGATGGTGGCAACACCATCACCTCCACCACAACCAACTCACTGTGCTCCCTGAGGAAGGTCCTCTTCTAAGAGCCTGATGCGTATTAACTCACTGCCTCCTCACGACAGCCCTGTGAGGCACTGTGATGGACACACCCTAAAGGTGACCCCAGGATCCCCATCTTCTGTGTTCAGACCTTTGTGCCATGACCCCACCTACACCTCTGAGTGAGTGGTGGCTGGGACCTGGGACTTGCTTTTACTCACTAGAATACAGCAGAGGGGACATGATAACATGTGTGTGATTATAGTGCCTGGTTTGCTGGAGCCTCTCTCCCCCTGGATGGTTTTGAGAAAGCAAGTGGCCTTTGGTCACCAGCCAAGAAGAAAATGAGTCCCTTGGTCCTACGACCACAAGGTCGCTAACACCTTCGGTGAGCTTGGGAGTGGATCCTCCCCCAGTCAAGTCTCAGATGAGACCTCAGCCCTGCCAGACCCTTTGACTTCAGTCTTGCTGAGGACCTGGCTGAGCTGTGCCTGGATCCCTGACCCACAGAAACTGCAGACAATAAATATGTGTTGTTTCAAGGCACCGTGTGTGTAGTAGCATTGCTCTTCAGCAATAACTAATACAGTGGTGTGGATACCTGCATCCTTGTTTTACAGGGGGAAGGTTAAATAAACAGTCTGCATTCATGGAGCGAGTAAGAGGCAAGATGACAAACCAGAAAGTCTGGAGCCTGGAAGATCAGCGTTAACCACCGCACGTTACTGCCTCTGCTGACATTTCATAGCCCACCCGTCTCGCTCCCTCTTCTGAGGGTGGGGACCCCCGTCCTGAAGCCACGGGCCCCGCTAGGGCACCAAACCCAATCCCTTGCAGCCCTGGTGCCAAGGCTGTGGCATGGCATTGGTGCCCGCACAAAGGGGACAACAGAGCAGGGGTAATGGGCCGTGACGTCCCTCCCACGGCCCTGGCAACTGGAAAGGAGCAAAGCTTGGTCGCACCCCAAAGGCTCCGACTGCCAGGTGGATTCTTAAACGCTGCGCCACCAGGAAGCCCTACAGCTCAGATTTCTTAACACCTATTGTTAAGGACAGTATCAAGAAAGAGGCTTTTAATATTCTGGGTGAAGTTAAAATGGGCCATGAAAGAAATGACTGAATGAAAATGAACGTAAAGAATCTTTTTTTTTCAAGCAATGTGAAGACATTTAAAAAAATTCAGTGTAAGAGCCACGCTCTGGAAAGCCTCTTAATAAAAAGAAGAATTCAAAGATAAAGAATCTAAGACTTTCTGAGGAAAACTGAGGTTGAAGTTGCACTTTTAGGATCATAGATATATAAAATTAAGCAAATTGGAAATTAATTTTATGCCAAAGACAATCCCATCCTCACCTTCTTGGTAACACGGAACATTGATTATCCACCAGCTCTTACCTTCAAGAATCAGGAGTCAAACTTTTTTTTTTTTTTCGGTACGCGGGCCTCTCACTGCTGTGGCCTCTCCCGTTGCGGAGCACAGGCTCCGGATGCACCGGCTCAGCGGCCATGGCTCATGGGCCCAGCCGCTCCGCGGCATGTGGGATCCTCCTGGACCGGGGCACGAACCCGCGTCCCCTGCATCGGCAGGCGGACTCTCAACCACTGCGCCACCAGGGAAGCCCAGGAGTCAAACTTTAATACATAGCTCCCCCAAATTCCAAATTTTAAATGCTTTATTTAAAAATTTATACCCCGGAGTGGTGCATAATACTGGTAAGGAGTAATACTGAGACTCAAATGGCAACACGGGACTAAGACAGAAGACAGGGCCCTCTCATGAGGGACAGATGATTGTGGCTGGTGCACAGGGGCAGGAAGGGAAAGACTCTGAGGTCCTTCTGGACACTTGTAACCTCAGTGAGGCAACAGGTCCTGCAATACTGTGACAGTTTTGTTTTGGGGACCCAGGAAGATCACAATGTCATGTATTTCTGAATTAAGACTTGCAATTTAAAAACAAGTGAACAGAATACATTCACAGTAAAATGAACGACATGGGAGAATTCCTGGTTGAGAAAGGATTACGCCACTGAGGGAAAGCACAGACCTGTTTATGTGGTGTATTTACACTCACACAAATCACACTGACATCAGGCTAACAATTTTAAAGTGGATGCCAATGATGCATCTGTTCTAACGCGCACTTAGTACTTAGTGTTTGATGATGGCGGTGTTAACACATGAGACCTTTATTACATAAGCACGGCATGAGATGGACCTTTGAATTTTTCAAACATCAGGTTACATCCCCTTAGTCAGTCATGAAATCAATTCAGCAGGTTAAACCAGGAATATTTTTAACAAAACAGAGTAGGATATAAAATATAAGGGCATATAGAAAGTATTATTTCATGAAATTTTTGCTTACGGTTCCTCTTGTGTATTTAATTTTTATCATTCTCATACCAAGTCTATGAGATAGTGTTATCATCACCCACATCTTACAGGTAAGAACAGAGACAAACAAAGGGCAACATGAACAAAGCCACCGGAGCTGGGATCTGGCCCTAGACAATCCGACAAACTCCTGTGGCCTCTACCTGTAAAGCTGTGGTAACAGCGAATTCACGTCCTCCCAGCCCGTCACTGCCCCAGTCCCCCCAAAGATGAGCGGCACCGGCTCTAGAAGACGGATCTATTTCCAGTCCTACGCACTCCACCACACCTCTGCAACTGTGCTCTTAGTAAAAGCTGCTCCACGAAGCTGAAATCAAACAAGCGCGAAATAAATAAAAGATACATACAAGCATATCTGAAAGAGAACATATTTATTTACATTATTCTTTTCCTTTTTGAAAGTCCTACACTTTTAAATAATAAAAATCTCTGGGAAATGGGATAGTTTTAAATGAAGATATTTTAACAAAGAGGATTTTCACAATATGATTTTTACTTACATGAATTTTCAGAAGTTTTAAATAGTTCTTTTCAAATTGCACAGCATAACTAAAAGCTCTTTAGACCTTGCACCTTTCTCAAAAACTTTTAGTTTAGGGAATTATGCTTAGAATCAGAATCTTGCAGTTCAGATACTGACAGGTAAGGATCTTGTTAACATACTTATAAATACAAACCTGCTTCATAAATGATCCATGTTTTGACTGCAAGCTGAACCTATCTGATACGTTTTGATGGTAAGCAAAGATATTTTTTAGACATCTTAAATTGCTTTGATTAAGACTTTCTGGAAGTTTTCTGCATCAGTCACGTGACTGCTTTCCGGTTCCTGCGTATGTATTCTGAGCACACACTAGATTCACGAGGACGGATTTACCTCCAGTTTAGCCAACTCTGAAAGAGACACCCGGGGATTCAGAACTTTCCTGGGGCAGACGCTGGTGCGTGTTCCCCTTGTCCAGTCATATTTCAGATGCTTAACTTTCCTCGGCCACTGCGTATGCAAATCCCTTACTCTGAAAAGACGTTACTATCCATAAAACGACTTTCAACAGTAACAAAGGACTGACATCCTTTCACGTCACACTGACAGATTTCAAATATTTATTTGTGAAACTGTACGAGAGGATAGATTTTCCTAATATTTTAAGCATGAGTTCCTCTGAAGGGCTGGTATAACATCCATTAAAAAACAGCAAAGATTAACTTGCACCATGATCAAGCTACAGTTCACCATGAAAAACGTATACGGTTCTGTCTGGCATCTCAGCCGAGGCCCGTCCTGAACATCACGCCGCAGCAATGGAGGCGTCGTCCACGAGTCTGCCCTGGGGCTGCCGAGTGGAAAACAGAACGGGTTTATGAAATGAAAATCGCAACAGAAGCGCTATGAACTGAAGAGGTTTTGAAGTTCTTGGAACTGTTTCACGAAAACAGAATAGACGTGTGCAAGTATCCAAACAAAACGTGTTGCTTTCCTCCCTTCCCCCCACCCTCTTTCTTCACGTGAGCCTGGGGATGGTGACCGCACAGCCTCCAGGCTGCCCACGCCCTCTGTCCCCAGCGGCAGACATCACCAGCCGATCACACCCACCCGCGGAATCTACCTCGTCACTGCTTTTCTCTTAACCTGGTGTTCCGGCAGCTACCACCAATCTATCAATGGTACCGCGTGTGAAAGGGAACCTGGCCACCATTCCTGCTCAAGCGGTAAAGCTTTATCCTCTCTCTCCCTTGCTCAGCCTGGGTCCCAAGCTTTACGCAGGCCACAAACCTGAGCTAACAGCAAGCTCTTTGGGATTCAAGGTTTCGCAATCTCCTGTTTGAGAAAAAGTGATTCACAATGAACTCTAGGATATTAACAACGAAGACTGCAAGGACTGAAGCAGCAGATAAAAGCAAAATTTCCCTTTCTCCAAGTTCAGTGATTGAAAAAATTTAAAACATCACATCAGAAGAAGAAAAACTAAGAGTGATTAAAAGGTATCATGACTGTTTTTAGGTGTAGAATTTCTGACAGGTCAGCAACACCCCAGAGAGTCATGGAGTAGCTAAAAGAATGAAGTTCTTGCAAATGACTACTTTACGGATGTGCGTTAGCAGACCTTTGTGGGAAAAGCATGAGAGACGGTGTTTGGGACATGAACTAGATTAGCATTACAACCTCAGCAGCACAAGCCCACTGCTGTGTTTCAAGCAGCTGATTCCCGTGGGTTCCCTGGAGCAGTGAAGGGGGCGCTCCTGCTCTGATCTGTTGCTGGGCAGCTTTATGTACGTATGTGAGCATGTGTGCATGTGTGTGTGAGTTAGGCATCTGAATGGGAGGAAGGGAAGAATAGGTTGCTGGTCTTTCACACTTCGTGTAATTTCTAGGACTCATGGAGGACGTTTAGGTTTTTTTGTTTTGTTTTGTTTTTTGCAGTACACGGGCCTCTCACCGCTCTGGCCTCTCCCGTTGTGGAGCACAGGCTCCGGATGTGCAGGCTCAGCAGCCATGGCTCATGGGCCCAGCCGCTCTGTGGCATGTGGGATCCTCCCGGACCGGGGCACGAACCCGTGTCCCCTGCATCGGCAGGTGGACTCTCAACCACTGCGCCACCAGGGAAGCCCATGGGTGTTTAGTTTTAGAAACAGAATAAATGGCTCCACCAGGTCAAATCCTTACCAAACACAGCTTTACAAACAGGGACAGAGAACAATAAATCTGTTTTCTTATCATGCAATAAGAAAACAAATCTATTTTGCGAAGGAAGAAAAATATGGATCCAAGCTTGTTCTAGGGCAGCACAGTCCAACAAAACTCTCCGTGAGGATGGAAACACTCCACGTCAGTGCTGCGAGCTGCATGCCTACTGAGCACTTGAGATGTGGCTAGTGCAACTGGTAACTAAACTTTAAATTAAGTTTTAATTAATTTTAATCTCAATAGGCACATGTGCTCGTGGCTACCATATTGGAATAGCACAGGTGTAAAGTTTAATAAAGGTATGACGGGATGTAAAATTTTAGTCAGTGATCGTTCATGAAGTGGAAAAAGGGTAATCCTCATTCACTGCCCTTAGTGTGACAGGTAAAACAATTTTAATTATTGAGTTTTCCCAGATGAGAAAGGAGCTGGCTCTGAATAATCCAGTCAATGTTTTTAGCAGCAGTCAAGTTACCAGAGGATGTTTCTTAAATTTAGAGAAAAGAGCATGGCAGTTAGAAAAGGGTGTGCTGATTAGGTTAAAACTTATGAATGTTTATTTTTCTGGAACCTTTCCTTATGGACTTAAAACACCACCACCCAGAAGAGGTTTACTGTGAAAGAAAATCAGAAGACGGAACTAGATTTATCTGGGATTAGTTTGGGTGTTCTGAGCACTTCAGGGAAAGGAATGAAAGAGATTAATTGATGAGAACAAAATGCTGGTTCCCCAACATGATCAACTCTCACATCTCAAACAAGCTCTGTTTGTTCGGCTAGAATAGGATCAGGTCTGTACATCGATAAAATACTTTCACGCTGATGAAAGCCATACTTCTGAGTTTAGGAAGAGCAAACTTCAGAGGGTCAAACAGCTAAAAGGACGTCAGAGACCACCCATCCCACCGCTGCTCCCCAACCCGGTCATGACTTCTCCCCTGCAGGGTAGCCTCAGACATGACAGTGAGGAACAGCAAGGGAAATGGCTTTAGACCGTGATGAGGTGGAAATGTTAAAAAAAGCCACTGTTGTGTGCAGGCGGGCGGTATATGGGAAATCTCTGTACCTTCCTCTCAATTTTGCTGTGAACCTGAAACTGCTCTAAAAAAAAACAAAGTCTTAAAAGAACAAAAAGGCCACTGTTTAAACACAGGAGATCCAAAATTATGAGATTTAAAAAATAATAATTTAAAAGTATGGTATAAAAGGGAACCCTTTTGCACTCTTGGTGGGAATGTAAATTGATACAGCCACTATGGAGAACAGTACGGAGGTTCCTTAAAAAACTAAAAATAGAACTACAATATGACCCAGCAATCCCACTACTGGGCATATACCCTGAGAAAACCATAATTCAAAAAGAGTCATGTACCAAAATGTTCATTGCAGCTCTATTTACAATAGCCAGGACATGGAAGCAACCTAAGTGTCCATCGACAGATGAATGGATAAAGAAGATGTGGCACATATATACAATGGAATATTACTCAGCCATAAAAAGAAACGAAATTGAGTTATTTGTAGTGAGGTGGATGGACCTAGAGACTGTCATACAGAGTGAAGTAAATCAGAAAGAGAAAAACAAATACCACATGTTAACACATATATATGGAATCTAAAAAAAAAAAAAAGGTTTTGAAGAACCTAGGGGCAGGACAGGAATAAAGACGCAGACATAGAGAATGGACTTGAGGACACGGGGAACGGGAAGGGGAAGCTGGGACCAAGTGAGAGAGTGGCATGGACATATATACACTACCAAATGTAAAATAGATAGCTAGTGGGAAGCAGCCGCATAGCACAGGGAGATCAGCTCGGTGCTTTGTGACCACCTAGAGGGGTGGGATAGGCAGGGTGGGAGGGAGACGCAAGAGGGAGGGGATATGCGGATATATGTATATGTATAGTTGATTCACTTTGTTGTAAAGCAGAAACTAACACACCATTGTAAAGCAATTATACTCCAATAAAGATGTTAAAAAATAAAAATAAAAAAATAAAAGTATGGTATAGAATAGAAGCTTAGAGCGTTAATAAAAATGATTTTTTTTTGCAGATGCAAAAAAAAAAACAACAACAAAACTGTGTAAGTCTGGAAAGGTAACAGGTGGGAAGATTACGGCAGATACATGAACACAGGCTAACTTATAATTTACCAAATCCCAGATTATATAAACAGGGCTTCCCCAAAGCCTGACAGATACAAAAAAGGAAATTGTAACTTGTCATCCAAAAAGGGGGTATAAACTTAAAATAAAAAGAGAACACACAAGGGACTTCCCTGGTGGCACAGTGGTTAAGAACCCACCTGCCAATGCAGGGGACACGGGTTTGAACCCTGGTCCAGGAAGATCCCACGTGCGCGGAGCAACTAAGCCCGTGCACCCCAACTACTGAGCCTGCGCTCTAGAGCCTGCGAGCCACAACTACCGAGCCCGCGTGCCACAACAACTGAAGCCCACATGCCTAGAGCCCGTGCTTCACAACAAGAGAAGCCACTGCAATGAGAAGCCCGCACACTGCAATGAAGAGTAGGCCCCACTGGCCACAACTAGAGAAAGCCCGCGCGCAGCGGCGAAGACCCAACGCAGCCAAAAATAAATTAATTAATTAAAAAAAAAAAGTGTGATACTCTATCAATTATTTTAAAAAAACACAACAACAACAAAAAAGAGAACACACAGGATTCATATATGTTCATGTATCTCTGGTTACCAAGGGAAACCAGAACTATCTGGAGAAACAGCCTTAATTTAGGCATCAAGAGTGGCTTAACCCGAGGCAAAGCGAGGACAGTCCTACAGGGTCCTTTACTGCAGGAACCTGGAAATGGTATCACTGTTAAAAAATCAAAACATTAAACCACAGTATAGTTTCTGACCGGTGATCATTTTCAGAAAAGACCCAAATCCAGTAGTATTACATAGTTAGAATCAGAAAAGTTCACGGGCTGTATTCAGAAAGTTAATCCATTTTGATTAAAAAATAGTTACAAATTAACTACAATTTTAAAACATACTTTAAAAAGTAAACAAAAAATTAAAATAAAGAAATTAAAAAAAAAAATAGAAATATACTTTACTAAACGCCAAAGAAAAACCATGTTTAAGGATGCCATAAAGATAAATCTTTACCCAAGGGAATAAAAATCTTTGTGACTAGATCTAAAAAAAATCTATAAAATAGAAATCTAAAAAAAATCTATAAAATAATAACTTTATAGAAATGAATAGCAATATTGCCAAATTTATATAGATAGTAACAGTCAAAGCCCTATCCTGTTAGTCTCAAAATACTTAGTGAAGTTGACATGAAAAAACATCTTCTTTTGTTTGTTTTCAAGACAGTGAATTTAAAAAGCAGAAAATGTCTAAGCCTCACCTTTACAAAAATACTGGTGGGTATAAAACGCCTGAGCAGTTGATTTGTGAAGTTGGGAAACCTGAGCAAGTTGATGTTGAGAGATGGCAGCTGCTGGTACCCGGCCATCAGAGGGTAGAAGTTATATAACATTTCCTGTTCGGTGCCAGGGAGGATACGTAATCGAATCTAAATCACAAAAGTTATAGAGAAAGATGATCAAATACAGATATCAAATACCCTTGCAACATCTATACGATGTTACCCATAGATTACTAGCAAATGATAGGACACCTAAATCTTTCTGGTGAAATATTCACACCCTCTCCTATCCCTTCCTCCAGACAGATACCAAAATATACAGCTGAATTAATGAGGTCAGGATCATGCAGGTAACAAACATAATAAAAACATGTGCATGATTTCTCAGTTTCTACCAACATCTAAATTTAGGCAACCTGTACCTGCTTAACAATGGGACCACAGAGTGGATCAGTATTTCCTGTGTCTTAGACCAGGCAGGCTTTACAGGCACAGGGCGCTATGGGATAACATGCAGAAAAGCATCTTTGTAAACATCATGTCAACACGAGACAAAAAGATTGTTTCCTGTGTTTTGTGTTAGGGACTCCACCTTTGAGGTAAGGTAAGTAACTTCAGGGGAAGAAAAGATGTTTGTACTTTAGGAAAGAACACCAACAGGTAAGATTTTTGCTATCTTACATTATCTAATTATTTTTAAGTCAATGTGTGAAAGAGATCAAAACAATCAAGAAAAGCTTACTCATTTGCAAATGAGTACATATAGGGGCGTGTCGCGTCAGAGATAATACATGTGTGTGTGTAACCAACATATTACAGCTAATATTATATTTGGTATATACTATAAATTTAAATTACTGTACAGATTTACAGTATACTTCATGTGTAATTCTACTTTCATTTAACAGCAAACAGAGCACTCAGGACAGGCCCAGCCATGGCATGGCTGGTGAGTCAGGGTGGATGCTTCTAGGTGTCATGACAAGTTTGTGCTCTAATTACATCCTTATTAATGAAAAGCACTTACTGACCACTGAGGTGTGTCCCTGCTGCCACTCTTTTTTGTTTTGTTTTGTTTCTGCTTTTACTTTGGCTGCACTGCACAGCTTGCGGGACCTCAGTTCCCTGACCAGGGATTGAGCCCGGGCCCTGGCAGAAAGCCCAGAATCCTAACCACTAGGCCATCAGGGAGCTCCCCTCTGTGGCCACTTTGAAGAGGAGGACAGTATTCTCACTGCAGCGTGGTTTTGCCTGAGAGTGTATGTCCCACCCAAAAATCTGATGAACTTTTCTACCCCTGATTTGAATAGATGAATCAAAACATCGGAATCACTTACTTTTATGTATAGATACAAAATTGTGCCTACATGAAACAAAGATAAGTAAATTCTATGCAAGATCAAAATCTCTTAAAAACTGTACTGATAGTTCAGAAGGAAATTAAGCTTTGATCTGTGTAGCCATGCCTCAAGGCCTCAAATTAAAAGACACACACACACACAAACTCATTAGTAATAAAAGGGATATTTTTAAAATTTTCAGGAATTCTATTGTAGTCCAAGAATTTGTGAACTCTTGTTTTATACGGAGAAAGAACCTATATGTGTGATCTCAAAGCAAAAAGGGTTGCCCATTTAACCCAGTTCTATAGCAAGTTGTAATTAACCTTCAAAAGTGACTGAAGATTCACCACTATCAAAACAACAGGGACCACAGTCAGCCTTATCAATTCATTTGTACACGAAATGTACAGCTTTCCACTTCCTGGCCATACTTTTGTGTCTTCATAAACAACCCAAAGAGATATGACCTGTACCTGTTTAAGACCTGAGAACATGAAGGCATCACTGGGCTCCACAGAAATCTCCACATCTTGAACTAAGTCAGTCTTATTCTGGAGGTGATACTTGACGGGTAACGACTCTCTAACACGCCCAAATGATGGCAGATCTGCAGAGAAAGATGACACATTACTCTTGGTTTAAAAAAAAAAAAAAAAAAGCTCACCATTTATGGGTTCTTTTTGTAAATAAATCTCACTCTATAGACATGGGATTATTTAAATTAAAGATAGCACTGCACTCTTGCTAAATAAGAATATTCTCTGATTGGACAATAGCCACAGGGTGACGATAAAACAGACTAAGAAGAATCGGTCTCCTTCTACAATTGATTTGACTTAGATAGGGGTCTTGGCTACCAAGAGCTGAATTGTATTTTAGGAATATTTTTTTATATCTACAAAAGATTCCCCTAAATATCAATAAAGGCTCAAGATGGAATGACAGACATTATGTGCCCCTTGATGGGAACTGTGATGTATTCTTGCCAAAAACTTTAACCTGAATGTGATCAAGCCAACAGATCTAACTACCAATTTATAGGGACAGAGAAACACTTAAAAAAATGATACAACGCCATCAGCAAATCCAGGCTGTAGGCACTGAGTTTCGTTAACAAATGAACGCCAAGGAAGCGAGAGAGGAGGTGGAGGTGGCAGAGGAGGTGATGAAGAGGTGGCGGTGGAGCGGGGGAGAGGGAGTCTACCTGCCCATAGGCTTCAAAAGTCTAGACATCCATGAACGGCAACGCAGGGACCTTCAAACACACTAAAGAACATTCAGAGTCGACTAGGGAAATTTCAATACTGGAATTTGATCATATTACAAAATTATTGCTAAGTTTTAATGTTATGATAATGGTATTGTGATCATGTTTAGAAAAATAGCCATTAATGTTAAAGATGCATACTGAAATCTTTATAGATGACAGAATATCTGGGATTTGCTTCAAAATAATGAGGGTAGGAGTGTGGAGAGGTATAGATAAAACAAGACCGGTCACAATCTACTTTTATAAATGGTGGGCATTTTTCATAATAGAAAGTTAAAAAAATCTTAGAAGCTAAAATAAATATTCTTACTGGATTTTTTTTGATCAAATAAAATGTGAGTGCCGTTACCTGCGTTCACATGGAGAGGGATATTTTCCACAATCACGTGTGGCAGAGTGATGACAGTGCTGATGACAGGGATGTCGTCCATGGCTGAAGTCCTACAGCAGAAAAAGGTACCTTTTAAATCCACATTTCATGGGAGAAGTTAATAAATCAAAACCAGGGAACACGTATATTCACCAACTAATTACGAAGGAAATATAAATTATCCCTTTTCTAAAAGCTTATTAATGGAAGGAGTTTTGTGAAGAGCTTTTACAATCCCATTTTTGCTTTGAGGATTTCCGATTAACAAATGTTATAACTCAAGGCTGCTGTTTGGTCCCAGTGATGAAGTAAGGAGTGGCGTCAGAACGTAAGTCAACTGCACCATGAGCACACCATTTAAGTGTTTTGGTAGCAAAATGTTCTCAACGTCGGCAGCAGTGCGGTGCTTTACATTATGACACGAACACCTTCTCACACCAAGGACCATCTCCAGATGAGCACCAGACCACTGGACATGCCCTGCTGAAACTGCACTGTGGGAGCACAGGAGAAACGGAAGACTAAAAATATTTTACTATCAGTAGACACAGTGGCATTCCAATATTACTGAGATAAAGTGAGTTACATTATGAGACTGTCAGATATTTTTCCCTGTAGTACAGTCAGGGTGGGGACTACAGGGGCAGCAGGCATCTATCTGACTGCTGAGGACAATCTGTGGGAAGAGCATGTATATAGAGGTGGAACAGCTGACACTATTACAATAGTGCAAACCACTGACAGGCAAAAACACCCAACCTCTCACCATTAAGAAATACATGTCTTTTTTTTTTTTTTTTTTTTTTGCGGTACGTGGGCCTCTCACTGTTGTGGCCTCTCCCGTTGTGGAGCACAGGCTCCGGACGCACAGGCTCAGCGGCCATGGCTCACGGGCCCAGTCGCTCCGCGGCATGTGGGATCTTCCCGAACCGGGGCACGAACCCGTGTCCCCTGCATCGGCAGGCGGACTCTCAACCACTGCGCCACTAGGGAAGCCCCAAGAAATACCTGTCTTTATAGTAACACAGCAGAGTAATTAAGCAGCACCTTCAAAATGCTGTTTTAATTCCTATAAACGTGTGAATTAAACTAAACATCAATATGGTAAATTCAAGGGTGGGGGGAAGAAAGACAAGTTAATCTTTTAAAAATAAAATTACCTATTTTTCCTTTCTTATTTTTAGTATCTTAATTACTGTTTCAAGACTTATAAAATAATTGAGCCATGCCAAGAAAATAACACATGAAATACCATGCATCTACCTCCTGGCCTAAGAGAACATAAGAACGTAGCTGAATCTTCCCGTGTACCCCTTCCCACTTGCATCCCCCAACCTCCACTCTAGAAGTAACTACTGGCCTGAATTTGGCTTCTATCTATCATTCCTATGTATTTCTTTATGCTTTTCCAAATTATATGTATAGCCCTAAGAAACATATGTTTTACATGTTTTCTAATACTATATATAGGCAATTTGTTCATATTCTGCAGTTGCTTTGTTTCATTTAGTATTAATAGGCTGATAGGTGTAGCGCTGGTTCCCTCATTTTCACTGGTATATAATATTCCATTGTACGAATGTGCCACAATTTATCCAATTTCCTGTTGGTGGACATTTATTTTCTAACGTTTTACTATCATAAATAGTGCCTCTATGAACATTTTCAGACATGTCCCCTTTGTGTATGTTTGAATCTCTTCTAGGACTGCAGGGTATAGCCATCAGCTTTACCTGGTACTGCCAAATATATTTCCAGAGCAATTGTTCTAATTTATACTCCTCCTCTTGACAAACTTTGCACTGTTTAACCCTTTCATTTTTTCAGAGTGGTGGGAGTACAGCTGAATCTCAGGTAATTTATAAGGCTGAGCTTCTCTCCCCCTATGTTTACTGGCCATCCAGCTTCTTCTGATCACTGTACTACCTACTCAAGTATTTTTCTCAACTCTCAGTTAAGAGACTTGTGTTTTTCTTATGATCTGAAGTTCTTGATCTGAATTCGAATCCTTTGTCAGTTTTAGATAGCTTCCCCCAGTTTGTATTTTGTCTTTTCACTTTCTTCATGGTGCTTTCTAATGAACTGAGAAACAATTTTGAGAAATCAAATTTATCCATTTTAGTGGCTTGTACTTTTAGGGTCTTATTTAAAGAAATTCTTTCCTATGCCAAAGTCATAAAATGATTCTCTTATTTTTCTACTAAAAGTAATAAAGTTTTGCTTTTTACAATTAAACTTTAATAAACCTGGAATTTTTATATATTCAGTGGTACAGCAGATATCCCATTTTTTCCCAAGTCAATACCCAACTCTTTACCACCAATTATAAAGCAGTTCCTCCTTCCCCTACTGATCTATAATGCTACCTCTGTGAAATGTAATTTCCATGTGTGGATCTGTGGAATTATGTCTAGACTCTCTCTTCTGTTCCATTGGTTTATTTACATCTCCCCAAGCCAATACCATAGTGATGACCACTTACAATAAGTCTTAGAATCTGGAAGAGCAAGTACCCTTGCCTTGTACTTCTTCTGGAATATTTTGACTATTACTGCCTTTTTGCCTTTCCATACAAATTTTAGGATCAAGAGTGTCAAGTTCCACAAAAACAAAAACAAAACAAGCTGTTGAGATCCTGAAGGACACTGCATTGAATCTACAGAACAATTTACAATATTAAATCTTATCCAAACCCTATCAGAGATTATTTTCTATCTCTCCCATTTATTTAGGTCTTCCTTTAATGCTTTAAATTTTTACAATTTTCTCCATAAAGGTAATGCACATCTTCTACTAGATGTATTCCTATGTATCTTACCATTCTGTTATGTGAATGACACCTATTTAAAAAATATTTTCCCTAGAGGTTTATTACTGATATACAGAAATCCAGCTGATTTTTTATGTTGATGTTATATCCAGCAACCTTGCTGAGACTCTTTATAATTCCAATAATTTGTTGATCCCCTTGGGTTTTCTATGCAAACAATCCTATTGACTGTAAATAAGGGCAGTTTCTCCGAATGTTTTTAGTGGCTGGTTCTATCATCAGAATTAATTTGGCTAAAATTGCATCTGTAGTAGTTCACAAATTGTAACAAAACACAAACAAAAGTTTATCCTTTTAAATCTTTGTGTTTTTGACAAAAGGTCAATGACAGCATGTGACTTCTAGTTCGTTCTCCAGGCTGACAGAGCTCTCAACTATTAAATGACAATGACAAGGACTTCCCTGGTGACGCAGTGGTTAAGAATCCACCTGCCAATGCAGGGGACATGGGTTCGAGCCCTGATCCGGGAAGGTCCCACATGCCGTGGAGCAACTAAGCCCGTGCGCCACAACTACTGAGCCTGTGCTCTAGAGCCCGCGAGCCACAACTACTGACCCCGCATGCCGCAACTAGTGAAGCCAGCGTGCCTAGAGCCCGCGCTCTGCAACAAGAGAAGCCACCGCAATGAGAAACCCATGCACCACAACGAAGAGTACCCCCTGCTTGCCGCAACCAGAGAAAGCCCATGTGCAGCAACGAAGACCCAACGCAGCCAAAACTAAATATAAATACATTTACTAAAAATAAATAAATAAATAAATGAATAAATAAATGACAATGACACGTAATAAAGGCATTAGAATAACACAAAGAATGAAGAAAAGGCAGGGCTGATACAATTTTACCTCTTCCAGGAGATAATATAATGCCCAGTTGCTACTCCACCTTCAACATTTCCAACAGATGGGCAACGAAGACAAAAGCATTCACTGGCACTCTCTGCAGTCCGTAAGACAACTACAAGAAAGAGACTTCATAATCCTCATGCAGTGATTTCATCTATAAAAAGAGAGCTTTACATCCAAGTAGTACAACAAAAAAGAATACTTTATCAATTATACATTATTTATAGAGACTTGGAAATTAAGGCTCAGAGATGCTAAATGACTTTTTCAAGGAGACAGGTAAACAGAGCAAATAAAATGACTCCCTTAAACAGAACAAATAAAATGACTCACTTATATTTGGTCTTAAGAATACATCATGATTTTTTCCCCTCACAGTATCTGCCCTTATAATCTAGTTGAGCACAATTTTGCTTGGGTTAACATTCAAACTAATTTTTCTTCCCTCTAACAGCTCGAGAAATATACAAAAGCCTGAAGTACCCTGAACCAGAAAGGTAATATCGCCTCTATAAACTGTTTTTAGTTGGATAATTTAGAAAACTTATCGTCTGCCTTTCTGTATTTTCCCAAGTTTCTTTGGTAAACATCTTTTCCCATTTCAAATTATAAACAACAGTAAACATCAATTAAAAATTATAAAAAACAATCTATAAAAAATCCAAATATGAAAAAACACTTCATCTTCAATTACATTTTTCAGTCACTTTCTTACAGTATCAAGAATCTGATTTTTTAAAAAATAAGGTATACTCAAGCAAATTGTAAATGATGCTAATTCTAACTTAATTCTAAATGTACCTGCAAATTCCCTTCCTTAGCAAAAAGCTAACTCTAACAGCTAACACCACCAGCCTACACACGCACACACACTACTGTCTTCTGCTAGTTAAGGGGGATGATCCACATTCTCACCGTGGTCCACCTGGGACTCCAGCTGGTCCACGGGCGTCATGGAAGGAGCAAGCTGCAGCTCACTGGAGATGATGGTGAGGGCCCAGGGGGAAGCACTCAACAGGTCCGTCATCAGCAGGAAGGGGATGTCGGCATAAACCCTTTCCAGGTGCTCAAACTGTCACGGATGGAGACAAAGGTCTGTCAGGAAGTAAGTTAATCCATTTTCTTTTTTCTCTTAATTTCTACAACCTAAATGATTCCCAGTATGCTTCACAGGAACGTACCTTTGTAGAAACAAATTTAACTGCAACGTCAAATGGAAAGACAGTTTCTATTGTTACAGTTTCATCCTGCAAGGAAATGTAAAGGGTGCGATCAATGGCTTTTCTAAGTCTTAACAACAAATGAAGTTTTAAAAACAGAAGGCATACGAAACACAGTCGATTACTGATCCATAAATAATTCTCATTTAAAAATTAAGAAGCTAGGATCTTTCCCTTAGGTAGTATTTGTAAGAATCTATGTAGAGAGCAGACTAATAGCTCTAATTATCTATGGTTTTGTAACAGTTCACACTGCAAAGTGCTTTCTCATACATTATTTATCTCAGGATCTAGCAACAGTGGGCAGGGCAGGCATTGTCACCATTTGACAGAAGAAGAACCAGAAGTTAAAGAAGATTAAGTGATTGGCCTTAAGCCACAAAGCTAGTGGTGCAAAGCCTAGAATCTGGGTCTTCTTTTTGTCTAAGTCCTTCACCTCACCTTGACTCAAGGCAACTAAAACAATGATAATGATAATAATGTAATATGACATAGCATTATAATCACTGCACACATATTATGAAATGCTCATAGTAACTCAAGGAAACAGACACCAGTATCACTGCCATTTTAGGATGAAGTGGTCACACAGCTAGTAGGTGACAAAGGCAGAAACTGAACCAAATCTGACCCTGCGGCCTGGACTCTTAACCATCCTGCTCCATCTCCTCTGCACAGGGCTGTTCAAAAAACAGTGGGCTTATAAAGCAGAAACTAACACACCACTGTAAGCAACTATACTCCAATAAAGATGCTAAAAAAAAAACAACAGTGGGCTTACTACATCTTTTAAAAAAACAACCCACACTGTTGGTGAGAAACCTTTAAAAAAGAGCATGTTGGGTTAAAACTCAGGCTGTAAGGCCAAATAGATCTGGATTTTATTTCTGGCTGGATACATACTTACTAGCCATGTAGAACTTGGACACAGTGATGTGACCTTGGGAAGGGTATATGGTCTCTTTAAGTCTCAGTTCATAGTCCTCACAAGGTTGTTATGATAATTAAATGAGATAGTGCACACAAAACACTCAGTGAAATGCCAACATCATTTTTATTATTATTATATGCTTCAAATTATTTCCTCTCTCAATTATTATCAAGCTATCCCACCCGTCTAGGTGGTCACAAAGCACCGAGGTGATCTCCCTGTGTTAGGCGGCTGCTTCCCACTAGCTATCTATTTTACAGTTGGTAGTGTATATAAGTCCATGCCATTCTCTCACTTCGTCCCAGCTTACCCTTCCCCCTCCCGGGTAAAATAATTTTGAAAAATAATCATTACAGCCTTTTGCGAAGCTTCACAATACACACTAGCAAATTTAAATGCTGTGCTAAGTCCTGAAGTAAAAATATCTGTTGAACACCCTTTAACCCAGTATTTTCCAAACATATTTGACTAATTAATTCTTTTTTTGTGTAATATCTATTTCTATTCCTCAGAATTAGCATCCCTTACAAGCACATCTTGGTAATGGACTGGCTGATAGAAGAAGAAATACATTCTTCTCTAAAAAAGTGGCATGTACCTCGATGATCTCATGTCTTGAGAACATTGCTTAAAGGTGTAGCAGCACACTGGTTTTGCTCAAGTTCAGGATAGTTACGAGGTAGCAAACAATTATTTCAAAGTACATTCCAAGTCTACCATCAGCTTCATTATCAGAAGTAGAAACAACATCCAAGGCTTAGGACTTTAAATCTGCACAGAACTTTAACATTCTTATTTTATAGATGAGGAGACGGAGGTCAAAAGGAGTTACTTGGCTGACCTGAGTTCAGGAGTTAGGAGGCAGTGCTGAGACTGGCACCCTTATCTCCTAGTTCACCAGCAGGCTCTTTTAATTACATCAGGCTGGTGAAATTCTTGACAGTGTATTATATGCCTTCCTCCCTCCCACTTGGGAAGTCCTCCTGAACTCTCTTAGGATGGTTTTATTTCCCAGTGACTTATAAAACAGCCTGCGGCCCAGCCCTGTGCAGTGACCAAACTACAAACCCCCAAATTCCTAGGTCTTCTCCTCTGCTGGAGTGAGGACCCCACTCCTAAGAAAAGGCTGCCAGGACTAAGAAGATACCAAATATCATCATTTTCCATTAATAAAAGGGGATACAGGGTTTCCCTGGTGGCGCAGTGGTTGAGAGTCCACGTGCCAATGCAGGGGACACGAGTTCGTGCCCCGGTCCCATATGCCGCGGAGCGGCTGGGCCCGTGAGCCATGGCTGCTGAGTCTGTGCGTCCAGAGCCTGTGCTGCAACAGTGAGAGGCCCGCGTACCGCAAAAAAAAAAAAAAAGGGATACAAGCATTATATACAATGTGGTTAAGTCTATATAAAAACACGTCCCCCGGCAATCTCTTGAAACAAAAAAGACCGATAAGAAATACCTCAAGGAGTTAATAGCAGCTGCCTCGGAGTTGCTGGACCTGATAGCTTTCTTATTTCTTCCTCATCAATGTGCACTCACCAAAAAATGATGTTCATAAGAATCTTTTTTACTAACAGAAGAAATATTCCACAAAGGGAGACCTCCCTCCCACAAGGCCTTCTTCATATTAGCCAACTTACAGATTTTATCTAATGTGTGATTTTATAAAGAAGCAGATAGGTTTAGAGTCTCATGACTTTTTTGATTGAGATCTCAAACCTTTTGGTTCTCTGTACAAAAAACCATATAGGCCAATTTTCTAATGTTTGAGCAATGAATACCATATCACATCATTTATAATAAACATAAATGATAAAAAAATCAACAGATGTTTCATTAAAACTTGTAATGGACTATAAGCACCTATGCTGTTTATTTTACAGGTTAACTAAGATAATACAAAATAGGAAACGCTCCAAATATGGTATTTCTCAAAGTAGCTATGAAATAAATACCTTGTGACACTTGCAAACAATTTCTTTTTCTTCAATAGTTGTATTGATCAGGTAAGAAACATACACAAGAAACATTCTTGAGCCCACTGTTCCACAGCGAACATATAACATTTTTTCCAGCTGCAACAAAATAAAAGTATTTTAGTTTAATTAATATTACAGAGATTGCCTCCTGATATATGTTCTAGGATAATGCTCCCACCTTTTAGAGTTTACTGTACCAACTGGCTAAATTCTTGAACATTTTTTATAGCTGTTCCTGTCGCAGCATGAGTGGGATCATTACTACTCCATCTTTTTTTTTATTACCATTCTCAATTTCCCAAGAATTCTTTGTGTTTGGTTTGGAAATCAAAGTTGACCGAAAGGTTATTTAACTAAGCTACAAATTTCGTGTTATTTAGTTATTTTATCAGGCAATGAATTCTCCATATTAGCATCATTTGTTCTAAAATTCCTTGTATAAAAACTGAAGACATTTTACACATTAAGTATGTGAAATGTGTACAAAATGTGCATTAGCTGAATCACTTTTTTAGCCTCGGGATATGCTGTTAAAGTGCTCTAAAACTAAAACTCACTACGTGTTTAACAATACAACCTAACCGATTTCCTCTCCAATCAGTTGGCCAAGTTCACCTGCTCCCCGGGATGTAGGTCTCCGACAGGAATGTCAGTGAGTAGAGCCGGGTAGGACTCATCACACGGTTCTGTTCCATGAAGAGTCACATGAGTTTTCTGAGTTAAATTGGCATCCTGTCCTAAAAGTATGAATGTTGGCGTTTTAAAATACAGGAAATTCAAACGTTATCTTGACAATTAATACTGCATAGAGAGCACTAGATCATAACCATTTTTTAAACAAACTTCCTGCAGTTGATATCACTGATGTTTATTTTATGTTGGATCAACACGGCTCAAATTTTAAAAAGGCAAGTTTACCGGGTTTTAAACCAGCAGTGAGCTTCACGTCTCTGATGGGGGTCTTCTCGTGCGATTGCACAGTCACAACCAAACAGTACATTTCGTTAGTCAGGGCAGGAGGGTCATGTCGCAGATGGACAGAAATGTTTGGAACTCTGGAAATGATCCTTTGGGAAAAAATGTTAGCTAAGTCACTGATTTTTTAAAAGAGACAAAGTATTCAAAGTATTCAAGAGAAGCGAGGTGACCTTCTCCCATCTGCCCACCAGGCCGACTCACATGGTGCTCGCCTGGATCACTATGCTGTCCCAGTGAAGCTCGCTGTCAGGGAGCCTGGGCCTTCTTTTGAAAGAACGGGCGGCCTGTAAGGCTTCCTGGGTGGAAGCGGCATCTCCTCCTCCTCCCTGCCAATTCAAGACCACACATCTTCCTGCCTCGCTGCCCAGAACCAGATCCAAGGATGTGATCTAGAAGGAGGAGGTCCGTCAGAAACGCCATCTCACACGAGTTCATCACCATCCCCTCCCAACAAATTACAGGGAGGGCTGCTGGGCTACGGCGTTCCTCGGACCCACGACGTGACACAGGTCAGAACGCCTGCTGTGGGAGTCCGATCCCAGACCTTTCTCAGCTGTGACACTGGCTAGCTGTGTGTGGGGTTTCAACCTCTTCACCTCTAAACAAGGATAATAAGCTGACTCCCCAGCTCGGACACGACGGTGTGGTGCTGCTATCTTAGTGCTCCGCGTGGTGCCTGAAGGAGCAGACACTGCGGTAGTGGCTGCTGAGTGAAATCAATGAATGCTCTGCTAACCGTTAACATACTCACAAGCTAACTCCTAGTGGCCACATATTCTTCCCGACGACATCAACAGCATTAGCAAGGAAATTCTTTACTAACTGAATAAATGTCCTTTCCACTAAATCCATTAACAAATATACTCAAAATAGTATTATGAATTATGATTTACATCTGGTAGGCTTCCTTAGGTACCTTGTAAAAAATTACAACACGTCACGAGGGATTTAGCCAAAATCATGCAGAATTTTTTTTTAATGAATAAGCAAAAACTCTGGATATTGGTTAATAATAAAATCAACAGATTCCCAGAAATTGTTATGAGAATATAGGGGGTACAGTCTTAAGTTTCTGTCTTAGAAATGGTCTCAAGTTCACGTTAGCCGACCATTCCCATTCCAGCCATGGGAAAGCAGCACTTCATGAGAGCTCACCTCGTCCTAATCACTATTCCAGGAAATTTACATTAACTAACTGATTTAATTCTCACGAAACATCGAGAAGTAGGTAATATTACTATCCCCACTTTATAGATGAAGAAACGGAGACACAAAGAGGTCAAGCAACTGCCCGGGGCCACAAGCAGGTAAGCCAGAGAGCTGGCGTTGAAAACCACGTAGCTTGGCTCCAGAGTTTATGCTCAATAAAAATATGACTTTCATCACATATTTCTGAAAGGCATTTTAATTATCTACATTAAATGAATCCTTTGAAGTATATATCTTCATTTTTTCTTTAAAAATATGCAATCAGCAATGTTTAAAGGTCAAAATGATACAGCTCTTTAGTGTGAATTATGTCATATTTTACAAAATATAATTACTACATTATAGAATATATATATATATATATATATATATATATATATATATATATATACAATTTAAAATTCCTTAGCTGATTATGCAGCCATTAAAAATGAGGTTGGTTTCATGTACTAACAGGAAATGATGTCCCATATATCACTATCAAGTGAAAAAAGCCAACTACTGAATATTACGTATAACATATTCTCACTGAGGGGAAACCTACCAAAAGACCATAATGAATGGGTTCCCTTGGGAAGTCCAAGTGGAAGATTTTCATTTTTTACTTAATAAACTTTTGTATTATTTTTATTATAATTTTTTCTGACATACACATTATTACTTTCATCACTTAAAATATTTTTTAAACACATTTCATAACTAACCTCAATTTTCTTTCCCACATCTTCAGTTTTTGCCACAAATTTAAATAAAAACTTCCTTGTTTTACCAGGAACTAAGCACATCTTTCCCTGAGTCAAATTTTCTAAAACGTCACTCGCTTTGGATGCTTCTTCGATTACACAGAACTGGTTGTATTCCTGAAAAAGAGGTGAGCAAGGGTCACGGTTTATGAACTCAAATGTCCTATGTTTTGCTAACAGTAAACACCGAATTACTTGGAGCTTGTTAAGGTTAACTGCACTGAAACTGAAGCATTATGAATTTTTTATTAATAAAAGAAAAAGTATTTTTATGCCAGATGGTAGCAGTTAACCACTCACTGCTGCAACAAGATAAAGATGGTCCACACAGAAGCTGACCTCTGAAAACATTTATTTAGCCATCCCTTTCCTGGAGACAGAAACAAAGACTTATTCTTTGTTTTGCATTGGATGCTACTGTCTATCATCTTAAAGAGCTTCCTTTTTACCTGGCTTCTGTGACACTATAATATCTCCTGTTTCTCACCCTCCTGTTTTTCCCTCAAAGGTCTTTTTTCCCTCTTGTTCCCCTAATTCAGAGGTTCCAAAAGTTTCAGTCCTTGGCTTTTGGTTCAGCTTTTCTCTTTATGTTTACTTCACTGCAAAGTCTATCTATGTCTACATATTCTGCACCTCTGTGCTAATATCTCCCACATAAAAACTTCTAATTCTGACCTATTCCTTAACTAAAAGCTTATATCCACAATTGTCTCAGGGATAATTCCACTATCACTTCAAGTTCAGCATGTCCAGAACGGAATGTCTAGCCACCTCCCCAGAAAAGGACACTCCTTACAGATGAATAAACAGAGACATCTTTCATATACATATCTAAGGGATCACCATTCTCATCCTTTCAATAAATACTGAGAACTTTCTAAGAGCCATCTTCTATCCCAGCAGGTAAATTATCTTCACAGAAGATTCTAATACAGTTAAGTTTTATACCTTCCTTCTAATTTTCATTTCTATTCCAGGCTTATGAAGCCTCGTACCCGCTACTTTTTTCCTTGTGATTTGCATCCTGAATTTCAAATAACATATATTCAGAACACAACTTTAAAAACAAATTGCTTTACATTTTATTTTAATATTTTTATTAGTTTAATTATAGATGTGGTCTTTGTTGCTAAAAGGGAAAAAAAAGGAAGGAAAAGAAATGGAATAGTAGGCTATGATGTGAAAAGTAAAATGAAAGTGCCTTCCTTGACCCTCTAAATTCCAGATTTAGAATATTTCATAGTGAGTAAAAAAAAAATTGTCTGTCCTCTCGGAGCTCACATTCTAGTAAGAAAAACAGGCCATTTACCAAATAATCACATGACAAGAGTGAAACCACAGCTGTGACAAGTACTATGAAGGGTTATGTGAGCCTGGCTAGGTCAATCAGTCATGTAGGTCAGGGGAGGTGTCCCTGAGGAAGTGAGGCTTTTAAGGGGATAAAACACGAGGAACTAAGCAAATAAAAGAGGAGGGAAGACCAATCCAAGCATAAGAAAGAGCACATACAAACCTCCTGTCCTAATACTGTATGATCTTACTTATATGTGGAATCTATAACTTATAGAAACAGAACTCACAGAAACAGAGAGTAGAATGAGGATCGCCATATGCTGGGCGTTGGCAGAAATGGGAAGATGTTGGTCAAAGGGTATAAACTTCCAGTTATCAGACAAATAAGTTTTGGGGATCTATGTATGGCATGGGGACTATAATTAGCAACACTGTAGTATTTACTTGCACGTTGCTAAAAGAGTAGATCCTAAATGTTCTCACAAAGACAACAACAAAAAGGTGATCAAGTCAGGTGAGGCATGTGTTAACTAACCTTGTTATGGTAGTCATTTTGCAAAATACGTATATCAAATCATCATGTACACTTTAAACTTACACAATTTTATATGCCATATCGCAATAAAGCTGGAAAAATAAACAAACTGCTTTGGGCCTGCAAAAACCAAACAGCCCATCCTTCATCCATCCTATCCCCATTCTGTATCCTCTATATATACTCAGCAATCCAAACTTACCTATTTTTTTTTTTTTTTTTTTTTTTTTTGTGGTATGCGGGCCTCTCACTGTTGTGGCCTCTCCCGTTGCGGAGCACAGGCTCCGGACGCGCAGGCTCAGCAGCCATGGCTCACGGGCCCAGCCGCTCCGCGGCATATGGGATCCTCCCAGACCGGGGCACGAACCCGCATCCCCTGCATCGGCAGGCGGACTCTCAACCACTGCGCCACCAGGGAGGCCCCAAACTTACCTATTTTTAAATGCCTGTTATTCCTTTATCTCCACTCCCATCACTAGCATCCTAATCCAAATCCTCATACTTTCATACCTGGGTTCATACAAAGAGCCTCTGGTTTCTAAAATCATTTCTTTCCCTCTATTTTGCTACTGGAATAAAGTTTCTTAAACATAAATTTCATGCTCTTGATTTAAAATTCTCAAAATAATTAGAAGGAATCCCTGGGTAATGGTTTGAAGTTGAATAAAACATACTAATCTTCAAGTGACCCAGGTTCATTTAACCAATTCTATTACAGGGACATCGCTCAGTTCTTACGAGTCAAAAAAAAAAAAAAACTATTTAAACAGATAACATTCTTTCTTTACCACCATCCAGTAAATAAACAGACAGATAACGAATAAATGAATGAATAAATCAATCTTAAAAGACTTCTACTGATACTTCCCAGACTGACTCTGCTTAACTCTCCAGGCTCCTCTAAGCCACCCAGCCTGACTCCCACTCACCCCACCTATGATCCCTCTGCTCTCGTGAGGCTGCTGTCTTCACTTGCCCCAAAACACAGAACATTCACTCCTGTTTCCATTCAGCGTTTTCTCATTGCCAAACACGTCCTTTCCCTCTCATCTTTTTAAACCTATCTTAACTGCATCTTCAATTTTGAAACTTCCGCTCTCTTCTCCGGCACATCTGCCATGACAGTATTTCTAGCCCACACACGTAATTTGGTCCTCGATACCCATCTAGGCAATCTGTGAGCCAGTCCTGGCCTTGCTCCCAAAATGCTTATATTTTAGTGGAGTTGACATATGCTAAACTTTTTCAGGTTCACCATGATGCTAAGAATATTGTAACTCTCAATAAATGCTTGCTGGTTAATGGCTCAATATACTTTCTGTGTGACCAGAAAATTAGAAGTGAGCTTATAACTGAAACAGAATGCAATCAAGCACTTGACTATATCACACTATAAAAGTGTTCAAATGTAGGAAATATAGTACGATCCCAATTCTGGAGAAAAAAGTTGCTTATATATGCATGCACATAAGATGTCTAGACTATTCAAGAAGTTAATTGTGACGCCCCCTAAGGAATGGAATTGGAGGAACACACATTTACTTTCTACTTTCTACCCATCTATTCCACTTTCATTTCTTTAACATCAAACATACAACAGTTTTATAATATAAAGCTAATACCAATGTTAGAATAAAACAAATGATTTTGAAAATTATATTCATTCTGAATATATCTTATTTGAAATTCAAGATACATATTACAAAACTTTTTGTCTATGTGTAGACAAAGTTCTTAGGTTTCCTAAGCAGGGAGTGAAAACAAAAATTAGAAAAGTGTAAAACTTGAATTGTGGATACAGAAGTTGAGAACTATAAATACAATTATTTAAAAATAGACTCTATCAAAATACATTTGTTAATATGAAACCATTAAGACCTAAAATTCACTAAGCACATTTTATCTCATTTAATGCAAGCTATAATAAGATACACACATGGTAAAAACACATTAAAAGGTACCATTACCTGATTATTAAAGCTGACACAGAGCTTAGAAAACCTAATGGGATGTGGACAATCAGCCTTCAGATAAATATCGAACTGCACGGGAACATCGACATGAAAACTTGGGGCGTGGAACCTGGCTTTGCATTGCACTAGAAATAAAACAAAAAGGGCTGAGTCAGACGCCACCAGACACGCTAGACACACACACATTATTCTCTGATCCACATCTGCTCTTCAGAAAGGAAACAGCTACACTGGATATTCTTACTGACTTCTGCACCTGAAGCATTTCAAAAGACATAAATCAAACCAAATTTAAATAAACTCTAGCTCCAAAACCTCTCTAATTTTAAAAACATGGTTCCTCCTAAAATGTAACTTACATAGGATTTTAAAGAAAAAAGAACCATTTTGTTATTTTTAACTTATTTCAAAATACCTGCCTAGACAATAAAGCATAAACTTTTTAAATAACTGTCTTTCCAAATGCATTTCAAATAACATCTGAACTACAAATGAACAGAGTAAATGTTAAGACCTCAACTAAGTATTTAAAATTTTGACCATCTTTAAAGTCGATGGGCAGAAAATTTAAAAAAAAAAAAAAAATCACACAGTTCATCTACAAAATGACCGTACTTGGAAAATTCTTGACTTTATTATTCTGTGTCTATTTATTTTGTAGAAATAAGGACGATTTCTCTAAAATAATACTGTAGACGTTGGTTACCCACCAAATGGCACAAAGTCCTGTACGCCTATTGTGAAAAGATTGCTGCCGGCCAGAGAAATTCGGTCCGCCCACAGCTTCTGAGCAGTTTTCACAGCTAATATGTCACAGTCAGGTTCAGGAGCAGGAGTTTCATTCTGTGCCAACGTGGAGTTAAACATCTGTTCAGCTAGTTTTATAAAATACACACATCCAGATACAGATGTTATATAAAGAATGCCAGCCTACCATTAAAACACTTATGAGGTTCTTTTCTATCCGAGATTTCTGGTCATCTTTCAGAGTTGAAGCTAATAGGAAGGAAGAAGGAAGAAAATTAGAACTATATGACAGGTAAGCAAGCCCACTACCCCCATTTCAGGTATTAAAACCCTGCAGATAAATCTCTCTCTTTTTTTTTTTTGCGGTATGCGGGCCTCTCACTGTTGTGGCCTCTCCCGTTGTGGAGCACAGGCTCCGGATGTGCAGGCTCAGTGGCCATGGCTCACGGGCCTAGCCGCTCTGCGGCATGTGGGATCTTCCCGGACCGGGGCACGAACCCGTGTCCCCTGGATCGGCAGGCGGACTCTCAAGCACTGCACCACCAGGGAAGTCCAATAAATCTCTCTTCTAAGATGGCTAAGCACAAGTCTGGAAAACTGACAGCATAGTTTTCTAAAAGTCAGCCCCAATGCTTTATGTATGTGCGTTTGAACTCTATGTGAAAAATTATTTTATGCCATATTTTAAAAGGCAGATTTTTCTCAACTACAATAAGACCTTCAACTATAATAAGTTCCAATAAAGTATAAAACCTCTTCACTCCTCAAAGTGACTTGCATGTGATAACAGTACTACCAGATATCTGATACTGAATTATTCTTCCAATTTAAAAAAGCTTGAAGATGCTATGTAATTGTAAAGATTCAGAATTTTACTGAAAGAACATCAAGTTACCTCTTCCAAGGAGTTCTAGGGAATAAGTGATGTAATCTTGCAGTTGGGCCATGAGGTAGGAACACTTCAGAGCTGTGGTCAGTATAGATGTGAGCAGGGTCCACCATCCTTCACTCCGATAATCACACATCACATAATCCAGCAACCTAACAGAGGACAAAATGTCAGACAGGCCGAGACAGCTTCACGAGGAAGGGTTTGAATAGTTCATGGAGAAACTAAAATAGAAGTGTTTTACTCATTTTATATGAACTTCAGAAAATCTTAGTGAAATAGTTTAACAGGAATTTTCACATTAGGTAAATGTGAGCTTTCCTAAGACTCTGATAATGACTGTACCAGCAGACAATACTTGAAAAAATATCACGGAAATGGTGTTTAATAGAAGTAGGAATAAATATGGAAATAATAAATCCTTCAATACAGATTTCCACGCTAATTCTGCTGTAAGGGAATCAGAATACTTGTAAAAATAAATAGTGAACAGAACTCACTTCAAAGCTTTGGTATAATCCTTTGCATAATAATATTCCTCTCCCATTTGAACCACTATAAAGGAAAAAAGACTGTATGAACATAATTTAAAATTACTCAAAGTTGCACAAAGTTGTGGCATGTTACGGATACCTACTCAGATGACTTTTCATTCTTGGACACTTATATTTCTTAAATTGCGCAACAGCATTGCTCAGAAGAGTTATTATTATTTCCTGTTAGAAAAGATAAAATGTGAAACATTCCAATAAAAATAATCTCATGTTTTCCTGGAATACTGTAAAAAATAGTTTATACTGGAAAAAAGACTTACAGAGTGAACAACACTTCTCTCCTTCAGCTGAATGGCAAGAATCCCCACCTTCTCTTTTTCGGGATCAGAAAGATCAAAACCTGCATAAGATAGGACACAACCCATTTTAGATAGCTCATTTAACACAAATCCTTCACACGAACACTGGATGTGTACACTCCTTGAATCCTTTGCATACAATGTACTTAAGATTCTTAAACATTCTAGAATTCTAAAGTTTCTAAGAGACAGCTTTATTAGCATGGAATCTTCTCTGTGGTCTCTGTTCTGAAGGGTACTTACTGAGCTCTGTACTCTTTTGCCCAGTGGAATCAACCACCTCAAAAGTAATACCAATATCATTTTCTAGACAAAATACATTTCCTGTAGATTAAATAATTTCTTAACAAAAAGTTTAATGGCCACAGAAATTGCTCACATTAAGTGTGTATAAAACAAAAAAGATAGAGAAATCATTTTTAAGGTGGTTCAAGTAATGATGTTCTAAAATGTCAAACATAAAAAATCGTTAAACTTAACTGGAATTAAAATATTTAAATAGACCAGAGTGGCTTACTAATTGTGTCATTTAAGACAACAGATGTCCAAATATTTTCGTCACATCTACATCTTTATTTATAAGTCATTCTAAGACGTAGTGATAAAAACAACACATTTTTAAAGTTAAGTCTTAAAAAGTGTTTAAAAAGCACATATTTTTACCTCAACATGATTTGTTATACTAGTGCAGCCATGGAAGAATTATGATAGCAACCTTTTGCTTTTGAGGTTGAGAGAAAGGGAAAGAGGAAAAAATTATTTACTTAGTATTCCTTGTCGCCATGATCGTTGTCCATAGAAGTCAAGAACTCCTGTTTGCGTTTCTAAGGGATCAGGACTGGGATACGTTACAGAAGCCTGTAAATTAAAACACAACCCATCAAAACCAGCTCTTCCTCAATCTTTGTTAGAATAAAAAAGCGTTCATAAATACGAATAACACATTCAAATATCAAAGTTGTGAATATTTTAACATAAATTTTCATAAAATTAAACAAGAAATGTTTCATTTAATATTAGGTAGTCTTATAAAAATTAAATTGAATAAATCAATCTGATTCTGACAAATAATTTCATAGTAATTAACTGCTCTACATTTTCTTTTAATTTATAAACCCGTAAAAATACGTTACAAATTAAATTTGATGGTTATTCCATAGGTATAAGTGTTTTTTGTACAAATAAAAATAATGTTATAGGAGTTTTGAAAAGAAGACACTATTTTCCTTTTTTATCGCATGTGTATTAAGTCTTGTTATTGATGGGGGAAGGATATCTTCGGCACCAGAATTTACAAATTTATACCACTTTTCTTTTTTATAACTTTTCCCTCTAAAACCAAAATGTAATACAAGTAATTGTTAAAAAATGCAGAAAACGTCCAAAAGGAAAAGGATAAAAATTTAAATTACCTATAGACCTACTACCACTGTTAACAATGTATATACATTATTCTTCCAGATTTTGTAAGAAAACGTTTATTCCTCATCAGCTGAAATAATTTTTCAACCTGTTTTCTTTCAAATACATTCTGTATATCTCACCATATCATTAAAGATTCTTCCAAAACGTTATTTTTCATGGTTGCCTGCTGTTCCACATTGTAACAGGTTCCCTATAGCTGTTCACACTGTTATTTTTATTTTACATTACAATTAATAAATCTGTCAGAACAACTCTATAAATAAATTTTAATACTTATCTCTTAGGATCTCTTATCTGCCTTAGGCTTCCTGAATATGAAATTCTGGGTCAAAAGAAAGGCATGAATGATTTTGAGGTTTCTTAATTTATTACTTGACAGGATATTATTTTACATTCCAGCCAATATTTGCTAATGCCCATTTTCTCATATCCGTACAAGACCCAGTTTTAATCACCTTTTAAAATCCTGTGCTCAAATATAATATGCCAAACTTTTAAAATATAATACATGCAATGAAATTATACATCATATACAAATAACATGGCAGAAAATAGTCTAGGTATATCATGATTTAAGGGGAAAAAATCCAAGCATTTAAAGTACTAATATGCAAACTGTTTTTCTTTTTTTGAACAGTTTTTTAAGTAGCACTGTTGTTAAAATTCACCTATCTTCAGAGAAGAAATCTGAGGTTTTAAGCGAAAATAAGCTGATATAACTATGTGAATGTAAATATCTCTATCTATATACACACACCATGTTCTTATTTTAAAGGTGCTTATGGGGAAACTGGTATTTAAATATAATCATCCAAGAGAAAGGCAAAATGAAATGTCAAGTTTAAGAAAATATGCAGTTAACATCCTCAAATAGATTCTTTAGAGTTTTCTATGGAGGAGAACCCCAGGAAAAGAAAGAAGGCCAACGTTATGCTCTCCAGTAGGTTAAAAGAAAGCACATTTCTCAGTGTCCTTCAAACTCTAGCAGTGATCAGAGAAACAAAACAATGGATTTACAGTATGGCATGGACTAAACTGTGGCTTTTATTTTAAAGTAACTTTCTCTCCTCTAAATCACTGACTTATCGCTAATCATAAATCAGTTCTTCAAAGAAAAACTTCTGCTTAATTCACAGGTGAAAATAGAGTACTCAGGCTAAAACTGAAAATAATCCTAATTCCTGAAAATATAAAAGATAAAAACTTGTTACATGCAAAGGCTTGGAAAAAATTATCAACACCAATCAGTATTATCTTCTTTCAAGAGAAGGTTAATAGATTTCCTAAATGCCAGCTAATACAGGAGTCAGTGACTTACTTCGTGGTTACAGAGGGTTTTCGTAAGCTGTTTCCGCTCCTGGGCATAGTATGCTGCCTGCTGGTAATAGAAACCAGGATTCTGAGTTTGAATAGCTGTCAACCCCAACTTGATAGCTTCATCAAATAAATCTCCAAAGGCCTGGAATCTTAAAGAAAAAAAAAAATCAAGAAATAAAAAAATGGAATGAAAAAGAAAAAGGAAAGAAAAAGCAGCTTACTTCTAGTAGGTATTCATCCTGGAATCATAACCTCAGCAGACTGTATCAAAATAATGCTACTGCTGAACTATTAAATGTGGGGATTTCTTTGTAAATACTAACACACGCTAATCGTAGGTTACAGAAAAATTCTTTAAGTCAACTCTTCTGTGTTAGCAGGTCTTTATAAATATACCATCAAGCCAGATGTCAACATAGTTCCCACCACTCAAATACATCCATGTTTCTGGGAGAATTTTCATTTTGGCAATTTTGAGTCATTAGTCTCAGAGAGCAAGGTCCATGTCAGCAGGGATACTGTCTATTCACTGCTATATTCTCGGTATCTAGACACATGGTGGAAACTTGATATATATACACTGAATGAAAGAGATGGTCCCAGGAACTAGCTAATTTCCATTAAGAAACTGTATGAATCAGTATCTACCATTACTGGGAACATACTTATGGTGGATCATCAAAAACCTACTTACTGACAAAAATCTTAGTTCGACTTAGAACCAAAGTCCATGCTAACTCCATTCCTCCAAACCCCAAGTATTTGTTTAAAAAACATTCTGAAGATACAATTTAAAACATACTGTTTAGACATCCATGCAGCATGCTCGAAAGACAACTCTGCACTTCCGATTTTTTTCTTACACAAGTCGATGTGCTTTCGGAACTGAGCAATTGCGTCCAGTGGGGTGTTGTGCTGAAAACACAGCCTACAGATCTGGAAGATGTAAAATCAACCCCGAAGTAAAGAAGAAAACCAAAGTCAAAAGGCGTAATCATTTGAAAATATATAAAAATTGAGACTAACTTTAAAAAGAGTATGGAATTTCCTTCTCTGAAGTTCAATAGAATTGAAGTGCAACAGAACTGATTTTCTCTATTAGAAAGGTTATGCTAAAAACAGAGGTTATGTCCCTTTGATTAATGAAATAAAATTATTCACTATTTGTAATGAATCTATTCTATACCTTACAAAGTTTTTTAAAGTATAGAATAAAGAAATATTAAACCCAATGAAGAGCATAAAGACGGGCAAAAATGAAATATTTCCAACAGGTAACTGAGAAAGGACAGATTAACTTTCAGTTTTAGAACTGTCAGAAAGCTAAAGACTTTTTGTAGAACAATTAGAGCACAGTAGCCTCCATATCAAACAAGGATTACAGAAATTCTTGAAAAATTTTCTGGGATGTTATTTCAAAGTAATAATCTATATGTACGTAGGGTAAAGGAAAAAAAAAGAAGAAACAAAGCCTAAATTTATGTCCACATGCTTATTACCACTTTTAATTTTATTTTTTTAGGTATAAGGGAATACATGAAGTTAAATCTCTCATCCATCCCTGTCCCTCAGCCATCCAATTTCCCTCTCTAGAGGCAACAAGCTCCCAGCATACATTTGGTGATATATTCTGTCCACAGACAAGTATGTGCATTTACAAATAAACTATTATTTTTATACAAATAGCATCACACTAAATATGCTGCTTTGTGCCTTACTTTTTTCACCTAACACTATATCTTGGATATCATTCCATTTCAATGCATGGAGCTGCTTCATTCTTGATAGTTGTATAATATTTCGTTGTTTGGAGTTATAATTTATATTGACCAGTCAGTTATTGTGGGGTTGTTTCCAACCTTTTCCTATTACAAGAGGCAATAAATATCCTTACATATGTGATTTGCAAGTCTTAGCACGTACGTGGGATAAAGTTCCCAAAATGGAACTGCTAGGTCCAAAGGAATACCCACTCTAAACCTGCACTGTCATTGCAAAAATAGCCTCTACAGAAGCTGTACTAATTTACACTTACAGAAGCAGTGAGCAAAGTGTCCCTCTGTCCTTACATCACTAACCCAGTGCCAGCCTCTTTAAGAGATGTGTGGAAAGATTAAAAGCAAAACAAAAAGACTCGTCTGCCTTCTGGGGGTGTCTATTTCTACCATATACGACCTTAAGATGCTCGCATAACAGATATAAAAGTTTTCTCTAAGGGGAATAGGTACACCTTTTCTATGGCTGGCCATTAAACCAAGGAAGGCTTACCCAGTTCTAATAAGTTGCAGCTTCTAAAATTCAATATTGTAGGCAGCTTTCTTCTCACTCCCTCCTGCACCCACTTAAAAACAAACAAGACCCTCCTCAAGGAGTTTTACAAAGATAAAACTCCTCTAAATGAGAACTCTGGGACCATAGCTCAAAACCGAGCATTACAATTAGGCTGCTAAGAACCAGGGTGCTCCTTGAGATAAAGGACATAAAATGGCATAGCATAATTCATCAAATACTCACTTTTCAGAGCAAGTGAGTCATCTGGATTTCCGAACTTTAAAAAGATACTCCAATATTTAAAGCCAAATTTTGTTTATTTGGAAGTAGAACTATTACCTTGTAGTTTATAAATCCTGCCATGGTCTTAATTTCCAGAATATTAGTTTCATGGGCTCTCAATTCATGTACAAGATTATAGGCGGTCCTGTAATTCCTAATACAGACATGGGGAAGGTAGTTAATTATGATATAAATTAATTTTAAGAAAAGATTCCTAAGAGCAAAATTATTAGAAATAACAGAAATAACATCTACTCAACATTTCTTAGCACTCAACAGCTCAGTAATGACATACACATAACAATCTCTGATGTCCTGAAAAATGATATATTGATTCATTATGTGCGGGAGGAATCAATGACTTTTCCCTAAGAACAGAACCACTGTACACACTGCTGTCATTAACATCTGCCTGTAACTGACAGGAATTCACCTGCAAAATGAAAGTAAAGTGGAAAAGTGTCCAGAGTTACATGACAAAATTAACATTCTGTTAAAAAAAATTAGTATTTTTTAAAAGTACCATGTTGAGCTTCTCAAATAGAAATTGTATTGGTGAAGAAGGTGCTATCAAGACAGAGATGAGGGACTTCCCTGGTGGCGCAGTGGTTGAGAATCTGCCTGCTAATGCAGGGGACACGGGTTCAAGCCCTGGTCTGGGAGGATCCCACATGCCGCGGAGCAACTAGGCCCGTGAGGCACAACTACTGAGCCTGCGCGTCTGGAGCCTGAGCTCTGCAACAAGAAAGGCCGCGATAGTGAGAGGCCCACGCACCTTGATGAAGAGTGGCCCCCGCTTGCCGCAACTAGAGAAAGCCCTCGCACAGAAACGAAGATGCAACACAGCAAAAAAAAAGACAGAGATGGGTCAACAGCTTTAAACCCAAGTATCTCCACAACTGAAACGGGTATCACTGGTCTCGGGTATGGGCTGCAGTGGGGATGCCCTCGGGGCAGCTAGCGCTGAAGGAGAGCATAGTGTGAGAAAGGAAAGTCTGATAGAAGATGGAAGGTAATGAGAAAATATCAGTCTTCTCCAAAGAAAAGTGTTTGCTCCTAACTTCTCCACGTAACAATTTTTCTTCCCAGAACTGTGTTTGAACAGAATTGGAATTGAGAGTGTTTCACTAATACCACAGATAAAAAATGAACAACGTTAAAACCAGCTAAAACTATATGAAGTTTGAGATTTATAGAACACAATTTGGTGCTTAGCACCTCATTAGCAACAAAAGAGAGGAGGTTTCTGCAATATTCCTCTGAGTGACAGACTTATTTATTTCTCTGTTCCACCCTCCCATGTATATGTAGCCTCTCCCCAATTTTAGGATATATAGCTGGTTTTTATCCATTTGCTACACTGGCACTGTTAACCTTAAAAAATTGAGTTAAAGCTAGAAAGAGATGTTTTATTAAATTGTGTTTAGTAAAATAAAAGCGAAGGGATAAAATGCCTAACCACTGCCAACACATCTGCAACTACTCTTCAAAGCTCTAAGCAGAGCCTTAGAATGAAAACTGGGACTTCCCTGATGGCGCAGTGGTTAAGAATCTGCCTGCCAATGCAGGGGACACATGCTGCGGAGCAACTAAGCCTGTGCGCCACAACTACTGAGCCTGCGTGCCGCAACTACTGAAGCCTGCATGCCTAGAGCCTGTGCACCGCAACAAGAGTAGCCCCCGCTCGCCACAACTAGAGAAAAGTCTGTGTGCAGCAACGAAGAGCTAATGCAGCCAAAAATAAATAAATAAATAAATTTTAAAAAGAATGAAAAATGATGCTATTGGCAGGTATTATAAACTAAAAAAAATTAATTAAAATAAAATCATAGTTGAATTGAATAAATGTACTATACACCTTAAGAAATTCAGTCTGGGGCCTCCCTGGTGGCGCAGTGGTTGAGAGTCCGCCTGCCGATGCAGGGGATACGGGTTCGTGCCCCGGTCTGGGAGGATCCCATATGCCGCGGAGCGGCTGGGCCCGTGAGCCATGGCCGCTGGGCCTGCGCATCCGGAGCCTGTGCTCCGCAACGGGAGAGGCCACAACAGTGAGAGGCCCGCATACCGCAAAAAAAAAAAAAAAAAAAAAAAAAAGAAATTCAGTCTGATTCAGATAATGTTTAATACACATGAAACTTTGAAAATCAGTCTTAACACAAGGATTTTACTGAGTATACAAAGAAGTAGGTAACAGAATGGGAAAATTTTTAATATGTTTCTTTAGATCATGAAATTTAATTAAATTATACCAGAAAGTTTTCAGACACTATAAAATTTACTTCTGATAATAAAATGGATATATTTTTTAAAAAACTCAAATACATTCCATTTAACTAGAAAAATTAAAGTGAATATTACAAACCTGACTCTAACCAACATAAACATTTTAAACTTAAAGTTTGGTTGAGATTCAGAAATTGCCACTACTATGTTATTGTTAACATAAAGAAAAATTTAGTTTGACAGCTGTTAGAAACTTACTTCAGAGCATTTTGTGTATCTTGTTTCAACTCACTGAAGAAAGCTATTTTGAACTGATGTCTAACAAATAAAAGCTGAAAAGAAGAATGGAAAAAAAATCATTATTACACATATTCTCTTAAAAATGTAAAAATTACAATAATGTTTAAGAGGAGACCTAAAAGTATGAAGGAAAATATCCAAAATTAAAGTTCAGGAATTATTCCAGTAAAGAAGTGTAGTTAAGAAGGCTACCAAAATCTATCTTCAAGAGCTTTAAAGGCAAAGAGGACAAAAGACAAAATAGCTTTTAAAAGCTTTAAAAGAAAACTTCAGAAGCACAGAAGCCATTTAAAAACATCAAAGTATTAAAGACATTAAATCATCTCCTCAAAAATAATCAATGATGAACAATCTACTCTAGAATGCTGCTATTATTTCCTTCTTTAGGAAAAGACACGTACCTGGTGTGTTGTTTTATTCAAAAATTCTTTATGAGATTTCACTCTTCGAATCTCAGTGTAGTAATAAGTCTGTGCATGTTCATAAAAGGCGTTTTCTAATCTGTTAAAAAAGACCAACATTCAAACACTGAAGTTATTTTAAACCCAAGTGTTTTCAAGAATCATATTTATAAGACCTGAAAGTAAAATCCTGACAGAGATAATGTCTGCTTTACTTCCTGATTAAGATAAAAAGTAAAGCAAAATATAAGCTAAATTTTTAGATAAAAAAATCTAAAAAGAAGACCCACCAAAAGCCATTTAAAATTTTACAATCTAAGAAATAACTGATAAAAATAACTTTCTTATAATTTGTAAAAATTAGGTAATCACTAATAATCTATTATTTTATAATTTTATAAGTATGAAAGAAACAAATATCTAATACTCAATTAGATTCAATTATCTTTTGTGACTCTGACATTTAGGGTTTAAAGATTAAGGAAAATAATGGGAAAAGGACCAAAAATGAGAACTGGCAAATGAGGTGAAAATAACATTTGTATAAATTAAATCCTGCTTCATTCTATAACTATGAGACTACAGAGGAACCAAGAAAATTTGCCCAGAGATGGATAAACAACTCAAAGTTCTGTTTGTGAAAATAAGTACATATCAGAAGTATCTTCCTAGGGCATGAAAGAAAGCTGAATTCAAAGTCAGATAAAGATTGAACTTCAAGGTTCTTCCTCCTCAGAATAAAACAGAGTTCTGAAGCTGCATTCAAAGGGTTTAAATACATCTAAGAAAAATATGAAAAAAAATGAAATAAAATGGAATAGTCAAAACTTAAAAATTTCAGTATATATTCTAGGTTACTTACCTTATAATATAACCCACAAGGTGGTCCGTATGGGGCAGTACAAACAAAGACTTCCCCGAGAGTTCACACGCATTGCACAAGGCTGCAGCCCTTTCTGAAGCAATGACATCTTCTCCTGTTGACAACAAGTGCCATAAAGAGAGAAAATAATTAATGCATTTTTTCTAAATGGACATTTCCCCAAATCAGTACAATATAATTAAGAAAAAAAAACCCAAACCACTTTTCACCACGTCTATAAGACCCCTGGAATCCTTGAGAGCTCTGTGGGGTGCTTAGAAGTTACACAGTACATATATGTTAGGAGAACACTGTGGAATTTTCTACTAGGCCAAGACAGGCCAAGTAATGCCAACAGATATACCGCATAATTGTTTCAAAACCGTAACTAAAAATGGAAGCAATAGTGCATGAAAGTTGTTTCCAAAACTATTTAAGGTGCTTCAAGTTTCAAGACAGAAACAAAAAAGGTATTTTGGCTTCTGAAGTCTGAGATGATAGAAGAAATACGCATTTGAAACCAGGACATTTTCTTATAGGAAACTAGAAATGCTACAGCATTTTTCTTTGCTCTATTGCAAATTAAGAAAAAAATTTTATGTAAGGAATATAATTTCAAATAGATCTCAGATAAGCAAAAAACCTTCTTTTTTAAAAATCAAGTGAATAACTCTTTTGTCAATTGACATGTGCCTCCCTGGAGGGAAGGGGAACTAGGGAGCAGGACCTGAGAAGATCTGCACTCTTTAATGTTTTTAATTTTTACAATAAGCATTTACTCATGCATTATTGGTACTTTTTTAAGTTAACACACCATATTTCCTATAACTGAATGCGTGAAAGATTTCAACATTAAAAACTATGCCTCCTGGTAATAAGAATTGGGGGGATAAACCAATCAATTAGTTATTAATTAACCTTTTGCTACCTGGGGGCAAAGGGGTTTTCTTCTGAATCAGAACCACTGCAACTTTTGTGTTTCTCCCTTGTAAACTCTGCCTGCAGTGGAAAAATAACAATAAAATTAATTAAGTAATTAAACTGTTTTAACTTAAAAAATGCATTCAAGACTACATAAAATACAAGCTTGACAATTCAAAGAAAGACAAATTGCAACTTAAAAACCCCAAGATTGGGGGAACTCTTTTCCTACATACAAAGAAACATAAATGCCACAGTGATTTAAATTTTAAAAGTATCATCTCAGATCAAGCTTCTGTTCCTTACAAAAATCTGCTTTAAAGGCAAAAGTTTAACATATACTTCAATGTAGAAGTTACACTACAACTTATTTCTTTATAGTGATATATTAGAGTAGTCATCCAAAAGAATTACTTTGAAATAAATGGTGATAAAGCAAAAAGTGTTTTATGAGACTAAATAGCAAATCACTGTATCTCCCCCCCCCAAAAATTATAAATGCAAGAAGAAGCATTTGGAACTTCAGGTCAATTTGTCTTAGAAATTTCTTCACATTGCTTACCATTCCTTAAGTTAATATTAATGCTACCTGTTGGAAGTGAACAGGTTTCATTGGAGGCCAGTGAGCCCCAAATGACTACTGCAGTCTTAATGGCACTCAGTTGCCTTCGACAAATGTCAGTAAACTCCAGATGTGAGTCTGACTCAACACAGTCAACCTGACAAACGGGACATACCTAACTATTTCCACTCTGGTCGCGCACTCAGACTGCTTTTCCTTCCACTGGGGCTCATCCCAGTCTAGTTCGTAGAACACAACCACCAGGGCTGGCACCAGATTCAGATGTTTATTCATCCAGCCTGTCTTTAGGATCCCTTTGGGAATGTACCATTCATACGAAGTTCTCTGCAAACATTAGCCAAAGTTGAAAAGAGGTATTGTGACAACAAGAGCAGCAGAAATCACCTGTTGTGGAGTGCAGGCGCTTTCTCTGTATGTATCTCATTCAGTATACACACGCTGCATTTCTAAGATGAGGACATTCAGGCTTACAGAGATCAGGTAAGAGCTAGCAAGTACTGGAGGTAGAATCTCAACCCTAGAGCCAGTACCATTTCCATTTAAAGACTGACCAAAGCCAAAGCATTTCTAATGATGTCCAGGCTTTCAAATACCCTGGAAGTAAACAGCCTTCTTCCCAATAAATTCTACTTATATTCCTCACCATCCCAGATTCCGTCCTTGTAAAAGCTGCTCAAATATTCTCTAAAATCCAATATGGCTTCATCTGCTTCAAAGTCGTGTCACCAGGATGGCATGACACCTCACTTGTGGGTGAAAGAAAAAAATGAAGGACAATTCTTAAATACAGAAGCATAAGGGCAGTCACTGGGGGTCAGCGCTAAGTGCCACGTCGTGGGGAGGGGATGCCCTGAAGAACCCAGGTGAAATCTCAATCTACCCCCAAAGCACCCGCACTGGCCAGACTACTCCAGTTCACGCTGGTCCAACAGTTATTCCACGTGAGGAAAGAGAGGACAGGAAGGAAATCTGACACAAAACACCTTGGGAACTCAGGAAAGAACCAGGAGGAAAATGAGGATTCTGAAGAATGAATCCAGGAGGAAAGGGCTGGGTCGTGCTGGGCCGCTGGTCTTCCTTGACACAAACACCACACTAAAAAAAGTGTGTAAGAGCCAGGGGTGCTATTGCTCCCACAGTTTCAGAGAAAGCTCATAGTTCCTGGCACTGGGTATATGAAACTGTGTCTCTGGTGTGTGAGGCTCAAACACACGCAAAAGAATCAGCAGGTGACCAAATCTACAGGTCCTACGCTCCCCCAAGTTTAACTGAGGACAGCCAATATTGACATGCTTAATAAACACCCCAGGTGATGATATACTTGGTCCAAAGACCAGTCTGTCAGAAACATTGCTGTAGGGGGGGAAAAAAGTAGGTAGTTTATTTTAATCAATGTGTCTTATTAACTGACTTTCAGACCAACCTGAAAAGATTACAATAAATGACAAATTAGTCAATGTACACAACCTTCTTAAAAAGCAAATTGACATAATAAGCAATATACGTGTATGAGTTGCTATTATTAATTCATACTATCATCATTCTAAGTATTTTTTTCTAAGTAAATCAGAGTCTCTACCATGATGTTCACTCTAAAAGTCAGTTTTGAACTTAATACCCCCTACTCCACACTGAATAAACTGTTTTAGTTTACGTAGAACTCATCAAGGACAGAGAGTATGTATTATTTAAATTTCTATCACCAGCCTGTTGCATAGTTCCAGGTACTCTAAACCAAAGCAAGTGCTCAAAATATGTCTGTGAAATCAAACCAAACTGCAGACTATGGATTTTATAATGATACTGGCAATGGTGAGTGGGGAACGTGAGACCTTCCTTTTAGAGAGGCCTTTGTTAAAATTATGGAGCCTTGGGGTCTCTTTTTAACAACAAATAAAAAATGGAAAACCTAGGCTCATAGGATAGAAAGCTTAATAATTATAATTATTCTTCTGGAGTAAAAAAAAAAGGGGATTATTAGATACATCTGTAGTATATTACATACAGGAAAACGTCTGGAGTTTTCTTCATGCACCACTGTAACCATACCCTTGATAAACTCAGGGGTTTTCCTGCACAGATATAGGAACAGAAAAGATACACACACACAAAGAAAGAGACAGACGGAGAAGGAGAGTCCCCTTGCAATCATAATGTCATTACCTTGGGTCTACATTTGGGATACTCATGGTCACCTGGGAGCACCTTGAAAGAAATCGGTACCCGATCAGCCCTCCGATTGGCACAGAAAGCATCCCAGACAGCTCGATGGACAGCATTATAAACCACATCCAGGCCTGTGAGAGTAACAAAAGCCATAGGCCGACAACATAATTCCACAGGGAAGTCCCATTGTGTGGGGCTCATGTTCAAGGTGTCAGGAAAATTCTGAAATACAAATGTTAATACGTTAATAATTAATTTCTTAAAAGCCCACATCCACATCTAACATATGAACCTCCACCATTTGAAAAACATTACAAAAAGGCGAAAGTCTTTGAGTGTCTGTAAACTGTCAAGCAAATCCAAAAGAACAGAGCAAAAGGGTAAACTTTAATTCTTGAATTGGACCTATTAAAATTTAATAACTATTGGTATAATATTTTTTAAAATCTTTCATATACAAGGATTGCAGTCAACTTTAAGACAAATCACTATTTCCAGTAACATCTCAAAACCACACAAAACTTTGGGATAAGCAGACCAGGAAAGCAGGAGGGTGATCAAACTACTGATTTGTTATAAAGAAAAACAATGATTGACTTACATATACAATAAAGTGCAACCATCTCTACTTTCTCTGTAATTGCTAACATCTAATTTCTGATTTCCTGAGATATCATTAAAATAATATGCTAATTATCTAAGTAGCTATGTTTTCTCATTTCTCCACAATTAACACAAATGTACTACTTAAAGGAAAATCTACAAGGGAAAAGCTAATAATGAATGGAAATCTCTAGGAGGACATGTTTCTACTGTACCCTTTAGCTGAGAAGCGGTCTATATCAATCCAAGATGCACTACATTTTGAAAAGCAATTATATAAAAGTGTTTATTGCGAACAAAATTATTACATTTTAAGAATATTTTCAAAAACGTGTATCATATGGTTGGTTTAAAAGGTGATCTCCACCAGTGTATCATACAGGCCTCAAATACAACTTCTGTGAGAAGTTAGGAGCACTTAGGCCACCACTTGATCAGCAAAATAGTATTTTTAACTGAAAAGTTAATTTAGTAAAGACTATTAGGCTTCTCACACTTAAGTACTGACGGGAACAATGGGTACTAGATAATTGGTTTGGAAAGCCTATCAGAAATGACAAATGTCCACAATAGACAGAAGTTTTAGAATTGCTTAAACAGATATTCTGAGGACAGGATTAAGGTATGAGGGCAAAGGACTGCATGTTCAGAAACAGATTCTAGTTCTAGTGAATGTGGGGTGAAACTAAAAAAGAGATGGTCAAAACACAATTTAGGTACCACTGCTTGATCCCAAAGAGTCTAGATTAGAGCCCTAAACACCCACTTCCTTTAATAACCCCAGAGGCTCAAGAGAATTAGCTGTGTCCTTTGAATATGGAGTGGAAATAAGGGGAAACAGAAATGACGTTTAAATCACTTAAAATCACAATCCTGTCCAAGAGAAATATAATATAAACTACATAAATAATTTAAAATTTTCTAGTAGTCACATTAAAAAAGAAAGGGATGAAATTAATTTTAATAATATTCTACTTAACCAATGTCCAAAATATTATCAATTCAACATTACTATAAAAGTTATTAGTGAGATGTTCTACGTTTTTTAATACTATGTCTCCAAAGTCTGGTGTGTATTGTACACCCGGAGCACATCTAGCCTATTTCAAATGCTCAATAGCTACCTATGGCGACTGGCTACTATACCAGACAGTGCAGCTCTAAATTACGGTAACTCTGTCCCAAAATAACTGTACGAAAATTGTATCAGAAATTCTTGCCACATTGTACCTTAAAAGCTTTGGCATTTGAAATGGCTGTGCCTATTCGGTGGCAAAAAATGGGAAGAATATCAGCAAAGGACAAGTGCAGAGGTTGTCTGGATCTCGATGACAGCCTATAGGAGAAATTTCCAGATCTCCTGGAAAAAACCAGTGAAGCAACTAACCAAACTATGACCTGGAAGGAGGTGCAGAAGTAGGAAGCGAACACTCTGGATGGGAGATCCTGTAGCGCAATGGAAGTCGTCTGGAAGCTGGCGTGGTCATAAAATTATAAGGAAGACCCTTAGAAAGAATGACGGACTGCAAAGAAAGGTGACCTAACGAAAGTGGCAGGTTAAAAAAAATAATGCAGTCGCTATTTTTTAATTAACGGAGGTTCGGGATGCAGGACACAAGGCCAGTAAGGATGGGATTCAAAGATGTCCAACTACAAAACAATCAAAAGAGGAAGGACAGTTTGGGGCCGGGATGGTGAAACGAAAGCTGATGTTGAGGATGTGAAGCAACAGCCCAACTTAGGAAAGGATACCGCCCCAGGGTCGCAGAATCCTGCTCCGGTAGCTCCAATGAAGAAACGCTGCAGCTCTAAAGGCAGACGCTATCTTCCTCCTCTCCTCCCCTACCCACCTTAAACCTGGAGGCCCTAGAAATAGGTGTGTCTTTTCTTTAGAAGCTAAAAGAGAAATGCATTCGCTGATGCTGTACGAAATCACAGGCCCCCCAAACCAGTATCGTTAAGCGCTAGCAATCTCCCTCGGCGGTCTCGCCCGGCCCCACTGGTCTCCCGACCCGGACTCACCCAGGCCGCACGCCCCGAGCCCGCTGCAGCTGTGGCCGGTCGCCGCCAAACGGGGGAGAACCAGGGGAAGCAGGCGGGGTGGGGGGGGGGGGTCACAAAACGCCGGAGGCCGTCCCTACCGCCACCGCCCCTGAGCCGGTGCCCACAAGCGAGACTTCCCAGGGCCCATCCGCGCAGGCACAGGAAGCACTTTCTGGGCTTGACTGACAGCTCTCTAGGCCAATCGCCGTCCCGGAACTCTACGCTGCTCCACGAAACGTAAGGAAGACGCTCCGCTTCCTAGAGGAGCAGGAGCTGGGGGCGGGGAGAGAAGGAGCCAATAGGAGAAGCGATAGGGAGGGGGCGGGGTCCCTGCCGTTACCGCCTTTCTGCTTCTCCTGCGACTCGCTGGCTCGCCTGTTGCAGAGGTTGCTGGGTTTCCGCTTGCAATCCTCTGCTGACGGCTTCGCGCTCTCCGGGGACTGGGAACACGCGAGACTCTCGTCTGCGGTGCTAAGGGTGTGCCTCAGCACCCCAGGGCGCGGAAGAGGGACGCCCCGGCCTTAGGGCCACTGCCCTCGCTTTATTTTCGTTGTCGCGAACGCCGTCCGCCCGGGAGGCGCCCCGTGACCGGCGCGATGAGTGCCAACGAGGACCAGGAGGTGAGTCCGGGTGGACGCTCCTTTCCCGCGCAGGCGGGGTGCCCCTCCCCGGTCCCGCACGTGCCCTCGCCTCTACGACGGCAGCCTGGCTGAGGTGCCCTAAGTTTGCGGGTGTCCTGCGCGGAGAGGCCCAGCGCGCCTACCTGGGTAGGAGACCACCTCTGCCCTTCCTCCCCCGCACTGCAGTTTTGAGTTTTGCAAACCCTGGGGTTCCCCCCAGGTCTCCTGATAACGAGGGCGAGTGTCCTTGGCCCGCGACCTGGTGCACTTGGCTCGCCTTAAATCCCGTGTGTTGTTCAGCGCCTGTGTTCTGAGTTAGTTCTGAGTTAGATTCTTTGGGAATCTAATCACCTTTACATTTTAAAATCTGTTGGCTGGTAGAGAAAGGTAATTGAGTTAGTTAAATTTCTGGTGCAGGGAAATAATGACACTAGTGTCTTCTGGCCATATTGCTTGGTGGAAGGAATCATTTAATATATCCATGTGATAGTTGTTCAGTGGATACGAAGTCTGGTTTGACCATCCATGTACTACCGGAATTGTATGGTCTACACTCAGATATTTTCTCGTGAAATGCCACTTTGACATTGAATCATATGATATTAGAGTTGTAAGTAGGAGTTCACTTTCATTTAGAGTGTACTGCTTGAAGGTTAGTACTTTTACATGACACATGTCATGGAATCTCGGTATTGGAAGTTACCTTTAAAGAAGACCCAAAGTTCAACAAGCTATGATGTCTGAATCCTTCTAAAATATTCTTGCCAGTTGAGTTTCTAAGCTAAGGCGTGAACAGTTCTTACTGTGTAGCATGGAGCGTATAGTGTGAGGTTTCTCGAAGTTTGGCCCATGGACCACCGCCTAGAACCGTTTGGTGGTTGTTAGAAAAACAGTTACCTGCACTCTAGCTCAGATTTACTGAGTTGAAATTCCTGCGGTGAGAACCAGCCATCTCCATTTAACAGTAAAATAGCATCTTCTTCCACAAGACTGTTTTTCAGATGTTTGAAGACCATCTTCCTGCCCAGTTTTTCAGGCCTCCTTCTCTCGTGCCCGCTGGTTCCTTTTAGCTCTTCTCCAGTTGTTCATTCTTTTTAGTTCCTTCACTCTTCTGGAATTGTGTATCTGTGGACACATTATAAGTTTATTTATGTTCTTTTTTTAAAATGGGGGCATTGGGCTTACCTGGTGGCACAGTGGTTGACACTCTGCCTGCCGATGCAGGGGACACGGGTTCGTGCCCCGGTCCGGGAAGATCCCGCATGCCGCGGAGCGGCTGGGCCTGTGAGCCATGGGCGCTGAGCTCTTTCTTTAATGATCTGTCTTAAAATGTTGTCCATGTAGGTCAAACTCACCATCCTGTAGTTTGTAGAATTCTCAACATGCCTCTTTTTGAAAACTAAAATATCTGCGGACGTGCAGTCTTTTCTTTACCTCTTCTGAGGTCTTTGTCAGTAATCACGACAGTGATTGGGTCTTCTCATTTGTAAGCCCACAGCATTCTAAGAAGTATTTCCAGCCAAGGATTGCTAGTTACATTTTCTCTTGCAGTCCTTTTTCCCATCTTGGACAGATACTTGTCAATGTCTTTCTAACTACCATTTTTTAAAAGTTCTTTTTATTGTCCATAAGTGTTTTTTCAAGTTTTGTATCCTTCTGTGGTAGGGATTACAAATATAAATAGTATGTGTAGATCAGGGGGAATGACTGTGTTTCATACTTCTCGTCCGCAGGTTTAATGTTCTTTCTGCCCCAGGCTAGGCTTTAGCAGAGAGACAGCATAGGCTCTGGAGCTGCTTTAAACTGAATCTTATTTTCCTCCCTAGTAGGAAGGAGAAAACAGTAAGATCTTCATAGGATCGATGTGAGAATTAAGTGAGATAATCCACTGCAAAATGCTTAGCGGTGCCTGGTGCATAGTGTTAAAGAAAGGATTAGGATTGTGATGTGTTAGTATACGCACCTGGGTCATAAACGTAGACCGCCATGTACGTCAGCCAAGTTTTACGCTGTTGAGTGGACTTGAACCAGAAACAAAAGATCCTCTATTTCTAATCCGTTTATGTGACTAAACAACGCTCATGTGATTCATTTCTTTCAGATGGAACTGGAGGCATTGCGTTCTATTTATGAAGGAGATGAAAGTTTCCGGGAATTAAGTCCAGTTTCATTTCAATATAGGGTAAGACCTGGCATGAATAGAAGCACTTACTACTTTGTTGGAAAAGACGAAAGTTGCTTTTTAAAATGCTGGGGGTTTTTTGTTTTGTTTTGTTTTAGTTTAGTGGTTTACATTTATTATGTCTTTGGATTTGCTGAAGCATTTAAATGAAAACTCATCACCATGACATGAGTTATTTTCAACTTTTGAAAACTTAATTCAGAAACTTTTAAAAACTAAGATAAATGTTTTTTTTTTTGTTTTTTTTTTTTTTTTTTTTTTTTTTTTTTTTTCTCGTACGCGGGCCTCTCACTGTTGTGGCCTCTCCCGTTGCGGAGCACAGGCTCCGGATGCGCAGGCTCAGCGGCCATGGCTCACGGGCCCAGCCGCTCCGCGGCATATGGGATCCTCCCAGACCGGGGCACGAACCCGTATCCCCTGCATCGGCAGGCGGACTCTCAACCACTGCGCCACCAGGGAGGCCCAAGATAAATGTTTTTATTGTAAGAGAATTTTAAAAGGTTGGAAACAGAAGAAACATTAGAAATTATGTGGTTTTACCTTCTAATTTTAAAGGTAACTTCTCAGTCCTAACTTCCCAAGCTCCCACAGCTCATATTGATTAATGTTAGAGACCTGAGGACGTGTGTGTGTGTGTGTCCTGTCGGGTGGACACTCTGATGCGACCTGTAGGATGGATTTATGGGCAATGAAGTGTGACATTTGGACACAGTGAGCTGAGTCACAGGACCTGGGGTTTGGTTCTGGCTGAGTCCTGGTCACACCCTGGGTTCCTGCACAGACAAGGTTAGCAGCGTCTCAGTGACTCTCCCCTTTCTGTTCTTATTGCAGCTTCCCTGGTGATGCTTCACCACTAGGCCTCCCGCTACTACTAGCTGGCTGTCTGAAATACGGAATGAGTTATCCCACTCCTTTGTTTAAAAAGGTTTCTCCATTCCTGTAGAATGAGGACTAAACTCCTCAGCTTGACACCCAGTGCCTTGTGTTCGCTTTGGACTGTGTCTCCAGACTTTGCTAGCACTGGCGTCTGTTAGACGTGATACCTTGTTAAATGTTTCCCTGCACTGTCGTTACTACTCTGTCTTGGGACACGTTGTTTGCTCCTGCCCTCGCCTCTCATCCATCATGCATCCTACTCCTCCGTTAACGCTTACCCCAAGCCTCCCCTGTGACGTACGTGGGCCATGTCTCCTCTCTGTCCCCTGACTTCAAAGTAGAATCGATTAGTCCCCATTTCCTCATGCTATGTTCTGTCCCTTTGGAACTGTTCCTAGTGCTGCAGTTTAGTGAGTTGTCTGAAGGTCTGTCTCCCTTGAAGACAGTAGTGGTCTTGTCTCTTGGGTAACGCACAGTGTGAGGCATGTGGCAGTTTGTTTCTACTTACACTTTGAGTAAGGATTTAGTGACTGCATAAAGCAAGTAACTTTTATTACTTTTTTTTTCCTACTGTACAGCGAAGTGGAGTTCCCTGTGCTATACAGCAGCTTCTTATTAGTTATCTATTTTATACATGTTAGTGTGTATATGTCAATCCCAATCTCCCAATTCATCCCACCCAACACTCTTATTACTTTTTAATTATCTCTACTTAAAAAAACACAAGCATAAACCGATGACGTCCATTATACAGGTAATCAACTTATGTCAGTATAGCAACAGATCCCGAAGTTTATTTGACATGATTTCTAAGCCTCACCTTATATTGATGTGGGGTATGATTGAGGGTAAGGAGATGTGAATAAAAACATTAGTGGTCAGAAAATAAAAGTGAGTCAAGTAAAAACTTGGGGTGAAAATTTTTTAAGTCTTTTGACTGATGTTTAATGTTAAGTATTTAAAAACCCACAAAGCAGCACATATACTAAAAATACTACAGAAGAGATTAGCATTGCCCTGTGCAAGAATGAGATGCGGATTCATGAATCATTCCATAGTTTTATTCGAAAATCATCATTCTGCAACAACCAATGTGATGGTTGTTTCAGGCAAGGATCCTTAATGGATACTGAAACCTTTGAGTGAAAAGTTGTTGAGAAACAAGCTGTGCACATGGTTTTGTAGTATCACCCACAGATTGCTTCGTAATTATAAAATGAAAATGATACCTTTCCATTGAAGAGGTCTGGAGAATATCACCCTAACCAAGTGATCAAGCTTGGTATCACCACTAATGATTCTGGAAGATCTTATGTGCCTCATTATTTGGTGCTGGGGGAGTACACCACATCGCCCACCCAGTATCTTTATCAAAGCCATTTACCAAAGCCGTTTAGTCTGATTCTGAACAGAGGAAACAGTCAGTCCTGATCTGGGGACTTATACAAGAAAACTGGCCTAGGTTCTTTTTGTCGTGAAAAACATTTAGGAGGTGGGGTGGGTACTGGGGACTGTTCTAAATTAAAACAGAATAAAGAGATCTGACAATCAGATGTAATCCACGATCCTCATAGGATTAAGGATTTGGTGGTTGAGGCAGTGCTTTGTTAAAGGACACTTTAGATATGATTGGTGACTTTTAATATGTTATGAATCAGATAATATTTTTGTATCAATGTTGAATTTCTTGGGTGTGATAATGATTTTGTCGTTATAAAGGAGAAGGCCCTTATTCTTAGGATACTTTAGTTTAAGGACATTTCATGATGTCTGCAGTTTACTTTCAAATGGTTCAACAAATGCCAAAGGAAAAAGATCACATACATTGGGGAAAGGGAGTTGGTCCTGTAGTGGAAGAAAGAGAAGGCAGGTGGAATAATAGGTATGTGGTGAATAAGATACGTGTCAGTGAATGTTCATTGTTCTATTCTAGTTTTTCTGTAAAAGTTTTCAAAATAAGGCTTCCCTGGTGGCGCAGTGGTTGAGAGTCCGCCTGCCGATGCAGGGGACACGGGTTCGTGCCCCGGTCCGCGAGGATCCCACATGCCGCGGAGCGGCTGGGCCTGTGAGCCATGGCCGCTGAGCCTGCGCGTCCGGAGCCTGTGCTCCGCAACGGGAGAGGCCACAACAGTGAGAGGCCCAAGTACCGCAAAAAAAAAAAAAAGAGAGAGAGAGTAGATCTTAAAAGTTCTCATCACAAGAAAAAGAAAATTGTAACCATGTGTGGTGATGGATGTTAACTAGATTCATTGTGGTGATCAGTTTGCAATATATACAAATATGGAATCATGCTGTATACCTGAAAGTAATATAATGTATGTCAGTTATACCTCAATTAAAAAAAAACTTTTTAAAAATAAATTTATTTATTTATTTGTGGCTGCATTGGGTCTTTGTTGCTGCACGCCGACTTTCTCTAGTTGTGGCGAGCAGGGGCTACTCTTCGTTGCAGTGCGCAGGGCTCTCATTGTGGTGGCTTCTCTTGTTGCGGAGCACGGGCTCTAGATGTGTGGGCTCCAGTAGTTGTGGCTTGCGGGCTCTAGAGCGCAGGCTCAGTAGTTGTGGCACATGGTCTTCGTTGCTCCGCGGAATGTGGGATCTTCCCGGACCAGGGCTCGAGCCCGTGTCCCCTGCATTGGCAGGTGGATTCTTAACCACTGCACCACCAGGGAAGTCCCTAAAATTTTTAAAAACTTTTTCAGGAGTTGCTGTCCAGCCTAAAGCACTTCTTTTCCTTATCTCTCTACCCTTTTTTCTATAAATTTTACATTTCATTTTCTACTTTCTTGGGATTGTGCTAATGCATGTCAATTTACCTGTTCTTAAAGCCTCTTATGATTTAGCAATTGGAAAACTTAAGACAAAAATGAGGTGTTTCAAGTTTGTGGGGTTTCATTTTTGTCCATTCTCTTCTTGTTCCCATAGTTGATGTCTTATCTTTGTCCTCAGAAAGCTTTGATGAAACAAAAAAATACATGTATCAGACATAATCTTGGGGCTGGAAAAGATTGGAAGGCTGATGAGAGAGACAGGCCATGGACATCAGCTAAAGCTGTTTAAAACAGCCTAGGAGTGAGTTAAAAGACAGACTAATAAAAGACTGAGCCCTCACCCTCTGCTGGGTCTTAGCCCAAACCCCGGAACTTTTCAAAATATGACATGACTGATCTGATCATGAGCATTGGAAAGAAGTCAGCATTTTAAAGATCATCATTTAATATTCTACCTTTGTAGCACTTTTTACAAGCCTAAGATTTCCCTTTTCTTCAGATAGGTGAGAATGGTGATCCCAAAGCCTTCCTAATAGAGATTTCCTGGACAGAAACCTATCCCCAGACGCCTCCCATCATATCTATGAACGCCTTTTTTAACAACACCATGTGAGTAGTGTTTCGTTTTCATGGGGGTTTTTTTTGTTGGGAGGCGGGGACAGGGTAACTGTCTCTCTTACTTTTCTCTTAGCAAATGTATATCTTGTGCATTGCAGATCGTCAGCTGTAAAGCAGAGCATATTAGCCAAGTTACAGGAAGCAGTGGAAGTCAATCTCGGGACGGCCATGACCTACACATTGTTTGAATATGCCAAGGACAATAAAGAACAGTTCATGGAGAATCACCATCCTGTTCATTCCGCTGTGAGCAGGGGATTCAGTTTCACCATATTTTGTTTGTTTGGGTTTTGCTCTGCTGGTAATTCATTTTTACTAGTTATGACTTTTTAGAAATTGGAGGGAGACTTTGTGTTAGATTTAAAGTGATAGTTACATCTGAGTTAAATAAGAACAATGAATTTTAGATTTCTTAGTGTCTACTTATCTTTAAAAATGAAATTATATTCTCTAGATTTTACCCTTTACATAAGCCTAGAATACTTCGTGGGTGTGCCAAAACTGAGCTGTGTAGAACCAAATACTTTTTCAAGTTTATTTAACACCTTCATGAAGTTCAGCTAGAAGGTTTCTTACGTAGTGCTGAAATACATATGAAATTACGTACTTTCTCCATAAGGCTTATTTAGTCGTAAGTAGTCCTGCCACAGTTCAATTGGAAAGTGTTGCAGCTTGAGGAGACTTCATTAAATAGGAAAGAATTATTTTATTTCTAGAGTTGTTTTAGGAAATAATCATCTTTTATGACCTTAAGCAGGTATGTGTTAGACCCCTTTGCACCAAGTCATGCATTCCAAGACTTTCAGTGGTCAGTATCAGTTGAGTTTTGTCTTGTAAACCAAAGGCCACGAGCAGTTCTGGCTTCCATGTCCCCCATGAACACAATTGGACACTGAGAGGCAGCTGGAGAAGCAGTGGAGGGCAATAGCTCCTGGACCGGGGGCCAGACCGCACGGCCCTGAGCATGCACTCCTTTGCTGTGTGACTTTGGGCAGTTTCTTAATCTCTCTGTGCTCAGTTTTTTCATTTGTAAAATGGGGATTATAATAGTATCTACCTCATGAGATTGTACTAAGGATCAAATGAGTGATAGCTGTACAACATTTACGGCAATGCTTGGCACGTAGTAAGCATTTTAAGTTTTGTCTATCTGACTACATGACCCCAGATATTTAAAAAATTTCCTTCATTTCCTCTGGGAACCAGGAGGTTCTAAGGCATATGTGATTTTTCTAAAGACATATTTAACTTTCAAATAATAGCGCATTAACTGAATTGTAAAATTACCTTGGCACTTCAGAACTTCAGCATAATCCTGGTATCAGATCTTGTTTCTCAGGGACCTGGTTATAACAGTATAACTAATATTATGACCTTCAATGTGAACTTTTAGGAGAGTGAAACCAATAATGTGCTAAGGTTCCTGATCTAATAAATGAATATAATAATAAAGGATTCTTTTACTTCACAAACCTAAAAATTGTCAACTCATTTCAGGATATAGCCATATTTAGGGTAATTTGGTAAGTTTTAAGGCTTGAGTCTAAGAATTCGTTCTTTTTTTCTAGACGTCCATAAGCAATATCATCTCGGTTGAAACTCCTAACACAGCCCCATCAAGTAAGAAAAAAGACAAAAAAGAACAACTTTCAAAAGCCCAGAAACGAAAGCTGGCAGATAAAACAGGTTTGTGTTATTTTTTTTTTCTTTTATAACACACATAACTGGGTTGCTTTTTGGTATGATATGGATGCTTAATAAGTATATTTAGATTTAGAAGATTAGTTCTCTGTACTCTTCATTCTTGGAACATTTGGATCAGAGACTGTTTTAGGTCACAGACGTATATTGAAAATATTTACTACTACTTTACCACAAGAGATAAACATTTGAGAAGGAGGTAAAGTGGCAAAGTAACTATAAATGAGTCTGAAGATCATAGACCATTAGAATAGTGTACAGATGTGTGTCTTACTGGTACCCTCTCTGACGTGTTTGGAATTTTCCTGTTCGTGTACCTTTATGACAGATAAGTGTATTTTTGAAATTTTTTTGAAATATAGCTTTTATTTGAAATGAAGTCTGGTATACCATCAGATCTTAACACAATAAATAATTTAATGTTTTCATCTGTAGTTGACTTACTTATACAACAAGATTTAAGAATATATATTTGGTCCTTTTTCTTTATTTAACCTAAAACTTTGCAAATTGACATCAATCTGTAAACTTTTTTCCCAGTTAAGGAAAATGAGGACATTATCATGTATGCGTATAGATACTTCTATCCACATACACAAGTGTGTACATATACTTAACGTCTGTGTGTGTGTGTTATTGCTGTATGGTTACAAGCTGCCCTTTATTAAAAGAAGTGACCCTTTTACTTTGGTGAAGAGGTTTAAAATAATACCCTTTCTTTTATAAAGTTATGGTAGTTTTTGGTTGTTTATGTTTTGTTTAATGTCATTTGTGGCAAAATAAAAAGAAAGCAACTGTGTTGGCCCTCAAAATACATTTTTTGAGGTCATATTGCTTTATGAAATAGAAAATCTGGGACTCCATTATACCTACTGTCAAAGCAGCATTAAAGTATAAACAACTGAAACAGTAAATTGTTAGCCATTGTAATCTGTTTTTTAGAATTTTGGTTCATCTCTTTTCAGAATGTTTTAGCATATATGTCAGTTAGTTTGTCACTGTTGCTTTCATACATAATGACCTACAGTTGTTGCCTTTCATTACTATCTCCCTACCTCCCTCTCCTTGGTGATGCCCACCTAAAAGTCCTTATCTTCCTATAAGTATGGTGCAGGAGCTTGTGACTTGAAACTTGCATTCTAAATAAAACTTTAATGGGACAGTTGTGGCATTGTGGGTAAGTTTTGGTTCCCAAAATTGGTGGTCTGCCCCCGTGCCCCCTTATAACCAGTAACCAGTGAGATAAGATTCTTATTGGCGGGCTTCCCTGGTGGCGCAGTGGTTGAGAGTCCGCCTGCCGATGCAGGGGACGCAGGTTCGTGCCCCGGTCCGGGAGGATCCCACATGCCACGGAGCGGCTGGGCCCATGAGCCATGGCCGCTGAGCCTGCGCGTCCAGAGCCTGTGCTCCGCAATGGGAGAGGCCACAACAGTGAGAGGCCCGCATACCGCAAAAAAAAAAAAAAAAAAAAAATTCTTATTGGCATGAAGGAGAAAAGAGCCATTACCATCTAAAATTGAGCTCCAGTGATAGAGCTTTTCTCCTATAAGAATCACAGGGTTACTTTCTGTTTCTCTTACTATACAATTAGTGTCCTTGATTTGAATGCAGATTTTGAAGGTTTCATAAAGTGAGACATATATAGATACATCAAGCAAAGAGGAAATCAAGACATTTTAAGTTGAAAATTTTTAGACTACATTTATTAAACTATTTTTCAAACTTGAATATTCTATTAAAAGAGTGAAATTACTTCATAAACTATAAATTCTTATAAAAGGGTTGAGCTTGCTTTTAAGCGCTCCCAACAGATTAAAGCCCTGATTAAAGAATGTCAGATTAAATAATGGATATTTTATCAGAGCACAGCAGTTAATAAATAAGTTGGCCCGGCCTCCTCTTAGGTTTGCAGGCAGACGTGTTGAGAAGGCCTCTTGTCTTGAGCCTGCTTCCTGGTATGAGCACTAACTCACAAAAGAGCAAACTGACACAACTTCTCACTTTAGTAAGCAAGGACCTTTTATTATTTAAATTTCTAATACATTTGTTGTGTAGAGTAGTATATAAAATCTTATTTAAATTTAAATATTACTGATTGGTCTTAGATATAAAGTTACTGTTTTCATCCTTTAGATCACAAAGGAGAACTTCCTCGAGGTTGGAACTGGGTTGATGTGGTGAAGGTATGTAATGTTTATATTTCAGTCTTCAAAAAATTGTTACAGTTATTGCCATCAAGTAATGAAATATATATCTTCCATTTTCTCCCTGTCAACCTTTGGATTTTACTGGGATGTCTGTTTCCTTTTTCACGTTCAGCATGTAAGTATTTTTGAAATATCTTTCACATTTTTCTCTTCCCTACACCCTCGGTTTTAGGTTTTCTTTTTTTAATAATGGAAAATCTGTAGAAATGAGTTATAACTACAGTAAAGTGTGCCTGTTTATGTAAGTACATCTAAAGAATAGACTAAAATATTTTAGTACTATTTTAGACTAAAATAGTACTAAAATATGACTCTAAATTATAGATAATATGGAATTTGAAACAAGTCATGAAAAGGAGTACTTTGATTTCTTAGTAGAAGTTAAGTATTTTTTTACGGCAGACCCGAAATGTAATTGCCCACCATTGTCAAGAAAGATTTTCTGTTTTTGTTATTGAAAATTGTTTACTTTCCACTTGGAACATTTTGTCCCCTTCTCTCTGTTTTTGTTTTTTTTTTGCTTTACTCGTCAACTGATCCTTAATACAGTAAGTTAATGCCCTGTCTAGGACTTCATGAAATGAGTTTTCACGCCAATTAGTGTCACTACTCCTGTGTGGAGTAATTAATATGATCCAGGATTAGGATTAATGAGGACCCACAAGTATGGGTAATTTAAAAGCAGTGTATTCTGAAAGTTTATTTTGAAGCCAGCTGTTTGGGCCATAGGATGCCTTTTCTATAGAACCTATTTGAAGTAATTTTTGTGCTTCTAAAATCTAGTACAAAAATATTACCTGAGAGTAGGGAGCCATGAGCCACAACTGGAATAAAGAAACAGAGTACACGCAGACCTTGTTTTATTTCAGTTCACTTTATCTTGCTTCATAGATACTGTTTTGTACAAATTGAAGGTTTGTGGCAATCCTGCATTGTCAGACGATGGTTTGCATTTTTTAGGAATACAGTATTTTTTGATTAAGGTATGTGCATCGTTTTTTTTGACATCATGCTTTTGCACACTTAATAAACTATAGTGTAAACATTTATATGCACTGGGAAACCAAAATGTGTGTCTCACTTTATTATGATGTTTGCTTTATTGCGGTCATCTGGAACCCAACCTGCAAAATTTTGAGATCGGCCTTTACTACTTCTTGCCTTCCTGGGAAGAGGCTGACCCTATACAAGCGATCTGTGTGGGTGAAGCTTCTCTGGCTTTCCCTCATTGACTTGGGCCCCCACCACTGATCCTTCATGGATACTTACCATTGTCCCAGGTGCACCTGTATTTATCTCCCCAGCTAAGTCTGCTCTCCCCTTAAAATGCTGCCTGCTCCAGAAGGAGCTGTCTCCCAAATAAGAGTAAGGATCCATCTTTTTGGTGTGGCTCATCCCAGCCAAGCATGAAAAGGAGAATAATCTGCATCATCTCAAGTGATCACGCTCCTCTTTCCCGAGAGCCAGAAGTGTCGTTTTCAGTTTTTTTGTTTTTGTTTTTGATGTGGACCATTTTTTAAAGTCTTACTGAATTTGTTACAATGTTGCTTTTGTTTTTTATATTTTGGTTTTTTGGCCATGAGGCATGTGGGATTCTAGCTCCCCAACCAGGGATCGAGCCCACACCCCCTGCATTGTAAGGCAAAGTCTTAACCACTGCACTGCCAGGGAAGCCCCCAGTTTGTTTTTAAGAGAGACCTTCTTAATATAAATAAGAATTTTAAGCCAAAAAAGAAAGTAAAATTCAAATAATTCAGTAATCTTGGGAGATGGGAGAGAGATTTTTAAGAAGGAGCTTACCACCTAGACACGGTTTGGACTCAGAATCCATTACCCTAAGCTAGTGGTTTCCACATGTGGTCTTTGGAGGCCCTCTCGGAGGGACTGTCAGGTTCAAACTATTTGCATCAAAATAGCAAGGTGTTTTTGCCTTTTTTACACTTCCTCTCGCACATGTACAGTGGCATTTACGAGAGGCTGCATGAAGTGTGATGATGCCATCACTACATTCTCCTATTAGAGCACTAATGGAATGTGTGCTTTTATATTCTTGCGTTTTCCAGAATTTTCTAAGATAGTAAGTAGGTTTAGGATCTAAGTACGTTCATTTCTGTGTTCACTCCGTTTGTTCCTAGTACTTGGACTGTGTTTTTGTTGGACATTTTCCATTATATCTGCCTTACTATAGAAGCAGATTTGTGAGAACCCAGCTATCTTCTGTTGAGCTCGATAATAAAGAGATTTGCAAAAATGTAAAACAACACTACTCTTCACTTTAAGTTTTGGTTTTTTGTTTTAGAAAATGCAGTTTTTCATTTTTAAAATGTGACTGGGTTGTCATTATTGTTATTTTTAAATTTATTTTATTTACTTTTTTTTTTTTGGCTGCGTTGGGTCTTTGTTGCTGCGCGTGGGCTTTCTCTAGTTGTGGCGAGTGGGGGCTACTCTTCGTTGTGGTGCGTGGGCTTCTCATTGCGGTGGCTTCTCTTGTTGCAGAGCATGGGCTCTAGGCATGCGGGTTTCAGTAGTTGTGGCACATGGGCTCACTAGTTGTGGCGCATGGGCTTAGTTGCTCCATGGCATGTGGGATCTTCCAGGACCAGGGCTCGAACCCATGTCCCCTGCATTGGCAGACGGTTTCTTAACCACTGCACCACCAGGGAAGCCCCTGTTATTTTTACATGAATTAAATTTCTCATTTTTCAAATGCAGGTAGGTATAATGTACATTTAAAAAAAAAAAAAAACCTCTTTAGGATCCTCAATTTTTAAGAGTGGGAAGAGGTCCTGGAGCCAAAATGTTTGAGAAGCGCAGTTTAAGACTTGTATCACATTTTCAAAACTGTAAGGATTATGTAGTTAAGATGATAAATCTTAAGTGTTTTATACATTTTTAAAATTTTAGAATTTATTGTTTGTAAAAAAACAAAAATAGAAGAATATCGTTCATTTTATAAATGGTACCTTTTGTATACTCTTGGTTCCAATTTATTTCTTGGAAAGCTTCAAGGGATTTTTTTACCCCTCTTGTTCTGTTGAGGTTATGTTTTCAAAGAATCCTGTTTAAAGTAGCTGAGGCTAAAGTTGAAAAGTATTTCCATATGGTGGGAACTGTAGATGGTGCAAGTTACTTGTACCTTGTTGCCTGTTCTATTAACTGTAAATGTTGACTTGATATGATGTGGAACTAGTGAACTCAAATAATATGATCACTTAAATTTGTTGAATATTTCTTTCATCTTTTTTTATAGTTAAGCAAAACTGGCTCTAAAGATGATGAATAGCCCTTGGAATTTGAGACGAGGGAGGAACAGCATCCTTTCAAAAGTAAACTGGGTTTGAAATCTTTCATTACTCTTTTCTGGTATTGAGGTGGCTTTTTATATAACAATTTTTTTGTATGTTTCTTATGTAAAAAAATGTTTTAAGCTGAAAGCTCATGAAGAGATCTGGTTGTATTCAATTACTTTCACAAACTTGCCTTAATAAAAGGTGAAAACGTTCCTGTTTAGTATACTTTATGAAGCCAGTTGGCCTTTGTAAATGGACAAATATGGGGAATTATAAATCATCAGTGTTCATTTATGTGATCTTACTCTGGTGGATGTGATTTTTTTTAAGGAGTATGAAGCGCTTTTCACATTGTCATCCCAATAGAGCAGAAGGCCGAGTGAACAGTGAGTTCACAGCGTGATCCGTATTTAATAGGCGTCTCGTCTTTACGTCTTCATCCCTTCTTTCTCTTAATTACTGAAGCGTAAATTGCTTCAGAGAAATTTAAATACTAGTATTTGAACTTTATACATAATATTCTTTGTAGTTCCTTTTTATTTTTCAAGGGTGAACTGCTTTTTAATAAATGAATAATCTGGGGCTTCCCTGGTGGCGCAGTGGTTGAGAGTCCACCTGCCGATGCAGGGGACACGGTTTGTGCCCCGGTCCGGGAAGATCCCACATGCCGCGGAGCGGCTGGGCTCGTGAGCCATGGCCGCTGAGCCGGCGCGTCCGGAGCCTGTGCTCCGCAACGGGAGAGGCCGCAACAGTGAGAGGCCCAAGTACCGCAAAAAAAATAATAAAAAAATAAAAATAAATAAAAATAAATAAATAAATAAATAAATAATCTGTTTATACTTTCCTCGTGGTTTGGGTTATGATGTTTGATCATGAGAGATTTCAATGGTATGTGGAATAGGAGAAAGAAAAAAAAAACCAAATCTGCCAAATACATTAGAAAGCATTTGACTAGAAGTGCTGGTTCCTATTTAAAACCGTTCTCTTTGCTGCATATACCAAAATGGGAGTAAAAGATGCCTTAATATTTAATTTTTATATTGTTAGAGACAGTGGTTTTCATAAATTCCTATTTATCTGTTGTTGTGTATTTTTAGTTGTTGGATAACTGAGTTCTTCTGAGTGGTTTCACATAAAACCACATTTCAAGCATTGTTTCTTTTCAAGTATCCAAATGTATGTCTGAGCCCACTCATCTTTGTAAAAATAGACATAGAAGTCTTTCAAATGCTGTTTTAGCAGGAAGTTACTGATGTGTATGTGAGATTTACAGTGATTCTGTATATACTCCCCAGCTTCAAAAGCACTTAGAACTACTGCCGTGGTTTCTAGAAGAGTCCGTTGTTGGTTCCTCAATGACACCTGTGCAGCTCGGGACTGAGTTTTTAAAGAATAGTTAACTTTTAAAGAAGTTTCTTTATCAAAAGAGCAGTTTGAGTTATATCCATGGTTTTTGCTGGGTTAACATTGGCTTTAGTTAAATCGTTTCAATTATAAAGTAAGTATAACTATGGTAAAGAAGCTTGTCTCATTTTTAAATGCTGAATCACATTTTATTTCTTGCATTAATACGATAGAAACGTCAAAATCAGGACCACTGGAATATGCCAACTTCTTTGTTTTGCGGTTGTGTGTATAGTTTTTGTTGTGCTGATTTGTTTGCTTGTTTTTTAAAGAAACTGAAACTGCTATGTCTGCCAGTGGAAGAAAATGCTTTGTTTTGCTCTGAAGATTCTGAAATTATTCAGGCATATCGTGGTTCATAGATTACAAAGACTAATGCTAGTTAAATGCCAATGAACTATTTTTACTGTTTTTATACGAAATGTACAAGTTTCAGGGGGGTGATGGTGGCAGTGGTGCCTCTTCCTACCTTACGTAAAACACTTGAATATTCTCATCAATAGTGCCATCATCTGTTTAATGCTCCCAGTATATTTTCTCAACGTCTGTTTACCTAAAGTTGTATGGAATGACATAATAAGCAATAAAATCTGAATTACACCCAGTGATGTTTCTACATGTTTTATTTCACATCACTTGAGAGAGAATTGTTGGTTCTATAACTGCACAGACTTACGGTACAAGATGTACCATCCAGCTAGAAACTGTTCCAAATGTTGGACTAAAAAAGGTTTTTTAAATGAACTGATGAGAGGGGAAGATATACCCAGAGTCTAAAAAGTTAAATGAAAGTTGGAACCTTGAGGTTAAAGACAGCTTCAGTTTTCACAGCCTCAGGGGGCCCAGAAGACAGGAGATGAAGTCCAGGATCAACCCAGGGTAGAGAGACATAACACATGCACACATACACAGCATGCATGAGGCTGAGACCTGTCCCCCATGGGGGCCCTGAGGAAGAGTTCTTGTCTTGAACTTTGGTTCTGGGTATAGCAGAAAATGTCGGTATACATACATGTACTCTCCTGCACCCATAACAAGTTATCTCATACTTGGGTTTCAGCCCAAATTCCTCCCCCATGTGGACAATCTCAAAAAAACCCTCAAGCCAGGATGGTACCAGGTGGGTAGAACCTCTGGACAACTGATAGAAATGACCACAAATCCACTCTGAAATGGACCACAAATCCACCTTCAATCCAGACCTCCAAAGAAGCCCCATGGAGTAAAAACAGAACAGGAGGTGTTATCTGGTAGGAATTACCTGGTAATCTATTCTGAATTTCAGTGTTTTTGATTATTTGACAAAATCAGGAAGTGATGTATGGTCTAAAGTGTTTTTCAAACTGCAGTTTGTGATCCATTAGTGAAGAAATTAATTGAGTGTCTTTACCAGCAATTTTTCTAATGGAATGGACTAGAATAGGATTAAACAGAAAATACCAGTATATACTACATGTTGTAAGGGTATTTTGGGGTGTGTATGTGTAAGTATTATGTAAAATTTATTTCTTAAAGTGAGTAATGGTGAAAAAAGTTTGAAAGCCACTGATGAAAGTGTACAAAAGATGGAACAAATTTTATGAAAACCGTTAATTTTTAAAAAGACAAAATATGCCTTTCAGAGTGCTAATAACGTTTGTCATTAATTTTGCATTATTACCGAAGACCAATTAAAGCCACATTGCATAGTATAATGGGAAAGGAGCAAAACGTTTGATTTGGAGTAGGGTTTTTTTTAAAGACTTTGTCCTGCAAGAATTTTCATTATTACAGATTTACAGTTTTTGCTTATGTGAAGAACTGAAGAGAACACCTAAGAGCTAATACCTGAGTAAATAAATAAATAATTTTAATAGCTTTAATTTCATACTGATAAGAACCAAAAATAAGAAAATTAGTTCAATTTTCCCACCATTTCTAGAGGTGTGATCATTTTCTTCCTGGGTTTCCTGTATCAATCCAGTTTCCAAAATAAATTATAACCTGCTGATGGTGGTGATAAAATAGACAGGAAACACTCCCACCTCTGCCCATTTTCCCCTAGTTACTGCTGGCAGCTGGGAAGTTCGAAGTGACCTTGCACGTTTCTCCGCAGCCTTCTGGTGCTATAAGAGGTCTTTTTCTGTGGCCCCCTGCAAAGATTTGGCCTGTTGGGACACTCTTCTTAATGCTTTAAACAACAAACCGTCTCTATGATCAGTTCTTTCTTATTTCATTCATAAAAGAGAATGCAAATTATAAAAGGAGGAAACTGTCCCCAGGGTTGGGGAGAATGCAGATGAAATCATTTTGCTCATAATTAAGTGGTTAGAAATTAACCTTGAGGGCTTCCCTGGTGGTGCAGTGGTTGAGAGTCCGCCTGCCGATGCAGGGGACATGGGTTCGTGCCCCGGTCCGGGAAGATCCCACATGCCGCGGAGCGGCTGGGCCCGTGAGCCATGGCCGCTGGGCCTGCGCGTCCGGAGCCTGTGCCCTGTAACGGGAGAGGCCACAACAGTGAGAGGCCTGCATACCACAAAAAAAAGAAAGAAATTAACCTTGAAAGTTTTAATCTATGACAGTGTTTAGAATGCAGAAGGAGATAAGAAAGGTTTTCACGTATGGAGTTACAGAGAACGAGCTTCAGCAGCCTCACTGTGTGTAGACTGAAGAATCCTTTGCCCTTACATGCTCCAGAGCTTCATTTTGCGGCTACCGCAGGGTGACACTGCATGTGTGTTTTTACAGAGAGCAGTAGGTGTTCTGAATCACTGTCCACCTCATTTGTGAAGGAACATACTAAGACTTGGACCCTTGTATCCTTGGAAAATCTGAATCCCTCTGAGGTGTCAGTGGATGCAAATACTTTATTAATTCCTACATTCTTTTCACTGTTTTGAATTCTTAAAATCACACCTTTTTCAAATTCTACCCAATAGTATGATTTTTTTAACACAAATGTGAAAAATTAAAAGTGAAAACTTTTCCTTTTTCTGTCCTATTTCTCTGAAGATTACTAAATCTAGGATTTGTCAGTTGGCCATTGCATTCGATAAATGCGGAATACACTAACTATTCCTCGCCTTCCAGGGACTGCTCAAAGGTAAAATTTTTAATTGGTGGATGCTGTTTATTTAAAATTCTCATGATAACGGAGAAATCATGGAGCGGTTACAAGAATGGCCATCCATCTGCTAAAAGAAAAACTTCACTCCCACTGCATGCTGACAAATGCCATCTGTTAAGTTTTTCCCTTAGTTTCTTTTTCTCCAAGTCTTTTTTTTCACTCTAAGGTGGACAGCCTCTAGAGGGGTTTATCCCCCAGCTTTATTGAGCTGTAATTGACATATAACATTGTGTAAGTACAACGTGATGATTTGATACACTTATCACACTATGATTATTTAACACCTCCATCTCTTCATATAATTATTTTTGCGTGTGGTGAGAATAATTAGGATCTGTTTGCCTTGCTAAGTATAAAATACAGTATTGTTAACTATAGTCACCATGCTGGACATTAGATCCCCAGAACTTATTCATCTTATAGCTGGAAGTTAGTACCCTTTGACCAGCATCTCCCAACCCTCCAGCCCCTGGCAGCCACCATCTACATTGTTTCTACGCGTTCAGCTTTTTTCGGATTCCACATACACATCATACAGTGTTTGTCTTCCTCTGTCTGGCTTATTTCACTTAGCACAAGGCCCTCAAGTTCCATCCATGTTGTCACAAAGGGCAGGATTTCCTCTTTCTCACGATTGAATAATATTCCATCCTATAGAGGGCTTTGAGCAGAGGAGTGAGGCGATCTGACTTTTGTTTCAACAGTTTATTGTGGCTTCCGTGTTGGGGATGGACTGAAGCAGAAGGGAAGGTAAGGAGAGACCAGTGGGGAAGCTGTTGCAGAAATGCGGGTGAAAATAATGATGGCTTGAACTAGGATGGGAGGTGGGTGAGCAGTGACCACCTTCTGGATGTGTGTTGAGAGAACTGCTCCCGGGATTTGCTGACAGATCAGATGAAGGAGGTGGGAGAAATAAATAGACGTGTATCAACAATGATTCCTAGGGAATTCCTTGGTGGTCCAGTGGTTAGGAGTCTGCACTTTCACTGCTGAGGGCCCGGTCGGGGAGCTAAGATCCCACAAGCCGTGTGGCACCGGCCAGAAATCATATAATAATGACTCCTATCTTTTGACCTGAGCAATTGCAAAAAGTCAGTTTTGTCAGAGACATTAATTCTCCCTAAATTATCCTACAAATTTAAGGTAGTCTCAGTGAACTCGCAACTTGATTTTTTTTTTTTTTGCAACTTGATTTTTAAAAGAAAAAAAAAAGCTTATTCTGAAGTTCTTAAGGAAAGCCAAGCACACTAAAACAGCCAGAGAAAAATATTGAAAAAGAAGAGTAATAAAGCAAGATTAGTTCTACCTATTAGTAAAACATACTTCAAGCAACAGGAATTAAAGTGATAAGGTACTGGCACCTGCTCTGTTCAATGAAATAAAATAGAATCCAGAAATGGACCTAAATATATACAGTAATTTATGATATCTCTGTAGAAAATACAGTTTCCTCAATAACTGGTATTAGAACAACTGGATAGCCACCTGGGGGGAGGAAAGGAAAGGCATTCCTATCTCACTATTTACATCATAGTAATTTCCATAGATCAAGAAAAAAAATGATTCTTAAGTATATAATTTCAGAATGAGACGCCCTTCTTTATGTTGGACACAAAACCCTGAAGCCATAAAGAAAATGCTAAGTTGGATGATGTAAAAATGAAAAAGCTCTGCATAGAAATAATTTCCATAAGTCAGACAAACAACAAACTATTTTTCTTTTTGGAAAAAAATTTAATTTTTGAAAGAAAAATTACTTTCAATATATATACATAGAAAAAGCTCTTAGAAATTATCAAGAGAGGAAATTATCAATAGAAAAATGAGCAAATAATGTGACAGTTTTAGAAAAGGAAATGTAAATGACTTAAAGAAAAAGATGTTCACTCTCATAATAAGAGAAATGAAATCTGCAGTAAGATTCCATGTTTCTCCTATGAGGCTGGCAAAGACTGAAAAGTTTGGTAATACCATTTTGGAAGGCGTGAGGAAACAGGCTTTCTCCTACAAAGTTTTTTGAGTGTAAATTATGCAACCTTTATGAAAGACAATTCAGCAATGCCTGTCAAAATCACAAATACCGTTGGTCCAGAAATTCCACTTCTAGGAATTGTTCCCACTTCTATGCTTGTCTATGTGTGAAATGATCCGTGTGCATGGATAATGTCCTTTACTATTACTCATCCATAATCAGTATCAGTATCTTTAGGTATATCCTGGATGAAAGGCACCAGATTGGATTTGGGATCAAATCCAATGTGGCAGAGTGACTCTTAAGCTTTTGACCTTAGCAACTGCAAAAAATCAATTGTTAGAGATATTAATTCTCCTTAAATTATTCTATAAATTTAAGGTAAACTCAGTGGTAGAGTGAAAAGAGCATTTGCATCAGAATCCAGCAGATGTATTAAAGGTATGCCCTTCTGCATTATTCATGTGAATTTAAGTAAATGATGTCTCTCAGCCTCAAGTACTTCAGCTGTAAGATGGGGACTTACTGGGAGAAGCAGACCACCATGAGGCCCGAGGACCCCACGTGTCTTTGCTGAGATGCCAACCTGCAAGGCCTTCCCATCCTCCATCCCGAGCCCTTTGTGCAGCTGAGTCACACGGGCAACCACAGCATGACTGCAGTGCACCCTGCTCGCCCTGCTGGTTGTGGGACTGGCTTGTCCAGTCTTACTGTAAAGGGTGCTGAGCCCTTGGCCCTGGACCTCAGCTACAGCACAACCCACAGCTGCCGTCGGGCCCATCCCATGGGGTGTAGGGTCAGGGACACTGGTTCCATCATGCTGAGCTGCTGTCATTTGCTGTGCTGAGAGTAACAAACTACCTCACTCTGGTCCATGGAGTCTTGCTTACTTCCCAAGACTAGGGCGTTATGGCCAGTCGATCGGCTGGCTTGCTTTGTCACCTCCTTTGGAGCCTCGTTACTTCTTGCCATCCTCTATGAGGCTGGGGTTCTTCCCTTGACAGGAGTCATAAATAATACCTTGAATTGAAAAGTGGTTATGAAGATGAGAGAAAATATTTGTGAAGAGCCTAAAATCGTAATGGGTACAGAATAAGCAATAAGTGGCAGTTATTATTTTAAAAACAAATACTTTGTCAACTTGGTTCTTCAAATCAGATGTCCTTGAAGATCAATATCAAATGTTTTCTAGTTTATGATCTTGGCTATCTATCATTCCCCTATATAGATAAATGAAATAGAGAAAAATGCATTTTTAAAATTTATTTTTTATTGAGGTGACATTGGTTTATGTTTCATGTGTCCAACATTAAAGTTCTACTTCTGTATACCCTACAGCCTGCTCACCACCAAAAATGTGGTTTCCGTCCATCACCATACAGTAGACCCCCTTTACCCATTTTGCCCTCCCCACCCTGGCCCCTGCCCCTCTGGTAACCACTACTCTGATCTCAATATCTGTGTGTTTGGTTTGGTTTAGTTTGACAAATACATTTTCCAAACCTGTGTTTTCCTAACTGGTTCACAACCCAACGCATGAGTGGGTATAAATTCAATTGTGGGCTTCCAACAGCAAGTTTTTTTAAATGAACAGAATAGAGTAGAATAGAATAGATCAGAACACAATATACATTCTAAGAGTAGATAAAGTTCTGTGAAACATTTCCAGCTTGTTTTAGAACCAGTGTGTGTTTATATTCTGGGCTGTGGTGGAAGATGTACTGTGAGTTCTATTTTCTAGAAATTGAAAACCACTTTTCTAAATCCTAAATTGCTGCTTGCCTTAAGTGCCTGTGAGGATTTCAATGGAATTCGATCAGATAATCCTGTGTTTAACCAGAACACTGCTTAGTTGGGACCAAAGATGGCAGAAAGCCTGCAGGAGTGAATTCTAACAAACCAGCTGACCAGAGCGTGTCCGGGGTGCTTTATTCTGATCCCAGTCCATCTAACAGAGTCCTGAGAGTTCAGTTTAAGAGATTGCAAGAAACATTCTACCACTTTCATTGTCAGCAAATGGATCCTTGCTTTAAATTTTTAGTTTCCTTCAAATTTATAGCAGAATCATGCATTTTATTTAAGCTTCCTGTGTCCTTAATAAGCTGCAGAATTAGCTAGTGTCCCACTGTTTCCCACCTGAGCTGTCCCTCTGAGTCATTCTAACTACATCATGCTTTATGGCAGAGCCGTTACTTTACTACTGGGTTGAGTCAGTGATTAAAAACAAAAATATACTCTGTTTTGCCACCCACATTGTGATTCCGCAAGCAAAAGGAGAATGTCGTTCCGAAGCAATCTGATAATCAGTTTAACATTTCTTTCTCCGTCTTCCTAAATCTCACCCTTCAACAGTGTGCTTTTTCCATACTCACTGGTTTTAATGATTAGTGAAAGGAATGCTGAGTGACAGTGTTTTAGTAGGAAAGGACTGTCGGGCATCTCCACTCAGACAGCTGTCCCAGGGCTGCCTGCAAAGGAAGCGCTTGAATCTGTGTCAATACCTGGTGACATGGACTCTGGTCCCTCCTCCTTGGGCCATCGGGCTGAGGCATGTTCCCCAGCTCTTGTCTTAACTTCTCTCCCCCGAGAGGACTATACTTCCTTGACCTTCGCTGATTAACTCAGTAGAATTTGGTTTCTGCAAGGATTTACAATTCAGATCAGGAGAAGGCAGTCTGTGGGCACTTAGGTCAAAGATTCTGGCGAATATTCATTAGCTCAGCACTGGCATAGGCAGCCCAAGTAAAACCACAGAGAGAGAACTGTACTTCCCCCCAGGGTCCCCCCTTCCCTGTCTCCCTCCTCTGTTCCATAGACAGCGCCCACGTGCTACTGGGGAACCCCATAGTTCCCACTTCCCGCCCCCCTCCTCATACCTGCCCATATCCTAAGCTCCGTGTCAACTTTCCCCATGAAAACTCACATTAACACCTCTGATTAAATGCCACTCCTCAGGGCTTCCCTGGTGACGCAGTGGTTGAGAGTCCGCCTACCGATGCAGGGGACACGGGTTCGTGCCCCGGTCCAGGAGGATCCCACATGCCGTGGAGCGGCTGGGCCCGTGAGCCATGGCCGCTGAGCCTGCGCATCCGGAGCCTGTGCTCCGCAACGGGAGAGGCCACAACAGTGAGGGGCCCGCGTACCGCAAAAAAAAAAAAAAAAAGCCACTCCTCAGTTTGGGGGAAAACCACTTGCTTAAAGTAAGTCATCTCCCCACCATCACACTACCCCCTGGGCTGCGAGTATACTCAGGTGCACCTATGTTCACTGAGTAAAAGACCTCCGTTCTAGCCAAGGCCCACCTCCCCACTTGGGTTCTAAATCCTGTTGCCTCTAACAGTCTCCAGGTCTTTGCTGTCACCCCTTTCTTGCTGCGTCATCTGTTGCTATCTACCAGATCCTTCCCTTGGGCCATTTCACTGGGTGCCCACTGCACCATGCTGACCAGCAAGCATCTTCTTTGATTCAAAAAGAGACACATGTGCATGCACAGTGGCTCCTGGAAGGCTTGTGCTCTACTGAGAGCGCTGGAATACGGGGGAGCCTGACCTCACTGGCTTCTGGATATCCACTGAAGGCCAGGGAGTGTTAAAGCCCATAGGGGGTCCAAGTCAGGTCTTCCTTCTCTAGAATAAATTCATTTGCTTGTTTCGTATTCCGCGGGAGATCCCTACAACTTGGCATTCAGCCATCAGGACAGATGGCCTTTATTTCGGCAAATATTTCTGGCTGAGGCTTACAGAAGATGTACATCACAAATAGCATCAGTCTCTGTAGAGGGAGGGAGAAAGACATAGCCAGGAAAGTCTTCAGGAGTGCCGGGCGCTTGTTCTCCTTCTCCTTGCCCCAGCCCCTCAGTCTGAAATAATCATCCAGCTCCTAGGTTCCTTCACCTTCGCGTAAATATAGCTCAAGAACAATGCCCTCCTAGAAGCTTTACTCTCCCTGAAATCTAAACACAGTGTAAATCCATTATCCTTCCTTTAAGCCACCATACCTTAAAGATATGAAAACTGTGAGATTGCCAACAAATGGAAGTACAGAAATGCCACATTCAAGACATTCACGTGCTGTTGTAAGGTTTGGTCTGGCCCTACGAAGAGTCCATAGCATGCAGCGAGATATGGCAGGACTCAGAGAGATGCTCTTGCTGTTTAGCTGAAAACCAAGAGCCTGTAAGGTTCGAACTTGCTGCTGTGTGTCGCCTTGTGATCAGAGAGACAGATTGTAACACGGACGGGATGCTTAAAAGCCGACAGGGGCTAGGCAGTCACAATGTGAATGAAGCTGGTTGGGTTTAGGGAAAACAATACAAAGCATTAAGGAAGGACGCTTTCTACTTGGCCTTTGAGTCTTCTACAGCTGGGCGGATGGGGAGCACGGAGGTCTGCAGAGCAACGCATTAGCAGCACGGCTCGACTCCAGCCTGTTTTTGCCGTGGGAGAAGGAAGGTGGAGTATTACTAGATCTTTAAAGAAAAGCAAAAGTCTGTAGTTTTACATAGGGTCTCCTGAATTTCGAACATTAGTAAGTAAAATATATTTAAAACAGGCCAAATAAACCTAGCCACGGGTTAGGGCCTGGGCCATGAGTTTGTGATTCCAGCAAAGCAGAACCATCATGTGTGTTTGTGCTTTTCACAGGGCCTCAAGTGGGGTTCAAATCCGTGTCACACGCTAATCGCCAAGCTGCATGCCCAGGCTCGAGACTGCCTTCCACCAGCGCGGGAGAAGGAAAACGCTTTTCTGGTCGGTCTGCCAAAAGGAGGGATCCTCTTTTCTTAACGTGCACAAAGGTGCCTGTATATACCAGCAGTGATCCTGCAGCAAAGATAAACAACAGAATAGTAAAGCTACTTTGGGACACAGGACTTTCAGTGATCCAACTGGAAAATTCACAAACTGGTTACCCTATGTACAGCTGTGGCCAGCCTCTGTTCCTGGTGTTAATTTCTTTGGTGCTGAACATAGCTTAGTTTATATCTGCACAAGCTTTTATGTTGGAAATGAATAGAAGTGCTTTTGCTTATAATTATAACTTACAGTAAAATTTAGAGGAAGAATCAGGGTTTTATGAGCTAGATTGACCGGAAGGTCCCGCTCTTGTTAGGCGATGGCCAGGTGGCAGGGTAAGTGCACTCCAGGAAGAGAGAAATAGGTGCTTTTCCCAGCCCTTGGATTACCCATCTTTACACCAGGAAGGCAGCCTCTTCTGTGGGGCCCTGGGACTCCAGATGTGCCAGCTTGGGTGCTGGGTGAGACATCCAGAGCTGATGCACTAGTAAATGCATCAGCTGTTTCGATTGTCAATTGTAGGTTCCAATGGTTGACCCCAAAACCACATTTCTCTACTTATTCTCTTGGCTTTAAGTTTGCAGGGTTTTTTTTGTTTGTTTGTTTGTTTGTTTTTTGCAGTACGCGGGCCTCTCACTGCTGTGGCCTCTCCTGTTGCGGAACACAGGCTCCGGACGCGCAGGCTCAGCGGCCATGGCTCACGGGCCCAGCCGCTCCGCGGCATGTGGGATCTTCCCGGACCGGGGCACGAACCCGTGTCCCCTGCATCGGCAGGCGGACTATCAACCACTGCGCCACCAGGGAAGCCCCAAGGATGTTCTCTTAACCACTTCACATAACCACTCTGATCAAAATCAGGAAATTAACGTTGATACAGTACTATCGTCTAATATACAGATCGTTTCAGATTTCATCATTTTTCTCAAATGTCCTTTATAGCAAAAGAACAAAATGTTCTGTTCCAGGACCAATCTAGGATCAAACTTGCACTTTGTTGTCATGTCTCTTAGCTCTTTAATCTGGAACGCTTCCGTAGTCTTTCTTTATCTTGCAAGACCTTGACATTTTTGAACAGTACGGGCCAGATATTTGTAAAATGGCCCTCGATTTTGGTTTGTCCAGTGTTTCTTCATGATTATATTCAGGTCATGTTTTGGCACGAGTATCTTGGTAGTATCGCGTTCTCAGTGTGACCCGTCAGGAGACACAGCATACCTACTCTTCTCATCCTGATTATGTCAACTCTGGACACTTGCTTAAGGTAGTGTCTGCCGGGTTTCCGCACTGTGAAGTCACTATTTCTTTTCTTTCCTTTTTTTTTTTTTTTTGGCTGCACCGTGTGGCCTGTGGTTCTGAGTTCCCTGACCAGGGATCGAACCCGTGCCCCCTGCAGTGGAAGCGCAGAGTCTTAAACACTGGACCGTCAGGGAAGTCCCTGAAGTCACTGTTTCTTACCTGTATAATTGAGAAATATTTTGTAAATAGATACTTTGAAATTAAGCAAATATTTTGTTCCAACTTTCCCCCTCTAGTTTTTATTGCTGACTCTTGCTTGAAACAGCTGTGACCACGGAGAGGGTCAAGTGGTGATGTTCTAATTCCTTCATTCCTTCTGCATTTATTTGTTGGCATTTTATGGTCCAGCCTTTTCCTCCACACATCAGTGTGGACTCATTTCCATGCTGGATTTATTCTTTAATCCATTTTATCCTATTTATTTTACTGTTCAGTTTCTCCCAGATTTGGCTGGTGAATGCCCCATCAAACTGGCACTTGTACCCTTTTGACAGGTCCTCATCATACTTGAGTGATTCTTCACTTTCTGGCACAGCAATACACGTGGTTATAGCTTAATGAGTACTTGGACAAAATCCCAAAACGTGGCTCAATGCAAGCAGCTCTGTAGAGAGCCAAGACGATGGGATCCAAACATGCTGTTGATGGTCTTGCTTGATTCAAGGCTAAAGCTCAAAGAAACCATAGGAATGGACCCTCTTCCACCAACCTTCTGTAAATATTGCTTCTCTAAGCAGGCTTTTGATAAGATCTGGACATTGGACAATTCAAGATTTTGTTTCCTGGCAAAGGTCAGTAGCACTACCTAACATAACTTTCTGATGATGGAAATGTTCTATAGCCACATTATCCAGTGAGGCAGCCACTAGAGACATGTGACTATCGAGCACTTAAAATGTGGCTCGTGTGACTGAGAAACTAAATTCTTAATTTAAATTCGTTCATTGTAACTTTGTATAGAAGTATGTGGCTAGTGGCTACCATATTGGACACACAGGTCTAGAGGGAAGGTTTCCTATGGCATTGATAGAGGATGGATTTAAATATGTTCCAGACAAAATGATGAAACGCGGCCCTAAATGATTAAATAGTTAATTTTGCAAAGTTATCCAACTCAAACCACTTGAGTAGTTCTATTTATGCATCCTATAAATAGTAGATAGTAAAATCACCGTGCTCCACTGAGGCTACTCCTAATCTGGGACCATATCATCACAGCATAGGCTCAGGGGTCCTTTTTTTTTTTTTTTTTTTTTTAGAATTTCTAACAATGATAAAGGTCTGGTTTAATTCCTCCTTTTGCATTTAGGTAAGACTGTTTCCCATACCAGTTTTACATGTTCTAGTATAGCTTCAAAAACTATAAACACACTAAAATTAAAACATGAACTATTAGGAATCAAAAATACCACAAGGGCCAAAGACCATGGTATGAGGCAGTCAGTAGTGTAGCTTATATGCACATCACCCCACCCCCTGTGGTCTCTCTTGAAGTGACTATGAGTGCAGATCATCTAAAAATTCTTTCAAATCTGTAACCTCTGCGAGCAGTAATGGAAGGGAGAGAGCAAAAAAAAAAGTCCTATTTAATGTTCCCTCAACAATCTAAACTTTACTTAACATAGGCTTTCTTCACGAGTTGTCTATATACTTTGCGGAAAGACAAGCAGGATTGTCTGACCCTGAAGACTCAGGTTGCCTGGCAACAGTCTGAATGGGTCCAGAGCCTCCCCATCCCCCAGCAGGAGGGGCTGTGCCCAAAGGCAACTTCCCACAGGTCAACAGGTGCTGGCTTCAGGCGCTACAGACAACTAACTTCCTGAACAGCTGCCATCTAACTTCAGACTGCCCGATGCCCAGGCAGACACTGCATCCCAGTTGGCAAGGCCACTCCCATGCTTGCTCTATAAAAAGGGAACGCAACTGAGTGGGGGAGGGAGACTTGAGTCCTTCTTCTGGGGTCCCAGCCCAAGCATCCTCCACAGAGCGCTGAGATCACAGACCGTGCGTCTGCTCCACATTTACCCACATATTCCCACTTGTTCCGAAAAACTCTCACCTTGTTTGCTCAAGGACAATGTGAAGGACACATGTTTAATAAAAATAATCTATATTTTCCCCCAAGTAGCTGACATCAAGGAAAATCATCAATGAAAATTCAATATATGAATCATAGAGAAAAGCATGCACTTGAATGAGATCCGTGGATTAGATGGTATGAAGATTTCACTGTTAATTTCCTGGTTTTGATGGTGGTCATTTCGCTTAGGTAGGAGAATGTCCTTGTTTGTAGGAATTACAAACTAAAGAATTCAGGGGTGACGGGGTATCGTAACAGCATCTTACTCTCAAGTGGTTCAGGAGAGTTTCTTCTATTCTTGAAACTTTTCTGTATGTTTGACATTATTTTAAAATCAGCAGCAAAAGAAGTGTGTCAAATAAAAGGGAAATCTATACCCCTCCCCAGGGAAAGCCCTCTCCCTGGTCACACACTTCCACTTCCTTTCTGCAGGAGGCATGTTTGTGTACCCCCGTATTTGTTTCCTTCTCTTCCTTTCCAAAAGAACCTTGGTTGTGTTTAGAGTGGAGACCTGCGTGCAGCCTGGGTTCCTTTGTGGCAGGGACTGGGCGTGGGCCTCAATTCTGGGCAATGAGATGTAACCTGAGGCTTTGTGGAAAAGCTTTTGTTTTCTTGATACAGGTGACACCTCGAACTGTTACTCTTACCTTTCTTCCTTCATAAAAGGTGGAAATGAGGTTGGCAGTGTAGCCCTTATCTCGTGATGATGAGTCATAAACGCCAGCACTCTAAGGATGGCAGAGTAGAATCATGGGGCCCTGATGGAAAAGCCTGGGTGCCTGCTGGCCACACTCATCTGCTGTGCCAGCTCTGGACTGTCCACCTCTGTGCTCCTTGTCATCTGAGGAATATAAGCCCATCTTTGTTTAAGCCAGTGTAGCCAAGTTTCTAGTTATTTGCAGCCGAAGCCTTCCTAACTAATACACCATCTCCCTGCGTTTACATGTCTATACATGTATGTTTGTATGTATGGTTGTACGTATGGCTAGTGGATTTTAAAAGTATAAATGGATCATACTATCCAAATTGTTCTGCATATTGCTTCCTTTTAAAAAAATTTATTGAAGTATAGTTGATTTACAATGTTAATTTCTGCTGTACAGCAAAGTGATTCAGTTATACATATATACTCTTTTCCATTATGGTTTATCACAGAATATTGAATATAGCTCCCTGTGTTATACAGTGGGACCTTGTTGTTTATCTATCCTATATATAATAGTTTGCATCTGTTAATCCCAAACTCCCAGTCCTTCTGTGTATTGCTTTCTATTTTTTTACTTAATAGTATATCTTTTTTAAATTAATATATTTTATTTATTTATTTATTTATTTATTTATTTATTTATTTATTTATTTTTGTGGTACGCAGGCCTCTCACTGCTGTGGCCTCTCCCGCTGCGGAGCACAGACTCCGGACACGCAGGCTCAGCGGCCATGGCTCACGGGCCCAGCCGCTCTGCGGCATGTGGGATCCTCCCGGACCGGGGCACGAACCCGTGTCCCCTGCATCGGCAGGCGGACTCTCAACCCCTGCGCCACCAGGGAAGCCCTATTTTTAATTTTTTAAATTAATTTTTATTGGAGTATAGTTGCTTTACAATTTTGTGTTAGCTTAATAGTATATGTTAAGGATCTTTCCATGTCAGTTCTTTTAAACATAGTATGTCAGAGTATGAATAAACCACAATTTATTTATCCATTTTCCTATTGATTGTTTCTAATAATTAGCCGTTGCAAACAATGTTGCATGGGTTATTCTTTAATTTATTTGTATTTAATTTATTTATTTGTGGCTGCGTTAGGTCTTCATTGCTGTGCACAGGCTTTCTCTAGTTGTGGTGAGTGGGGGCTACTCTTGTTGTGGTGCACGGGCTTCTCATTGCAGTGGCTTCTCTTGTTGTGGAGCACGGGCTCTAGGTGCGCGGGCTCAGTAGTTGTGGCTCGCGGGCTCTACAGCACAGAGCTCAGTAGTTGTAGCGCACGGGCTTAGTTGCTCTGCGGCATGTGGGATCTTCCTGGACCAGGTCTCGAACCCGTGTGCCCTGCATTAGCAGGCGGATTCTTAACCACTGCGCCACCAGGGAAGTCCAGCATGGGTTATTCTTGTACTTCCTGCATGTGTCAGCTTTTCTGCAGGCAAGTCCTAGGAGAATTGCTGTATCAAAGACTATGTACATGTAACATTTTGTTAGGTGCTGACAAGTTGCTATCTCAGGATTGTGCCATTAAGTTCCTACCAAGAGAGTTCAGAGCCCGTCCACCCCCATACTTCCGTAAGCAGAAGAATGTAAAATAGGGTGTATTGTTGTCATTCTCATTTGCATTTATCTGACTTCTAGTAAATTTCATGTACCTAAGGCCATTTGTGTATTTCTTTTGATTGTTAGTATCTGTTACACATATTTCTTTTGACTGTTTATCCTTTTCCTATTGATATGCAAGAGGTTTTTATATGCTAAGTGGCAGGGAAGCAAGGCAATCTACAGTCTTTGTACTCTGCAAATGCTCTTTTACCTAAGGTCCACGTTTGCTACTGTAGATCCTGAGCTTGGAGTTTCTCTGGGGATCCCTTTGGGAGAATGGCTTCTGCAGCTAACGTTCCTCCCACCTGCCTGGTAATAGTCCAGGAACCCACCCCTCTCCAAATTCTGCTTCATGGATGACAGCCTTTCATCTTTCCCAGCTCTGTATGGATATATTCATTTAAGAAATATATTGTGTTACCATTTTGGCTGGATTTTAAGAGACAGAGAGAGGAGGTAAAGACAAATACTGACTGTGTCATCTTCAAAAAGGAAGGTCACTCTGCATTTCCCCCTAGTCTCTTGGGTCATGGTCAAGAGCACATTTTGAAGTCGTGTAGTAAAATAATGGAGTGTTACACCCAGAAGGAAAGTAGTTCAAATACCAAGAAGAGCTAATTTGTGGATTTTTCAGAAAAGAGGGAAGATAAAAGTCATTTCATCCTAAAGGCTACTATATGCTCAAGTGGTTAATAATAGACTAATACATTATTAAATAAATGTCTTCTCCGGTTGTTTTTAATTAAATGTGAACATCCCTGGGATGCTAATGGTGGGTCCGATGTTAAAATTTCCAAATGATGATCAACTTGACATCAAGATTAGAATATCAAAAATTAAAACTAAGGCACATGACTGAAAGTCTGTACAAGAGTTCAGGAAATAACTTGATGAGGAGGAAAATTCACACTATGAAGTCTTTAAATCTGTGCCTTAGAAAGAGAATTTATTTGAACATAAAAATGTACTGATTTTTTCCAAAACTCTGAAGGTGATTAGAAACAACAGCTTCCCTTAGAAATGTGTTCCAAAGCCTGGGGAGAGGAGATAAGACTGATGCTAACGGCCCTGAAAGACAGAAGTGCAGGTCAGCAGTGCTGGATGGTGTTTAGGACAAGGGGCATTGTCCAGGTGACAGAACACATGGGAGCAGGGGACAGAGAGATGCGAGAGAGTGGCAGCACACGTGAGAATGACCTGTGTATGCACAGGACCAGCCCTCACTGCGGTGGAGAAGATACAGCAGACCCCATACACCGGTGGTGGCCAGGGAAACAAAGGTACGCATGAGAGGAGGGTGGGGGACATGCAGGTGTCACATGGCAGCCAGAAGAGTGCGTGCATGTATGTGCTGTAGGAAACGGGGCCACCCAACTCCTCCCATATTAGTCGGTTTCTCCAGAGAAATAGAACCAACCAGATACAGATGTATATAGAGGGACAAATTTATTTCAGGGAATTGGCTCACACCATTGTGAAGCCTGGCAAGGCCGAAATCTGCAGGGCAGGCCAGCAGACTGAAGGCTCAGGGAAGAGTTAATGTTGCGGCTCAAGTCCAAAGGCAGTCTGCTGGCAGAATTCCTTCTTCTTCAGGGGACCTCATTCTGCTGACTCTTAAAGTCTTCAACTGATTGGACGAGGCCCACCCACGTTACAGAGGTTAATGTTCTCTACTCAAAATCTACTGAGTTAAATGTTAATCTCATATAAAAAATACCTTCACAGCAACATTTAGACTCGCATTTGAACACATATCTGGATACCGTGGTCTAGCCAAGTTGACACATAAAATTAACCATCACCAGATTTAGGGAGGCCCTCAATCCAGGGACTGGTGTCCGAATAAGAAGAGGTTAGGCACAGAGAAGAAGATAATGTAAAGATAGAAGCAAAGACTGGGAAGCTGCATCTACATGCCAAGGAACGCCAAGGATTGCTGGCAGCCACCAGAAGCTGGGAGAGACACGGGGAAGGGTTTCTTGCTCGGAAGCTCTGGAAAGAACCAATCCTCCCAACACCCTGATTTCAGGCTTCTGGGCTCCAGAGCTGTGTGACAATACATTTCTACTGTTTTAAGCTGCTCAGTTGGTAGGAAACTAATGCAGAGTGTTTTGCAGAATTCAAGGAAAAGTTGAACGGAATGGGTGTCAGGAAAGGTGGGAACCAGGATCACCTCAGCTGGGACCCTGCAGCAGGCACGTGGACCTTCAGGACCACGCTCCTCTGTGTCTGCTGCTCCAACTCTTTCAGTCTCCGTGACTCGATTTAAATAAAACGAGAGAAGAAAATCTGGCCCAAGTTATGCCACAGTCCCTCCCTTGGTCAAATCACCATGGCCTAGAAGAAAGGCCAGTACTGAAACTATACTACTCAAGACCCACCCCTTGTGGATAAGGGAAGAGTCCTCAGTAAAGGGGGTCTCAGGAAGGCTGGATATTCCTAGACCTCACCTACTACACTTCTGTCAGGTAACAGAGCGTGGAGAAAGACCAGTGACTTCTAATTCTGCCTGATCATAATCCCCTAAGAAACTTTAAAAATTATGAATGACTGGGCTGCACCCCAATATCTCCTTATGGGAGTCTCAACAAGTATGGCCTGGGATTTTTTTTTTTCCTCCCAAACTCATTTGTTGATTATGATGATGAGCCTGTAGGAACAGTGGACTAGGGCTAAATTAGGTTGTTGAAGAAGATTTTTTTAAAATAAATTTATTTATTTATTTTTGGCTGTGTTGGGTCTAGTTGCGGCGAGCGGAGGCTACTCTTTGTTGCGGTGTGCGGGCTTCTCGTTGCGGTGGCTTCTCTTGCTGTGGAGCACGGGCTCTAGGCGCGCGGGCTTCAGTAGTTGTGGCATGCGGGCTCAGTAGTTGTGGCTCTCGGGCTCTAGAGCACAGGCTTAGTAGTTGTGGCGCACAGGCTTAGCTGCTCCGCGGCATGTGGGATCTTCCCAGACCAGGGCTCGAACCCCTGTCCCCTGCATTGGCAGGCGGATTCTTAACCACTGCTCCCAGGGAAGTCCCAGAAGATTCTTGATAAGTGTGACTTGAACTTCCTTAGAGGAAGCATAGGATGCCTGAAGGATGGAATTCCACTCACATCCTTAAAAAGATTCTCTGAGTCCTCATAAATTAAACTGCTGTATGGACCCAAAAATAGCTTCACAGGAAAGACACGTGGGGGTGCAAGACATATTCGTTTTTACAACCTGACTTTCCTGCATGGGTTTGTCTTTGAATTTATTGCATGCTGTCATATTGAAACGGAGCAGGACCCTGTGGTCCTTGCGTCTCCGTGTCCTCAGCCCACCTTTTGCCTGTGGAAAAACTTTAGCCAAAGTCTAATCAGAGAAGTGAGAAAATGCAGAAACAGAGGAACACAGTCAAAGGAAACCAAATAATAATAATTTAGTCATTAAGCCTAGTCAGGGACCTCTAGTTTCTCCTCAAGGGCTATAGATCATATTCTGGGCCATATCCTGTGAGCTGTCTTGTAGATACTGAAACCCACACCAGGTGGAAGAAGCTAACTACATGATGACCAGGCTGTAACCATGACCTAAGCTGCCACAATTCCAAGAATCGGCCTCAAAGAAATGAAAACACACCAACCCTGGAAGTGAAGATTAACTGTACCTAAAACAATGGACATGATGCTGGCCGGACCACCAATGACCAAGTTCAAGATGACTGTCAGAGCTGACTGTGCTGTTTCTGCATGTAGCCCCTCCCTCTGTGTATAAAAGCTCCTGTCCCCTGATTGTCAGGGGGAGGGGGGAGGGAGTTGGCCTTTGGACAGGCGTCCGCCCTCCGTCACCCCCCCAAATATTATTTATTTTTTTTGCATCCAAAATAAAGCAAACTTTCCTTTCCACCAAACTGGCCTCTTTATTGGCTTTTGAGTGGCGAGCAGCCAGACCCCACTTTCGGTTACAATATCATCATGAGTTTAATGAGTCAACCGATTTTATCCCTGTTTCAATGAGAATTGTGTCACACCCTGGGAGAAATCAAGGTACGTGTACCCTTGAATTCAAAGGCATTAATGGAATACAGTGATCTCTATATCATCTGGATTTGATAACATCTTCTAATGGAAATACTGACATTCTGCCAGCAACCGGGAAGATAATTCACTTAAATATCTTGGCCAAAAATCATTCATCAATTTCTGATTTGGAAAGATATTTTTTCTTCATGCTTATCGAAAGCAAGGGTTTGGAACTTATCTGCACATATTACTGTACTGATAATAATAACTGAAAGCCTAGATATACTCTTTCTAAATATTTGCATAATGGAGGGTGGAGTTCTCTAAATGTCACTCATGCACTTGCACACACACGCACACACACACCCTACGCTATGCAATTTCCCCATTTAGAAGAAAGGACACGCTAACCAAACTCACCTCTATCTAACACTTAGTAAACTACTTGCTGTGAATAATATGAAATTGAGGCTTTTACGAAAGCCCTCTGGAATTTAATCTGTAGGCAGCAGAGGGGTTAGAATTTTATCTTACCATGGGGTGAGCCAGGGAGTGTGAATAGCAATTCAGCACTTTCAGATTGCTTCCTGTGCCGCACGCACTGTTCTAAGTGCTTGGGTTAACCCATCGAAACCTCACGACAAACCTATTAGGTGGGTTCCATTATTATTACCACCATTTAACAGATGAAGAAACCGGGGTACATGGAAATGACTTAATGCTCCGAAGTCACGCAGTTCATAAATCGTGGTGCCTGGATTCAAACTCAGGCAGTGTGGCTTGGAGATGGTGGTATAATAAGAAATACATTTGGTCTCTGTCCCTGGTCCTTGGAATTTCCTGAATGACAAGAATGTCTTTTGTTATTCGTAATGAACCCTCTGCCACCTTATCTAAGTTTATGTTACTGAGGTGATATAGGGTGGAGCCCCTCCATAGCCTCAGGATGGGGCTGGTCACCAGAAAGACCAAGTTACTAGAAGGTTGGAACTTTCATCCCACCCACCAACCTCTGGGAAGGGGAATGGTGGCTGGAGGTCAAGCTCAATACAAACTCTGGAATAACAAGATTTGGTGAGTTTTCCAGTTGGTAAACATACTGAGGCATTGGAAGGGTGACACACCAGGGAGGGCAAGGGCGCTCTGGACCCCCCATCCCGACACCTTGCCCCGTGTATCTCTTCCATCAGGCTGTTTCTGAGTTGTAGCCTTTATAATAAACCAGTAAACCTAAGGAAAGTGTTCCCCTGGGTTCTGCTGTTCTAGCAAATTCTTAAACCTGAAGAGAGGGTCCTAGGAAGCCCTGACTTATAGCTGGTCAGTCAGAAGTACAGGTGGGTAGGACTTCTGACTAGCGTCTGAAGTGAGAGTAGTCTTGTGGGACTGAGTCCTTAAATCTGCGGAATCTGATGCTAACTCCAGGTAGCTAGTGTCAGGATTGAACTGCTGGACACCCAGCTGGTGTCTGGAGAATGGGTTGTTGGTGTCTCAGCTCCTACGCTGTGCCCCCTCTCCCAGGGGGGATGCTTGACCCCGTGAAAATGGATATCTGCCAAGGAGGCTATAGAGAAGGAAGAAGGAAAATTAGGTGAGTACAGAACTTTGAAGAACCTTTGTTCCTGGGACAAAAGAAAGGGCAAAGGAGACAGGGAAAAAAGGTCAAAGAGATTAGAGAACTCGGAAGCACAGTGTCAGGGGACAAATGTCTCCAAGAAGGAGAAGGTCCGTGAAAAGTTCTTACAGGACTTCGGGGATATTGGTGAGTTTCAGAAATACAGATCCTGCAGGAGACAGGAGTCAGGAGCATCCAGATAGAAATCATGGGAAGGCTTGTCTTTTGGAAAATGTGCTGTTGAAAAGAATGAGAAAGGGGTGTGGAAACAATAAGCTATTATAAAGGTCTAAAATCTTTGTATGTTTGTTTAAAAGGATAGAAAAGACATATTAGGTGTTCAGTTAATTCACAACAAATGAAAATAATAGCTCACACTTATTTTGTGCTTTCTATATGTCAAGCAGTATTCTAAGCATTTTACATGTATTGACTCATTTTTTATTCCAACAATCCTATAGGAAATAGAGTTATTCTCATCACCCCAATTATATGTATGAGGAAAGTGCACCACAGAAAGGTGACGATACTTGCCCAGGTCTGTTCTCTCTTTTTTTTTTTTTTTTTGCAGTACGCGGGCCTCTCACTATTGTGGCCTCTCCCGTGGCGGAGCACAGGCTCCGGACGCGCAGGCTCAGCGGCCATGTCTCACGGGCCCAGCCGCTCCATGGCATGTGGGATCTTCCCGGCCCGGGGCACGAACCCGTGTCCCCTGCATCGGCAGGCGGACTCTCAACCACTGTGCCACCAGGAAAGCTCAGTCTGTGTTCTTAAGCTACACACTCCTGCCTGTAATGATGAGTCGGAATATCAGACAGAGACAAGGCTTTTAGAAGGTCTTATTTTAAAAAATAAATCCACAGTCAATTGCATTAATCTTCATTCATGATTTAATCTATTACCCAGGAAAGGGGTATGATCAAGAGAAGCGTTAGGGAGAAAGCCTTGCAGATTTATAAGGTAAAAGAGCATTATTTTAAAAAAACCCTCGGGCTTCCCTGGTGGCACAGAGGTTGAGAGTCCGCCTGCCGATGCAGGGGACACAGGTTCGTGCCCCGGTCCGGGAAGATCCCACATGCTGTGGAGAGGCTGGGCCCGTGAGCCATGGCCGCTGAGCCTGCGTGTCTGGAGCCTGTGCTCCGCAACGGGAGAGGCCACAACAGTGAGAGGCCCGCGTACCGCAAAAAAATAATAAAAAATAAAAAAACCCTCTTCCTCAGCACCCAGCAGCATGTGCAAAGTGGGCATTCCAGAGATACTTGCTGAAGAATAAATGAGTAACTCCAAGCCATAAATTATTATGATCTGCTTGGTAATGTTTATTGATGCTGACATTCTTTTTAGTCGTGATGAAAAGGAAGAAGTCGTGAAAGAGAAAAGTAGCCTTTTTTTTTTTTTTTTTTTTTTTTTGCGGTACTCGGGCCTCTCACTACTGTGGCCTCTCCCGTTGCGGAGCACAGGCTCCGGACGCGCAGGCTCAGCGGCCATGGCTCACGGGCCCAGCCGCTCCGCGGCATGTGGGATCCTCCCAGACCGGGGCACGAACCCACGTCCCTTGCATCGGCGGGCGGACTCTCAACCACTGCGCCACCAGGGAAGCCCAGAGTAGCTATTTTTCAAAAGTACCTTCCATAACTTCTTGTTTAGTTTTTCATACGAAGATTACTTCTTTAAAAAATCTAAATCTAAGGGATATTCCTCACTGTCCCTGTCTTAGTCCGTTTGGGCTGCTGTAACAGACACCATAGACTGACTGGCTTATAAACAACAGGAATTTATTCCTCGCAGTTCTGGAGGCTGCAAGTGCCAGCTCATGGTACTGGCAGATTTGGTGTCTGGTGAGAACCCGCCTCCTCATCCGTGGCACCTTCTCACTGTGTGTTAACGTGGAAGAGGTGAGGGGTCTTGCTTAGGTCTCTTTTCTAACCACTAATCCCATTCATGAGGGCTCTGCCCTCCGAATTAATCACGCCCAGAGGACCCATCTCCAATACCATCACCTTTGTTAGGATTTAAACACATGAATTTGGGGAGACATGTTCAGACCATGGCAATCTCCAATTAGTTTCTGGTTTTTTCCTCCCCTTAAGTGTTACTTGGTGTGCATGTCTGTGTGTGCATGGTGTGGTTCTTTTGGTTTGGGGGTTTTGTTTTTGTTTTTGTTTTTTCCCTAAATGATCTATGTTGCTGAAACAGCAGAGGGAGCTAAAATTAATGAATTGAGGTTGCTGCTATCATCCAATGCTTCCAAGCACAAAATATTTCAAAACCAGTCATGTCAGTTTTCCATTCCACTAGAAATGGGGTTTGAACAGGGAGTAGGGGAAGTGTGGTAGTCAAAATAAGGTGCTAGAGTTGAAGTATTGCTTTCCTGGGTTGAGAAAGCCTAACTCATCTGACAGTACCTTCCAGAGGGGACCTGAGGGAGCAGTGCTCTGACTTCTAGACCTGTGAATCCACACACTAAACCTCATGCATGTGGGAGAGAAATTAGGCCCAGAGGCCTCTGTAGTAGGCTAGCTCACCTCCAAAGGATATAGTGGTCAAGTTGGGCAAAGAGTTCTGGACCACAGAAGTCCTTTAACTATAACATATAGTCCACTTAAGTGTAATGTAATGACTGACATATTTGGGTTTAAATTTACCTTTCTATTTGTCCCATCAATTCGTATATTTTTGTGATGGTTAATTTTATGTGTCAGTTTGACTGGGCTGCAGGGTGCCCAGGTATTTGGTCAAATATTATTCTGGGAAGGTTTCTGGGAGGGTACATTTGGGTGAGGTTAACATCTTAATCCACAGAGTAAAGCAGGTCATCCTCCATAATGTAGGATGGGCCTCACCCAACCAGTTGAAGGGCTGGATAGATCAAAAGACCAACCCTCTCCCAGTGAGAGAGAATTAGCAGGTAGACTGTCTTTGGATTTCATCTGCACTGTCGCTCACCTGGGTCTCCAGGCCGCTGATCCACACTGCAGATGTGGACCTGCCAGTCTTCATAATCTTGTGAGCCAATTCCTCATAATAAATCTCTTATCTCTTTCTCTATATATCCATGTCTTCTTGGCTCTGTTTCTCTGGAAAATCTGAATAAGAACATATATATATATATATCTGAATCACTTTGCTGCTGTGCACCTGAAACTAACACAACATTATAAATCAAATATACCTCAGAATAAACAAATAAAAGCAGTTACCTATGTGATGTTTTAGAGAAATTTCCTTCAAACTGATAAAATTAAAATTTCAGAGCTTACAGAAATAAGCTTCAAATATTCGGGAAATCATAGCCTGTTTGTGATGCTGACTGCATGAGCTGTTAGTACCTGCTTATTAGTCTATTTATTGGTCCATAGCCCTATCTCACTCCAGGAGGAACATAGCTGAGGATTATGAGGTCACATCATAAGTCTCTGGTGGAGTAGGGGGTATTGCTTCAATTTTTTGATTTTCCATTTACTGATCCAGACACTAAACTAACTGAAGACAGTGAGTGAGCCTTTTTTTTTCTTGCTCTATCTGAGAGAGTTCTCAGCACTTTTTATCAGTGCCATCCCTGCTATTACAGAAAGGGCCAGTGCACTGCTCTTATTAATATGCTGAAAATATTTGCTTCTGACATCTGTCATTTTGCATAACTATGAATACAAACCGTAGACACCATCTGGGATGTCAGAACAAGGGGGAATATGACTGCTTGAAATTCCCTTCCAATTTAATTTCACAGTTTTTGAAACTCTTGTTTTTCTTCTGTGATAATCATAGGGGAAGATAATTAACAGTTATTCTCTGAGTGATAAAATTACTACAAATTAAGAAACTGTTATGAATATAATTTACAAATAATTATGTGACAGGAGCATGAAAAATGCAGAACTAATGAAACAAAATTAATTAAAGCTACTCAGAGATCATTTTGTTTTTGATTTATTTGTTTTGGTCCCTTGAGGACAGACTGTCCCAAGATGCTTTACAACAGTGAGAACTACAATGCAAAAAGAAATCTGAGGAACTTCCCTGGCAGGCCGGTGGTTAGGACTCCAAGCTTCCACTGCAGGGGGCACAGGTTCGATCCCTGGTAGGGGAACTAAGATCCCCCATGCCGCGCGGCATGGCAAAATAAATAAGTAAGTAAGTAAGTAAGTAAGAAATCCGAACAGCTTGCTCAGAAATGTATGTGGCAAATGTGTTGGGTTGTATTGCCCGTGGTACCTGGTATAGGTCTCATCAGAGCCTTCAGGAAAACAGAGCTATCATAATGCAAAATGTTATATTTATTGACACGAACATGAGATGGGGGTGAATGTGTTGATATCTAAACCAGTGCTTTCTTATTGGCAGTTGACATCAGAAAAATAAAGTAAGACTTCTGAAAATTATTTCCTCTATAAAAGCAATGAGAAAACTGTTAAAAATTTGTCAGAATATAGTCTTTTCAGCAAACGGTGCTGGAGCAATTGGATATCCACATGCAAAAAAATGAATCTAGACACAGACTTCATACCCTTCACAAAAACTGAAAATGGTTCATAGACCGAAATGTAAAATGAAAAACTATAAACTTCTAGATGATAACATAAGAGAAAACCTAGATGACCTTGGGTATGGCTGTGACTTTTTAGATACAACATCAAAGGCACCATCCATGAAAGAAATGATAAACTGGTTTTCATTAAAATAAAATAAAATTTAAAACTTCTGCTATGTGTGAGACAGTGTCAAGAGAATGAGAAGACAAGCCACATTCTGGGAGAAAATATTTGCAAAAGACACATTTTATAAATGACTCTTTCTGAAATATACAAAATATTCTTAAATATTCTTAAATATTCTTAAAACTCAACAATAAGAATACAATAACAAACACCTCACCAAAGAAGATATACAGATGGCAAATAAGCATATTAAAAATTGCTTCACATCATGTGTCATCAGGGAAATGCAAATTAAAGCAATAACAAAATGGTTTGGGTTTTTTTTCCTCCAGCCACCTTCAAGAGTTTACCTTTCTCCTGGTTTTTAGCAATTTGACCATGAAGTGCCTGGGTGATCTTTTTTTCTTTCTCCAGCTTGGAGTTCTCTGAGTTTCTTGAATCTGAGATTTGTTGTCTTGCATTAATTTTGAAAAACTGTCAACGATTATTTCTTCAAGTATGTTTTTTGTCGTTGTTGTTATTCTCTTTCTTTTCCTTCTGGGACTCCAACTTCACATGTATTAAGTTGTTTGATATTGTCCAGCAGCTCGTTACTCTAGGCTTTAAAAAAAAAAGTTTTCTCTTTATGTTTCAGTTTGGATAATTTTTGTGAAACTCTCTTCACATTTCTTGATCCTTTCCTCAGCTCTTCCCAATCTGCTAATAAGCCCATTATAGGAATTCTTCATCTCTAATATCATGGTTTTTTATTTCTCGAATGTCCATTTTACTCTTTTTTTTAAACTTATTTATTTTATTTAATTATTTTTGGCTGCGTTGGGTCTTCGTTGCTGCACACAGGCTTTCTCTAGTTGAGGCGAGCGGGAGCTATTCTTCCTTGTGGTGCCCAGGCTTCTCATTGCGGTGGCTTCTCTTGTTGTGGAGCACAGGCTCTAGGCACGCAGGCTTCAGTAGTTGTGGGCACGAGGGCTCAGTAGTTGTGGCTCGCAGGCTCTAGAGTGCAGGCTCAGTAGTTGTGGTGCACGGGCTTAGTTCCTCTGTGGCATGTGGGATCTTCCTGGACCAGGGCTCGAACCCGAGTCCACTGCATTGGCAGGCGGATTCTTAACCACTGCACCACAAGGTAAGTCCCTCATTTTACTCTTTTTTTATAGTTTCTATCTCTCTGCAAAAATTTCCAATTTGTTTATGAATGCTGTCCACATTGTCCTCTAGTTCCTGTCCTTTAACATATTAATCATAATTATTTTAAAGACCTGTTTGATAGTTCCAACCTCAGGGCTATATCTGGATCTGGTTTTTCTGATAACTTTACCTCTTAACAGATTGCTTCTTCTTGCTTTTTTGTGTATCTCATAGTTTGTCGTTGTTAACCAGCTTTTTAAAAATGGACTATTTAAAAAATTTTTTTTAATTTTACTTATTTGGTTGCGCCGCATCTTAGTTGCAGCTCACCAGCTCCTTAGTTGAGGCACACGGGCTCCTTAGTTGTGGCATGAGAACTCTTAGTTGCGGCATGCACATGGGATCTAGTTCCCTGACCAGGGATTGAACCTGGGACCCCTGCACTGGGAGCACAGGGTCTCATCCACTGCGCCACCAGGGAAGTCCCAAAAATAGGCTATTTATTTTAAAGAGAAGTTTTACATTTACAGAAGTAAAGAGAGTTCCCACATACCCCCAGCCACCCCGACACATACACAGCTTTCCCCACTATCAGCATGCCCCACCGGAGTGGTGCATTTGTTATAACTGAGGAACCTACACTGACACACCCGTATCACCCAAAACCCATGGTTTGCATTAGGGTTCACTCTTGGTGTTGTACCTTCTGTGGGTTTTGCCAAATGTATAATGATATGTATCCACCATTATAGCGTCCTACTCTGAAGATCCTCTAATAATCCCTCCCTCCCTACAACCCCTGGCAACCACTGATCCCTTTATTGTTTTATGTTAAGCTTTTATGGTTTTGCTTTTTCCAGAATGTCGTATAGTTAGAATCATACTGTATGTAGCCTTTCAGATTAGCTTCTTTCACTTAGTAATATACATTTAAGATTCCTTTAGGTCTTTTCATGGCTTGATAGCTCATTTCTTTTTTTGCGCTAAATAATATCCCATTGTCTGGATGTACCACAATTTATTTATCCACTCACTTACTGAAGGACATCTTGGTTGCTTCCAAGTTTGGGCAATTATGAATAAAACTGCATAAACATCCATGTGCAGATATGTGCGTGAACATAAATTTCCAAATCCTTTGAGTTAATACCAAGGAACATGATCGTATGTTGAGTATCATATGTTAAGAGTATGTTTAGCTCTGTAAGAAACTGCCAAACTGTCTTCCAAAGTTTCTGGACCATTTTGCATTCCCACCAGCAATGAATGAGAGATCTGTTGCTGCACACCTTCATCAGTAGCTGGTGTCATCAGTGTTTTGGATTTTTACCATTCTAATAGATGTGTGGTGGTCTCTAATGCCATTTTAATTTGCAATTCCCTAATGCCATATGATGTTGAGTATCTTTTCATATGCTTATTCGCCATCTGTATGTCGTCTTCTTTTTTTTTTTTTTTTTTTTTTTGTGGTACGCGGACCCCTCACTGCTGTGGCCTCTCCCGTTGCGGAGCACAGGCTCCGGACACGCAGGCTCAGCAGCCATGGCTCATGGGCCCAGCCGTTCTGCGGCATGTGGGATCCTCCTGGACCGGGGCATGAACCCGCGTGCCCTGCATCGGCAGGCGGACTCTCAACCACTGCGCCACCAGGGAAGCCCTGTATGTTGTCTTCTTTGATGAGGAGTTCAGATCTTTTTCCCACTTTTCCCCCTTTTAAATAGACTATTTTTTAGAGCAGTTTTAGATTCACAGTGTGTATGTAGCCCTTTCAGATTGGCTTCGTTCACTTGGTAAAAATACATTTAAGTTTCCTCCATGTCTTCTCATGGCTTAATAGCTCATTTCTTTTTAGCCCTGAGTAATATTCCATTGTCTGTCATAATTTTATATAGTATGGTAAATAATGATACTTTAAAAATGTGATACCTTGACTTAAGTTTTTCTGGCTTGCTTTTCTGTAAATTCATTGATTAGATCATCAAAAACTATACTTTTAGCAATTTCATTTTCAATCAATATAATTGAAAGCAGCATCAGTCACTACTACCAGATGCAAGATCACTCATAATTTTTGATGATGTTTTATTTTGAGAAAGAAGAAACTATTTCCGGAGCTGTTAAGAGAATTTGCTGTCTGCAACAACATGATAAATTTCTGCTACATTATTTTGAAATTTAAAGTTTAGCACATCTAGAGATTATTTTCACAGGATAATTTTTCTAAAAAAGATTTTACTCAATACAAAATCAGTTTTGTGTAAGTCTGAATTCTATTAAATTTTAAATTTCCCACTGGCATTTTAAGGTTTTCCCTGGTATTTCCTCTAACTTGTGGAGGTTTTTGAAATTGCCTTCATGATTCTTATATAACTTAAAGCACTTATTTATGCATTCTATAATTATATCTTCAATTACAATGAAAATTTAATTTTAAGAATTTCTCCCTTATTGATAATTGGTTTACTTGAAGCTTCTCATGAAAGCAGTGTTCTTTTCCGCTGAATGCAATGACCTTTAAATTTAATTTCCAAGCCTGTGGATGTTTGCTTTGCTTTGCAATGTTCCAGCAGTTTTAAACACTGGAGATCCTAGACTCTGAGAATTCTAATAACTTCCTGATATGCTTTGCTGCAGTTCCCATGTATATCATTTCCTTTTGTAATAATTTGCTGACAAACTTTACTGCTTCCCACCCCAGGTACTGGCACTGCCTGCATACCAAGCCACTATTTTTTCCCCATGGCTGCAGCTGGCACCACTGCCACCACTTCTTCGGCCACAACTGTTAAGCACCACCGATCAGGGCCAGGTCTTGGCCTGGCCACCTTAGGACCCCATGGAGCCCAACTATCCAGAAGGCGTACGTATGTGTGCTTGGCCATGAGGCTCAGCGCCTGGCCCCTGGCATATCTCTGCTGCTGACACGTGTATTCCATTGTCCCATAGGACTGCCTCGCAAAACACAAGCTCAGAGATGCAATTATCAAAAATTTCAAGGTGGCAATAGCAGAGCATAAACCCCACACCCTAAGTGAAAGACCACATATCATAGGAAACCCAGTCACGAACTCAGGAAGGCAGTAGTGGCTTTTGCCTGCCCATTTCCCAATGTGGTGCCACCTCCCATCAATAGCACCGGAGGGCCATAGGGTTGGTGACAGGCATCCTTTACCCTGTGTAAACTTCTGCTGTCACCCAGGGCAGTCACCCTGTCTCCTCCATAGGCTCCACATGTCAGGCAGTCCTCCAGAGTTCTTGTGCCCAATCTTCCCCACGGGCTTTCAAGGCTATGACTCCATGATGCCAAAGGGCCCCTCCAGTACAACGACCCTTCCGATCAACGTCCTCTCGTGCCTGCAATCCACACCCTGCCGGTTTTGCCAGATGAAGGACTGACATTCCTGGCGTGAACTGGTCCGCTCTTCTCTTCCTGCCCATGGCCCCTCCCTGCTGGTGGCAGTGTCTGGAAGGTAGTAGGGGTGCAGACGACATTCAAAGAGATCACATTCTAACAATGCAGGGATTACGGTGTAAGGAGTGCAAGAGAAGACCTGTTCAGATGATGAGTGGTTCCATGTTTAAGCTGTAACATTCCACATAGAAAAGCCGACCTGGCCAGAGAACACATCACTATTCATATTTTCCTGCAAATTCTGGATCAGACTTGCATTCGTGGCTTCATCAGTGAAGCACAGTGACAACCTTTAAGGTCGTCTTTGGAAGCCCAGTGGATTATGCAGCCTCCTGGGTAATGATGTAACCGGCGTTCCCTGTGGGCAAAAGCAGAGACTGAAGATCTCTGCTGTCTCCGTACCTCCTGGTTCTGAAGAGCCGTGCGTTGTGAATGTGAAACAGTGCTACCACCTTTTTCTCACGATGAGAGACGTGAACGTGGTCAGGAAGGGGGCATCTGACAATAAAGAACACAAAAGATGATTCCTGGACGTGAAGAGAAAGAGATGGTGCTTGGACACTAAGAAGAATTTTTATGTGCACTGATTGGACAATAAGCAAATACTTTAGTATCTCTCTTCCAACTATTATTCTAAATCTTCATTAAGAAATCACTGTAGGGCTTCCCTGGTGGCGCACTGGTTAAGAATCTGCCTGCCAATGCAGGGGACAAGGGTTCGAGCCCTGGTCTGGGAGGATCCCACATGCCGCAGAGCAACTGGGCCCATGAGCCACAACTACTGAGCCCACACTCCACAACAAGAGAGGTCGCGACAGTGAGAGGCCCGCGCACTGCGATGAAGAGTGTCCACCGCTTGCCACAACTAGAGAAAGCCCTCGCACAGAAACGAAGACCTAACACAGCCAAAAATAAATAAATAACATAAAAATGATTAGTAAAAAAAAAAAAAGAAATCACTGTAGCTCATATGGGTCCATACATTTTCTAATACACTTTTTGTTTTTTGCTGTACACGGGCCTCTCACCGCTGTGGCCTCTCCCGTTGCGGAGCACAGGCTCCGGACGCGCAGGCTCAGCGGCCATGGCTCACGGGCCCAGCCGCTCCGCGGCATGTGGGATCTTCCCGGACCGGGGCACGAACCCGTGTCCCCTGCATCGGCAGGCAGACTCTCAACCACTGCGCCACCAGGGAAGCCCTCTAATACATTTTTAAAATCAAATTGTTTATATAGACAAGGAGCTTGGAGAAATGTATTTGCCCAGAATGTGCACATAGTAGGAATAACCTTGACTTTCTATGAGACTATAAGCTTCTTGAGAATAAGATTTGTGTCTGCTTTGTTTACTATGTATCCTTGGTTCCATACTGGATTGAACTGATTGTTCTATACTAATTAACTTCTAGTGAAATTCATGGGTGTCTCTAAATGATGGGGTATGTGGTGTGGAAATTGTTTTGCTGGAAACTGTTGCAATAATCAGGATTTAGAAATTATTTTGTAAAACAGAGATTGCTATATTGGTCTTTGCATAAGCCAAGTTGGAATCATGTAGCTCTTCTCTGATTCAGTTAATGGTTTATAGAACGCTTGCCAGATTTCAGGCACTTTTATATATATAATTTCAGTTCACCATTCTGAGAATCAGTACACCATCCAAGTGTACAGTGGAGTAAACAGACATGACAGCTTGGTGTCACCATGTCATTAACAGAACAAGCATGAAAGCATAGCGCTCGAGTTTCTAGGGCATTCACTGCCTGAGAGCTGCTGGGCAGCCCCCTGTGCTTGCCTCTATAGCCTAGGCTACAGTATTTTATTCATAAGTCTTTCAAATTAATCCAAGCAGCCTCTGACTGCTTTGAGGGTGTCATTTCGTTCGTACAGCAGGTGATGCCATTCACTTGGGGACTGTAATGATGGCTATTCATCTGTTCCTGTTGCCGCTACAGCCAGTGGCATAAGTACTAATCTTCAGTCAATGAAGTAGCGTCATTTGTGAAAATGATTATTGGCAGGTAGGCTACACCCCTCTGCAAAAATGGTTTGAGGTTATGTTTGCAAATGAGCCCCAAAGTGCCCTTTATAGACAGTGAGTCATCACTTCTGGAAGGGCCCCTTTCAGACCCTGCATCTCTCTGCAGCCTAAGATTCCACGCAAATCTTCCCCACCAGAGTCAGAGCAGGGCAGCCATTTGAGAGGCTTGAATCTACAGAATGGGTTTAGTTTTGGAGAGTCTGGAAGTTCCTGGCTACTTAGAACATCCTTGATGAAGCATCACCAGGTAAAAATTGCATGGACTTAGCTGAAGCATTACTGGCAGGCTTGTCAAACCCACATCAGTACTCTTTAGAACACGATCGCCCCATTTTGTAAACTAGAACTGGAGATTGTTGAAAGTGAGGTGTGCAAATGTCAGAGAAAGGACTCTACTAATTCAGAAATGCCTGAATAAAATGCCACACATTCTACAACTCATTTTCTGTATCCTAATTCATAACCAGCCTTCCAGGTAAGTTACACTTCAACTAGGATTTAGAAATTCTTTCAGAACATGTGCAACAGACAACCAAGATAAATTTCATGATTACATATGTGCCACTATTTTTCTTATATGATTTTTTTTTTCTTTTGCGGTACGTGGGCCTCTCACTGTTGTGACCTCTCCTGTTGCAGAGCACAGGCTCCGGATGCGCAGGCTCAGCGGCCATGGCTCACAGGCCCAGCTGCTCCACGGCATGTGGGATCTTCTCAGACCGGGGCACGAACCCGTGTCCCCTGCATCAGCAGGCGGACTCTCAACCACTGCGCCACCAGGGAAGCCCATGAATTTTTTATTGACTGTCCACTAGCTGATTAATGTAGAAATAAAATGTGTGTACCCACAAAACAGAATGTAATTATTTGGGCAATAAAAATAAATGAAATACTGACACAGGCTACAACATGGATGAACCTTGAAAACATTATGCTCAGTGAAAGAAGCCAGTCACAAAAGACCACATATTGTATGGTTCCATTTCTGTGAAATGTCCAGAATAGGCAAATCTATACAGACAGAAAGTAGATTCATGGTTGCTTGGGGCTTGAGTATGGGGGCGGCGGATTGGGGAGTGGAGGGAGCGGAGAATGACATCTAATCGGTACAAGGTTCCTTTTAGAAGGGGCGAAAATATTCGAAAATCTGATAGTGGTGATGGTTGCCCAATCTGGTGAAGGTACAAAAAAACATTGCATTGTAGACTTTAAATGGATGGATTGTATGATATGTGAATCATATCGCAATAAAGCTATACAACTTTTTGTATTTGGGTTTTAAAGTATTAATGGTTTATTACAAATTACAGGCAGACCTCATTTGATTGCACTTTGGAGACATTGCATTTTTTACGAATTGAAGTTTCATGGCAACCCTCTGTTAAGCAAGCCTATGGGCACCATTCTTCCAACAGCATTTACTCACTTTGTGTCTCTGTCTCACATTTTGGTAATTCTCACAATATTTCAAACTTTTTCATTATTGTTATAGGTGTGATGGTGATCTGTGATCAGTCCTCTGATGGTACTATATAATTGTTTTGGGGTCCCAAGAACAAAACCCATATAAGACAGCAAGCTTAATTGATAAATATTGTGTGTGTTCTGACTGCTCCACTAACTGGCTGTTCCCCCATTTTTCTCCCTCTCTTAGGGCCTCCCTATTCCCTGAGACACAACCCTATTGAAATTCGGCCAATTAATAACCCTACTATGGCCTCTAAGTGTTCAAGTGAAAGGAAGAGTCAATCAATGGGACAAACTTCATTGTTGTCTTATTTTAAGAAATTGTCACATTTACCCCAGTGCTCAGCAACCACCACCCTGACCAGCCAGCAGCCACCAACATCAAGGCAAGACCCTCCACTGGCAAAAAATTACGACTCGCTGAAGGCTCAGATGATGGTGAGCGTTTATAAGCAATAAAGTATGCACATTTAAAAAATAATAATTAATTTATTTTGGCTGTGCTGGGTCTTAGTTGTGGCATGCATGTAGGATCTAGTTCCCCCACCAGGGATAGAACCCAGGCCCCCTGCACTGGGAGCATGGAGTCTTACCCACTGGACCACCAGGGAAGTCCCTTGTACATTGTTTTTTTAGACATAATGCTATTGCACACCTGATAGACTACAGTATAGTGTAAACATAACTTTTATATGCACTGGAAAGCCAAAAGATTTGTGGGCCTCACTTTATTGCCATATTGGCTTTATTGCGAAGGTCTGGAACTAAACCTGCCATATCTCCGAGGTCTGCTTGTATAACTCTAAATATTAGAAGACTCTCACTTCAGAACTGGGTTCTTTAGACCAATAACTTAGGTTAAGGCCATGTTCATAGTACAGAACATGACAAAAAAAAAGGGCAAAGTTATAAATAGGCTGGTCCTCAGGCTCCTCCCTCTCTGGAACTTTACTACTGTTCTTCCCTGACATCTTGTCAAATTACGGCGTGAGGATCTCATGAAAGCTGTTGGGACACTGGGGAAGGCGGACTGGTGTAGTGTGGCGTGTGCCTGGCAACTGAAGCTTATAAATCAAGCTGAAAGCTGGTGAATCCACAAGATTTATAGCTCATGTGAAAATATGCTAACTCAACTGCAAATTGATACCACACCAAACTGGGCTCCATCTTCTTACATAACACCGCTTAAACTGTCAGGCGGTCTTTGGGAGAATTTATTGCAGCATGTTCAATGGAAATGGAGTCTGGAGACTTGACTGAGCCTTTCAGACGCAGCTCAAAATGATCTCCGACCAGCTTGCAGAAGAGGTGGACAGAGCCTCCAACACATGCCTTCAGCCAAGGGATGAAGGGATTTGAAAAAATTAATTAATGGAGTCCATAAAAAAGCGATAGGAATTTTTGGCCTTAAATTTAACTTCATTTAACCCTTTAGGACAAGTGTAAAGGCACCCTATGCCTTTACTTATGAAAGCAAAACTTGGCTTTAAAATCTTTTGAACATGATGCGAAAGGATCACAAATTAGGACGGTTGAACAAATTAGGAATCATGAATGTTTTTCTCTATCACTCTTTTTTTTTCCCCTTCTGTTTCTCTAATGGAAATTACAGCATTTGAAATTCCTTCTTGAAACAGCTGGAGTTCCAACCGTCTTTCAGGAATCCCCATTTTCTGAGCAAATTTTGTCTCTTAATCCTAGGTCAAGAGGGCATGAACTCTCTCTGTGATGAGCCATTCAGAACTGGCTAAGAGCCCACAGCCTCTGGTCTTTGTTTGTTTCTGGCTCACTTTTGGGGGGACTTCTGTTCCATCCATACAGTGCCTTTGTGTCTCTTGGTGACGCCCGGCCTCCCCTCATGATAGCCAAGAGTCATATGAGCAGCAGCTCCGCTTAAATCAGAAAGGGCCTCCATGGAACCTTCTGCCTTCTGCCTCTGAATCTTCTGGTATTTTGAATAATGACCTCAGATCTAATTTTGTTCATGCAGTCCTTCTGCATTCTGAATTCATAACATAGGTCTTAGGATTTGCTATCCTGCATTTCAAATTCTCACTTTCCGTAGTTTAAACTAGTTTATGGTCTTATGCTATCAATCACTAGCTTGAGTTACTTAGTAGGACAGTCTGCTTTCTTTATATACTATCTCTGACAAGAAATTTGAGAGCTGCTTTTCACAGATTCATGTTCCTTCTGCCCTGACTTGATTATATTTTAAGGGGTGTTTTCAGGTCTGATGAACACTGGGATTCCAAGATTCCGACAATCCTCTTCTTCCCTCTATCTCCCTATCTCCTATGTGTACAGCTCTCATTCTCTTCCTCTGCCTCTTTTTTTAAAACTGGTCATAAAATTTAAAATATAGCTCACTATTTTATATATGCCTTAGGAGATATTGTGTTCCCTATTCTTTTTGTGTGTGTGTGTGTGTGTGTGTGTGTGTGTGGTATGTGGGCCTCTCACTGCTGTGGCCTCTCCCGTTGCAGAGCACAGGCTCTGGACTCGCAGGCCCAGCAGCCACGGCTCACGGGCCCAGCCGCTCCGTGGCATGTGGGATCCTCCCGGACCGGGGCACGAACCTGTGTCCCCTGCATCGGCAGGCAGACTCTCAACCACTGCACCACCAAGGAAGCCCTGTGTCCCCTATTCTTAATTCAGGAAATGGGTTGATTAAACACCATTTACTCCAAACCTTTATTTATTAAACAAACTTCTAATCTAATTTGATCTTCTGAGTGGGTTTATTCACACCATCACATTAGACTTATCTTTCATTGTTAGTTAATACATGGGGAGTCTTGTTAATTTAACTAAACTTTAGAAAGTGGAGAAAGAAGATGTGAAGGACAATAAAGAGATAAAAAGACCAGTTGACTAAAAAATCCAGTCTAACCTTGAAATTCTCTAATCCCTAAGATTCTGTAGAGTGGATGAGTGGAACGTTTCGTGTCTTTAAAGCAATGCTTATTCAAAAGGCTGGTTGTTATTTGTTTTTTACAATAGCGTTATCAAGATGTATTTCACATACCACATAATTCACTCACTTAAAGTGTATAATGTAGTAGTTTTTAATATATGCACAGAGTTGTACAACCATCACTAAGTACGTTAAGAACTTTTCCTCACCACAAAAGAATCCCCATGGGGCTTCCCTGGTGGTGCAGTGGTTGAGAGTCCGCCTGCCGATGCAGGGGACGCGGGTTTGTGCCCCGGTCCGGGAAGATCCCACATGCTGCAGAGCGGCTGGGCCCGTGAGCCATGGCCGCTGAGCCTGTGCGTCAGGAGCCTGTGCTCTGCAACGGGAGAGGCCACAACAGTGAGAGGCCCGTGTACTGCAAAAAAAAAAATAAAAAAAAAATCCCCATGTATATTAGCAGTTAGTTCCCATCTCCTGGCCTCGTCTCACAGAACCATCCCACTGGCCCCCCGCCCAGCTCTAGACAACTACCAACTTACTTTGTACCGCTATGGATTTGCCTATTCTGGGCATTTCATATAAATGAAGCCATACTATATGTGATCCTTTGTGACTGGCTTCTTTCACTGAGCATAATGTTTTTAAGGTTCATCCATGTTGTAGTATGTGTCAGTACTTCATTACTTTTTACTATTGAATAATATTCCATTGTATGGCTATATCTCATCTTATTAATTCATTCATCAGTTGATGGACACTGGGTTGTTAAATCTTTTGGGCTATTATTATAATGCTGCTGTGAACATTTGTGTACAAGTTTTTGTGTTCACATATGTTTTCAGTTTTCTTAGGTATATACTTAGGAATGGAACACTGGGTGATATGGCAACTCTATGTTTATAACCTTTAAGGAACTGCAAGACTATTTTCCAAAGTCTGCACCATTTTACATTCCTACCACCAGTGGTTGAGTGTTCCCATTTCTCCACATCATTGCCACCACTTGTTATTATTTCTTTTTCATTGTAGCCATCCTAGTGGGTAGGACATTGTGACTATTTTTAATGGGTTGTTAAAAATAAGCAGACCAAAGCAAGTAAAAAGAAAAGAGACTTTGCCGATTATGATCACCTTTGTCATCTGGTAGAGTTTATGTTCTCTGTGCTGATTCTATCGTCTTTCAGACTAGTGTTTCTCAATCTTTTTTTTTTTTCCTAACCTATGCCCCCTTGGAAAAATATAAAAGCTCATGACACCCCAAGGTTCTCATATACCTCCTAGGTTGAGGATCATCTTAATCTGATATCTGAGACTTTCTAATTTCAAAGATTAGGAAAACAAATTTACCAACTTTGTATTTGGCCAATTATCAAATACAGTAAGCATAATTTCATCAAGTAAAGGACAATTTAACCCTCAAAACAGTAGAAGAAATATTTCAGGCTAAAAGGTAGTCTTTCCAATTTTACCTGCGCGCGCGCACACACACACACACACACACACACACACCACCCTACTGTCCTTAATTTCCAGTGCTAAAATGCTAGTTTCCCGTATGGATTCCTATGAAACCCTTGGTGAGGACTTACATTAGAATAATGCTGTTACTACTCTAACAGGCCAGTGCCTTTTTTGACAAGTACACCCATCTGGAGGCAGGCAAAGGGGTGAGGGAACAGAGAGGCCGTGGAGAAAGAGATTTTTCCTACACCCAAGCAAAGAATATTCCTACAGCCATCTCTACACTACCTGACACAGCTCTGTGCTGAAAACACTGACCCTGCTTATCCTTGTAATCTGAGTACAAAATGGTCCTTTGTTGACAGAGGCCAAAACCATTAGATGAAATGTTGGTAGGAAACTTCATAATGGAGGAATCAGTCTCACAATCTGGCCCATAATGATCAGTCTTGGCCTTTCTAACAGTGGAACAATAAACCATTATGTACCACATAATGTGATGCCAAAAGAAGTACACAGCACCTCGAATAAAGGATTCTTGACCGTAAAATTGAACCTAAGTTCATGTACAGGAAATACACGAGTTTGCAGAGCAAATCAAATGACTCCATGAGGAAACAGTCAGCCAGTACAGATTGTAGGAGAGTCTATAGTCAAATGACTCATGGTCTTTTACGTACCACACATAGCATGTAGAAAAGCGTTGGCTATAGAATAAAAGAGAGACAGCAACCAAATGTAATGTGTGATACTCGTTTGGATCCTGATTCAAAAAATAACCTGTAAAAAAGGCATTTTTAAGATAAAGTGGGGCATTTCCAGTATGCTGTGAATTTAGATTATCTTAAGGAATGGTTATTTTTTTTTAATTGAGGTATAGTTGCCATACATCATTATATTAGTTTCAGGTATACAACATAGTGGTTTGACATTTGCATATATTGTGAAATGGTCACCACAATAAATCTAGTTAACATCTGCCCCCGTACATAATTACAGAATTTTTTTCCTAAGGAATGGTTATTAATAAATGTGGTAAATGTCAGAGTGGTTATGTTTTTTTAAAAGTCCTTTTAAATTATCACTTAGACATGCACATTGAAGTATTTATAAAAGGACACATTGTTTGAGATTTGTTTCAAAGTGCTCAAGAAAAAAGAAAAAGAGAAATATATGGGGAAATAGATGCCGTAAGATTGGGAATGTTGTGACAATAGTTGGAACTGCGTCATGACAGATATATGGGGACTCATTATACTATTCTCTTTTCTGTTGTGTATGTTTGAAAGATTTCATAATAAAAAGTTAAATAATAAAATAAAATAAGCTTTCCTCCTAGGAAATAAATGTAGATTCAAATTTTAAGGTACATGGTTTATTAGGGAAACAAGTGAACAGGGGGTGGGGAATAAACATAAATTTCTTTTGCATTGTTTCAGGGAGATAATTTGGTGTTAACTCACTGATTTAAATATTATAAGAACTCATAACTCTACAAGTCACTTCAAGATTAAAGTAAAACAAAAGTCCCTCCGACTAAATGGAAGGCAAAGTATAGAAAAACTCCCAATGATCAAGCCATGAAAAGAGGTGTCGTGACCGAAAGCCCAAGAAATCCAACTGTGTAGCCTAACAGAGACAGGGGAAATAGGATTTTAACCCTGGAATTATAAAATTAAACGGTTTTTAGTTGATTTTTTTCACACTGATCCCTAATCCTGTTACTTCTGACAATGAAGCTTTCTGCTCTAGGCTAGAGTTATACTTTCAGGTGAGTAGAATGAATGCCTTGGACTCCAGCATGCACAAGCCCTGGAATTTAATTTTGTTCCCCTGGTAGTTGCATAACTTACAGCATGTCCAGTAACCTCTTATGCAACTGGCATCTCATGCCAGGTAGGCTGGAACCAGAAGCTAGTCATGGGCTCTAATCTCTACTAACACCCAGTTGCTTGCTTGGACAATGTTTGACAGAGATGATTAAGCCACATGAAAGAACTCACACCAGTGTGAACGAGATCAAGTGTTCTGACTGAGGTAACTGGGCAAGGAATTGATGCCAAGAGACCCAAAGCCAGCTTCTAGATCTGTGTTGTCTACTAGAAATATGGGAGCCACAAAAGTGATTCTAAATTTTCTAGTAGGCATACTTGAAAAAGTAAAAAGGAATAGGTAAGATTAATTATAATAATATATTTTATGTAATCCAATATATCCAAGATGTTACCTCTTGTACAAGTAATCAATATAAAAACTATTATGAGGGGTTTCCCTGGTGGCTCAGTGGTTGAGAGTCTGCCTGCCGATGCAGGGGACACGGGTTCGTGCCCCGGTCCGGGAGGATCCCACATGCCGCGGAGCGGCTGGGCCCGTGAGCCATGGCTGCTGAGCCTGCGTGTCCGGAAACTGTGCTCTGCAGCGGGAGAGGCCACAGCAGTGAGAGGCCCGCATACCACACACACACAAAAAAACTATTATGAGATATTTTACACTCTTTTTTTATACTAAGTAAAAAAGAAAAAAAAACTATTATGAGATATTTTACACTCTTTTTTTATACTAAGTAAGTCTTCACAATCTGGTGTGTACTTTATGCTTTAAGCACATCTCAGATTGGACCAGCCGCATTACACGTGCTCAATGGCCACATGAGGATATTGGCTACCATATTGGACACCTTTTTAAATGATTGATGGTGGAATTGTATAGATAAAACCCAGAAAACTTTCAGCAATCCATCAGTACAAATTAAATATTTTTATTAGCAAGGAAAAACATTCAGTATTAAATACACATTCACTTCTGTCTTGTGGACAGTGAGATGAGGAGGGAAACTCTAGCCAGTATTAGACACGAGCTAAGCCTTCTCCTCTTAGGTCAGAGGACTGTGCATTGGATATAAATAACCTCAGGAATGACACAACTTGTTCATACAGGCTTATAAACGTGGGTCCTGCTGAATATATAATTTGTAAGTCTTAGGAGGAAAAAGAATTGGTAATAGCTAGGGAATTTACTAAGAGAGAATCAGACAAAAACTTTTCCCAAGCTTTATGGTTTAATAACGTTTACAGAGCCTGACCTCTGGCTAAGAACCAAGTTCTACCGGGAAAGTTACAATACCCAGATATACTCTCACAAGGGTCAGCTCATCCTTGTTATTTTAGGTTTATTAACTTCGTAACCGTGCCCTCCTCCCACTGAGCACACCTGCGACACTGTGTGTACACACCACTAGTTTCGAAAGAGTGTGTTTTACAAGCTGTACTCTCGTGCCTGGCACCCTATTTACTGAGATTCAGGAAAAGACATCTGCCTCTCCTGCGGGAGTAGTGGGGTACCATGTCAGCTCATTGCCGGACAGTCTGAAAAGACCAGGCTATTCCAAGTATCTGCACCAATTAAATTAAACCTCAGGAAGTTGCCAACAGTGCCCCTCTGAGGGCCACAGCCTACCAAGCTACGGAAACTCTAAGTAATGACACTTTTTTTTTTTTTTTTTTTTTTTGCAGTACGCGGGCCTGTCAACGCTGTGGCCTCTCCCATTGCGGAGCACAGGCTCCGGACGCGCAGGCTCAGCGGCCATGGCTCACGGGCCCAGCCGCTCCGCGGCACGTGGGATCCTCCCGGACCGGGGCACGAGCCCACGTCCCCTGCATCGGCAGGCGGACCCCCAACCACTGTGCCACCAGGGAAGCCCGACACTATTTTAAATAGCATTATGCTTTTTTTTTTAAACCCCACATTTGTTTATTTATTTATTTTTGGCTGTGTTGGGTCTTTGTTTCTGTGCTAGGGCTTTCTCTGGTTGTGGCAAGCGGGGGCCACTCTTCATCGCGGTGCGCGGGCCTCTCACTATCGCGGCCTCTCTTGTTGCGGAGCACAGGCTCCAGACGCGCAGGCTCAGTAGTTGTGGCTCACGGGCCTAGTTGCTCCGCGGCATGTGGGATCTTCTCAGAGCAGGGCTTGAACCCGTGTCCCCTGCATTAGCAGGCAGATTCTCAACCACTGTGCCACCGGGGAAGCCATGACACTTTTTTTTTTGGCTGAAGAAAATTAGCATGTATCAGAATACAATGCTTAGGTAAAATTCATGAGGACCGGACGTGTCATCTTTGGACTCAATAAACTATGGCAAATTGGGAGCTAATTTAGTTTGAAAACCATTTTTATCAAGATCCAACAAAACTAGAAAAATCTTACCCAGTGTTATGTTAAAAGTTAATACAAACATCTGCTTTACATTTGTGAATAGTGGCTTGCTGGGCGCTATTGTCATTAGTGGATTGAGTGTCATTATTTTACTAGTCCTATGATGTTGCTGAGACTGAAAGACACAAGCCCCTTTCTTTCATTTTCTCGTGGGAAATGCCAAGTACAAGAACTGGCCATATCTTAAGAGAATTGCGCCCAACTAGTCCCATTGCATGGGAAATAGTGAAGGTAGTATATGCCCGGGGAACCCACGGAAAAGTCCTTTTAGGGGCTCCTAAGCAATTTGCCCTCTGTGACTCTCTCCTTCATCAGGGAAAACCTTGGCTTGATACAGTGTTGCTAAAGTTCCGAGAACATGATGTTGCCAGGCCTGGGCTGTACCACTCCCCAAAGATGATTAACAGAATTTTTAACAAAGGAAGGTGTACAAAGTATTTGAAGTTCTGCAAAACTTTTTTTTTAATTCTAAAGAACTTAGATTTATTTCTTGAAGTATAGTTGATTTACAATGTTGTGTTAATTTCTGCTGTACAGCAAAGTGATTCAGTTATTTATATATATGTATATATATACATACACACACATTCATTTTTTATGCATATATTCTTTTCCATTATGGTTTACCTCTATAAAACTTTTCCACCTAGTCATGCCCATGTACTACTTTGTAAGTATAAGTAAGCATGTCTTACTTACTACCTCTATTAGAAAATAGAGTGGGCGCTCCTCCCAGTGTTCCAAATGAGAGGAAAAGTTCTAAGTGGATGTCATCACTGTCATTAACCCCAGCTATTTATTTATTTATTTATTTATTATTTTTATTTTTTTTTGCAGTACGCGGGCCTCTCACTGTTGTGGCCTCTCCCGTTGCGGAGCACAAGCTCCGGACGCGCAGGCCCAGCGGCCATGGCTCACGGGCCCAGCCGCTCCGCGGCATGTGGGATCTTCCCGGACCGGGGCATGAACCCATGTCCCCTGCATTGGCAGACAGACTCTCAACCACTGTGCCACCAGGGAAGCCCCCGCAGTTATTTATTTTAAGGGTCAGGGACTCACCCAGAAAGGCAGGGACCAATTCATAGCCTCTAAGCTTGACCACGGATGACATCTTTTGCTGGTTCTACTCCTGAGACAGAAGGAGCCTTCAGTATTTAGACTTTTAAGACAGAAAGAACCTAGCAGAGGGCTGAGAAATTGGTGTGTGTGGCAGAATATTGCATAGCAAATGAAAGGGATCTATGAAGAAAAATGAAATTGGGTTCTAACCTTAGACCATATACTAAGGTAGACTCCATACGGAAAGAAGTCCTAGGTGTAAATGATAAAAGCTATAGAGTTAGCAGAAAACAATATAGGGGAATATCTTTGTGACTTCGAGATGAGAAAGAATTTCTTAAACAAATCCCCAAGAGCTTAAGCCATAAGGCAAAAAAATTGATGGAATTGGGGACCTCAAAATGAAAGGTTTCGGTTCAACAAAGAACATCAGAAATAAAACTCACAGACAGATCACGAATTAGAAGAAAATGTTTACAATATTAATATTAATATCTTAACTATTTTAGAAAGTCCTGCAAATCAACAAGGAGGCTGGGGACCTCTGTCACACCATCTGTCGCTGGTGTGAAGCATCATCTCAAACCAGGAGAATTTTCTCCTTTCTGATCTCGCTAAACACAAGCCTTTTGCTTAAAAACCCATCCCAACCTTCAGCAAGCTCACTGGTGAGTTCATAACTGCAGCGGGCTTGGAGGGACGTCACATAAAGAGTAAAATAAACCCTGCTGTGTTGCAGAAGCACAGGCTGGTCCCACATTCTGATGAGGTGGGACGTGGAGGAGGACAGCCTGGGGAATTCCCTGGGAACGGCAGTCACTGGGGAAGACTGCGTGGGGAGAAAGGATTTCAGTCAAAAGCCTGTGCAATGTCCTGGAAGGGAAAAAATGTAGGACATGGAGAGAAGGCAAGGGATGGGATTCTAAATTATGAGAGGGTAAACATCAGAGCCAGACTGGCTTTCAAACCCGTGTCAAGGAATTTGGACTTTATCCTGAGAGCAGTGTGGTGCCGCTGAAGGATTTTAAGCAGGGAGAGATTTATTTGTATCTCAGAATGTTGACTCTGACGAACGTGAAACGCAATGATCTTTAAAGTGCAGCAGAAGCAGCCTATGAGGTGTGCAAAACAGTCTGCTGAAGAGTGGGAAGAAAATAGGAGATCTCCTTTTTCTAAAAAAGGAAACGGTTAAGCTTCCCTAAATACATACAGGTTTAATACATACAGGTTTCAGCATATAATTGTATGCATAATTTAGAAATAAATACAGTTAATCCTTGAACAACTCAGGGTTAGAAGTGCCCACCCTCTGCTCAGTCAGAAATCTCTGGATAACTTCACAGTCGCTATTCTGCATCCAGGGGTTCCACCATAGATCAGGTAGGTAGCACGTATTTGTTGAAAAGATTCCGCATATAACTGGACCCTTACAGTTCAAACTTATTTGTTCAAGGGTCAACTGTATACATTGGGGATACATGCTCAAAACATTTTCACTGGGCTTCCCTGGTGGCGCAGTGGTTGAGAGTCCGCCTGCCGATGCAGGGGACGCGGGTTCGTGCCCCGGTCCAGGAAGATCCCACAGGCTGCGGAGCGGCTGGGCCCGTGAGCCATGGCCGCTGAGCCTGTGCGTCCGGAGCCTGTGCTCCGCAACAGGAGAGGCCACGACAGATGAGAGGCCCGTGTACTGCAGAAAAAAAAAAAATTTTTTTTTTTCACTGATAGGGATGTACCATCAAATACATTTAGAGGCCACAGATACAGAAGATGACCTGGAAGGATCCACAGGATGCTGCTCCTTTTCAGTTCCTAGTGGACTTGATCTACCTTTGGGAAGAGGGGCTGTAACCAGGGCCTTGTTCACAGCTGAGGCCCGCACGAGGAGCCACCAGGCCCCAGGAGGGAGGGACGAAGTGAAAGGGTTTCACCGCTGCCATCCCAGCAGTGGTCCCAACAGAGAACTTTCCAGGGAATGGAGGAACCCCGCTGATCCAAGATAGAAAGGACAGACACAGGCAGTCCTCGTGGGACCCATGGAAGGAAGCTAGCAGGGCCATTTGGCTGACACCCCCAAGGTTGAGGGAGCCTCAAATTTTGGCTTCTGTTCAATGACAACTTTGTGAGAGGAACAGGATAAGGCTTCTTCACAAACGTAGAGTTTGACCTTGAAGTATATTTTTTTCTAAGAGGCACACTGCTAACCTTTACAGAGGCTGTTGTCATGGTTACTCATGGCTGGCCATTCAGTGCAGTAGTGAAGAGCTTTTGGTCGCCAGGCTGTACTGCAGGGAGAGAGAGGGTTTTTTCATGTTAAAAACACTCCCTCACATTTGATAGCCTATCTCCAAGAGAGCACTTTGAGATATGAAAAGACTGATTTACTTGTCTGCTACTGTAGATTGTGATAGCATTGCTTGATGAGGTCCCTTTGAAAACACATATTTTTCTCATTTGAGCCTGCTTTGTATTAGGTTTTCGCTTACTATTTACTTTTCTCTTAGCTTTAAATTGAGGGTTTGAAAAATAGGATATTGCACTCAAGTTCTGTTTATTGGTGGCTTCCCTTTTTAAAAAATCTGCTCTGTGTACGATTTTCAGCCTATTTAAGCTTTATAATCCTTATCACTTGCCACCTAATAATTAATTGTGGTCAATCACACACTAGTTTTTTCAAATGTCAGCCTTATTCAGAATATAATTTAAGTAAAATGTAACCAATGAATAATGCAAGGATTTAGTTATTGCAGGTTTATAATTTTTCAATTTGTTCATAATATAAAGTCATTATGCAATGACTTTATTGTTATCCCAGGGTTCATTATTAGATCCTATGGAAACCCATGACCATTAGTACTAGCTAAATGTGAAGGTAGAAGGATAGTTTTGAGAGAGGGGGACCTCAAAAAAACCTGTATGCTACCTGGTTTCATTGAGGTTCCTTAGAAGTTGTTTAGACTAGCATGTGACAGTCATGCTAGAGGAAAAACAGAGGAAAAATCCACTATTTAGGAGGTTAAATCAGCAGAATTCTGTTGTATTACATTTGGAAGATAAAGATAAGTGACGGTTGGGCGTGACACCTAGGTTCTTGCTTGTATACCTGCCTGGTGGTTCCAATCACAAAGCTAAGAAACTGTGGAAAAGAACAAGCTTTCAGCGGGAAGATAAACTCAGTCTTGAACATGTTGAACTTAAGAAACTTTCGAGATATTCAAGTGGAGAAGTAAAGTAGGCAAGATCTAGAGTTGAGAAGAGAAGCTTGAAGACGTCAATTTGGGAGTCATTAGCATAGATAGTGATTGAAGATATTGGCAGAGCTGAGATTTACCCAGAAGAGTAGAGAAGGAGAACAGCGCTTAGGACAAAGCCTTAGGGAGTCCTGATATTTAATGACCAAAAGATGAAAGTGTTAAAAGAAATAGCTGTTGTTTTAAATGCTGTTCAAAATGAGGTAAAATGAGCATGGAATGATATCAAGGGCACTGCAGACCCTGACGTAAGCTACTTGGATGTGACGGCAGCGGGTCTATACACATCTGTCTAGACATCTAGCTATAAAGGCAAGAAGAGAAACACGGTGGTTGTTGGAAAGGGTGCAAATCAATTGGAAAGAGAGCAAATCAAAGCAGAGATTTTTGGTTTGGTTTTGCTTTGTTTTAAGATCGCAGAGCATGTCATGGAAAGACCCCAGTTGACAGCAAGAGGCTGAACCAACAGAAGAGCAAAGGGATCCTTGCAAAAGTGATAGGGATAGAGGTCTCCAGGTCAGGAAGAAAGAACACCTCCTAACGGAGAGCAGGAGAGGCTAGATATGGGGACAGGTAATTAATTCACAGCATGTCAAGAGAGTTCTTGGCTGATGACTTCAATTGACTCTAAGAAGCTGAAGAAGGAAGGTGAAAAGATTAGAGGCTAGAGGAAAGTGGGAAAGTTTCAAAACAGTCACTGAATAGACAGGGAAGATGAGTAAAGCAGAGAAACGTATTAGGACGTCCAGGCAGCACTGAGAGTCCATTTGAATTCAGTGATGATTAATTTATAAACGCCCCTTTTCACAGCCCTTGTGAAAAGACTGCCAGAAACTCATTAAATAAGTTAATATCAGGAATTCCCTGGCAGTCCAGTGGTTAGGACTCCGCGCTTCCATTGCAGGGGGCACGGGTTCAATCCATGGTCGGGGAACTAAGATCCTGCATGCCACTTGGTATGGCCAAAAAAAAAAAAAAAAAGAAGTTAGTATCTTTCTTGATGAGTACTCTTAATAAGGGCACCATACTGTTTTCTTCCACACATATTCTATTGTCTATATTTGTCTTTTGTCTTTTTTTTTTTTTTTTTTTTTTTGCGGTACGCAGGCCTCTCACTGTTGTGGCCTCTCCCGTTGCGGAGCCTGTGCTCCAGACGCGCAGGCCCAGCGGCCATGGCTCACGGGCCCAGCTGCTCCGCGGCACGTGGGATCCTCCCGGACCGGGGCACGAACCCGTGTCCCCTGCATCGGCAGGCGGACCCTCAACCACTGCGCCACCAGGGAAGCCCAGAATTCATTTTTAGAAGGTGGATGAGGCTTCACAGATAAAACCATAGCAGAAAAACAGCAAGATGGGCCATGAGAGGAATTAGCTAAAAGTGTGCAGAATTCAATAATTCATGAGGGATAACAAAAGTCATTAAGATGCAATTAAGGATATAGTATGGAAAACCAAACCCAGAAAATTAAATAAACCTAAGAATTTGAGGGTTTGAAAGTAAAGAAGCTATGTGGCCTTGAAAAGGACCTTATGAGACATGCAGTAAGGGGCAGCATGAGAGTGACCGAAGGCTGATAGGGCGAGAAAGGCAATGAAATCCACAAGAAGGGGAGATGGTGAACAATGAAGGCAAACATTCTGGGAGGGGTATGAATACAAAAAGAAACAAAGGCAGGACGTACATAGAATATTTGAAGTGTACCAACACTTATTGTATCACTTGGTCTCTCACTATTAGGAAGTTCCTGGGGTCCTGGGCAGAGAAACAGTGAGGGATCTTCTACCCAGGGTTTCCATTCTAACCTTCACTGTTGAAGTCTAGGCAACATCCAACATGAGCTGGCCATTTTCATGTTGAGCACTGCTCCCACCTCTGTGTCCTCTGCTGGGAGACGACCCTTCCCTTCACATGTGCACATCTTCCTCCTTTTGGGTATGTTCAAGAAAAGACTAAGTAAGAGATCAGCGTCTAGGTCAGGAGGTTCCCCGGCCACCCACTCGGTTGCCCCTGACAGCAGCCTGCTGTTCTCAGCTCTACTATCTCCCCACCACTTGCCCAGATTTCATCCATCGACAGTCCCTCTCTCATCTCAGCCACAAGTTCTACCTCTGAAATGTCTTTCCAATCCCTACGCCTCTCCCTCAAACCCACTGTTTCTGCCTTGGACCGCCATCGCTTCTCACACAAATTACAACCGTTGTCTCCAGACAGGCTTCCCTGCCTAGGTTTTGTCCATTTTCACCCTCTCTCTTTTCTAGTTCAGTTTCTTCGTGGCCAGAGAATTTCCCCAAATGCAAATCCAATCATGCTAGTTTACTGCTAAGTCATGCAGTGTCTCCCTATTGCCCGAAGGATAAAGCCCCACATCCCAAAGCCTTGGTCACTCGGCCCTCCGCAAGCATCTGTTGAGCCTCCCGCAAGCATCTAAAATTCCAGCCCAGGTAAGTTCATTTGAATCATATTTTAGATTCCACATATAACTGCTATCATATGGTATTTGTTTTTCTCTTTCTGACTTACTTGGCTTACTATGATGATCTCTAGATCCATTCATGGAGCTGCAAATGGCATTATTTCACTCACTTTGCTGTGCACCAGAAATTAACAGTTTTGGGGGGGGGGTTTTTTGGTACGCGGGCCTGTCACTGTTGTGGCCTCTCTCATTGCGGAGCACAGGCTCTGGATGTGCAGGCCCAGCGGCCATGGCTCATGGGCCCAGCCGCTCCGCGGCATGTGGGATCTTCCCGGACCAGGGCACGAACCCGTGTCCCCTGCATCGGCAGGTGGACTCTCAACCACTGCGCCACCAGGGAAGCCCAACACATTTTAAATCAACTATACTTCAATAAAAAAAGTTAAAATTAAAAATTTAAAAATTTAAAAAATCAAAAAAATCAAAGGCCATCCTAATTGAACTTCTCTCCATTGACTTCATCCTGCTTCTCCTTCCCCTGATTTCCTCTGCTGTCTTCTCCCCTTCCTGCCCCATTCACTGCACTAACTCCTAATTCCAGTCTCTATGTAGGTACTGTTTACCCCAGAAAGACTTCCTGAACCTAATCATTTCTTCTAGACTCAAAATTTTTCTTTTTTTAAAACACTGATGCCAAGAAACTCTTGTCATATGTTATTATAACTATTGTCTTGAAAGCTCTCTGTCCGGATCACATCTATTTTGCTCAATGCTATATTCCAAAGCAAAGTAGTTGGGCTTTAAGATGCTTCCAAAATATTCAACTGAATGAAGAAATGATCAAATGAATTCCCAAGGCAGTCCACAACTTTTTGGAACTTAGAAACTAGACTGAGTCAATGTTCCAGGTTTGATCAGATTTGGGGAAAAGTCTGACAAGTCATTGAATGATATTAATCAAAATTCCAATGTATTCATTTCAATAAGAAATATTACTCACAAGTAGGTCCAGAGTTCATGTAGTTCTTATTTTCTCTGTGGATTTGAGAAACCAAATCACAGAAGAGTTTTTGATTAACATAGATTCAGAGAAAGGGAAGTTATGATTCAAATGTTTATAACATAAGGCTTTAATTGCCTGAGTCCCTCACTTTTATAACTGAAAGGTACACCTGCCAGGAAAAGACTCTGCAACTTTTTTTTTTCTGAATTTTATTTTATTTATTTTTTATACAGCAGGTTCTTATTAGTTATCTATTTTATACATATTAGTATATATATGTCAATCCCAATCTCCCAATTCATCCCACCACCACCACCCCCCGCCACTTTCCCCACTTGGTGTCCATATGTTTGTTCTCTACATCTGTGTCTCTATTTCTGCCCTGAAAACCAGTTCATCTGTACCATTTTTCTAGGTTCCACATACATGCGTTAATATACGATATTTGTTTTTGTGTTTCTGACTTACTTCACTCTGTATGACAGTCTCTAGATGCATCCACGTCTCTATAAATGACCCAGTTTTGTTCCTTTTTATTGCTAAGTAATATTCCATTGTATATATGTACCACATCTTCTTTATCCATTCATCTGTCGATGGGCATTTAGGTTGCTTCCATGACCTGGCTATTGTAAATAGTGCTGCAGTGGACATTGTGGTGCATGTGTCTTTTAGAATTATGGTTTTCTTTGGGTATATGCCCAGTAGTGGGATTGCTGGGTCATACAGTAGTTCTATTTTTAGTTTTTTTAAGGAATCTCCATACTGTTCTCCATAGTGGCTGTATCAATTTACATTCCCACCAACAGTTCAAGAGGGTTCTCTTTTCTCCACACCCTCTCCAGCATTTGTTGTTTGCAGATTTTCTGATGATGCCCATTCTAACTGGTGTGAGGTGATACCTCATTGTAGTTTTGATTTGCATTTCTCTAATAATTAGTGATGTTGAGCACTTTTTCATGTGCTTCTTGGCCATCGGTTATGTCTTCTTTGGAGAAATGTCTATTTAGGTCTTCTGCCCATTTTTGGATTGGGTTGTTTGTTTCTTTAATACTGAGCTGCATGAGCTGTTTATATACTTTGGAGATTAATCCTTTGTCTGTTGATTCGTTTGCAAATATTTTCTCCCATTCTGAGGGTTGTCTTTTCATCTTGTTTGTAGTTTCCTTTGCTTTGCAAAAGGTTTTAAGTTTCATTAGGTCCCATTTGTTTATTTTTGTTTTTATTTCCATTACTCTAGGAGGTGGATCAAAAAGATCTTGCTGTGATTTATATCAAAGAGTGTTCTTCCTATGTTTTCCTCTAATAGTTTTATAGCATCCAGTCTTACATTTAGGTCTCTAATCCATTTTGAGTTTATTTTTGTGTATGGTGTTAGGGAGTGTTCTAATTTCATTCTTTTACATGTAGCTGTCCAGTTTTCCCAGCACCACTTATTGAAGAGACTGTCTTTTCTCCATTGTATATCCTTGCCTCCTTTGTCATAGATTAGTTGACCATAGGTGTGTGGGTTTATCTCTGGGCTTTCTATCCTGTTCCATTTATCTATATTTATGTTTTTGTGCCATACCATATTGTCTTGATGACTGTAGCTTTGTAGTATAGTCTGAAGTCAGGGAGTCTGATTCCTCCAATTCTGTTTTTTTCCCTCAAGACTGCTTTGGCTATTTGGGGTCTTTTTTGTCTCCATACAAATTTTAAGATATTTTGTTCTAGTTCTGTAAAACATGCCACTGGTAATTTGATAGGGATTGCATTGAATCTGTAGATTGTTTTGGGTAGTATAGTCATTTTCAATATTGATTCTTCCAATCCAAGAACATGGTATATCTCTCCATCTGTTGGTGTCATCTTTGATTTCTTTCATCAGTGTCTTAACAGTTTTCTGCATACAGGTCTTTTACCTCCTTAGATAGGTTTATTCCTAGGTATTCTGTTCTTTTTGTTGCAATGGTGAATGGGATTGTTTCCTTAATTTCTTTTTCTGATCTTTCATTGTTAATGTATAGGAATGCAAGAGATTTCTGGGCATTAATTTTGTATCCTGCAACTTTACCAAATTCATTGATTAGATCTAGTAGTTTTCTGGTGGCATTGTTAGGATTCTCTACGTATAGTATCTTGTCATCTGCAGAGAGTAACAGTTTTACTTCTTCTTTTCCAATTTGTATTCCTTTTATTTCTTTTTCTTCTCTGATTGCCGTGGCTAGGACTTTCAAAACTATGTTGAATAAGAGTGGTGAGAGTGGACATCCTTGTCTTGTTCCTGACCTCAGAGGAAATGCTTTCAGTTTTTCACTATTGAGAATGATGTTTGCTGTGGGTTTGTCATATATGGCTGTTATTATGTTGAGGTAGGTTCCCTCTATGTCCACTTTCTGGAGAGTTTTTTTTATCATAAATGGGTGTTGAATTTTGTCAAATCTTTTCCTGCATCTATTGAGATGATCATATGGTTTATTCTTCAATTTGTTAATATGGTTTATCACATTGATTGGTTTGCCTATATTGAAGAATCCTTGCATCCCTGGGATAAATCCCACTTGATCATGGTGTATGATCCTTTGAATGTGTTGTTGGGTTCTGTTTGCTAGCATTTTGTTGGGGATTTTTACATCTATATTCATCAGTGATATTGGTCTGTAATTTCCTTTTTTTGTAGTATCTTTGTCTGGTTTTGGTATCAGGGTGATGGTGGCCTCATAGAATGAGTTTGGGAGTGTTCCTTCCTCTGCAATTTTTTGGAAGAGTTTGAGAAGGATGGGTGTTAGCTCTTCTCTAAATGTTTGATAGAATTCACCTGTGAAGCCATCTGGTCCTGGACTTTTCTTTGTTGGAAGATTTTTAATCACAGTTTCAATTTCATTACTTGTGATTGGTCTGTTCATATTTTCTATTGCTTCCTGGTTCAGTCTTGGAAGGTTATACCTTTCTAAGAATTTGTCCATTTCTTCCAGGTTGTCCATTTTATTGGCATAGAGTTGCTTGTAGTAGTCTCTTAGGATGCTTTGTATTTCTGCGGTGTCCATTGTAACTTCTCCTTTTTCATTTCTAATTTTATTGATTTGAGTCCTCTCCCTCTTTTCCTTGATGAGTCTGGCTAAAGGTTTATCAATTTTGCTAATCTTCTCAAAGAACCAGCTTTTAGTTTTATTGATCTTTGTTATTGTTTTCTTTGTTTCTATTTCATTTATTTCTGCTCTGATCTTTATGATTTCTTTCCTTCTACTAACTTTGGGTTTTGTTTGTTCTTCTTTCTCTAGTTCCTTTAAGTGTAAGGTTAGATTATTTATTTGAGATTTTTCTTGTTTCTTGAGGTAGTCTTGTATTGCTATAAAATTCCCTCTTAGAATGGCTTTTGCTGCATCTCATAGGTTTTGGATCATCGTGTTTTTGTTGTAATTTGTCTCTACGTATTTTTCAATTTCCTCTTTGATTCCTTCAGTGATCTCTTAGTCACTTAGTAATGTATGGTTTAGCCTCCATGTGTTTGTGTTTTTTACGTTTTTTTCCCTGTAATTGATTTCTAATCTCATAGCGTTTTGGTTGGAAAAGATGCTTGATATGATTTCAATTTTCTTAAATTTACCAAGGTTTGATTTGTGACCTAAGATGTGATGTATCCTGGAGAACGTTCCGTGTGCACTTGAGAAGAAAGTGTAATCTGCTGTTTTTGGATGGAATGTCCTATAAATATCAATTAAATCTATCTGGTCTATTGTGTCATTTAAAGCTTTTGTTTCCTTATTAATTTTCTGTTCGGATGATCTGTCCATTGGTGGAAGTGAGGTGTTAAAGTCCCCCCACTATTATTGTGTTACTGTCGATTTCCTCTTTTATAGTTGTTAGCGGTTGCCTTATGTATTGAAGTGCTCCTATGTTGGGTGCATATATATTTATAATCGTTATATCTTCTTGGATTGATTCCTTAATCATTATGTAGTGTCCATCCTTGTCTGTTGTAACATTCTTTATTTTAAATTCTATTTTACCTGATATGAGTATTGCTACTCCAGTTTTCTTTTGATTTCCATTTGCATGGAATATCTTTTTCTATCCCCTCACTTTCAGTCCATATGTGTCCCTAGGTCTGAAGTGGGTCTCTTGTAGACAGCATATATATGGATCTTGTTTTTGTGTCCATTCTGCAAGCCTGTCTTTTGGTTGGAGAATTTAATCCATTCACGTTTAAACCCCCATATTACAATGACATGTTGTTCAGATAAGCAAACATCTTCTATGTATTACTAGGGTCTTTAACGAGCCTGAGAGTAATCAAAGAGATTTGCCTATCTCTCTTCGGATCCCTTGGAAATTTTGATATTTCCCTCATTTCTAAGTCCTTGGTGGTAACCTGCTCCAGGTAACATTTTCCACTTGGGTATTCTGAGATTGTACCAGTGATCGCTGGAGCTACAGTCTGCATTAGGTAATTTACTGGGTCACTGACTTGTTTGAGGGCTTCTTGGCAATGATATTTGAAAAGAGAAAAATGTTGAGTCTAGGAGACAAGACAAGCATTAGAATAGCTTTTGAGGGCTAAAGCAGCACGGTGGCTGAGGCTGAAGAGAAGACAGGCTGGTGGCAAAGTACCAACTCTTTGGAGCTAGAGGATGGTTATTTCAAAATAAAAAGCCTGGGGTTGGGGGGAGATAAATTAGGATTTGGGGATTAACACATACACACTACTCTATATAAAACAGATAACCAACAAGGACCTACTGTATAGCACAGAGAACTTTATTCAATATTTTGTAATAACCTGGAAGGGAAAAGAATCTGAAAAAAATATATACATATGTATGTATAACTGAATCACTTTGCTATATACCTGAAATTAACACAACATTGTGTATGAACTATACTTCAATTTAAAAAATAATAAAATAAGATTAAGAGCCTAGGCTTTGTAAAATGCATAGGTAAATACCTGGTTATTGACATTTCCTATCATTATTTCTTCTTATTCTCCCTTAATGTGTGCCAGTTCTTGTCAACCCTGAGTGGTCTTTCAATGGTACTTATGACTAACAATAACTAATTTTTCTATTTAAGTGTTCACTGTATATTCTCCCACTAAAATGACAGCTCCATTAGGGAAAGAATCTAGGAGTCTGCCTTACTCACCTCTGCTGTTCAGGACCTGGAGGAGAATCCAGCACAGCAAAGATGCTGAATTAACTATGATCAAGTGAATGAATGAATGAATGAATATTCAGGGGAGCCAGAGAAAGATCGTTTTGGTCAAGCTTGGGGGAGAGTCTGCAAGTGGAATGGCGGCACTTCCTTTTGGCCCAGATTGGGAGGTGGTAGAGGCAGCAATGCAATTCAGAGAGTCCCCTAGGAAAGTGAAGCCCCCAGAAGGAAAGAGAAGACAGGGTACAGAAACAATTCAGCCCAGATTGAAGATCATCTCCCAGGATCCCCTGAGCTGAAGCCTGTGCTTTGTGTTAACATAGAGGGGGCTCCCTTACAAGTGACACTGGGGCCAAACATAGTGTAGGATGGACACCTTACCCACACCTGGCAGCAAACACCACAGGAGCGTTCTGTATTTGAAAAACTTTTTACTTATTTACGGTAACAAAATGTTACATAAATAATTTACTTTTTAATCCACAAATAAACTAAAATAGAACAAAGGGAAAGAAAATTGGAAAAAGTGATAAAGTAGGTAATGGCTTTGCTAACTTGACCTCTTGAAACTCAGTTTTGAATCACTTTTTCACCCTATTTTCATCTTGAGAAAAGAAAACCAAATAACCCATGAAGTCCTCTTCATGACCGCCTCTTCATATTGCTGTATCAGAAGGTTCTACAGGTTAAATCACTTAAATTCCCTGTCAAAGTAATGTACAGAATTATCTTGGCACATTGTCTTGTGTCTTGACAAGAAAGGCCATATATTTTTGAAATTTCTAATGAAGACCCTGCCTTAGCTGTTCAGTGTCCCAGGACCAGCTTCTCTCACAGTTTGACAGTGGAAAGAAGTTCAGATCCAAAGAAATCGTGATTTTTTTCAAAGTCAAATAACAAAAGACACATAAATCAGCATCTTTCCCTGCCTGCCATGGAGCTCAGAGCTAAATATTGGGTTCAATTAAAGTTACCTTTAGCGTAGTCCCTGACTCAGGAATCCCTGCATTGATGCATTCAGACCACAAGCTTGCACGCCTGTAACTTTTATACTGTAAAATCATAGAAGTGTATGAACAATGAATTTTTTTTTCATGCCACTTGCTTTTGTCCCACAGTGAGCTCCAGAAAGATTCCAGTTCACAACTATTTTGTTTTCTTTAGTCTCTTACAGATATTCATATTCTCTTATGAATATCCATACTCATCCACTTATACAAGTCAGCATTCAGAAGAGGGCATGCTATATGATACTGTGTTTTATAATTATATTAAAAATAACCTATATAGCATATTTACATTTATAATGATACACGCTTTTTTAAGGAGGGACAATGGTAGTGGTTACAAAAAAAAATCTTGGTTGGATGTTATTCTCTTATCTTGTGCAAGATGTATATTCATATGGACAGTTACGTTATGTTCTGAAAGACAAAAGGTCACTTATCAGGAAAGTAACCCTTCAACAATCTGTAGACTAAGCTCTAGATATAATTATCTCCCTCCTTTACTACATGATTCTTATTAATCTATCCACATTAAAAAAAATTTTATGTAGCTTTGATTGCAAACTCTCACAATCTTCTTGAGTAGGCTGGCTTTTCAAAATGCATGAATTTAAAAACAAAATTAACCCTACATATACTATATATCAATTAAGCAAAAGTTTCTTCACAGACTTGAGTTGAAATCTTTGGGTGTTCAAGAAGTTTTTGTGAGGGCTTCCCTGGTGGCGCAGTGGTTGGGAGTCCGCCTGCCGATGCAGGGGACGCGGGTTCGTGCCCCGATCCCGGAGGATCCCACATGCCGCGGAGCGGCTGGGCCCGCGAGCCATGGCCGCGGAGCCTGTGTGTCCGGAGCCTGTGCTCCGCAGCGGGAGAGGCCACAGCAGTGAGAGGCCCGCGTACAGCAAAAAAAAAAAAAAAAAAAAAAAAAAAAAGAAGTTTTTGTGGTGGAGAGTCCCATGGCTTACTGATCATTATAACAGTGATCTACTTCTGTACTTATTAAGTACCTACTGTTTCCACTAGGTCTGATTAGGCTCAGAGGTAGAGAGAAACATTAAAGTTATCGAATATAATTTCCTTTTTTTGTAGGATTATAATCTGTAGTGGCTGAGGAGACGTAACCTGGAAAAAAACAATTTTGGAAGCAAAATAAATATTAATTATATAGTTTTGAAGTTTGGTTAGTTTTGGAAGGTTCTGTGGACTTCAAATTTGACCTTAAAGCGAGTGTAGGATTTAGGTAAAGGAAGGTAAGGAAAGAATTCTTGTTCAAGCAGAAGAAATGCATAAACCGAGTTTACATAAAATAAATCAGTAATGAGATATGGGTGTGTCCATGTCCAGAAGTGGGCAGGATGGAGAGAGGTCTCAGGCGCAGTTAGAAAGAGAAGGCAGACTCTCCTAATAAAACATTGGTTGGAGGGCTGCCTATGGGGCTGGGGAGTTGGGGGTTAATCTCTCAATCTGATATAGACTGGAGAGCCATTATAAACTGTTGATGAGAGCAGAGAGATAATGGAAAGGGTGTTTCAGAAGGAATCCAGTTGTGAAGGTGAGAGGTTTCATAATTACAAGATACGAAGAGGATATAGTGGTTTTCATCAGCATCGAGAGCTCTCTGAGCTACAGAAAATCTCTAGCTTCCATAGAAAATGAAGGCGTAGGTACAACAGCAGAGAGGAGAAGAAAAAGTATTTAATGAGAATTTTGTATTCAAAAGAGCATACTTCACAAAAGACTAAGGTTTCTAGCAGAGTACTAGTGACAGAGTAGAAATTAACTATGGATGTTGTTACTGTTATCATCATTGTAAGATTATTTTGCATTATGTTTCCATACAGATAGAAAGTGAGGGAATCTGACATTTGTTGTGTGCCAGCTAGATTAGAATCGTATTTCTTTTGATCCTCACAATAACCCTGAGGTGTAGACATTAATATTCTTATTTTTTTTAATAGTTGAAGATGTAAGCTCAGAATGGCTAAGAACCATACAGCCAGTAAACGGTAGAGCCTAGATTAGGACCCAGGTCTGCCTGGCTCTGACAGCCATGCTTTTTCTACTCTGTCTCTGAATTGGGAATCAGAAGATCTGCCGGGAGATAGAAGAGCAGATGCATAATTGAAAACTGATTAATACCATACACATACCTAGAGAAAAGTGTCAGTGAGAGGGAGGATGTTCAACCATGGAGCAGAGAAAGGGCGTCTGAGAGGCCGAACTGGGAGTAGATTTAGCTCTTCACGAAAGATCGACGGCCCTGACTAATACACACAGTCCAGTGGTTTCCTTTAAACACTGTTGGTGCTCCACCTTTCCGAGACTGGGAAGCTATTTCCCTCAACCTTTTACATCTACCCAGTGATTTCACCATTGCTTTGCCAGATACTTTGTTAACAAGTACGTGCTCTTTGTACTGTAGAAAAACTGGCCAACCTTCTCCCCAAACTTCGTTGCTACTTATGCTACCAACATTTTCTTAAAACACCAAGCCTGCCGGGGACAGCGTCCATTACGACAGACTAAGGTCTGCTGTGCTGGGACTTCCAAAATGTGTAAGTCCTGATCTCACCATCCAGAGGCACGTAGTCTGCTGGAGGAGTAAACACCCAACATATGGAACAATTAAGAAACAAGATAGAAACATAATTAAGTGTTAATTGTTTGGGAAGGACTGCATATTTTCAGAAGGGGGATAAGGAACTCAGCCATATAATTGGTGCATAATTTATAACATGCTGTGCACACCACCAGTGAATTGAGCGCAGCAGCAAAATAACTTTTGATACAACAGAGAAGGCTTTGCCCCCCTATCATGGGAGGGGGGTTAGAGCTGTGGAAAAACAGACCTGTTCAACCGCTCCTAATGTGAAAGGGGTCTCTCTCGTGATGGTACATGAAAAGAAACAAAAATAGTTCTATAGATTGGGAGTTTGGGATTGACATATGCACACTGCTGTACTTAAACTAGATAACCAACAAGCACCTACTATATAGCACAGGGAACTCTGCTCAATATTTTATAATAACCTCAATGGGAAAAGAACTTGGAAAAAGAATAGATACATGTATATGTATAACTGAGTCACTTTGCTGTACACCTGAAACTAACACAACATTGTTAATCAACTATACTCCAATATAAAATAAAAATTTAAAAAAACAGAAATAGAAAAAGTACTGCCAAAATCCAGATTTCTGGAGTCCCTTCCACAGAGCATGGAGTGCCCAGGGATGGAAAGAACTGGAATTTTATTCATTTATTCATTTATTTATTTAACTTATTTACTTATTTCTAGGAGAGAAATTTGAGAAGAGTTCGGGGGTTCATCCAGGGTCCCAAGGTCCTCACTGCCTCCAAGAAGCTCTCATTGTCAAGGGCAGTAAGAAAACACCAGCCATAGTCTGAGTATCTGTGTTCTCATATACATGTTTTTCCCTTTGAACATCCCTTTCCCAGACCCCTATTGTCTCTGCCCCCAAACCTTCGTACGCTCCAAGTCTGGTGTGTAGCTCCGATAGGAACCAGCACAGCGCTCAGACTTTCTCTCCATCCCCACCCTCCCAAGGGGCCAGCTTGGCTCTTCCTGTGGGTTGCGGGGCAGGTCAGGAGACTGGGTTCCAATTCCCGAAGTTGTCTGCAACAAATCCAACCTCTCGGAAATCCCCCCATTGGGTTATCCAGAGGTTTATTCTGAGAAGCTCAACCTCTACCAGAGCGAATCGTCCTTACCTTTTTCCTTCACACCATACCTTCCCCCAGGGAGTTTAACTGCCTCGGACAAACCGACCTCGTGCAGCACAGAGAACACAGGGGCCGTTGCTTAAATATGTTAACTACATGTGTGGGACTATTAGGCCTTGGGCAACAAGAAACAGAAAAATTAGATGTGATTTCATAGGCATAAAGTGTCTATATTCAAATGCCTTAAAAGACCATTGGAAAGACCTTCTTTTATCAAGACTCTCTGTCATGTCCATCCCACATTACTGTAAACAAGAGCAATTAAGAATTTATGAGACGTTGTGTCGAGTCAAAAATGTAGACACAGGGACTTCCCTGTGGCACAGTGGTTAAGAATCGGCCTGCCAATGCAGGGGGTACGGGTTCGAGCCCTGGTCCGGGAAGATCCCACATGCCGCGGAGCAACTAAGCCCGTGCGCCACAACTACTGAGCCTGCACTCTAGAGCCTGCGAGTCAACAACTGTTGAGGCTGCGTGCCACAACTACTGAAGCCTGCACGCCACAACTACTGAAGCCTGCGTTCCTAGAGCCCGTGCTCCGCAACCAGAGAAGCCACCGCAATGAGCAGCCTGCGCACCGCAACGAAGAGTAGCCCCCGCTCATCGCAACTAGAGAAAGCCCGCGCCCAGCAACGAAGACCCAATGCAGCCCAAAAAGAAAAAAAATGTAAACACAAAATCTCTGAGACCAAGAAGGGCAGATTCTCATGGTAATCCGGGTCCGGGTTCAACACTTGCAATTAAAGTACTGAAAGGTTCTAGAAGGTTTACAGTGAAGAGTCCAAGACTGAGTTCAGCCCAGCAGGCTCTGCAAGGAAATAACACTGGGATCCCGCTGACATCAGTGGGCTTAGATTTAAGGATCTGTTAGGACTAAAGACTTGTTGCTGCTGAAGGAAAATATTTGACTCAATTTTTATTCTTCTCTTAAATAAACACTTTTTCCCCCATTTATTTACTTCTGATATTACGATGACTCAATGGACATTTGCAAACAGAATTCTTTTTCTCTTGTAGCACAATAACTAGAATCTTCTCTAAAAATCTTTCTTCCAAAAAGAAAAAAAAAGACTTGCATTTGAAGGAAGCATTAATATTTTCCATCCATGTTGGCTCCTGAGGGTGGGAACTTGTATCATATTCAGATTCAACCCGTGTGGATTGGCGTGTGTAGGCCTATAAGTCCCCAGCAAGTTCCAGGTGCGGAGGTCTTTAGCTGCTCAGCAAATCCACCAAGTTCAAGGGTGTGAAATGCTGATGAGGACTAGGGGCTTAGCTCTGAAATCAAGCCTTCAGCCTGTCTTCAAGCTGAAATTTCACAGGCGATGCTGACTGAAACATCTCTTCCAATAGAAAGGTTGAAAGATGCTTTTTCACTTTGTGAAATGAATAGACATAAGCATTCATGGAATGTCCAAGCTGAGAGGGGTTAAGGAGATCATCCATGTTCCCACATTTGACAGAGGATAGGCGTGAAACTCACCAGAGCCCCAGGATCTGCCCAAGTCTGGGCAGAACCAACGGCATCCATCACCGACCTCAGTCCGAGAGCCCCCAGCTCTACGTCCGGGACCACGAACACATTCAACCATCTGCAAAATATTTGCCCATTTGGAGAAAAAAAATTTTTTAATTTGCATATTAAATTGCAGTAAGTGTAAAGAAATAGATGTAATTTTTCTGACCGTTTCAAGCTGTCATTTTACAAAACTTAGTTCTGTATGAGTAGACAGCACGTAAACACATACAAGATATAAAATATATAAATGGATGTAGAGTAAAAATACCCCTCCCTCCCACTCCTGACCTCCAGGCCTTTGGTTCTCTTCCCCAGAGTCAAGCATGAGTTTCCTGTGTATCCTTTTAGACAAAACACTAATGGCAACCTTTTAAAAGTATTTAAAATGCATTTTTGTGACTTTTTCCTTGTGATCCGAAATGCCTGCATGGATACTCTGGCCAAATAATACATAGCTGTTGCCAGGTAATTTCTCATGAAGGCTAAAGAGTGACAACCGAGAAGATTTGAAAGTTAAAGGGGGAAGATTGTTGCCTAAGTGCTGCATTCTCTCCATATTTTGTCTCTAACATCTATATTTTCCTCCTAGAGTTCCTGTGTCCGTCAACAAATGAACACACAGGATGAACAGCTCACAACAAGGCTGTTCAGAGTTTGTGGCTCTCAGTGACCACCTGCCTAGGTTTAGAATATTCAACAGAAAGCCAGTTCTTTATTTCTGAGAGACAAAACTTCACAACCTGGCCTTTCCAGATAATTCGTCATTATCTGTGATCTAAAATCAAGGTCCACAAAGAATTCAAGGCAGAAATCAAGGACAATCCCTATTGCATCTCCTTTTGAAATTTCTCTAATATTTGCGCACCTGAGCATGTCCCCCCCTACCCCCAATCCCAGACCCACTGCTCCAGGTCAAGCCCTCTTTCTTTGCTGGGATTATTAATGTTGATTCCCTTTTGTTATCCCTGCATAATCCAGTCACTGGAGCTGAATCCTCAGAGCCAGCAGGAACTGGCTGCAAAGCAAAGTCAGAGGCTAACTCGGGCCACACATCATAAAGAGTTTAGATTTCATGGTACTGACACTGATGATGAGATGCAGAATTTGAAGCAGAGGATACACACACACACATATGCACACACATATGGCATATATTTAAATCATTCAAACTGCCATGTGAAGAATGGCTGTAGGGCAGCAAGAAGCTTTCCGGTAGTTTAGCTGGAGGGGGTCTTGGGGAAGAACACAGGACTGGATCGTTGTGGGTGAGAGGTAGAGTTATTTTCAGAGATGTGTGCGATCATACTGGTTGTAGACTGAGAATTGTCCAGCAGCGATAAAGTGATGAGGCAGGGATGAGAGCAGCCTCCTGGAAGAAGCAAGTCATTAATAACACAAGCAAGGGGATGGGACACAGGTGGAGAGGTTGGCTTAGGATAAGAGCAAACAGGAAGCAGGACAGAGGGTGTAGCTGAAGGCACAGGCGGTGGGGGGTTTGGGGGATGGGGCAATGAGGACCCCATCCCTGATTACTTCCCTACAGTTGTGTGTGTGTGTCCATCCCTTCTGTTAGGTTATAAGCTGTGAAAAGACACTTTTCTCGGTCACCCCTCTCCCTGCTCCCCCTCAGAACTAACGTGATGCGAACACAGAGAAGACTCACAGGGTGAGGGGTTATTTGATTGAAGGGTGACGTTTTGGCAGAAGGATTATCTTAAGTTAAAGGCATTTGAGATTTTATTTTTTTCTCTTTGGGCCGCACCGATCAGCTTGCGGGATCTTAGTTCCCCGACCAGGGATCGAACCCTCGCCCTCGGCAGTGAAAGCACCAAGTCCTAACCACTGGACTTGGTTAACAATATGCCTTAAGTTAAAGGCATATGAAAAACAGCAGGTGTAAGAAGGTTGCTCCAACCTTTCTCTCCCTGAAATCAGGAGATGAAGCTCCCACGTGAAAGATGACCGACTACCCCAGGAGGAAAAGAACATTCTAATCGCCAGCGATGGGACTCAAGGCCAAGGGGAATCTGTACAGACAAAGCTTGTTAAACTAACCCTTATCTTCCTAGTCAGTTCTCCACGATGGGCTGCCCTTGCCCAAGTCCCTTTGTCTTGTCATGTTTGCACAGTTTTACTACTCTTGGTCCAACTTTTCATATAAGTATTTGGTTCTAAGTACTTCTGTGGGTCTTCATTTTCCTATGGGGGCTCCCACACACATGTGAAAATCTGTCTGCTTTTCTCCTGTTAATGTTTTATGTCAGCTTAATTCTCAGGCCCAACTGGAGACCCTAATAGGGTAGAGGTAACGTTTTGCCTCCTGTACATCACTTCTTCTAGCAATGTTCCACCTAGCAGCCCTATCTGGAAACAACTCCAGCTCACACACCGAAAAATCTCCTGGAAAAAAAACAGTGTGGAGGGAAAAAAACACAAACTGGCCCTACTCTAGCCTGGAGCTGCACTTAGAATGGCCAAGCTTTCCCCCTGCCGCCCCGTTTTTGTTTGTTTGTTTGCTTTTTTGGTTTTGTTTTGTTTCTTTGTTTTTTGGCCACGCCGCACCCTGACCAGAGATGGAACCCGTGCCTCCTGCCGTGGAAGCGTTGGGTCCTAACCCTGAACCACCAGGGAAGTCCCAGCCAAGCATTTATTAACTGGAAATAAATACAGTGAGAGACCTGAAATGTCAGCGGCAGCATGAGGGATGAGACATGATTAAACCAAGCGGTGGGTACAAAGAAATTGGGAGCACGACTGCCCTCCCTGCTGAAGCCAAGCTGCTTGGTTGAAGCCCCCCGTCTCTCTGCTCCATTATACACTATAACAATACATGACTTGTCTACATACTACATGAATTGTCTCTAAGCAGAATATGCTAGACTAATCAGCTCTGTCCGACTGCTGATAGCCTGCTCTTCCCAGAGTTCTGTTCAGTGTCTAGTGGTTGCAGCCTGTTTGGAGCACAGCCTGAGGAGGAAACACAAATCATGAGCCTCCTCTGGGATTCTCCTCCTTACGGGCCCCCTCCTCTGGGGTGGGCGTGTGACTGACACCAAAGCAGAAACTCATCTGCCTACAGGGAGGACACTTCAGAGAGTCGTCCAGCTAGCTCCCACGAGGATTAAGACATCTGGTTTTCTCCAGCTGAGTAATTGCTAGGTTTCCTCATTAGACAGGTTCCTTTAAGCAGGGCTTTTTCAGCATGGTACCATAGCAAAGGAGTCCCGGTTTCTGGTTAGGCTTAGGGTCGGCGTCTGGGCATCTCATACAGAATCATCTGGAAGGATTTCTCCAGGCCCAGCCAATGAGAATGTCAGGTGTCCCAAAGCAGACTCCTCACCCGGGATGGAAAGAGCCAGGCTCTGACCGGGCTGAAGGGGATGGTCCACTCATCTCAAGTGTCTTTCACAGGCTTTCAGAAATCAGGAGGTTTCTGAGCTAGGAAGCTGAAATAAAGTAACGCAAACAGTAGGCTGGAAAGCAGAATGGAGGTTGTTCTAGAGCAATCTCTGTAATAAAGCAAAACAACTCTCTCTTCCAAAGGTTTGAAACCTCTTGCAACATTTCCAAAAGGAACAAATTTATTAATCACATTTTTATAGAACAAAGAGCATCATACAACTCACAACCATGTATCAGTCCTTATTATTCCTGCCTCGATTGAGAGAGGCCCTTTGGCTCCATAGAATGAATATATTTCCACAGTTAAGGGTCTTGGAATCCTATTAGTGGTGTGTGTGCAAGACTAGGCTGTTTCTGTGGTCCAGTGTGGAGAAGATCTCACAGGTCTTCAGATACACGAAGTCTGCAGCACGACTTGACTATGCTGGGAAAGGCAATTGCTGTCTTTTGGAAAGCATCCCTGCTTTTTGGTTTTGTTTTATAAACTCTTCTCCCCCAACTTTTTATTACACACCATTGTACACATAGGAAAAATGCTAAAGAATAGTATAGGAAAAATGCTAAAGAATAGTATAATGAATACTTTCTCATTCTCTAACTGGATCTAGGAATTGCCCATAGTTATATGTATGTGTATACTATTTTCGTTGTTTTTGAACCATTTGAAAATAAGTTGCAAACATTATGAAATTTCATACCTAAGTACTTCAGCATGCATCTCCCAAGAGTAAGGACAGTCTCCTACGTAATCGTGATCACCACTAAGAAAATTAACAATAATTTTGTGATATCTAATATCTAGTTGTGGTCAAATTTCCCTGAGAGTGTCTTCTGTAGCTTTTTTTTTTTTCAAGCTAGGATCCAATCAAGGTTCACACATTGCATTTGTGTAGGTCTCTATTACCCAGAATGACTCTCCACCCCCTTGTTTTCTAAAACATTAACTTTTTGAAATGTCCGTGCCAGTTATCTCACATTCTGGAATTTTCTGATTGTTTTCTTATGTTGTAATTGAACTTGTTCTACCCCCTCTAGATGTTAGATCTAGATACATTTGATTTGATTTAGATTCAACACGTTGACAAAAGTCTTCATAGGTGTTGGGTATTTCAGATGACATCGTGTCACAAGGTACATAACAGGGAACTGTCTCTTTGTTAGTCATGATGTGTTTGGTTAAAGTGCTGACAGCCAACTCTTTCCACTAACTTGGTACATTTCCTTTTTTTTTTTTTTTTTTTTTTGGTCCATGCCATGTGGGATGCAGGATATTATCTCCCCGACCAGGGATCGAACCCGTGCCCCTTTCAGTGGAAGCACAGAGTCCTGACCACTGGGCTGCCAGGGAAGTCCTGGTACGTTTCCTTTTGAAGTGAGTCAATAATGTGTGGGGTTTTACTTTGGCACCATGTAAATATCCTCTTCTTATGAGGATCCTCTTGATTGAGTGGATAAACATTCCAAACCCTTTCCACTTGACTTATTTAGTGATCCCCAAGTTGTGGGCCTCTATGTCTATATTTCAGCAAAGACCATGTGGTGACCTCAAAATTCCATCTTGAGAACTTTACATTCCTGGGGAACTGAGAATCCAAGAAGCAGAACTGTTATTATTGGATGGAGGCAGTGAGTTGATGACTCCAAATTTAGGAAGAAGACAAAGGCAGGAGGGATACAATAAATACAGCACTGCTGTAAAGTTGAGGACCAGGTAGAATGACCATCCTCTGTCACTAGGTGCAGATCCACATCAAGTCAGTTCTTTAGATTGAGGGTCCTCAAGTGTGGGTCTGATACAACTGACAGCAGTTTTGAGATAAAGGAGTTAGAGGCATCCTTCCTATTCCTGGGTGGGCAGAAGAGATGTTAAATTAGCTTACTATATCAATCCCTGTGCTGCTATAGGCCTCTTCTGGGAACTCCAGGCTTGTGTGGATGGGCCACTTAAGTGGATGGGCCTGTTTAAATCACTCTCTTTTGTCCCCTGTATTGTTTCAGCTTTTTTGGACTCCTTGGGACAGGAAAACTGAACAAAAGGCAACTAGAAAATGAGCTGAAATAGAAAACGGAAAATTTTCAATAAGTATTGAATGAAGGCAAAATCAGACAGCTTAGAGAAATGACAACACTGTCAATCATGACAAAAGTCAAGGAGACTATGGAGTATTCTGGAAGGAAGCAGAAAAGATGCCAACTCATTTAGAATTCCTTACCACTACCACCAAGTCTTTAGAGCACTCTTAACAAGGGCTGAATAATGACTAAGCCTTGCACATCCCACTCTTTGCAATCTGTTGATGATGAGCCTATGTTTGACCTGGGATCTAATCTAGAAGCGTGGATCTCTGCTTCCCCAACTCGACGTAGCCTGAAAATTTCCAAGTACTTCACTCCATACTAAGAAAGTGGGGAAAACCAGCTTTGGAGCCCAGCAAACAGAAAGGTAAGTTCTCTTTGTAGAACTTTTTAACCCAGTCTGTGATGAGCTGACCAACAATAACTTGTTTTGATCTTGTGCAAAATTATCTGCATAGAATAACAATCAGAAAGCCGGACGCCTGTCTGTGAAGAATGTCTAAGTTCCATTAGAACTGTAGTAGCGGGCTTCCCTGGTGGCGCAGTGGTTGAGAGTCCGCCTGCCGATGCAGGGGACGTGGGCTCGTGCCCCGGTCCGGGAGGATCCCACATGCCGTGGAGTGGCTGGGCTCGTGAGCCATGGCCGCTGAGCCTGCGTGTCTGGAGCCTGTGCTCCACAACAGGAGAGGCCACAACAGTGAGAGGCCCGTGTACCACACACACACACGCACAAAATAGAACTGCAGTAGCAAAGGGGTTTGATCTTCAGCACTACCGCTAACCAACTGATGAGGGCTCCTTCAAACTGATTGGGAAGACTTTTGCAGGTCACTGTAGCTCAGCAGTAAAGAACCCATGAAACACTTAACTCTGTCTGGCATGGGAAAGTAACTGCAGCACTTTTGCCAGATATTTTGTTTCTATACCTCCCTTTCCCCAAAACATACAAGACTGGTGGCAGTACCTTCCTGGAACATAGCATTTTGTACATTTCTTCTAACCTACCGTGACCGTGCACATTTGCTCTTTGATCTTGTGCTTCTTTATGTGGAGAACAATACTCTGGAAAAGAAAGCATTTGTACACTGACAGAGGCCACCCCTGGGAAAGGGCTTCCCTGATCACAGTAATACAGTTGTGATGTCTGCATAGCAGAGGATGGTTTCCTACATCTTGACACAGGAAATCAAAAGCCCTAAGCTGGGGCCTCCCTGGTGGCGCAGTGGTTGAGAGTCCGCCTGCCGATGCAGGGGATACGGGTTCGTGCCCCGGTCTGGGAGGATCCCATATGCCGCGGAGCGGCTGGGCCCGTGAGCCATGGCCGCTGAGCCTGTGCGTCCGGAGCCTGTGCTCCGCAACGGGAGAGGCCACAACAGTGAGAGGCCTGCGTACAGCAAAAAAAAAAAAAAAAAAAAAAAAAAAGCCCTAAGCTGACCCTTCAACTTTCCCAGTGGACAAGCAGCAAGCCTGGTGTGTGTGGCTTGATCATTACAGAATCTGACAAATTTTGTTTCTGAGGTCATAGTTGGTTCAAGTAAAATTTCAGAGAGCCCCGCCTTCCTTTATTCAGACCAGACTTCCAGTAGGCAATTCGTATTTTGTGATACTGACTGTCCATTTAATGCCTCCATAACAGGGGTTTGTGTTATAGAAATACGCTTTATTAAAATTGATTTCTCATTTCCTCTACTCAACATAAAATTTTACTTCTTGCTTTGGAACCAAATGCATTCCTGTGTTTTTCTCCAAAACATGTTTTCTCCCCAAACTTGAACTAAATGTATCAGCCTTTAAATTTAGAGAAAGAAGGCATGAACTAAATGCTCCCATCATGCCCTGACAAGCAGATTCCCCAACCAGAATCACTCAGCATTACTTAGTGATATGTACAAACACCTGGGCCACTCAGCATCTTCATCCTAATAGGCCTACTGAGAAGGAATGATATGTTTAAAAACCAAAGACACTGGACTAGATTAACAAAAGTTTCATGGCATTCATTCAAAAAATATTTATCAACGAGTTTCACGTGTTAGCACTGTTCTAGCACTGAAAATATAGCTGTGAAAAATCCGACATAGTTCCTGCTCCCAAGGAGCTACATTCTAGTGGTAGGAGACAACCAGCCAACCATATGTGATGAAGAAACATTAAATGTAATAGGAGGATAACACGTCATTGGAACAATTTCTCTTTTCATTGGTGTTTTTTCCTATTCTGAATCGTCTTTCTTTACGATCTCAAATTTCCACAGATGCAAGTTTCGCTTGGATTAATGTCACATTAGCAGAACTAACAATATAACAATAGTAAAATTCTCTGACAAGGTGAAGTCCTGATAACCATCCTTTAGTTAGAGTTTCACAGATTGTGGTCTTCCTCCTAACCTAGATGGCCTTGGGTAAGAGTTTTGATGGGTCAGAGGAACATTGGACATTGCAGAGTATAAAACAGGTATCTGTGGAGTAGTTGGGTGGCAGAGGGAGCCAGTGAAATGGACATCTGAGAGCGTAACCTTGCGGCAGTGGGTAGAGGATGTGCAAAGACCTGAGGCCGGAGAGCGATGAATGTGCTCAGGACACAGCAGTGGCTGATGTGGCTGTAACAGAATGAGCAGAAGAAGAATTGCCAGGAGAAGTTGGAACTCAAGCCAGATTAAGTGGGGCCTTTGAGGCTCTCTTTAGGACTTGGATTTTACTATAAGATGGGAAGCCACTGAAAGAATGACTTGCTAAATCTCTTTAGCTGCTCTGTGGAAAGGAAACATAAGGCAACAGTGGAAACAGGAAGATGGGTTAGGAGGCTGTTACAATGGTCCTGGACGCCATGACTGACACTGGTCTGTCTGGAGGAGGCAAGGACCAGGGAGCAGCAAGCTGCCCACTACATTTTGAAGGTCAAACTGTGAATTTACAGGGACTTCCCTGGTGGTCCAGTGGTTAAGACTCTGCACTTCTCAGGGGACACGGGTTCGAGCCCTGGTCCGGGAAGATCCCACATGCCACGGAGCAACTAAGCCCGTGCGCCACAACTACTGAACCTGCGCTCTAGAGCCCACGTGCTACAACTACTGAAGCCTGCGTGCCACAGCTACTGAGCCTGTGCTCTAGAGCCCGTGCACCACAACAAAGAGTAGCCCCTGCTCGCCGCAACTAGAGAAAGCCCACGCGCAGCAATGAAGACCCAACGCAGCCAAAAATAAATAAATAAATAATTAAAAAAAAAAAAAGAAACTCCAGGTCACACACACACACACACACACACACACACACACACACACACACAAGACTCTGCACCTCCACTGCAGGGGGTGTGAGTTCAATCCCTTGTTGGGGAACTAAGACCCTGCGTGTCATGTGGCCAAAAAAAAAATCCTGAGAATTTACTAATTTGTTTTGGAGTAAAAGAGAACAAAAGGAAAAGGAATCAACTCGGCCTCAGCAGCTAGAAGACGGAATTGCCCTTTACCGTGAGGAGGAAGACTAGGAAAGGGTAAGTTGGTGGCTGGGAGGGCGTATGAAAATCAGGAGCTAACACGTCAAGGTCTGAGATGTCCATTAGACAAACAGCAGAGAATGTTGAGAAAGCAGGCAGATGTGGAAGGCTGGATATGAGGGTTGGGTTGCTGAGTACATCTGGGAGTCATCAGAGTATAAAGGGTGTTTAAAGCCACCGTACAGGACAAGATTCCCTAGGGAGCGAGTGTAGATGGAAAAGACCTCTGAAGCCTTTGCCTAGGACACTCTGGTATTTGAAGGACTTTGCCTAGGACACTCTGGTATCTGAAGGACAGGAACCGGGGACTATCCAACAAAGCAGGATGAAACGGAACAGTCTGTGAGGTTGGAGGAGATTCCAGAGCAAGTATACTTTGTACCCTGGTGGCCAAGAGGAAAAAAAAAACAGTGTTTTAAGAAAAAGTGATTGTGTTAAACGCTGGCAGGAAACGATAATGACAGAGAACTGACTTGAATTTGGTAACGTGAAGGCAGTTTCGTTGGAACGCTGGAGACAAAGCCATTAGGGAAAGAATGGAAGGAAAGGGAGACAAACATAGACAACACTTTTGAGGAGTTTCTCCATAACGGTGAGCAAAGAAAACGGGACACCTAGTTGGCAGGGAGTGTGGGCTGTTTATTGTCACTGTTTTTGTGGTGGTTGTTTTCAGGATTGGAAGTATAACAACATTACATGGCGATCAAAACGTCCAGCGGAAGGGGGAGCATGGATAACTGAGCCATGGCCGCTGAGCCTGCGCGTCCGGAGCCTGTGCTCCGCAACGGGAGAGGCCACAACAGTGAGAGGCCCGCGTACCACACACACACACACACACACAAATTTGAGGCAACCAAATGGTTACTCTCCAATCTCGCACGGTGCCCAAGACTATAACAAAAAGTTACAGTAAAAAGTGGGTTATTTCTCATTGTTTTAGAATATATGGCACCCCAGCAGCTATAAAACTGGAGGTCATGCATCAGAGGAAGATGGCGGTAGGTGGAGAATTTTGCCTTTTTTTCTGTTGTTGTAAAATGAACACGACTGTGAAAGGGGAGAAGGAAAATTTCCCTTTGCACATCATCCTCTCCTGGACTTGATACTTTATTCCCTTCAGAATAAACATTAAACTATTCTCAAACTAGCTTTATCAAACACATTTATAGGGACTAACTGGGAGCCAGTTGCCTCTCAGTATGTGGACATCAGCACATCCAGTATGGCTGTAACTTAATCTTCTGGTTCCAGGAGTAACTTAGTTATCTTACCCTGCATGGCTATTGATCTTCCTGAAGACCCCAGCTAATGACGAGGTGAAACAGACTAAAAGATTTCCCTCTCTCTCACTGATCTGTGCTAGATGTGGTACATATGGAACTTTGTCAGTGACACTGTCTGGAGTTGTGGCTCTCAGGCAATCGGCGACCCCTTTCTCTAGAGGCCATGTGCCTCATGCACAATCCAGGGTTTTGTTCTATCTACGGAAGATATTTCCCTACCCTCTCATAGACATTGTTTGACCATGACATTGGTCAAGCAATTCTGCCTTTTCAGTAAATGCGTTTTACAGAAACAAATTATATTACTTTGAGATAACAATGAAAATCTCCAAGGAAAACAGTTTAGTTGATCTTTACAGGTTCTAGAAGCACCATGACGTTACTTCTAATAAACTTTAGAGCCCACAGGGAGCAGAGGTCAGCTCTCCCAGCTACCTGACCCATATGGTAACGATAAAATGTGGCTTCAGTTCAGACCCTCACTATTACTTGCCCTTTGTAGTCCATGTTTTCCCAGAAACGGGTACAAGATTATTAACAGTGGTCTCTTCTAGGGTTTCTCTGATCAAAATACGAAGGTTACCATCCCTGTGTACCTTAGAAATCTAGGCCAATTCTACCAAACAAGAAACTGAACAAGTTAAATTATTTGCGAGGTTGAGCTAATAGGCTACATAACCCAGTTATATTTGACAGATAATTCGTATGTGGACAGTATTGTTATTGGTTGCATCAGATTCATTAAGGAAGGCTTAAAACACGTACACTTCCTCAACCCAATTGAGTATTACTGTCTAACAAACAGAAAGAAGGTGTAAGTCCCTATACCTGACACATACCTCCTAAACAATGGTATGAATGGTATCAATACTGAGGATATGGGAAGGGGAGGAGCTGGGGTGTAACTCCCTCTACAGTGCGATTACCCAGAATATTTGAATATGATCCATCTTCTCCTAGTATGGTTTAGGGCAATATTCCCCCCAAATGTGAAAGGCCTCCTACTGCCTTGGGATATGAGTGGGTATTATAGGGGAAGTAGGTATTAGGAGTTTGAATAGGCATTATAGTGGCACGATTTCTCAGAACCTGTAATATGTACCTTCTGAATCTCTAAGAGGTGGGGTATAACATGCAAAGTACCCCAGCTTTCTTGGGCAGATTAGCACTCTGGGATCCATGGAACACTTTGGGAAACTCTGGTTTGGAGCATAATCCCACCCCAAGATGGAGGATGTTACCTAGTTACCACAGGAATGCTCTTCTAGTTCTATGTGGTACGCTTTTGCAAATTACTTTTTCAGGCTACTTAAATTATCTTTGAATTGTCTTATTAATGTCAAGAGTCAGGATGAGGTAGGTCTGAAATGGGAAAATATGTCAAGGAAATAAATGACACTCAGTTTATGCCTGCGGATTATTTACAAATGATTGTGTACAGTAATATCCTCTTTTAGTGCATAGCATTTGCATCCTTGCCCCCTTGGAAGGACAGAACTCAGTGGAGCATCACAAGTAAAACAAAGATTCAAGGATCTGGTAAAAACAAATAAACCAAAAAACCCAGCAAATCGTCTACCGTAACCCTACATGTAAAGTAGTAAAAAATCTACCTTTAGCTACTATTTTGCAACTCACTGGATTAACAAACGACTTGCTAAGGTACGGCAAACTCTCTCACACATAAAGTACTTCTTCACAAAAGTACTTTCCCACAATCCTAAATGTACTCTTGTTAGCTCAAAAGGAGCAACGTCTTGTTTCAGATCTTCAAATGATGTGAAAGTGACATTTTAAAAAAAAGTTTTAAAATCTCTCAGTTCCAGATCATTAAGAATTTAATCTACTACTGGAAAGAGAAATCTAATTAATTTAAGATGAATTTTAATAAAGACTTAAATAGAAAGAAAATAATTTAGATTCTTCTGTCTTTTTTCCTTCTCTTAACCAGCCATTGGAAGTGTCTGCTTTTCATGGTGCAATTAGAAAAGTTCCACTAAATTACACCTTAAATTTAGTCAGAATTATCCTGAAGCAACACTAAACTGATGTAGATGTAGAAAATATTCAATGCAATACTTAAGCACCATAAATTCAGGGCCGAACCTACTACAAACTTTTTGTGGTCAAAACTGAGTAACTTTTCAATCACTATTTTGCTACAGTTTGTAGTCATTTAATCTGTGAGAATTTGCCTTTTTCAAATTGATAGGAAATATAAATTTATAAAAGCCAAAAGGCAAACGTGCTCTAAAGACCACAGAAGAAACTTTCTGCCATTTGGAGCATGTTATGTCTCAAAAGGCACAAAAGTACAATAAAAGTCTGTCTAAAGGCTTGGGATTCTTATCTGCTACCATGTTACATCCTTGGTAAGTAAAACAGCAAGTTCTCCGTTGGGTACCAAAACCATTACTTCCCACTGAGGCCACGATCCCACGTTACTCATCCAGAACCTGAGCCCCTGGGGAGAAAACTAGCCAGTTGGTCCAGCAGCATTGTTTATATGTGGGTAGTTTCTAAGATTAGTGTCCTATATAAATAAGTTAAGGGTGGTCAAATAATTAGATCTTGCTGTTCAAAGCAAGTATATAGCAAAACACTGCTATCTGAAGACAACTGAGAACAGCAAAGAAAACAAATTCACATATTTGAAAAAAACAAATCCATACATTGATGCCCAGGCACTAGATCCTCTCTTCGAATCTATTTATTTTTAAGCTAGACACAAATTTGACCAAATGCTTTTCTAACACACAATAAACTGAAAGAGGGATACAAGCTACCAGGCAGAGTCAAAGGATGAAAGCATCAAATCTTTATGTCCTACCATATGCCAGAAAGGATTGAAGGACATACTTGAGAAGGCAAGACATTTTTTTATCCAATACAATTCACATGTGAAAGACTACCTCAGTGCTTATAGGTACACGGCTACCCAATATACCAAAATATACTGCTACACCAAACATCTCATTCCTTCCGTGTTTATGGCAGGCATGGACATAGTGGTGTTATCCAATTCATAAGGAAAATGGAATTTTTTTAAATAACGGAGACTGCTAAATCAAGAATCCACTAGCAAGTGGGTGACTGAGGAAATTATCTGGAAAATTCTAGGGATTTCTTTGGGTCTACAGGTCCAGCAGTGACTGTGGACAAGGCTGCCCAGAAATCTCTCTCAACTCCCAAAGAGCGACATTGGAGGGGCTGGTTTTTTATCCTGAGGTTAGAAAACAGACGAAAATAAAACTGTGGAGTCAGAATCACATCAGTTACTCTTAATAATAATACAGATAAGGCTGGTCAATACCTCATGGGGTTTATAGAGACCTTTAGCAAGAGGCACGTTGCATCTGCATGTAGCTAGATAAAGGCCTTTTTTTTTTTTTTTTTTTTTTTTTTTTTTGCGGTACGCGGGCCTCTCACTGTTGTGGCCTCTCCCGTTGCGGAGCACAGGCTCCGGACGTGCAGGCCCAGTGGCCATGGCTCACGGGCCTAGCCACTCTGCGGCATGTGGGATCTTCCCGGACTGGGGCACGAACCCGTGTCTCCTGCATCGGCAGGCAGACTCTCAACCACTGCGCCACCGGGGAAGCCCAATAAAGGCCTTTAAATTAAGACATGTTAATATTTCTGTTTTCTACTGATAGACAAGACTGAAACTGCAGTGGTTAATCTTCGGTTGATTTAGGTGTTTCCCAGAGTAGAACGGTAAAGAAGTGCTCAAAATCCTCTTTAAATCCTTTCAGTTACATCATGCAGAAAGACTCAATTCGGTGCTTATTATGTTTTTTACCCTTACCTAATATTATGTACTAATCACACCTTTTCAAAAAGAGAGGTGATTTTGGCTTCTGCTTTCATAGGCAATACTACAGAGGTGGAATTTAATAACACTGCCTTGTTTTCATTATATTTTAGTCTTTTTAAAAAAATAAATTTTAAAAAATATAAAATAAAAATAAATTATTTATTTTATTTATTTATTTTTGGCTACGTTGGGTCTTCGTTGCTGCGTGCGAGCTTTCTCTTGTTGCGGCGAGCGGGGGCTACTCTTCATTGCGGTGTGCGGGCTTCTCATTGCGGTGGCTTCTCTTGTTGCAGAGCACGAGCTCTAGGCAAGCAGGCTTCAGTAGTTGTGGCACACGGGCTCAGTAGTTATGGCTCGCGGGCTCTAGAGCACAGGCTCAGTAGTTGTGGCACACGGGCTTAGTTGCTCCGTGGCATGTGGGATCTTCTCTGACCAGGGCTCGAACCCGTGTCCCCTGCATCGGCAGGTGGATTCTTAACAACTGTGCCACCAGGGAAGCCCTACAGTCTTTTACTCACAGAGACTGATACTAATTTTCCGTTTACCAAAGTGATATGCTCCCTTTTAAAAATAAACTGACATCACAAAGTTAGTCACTTTTTAAAGAAAAGTATTGAGTAAATAAGACTTTTAAATATAAAATTAGAATGGTTTACGGAAATGGCAAAAACCCATCAGGCTCATTCTAGCGTCTGGAGTTTAGAAAATGCTGCTTAAAAGTCTAGTTACCACATACACGAATTAAAAGCTGTTATTTTAGGGACTTCCCTGGCGGTCCAGTGGTTAGGACTCTGTGCTTCCACTGCAGAGGGCATGGGTTCCATCTGTGGTCGGGGAAGTAAGATTCTGCACGTGGCGCAGCCAAAAAAAAAAAAAAATCTGTTATTTTATAAACTAGTTAGTGAACTAACCAGTTAGTGAACTTTGTGACCAGAACTGTTTCCTATGAGTAATGTTAAGGGGCATGAATACTAACCACCTTTGCAGAATAACCATATCTGAAATCACTCGTTTTACAGCTGAACAAACTGCAGGCCAAGGACGGGTGACCTGACTGTGATACCGGAGGAGCCCACAGCTGCAATCCTGGTCCAGAGCCCTGCCTTCACATTTAGGTTGTGATAAAGGAGATTTGGTTTCTCTCATTGATATAGAGTTTAGGCAACATAGTAATTTCAAGATAACTTGTATTTTACTTAAAATAGATTTTGAGTGACATCAAACCAGGACTTGATTCAAGGGCTGAAGAGCTGTCGAGCTTATTAATACCAACTGCTCCTGGAACACGGGCTCCTTTTATTTCAGGTGGGGGAGATGAGAACAGATTCCCCCAGAGGAAGCCACCTGCTGTATATAAAAAGGATGGGGCCATTTTCTGGCTTACTGTGCAGAGATTTTGAAATTTTAAGTTATTTTGTACACTTTCTTCACACCTGCATCCAGGCAACAGAATGAGTCCATTTGAAGTTACGACCAAAGACTCCAGCTGCCCCTCAGCTCTGGCTGGCACTCCGGGCCCATTCACTTGCCCCATCTCCCCAGTGAGAGTTTACACACACCTCCCACCAACAGCTGCAGACTTCCAACCCTTTTTCCGTCTCGGGCCTTCACTGGCAACGCAGAAGCTTTGGAGGAGAACGATCCCATTTTCCCAGTACAAAACCTAGCAAGCTATCTGCCTTTACATCCATTCACTCCAGAACCTACGCACCACTAAGTTACAGACTTTTGTTCCGGTCACTGCTTTAGCCTCAGTACGTAAAATAGTGCCTTGTAAATAAGAGGTACAACAGGTCCGCAATAAGTACTTGAATAGATGAGCAAACACACTGCCCTCCCTTCTGACACGGGGACTGGCACCGTCCCTGGGCCTGTTGGAGGCTAACCTCGCCCCAGCTCTCGCTCTTTCTTGCCTGCCCACCGCCACGATAATCCGCTCCGCCCCACAGCTGTCATCCGGCCCCTTCCAATGGAACAGTCCAATCGGCACGTAATATGTTTTTCTCCTTCCAAGTTAGAATCCCCCCTGAGCTCCCCTGCCCCTCAACTGCATCCCACTTCTATTCCCTTTATGTGAGAACCGGAGCCGCCCAGTTGCTGGCTCCGCTTCAGTCCCCTTCTGCTCCCAATCCGCCCTGCAGCCTGTTAAACTTAACAACAATCTTCCCTGCCGAACCATTAATTCACAGTCCTCGTCTTACTTGACCAGCACTTGAGATCACTCCCTTCTTGAAACACTTTCTTCACTTTTGTTTCTGGTGTGTCACATTTTTCCGGTTTATCTCACTGAGAGATCTGGGAGTCTCCTTCGGCTGGCCCCTTTCAAATGTTGGGGTACCACAAGGCCCACGCCTCCCTCTCCTGGAACTAGGTGCTTGCTACTCAAAATGTGGTCCCTGAACCAGCAGCGCTGGCATCACTGAGGAACTTGTTAGGAAGGTAGCGTCTCGGACCCCATGCCAGACCTACTGAATCAGGATCTGCATTTTTGGAAACTTAGGTGACTCACATGCTTATTAAAATTTGAGAAGCACAGATCTAGTTACGTGAGTGATTTCAGTCACATGACTTTAAACTCCCTTCACAGGCTAACTCCCAAATATTTATCTCCTGTCTCTTCCCCTAACTTCAGCCCCCCAACTCCACGCTGGCGTCCCACTAGAAATCTATCAGGTTCCTCGAACCTAAGTGCAAAACAGAAATCTTGATCCCTCAAGCCCAAAACCCAAGTCATCCTTGTCACCCCTTTGCTTTCCAATCTCTGGACCAAAGTCCTGCTGATGGCTGTACCTTTAAACACAGGCACAGTCCTACCACCTACCACCACCTCCGCTGCTCCCATCCTAGTCTAAGCCAGCAATATTTTTGGTACAAAGACTTCTGACAGTCTCCTATACCTCCCTAGCTTCACCAAGGCTCCCTATGATAAGTTTGCACAAATTTTCCATCATGGCTTCCAAGAAGGCCCTCCCACATTACATCAAATGCTCTAGTCAAACTGACAAGACTGTTCTGTTCCTCCCTCCTCTAAATCTTTGCCTGCCTCACTTCACTGTTTCTTTCTGGTCTCAGCTCAAGGATCACTTCCTTAGAGAGACCTTCTTTAACCACGTTAAGTAGAAGACTCACCTCCCTTTCTACTCATTTCCCCTCTCCTTACTCCGCTCTCCTTATCCTTTTGGGATTTAACACCATTACCTGGAGATATATATATATATATATATATATATACATAACTCTGCCCCTAGAATGTCTGGTCCATGAGCAGGGACTGTTTCTTCTTTTTAAACCATCGCTACTTAGAACGGTGCCTAGCACACAAGAAGCACTCAAGTACTGAGTCTTCAAGTATTGTTGGTGGAACTTTTGGGGACAGGGGACAAGCTCTCATGTACGTATCCACACTTACATAGGCTTCAGTCACACAAACCTGGATGTAGAGAATCCACTAGTGGTTTTCAATAAGTTCAAAATTTCATAATATGGCAGTGGTTCTGTAACTTTTCTGTACATTACAATCACCTAGGAATCTTTTAAAAATTCTAATAGTAAAAGTACATTCCAAATGAATTAGGTCACAACTGCTGGGTGGGACACAAGTGTATTTTTTGAAGCTCCTGAGGTAATTCCAACGTGAGACAAGTTTGGGAACCACTGGTATATAGTTTGAGTTGGTAAGCACGGTATGAAATAGTATATGAAATCTATTATACTTAAAAAAAAGAGGGCTTCCCTGGTGGCGCAGTGGTTGAGAATCTGCCTGTCAATGCAGGGGACACGGGTTCGAGCCCTGGTCTGGGAAGATCCCACATGCAGCGGACCAACTAGGCCTGTGAGCCACAACTACCGAGCCTGCGTGTCTGGAGCCTGTGCTCCGCAACAAGAGAGGCCGCAACAGTGAGAGGCCCGCGCACCACGATGAAGAGTAGACCCCGCTCGCTGCAACTGGAGAAAGCCCTCACACAGAAACGAAGACCCAACACACCCAAAAATAAATAAATAAATAAATAAATAAATTTATAAAAAAAAAAAAAAAAAAAAAACCATTCTCAAAGAGAACACATCTTCCAGGACTTTCCATGCTTGTTTTCCTGTCAAGCCTAATCCAAATTTTGGGACTTCTATTTGTAAGTTCATTTTTTCCCCATATGCTGATGCAAATTTATGTATGAAAGTGTTGACCTGTATGTGAGTCACATCTGGAAGCGTTGGGGGGCTTTGCACATACTGATATTTTTAATGGTGTCAGGTGAACAGCTCTTTCCTCGTAACAAGGATATAATCACTAAGACAAAATGCTATATTCTCAAGAGAGAAAAGGATTTCTTCACAACTCAGTATTTCTTGCTCAATATAATCAACTCCAGTCATCAATCAAAATATCCTTAGGACAGAAGTTAATAAAATACTGTGCATTTACCCGTCTCTAAGCTCACCTTTAAACTGTCTTCACACCACAGAATGAAGGACAAAATTAATGAAAGAGAAAAACAAGTCCTTTGATTATTAAAATCCTCACTACAGTGCAAATACTGTAGATTTCAAAAGAAACTTGGAGATATTTAAGCCAACTGCATACTACAGATGGGTAGCCTGACACCCGGATGACGTGAAATGATATGCCTAAAAGTCACACAGGAGAGCTAGAAGAGAAAAACACATTTTTTTTTTCTTTTTCCAAACAAGCAAACAGGATTTTTCACATGTTAACCAAAAAGAATCAAGATCATCAGATTAGGAAGAAATGAGGAATAAAAAGTATGTTACACATAGATTTTAAGGACTAGTCAATCCACTGCCCCCCACCCCTGAAAAACCAAAAAATTCTCCAAATACATGGACATATATCCATCAAGATGCTTACCCTTAAAATATCAGAATCTTGGAAAATTCAATTTTAGAATCTTGGAAAATTCAGTTTACAAATACATTATTAATTGCATTGTTATAATGAAATTAGTTCCTTAAACGTGAAGACACCAAACAGCACCAATACCAGAAAGTTAAGAAAGTAAATACACTATTACTTAAAATAATATATAATTTCTGATTGGGACAGAAATGACCTATAGCCACTAGCAAAACTATTTAAACTACTGTCTGACATAAAGGCAATATTTAAAGACTAGTATATGCCCTTTTCCCGCTGATAGGCCTGTGGCTAGGCATCCCAGCCATGGGTCAACATGAAAAATATTATTAAATGTCTTTTTAAAATTGCTCAACCTTGAACCATAATACTGCATAACCCAAATTTTGCCAGTATAAGCCAATGGCAGCATTTTTGGTATCCTAACTGTTCGTACCTGTCCCAATTAAAACAAAACAACTCCCTTATTAAGCACTAGACTGAATGCAGCTATGAAGCAGCAGCAAGGTATTTATAAATGGGCTACTGACAGTGTATCAAAATGCTACTATGGAAAATAGAGCAGCAAATACTCTAATAAGAGCACATTATTCCACATGGAATCCCAAATTATTCTTATCTCTAGTTCCTTAAATTCTTGGAAGACTAGAGATGACCAAGTGTATGTATAAATGGGGCCAGGAGGAGAGAAGCTCTGAATGGTATAGTGTTCATATTTTAAATTATCCAAGATAATCTGAATGCTTACAGAGAACTCCAACTATATCTAAATTTTTTTAAGCACATAGACTAAAATGCTAGCAAAACTTTGGTGTTCACCCCAAAATTAGCATTGCATTTTCAGTGAAAAGGAAATAGGCATGGTTTGTGAAGTTATTATCATGTTCACACCACCCTTCCCTACTCCCTGCTCCTTTCATCAGGTGATCTGAAGATTACCTGGCTTAAAATATTTGGTAATTCAGTGCAGAAAATTAAGGTCACAGACAAAGTACAACTTTTAATACACCATTAATACTAATGATTAAAAATTATTGCATAGTCTTATGCATTTACCCTAAAACATTTTCTGAAAGTAAATTCTGAAAGAATTATATAAAAGACAAATAACCCTTTAAAATGCAGATGGCCTTTACTACCTCGATCTTCTCTCCTTCTTTGTCTTTTCAGTACTTTTGTCCATCGTTTTCTCATTATCTCCCCTGCACTTTGGGCAATACCATTTCCCCTTTGGTTTATAGGTAAGTGAAACACATGAAAAGTGAAACCATTCAATTGGACACTGTTCGTTGTCGCATCCGATCATTTCCCCATAAGACACTTGGTTACATAAACAATATGTAGGTTCATTGGGATCTATTGCAAACTCAACAGGTGAAGCTTCCCTTTCCTGCTTGGCCTTGGAACGTTTCTTTTTCTTGGCTGACTTGGATTTCTTTTCTTTAGGTGGCTGATCATCACAGTCTTCAATCCCATTCGTCATGTGACACAGATCACGGCTTTCACTGGTTCGCTGTCGGCGGGGTCTTCTCGAAGATCGTTCTGGTTGACTGGAATCCATCTTTGCTTTATCTGAGGCTCGCTCACTTTCAGCAGGATCTTGAAAACACTGTGAATGCAGCTCCATTTGCCTTGCCCGATTTTCCACCAATTCGAGCATCTGTGTGACAATCTGAATTTTTTCATCTCCCAATTCTTGACTATTGATTAATGCTCTCTGGAGATGCTGCTGGAGGCGTTTTTTCTGGTTTGAATCATCTTCTTTCTTATATTTTTCATAGACATCATCAATTTCCTTTAATGTTTCTAAAAAAGGAAAAGAAAATATATGGTAACACATTTTTCAAGTTAGTTATTTTTCACAGAATTGGTACAGTTAGAATGAACTCAAACCATAAAACCACACTCCTCCATACGTAAGAATACATGAAAAACATTTCATTTCCCTTACAAAGACCACAAATTATCCAACATGAAAGTACATTTAGAGATAAACTAATAAAAAGAATGAACACAAAACTCTCTTAATACTCATTAATCTATATTAGAAAGGATAAGAGATGTGTGGCTAATTATTAATCAAAGTCTTTACTTGGGCAGGAACACTCTGTGCCACTTTAGAGTTCACCCAGTGCCATATCACCTATACTTCAGGTAAACCTCAAAACTACCCTGTATATAAAATTTCCATGCTGGACTCCAGCCGTAAAACTTAAAAAGGTTCCAGGACTACGCTAGATTACTGTCCAACTGTGTTTACAGGATTTACGGTTCAATCGATGACTTGCTACAGAACTCTAGAGAGACGCTATACCTTGACTTTCATATCATCCCCTGGACATTCTTAACAAAGCAGACACAAGTAACTCTTAGCTTCCCATCATATTAGCCTGAATGGCTCTTTTATTTCAACACATGGGAGAGTCTGAAAATCAAACTATTTCCGGAGCAGGTTTAGGTTCAGGTTCTGGCATCAACTGACTAAGCTACTAACAAAATTATAGTAAAGTCAGCATTGGATCACTGTGCTTTTGTAGATAACTCAGCCGTTGGTTCTCAGCTTTGTGAACTGCTGATTTAGATATTGTATAGCATGAGGACCCACTTACATCAATTAAAAATGGCCGAGTCATTAGAAGGTATACAAATATCTGAAAATATAGTTCCAGATGTCACCAAGATTTACATAGATGTCTTATTCAAATCTGTTCTGTTTCTCATCCTTATGAGATACAATGCTATCTGAAAGAGTTCTGTCTTAGTAAAGGTGGAGAAACAAAAATTAACTGGAATTTATCACACCCGATGCCATATCATTGTTCTATCTTCTAATATCACTGCTCTAACGACAACAGAAATGTTAGACGACCAAATACATACACTGGGGGTGTCTGTGAGTAAGGTAACATAGAGCAAGTATTCAACACAACTTGTGAATTCCCGCCTCCCTGGAGAGTGTAGGTACTCACACTTGACGGACAACTATTTAACCTGGGATTCATGACAATGTGCTCCCACACATTTGAGGGTACTCATACCTGCAGAGCATATTTTTAAACATCGTTCACATCTAGCCCATTTCCCCAGCTAGGTATGTAAGTGGATTTCTTAAGAACCCAATTTTCCTCCAGGAAAAATAAGGAAATTATATATTTTCCCCTCAAACACACAAAATGTGAGGTTTAAAAAATAAAAGCAGGGGGCTTCCCTGGTGGCGCAGTGGTTGAGAGTCCACTTGCTGATGCAGGGGACACGGGGTCGTGCCCTGGTCTGGGAAGATCCCACATGTCGCGGAGCAACTAGGCCCGTGAGCCCCAACTACTGAGCCTGCGCGTCCGGAGCCTGTGCTCCGCAGCAAGAGAGGCCGCGATAGTGAGAGGCCCGCGCACCGCGATGAAGAGTGGCCCCCGCTTGACACAACTAGAGAAAGCCCTCGCACAGAAACGAAGACCCAACACAGCCATAAATAAATAAATTAAATAATAATAATAAAATAAATAAATAAAAGCAAAACTTATTCCAAACATTCTGTATCGAATAATCAGGAATTAGAAGCTAAATATATTATTTCATAGCAGCACATTGATATTATACATGAAGTAAAAATTCACATTTTTAAGACACCTTAATTACCCGGTGAAATAACACTTACTGAGCCTCTTCCATGTGACTTTCTCAGTAATCCCCACAGCAATCCCATGAGGAAGCCACCACTTTTATATGTGAAGAAAATTAAGCTCAACAGGTATCAACCCCAGACTTTGAACTCTGCCATTATCTGTCAGGCTGGCCCTGCTCTTCAAGCACTTTCTACTCAGCTGCATGGAAGGCACTTAAAATTAAGTAAAAAATTTTAGTTCAAAGGTTATTTACCTTTGAACTATGAACGAGAATACTGGAACAAAACTTGAGGTTCTCTAATAACCATACCCCATAATAAATACTTCATTCAATTGTGAAATTGTTTTTTTCATTTCTCTATGTTTTTAAGGCTACTTTTGTGTGTGTGTGTGTGTGTGTGTGTGTGTGTGTTCGCGGGCCTCTCACTGTTGTGGCCTCTCCCGTTGCGGAGCACAGGCTCCGGACATGCAGGCTCAGCGGCCATGGCTCACGGGCCCAGCTGCTCCGCGGCATGTGGGATCTTCCCGGACCGGGGCACGAACCCGTGTCCCCTGCATCGGCAGGCGGACTCTCAACCACTGCGCCACCAGGGAAGCCCTTTAAGGCTACTTTTGAGGTTCTTCAGTAACTTCTGAAAGTGTCTCAAATAGGTAGGAGAGAAATTTCTTTGACTACCTATATAATTTATATCATCGAATTTTGCTGTAGGTGTTAAATCTAAAAACAGGAAATACTTAAGAACTAGCAAAGAAACAAAAAACATGAAAAACCAAGAACACACAAGTATATAAAGCTAATAGAAAACTGAAAGTTGAGCTTAGTAAGCATGTGCAGAGTAAAAACTAGATCACTGTTTTTGTATTACTCTTCAGAAGAACTACAATTTTAATGGGGTTAAAATTTTTTTAAATCTCTCGATCTTTCAAGGCCTAATACTGTTTCTCATGTTACCAAAGCTGCTTCTGTCAACTCTAGATGGTCAAGATGTCAGATTTCCCTGGAACAAATTGCCCCTCCCCAATTCAAACGAAAAAAAAATAGCTTAACTTTCGTGAAGGCAAACATGTCTTTAAAGAAATGTAAAAGCCTGCAAGCTTTACAAACTTCAGAGTTATGATTATTTGAAAAAACTAAAAATGTTCAACATACAATTCTTAAGCACACATGTACAATATATAACATTTTTAGGTTACAATTCAGGTATGTGCTCCATGTCTATAGAAAATACCTTTGGAGAGCTTTTATTTAAAAAAACAAACAAAAAAAAGATTTAAATAATTTAAAAACGAGCATGTGCACCTGCAGAAGCCAGGCTGTGGAGTCAAACATTCCCCACTTAATTGGACAAATTACTTAAACTCCTTGTAAATTTTAATTTGTCTGCAAAATGAATTTTTACTGCATTGAGTTGTGAAGATTAAATGAGATAATGTTCTGGACGTGATGCAGCAACTGACACACAGTAAGTAATCGTATTAGTTCGCTTCCCTCCAACAGAGATCAGTCCTTACAGTCATATGGGTTCAAAAGGCAGAAATAAATTATAGGTGAAAAAACACAGAGACACTTAAATGTTCTATCAGGCTACAGGTCCGAAAATATCACCCCAGAAATGCGTTCCTTAGACACTAAATCATAAAACTAGCGACGTGTCGAAAAACAGAGAATGGGTCCAAGAAGTTATCTTTTTAATGTCCGTATGGCTGATTCCACATTATGTCCAAGGTCTGTTCCTTGATTCAGGGTTATTAAACCAAACGGCTCCCCATTTAAACTCCTCCCCTTGTAGTTACAGGCGAAAGGGCCAATGGTAAATAGTAAATAATACTCAGAAAAGCTGATTCCAGGGAATCAACCCTAGCTCCTTGGGTCTGACCACAAAAGGGTGGCTTTTGCCTCTGCACTTAAACTTGGCGATGTAGGGACCCAAGGGTTAAGAGACGCCAGGCGGTTGCCCAGTCAACTAACCCACATCCTCCAGGGGCCCGGAAGTGACGCAAGGCCCGGAACCTACGCGGTGCAGGGGCCAGCGATGATCACAGTAGCTGGCTGTGTCTTTGTCGTGATTGAGTGATTGGGAAAAAGTCGAAAAATCAAACAAACATGTTCCAAATCCCAACACTGACTCCGCTCAGGACGAACTAATGTCCCGCACGGTCCCCTCCCGAACAGCCAGTGTCGCCCAAGCCTTCCTGCAACCAGCCATTTTCCAGACGGGCGGGAGCGCGCGCGTCCGCGCCCCGCCCATGTCCTACGTCACGACCGCAGGACCCGCCCCCAGCGCGGGCGGGGGGCCCACCCCGCCACACACACCCCTCTCCCTTCCCCCGCGGGGACCCCTAGCCTTTTAACCATTTGGCTGAAAGAGCTGGGAACGGCTGTGGCCCGGAACTTTCCCTGGGGTGGGAGAGGGAAAGCCTCCTCTATTCTCAAGCCGGGAGCCGGAGAGCCGAGGGAGGGACCTCCCCGGAGGCCGCCTTCGCAGCCCTCTCGCGCCCCCTCCCCCCTGCACGTTCCAATGCATCTGCTCTCAGGGGGTGGGGGCCCGAGGGGGGTTGGGGAAAGCCAGGCCCCGGAGGCCAGCGGGAGTCCGGCCGCGGCCGGCCGCTCACTCCCCACAGCCCCCGCCCGGCTGCACGCTCCCCGGCCGGGGCAGGAGGGTCTGCGGCACCGGGCAGGCGAGGGCCGGAACAAATGCTTGCTGCTTAAAATGGCTGATTCCTCAGCCGCTGGGTCTGCAGCGGGGGCTGACGAGCGGCCACCACCCTCACCCTTGAGACCCCCGAGAAGTCCTCGCCGACCGCAGCGGGGGAAGGGAGGGCCGCGAACCCGGTCTCCAGTCCCGTTCCCCCGTCCCACACACCAGACCCCCTCTGTGCAGTCGGGGAGACTGTCACAGGAGAAATGGAAAAGTGGCACTTCCCCGGGCAGGCTCCGAGCGACCGTGCCCGGCGGCCAGCGGACCCGAGTGGGGGAGGACCTTACCGGCAGCCCCGCGGCCCCTACCTTGATATTTGTTGTCCAGCTCTCGCAGCACGGACACGTTCCTCTGCATGTCGTGGGGCAGCGACTCCACGCACTCGAGGTAGTCCTGCACATAGCAGGTGAGGAGCCGGCTCCGCTCCCCGGTCAGGAGCGCGGCCGACGGGTAGAGTTGCTGTTGCTGCTGCCCTAACATCCTGCCGCCGCTGCTGCTCCTCGCCGCCGCCGCCGCCGCCGCCTCCTCATCCAGCAGCCACACATGCAACAGCCACGGCCGCCGCGGCTCCTCTGCTCGGCAGCCTGGCGCCGCGGGGACACCGGCAGCCGCTCGAGAGGGTACAGCCGAGTCCCCCGATCTCTACTCCCCGCAAAAGAAGCCCTCACTCCCCGCCCCCGCGGTAACAAGCCCAGGGGCGGGGCGAGATCGGGGCTCCCTCCTTTTCCCCCTCCCTCCCCAGGACTAGAGCAGCGGGGATCCCCCCAGTGGAGCTGGCGCCGGGGTCCCGGGCGTTGACACTTCCTGTCCCCCTCAGAGTCACCAGATGCTACCAATGCCGTCTCGTACCTCAGATCCCCATGACAAGCCTCTCGCTGGCCCCTTTCCTCCCAATCACCCTCGGTGCCTGTCAGAGAGTCTCTCACAGGACCGCCCCCGCCCCTCCGGTTGCGGCCGCCTCTGCGCTTGCGCAGGACTCCCTCCTTATAAGGCCGGGGGCCCGCCCCTACCGCCCAGCCGAAGGGTTCGCATTCTCCCGCCTTCCCTCCGCCACCCGGGCGATTGGTCTGTCAACTCTTGGCCCGCGGGGAGGGTGCGGAGGGCGGCCAAACGGTAGGTTGCGCCCCGCCCCCCCTTAAAGGGGAAGCACTGTCGGATCCGCCTCTTCGCTCAACGCCTGAATGGGACTTGAGAGGGCAGGTGGCTGACCCCTTCCTTCCGTCCTTCCCACAGGGAGGGGGAAGCTTGGCCCAGCTCCCTCGGCCCGGTGTTACCGACTTTTTCCCCATCAGATGGATGTAGCGCGGCCCCTCGCGAGCCTTAAAAGGAGCAGCAGGCGGCCACCTTACGCAGCGACCCGGAGGGAGTCCTGCGGGGACTACGCGGCGGGCGTGAGGCGAGCGTGGCTCCGGGCATGCGCGGCGGCTGTGTGCCCGCCGGGCCGGCACCGCCCTCTGGCTGTGTCTTCCTCCCGCCGCGGCCTTCGGGCTCCCGGAGCACCGGGGCTGATCGCCGAGGTAGGCGGTGCCCTCGCGGCCCCCTGCGTTTCTTTCTCCCTTAGTCCGTCCGCTTTTTGAATCTCCCTCCTGGTTTCTGCGAGCTCCCGCCCTTCCGCAGACGCGGGGGTCTCCCGCCGCACCAGGACGTGCAGGTTTTGTCCACCCTAGGGCTCCTGAGGAATCGCGTTTAGTTTAGGCTCACTCAGCCCCATACCTGTTTGTCCGACAGACAACCTTTAAAAAAAAAAAAAAAAAAGTTTTCCCCCCCCCGGGAATCAGAACGTTTAAACATTAAACGTAGGCAAGGGCTTCCTGGCGGCGTGAGGGGCACCACCACCTTAACATCTACGTAAGACTGAAAACCACTGGGGGCCGGGGTCCAGGGGTGATGGAGACGCCAGGACAGACCGAATCAGGAATCAGGCCCACGTCCTCATCTACGTGACCGGCCGACAGGGTTTAATTCCTATCTGGGGTTAAATGAAATGCCAAGCAGAGGAGTTGATTTTAATTCCAGATGGACTCAGTGTATATAACAGCGTGTATTTTTCAAAGAAATGGGTGTAAAGAGAACGAATACGCGGAGAATTTTAACGGAATGCCTATGTAAACAAGCACTATTGTGAGTAGTACATTTCAGTTAAAAAGAAAACGTGAGGGGGCGATAAATTGGGATTTCTCCTTATATCCAGTTGGTCTGCAGCGGTGGGGCACTTGTATGGTGACCTATTTAAGGCACTTTTGAAACAGCTGTTAATAGTTCGTAACCACTGACAGGGAAAGAGAAATCTAGACCTTGATCTAGAGGATATTTTAAATTTCAAACCGAAACAAACCACTCTTGGAAATTTGAGTCTTGGGAACAAGATAATATTGCTCAGGACTCAGAGATTGTCTTGTATTATTATCCTGTGACACTTGGAGGTTTTGACCACTTGAATATTAAGTCAACCCAGGCAGTCCAGTGTCTCGTATTTCTGAGAACCGTCTAGGGATTTTCTTGTTGTCATTCTTTAAATCAGATGAAGCAGCCAGGTCTTGTCAAAAAAGTCACTGTTAAGAATTGAATTTTAATCACCTTTTACTTAAACTCTACTATTTTTGTTTAGTCATAGATTTAAATCAGCTAGTTTTTATTGAAGGCCCAAAACAATGCAAGATGCCTTATTATTTATTGATTCAGATTAGACACAGGACGCACATATGGATTTTATTCAGCCTGAGAAGTGGTCTGCAGGCAGATATAACACATGGTTAGAGACTAGAAGTGAGAAAACGCAATGATTCATAATACCTCGAGCACTCCTTCCAGGAACCATGAGCAGGATGAGGAAGGAAGGATGAGTATGGAAATGAAGACCTTTTAGAGCATTATCCTGACCTTTCATAATTCTGTTGAACCGGCTGAAAGGAAGCAAAAAGTCTAAATAATGATTTTGCAGCTTGTGTTGATCTAAACCTATAAAGAACACTCTCATATGGTAATCTATGTGTGTATGTGAATTGTCAGACATGTGCTTTTTTTGCTATGTTAATTTATAAAAGTTAATCAAAGACTTACTCCTGCGGTACTTGTGAAAGCAGATTGTGTGAGGAGAGTAAAAAAAAACAATCACTGTACTCCCCAGACTCAGCCCTTTGACTTTGGTTATTTATCATGTCCTTTTCTTTTTAGTAATCACTTAACTGGAAATTTGGGACCTTTTGAAATTGGGTTCCTGTACCCTGCTAAATGCAATATTTAAAAGTCCCCAATTCTCCACAATATAGAAGTTAATTGGTGATATTTAATTATGAATAAAGCAAAAGGTCATCTTATTTGCTCTTAAGTATATTTTCTGAAGTAACCTTAAAAAAGATAAGTAACTGACACCCCCAAATTAGTAGAACTATCTGAGATTAACTTTAATTTCTAAATCAGTTACTGTGACACATCCCTGGTAGAAATGTTTAAGAGATCTCTGGTAGGCCCTTATTTATACTGTAAGGGGAGAGGGGACCACTTCAAACTCTGATGGAAAACAAACTAGCAAGTAGTTCTGAAGGTTTCCTAAAGATACCTCCTGAGAAGATTCAGCTACTGCTTGAGTCAGGACAATTAAATTTGAAGTCCTTTTTTTCTTTTTAATATTTTTTAAAACTTTATTATGGAGGGCCTCCCTGGTGGCGCAGTGGTTGAGAGTCCGCCTGCCGATGCAGGGGATGTGGGTTCGTGCCCCGGTCTGGGAGGATCCCATATGCCGCGGAGCGGCTGGGCCCGTGAGCCATGGCCGCTGGGCCTGCGCGTCCGGAGCCTGTGCTCCGCAACGGGAGAGGCCACAATAGTGAGAGGCCCGCATACCGCAAAAAGAAAAAAAAAAAAAAAAAAAAAAAAAACTTTATTATGGAAAATTTCAAGCACACACAAAAGTAGAGGTAATAGTACAATAAATCCTAATATACCATTCACCCAGCTTGAACATTTATCAATATATGGCCCTTAATATTTCACTCCCTTATCCTTGCTGGATTATTATCATTTTCTCTGTACTTTAAATATGAACGGATAAGAGAGAACTTTTTAAAAACATCCACAATACCATTATCCCATCCAAAAATTATCTTACTGTCATTTAATATCCAGACAATTGAAATTTCCCTATTGTCTCATTAATATTATTTTACACTTGGTTTGTTCAACAGGATCTAAACAAATTCCACACTGCATTTGGTTAGTGAGGTCTTTTCTAAACTAGTAAAAGGCAGTTAATTCCCTATTTAATTCAGGGAAGCAGATAGCAATGTTTTTTCTAAGGAAGATATTTGGATTGTTAAAAAGCACTGTTCAAAATGTAGGGAAATTCAAGAAAATCACTTTAAACAAAATCCTCATATTGAAAGGTCACCAATTGATAGTCCACTGTAGAAATGTAATTATACCTAATGCAAATAAATAAATCCTTTAAAAATCTAGGCATTTGCTTTAGAGTGTAATTTGTTCTAGAGAGTCCAAGTGAAGCATTTTAAATTGTACTGAAAAAACCTGAAACTTTAAATCAATTCATTAGTACAATAGGCGACAACAGTAACCACAAATACGAACAGTCTACAGCTCCACTGAGGTCAGTTTTAAAGCATTTTTGATTGCTTTATTGCATAAGTAGTACACCTTAATTGTAGAAAAAATAAAGCAAAAAAGAAGACATAAAATCACTAAAAACTGGAACTAAGTCTTCTTGGTATCTAAGTATACTCCCAAGATGATTCCATTTTAGTTTTTTGTTTTAAGGAAACACTTTGTCTAGGACTAAAGGACAAAGTTAAGAAAATACCAGATTCTCGAGATGGATTATTGCTAATATGAGTACTGTTAGCCTGTACATTTAGTTTATGAGGTAGGCAGCGCAGATGGGTGTATACAGTCAATCATCCTATGGGTTATAGTACTGTGCAGCAATTAGAATGACCACTAACAGCAAAAGAGGATCCTAAACCTTTTAATGAAGGTACTGTGAATGACTGGGTCTATAGTCATAGAATTTTCAGTATGATAAAATGTCATTCCCATAACCAAGAAGAGCAAACACATATTATCCACTTTGGTTATCGCAGAGAGAAAAATAACACGTATGGTATACTTTGCATATTGCTGACCAGAAAAACATTCAATTTTCCCTGGATGGTTACCATAGTTACATGAGCCGTTTATAACATCAAGAGGAGGAAGTAGGTCACAGTATTAAAGGAGTTTGAATTATGCAATTATGTTTCCTAAAAGCAGGGGAAAGGGTTTAAAATTTAGGGAAGAGAGATTTATACTGATGTTCAAAATTGAAATTCTAGTGTAATTTTGCTGGTGAAACAATAAATCTGTCTAAAATTAAATGGTTGATATTGTAGGTGTAAATAGTTTAACCTGTACAAATAATGAAATAGCTTGATCCATAAGTGTGATAATAGAGATGCCAGCACCTTCTGTCCTTGTGGATACCCCTTTATCTTAGTGAGCTACCTTACCTTAAAATCTTTTTGTAGATAATCAATAAACCCAACAATAGCCTAGAATCTTGGAGTAGCCAAAACATGTAAACTGAAGCTTTGACCTCTTACCTTTGCAAGTTTGAGATTAAAGCTTGGTACAAGGCCTGTCATATGCTACTCTTAATTTGTGGTAGAGATTTTCCTAGTAATTTCATCAAAGGGACAGAGAAGGGTGGTAAAGAGGGAAGGTGTTGAAAGCCATGTTAGCATAGACTTCATCCTCTTTAAATTATGTCTGGTTTTGTTTTTTTTACTAAGAACCTCAAAAAGATAATTTTATTCAAGAACTGTGTCTGTTGTATCAGAGCCCTGCACAGTGCTGAATAAAGAGAGGTTGGATGAAGGAAAAGCAAAGAAGGGGCTTCCCTGATGGCACGGTGGTTAAGAATCCGCCTGCCAATGCAGGGGACACGGGTTCAAGCCCTGGTCTGGGAAGATCCCACATGCCGTGGAGCAACTAAGCCCGTGCGCCACAACTACTAAGCCTGCGCTCTAGCGCCCATGAGCCACAGCTACTGAGCCTGCACGCCACAACTACTGAAGCCCGCGCACCTACAGCGCGTGCTCCACAACAAGAGAAGCCACCGCAATGAGAAGCCCGCGCAGCACAACGAAGAGTAGCCCCCACTGACTGCAACTAGAGAAAGCCCGTGCGCAGCAACGAAGACCCACCGCAGCCTAAATAAATAAATAAATAAATAAATTCGTTTAAAAAAAAGAAAAGCAAAGAAAAAGCTTCATCTCAAGGTTGCACAATTTCAGATGGTCATTTATAATCTTCTGATCACTATAGACTCATAGACTTTGTATAGCTAAAACTAATCTTAGTTCAGTGATTTCCCTCAAAGGAAGAGAGAGCAGGCAACAGGCAGCCTCACTGAGTAGCTGGATGAGCCACTGCTGCTGATGTTAATTCATCATAACCATCATGTCTGTAGGGAAGGATGGGGAAGAGGTTGAGAATCCCTATTATAACTCACCTCTAGACCAATTTTTTCTTTTACAGGTGATAATATGGGGACCCAGAGAAGTTAAATAACTTGCCCAGGGTCACACAGCAATTCAGGAAGTAAGTGTACACTTAAAAATTTTAAAGTAAAACAAATATTAGTTAATCTTAGCTGATAATCATTGGAAAGGAGAAAAGTACCCATAGAAAAAACAATTAAAAACTTGGGATATTATAAAATTACTTTTTCTGAGAAGTCTTGCAGCAAATTTGACAAAATTACCTCAAAGGAAAATTAGAATTTTCTGAACAATAATTTCCAAAATAATCATAAAATCAAAAGTACTAGAAATCATGTATCCTTTAGACATTTATTTTCAAGGGCAAATGCCTTATGCCTTCAGCTCTAGTTAAAATAAGAATGGCCTTTTAAAAATAAAACTCAAGCTACTGTTGAGCTTTTTGCTGAATCTTTTGTTCCTTGTAATGATTCTAATTGATTACTTAATGAGGCTTTATTGGAGCTATTGTTACATTAATTGCTCTTGGCAAGGTTAATTTAATCCAGCACTTTGGTGAATATTGATTTAGCTTCTGAGGGTAAATTTTTAAAAATTATTTATCTAATTTATTTCCGTATATTGGAGTTCTCTGACTCTTTTATCTATGGAAACCAGTATATCTTGCTTTATTCAATATATCTTTCTGGGAAATTGTGTTAAAACCTTATTTTGCTACAAGTAATTTTATAAATTTATTTATTTTATTTATTTATTTTTGGCTGCATTGGGTCTTCGTTGCTGCGCGCAGGCCTTCTCTAGTTGTGGCGAGCGGGGGCTACTCTTCGTTGCGGTGGCTTCTCTTGTTGCGGAGCTTGGGCTCTAGGCGCGCGGGCTTCAGTAGCTGTGGCTCGTGGACTTCAGAGCGCAGGCTCAGTAGTTGTGGTGCATGGGCTTAATTGCTCCGCAGCATGTGGGATCTTCCCAGACCAGGCCTCAAACCCGTGACCCCTGCATTGGGAGGCGGATTCTTGACCACTGTGCCACCAGCGAAGCCCCTACAAGTAATTTGAAATGTGCTGGTTCTATAAAATAAAAGACCCACATTTTAGAAATATTTAACAAATAATTTATCTCATTTTCTTTTGTTTTCTAGACTGCCCTCAATTGTTTTCTGCTTGAGAAAACATAGGTTGTGTTCTTCATTATCTATCTGCAGCCACGGTGTGGCATCTTTTACTTGTTCTAACTGTGGTATACATTCCAGATCCTTTAGCGTAATATCCTTTGGTCACAGAAATGACATCTTCAGAGAGACGACTTTGAAGAAATGCCTGAAAGTGACGGTAGAAATATTTTCTTCTGTTACCTGCTGAAAGTAAGTACTAGAATTAGAGAGATTAAAAAAAACAAAGATATAAAAGATATGGGGAACAAGTTCTATGGAAAGTATTAGAGGCTAAAAAGCTTACTGTTATGGGAAAATAGAAGAAACAGAGAAAGGAATGATTACTTCAGCCATTAACGGTGGTGGTACAACAGGAGAATTAAAATTTAGGGACCATGATATTTAAATTATATCTACAGAAACTATGTTACTCCTTTATGCATAACAAAAAATACAGTTCTAATACAGGGTTGGACTAATAGCCTATCTAACGTAATCTTTGAAAAGTGGCATGTTGATTCAAAAATAACTGCAAAAGAGCCTGGTGACTTCCTTACATGATGTTATTTTTATTTTTTTAAATTTATTTTATTGACATATAGTTCATTTACAATGTTGTGTTGATTTCTGCCGTACAACACAGGGACTCAGCTATACATATATATACATTATTTTTCATATTCTTTTCCATTATGGTTTATAACAGGATATTGAATATAGTTCCTTGATGTTAGCTTCAGAATATGCCTAACTTTTACTCTTCAGGTAAAATATCTCTGGAAGAATAGTCCAGTGTTATCTATGGTAGTAGTTGCCTCTGGTTTAGCGCCTGGGGATCTGGAGTTGGAGGGAGACTTAGTTTTCACAAATATCATTTTGCACATTTGATTTTTTTGATACACGTATTGCTTTAACAAAATTTAAACTTTGTTTATCTTTAATATAAAAGAGGCAAGAAGCTTTCCGTACATTCTGCAATAACAAAATGCATATGAATACTACCCACTGGGAAAGGAGCACATGAGTAAATACGCTCAGTATTTAGATTTAGTTCACTTTTTTGAGAGTTTTTCTGCTACTACTGCTAGTAATGTCTAGACTTTACATACTAGCCTTCTAATTGCAAATATATTGTTACACAAAAATAAAATTAATAAATACCATATTGTTAAGCTTGAAGCTTTTGAAGACGTCACACTTTAGAAACTGATCTAGGCAGTTTGGGCTCAGAAATACATTTTTTTGTGAAGTTTTGTAGCAGTTTAGGAGAAGTTATGTGTAGCTTTTTTCTCATTCAGTATAGCCCTCAACTTGTTAAGAGCTTTCTAAATTTTTGTGTGATCTTACTTGAATACATTAGGTTAAGATGGAATACCTCTTATCATTTTTATGAGTTAAATGTTTTAAAAATTCACATTCAGGCTAATGTTCTGTGTTCATGCCATCTATAACTTGTACCTACAACCTCAGAAGGGAACTGTGAACTGTGTCTACCCCAGAAGGAGTCCTTCCCTGATGTCTCTTACTGAGCTGTGGTCTTCTCTATAGGATTGAAATTTAGCAGAAGTATCTAATGAAGAGGAATCTGAACACAGCAGTTGAGAAAGGAAAAAGATTGGGAGAAGAGCCCAGATGTCATAAGGCAAAGGGAGGATGAGGTACAGGAAGCAGCTATTATTATTTCTGTTGCGTGGCTCAAAGAACTCCAAGAAATTGATTCCATTCCACTGGGCATAGTTTTCAATTTGGGATAGGAATTTATTTTTTAATAAAATTGATATTAGTGGAAACACACGGGAAACAGACAGGAAAACAATTGAACATAGTGACCTGAGTGGTTGCAATACCTCATGTAAGGCATCTTTTTCAGAAATTATTCTTCGGTGTGTGGTGGGTTGCTTTCTAGGTAAGAATGGGAGTGACAGCTCTGCTGTAATGAATAATGGCCTGGGTGGGGAGAGGGAAGGAGAAGCCAGGAGGGAGTAACAGGGAAATGAGGTTATGTGGAAGGAAGGAGATAGATTCCGGAAATTTCCAGGAGGCAATATCGGCTGGGTTTTGTGACTGTTTTTAGGGGACGGGGCCATAAGGAGGTGGTGGCAATGTTGTGCAGAATGGAAGATCCAGGAAGCAGAGCTGGTGTGTTGGGAAAGATCCAGATTTAAATCATACACGGTTTATAACCCTGTAGGTTTTTTTTTTTAGGCCTCCTCTTCCAAACAGCATAAACTATTGCTTCCTAGATGTATATAGCCAGCTTGTCTGTAAAGAGCAGCCAGCCATAGAAACTGGAGGCTGGGAATGTGTTGGGAAGGGTAGAGAGACTAGAGGAAATGATTTAGATGTGCAGTGGTCTTAAAAATATTTTCCCGCAAGCCAGGACTTAGCTAGCTTTGTATCACTTCTATTAGTAAGACGGGAGTCGGTAATAGGGGATAGCAAGGATGAACAGACCCTTGGGAGGAAGAGTTAATGCAGCAGGTCTGGTTGCTTATTCCTTGCATGTCTCCAAGGAAACCATGACTGACCCAGCCAACCCTGGGAATTTGGCCTGTGGAATGTTCTTTATGTTAGTGATGATTTTGTTGTGTACACCTGGAGAAATGGAACACGCCATACTGGCTTGTCAGGTTGCTTTGCACAACACGTACACCTGGTTTCATTGTTGGAGTCCTGAGTCTCAGTTGCCATAGCTGATTGTATAGCAGAATGTGTGGACGTTAATAGCTCCCCATAAAAGCCTTGGACCCTGAGACTCAAATGGGCTTCCTCGGGTAGAGCTATTCCATGCATGCCTGTAGTTTTGCTGCTAGACAGAGAGAGAGAATTCCTTGCAGCTTCAGGCCAAGAACATTGGAAGCCTGTGCTGACCTCTCTGGACTTCCCCAATGCATCTTTTTCCCGTTGCTTTTGCTCTCTCTCCTTTGCTGTAATAAGTCCTAGCCATGTTTGTAACCTGCTATTGAGGCTTGTGAGTGATTCTGGGATCACCAAAGGAAACGACCATATATAAAGTTCTGAAGAAATTTAAAACCCAATTTGTCTATTCAAGACTTGATAGGATTCACTGAAAAAAAGAATAATCAACATATGCAAGTATGTGCTATGTATGGATTTAAACCGAATCAAATCTTTGGTCCATGTCCAGGAGACATTTATAGTCTCTGTAGGGATATAGAACACATATATAGAGTGTTAGGAAAATGCCTACAGGCATAAGTATAAATAAAATCAAATTAGCAATAAATGTAGAAGCAAGGCAGAAAAAGAGAGTAAAATTTGTAGGAGTCAATCATGGTTTATGGAAGATGGTGCATATTTAAGAGGAAATATGGGACCATGTTGTCAAATAATAGCTTTTGCTTTTTTCCTTCATATGTACTTTCACAGTATGTAAAAAAAAAAGAAATGAAAAACATTTTTTTCTGGATTTTATCTGATGAGTGCTGAGTCCAACAGAACTTTGACTGAATTATTTGTGTGGAATCAAAATTTGCACTAAATCAAAATGTAAGTATTCTATGTAACCATATTTTTTGAGCCCTACAGTTATTAATTATGGCTATGAGTTAACATTCTCTTATATTATCATTCCAAAGACTCCACCCAACTCCTGTTATAATAATAAATCATATCTGGTATTTCTTCAGCTATTTAGTTAAACTGCTTACAGCCAAAGATTAAGAATGAACTTTGAAAGTTCTGCTTCTGGTACTAGCCAGTTAGGTCCTATCAAATCACCCTCCCACAAATAACACCTATAAGTTCTGGAAAATTTTTTAAAAATACCAAAAGGCACTGGAAAACAAGCAAAAGAAAGCAAATTCTGGAGGGAAGTCAATACTTGGAAGAACGAAATGGCACTTCAGGCGTTTCCTATTTTTATGTCTTTAGCCTGCAGTGCCCAGTTTTGTAGGATGACTTAAACTTAGAAACTTGCAGATGTACTGGCTCGAAGAGCCAGAGGTTGGAGACCAGGGCAACCACAGTGTGGTACAGGGCCTAGAATTAATATCATGTACTGCCTTGACATCTGGTAGAATCAGGACTGTTATGAACAGCCTAACACCAAGTTCCCTTCCCCATCTGCTCCCATGGTCCTAAGATCCCCTAGCCAAACAACCCTTCTTGTCTCGGGGACCAGGTACATTTCCTGCTTGTACCTGAGTGGCAGGTTTCATTTCCCCGCAAGCCTGTGGAATTATTCAAAGAAACCAATCCCATCCCCCCACAGGAACCAGGGACTACCTTGATACTACAAAATCTGCCTCCCTCAGTACCTGGTTGTTTACTGTGTTCTCTGGTGTAACCCTCATGTGTCCCTGAATGGTGTCTGGTGTCCTCCCCCAGGCTATGAGTATGCGTGACTAGTAAACTGCTATCAGTCTCACCTGACAAGTGCTGGGTGTCATGTATTAGGCCATTCCCATAACCCTAGGGTGGGAATCCTTGCCTCACCAAAGAGATGAAGAAGAGGCAATTAAAAGAACAAAAATGGAAAGTGGAGGAGAAATCCCAGAAAGAAGAGAGTCACAGAGAGGGACCCTTAAAGTCTGGGTGGAAACTGCCCAAATCTCAAGCTAATTCCTAAACCACACATGTGCAAGGTGGACTCCAGGCAGCCCAGATAAGGCCAAGAGCACTGCACTGAGTTAGAGTTTGAGTTCAGCCAAGTGAACAGAATGCCAAAACAAAAACATTGCTGCTCTTTAGAGAAACATAACAGAACTGAGCATCTAGAGATACTCAGTACATCATTCACTATGTCCAGGATGATATCTAAAACTACTAGACATATGGAGAAGTAGGAAAATGTATCCCCCAAACCAATCAATGGTGACTAGCCCAGGATGAATCAGTTGTAATTCGAGACAAGGATTTATTTATTTATTTATTTATTTATTTATTTATTTATTTATTTTGCGGTACGCGGGCCTCTCACTGTTGTGGCCTCTCCCGCTGCGGAGCACAGGCTCCGGACGCACAGGCTCAGCGGCCATGGCTCACAGGCCCAGCTGCTCCACGGCACGTGGGATCTTCCCAGACCGGGGCACGAACCCGTGTCCCCTGCATTGGCAGGCGGACTCCCAACCACAGCACCACCAGGGAAGCCTGGCAGTTTTGCTTTTGATACCTGTTAGCACCATTCCATTTTCTAGTAAATGTAAACTCCTTGGGTGTTTGGCACATAAAAGGACCAATACATGTTTGTTGAATAAGATGTTTATCTGCGTTTCCTGTGTTTTTGTTTATTCCCTGAAAAATCAATGCCCTAATGCTGCCTCCTGGTGGCAGAGTGTTGTGTGCAATACAGAGACTTTCTCAAGGAAGGTGGGAAAAGACTAGAGAGGTAGGCTGCTGTCAGACTCTCCTGAGATGGACTTTGCCGGAAAAAGCATAATCTTATGAGGCTGGCTCTCTCCTCTCCTAAGGAAGCAGCCCTTTTCATGAGTGTGACATCCACTGGTTTTGAGTTATATCACAAGTCATGTTTTTGGCTGATATTTCACCAAGTTTACTGATTGAATGATTTATTCTTTTTACAGGTTACATCAGAGTTTAGAGCATGTACTGTGTTTGTGATTGCCATCTCTTAACTGTTGGAATGGAACAAAACATTGGAGATTATTTTAATGAGAAAAGCTTCTCCAGGAAGTCAGTGATGACCAAAAAATTAGGGGCATAATTTTTCTTTCTGGGGCAAAATTGTTTGGGGTCTTGTTGGAAAAAAAGACTTTGAGAACGGGGAGAGGCTGTGTCCAGGACCTGGGTAACTGGGTGGCTTTAATGACCATCGTCTTACGGTGTGGGCCCTGGGAAGAACTTACTGGGGAGTCCCAGTAGCTAATTTTTCACATTGTCACTCTACAGGACGTCTATACCAGCACATCTTCCCCATTTTGTGGTTAAACATCCCTCTGGAGAATTATCCCTGAGGCACTAAGAACTTTACTGTACTTTCCCCACCCCCGCCCCCAGCCTCTTGGTCTCAATTCCGATGTCAGTCAAGGTGCCCAGCACAGGACAACCTCTTTAGCTGGTTGGAGAGCTATTGCCCACTCCTGGAAACACAAGTAACTCACCTTTGTTCTGGTCCTACAGTTTTAAACCCTTAAGTGAGGGCTTGTGAATCATCTAACCTGATGAGGATATTTGAGGCCCCATCTGATAAGTGCACTTTGTACCATAAACTCAAGTAAAAGTAAAAATCAAATCAATCGACAAAATACAAAGATTTTCTACCACTAAATCGCTAAGGCAATTCCAAAGAATATGTTTCTGGAACAAAAGGCAATTCCAAAAGAGGTGCCCTAAAAATATTTTGAAAGTGGTAGAATAATGGAATAAAGATACTCTTTCCAAATAAAGATATTTTTCTTTGAAGTACACAAAATTGGGATTTGTAACTTTGTTTTTTTTTCTTTAAACATAACTCTGATTTTAGAAGTATGCGTATTATCTGGAGCAGAACATCTGTCAGGTTCCTCATGAACACTTCCCTTTTACCCCTTTAGATACTTGCAGTGACATTTTAGATGTTTAAAGTCAATCAGTGTGATTTTTCAAATGCCTAGGATTATTTATTATATACTTATATGACTATGAAGAATGTAGAATTGAGTGCTTTAATAGTTATACATGACTTTTGACTATTTGTCCAGCTATACTTGAGAGCTATAAATTTAAGATGTATTTTGCTCAGCAGTGAGAAGCTGACATTTAACATTTGCGAGGTCAGTCAGGCAGTAAGTAAGTGAAGTCAGCCACAGAGCACTTACTTTCCATCTATTTCCACACCCTCCAGCCTCTTTAGGGCAAAGTTGTATTCGTTCTGTCTACCATGATCCAAATGAAGCCTTGAAAAACTGTCAACTTGTTGGCCATCTCAGCTTCTATGTTACTTCTGTTATTTGACCCTTAAGAGAAAGTCTCTTATTGAAGGATCCGTGGAGTAAAAAGAGGTTCCCTTATTAGACTTTAGGGATTAAATGGTTGAGGAAGTACTTGTGATCAGCCATCATTTAAAATCAGTAAGTCATCTTATAGCAATGTATCACGCTGCTCGGCAGAACTCATTTTTAAGCTGTAACACCTTCCACACACTGTCTTTCTCAGCAGTAAGGCAGTTAACACTTTGTGATTTATGAAGTTAGAAAGCCAACATTCTTAAGATAAATGTGGGTGGTGAATTCACACCTCTTTGTGGACTCCCGAAGGTATCTGTGTCCTGATCCCTAGAACCTGTGATCCCTAGAACCTGTGAATACATTACGTTACATAGCAAGGGAGAATTAACGTTGCAGACGGAGTTTAAAAAGTTGATCACATGACCATCTAACCAGATGATCTTAAAAACAGGGAGGCTATCTGTGTGAACCCAGTATAATCGCGAGGGTCCCTGTAAGTGGGAAAGGGAGGCAGAGAAGTCAGGGTCAGAAAAAGATGCGACAGCAGAAGCAGGGTCGGTGCAATGCGGCTTGAGGACTCAACCCACCCTCGCCGGCTTTGCAGATGGAGGAAGAGGATCTGAGCCAAGGAATGCAAGCGCTTCGAGAAGCTGGAAAAGATACGGGAAGCAGACTCTCCTTCAGAGCCTCCGGAGGGAAAGCAGAGCAGCCAACACCTTGATGTGAGCCCGGGGGACCTCACTGGACTTCTAACTTACAGATTTGTATTGTGTAAGCCACCAGATCTGTGGTAATTTGTTACAGTGGCAACAGAAAATCAGTATGTTGTTATTGTCATTTTAGTTTGTCTGCTCTAGGCCAAGACTCAGTAGGGAAGCTTTGCTTTGATATAGGGCAGCATAAATTCCCTTACAATAAGAAAGGATAGAATTTTGAATTCTAAAAAGCCACCAAAGGGCTTCCCTGGTGGCACAGTGGTTGAGAATCTGCCTGCCAATGCAGGGGACACGGGTTCGAGCCCTGGTCTGGGAAGATCCCACGTGCCGCGGAGCAACTAGGCCTGTGAGCCACAACTACTGAGCCTGCGCGTCTGGAGCTTGTGCTCTGCAACAAGAGAGGCCGCGATAGTGAGAGGCCCATGCACCACGATGAAGAGTGGACCCCGCTCGCCACAACTAGAGAAAGCCCACGCACAGGAACGAAGACCCAACACAGGCAAAAAATAAATAAATTAAAAAAAAAAGACACCTGACGTTAAAAAATGTATAATAAGAATAAAAAAAAAGCCACCAAAGTCTACAAAAAATTCTTGAGCTGACCTTATATTATTTCTATCTTCCAATCCTTTCCCCTCTTGCTTTATATTGACAAAGATCAAAAAGGGGTCAGCAACTGTCTTTCACGATTCTCCCAGAACCATTATTACACTGAAATTTACAGGATGTCTGACGTATGAAGTACTATCGTCCATGGTTTCAGAAAGTAAAAAGCTTAAATCTTTACTCATTTGTTAGCTCACAACAGCAAAAGGTAACAACTGAGAAAAAAAATAAATGAAGCAAAGAAAGAAATATCAAAGGGAAACTGAGCAAGAGCCATTGGGTTTACACAGAATGTTCAGAAGAAAACTTGGGGTAATTAAGGAAAGAACGCAAAGACGACCCTGTTTTATTCCATACTTGAGCCGACGTTTAGTCTTCATCTGCTTAGTTCCTGGATTTCTCCCACGGTTGTGAACAGAGAAAAAGAAATCTACCAGAACCCCAGCAGCCGTGCTTCACCTGCTATGATTTGATTTTAGGCTACTGTCTCGAAATAATTCCTCCCCTAGAAGAATGTGTCGGGCAGAGTAATGCCTGACCAAGTATCAATAGTGCCCCGAGCTTTATCAAGTACCTTTAGCATAGGTACCACCAATTAACAGTTTGTTAGAACTTTTATGCTATCCATGCTTCATAAAAATCACCAGTATTTAATTCAAATTACTTTTTTAAAGTAAGATTTTTCGAAGTTTACTCGTACAGCAATCTCAGGGATCCCCACAAGGGCCACCTTGTTCCGCAACCCCAAGGACATCAGTGCACTGAATGACATCCACGGTATCCCATGTGAGTGCTGCCCCGTGCTGTGCAGCTCAGCAGCTTTGGATTCAAGGTCTCGATGCCTTCAGGATTTCTTGCTCAAGCCCTCTTTGTTTCAATCTCTCGGACCCTCCTAAGGAAGGATGCCTTCTTTGATTATAGTCAGGGGATAGATGAGGAGGCTCATTACACGGGAACTCTCATTACTCCCACCGCTGCAATACGGACACACGCCAAGTTCATGCTGTCGAGGTCAGGACCCACTTGCCTGGAATGCCCGCTTCCCTGCTTTACCCTCCGCAGAATCTGCTAGGGCTGGAATGGTGCACTTTTCTTTCCTTGCTATCCCTGCGTGGACTTCCCTAAAGTCACATTATCCTTCTCTCCTTCCCTATATGAGCCATAACGGCAGAATGACTGCCAGAGAATGTGAATTTCAAGGTAAAGGAATGAGTATTTTCAGAATAGTATTCTTATTTACCTTTATCATATTTCTCTTGTTAATCGCATTCAATATTTTGAAATGAAAAACGAGGACAGAGGTGCACATACTTTATCCCATATTGGTTTCCAAATTGCAGGTTATTGGGCATGTGTGTAACTCCCTCGTTAAGTAATCCATGACAGTCCACACAGGTATGACAAACTAGAGATGCCTCTGTGGACCTCTATGAGTTTTTATTTCATGAGAACCATTTTTTTTTTCCTCAGCTAGTGTAGAAAAGTATTTAATAATATACAAATGGTGAAGAGTAATGAGACAGGATTCATTAGGTTTATAATTTGTTTCAACCATTGGTTACATCATTGATTATACCACTGCCTCTGCAGATTGTCCCTTTAAAATTCTACAAATAATGTCTAGAAAATATTTTCCAACGATTTTTTCAGATACATTTGAGCAACTTCCCTTAAAGTTTACTTCTTTACAAACTTCCTAATTTGTTAAATAAAATGTCTCAAATTTTCCTCCAAGTGTGATTACACTATTTTCTAGTACATAAACAAATACCATGGGCCAGCATGTCTCATTGGCATCCACATTCAGTGCCCTAAATTAGAACCAAGTCATTCTTTAGTCTTCTAGAATGCTGGATTTGAGTCCCTACGTCAACATTTACTTGTTCTGTGATTTGAGGGAAACAAGTCAAAATGGTCATGTTTTCTCATCTGTGAAACAGGATCAACAATACCAACCCACCTAAGGGTAAGGAGGCTTAAGTAAGACGTACATAAAGCATCAGTATATCGTAGGCACCCAATAAATGAGCTACCCACATGGTGAGTTCTTGTACTGCTGATATTTTGTTTTTTGACCTAGGTAATCATTATGTGGGCATTTAATAATTACTGGACTTTATATATGGACTTCTGCAATGATAGTTCACAAAAAGTAAGAAATGGTAGCTATTTTTGGTGTTATCTAAATGTTAATTTGCGTGATGGTCCCTTAAGCCCGACCTGAGTCCCTACTAATTGCAAATTCTAATATGGCATATTACTTTAAAACAGATGAATTCCATTTAGTAAATTGGTAACTTTCTGCCTTACATCGCTCTAATACCAGTTGCAGAAGGAAGCTGGCATCTACACCAGGCCTCACAGTTGCTAAACCCCCTTCTGTCCAGTCCAAGGAGGTGCCAAGGAATTGAGAAAGGAAGGTAGAGGAATTCATCGATGTGGTGTGGCTGCCCTCTTTTTTCTTTGAAGAAACATGACTAAAAGAAAGTTTGAAAACCACTGACCACATATTCAGAGTTCAGGTTTTATCATTCCCATGTCTGAGCCCTGGTAAACTGACCAACACGAAAACAGTCATAAGGAAAACACTAGGTGATGATCCTTTTGTGCCTGTCTTTACACTCCTTTTCAAGTTTTATGTGCATTATGTATAACAGTTCCACTTCCTATCATGGTACAGTTCTATAACTCCACACACTTACTGTTTATGCTGTTAGTTTGGTTGCTCCTAATGACTTCCAAGGAGGATTCTAATTCTACTCATGAGTTTCAAGATCACAAAAAGTATTTGCTTGCTTTGTGTTAAGGACTGGCACATGAAATCTCTAGCTTTTACTATAAAGAATATCCTGTATCTACACTTCCTGTTTAGTATTACCTTCCCCCCCTTCCAAGTTAGTCAATTTTGTTTGGGTCCTTGTCCACTAACTACACTACTTTCCTTGCTGTATAAACCACAAAGGAACAGATAAAGAGAACTTTAAAAATTAGGATTTTTAGATAATGATCTTCCTGCAGTAGTCTTTCTAAAGAACAGAATAGAAAAGTGGATAGAGTAAAGCTGGTAATAGGGAAGAAAAGGAAAAAGTAATGTTCTAGCTGGATAGCAACTAAGCTACATTCACTGAAATTTCTATTAATTTTTTTTTGCAGAGAGGGAGTAGGAACATTAATGGCTTGACAACCCTCAATTTATGTTTTTGTTTAAACGGTAGAAAGCTACAAAGAATTTCTTTAATCATCAACCACACAAGTTATTTTTTTTTAAGTCGTGCTTAAACAGATACCCATAGATTTGCCAGTGTCTAGGCAGTGAGTCGATATAGGGCTTCAGCACCATTTTTTAAGACAAAGCCTACAAATTCCCCTTCAACTAGTAACAACACAAATTTAAGACTGACCTGATTCCCAGTGGCTGCTTGCTTTGGTTACCTCCTCACTGACATCGCTCACGAATCCAAAGAGGAAGGAGAAATCCGTACCAAGAAAAGCTGTCCTTGGCAGGGAAAACGACGGCCCCTTTTTACCTAATTTCAAATGGAGCATGCTTTTGATAACACATACCAAAAGCCTTGGAATTACACATATCCTCATGACAATTATCCCCGCCAATGGCAGCAGTGGCAGGCCCCAAAAATTCGGGTTGAAAACTCTTAACAGTACCATTCTTTAAAGTCAACTCTCTTAACTTTATACCGTTAAAAAAAAAAAAAAATTCTGGATTTTAGCACCATCAAGAAAAATTAGTTTCACGTCATCATCTCACCTCATTGATTTAGAAGAAAAATCAGTATTTCCTCTCTCAATATCCTATTCAGTAAACTTGATTTCAAATCATTTTAACAAACTTCAACTGCACCCATATGGGATAATTCCCTAGACACGAATATTCGAGACGTGCAAATACTAAGGAGAAGCAGTACAAACATTCGATCTCCTTATGTGACTCAGTTCAAGGAAAGGAGCCTTTGGAATGATGTGGTCACTTAAAACTAGAAGGAAACCAGTCTGAGGGGTATTTTCAGAAATGTTATCACTTAGAGAAGTGAGAAAGGTAATAAGCAATAAAACATAGTAAGAGCTTGGACTCTGGAATCAGATATGGGCTTGAATTTGATCTTTGACCAAATTACTTTTTCAGTTTCTTCATCTGAAAAATGGACCGAATGACAATAGTTACTCATCAGGTTCTGAGAAAATGAGAATACATACATAAGCCGGTCCTCAACTGTGCTATGTACTTTGCATGTATTATCTTGTTTGATCCTCACAGCTGAGGCAGCTCTTCTATTTTACAGATAAAGTTAAAGGGTTAAACTTCCAGTTACATGCTTACTTAAAGAGGAAGAGCCAAGATTCTATCTCAAGATTCCAAAGCTTGTTTTCTTCTGCACTACACTATTTTGAAGAATTGTAAAATATGCATTTCTCTTAAATCAAGGGTTCTTTAAATTCTGATTATACGCTTTTAATAGTTATAGAAAATGTTTATTAATTAGATGTTTTACATTAAGCAGCTTCCTGCAATTCTACCATATAAGTTTACTGTAATTTGAAATATTTTCAGTAATTTTTATATTAACTTGAAATTTAGGAAATGTAGCCAACTCAGGAAATTACTAAACCACCTAATTAGATACATTACAGAAATTTATTCTTACTTTTCTTGCAATCGTTGTCCCACAAAATACACATTCCAAGGCTGAGGAAACTGAGGTAATTAAAACTGCTTTCACAACACTCATGTTATTTCTCCTCACAATATATTATATAAAGGCAACCCATTTACATAATATGGATTTTAAACTTTGGTATCCAATTTAACATGCTCAAAAATAAACTTTTTAAAGTTACCGAGTGAATTAAAAACAATTATTTCAATTCAAGTATATAAAGTATCCTCTATTATTTCTAGAATATAAAATAGAAATAACTTCATGACTTAAATTTTACTGCTTATGTCCAATTTTCTTACTCCAATACAACTGCCACATGCAAGGCCATTTCCTGGTTTTTCTCAGTACATTATCGCCATCACTGCTCAAAGTGCAGCAACCAGAAAGCCAGAAAAAGGCTACAAAGGATAGTACAGTCCGAATCACCTAAGACACAGAAGCAGGATTTCATTTCTTAACCAACAAATGTAATTCAACTGAACAGCCTCATTAAAGAGCTGAGCTTGGCTTCTCTTATTCTGCCCAGTGTTCTTCTATGAGGTTTTGTAAACAAAAAACCCACCCAGTTCTAGATTTGCAAACTGTTAACTTGTCTACCCATAAAAAGCTGTGTATCAGCTATGAAAAATTACCTAGTTGCAACTTAAAACGACTAGTGACAGGTGACAGGAAGCCTATTCGCAGGAATTGGTTCCGACTACGGGGAGAGGGGGATAAAAAAACCACAACTTCTTGAAAAGGTAAAATAGCTTAAAGCATTTAATATCTAAACAAATCAATCTGTTAATAGTAGTAGTCACAAAATATGCTTAATATAGAAACCCACATTTACGTCTTTAAGAAAAAGTGTAAATTGTACTTTACCTCAAAACATAAATTAACCCACTTAAAGACTCTGCAGAGGTCAAAATCATGGTGAATTTCAAACAACTTCAGAATAAAATAACCTTAAGTATTTAACACTGCTTTATATCTAAAAAATGCTTACAGCTTCTCATAAAAATAGTCTGAGGCAACTATTTTCTCTTTTATTCTTTAACAGACATGTTCAACATTATAGGCAACATTCTTAAAACCTTAAGTTTCACAGACTTTCAGACAATTACTATGGTCCCCTTTTCTCTGATGTGAAAGTTTATTCAGCTAGGAAAAAAAAAAAAAGCATGGTAGACAACTTAATACATTTTCACCAAATTCAAAGTAGTACAAAAATTTTAAGACTACAGAACTACACATCGTACCTAATGTGTCATTAAAAATAGAAGACAGTATTTTTTTCAGCAAATAAAACAGCATACTGGTATGCTGTTAATTCATAAACCTTTTAATGTATACTGTCATTCACAAATTATTTACAACTTCCACTGTGTGAAGAGAACTAGAATGTAAATTTTCTGCAAAACTGGAAAAAAGCAATACAAAATTTGTGAAAGCCTGTGTTTCATATTATACAAAAGTAAGCCAGTTTTTCTCTTCAAATACCAGATATTGTACACAGTGACATTTTAGACATATTACAGTAATTCTTGAGGATGTTTTAATGCTGGAGGCAAGTTTACAGGCCTTGACTCTTCATCGAGGAGTACTAAGTCTTCGATTTCACTGCCTCTGTATTTCCTTTTACATATTTTTACCACCACCTTTTTCTTGAGAAATAACTTCAAGGCTTCTCTTGATGCAACTGCTTTTGCGTTTTCTTTGCTTTTTCCACAGCCAGTGCCCAAATACACAGACTTACATCTCAGTTCACAAACAATACTTTCTTGAGAGCTCTTGTTTTGAGGCAGATCTGCCAGTTCCTTTAGCGGGACGAAAACCACATCCAGCGTTGCTTTCAGAGCCTCGACAGCTGCGTTTAGGAGCTCTCCGTGATTCACGCTGGGACTAAAGCCACCAACGGCCACCAACTTCCATGCCACCGTTTTGTACAGTCTATTGAAAAAAGGCTGCTTCTGTTTCACATCTTCATTGGTTAACTTGCAACAAGAGAATTTGACAGAACTCTCGCTCGCCTGCGCAGTACTCTTAGAAGGCAGCTGGGACGTGCTGGTCTGAGAGCTACTCTTAGAAGCCAGCTGGGACACACTTGCTATGGAAGTGCTTTTGGAAGCCAGAGAGCCGCTGGTCTGGGAGCTGTTCTTGGAAGCTAACAGTGATGCAGCTACCTGCGAAGTGCTTTTGGAAGTCAGCATCGTGTTTGCTGAGGTGGTGCTCTTGGGGGTTAGTAAAGATGCGCCTGATGAGGAACTGTTTTTAGGAACTGATGATGAAACACTTGCCTCTGAACTAGCTTTGGAAGTTAACCCACTTGAAGCTGTCTCTGAACTGGGTTTAGAGGACAACAGTGGCAACTCTACTTCTGAGCTTCCTGAGGAGCCCAACAAGGGCACCTCAATCTCTGAGATGCTTTGAGAGGCTGAGACTGAAGAGCCTTCCAAAGCACTCTTTTTCGGGGATCCACTTTGTTGTCTGGAATCAGTGGACTGGGTCACGTGACTATTCACACTGGATTTCAACAACGAAGAAACAAACGACGCTGAACCATGTTTATCTGGAGCTTCTGGTTCAGAAGCTTTTCCACACCCTACCGCTGTTACCTGGGAGGGAATGCTGCTGCTGCTTTGGCTGGAAACAGAGCGCTCTCCATCACCTGCGGAGCTGTTCTGACTCAGGGCGCCAGAGCTCCGAGCTGAGTTCCCACTACTCTCTGATTTGGTGGTTGACCCCGAACACGCGGAACTGCTTTCCTGCTGAGCTGACGCACGCTCTGTTTTGGCAGGAATTTTCACGTGATCTTGCTCAGCTGCAGAACTGCTTTTTCCTTCTGTGGCTCTTTTTTTTGTTGGCTCTCCTAACCCTTCTGAAAAAAACGAAAACATGTATGTGACTCAGCCTACCTCATACATATCAGATGAAGATCTACAAGACAGATACGCATATTAAAATAAAGGCACAAGGTGAAAACATTTCAGGATTTGTAGATTCTTTAAAAAGTGTGGAATAACTTCATTAATTTCTTAAAACAGCGTTGAATAACATCAATAATCTTTTTATTTTAAAAATTTTTTGTTATTTTTTTGTTTGTTTTTTGGCCGCCCCGCAGGGCATGTGGGTCTTAGTTCCCTGACTAGGGCTCGAACCCGTGCCCCCTGCAGTGGAAGCGCAGTGTCTTCATCACTGGACCGCCAGGGAAGTGCCCTCAATAATTTCTAATACTAAAAAATCAACAGCATAGACAATATTTCACACTTCAAAATCTCACAGAAGTCAAAGGAAACGATCAAATTCAAAGCCTAAAACACAGAGACACGTAATTTAGGTTTAACATTCCAATTTGATTAATAACATTATATAAATTCTAACTTGTTAAAAACTTAGTAATAACGATAATTCCTAATAACATCAAATTTAAGTTCTAAACTCCTATGTATGTTCACATCTATGATCTGCTAACCATTGCTACTCGATATCCCTCTTTTCTTCACCTTGGCAACCAGTTCGTCTCTTGTTGTATGGATTGGAGCATCTGTCACTTTGATGCCTTCAGCCATACTAAGTATTTTATCCATAACTTTTTGAGGGTACCTGAAAAAAGGAAGGGAAAGACACTTTAGGAAGTGTTTTTGCTAAGCTGCCACCTCTGGGGTACGAAAACAGGCCACAGGAACTGCATTTCCTGGTTGTAATCAAGAAACGGAATCAACCGCCAGGAACTTTCTGTTTCCTGGAACGCCGTAAACAAACGCCCGGGGTCTGGGAGGCGGGGTCCCTTCTTACAAACCTAATTTAGATTCAGTGCCCCTCTCCCCCAAGAGCGTTGTGAGCTCATCGCCAACAACTCCACCGCCAGCTCCCCACCCAACGGGGGCACCTCCAGACTGTTAACCATGGCAGAGACGCCCTTCTCGCCCTTAGAGGGCAGCCTGTCCCGCGGATTCCCGCGCTTCCACCACTTGCCCTCCCGCCGAAAGCTCCGGACAAAACCGCGAGAGCAGCTCAGGGACGCCGGCTCACTCACCGGCACCCGAGGAAGACGTGGTTGGCCCAGGCCATGGAAAAGGAGATGAGCTGCTGCAGCTGCCGACTGCGGGTCCCGCTCTCGGCGTCGGCGGCCTCCTCCGGGTGAGCGGAGGCAGCGCCGCCGGCGGGGGCCAGGTCCCCGGCGTTGCGGAGCAGGAACTCGCGGCGGTGGCGCCAGTGTTTGTCGGTCTCGCCGTCGGAGCGCAGCGTCTCCACCCAGGCGGCCACCCGCGGGTTCTGGCTCAGGTACTCCGACACCTCCTGCGCCATGTTGGGCCTGCGGCTCGCGGAAGTCGCGATCGGACGCTGCGCCGAGGCTGGGGGTTGCGGGGCGAGCGGCCCTGTCACTGCGGCCTGCACCGGCGGCCCACCAGAGAACGCCCCTCGAGAAGCGCAAACACCAAACAACAGCGCCGGGAGCAGCTAAACCACCCACTTCCGCCCGCCGCCGGCTCCTTCCCCTTTATAACCTCGCTGCCGCCGAGCGCCCGCGCGTCCTTCCGGCGCGAGCCGGCTCTCCCAGGACGCTTTGCGGCGCCCGAACCGCCGCGACGCTGCGGCCCCTGCGGCGGGGGTAGGGGAGGCGGGGCGAGAGGAGGCGGGCGAGAGGAGGGGGCGCGCGCCTGCCTTTACCGCCAGGGCGGGCCGCTAGTGGGTTTGCCCCGGGCGCCCTCGGCTTCGGCGTCGGCCCCAGCGTCCCGAGTGGGCTTTGTGACGCCACGCGCTCCGGTCGCCTCCCTCCCGCGCCGGGTCCGCTACTCCGGGGGGCGGCGGAGGACAGCGGGCTGCGGGGCGGCCGGGTGGGGCAGGCCGAGTCCTCGCGTGCCGCGCGCGTCCCCGCGGACTCGAGCCGCCTTCCGGCCGCGAGGTCTGGGCGCCTCGGCCTGAGGACGCTGGTTTCGAGCGGGGCCAAAGTAAACAAAGATCGCCTCCATTTTTTCTGATTATGCAGAAAATCGAATGTAGGCAAGCGAGGCATTCTGAGGCCGTCCGGTCTCTGGGCATTTAGGAATGTGCGGGTGTATATTAGCTTAAAAGTATTATACTAATAATAAAGGTAAATGATAACGTTTAATCCAGTTCGATGTTGCCTTGTGGAGCCCAGTCTTTGAAACTATTCCTGACCCCGCAGACTTGGGTTTGGTTTCCGCAGTTCATCCCGGGCAGTACTGCTTCCTTTAGGGTGGATTTTTGGTCAGTAACATAAACGCTGCGCCAGTACCTTCGGTCTCCGTCGTATTTCCTTAAATTAACAAACTGTAACCCCCTAGCTGGACGGATATCCAGGAGGCGGCTTGGAAAAGTGCGTTTGTTTCCGCGCCCCCAAACTTCCCCTCTTAGAGCTGTATTTTTCTTTGCATTTTTTCCATTTTAGAATGTCCACACTTAAGACATAGCTGCCGGCTTGCTTATTGTTATGTTTCCAATATTAGGTATTTGGGTATTTTATGATTAATAAAATTTAATAATAAGTTAAAAATCAGTGATACTTACAATTTATCATTCTTGTCACTTATATAAGTGACAAGAATGATAAATAAGGAAATAAAAAAATTTTCCTCTCACTAAATGTGGATTCTAATTTTAAAATAAATCAGAATAATCAAACAAGGAAAAAAAAGGAATGGTCACTTAGATGGGATTAACAAAAAGCCAGGTAATTTATATACATGCTGGAACAAGCAAAATTCAACTATTATGTGAAAATAGTAGAGCCCATTTTCCTGTCGTGCCCAATGAAAGTGCATAAAAACAGAGGCACAGAGAAATTTTTTAAGCTTAGGATTTTGCTTCTAGTTTTTCTCTTCTTTCCTCTTTTTCCCCGAAACTTTAGAGGGGTGAAAAGAAGTGGAAACCTGGCACTTTATTTATTTTTTAACATCTTTATTGGAGTATAATTGCTTTACAATGTTGTGTTAGTTTCTGCTGTATAACAGTGAATCAGCTATATTTATACAAATATCCCCATATCCCCTCCCTCTTGCGTCTCCCTCCTACCCTCCCTATCCCACCCCTCTAGGTGGTCACAAAGCACCAAGCTGATCTCCCCGTGCTATGTGGCTGCTTCCCACTAGCTATCTGTTTCACATTTGGTAGTGTATATATGTCCATGCCACTCTCTCACTTCGTCCCAGCTTACCCTTCCCCCTCCCCGTGTCCTCAAGTCCATTCTCTACATCTGCGTCTTTATTCCTGTCCTGCCCCTAGGTTTTTCAGAACCATTTTTTTTTAGATTCCATATATATGTATTAGCATACGGTATTCGTTTTTCTCTTTCTGACTTACTTCACTCTGTAGGACAGACTCTAGGTCCATCCACCTCACTACAAATAACTCAATTTCATTCCTTTTTATGGCTGAGTAATATTCCATTGTATATATGTGCCACATCTTCTTTATTCATTCATCTGTCAATGGACCCTTAGGTTGCTTCCACGTCCTAAACCTGGCACTTTAAAAGACTGGAGAAATTTCATGGTTTTTCCTTTCATGAATTCTTTGGCGAGAGAAGGGGGAGGTAGCAAGTAAAAGAATCTAAGATTACGTACCTAGATGATATTTGTACATTTTAATCCAAGAATTTTCTCACTTTTTTTCTTTTTGCCCTGTAGCCTTCCACCCACGGGCTTCACTGCCTTGAAGGGAGTGCAAAGAGAGCCTGGATTTCAAAATTAATTGTTAAAGTTATAATAAAAGCATTACGGTCTGAAAGCTGGAGTATTTGTTATTTGCAAAAGCCAGCTGCTTTACTGGAAAGATGCATGTCTTTTTTTTTTTTTTCTTTTCTTTTCTTTCTTAAAAGGTTGACTTTGCATATGAAGATTTGGGGAATAGACCACGGACCACAAAGTTAAGAATGATAGCATATATTCTACTAGGAAAAAAAAAAAAGCCTTCTCACCATATGCAGACCAATTCCTGGAATGGAGGGAGGGAGAATTCAGAGAGAAAAGGTGAGAAGGGAACTTGTGAAAACCAGTGAGGGTGGGGCTGAGTGGGGAGGAGGAAGTGTTGGCTCTGCCTGGACCTTTGGGAGAAGACAGCCCACTAGTGCCCAGTGTGGGTTGGCCTTTATAAGAGAAGAAATGAGCCTAGAGAAGGCCTTTTATAGCTCTGGTAATTAACTATACGATTCCCTCCTCCTCCCCCAACACACACACACACACACACACACACCTTGTCTCTCACAGGCCTTAGAGGAATCCAAAAAGTTCCACAAGGAGAGAGAAAGAGAGGAATGCTGAAGTGCCCCCAGCCACCATGGTCCACATGAGGCTGAAGGGGTGGACCGTTCAGTTCCAAAAGGAGGAAAGGCATCAGCTAGTTCTTAACAGACCCGTGAGATCCAGGTGGAGCCAGATCAACAGGGCAGAGCCCTCAAGCTCTCATGCAAGGACCAGTATGTGCTGGGAGAAGAGACAGTTTGCTCCCGGGGGATCCCACAGGGAAGAAAGCCCAGAAGGAAAGAAGCACAGAGACCATGTCAGAATGATACCTAAGGCTCTCCTCCCACCACTGCCCCCGTCAGAGGAGAACAGAGATCTAATCAGCTGAGAACAATCCACCACCGCTCCCCACACTGAGGTTTAGGCCACAAGTGACTGAATTCTCTTAACATCACGCGAGTAGGTTTTCCCCTCCAAGTGGAAACAAATGTATTGAAACTGCTGCTACATGTATCTCAAGAAATCCAGTAAAAATTCCATTGGCAGGCTGGCCTTTCTGGAAAATGGTTTCCCCAAGGAGCAACCTGAAGGGGGTGGCCCTGCTCCTGAAAGGGATTCTAGAAGCCCCAGAGGATCAGGGAAACACTTGGGAGGAAGGTCTGCATGTGGAGTACAGAGGTTTGTGTACAGCGAATACTCTAGTCAATGTCATGGCCAAGGTTATGGCTTGACTTGTGAGCATTATAGTGAACGGAAAATTTTTACATCAAGCAATGAATGAGGTCACAAGTCAGTCAAATCACAGTGGTGATAAGATGTGTGTCCTGTAAGTCGAAGATGAGGATGTTTTAAGAAGGGAATAGTCCCCTGTGTCACAAGCTGTTGTGAAAATTAATAAAGAGAAACTTCATTTACACTGGAGTGGGGCGGCCAGCAGGGAGCGCTCTCATGCCCTACCACTCAGGGTCAATTGTAGACCCAACAGGAAGAGAGGTACCTTTGCACCTCCAACAGGAAGAAGGCCACCACTTTACTACCCAGCAGGAGGATGAATTTCTCCTCGCCCAGCAACAGCCTAGCCAATGAGAGGCTGCCACAATCAGCCAATGAAAAACCAGTACACTTCAAACTCCCAGTTTCCTCCAATGGACTCCGTCTCCTCGTCTATGAAACAGCCCTCCTCTCCTTTTGTCTCTGGACTTGTCTATCGTTTGCATGTTCTGAATTGCAATTCTTTGCTGTTCCCGAGTAAACCCATTTTGCTGGGAAAGTAACTGGCAGTTTTATTGTTTTAGGTAAACAGTGTGGAGACATCAAGTAAGAGAAATACTAGTAATGGATTTAGAGACTGGAACCATTGGCTAGCTTAGCAAAAGTAGGTTTGGTGGTGTGATAGAGCTAGACTCAAATAGTGGAGTAACTTCAGAAGATATTTGGCTGTGAAGGAGAGAAGAGAGAGGAAGCTGGAGAGAGTCATGGGGTCCAGGCAGCTTTTAAATTTAAGATGGGAGTAGCTTGAGCATGTGTACCTGCTGATTGGGAGGTTACCCTACCCTCTTAGATTCAGTGACTCAGGCCCGTGAATTAAGCTGACAAAAGACAGGTTAACAGGAGAAAATGCATACAGCTGAAAAACGATTTCCAATTTTACGTGCCCAAGGCTTCACAGAAAAGAAGTAAAAAACCCAAAGAAGTGGTTAGATTTGGGGGCTTATATACCATTTTAACAAAGGGAGATAAATTGTGACTAGACAAAAGAAAGGGATTTGGGCTTTGAGGGATAATAAGTTGTGGGAAGGTGAACTAGGAACGAAATGGAAGATAAGGGTTTTTTTTGAGTAAGGTTGTTATGAAAACTCATCATGGTGCTGGCCCTCTGTCTCCTGTGATAAAGGCTGCTCTCCTCATCCTGGAACAGGAGAGGGGGGACATTTATGCCACCGTCACAAGGGGAAATCTACGCCCTGCTTTTGGGCAGTTAAGAGGAGGGCAAAGGACTCTTCCTGTATTTGTTGATTCTCAACTTCCTTCTGCTCAAAATAGAGTGTCATATTTTGGGGTGGCATATACTGAACCCTTCAAAGGAGTCCCTAAGGAGGCCAGACCCTACATTCAGAGGGCTGAATGACCGTCTTTAGGGACCAGGCTGGCTTGGGCACAACGTGCATCTTGGCAGTGACCCCTGATGGACAAGGGCTGGAGGCCCAACTTTGGTTTTTTGGACACTACAGATATGCCAGTGATTCTTGTGTGACCCTAGAGATGGGAGGAGACCCAAACATGACTGAGATTGAATATCTCATCACACAGGCAAGTTGACTTAATATGACTTAGTAACTTCAAAATGCATTTTTTTTTACTACTTGTTTTAGAGTAAAATTCATAACCATTAGCTATATATTATCTCATTAAAACTCACAGTTGGGCTTCCCTGGTGGCGCAGTGGTTGAGGGTCCGCCTGCCGATGCAGGGGACATGGGTTCGTGCCCCGGTTCGGGATGATCCAACATGCCGCGAAGCGGCTGGGCCCGTGAGCCATGGCCGCTGAGCCTGCGCGTCCGGAGCCTGTGCTCTGCAACGGGAGCGGCCACAACAGTGGCCCGCGTACCGCAAAAAAAACAAAAAAAAAACCTTACAATAATCCTACGAAGCTGGTATTACTGTCATCACCATGATGCAGGGGACATCAAGCCTTAAAGGGGTAAATAACTCAATTACTCACAGCTATTCAGGTGGTGCTGGGAACCACCTGGAAGGGACTGCCCCCCTCCATCCTACTTTGCATAATCATTGGTTATGGACTTTTCAGTTTTGAATTTGGCTACGCCTTTATTTTGAAGTGGTTTCTCCCGAATTCCTTTATGAGAAGTTGAATTCATTTCATAGCACTCACTGTATAGATCCACTTGGTCACCGCAGCTAGAAGGCAAGGTGCCTTGGTGGAGAACAGGGACACTGTTTCCCCTACAGGAGGGCACAGAAAGACACTCAAGTGTCACCCACTACACGCCCCGAAACCCACTTGCTCTCAACCACGCAGGGAAGGGAAATTCTGGCTCAATGTTATTAAAAAACAAAACCTTAAAGAAAAAAAGAAAAGTCAGAGGAACATCTATAAGAGAGTTCTTTGTAACGGTTTGGTAATCCGAACAGAAAAACCTTTGATAAGATCTCTGGGAGAGCGAAAGTAATTCTCCTCTCTCACTCTCTGAGTAGGGATGGCTGCGGGTCAAGCCTGAAACAAAATGACCTATTCCACCAGCATCAATGAGGCTCTAATCCTGGAGGAAGGAAGTGGGGTCCGGTTTCCACTGCTGCTATAAAAAAACTCAGGGCTTTGTTTCTCAGGGTTGCTTTTCCAGTAGTTGTGACACACGGAGGTTTGCTTTGGCAGGAAAAACGCCTTCGGAACTCAAAGGGCTGTTTTAGCCCGAGCCGCGCTGAGCTCGCGAGATGTTCCTCCCTGAGGCCACTGGGTGGCGCTCGAGGAGCCGGGATGGCGGGTCCGAAGTGGGCAACACGCAGAGGTGACTCCGAAGAACAGGAGTGAGGCCAACCCTCCTCCCAAAGCCATTTTCAGTGTGGACAGTCGCGGTTTTCTCCCTTTTCTATAAAGAAGGAATAAAAGCATATTTAGAAATGATGTTTTTACTTGGAAAATGCTATTTTTATTGGTCTGTAAAAGACCATCGGTGTCAGAGCGTGCAAACGCAACGTCAAGGCCGGCGCCGGGCTCCACCCTTCCAGCTCCTGGCCCGCAGCCCCTCCTGTACGGAAAGAACCGAGTGGGCTCGTGCACGCCCTTTCCCCCTCGGTTAGGCCCTCGGGCCCCAGCATCTCCTCGTTGCTCACCGGCACCGCCCGATGGGCTTCCCCTGCATTTTCAGTTCCGGTACCACCCCCTTGCACCTCCCCAGGGAGCAGCCAGGCCTTAGGGGTCAGCTCTTCCCCTGGTCTGCTCTCTTGAATAAACTTGCTTAGCAACTTCCCTCTTCAAAACCAAACCACGCTAGAAACAAGGGGTCCCTATAGGCCCTCCACTGCCCCTTTAGCTACATATTGCCCATCGCTTGCTTCCCCTTCTCAACAAGCGGGATGGATTTGGCTGTGAGCGCGGCCTCGACTTCCTCCCTCCTATTTACTCAAATCCACCCTGATTTAGTTTATGTTTAGTTTTTCTTTGATACTGATCACCCCTATCTCCTTCTCCCCTTGGGTCCCCCCATGGCTCCTGAGACTTACCTCCCTTGGGCTTCCTCCCAGGCTCTGCCCTCCCAGGCCCCACCCCTCCTAGACCTGCCCCCCCCCCAATGCGCCCCCCCTTTCTGGGATCCACTTGCGGGCAGCACTCTGCAGACCTGTGGAAGGGAGTCCACAAAAGGCCCCACTCCAGCAGGGGGTAAAGACTTGGGCCTGCTGGACAAGGTGACGAGTTTTTTTTTTTTAATTTATTTTGTTTATTTATTTTTGTTTGCGTTGGGTCTTCTTTGCTGCACGCGGGCTTTCTCTAATTGTGGCAAGCGGGGGCTACTCTTGGTTATGGTGCACAGGCTTCTCACTGCAGTGGCTTCTCTCATTGCGGAGCATGGGCTCTAGGCACGCAGCCTTCAGTAGTTGTGGCTCGCGGGCTCAGTAGTTGTGGCTCGCGGGCTTAATTGCTCCGCAATGGCATGTGGGATCTTCCCGGACCAGGGCTTGAACCCGTGTCCCCTGCATTGGCAGGCGGATTCTTAACCACTGCACCCCCAGGGAAGTCCAGGTGACGAGTTCTTGATCCGCATTTATTTTTACTGTTAGAAGGACCTTTGCTAAGGATCTTGAGTACTGGGTAGATTCCCAAGCTCAGAGGATACATGTATCCCCTACATGCCGCGGGGCTTGTAGGGGAGAGAGGGTTGGAAAGTGTGTGAAGGGTGTTCAGTGCTGGGCTAGCAGTTGGGACCCCATTTCACAGACCCTTAATCCTCGTGTGAGAGGCAGACCCGGGGGCCACTTGGGGAGGGCTTGGGGAGGGTCAGCATCCCTCCCTGGGCTCCCCCAAGGAAGGCTGGAACCCTGGCGCTCCAGTTATTTACCGCTGTCTGAAAAACTGATGTGGCAGATCAGGTCTGCAATTTGGACAGGAATGAGGGCATGGGAGAAGCCTCTTCTCGGCTCCACGAGGTATCAGCTGGGGCACGTCAGGGGGCTGAGGATCCACTTACAAGATGGCTTTCGCACATAGCTGGATAGTTGGCGTTGGCTGTTGGTTGAGAGCTTGGGGGCTTGGTTCCTGTCCCCACGGGCCTCTCTATCATCGGCTTGGCCTTTCTCAACCAGTCTGCTGGCTGGTTGCCAAGAGACAAGAAGTGGAAGTTACCAGTTTCTTAAGGCCTGGGCCCCAAACTGACACAGTGATTATCTTGCATCCACTGTATTCTATTGGTTAAATAGTTGTCAGGCTCAAGTTCAAGAGTAGAGGCCAGAGATGCCACCTAGTGATCGAAGGAGTATCAGAGAACTGGGGGCCATGTTTTCAAACTGCCACATGTAGGATCCTGCCTTTACCCCTCTCTCCTCCTCCATCCTTTTAGGTTGGGACTGGGTGGGGACAGTCAGTAAAGTGAAGTCCAGAAAGTTATGGCATGGATCACACCTTTCTTTCTCCACCCCAGCCTTAGGGCTGCTTCCCTCAGTGGTGGTCAAGCTTGCACATGAAAGAAAGGCCGTGGTAATTTAATGTGTCCCTTCCGGGAGGGTGAAGAGGAGGGGAGGGGAGGAAGAAGTTTCAGGGAGCTTCAAGCAAGCTGTGGCTTCCATCGGGGCAAGAGGAATTATCTGAGTGAAGGAAAGAGAGGTGAACAGAACAGCAGAAGCATTTCTCAGTGTTTCTGAGAGGCCTCGGCCCCGAGGGCCTGCTTTCAAAGTACAGAGCAGAGTTCCTGCCGTTACTGTGATGGTTATAGGTGGGTTATTATCATTAGAATGAGTTTAAGCTTCTTTTCCGTGTTCTTTCATTGTGCTTCAAAAGTAATAGAAATGAAGAGTCACGAGGCCCAGCCAGCTCAGGCATTTTCCTCTGAGGTTGGTGTTGAGGAAGTGAGGCGTCGTGCCAGTGAAGCTGGACACCTGTGATGCAGATCATCAGCTGAAGCCGCTAATTAACCTCACAAACGCTGCCAAGCAACTATGAGGGTAATGACCGTCTCCCTCCAGACCCAGCCCAGTCTTGAGCCCATGACCTTGAGCGACACTGTACCGCCCATGGCTATTCTCTAAAGGGGAGAAGGATGGCAGGCAGCGGACTGGCTCCTTGCAATCATGAAGGTAACGAAAGACATAAATATACGAAGTACCAAGGCTTGCAGGGTGAGAGTGGCTCAGTGCCGAGAACCGCAGTGACCTTTTTACACCAAGTAGGCTCGTCTTCCTGATAGAATTGTCTTCCTTTTGCAAGCACTGAATTAATGTCTCTTATGCACACACGCCCTCCTGCCTCTATCTGACCAGATTTCAGAATGGCCTTCACCAGGAAGAATTTCTAAAGTGCAGTGAATGAGGTGAACATTTATCTTTTGTTTTGTTTTTATTTTTTGGCTGTGCCGCACGGCACGTGGGATCTTAGTTCCCCAACCGGGGATTGAACCCATGCCTCATGCATTGGAAGTGCAGAGTCTTGACCTTTGGAACTCCAGGGAAGTTCCGTGAACATTCATCTTCAAGGAGTTTCCACCCAAGGGGACAAGAGATTCCAGGGATGTTGCTATAGCAATCGGTTTGGGATTCAGGAATGATTTCTCTGGGTATCCCTTCCGCCTCCATCAACACGCACCAGATGAGCTCGTGAAAAGCTGAAGCCCAGCTCCCTCTGAGACAGCTTAGCATGGGTGGATTGGGAGATTTCATGGGATTCTGATGATCTACAATTTAGATCATCAAAGATGAAGGGCAGGGGAGTCCGTGAGGGAGGCCGGGCAGCAGATGGAGAAAAAGGAGATGTTGGGAACGAGGCTGCCTGCAGCCACAAAAGAGCACATCCTCCAGGGTCCTGGGTTTAAATTTTGGCCCCATTTTTTAGGACTTTTGGAAAGACGCGTTTTTGGTTTTGTTTTTTTTGCGGTACGCGGGCCTCTCACTGTTGTGGCCTCTCCCGTTGCGGAGCACAGGCTCCGGACGCGCAGGCTCCGGACGCGCAGGCTCAGCGGCCATGGCTCACGGGCCCAGCCGCTCCGCGGCATGTGGGATCTTCCTGGACCGGGGCACGAACCCGCGTCCCCTGCATCGGCAGGCAAACTCTCAACCACTGCGCCACCAGGGAAGCCCGGCAAGAACCTTTTTAAGTTTCAGTGTCAATATCTAAACAGTGGGAATTAAAATAGCTACCTCGATAGAGTTGCTGTGAGAATTACATGAGATGATGGATATTTGGCCGTGGCTGGAGGGTAGGGGTTAAGTAATGGGCGTGAACGTGTGCATTTCGGGGGCAGGAACTGGTCTGGTTGGTGCTGCGGAGGAGAGTGAGGTCAGTGTGCAAGAGAGTGGGGTGTGATTGTGAAATCACCCAGAATATTGGTGCTAGGAGATTGGATGTACCACTTCCCAGATGAGTCATCTGAACCCCAGAGAATGAAGTAATTTATCATATGAACGCTGTGTCTGCAATACCATCTGAACATGTGGCCTCAAACATACAAGATCTTTGAGGGCAGAGGCTGTAACGTACACATCTTTGCAAAGCCCTGCAAACCCCAGCACATCATACTGGGGCTCAGTGACTACTTCTTGAATGAGGGCTGCACGAGCTCACTAAAGGAATGTGGTCAGGGGCTTCCCTGGTGGCGCAGTGGTTGAGAGTCCGCCTGCCGATGCAGGGGACACGGGTTCGTGCCCCGGTCCGGGAAGATCCCACATGCCGTGGAGCGGCTGGGCCCGTGAGCCGTGGCCGCTGAGCCTGAGCGTCCGGAGCCTGTACTCCGCCACGGGGGAGGCCACAACAGTGAGAGGCCCGCGTACCGCAAAAAAAAAAAAAAAAAAAAAAAGAATGTGGTCAGTGTACTGATGCTTTAGTGGTCCTCTACACGTCACCAACCAATCAGGTCAAAACCCATCTGTCTTAGAGTGATTAGGTTAACACATTTTTATGTGTTCAGGCCTGACAATTTTTTCTCGTAGGTTTTCGGGGTTTTGTGTCATGCTTAGAGATAGCTTTCTCTTCTCGATTCCTCTAAACCTGCACATCCGTGTTCCGGTCACACACGTTTCTGATTTCAGCTGTTCCCCTGTCAAGTCCAATCCACCTGGGTGCTCTGGTGGGAGTAAGCCCATACAGCCTTCCTCCCGCAGGGGGGAGGGGTGGGGGAGGGACTGGGGAGGGGCGTGGCTGGGGGCGTGACCCCGGAGTAGGTTGCTGTGTGAGCTTTGGCCAGTTCCTTCACCTCTCTGTGTCTCCATCCCTCAGCTGTAAAAGGGGATAACAGTAGAACCCACCTCAGAGGTATGAGGTCAGGAGTGATTGAGGTAACACATAGCGCTAACTGTGGCTGGCGCAGAGTGTATACTTAGAAAACCTTGAATATCCTGTTATCATCCACCCTGCACCATCTCTTAAGGACCTTCAAGATGATGGGCAGAAATCTGGGTCCCCACAATTCCAGCGCTTGGGCAGTGGACAGAGCCCCGGCAGCGCTGCCCCAAGGGCTGGGAAGCAGCGTCCAGCTCTGTCTGCCCCAAGGGTGACCCGGGAAGGGCCAGGCCTGCAGGAGGGCCGGCTGCACAGGGCTGGGAGAGGGCGGGTGGACGGAGCGCGGAGCCAAGGCTGGAACTGCGGGGATCCGGCTCACTCTCATCGCTAGGAGTCTCTAGAAGCGTGGTCGGCGGCTAACTCACCAGCTTACGGGCTCCTTCTCAGGGTGAAAACTCTCTTGGGTGCCCTTCCAGCCCCTTTCAGCCTTGCCGTCCCAGTAGGATCGGTGTGCTTTTTTAATAAAGGAAATTAAACGCACATACAGTTTAAATAATTAAGAAATCGAGGATTAAGGATAGAGATTTCCTGGCTTTGCCTGGGTTGAAGCCAGCCTCTTAACAAAGGGCAGCTGATGAACGGCCTCTGCAGGGCACGCAGACGCAGGTCCGCGCCAGCCTGCGAGCCCGCCTGGCGCGCGGGGAGGGCAAACCCTGTCTGGGATGCTCCTGCCCTCGCCCCCGCTCCGGAGGCCAGGTGAGGGGCGAGCCCCAGAGCAGGGCGCGCCAGGCTGCCCACGGCCCGGCGGCTGGCGTTCCCTTCTAGCTTGGGGGTTCGCTGGGTGGGCTGCAATGGGCAGAAGCCCCATGTGTTGTTTGTAAGCCCCTCCTTCTTCCTGACAGCGCGGCTTCTGCCCACCGGGGCCAGGTGTGGTCCCACAGCCAGCACTCCTCTTTACCGTCACAGCGGGCGACCCGCCCTGGCTCTTTCCTTCTCCCGCACCTGGTCTGGATGAAGCGCACCCTCCTGGAGGCAACCCGGGCTGGAAGGCTCTACCCCCGCGGGTCCCGCTCTAATTACCCTCATTCGTCATCCCTTCCTGGCTCACGCGGCTGCCAGCCGATCAGAGTGGCTCCAGCCCCCCCGCAGCACCCAAGTTCTGCTTCCTTGGGAGCCCTCACACCTGCCAAGTGCCCCCTCTCTCCTCTTTGCCAACCTGCATTCTTCCCCTGCTCGCGTTCTCCCTCTTCACTCGTCGGCCTGGCCTGCCTTGCTAGGGCACACACCCTTCATGATGCCCGAAGCGCCCTTCCCCAACTAGCCTTTCTGGTCGACTCTTCTTTCAAAACCCTGTTCCAGTAACTAAACTTTCTTTTAAAACCTGACCTTGCGCCCTCAGTTTCACTTTTGCTTCTCTGTACTTCCTTTGAAGTGCATATTATTACTACTGTATTACCATAGCAAAGTGGTAGTGAGTTACTTGACTGATCCGTTTTCTAGACTTTGAGATCCTTGAAGGCAGAGCGCACATCTTATTTATTTTATTATGTTAGTAAGATATCTTAATAACATCTTACATATCTTTGTATTTCCAGAACCAAACACAGTACCTTGGGATCCTCTTTTGTTTGTTTGTTTGTTTTCCTGAAGGAGTCTATAATGAATCACTAATTCCTTGACCCTGTTTCTTGACCTCCAGAGTATTTCTTTCATTTCTTCTATCTTATACTTCCCTTACCTCACTCAGCCTATTCCAAGATATCTGCTCACGAGAACACCAAATTTTCCTTTTTTTTTTTTTTTTTCTGTTTTGACTGCCATGCAGCTTGTGGGATCTTAGGTCCTCCATCAGGGATCGAACCCTGGGCCCTGGCAGTGAGAGTGCCGAGTCCTACTAGTGGACCAGGATTTCCAGAAAATCAAATTTCTTAAGGATTCACATTGGAATTGCTGAACTCACAGGGATTCTCCAGCTCTTTTTTTGTTTACTTGTTTCAAGGGCATGGCTCCATATTTATAAAAGAGATCTTGTCTCACTCTTGAGCATGGCAGGAGGAACACATTAAAGAAGAGTAGGTGAGGATGAAGGACAGAAGCCCATTCCATGGTCAGCCCTCAGAGCTGATGTGGTGCCTTTGATCAGTCCCAAAATGGCCCCAGGGATGTGCAGGCAATGGCTATCCTTGTTTCAGACAAGAGAAGCAGGGCGTTTCTGTAACAGAAGGAAGCCACTGGCGTGAGAATGCGGTAGCATTGTTTCCTTAAGACGAATTTTAAGGGTTTATTTTTTTATTAATTAAATTTCATTTCAAATTTATTTAATTTAGTAAATTTAAGGCTAATCTTCTAAGTAACCTAAGAAAATAGAATAATGCATGTGAGAATGAAATGTAAACTATTAGCGTAGGTAATGAAGAAGAATTGCCTGTATCATAGAATGAACCTAGACCGGGAGGCGGAGAGAACTGACTGATCGGGAAGAAGAAAGGACACAGAAAGTGGAAATAGAAACAGGAAGGAATGAGCTTCCCTGGTGGCGCAGTGGTTGAGAGTCTGCCTGCCGATGCAGGGGACACGGGTTCGTGCCCTGATCCGCGAAGATCCCCCATGCCGCGGAGTGGCTGGGCCCGTGAGCCATGGCCGCTGAGCCTGCGCGTCCGGGGCCTGTGCTCCGCAACGGGAGAGGCCACAGCAGTGAGAGGCCCGCGTACCGCAAAAAAAAAAAAAAAAAAGATATAGGAAGGAAACAGGAAGTGAAGGCTTCTTTAATCTGATATAATTGATCCAGGAGAAATCTATCCTGTGCTTCAGGTAACTCTGGAAGCCAAAATGGACACATTTTTATTTATAGGCTGCTCCCACTTGTCCTTTGAAACCCTCACCCCCGGCACATGGAAAACCCTCATTCAAGAACTCTGCGAGCTTGCCCCGGGCAGCTAGCCTGATTCATAAAATGCCAGAACATTGGACACTCCCTCTGTACGTTATTATAGTTTCAAATGATGGTTCTCATCTGGATAAAATCTCCTTTGAGCTATTGGCGTTATTGCCTTAATTACATTTGTACCTTCAAATGCAATGCTTTATGAGAATTCTCCATTTACTATGAAACCCACATAGCATTTACAACAACTAAAACCAAACCAAAACGAAATCAAATACCTGACTAATTACAGAGCTTGCTGACTGGTTACCTATGAAACATTTGCAGGCTACAGATGTTTTGTTTGTTGGCCTATACAGTGTTTTAATTTTTGCATAGTTTTCAAAAATTTTTAATGTGGAGATTTCTCATAAAAATCAGGATTTCTGACTTGTATTGAATAATTGGGAAGCCCTCTCTGGCTGTATTTTTCTTTCCAATTCTTTGTGGGCTTTTTAGCTCGTCTCCCCAGTGGTCTCCATTCCATCGTTTGTCCTCCATTAGTTCTTTTATTGGGTTCTATCTTATTTCTGAAATGTTCACTACTGAAGTGTCTCGCAGTTCTTAAAATCCCCAAAGCATTCCTAACTCGTCTCCCCTCTTGTTCCATCTTCATGAGGCACCAGGAGCATCTTTCCTGCAAGACCTTGCTTGGAGCTGACGGTGCACCCGAGAACTCCAGAAGCCTGATTAGTTTTCTTTCTACAGAACCAATCCTATTTTACCTAGACGATTTACCTAGACGATTTACCATTTACCTAGACGATTTCACATTTCAATTCTCAACATCTAAGCATGGCCAGCACTTTTAAAGTAGACGAATTCTTTGTCAGAAATAGGCTTTGCTTTTTCTCCTAGAGACATTTGCCAGAGGATATCAGTTTTTTAAAGGAAATATAAACAACCATCTAGTAAGGAAGAAAATCCCACATCTCACAGATTTCACTCACTTCTATTTTCTTCTTATTCATGCCCAGCTCATGTGAAGGGCTTGTTCAACCCATCTGATTATGGGAAAATGCCAATTATCAAAAGGGTAAATATTCCCTAAATCTTCAATAATATCTAAAAAATGTGTGATTTTATTGTACTCCTGACACATTTTGATGGTTTCATGGGTTACTGGATCTTCTTATTGAATCACTGAGCAAAAGCCTTAAATAAAAGCATCAAAGCCTTTATTTTATTCTTCCTCAGCCACAGGACAGACCAACCCTGCAGCCCACTTCCTTATTAGAATACTAGAACTGTCAGATTTCTGCCCACACACTGACCGGGCATCCCTGTGGGGTAAGGAGTCCTTTTTCTAGCCCTGAACTTAATGCTGTTCGTTCACTCACTATAGTTCTTCTGTAGTATTCTGATTCTGTTGAGAGAATCCAAAATTGGCAAATGCTTTGATTTACAAACCTTGATTTACAAACACAAAGGGTAAACATTTTCTAACTCTTCAGTAATTTTCCATAATATTCCAAAGCATGCAACTTTATTCTACACGTGTTGATGGTTTCATGGGTTAACGGATCTCCTGGCTGAACGATGGAATTATTAAGCCTTGCATAAATAGTAGAAGCTCCTCTTCAGAGGTGTTAGATAAAGTAGAAGTTTGGCAACAGTCTGGTGAAGTGGGGCTCTATAGACCACCGGCCTGGAAAATCCAGTTTTCAATTCAGTTTCTCCTTGGTCCTGTCCTAGGCTGGTTAACAGAAGCTGAAGCAGGTTGAGGATTGAAGCAACTTGGATTATGACGGCTGTAAGATTTAACTTTTGAAGTATAAGTATACGTAACGTGATCTGATATCTGTGTTTGTTCCTGGAAGGTTGTGTGTGAGTTCCATTTTGGTCACTGCATAATTTTCCCATTTCCTTACACTATACATTTTAGAATGCTTTGCCTTGGTGCCTAATTACCTTTAAAAGGTAGTTATTTCCAACATTCCTCTTTCTGTTTTTCTGCTCATAGGCTTCTGATAAGTAGCCGTTACCCTCTTAATGAATGCGTCCATTGGAAGCTGCACTGGTAAAAAGACAATGCTGCTTTAATTTATTTCTTTTAAACAAAATTTCTCACGTTGGAGTTTCTTTACGCGGAGCACACATGCTGATGAGCCTGGGCAAGTCTGACTGCTGTACAGGCGCTAGGAGTACTGACTTTGGGGTTGTCCTCTGTCTGCTTATTTATTGCTGTGTAACCAACCGTCCCCAAACTCAGTGGCTTGAAACAACAATATATTTTTCTCTCACATGGTTCAGCGGCTTGGCTGGGTTCGACTGTGTGATTCTCCCTTGCGGTCTCTCATGCAGCTTGCCATCAGATGCTGGCTGGGGCTGGAGTCACTTGAAGGCACTTGGCTGGACGTCCAGGAAGGTTTCTCTGGTCACATGTCGTGTGTAGGCTGGGATGACTGCAGGGCTGGGGACTGGCTGGGTGCCTCTCTCTCCCCAAAGCCTCTCTCCATGGCGAGCGTGGGACTCCTCACAGCATAGCGATCTCAGCGTGGTAGACCTTCTTTCTGGCAGTGGCTGCCCCGAGAGCATGCCAGCCAACGAGGATGGTAGATAGTGCGAGGTTCCTCTGACCTGGCCTTGGAACTCCGTGCCACTGAGGCTGCATTCTGTTGTTTACATGGAGGTCACAGGGCCAAACCAGATTCAAGGGGACAGGACTATACACAGGTATGGACGTCAGGCGTTGTAGCCCATCAGAGACCCATCTTTGGAGTTTAGCTACTGTGTTTAATGTATCTCAAATTTATAAAGTGGGTTAGAGTTAAAGCTACCTATTTTGGTTGTATTCCTGGGAACACTTTAATAATAATAATAATAATATCTGCCATTCATGGAGCAATTGCACTATCACCTACTGGAGACAGAGTTGGGCAAAAACAAATAAAAAATTCCCACTCTCACAGAACTAGTGGGGGAGAAAGGTAATAAAGTAAATATATGGGATATCAGACGGTGCTAAACTCTACGGAGAAAACGTAAGCAGGAAGAGGATTAGGAAATGTGTGTGCGGAAGCAATGCTAAGTAGGCTCTTAGAAAAGGCTGCCCTGTTGAGGGGACACTGAAGCAGAGATCCGAAGGAGGGGAGGGCCCTGGTGGGGCAAGAGCTTTCTAGTAAGGGGGCCCTTTGGCTGGGGTTCAGTCGGGGGGGTTAGGAGACAGGGTCAGAGTGGAGGGAGGGGTGTGGGGGGCTGTGAGGGTTACATAGGCCTTTTACTTACATGAGGCTTTTACTCTGAGTGTGAATGGAATGCCCTGGTGTGGTGCTGTCCGCTGGAAGGGAGCGCGGGTCCAGTGGGAGACAGTCAGGGGGCTACCGTGCAACCCAGGCAATGGGGTCCTGGACCTGGGTGTTGGCTGCAGAAGGGCTAGGTAGTGAGGTATCATATTATAGGTACATTTGGAAGGCAGGACCGACAAGATTTGATTACAGATTGGACCTGGAGACAGAGACAACTCTTCTGAGGAGTTTTGCCGTGAATGGAGGGAGTGGAGAACCGAGGCGCAGGCCGGGAGGGACATGTGTTTTCCTCAGTTTTGTTTTTGGTTTTGGTTATTGTTTTTGTTTGTCTGTTTAAGATGCGAAGAATGTCTGTGCATTGGTGGGAATGACTGGTCCAACAGAAAGGGAGCAGTTGGTGATGCAGGAGAGAGACGGGCTGATTGCTGGTGAGACGTCCTTGAACAAGGAGCAGGGTGGGATCAGGGTACCAACAACGGGTTGGCCCCAGGGAGGTGCACCGGCAGCTCGCCCAGAGTAACGTTGGGAAGGACCAGGTTTATGGGGAGCTGGGTGGGTGTGGGGGGCCCTTTCCGGAAGTCCTCTTTGGATGCCTCCATCAGATCCACAGAAGAGGATCTGGGGGTCTGGGAGGGAGACAATTTGCAAAACGGCCATCAAAATGAGGGAAGAGTGAACTCACAGGACAGGAGAGGCAGGATCCCTGGGCAGCGCCTGGCCCACTAGACGTTCCTGACCGGGGCTTGAAAGCCGGACGAGCGCAGGGCTGTTCTTCTCCATGTTCCCAGCTGCGTGGAGGCCAGGGTGTTGCCGGAGAACTGGGTACAGGGCAGGGGAGGAGGCAGCCAGGTCAGCTCCAAGGGAGGAAGAGGAGGGAAAGGCGCTGGAGTAGCAAGGGAGCGCCCGGACGGGGCGGGGGGGAGGGCTGTGTCGGGTGGTTACCTAAGGCCTCGGGGCTACGCAAGTGCTTCCCCACCCGGGTCAGCGGGAATTGTTTTCAGATCCTGAAGCTCTCCTAAATTGTCCACAAATATCCTCCGGACCTAACAGAGAAACAAATAACTTACGGGAAATCACAGACCCCAAACCAACTAACAGGACGATCGAACGCTCGGGATTTCCTGTCAGGTCAGCTGCCAGCCACTCCCTCCCCACGACCCCGCCGGGCCTTCGAGAAACTGGCAGCCCGGGGCCCCAGCGAGAGGAGAGGACGCCGCCTGCCGGCCGCCCCCCGCCCCGCCGCACGGGCTCTCCGCTTCCCCGGGCGGCCCTCGTCCGCCAAGTTCACCCGGCAGGGCCTCCGCCCCCCGGACCATCCCCGACCTGGGCCACCCTCCCCCTGGCCGGGCCACTCCCACCCGGACCCTCCCCCTGCCGGGCCACCCTCTCCCCAGGCCAAGTTCATCCGGCCGGGCCACCCTCCCCCGGGCCGCAGTAAAGGCGGAGCGATCCGGCCGGCAAGCAGACGGGGGCCCCGGGGGCGGCCCGGGGGCTGGGGCGCGGGGAGAAGCGGGGTGAGGCAGGAGTCGCTCGCTGGTCCGCCCTCCGCCCGCCGGGATTGCGGATTCGGGCCCGGGCACCCACGGTCCCCTCCTCTGCGCCTGCAGCACTTTCCCTGCCAACGCCAGGCCGGCCGCCCCCATCCAGCTTTTAGGCGTCAGCCTGGAAGCCTTGCTCGGGAGGGTTGTCCCGGCCCCCAATCGGTGTCGGGGCCGCGGCCTCCTGAATTTCTCCTCGGCCTTAGTTGTCACACTGTTACATTGTCTGCTCATCCTCATATCACCAACATGACCAAGAAAGCAGGGCCTCCGTCTCTGCTGCTCACAATTGTATCCACCGTGCTTAGCCCAATTCCTAGCACACGCATGGGCCCAATAAACGTGCCTTGGATGAGTGGTGAGTCCGGCCAGTCTCCCTCCGCCTTCCCAGTCCTCTTTTCTTTCAGACTGCATGGCTGGTAAGTTCCAGACTAGCTCCAGACCGGGTCCTCTGACTCCCTGTTTCTGGTCTCCGTTATTCTCTGGTACCCAGGTGAGGACTCCGGTTCCTAGCCGTCAACAGTCAACCAGCAAACTTTTGAGGACGGCTCAGCTCTCCTTTTTGCTGTACTGTAGACCCAGCTTCAGTCCAAAACTGCACTGATCCTGCCGGCCTCCCATGTCTGAGGTGTATTCTGACCTTTGGTGACAGAGAGCAAAGAATATGCATGTTTACTCTGGATTTGATCCGCGAGGAGGCCACAGTGAGATTGGTTTTGAACAATTTCGGAAGCTGGCACTCCGGCTGCCCGTTGTCAGCTTGCTGGTTGTGTAATTTTATTGCTACTGTCTGTGTGCCCGGAAGGGTTGCAATGGGAAGAGTTTTAAAGTCTAAAATAAAGTCAACAAACCAATCATGAGGACTGTCACGCTATAATAACTCACACAGGATTGAATCTTTTTCCGAATCCCCACAATTTGTTTTCAACACCAACCGACCAACTCTGGAGCCGAGGTTTGATTTGTCCCCGCTGCTCAGTCCCAGCACTGAATGGTCTGAACGGCAGAGTGTGTGCGTGCTGCCCGTCTGTCGGCAGAGCCATTACAAACCACTGGCCCGGTGTTAGGTTTATCTCTGCATTGATTGGCTTCAGGTTTGGGCGTGCTGTGTGGCTCCTGTGCAAGGGCCCAAAGCTTTCCTGTCAGAGCGAGAGTGCAAATAACCCAGTCATCCGTGAAAAATTCATTCACGGAAACACAAGGAAGATACAATAATACAGGAACCGTATTGAAATTAATCAAAAACCGGGACACTGCCCTTCAGATGTGGCTCTGGGTCCCAGTTGTCAGGGCTGCTGAGAACAGCCTCTATATTTTATCACTGGGCCCTATCGCGAAGGATTTCTTGCTTGGAAAGAACAAAGCTCTACTATAATTAAATCAAAGAATGATATTATTCTCCCATTGAACTGTAAAAATTCAGCAAGAGCTGTGATAAAAACAGTAGTCACGGGTCCCTCTCTGCACTGTCAGAGGGTGATTCCCTTTGGTGGCAGCCCTTGGGGACAGGGTCCAGCTTCCTCTCCCGTTGTGGAGCACAGGCTCCGTATGCGCAGGCTCAGTGGCCATGGCTCACGGGCCCAGCCGCTCCGCGGCATGTGGGATCTTCCAGGACCAGGGCACAAACCCATGTCCCCTGCATCGGCAGGCGGACACTCAACCACTGCACCACCAGGGAAGCCCAAGAACCTTTTAAAAAGCGCATTTCCTTTGAACCAAAATAATCTGTACCTCCCCCATGAAAACACTCATCGCACTTTATTTGAATTCCTTGTTTAATTAATACTCAAATTCTCTACCAGACTCACCCCTCTGAAGGAGGGACCTTGTCTGTCTAGATCATTGCTCTATTCTCAATGCCAATAGAGATGTGTGTTAGTAGGCGTTCAATACGTGTGTTAATGAATTAGTCACTACCTCCCACTTCTAGGATGTATCCCCAGGAAACAATAGGACAAATGTGGAAAAATATTGGTAAAAAGCCATTTATCTCTTCATTGCTTCTAAAATGTCTACAAATGAGACACTGGTTAAATAAATGAAGGGACTCTATCCAACAGAATACTATGCAGCCATTTAGAATGATGCTCCACATTTACTGACATAGAAAGATATTCACAAAACAGAGCTAGAGAGAAACGAAGCCAACTGCACAACTGTGCACCATCTATCACGGAATTTTTGTAAAATAAAAAAAGCTGTGTGGTAGGAAATCAGGTATTTTGATTTTCCTCTTTAGCTTTCTGTATTGTCTGATTTAACAAAAGCTTCTTTAAAAAGTTCCTTTTATAGTGTGAAAAGCCAAGAGAATCACTTCCATTTTGAAAAGAATGTAATTGCTCATTCCCATTTGGCCTTTCTCCATATACAGGGCAATTATGCGTTGCACTTGTGAAAGGAGGAAAAATGGCTTCGATTAGAGAACACGAGGAAATAGCACATCATTAATTGAAGGAATTAAAAGGAAGGAATTCTGTCTTCTAAAGGCGCTCTCCTTTGTAGCAGACAAAAAAAACGGAAAAGACTTTTTAAAAAGTCAGAGAAATAAAATGGCATCACAGGCTATAGGTTGAGTTGGTGCCCAATGAACACTCAGAACAGCAAATCTGGAAATGATGAATCACGAGGGCTTCTTTCCTTTTGATTCACACACATAATTATGCCAAATTGTAACCAGTGTCAGCTGCCTGGATGCTTCTAAGTCCTCCAGGCTTTTGCAAATCATCCTTTTTCTTTCATATCCAAACAGACTTGCCTGAGGCCCTATGTCAAGCTCTGGCTATAGAATGTTCATGGTTTCACCAAGATTTCTGATGACTCCCCCAGATTTGGAGGAAGGCTGTATGCACTCTATTCCCACAGTCACCTGCTGGTACAGTTTCCTACTTTTACTGAATCTGGGTGATCCATCCATCTTGTTGCTTCCTAAGGCTCCTCTGTCTACCCACACTGCTTTGCCCACCCTAAACATACCTCTCTCTCATTCCCCAAAGCATCAACAGCACTGGAACCTGATGAATGTTTAGGCCCTAAGAAGACTCTTACAGCGCTGTTCAGAATAGGCAAAGACTTGCAGCTATGCTCTGCCCTCTGTATCCACGGGTTCTGCATTAGTGGATTCAACCAACTGCAGATGGAGAATAATTTTTTTTTAATTCAGAAAGTTGCAAAAAAGCAAACCTGGCATTTGTCACACCAGCAACTATTGGCATAGTATTTACCACTGTTTATATAGAATTTACATTGTATTAGGTATTATAACTAGAGATTATTTTTTTTTAATTGGAGTATAGTTGCTTTACACTGCTGTGTCAGTTTCTGCTGTATGGCAAAGTGAATCAGCCATACGCATACATATATCCCCTCTTTTTTGGATTTCCTTCCCGTTTAGGTCACCACAGAGCACCGACTAGAGTTCCCTGTGCTATACAGTAGGTTCTCACTAGTTATCTATTTTATACATAGTAGTGTATATATGTCAATCAAAGTCTCCCAATTAATCGTCCCCTTTCCCCCTTGGCAACCATACATTTGTTCTCTACGTCTGTGTCTCTATTTCTGCTTTGCAAATAAGATCATCTATACCATTTTTCTTAAACTAGAGATGATTTAAAATAAACGGGAGGGGACTTCCCTGGTGGCGCAGTGGTTAAGAATCCACCTGCCAATGCAGGGCACACGGGTTCGAGCCCTGGTCCGGGAAGATCCCACATGCCACGGAGCAACTAAGCCCGTGTGCCACAACTACTGAGCCTGCGCTCTAGAGCCTGTGAGTCACAACTACTAAGCCCGCATGCCACAGCTACTGGAGCCCATGTGCCTAGAGCTTATGCTCCACAACAAGAGAAGCCACCGCAATGAGAAGCCCCTGCATTGCAATGAAGAGTAGCCCCCGCTCGCCACAACTAGAGAAAGCATGCACGTATCAACAAAGACCCAACGCAGCCAAAAATAAATAAATAAAAATAAAATAAATGGGAGGATGTGTGTAGTTATATGCAAATAATACACCATTTTATATAAGGGAATTGAGCATCCATGGATTTTGGTATCTGTGGGGCTCCTGGAATGAACCAACCCCCCTTGGATACTGAGGAATGACTGTGTATATCAAGTATCACAACCCTCAAGTTCCTTTGCCTTCCCGCCTATGGGGTTCTCACTGGCTGTCCCGCTGGTGTTGGTGTCTGCTGCCATGTTTTCTCTGTATGCCTCTTTTCTTCCATATCTGTTCCTCCTTCCATCATCCAGACCCACAAAGTCTTCTTCGAGTGTGCCTGCCTTCCCCTTAGTCTATTAAGCAGAGCAATTTTGTTTTCTCTCACTCCTGCCCTCACCTGCCTGCCTAATCCCAACCCATAGAGGCTGGACAGGGGATGTCACCTTTCCTTACCCAAAGGCCCATGCATCTTTTCTTATGCGTATGTGCATGCTTTGAGTACTGCTTTTTTCCTAGAATGCAAAAATTCTATAGTAATTTACTTTTTAAAAATACTAATTTCCCCTTCTCATGCATAGATATCAGGTGTCGGAGGCACCTAACTGCATGGATATTTTCTACATTTCTGTATACCCATGCTTATCCCTATACGTACACAATTAGTTTGTTAAATAAATCAAAACTGGTACATTCTTTCAGAATCTGTCCCCGTTTCTGTTGTACAAACTGTAGAGGTGGGGTAGCAAAACAAGAACATATGGAAAAGTTATTTTGGGGTTTGGCACAGACATTTCATAAGAACTCTCAAAGCAGCCATGCCGTAGAGTGTATTTGCAGGGCGGGGTGCAGAACCATGGAAGCTAAGAGTTTCCATTTGGAGGGCAGTGCCTACCCTTCCGGGGCTCAGCCTAAGACATTTTGGCCTCTTGCTTCTGGCAGATGGTCCCCTGGAAGTTACCCACTCAGCTGGGCTCTTTCTCACTAAACTCTAGTGGAGAGGGCACCCCCCACCCCCAGGTCCAGAAGAAAGATGGTATCCTTTGAAGTGGCCCCGGAGTATAGTTATGATTTTTTCTTGGCTTACTCCAAGCTATGAATAATTTAGGGTTGCATTTCAACCCCTAGACTCCATTGACTATTCAACGAATCTCTGCTCTTTCCCCTTTCTACCCTTGATTGCCCTGGAAACATTTACAAAGCATCTGGCATTGAGTTTGTGCATAAGCATTCAAGAAACACGACTGAAATTACCCAAGCACATGCATGTGCATTGACTGGAACTAGCATAAATATTGTCTCGAAGTCATGTCCGGGAAGCATGATAGACTTATTGTGGGTACCCACGTTCTGGAGGGACATTTATAGCAACAGCGAAAAGGCCAGATAATGGCCCCATTTAGAACAGCGATTTAGTACCATAAATACATTTCCTCAAATAAATCTGCTGATTACTTTCTCACTGACTTGACAGCTCAGCCAAGTGGTTTACCCTAAATGCAGCAAAAGGCCCCATCTCGTGTCCATCCACATCGGGGACCTCTGATGAAGAAATAAAATTGGTGGGCCCTTTTTGGAAATGATTGCACAAGATGAGAAAAGAAATGGGGAAAAAATCTCACGGGAGCAAGCATTTATCATCTAGCTGGTTGTCTATATGAAATCGTAACTACTGCTGCAGGAAAAATCGGCCACCATTCAAGACCCAGACAAGTGTATATAGATACTATAAAGATTAGGGTGGATGGTAGAATGCTGGTTTGTTAACCCTTCAGGGGTTCGGCTTGTTTAAAATCCTTGAGGGCCTTCCCTTGGCTTTTAGGATAAAGTTTAAATCCCTTAGGATGGCAGAAAAGACCCTTCCTGGTTAGGCTGTGTCTTCTCCGCCACCAGGAGGCCTCATGATCTGCTCTAACCTTACAGAACCACCAGCAAATATCTCTTGTTCTCTGGTGTTTTCTCCCTACTCCTGTCCCCATGTTTCTCACTGAGTGAATATTTGTAGGAATTCAATGTACAGGTCATTCCCTCTGGAAAGTCTTCCTTGAGTCTCATCCTCTGTCCCAGACTGGCTTGGATGGTCACCTGCCTTGCTCCCCTGGCACTGATGGCTGTGCTGGTCGTCTTGGGTGGCTTTCTTGTCTATTTTCCAGGAGGCTGAGGGAAGGGGCCATCTCCCTGCTGCTGAAACACGGTAGGTGTTTGATAAACATTACATGGCTCATAAGAGACAACATGTATGTATTCCTGCTATGTACCAGGCATTGACCTCAAGCCCTTTACATGCCTTACCTCCTTCAGTCCTTCCAGCAGCCTTGGGAAGCCTTGTAGCCCTGTTCCCAGAGTAGAAGAGACTCATTTTACAGGGGAGGAAAATAAAGCACAGAAATTTTGGGCGACATTCTCAAGGTCAGTCACACAGATACTCTACGTTGGGGTCAGGATTTGAACTCAGGCAGCTGGACTCCTGAGCCTGTATTTTTTTTTTAACATCTTTATTAGAGTATAGTTGCTTTACAATGGTGTGTTAGTTTCTGCTTTACAACACAGTGAATCAGCTATACATGTATATATATCCCCATATACCCTCCCTCTTGCGTCTCCCTCCCACCCTCCCTATCCGACCCCTCTAGGTGGTCACAAAGCACCAAGCTGATCTCCCTGTGCTATGCGGCTGCTTCCCACTAGCTAGCTATTTTACATTTGGTAGTGTATATATGTCCATGCCACTCTCTCACTTGGTCCCAGCTTCCCCTTCCCCGTCCCCGTGTCCTCAAGTCCATTCTCTACGTCTGCGTCTTTATTCCTGTCCTGCCCCTAGGTTCTTCAGAACCGTTTTTTTTTCTAGATTCCATATATATGTGTTAGCATACGGTATTTGTTTTTCTCTTTCTGACTTACTTCACTGTGTATGACAGTCTCTAGGTCCATCCACCTCACTACAAATAACTCAATTTCATTCCATTTTATGGCTGAGTAATATTCCATTGTATATATGTGCCACATCTTCTTTATCCATTCATCTGTCGATGGACACTTAGGTTGCTTCCATGTCCTGCTGAGCCTGTATTTTTAAACACCATGCTGGGCTGAGTGATGGATAGATACATGATGGGGAGACATCCTTCTTGATGCTATTTCTTGAGAGTGAAGGAGAGGAAGAGAAGCTAGAGTTCTATTGTCACAGACACCAGAGCCCAGCCCCTTGCTCGAATGAGCCTGATGACTCATCTGGTGCCTGTGGGGTAGGGGGAGACAGGGGTGAGGGGGGGCAGTCAGGAAGGCGTGAGGGGCATGAGGATGGGAGGACTTTTGTCACAACTCTTATCTGTACCCATCCAACATCGCATAGTTCAGATCTGTTCGTGATTCCACTTGAAACACAAAGTGACTTTACAACAGATATATTTTAATTCTAGGCAGAATTGTTTTTGGAATAGCAGAGAATGATTCTGAGATTTCAGAATAGGTTATGGAATTAGGTCACCATAATTCAGTTCCCACCATCTCACTGCAAAGGCCTCCTAATGAGATTTTATCTAAGCACTACACAGTTGCTCGTTTATTATTTTTCCTGGGTATGCCCAGATAGATGGCGTTGACAAACCCGAACTCTGATCATTTTATCACAATGAGGTCAGCTCAATGAGAGATCTCTTGGCTGAGACCCAGAAAATATCATAACTCACTCAAGATAAGGTCAATGTCATGGTGTAAATCACAAACTCTATAGTTAGAACAACCCTCCCCTATACGCTGACGTCTGTTTTCAGACGCGTTCTTAATCAGGTCTTCCAAACAATGAGTTCTTTATTTCAAGGGTTTGCTGCTTTAATCTCAGACAATAATGGCCATTCACTTACTCAAGCCAGCAGCTGCCTTCCTCTCTCCGCTAAAATTCCTTAATTGGAATCACCCTCTCATTGACCTAAACCATTCATTACAAACTATTTCAGACAAGCTCCTGATAGCCCTGAAGTAGAGGTACCGCCTGTTTTTCTGTCATCTAGGATGCTTTTCCACTCCGGGAAGCTCTAGTCACTGCTCAGAAAGCTAATTTCTTTTGCCCTCACATTCTCAATGAACAGCTTTGCATTTCTGTAGCAGCAAAATCTGAGACAACTAGATCTTTGGGTTTCCTTAATTATCCAACAAGGTTGATGAGAGCTGGTGCAAGGAAATAGGTATTCTCCTACGTTCGTGATGGGATTATAGGTTGATATAACAGTTCTAGAGAGCAATTTTATGCTATGTATCAAGAGTTTTTGGATTAAATCATTAATAAAGTAGAAATTAATATTAAATAGTAATATTAAATAAGTTGTTGATAATTTAAAATTATTTGATCAAATTAATGCATTTCTAGAAATTTATCTCAAATAATCATGGCTCCATTAAATGATTTGACTATAAGATGCTCACTGATAAAATAAATCTTGGGGATGTGATGTACAGCATGTTGACGTTATTATTTTTTTAACACTATTTTTTTAAAAAATAAATTTATTTATTTAGGGCTGCATTGGGCCTTCATTGCTGCACGGGGACTTTTTTTTTAGTCACAGTGAGTGGAGGCTACTCTTCGTTGCAGTTCGCTGGCGTCTCATTGTGGTGGCTTCTCTTGTTGCAGAGCACAGCCTCTAGGCATGTGGGCTTCAGTAGTGGTGGCACACAGGCTTAGTTGCTCTGTGGTATGTGGGATCTTCCCAGACCAGGGCTCGAACCCGTGTCCCCTGCATTGGCAGGCAGATTCTTAACCACTGCACTACCAGGGAAGCCCAGCATGGTGACTTTAGTTAACAATATTATATTTGAAAGTTGCTAAGCGAGTAGGTCTTAAAAGTTCTCATCACAATAAAAAAATTTGCAACTATGTGAGGTGATGGATGTTAACTAGACTTATTGTGGTGATCATTTCACAGTATATACAAAAGCCAAATTATTATGTTGTACACCTGAAACTAATATAATGTTATGTGTCAATTATATCTCAAGAACAAACTAATCAACAGGGTATTCCTGGACGTTTTCCTAGGTTTTTGATTACAATTTTATATAAATAAAACTCTATGGTTTTAATTTGTCTTTAATGAATAAGTTCCTTGACAGTCTTAATTAAACTTATGGATTTTTTGTTCTCATTAACCTTAAATATAGTTGAATCCAGGCAATTGGAAAAGAAGAAAAGATGCTTATGGAGACTTTTTTTTTTTTTTTTTTTTTTGCAGTACGCGGGCCTCTCACTGTTGTGGCCTCTCCCGTTGCAGAGCACAGGCTCCGGACACGCAGGCTCAGCGGCCATGGCTCACGGGCCCAGCCGCTCCGCGGCATGTGGGATCTTCCTGGACCAGGGCACGAACCTGTGTCCCCTGCATTGGCAGGCGGACTCTCAACCACTGCGCCACCAGGGAAGCCCTCCTATCCATTTTTTTGTAGGAAAACCACACATGTGTATATCGAGGTATAAAAAAATAATTGTAAGAGCACACCCAGAAGTGTTCAGAATGGCTCTTGATCTGTGGTAAGATTATGGATGATTTTTCTTTTCTTTCTTTTTTTTAAAATTAAAATATAGTTGATTTACAATATTGTTAGTTTCAGGTATACAGCAAAGTGATTGAGGGTTTTTTCAGATTATATTCCATTATAGGTTATTACAAGATATTGAATATAATTCCTTGTGCTATACGGCAAATCCTTGCTGTTTATCTATTTTATGTATAGTAGTTTGTATCTGTTAATTCCATACTCCTAATTTGTCTCTCCCTCCCTCCCTCTCCCCTTTGGTAACCATAAGTTTGCTTTCTATGTCTGTCAATCTGTTTCGGTTTTGTATATAGATTCATTCATATTATTTTTAGATTCTACATATAAATGTTAACATATAGTATTTCTCTTTCTCTGTCTGACTTACCTTGCTAAGTATAGTATTCTCTAGGTCCTGGATGATTTTTCTTTGTTTTTATTTATTTAGAGTTTCTACATTAAAAAAAAAAAAAAAGAGGGCTTCCCTGGTGGCGCAGTGGTTGAGAGTCCACCTGCAGATGCAGGGGACACGGGTTCGTGCCCCGCTCCAGGAGGATCCCATATGCCATGGAGCCGCTGGGTCCGTGAGCCATGGCTGCTGAGCCTGCGCGTCCAGAGCCTGTGCTCCGCAAGGGGAGAGGCCGCAACAGTGAGAGGCCCGCGTACCGCAAAACAAACAAACAAACAAAAAAACCCAGCAGCCGGAGGTCCTGACACTGCGGTCCCTGGCCGGGGCCGCAGGGCTCCCTCGATCCCATGTTGGGGTGGTGTTTCTTTTTTTTTCTTTTTTTTTTTTTTTTTTTGCGGTACGCGGGCCTCTCACTGTTGTGGCTTCTCCCGTTGCGGAGCACAGGCTCTGGATGCACAGGCTCAGCAGCCGTGGCTCACGGGTCCAGCTGCTCTGCGGCATGTGGGATCTTCCCGTACCGGGGCGCGAACCCGTGTCTCCTGCATCGGCAGGCGGACTCTCAACCACTGCGCCACCAGGGAAGCCCAGGGGTGGTGTTTCTTTTAAAGGGCTCCATATACATCTGATCGTCAAAACATGCTTCGTAAATGATGAACTTGAGCAACTCTACAAGGAAAGGACCCAAGGAACATTTAAATGAAACTTCCTTCCTTTTAGGTTATTTTGTAATGTTTGTAGGATACTTTAAAAAATTTTTATTTATTTATTTATTTATTTTTGGCTGCGTTGGGTCATTTTTGCTGCACGCGGGCTTTCTCTAGTTGCAGCGAGCTGGGGGCTACTCTTCATTGCGGTGTCTTCTCTTGTTGCGGAGCACGGGCTCTAGGCACACGGGCTTCAGTAGCACCATGCAGCCTCAGTAGTTGTGGCTCACGGGCTCTAGAGCGCAGGTTCAGTAGTTGTGGTGCACAGGCTTAGTTGCTTTGCAGCAACTGTGGGATCTTCCCAGACCAGGGCTCGAACCTGTGTCCCCTGCATTGGCAGGCGGATTCTTAACCACTGCGCCCCCAGGGAAGCCCTGTGGAATACTTATATACTTTAAAAAATATAGTCACCCTCAGCAGGGACATACCACTTTACATTCTATCATGGCTTAAATATCCAGATCTGATCACGCTGGCATGGTCCAGGGCACTTGTCGTTGTTAATAGCCATAGGGTATTTCACGTCAATGCATAATTTGCTTAGCGGTTTCCCCTATTGTGTGTGTCCGGCCCGTTTCCAGTTTTATACTGTGTTGAACCGCAGCTGCTGTGTATATATTTGTACATATTAGGTTGTATATTTTTTTGGAGTTATTTTCTTGTAGCATATTCCCAAAAGTGGAATTACTGGGTTAAACCGTTCTTAGCTCTTGTTAAACATTGTCCAAGTTTTCTCAAGAAAGAGAGGAACCACTATAAAGGGCCACCAGCAGGGTATGAATGTGCTTATTTCCTTAAAGTCCTGCCAGCATTGTGCTTTATTCTTTAAAAAGAAAAATTGTGCTAGCTTAATAGATGGGAGATTGTTTTAAGTGATATTTCTGTCATTGCTGGGGGTTTGAAATCCATCAGCTTGGGATTGGGCCAGGTGGCCACAGGTCTGTGTAGGGTTCCCAGCACAAAAAAAAATGCAGCCAGCTGCACCCAGGGAAGAGTCAATAGGTCACCAGGGTGGCAGCCCTGCCAGTGCCCGGTAGTCACTTCTCTTTAACGTACCACACATGTGAGGCCTGTTTTGTCCCTGAGGAAAGACTTCAAGAGTTGTTTGTATTAGTCTGGATCAGCACAATCTCCCTTACCCACCTTTACGGAAGATGGCTGGGGTTCGTGTGACACGTTGGTCTTTATGAAAGTACGGATTAAATGGAGTTCTGTTGGCCTTGGAGGGGTGCTCTGGGAAACCACGCAGGGACCGAGAGCGTGGCTCTATCTCTGCCTTTCCTCATTTGGAAAAAGAGAAAATTCCATCCTGTATGTGTGTGAAGGTTTAGGCCCCCATGCCTCCAAAACCTCCAGCAAACAACAGCTTTCCACCCAAACTGGAGCCATTCCAGGTGACTGAGCCCGGAGGTCCCTGCAGATGGAGGTACAACTGAACCCAGATGAGCTTAGTTGGGTGACCCTGGATGGGAGGCTGCTTCGTTCTGGGACATGGTCTTGCCTGTGGAGATTCTCGGGGTCAGCCCAAGATGATCCCGACTAGAGAGCCATCGGGACAACGTGGGGCTTCTTGCCTCCCAGCCCCAGACCTGCCGTTTCCTCTGCCCAGAGGCCTTCCTCCATCTTTGCTCTGTGCTTCCTCCACATTGAAATGATAGGTCATCATTTCAATGCCATCTTTTCCCAGTTCTGGGTCAGGAGCTGCCATTCTGAGCTCCCATAGCATCCTGCCCTTTTCTCCTTCATGCACTCATCACACTGCACCGTGGCAGCTGGAAATTGACCCGTCTTCAGTGCCTGGGGCAGGGCTCAATTTTGTGGAACGAGTGAATGAACATATGTGATGATGAAAGGAGGAAGTCATTAACCCTGGTACTTACAGTGGCCACCGGGGCCTATGGTTTGCAGCAATCCAGGGCTGGACCAGAAACTTGTGAGGCATCCAAGGCAAGTGAGCCCTTGAGTTCTCTTTATCTCAGAACCTGGAGATGAGGGGGACCCTGACCCACAGCTGCGGCAGCAAGGGGAGTGCTCTGGGGTCTCGTAGGCAGCTGGGTCTCTAGTTATCTCTCAGCCTTAGTAAAATTAGAAGCATTTCTTCCAAACACATTTTGGACTGTAGTTTTTGTTCTAGTGACCTCAGAATCCCTTTATGGAATGAGGCCAGAAAATGAAAAAGAAACAAAAACTATCAATCAAAACTTTGTTGTGAGGAAGCAGATTTCCTTTTCTTTTATGTTGCTCTACAAAGACCTCACAAAATATCACAATGTGTCACAACCCATTTTAGGTCCTCGAGTCCTTAGCAACGCTTCATTCTGTTTACTTGACAGACATAAATGAGCCACTGCAAAGTTCTGGACACACTGGGGGACTGGGTGTGAGGTTCCTTGCATTGGGGGTGGGTACAGAAGTTCTCATCTGAGGCAACTGCAAGGAATACAAAAACCAAAAAAAAAAATTAGGGCTGAGAATTGTGCTGAAAGCTAGGCCTAAGAACGAGGACAATACCGAGGGTGGATTGGCAGAGAAGAGAGGGCGCGGGCATCACTGGGCAAGAGGAGGCTGAGTGGTCGAAGTCGTGTTTTGAGTGGCCACAGCAAGACAGTCTCTGAAGGGCCCAATGCGCCAGGAATAGAAAGAAACTTCCAGAAAGGGATAGCATACGGCCATTGCCTTTAAGGACTTTCTCCAACATCCAACCAGCAGGCAAATCAGACAAAAAAGCAGGTCACAGCACACAGAATGCACTGGTGAAAGTGAATATTATTTCCCAACCATGACCATTTTCTCGTTGCAATGACGGTAAATATGTTAACAGTAACTTTTTATCTAATAATTTAGACAGGATGCACATTAGTCTTTGCTTAAGCAAAGAGTTTACTTTGTATGAATTTGATATGAAAGATGGTTGCATAAACCAAGCTTTTCATGTAATCTTCAAAATTTTAAAGTTGCACGTACTCTGGTGGAAAAGCGATAAATCAGTAAAACGAAAAATTCTTGCAACTGTGTTGTTGTGCAGAGTTTATAATTGTCTTTGCCATCATCAGATTCTTTAGAGAAGTAGGTTAGGTAGGATATAAATTATAAATTAATAAGTAAAAATAGAATCCCTGGATTCTACTATTTTCTATCATAGGTTGTAGCCACTTATAATTAAAATTTAATTTTTTTCCAGTATATCATGTAAAGACAACAGCAACTACTCTTTCTCAGGCACCTAGATATCCTGTTTACTTTAACTGTAATTTTCTAAAATCCAAAGTTCCTCAAACTGGGAATCACAGGTGCCTAAACATCTGCAAGATTTTAATTTTGTATTTTTGCCTTAGTGAAAAAATTTTTAAATTAACGATTATAAAGAGAAAACTTATGGTGGCAATTTACATTTGGTATTTTCATAAAAAGACTTTGATTTAAGTCATTGTTTTCTCAAACTGGGATTCATGAGCAAATTCTAAGAGGACTTAAAAATTATTTCCCTGTAAATTCCTCAAGTTTAAGAAACATTTCCTATAGTACATGTCCTTATAATTCAAAGTCCATTCTTCTCTGATTCTTTTGATTGATGATATAGTAACACTCTATCTCATATTTTCTAGTATCTCTTTGACAATAAATTAAGTCCTTGGTTGTTAAAGATTTGCTTCTACTTTTATTTCCTAAAGCAGTTTTGTTTTTCCATGACAGGTTTTAAATTTGTCAAGAAGCATGGTGTTTGGTATTTTTTTCCCCAAGACCATGATTTTCTCCATTGTTACTAAAGATTCAGTAAGAGTTGCATGAATGTCACAAGTGAAGTAAAATATCTTTGTCTTTTCCTTACAATAAAGATCATGGAACTGTTTGAAAGCTTCACCTTTATAAAAATAACTTTCAAATTATGAAGGAGTCATGACTGCTTTAGCAGTCCAATCGAACGCTGAGGGCACGTGGGATAAAATTCAGATGAGGAAGGTTTATTCACAATGTCTGATGGTTTGAGCTGGATCTTTAATAAAGAAACATCAAGGAGAAAGATAAAGAACTCCGACCTGGGATCAGTCTATACTGGCAAGGAATAAACCATTTAAAGTGAATTTTATTCAAATCCTGCCCAACTTCCTGGGCTAAACTCAAATGCCACATTTTTTAAAAAATTTAATTTGTTTTTATACAGCAGGTCCTTATTAGTCATCAATTTTATACACATCAGTGTATACATGTCAATCCCAATCTCCCAATCCATCCCACCCCCACCCCCACCCTCCCCCCGCTTTCCCCCCTTGGTGTCCATACGTTTGTTCTCTACATCTGTGTCTTTATTTCTACCCTGCAAACCGGTTCATCTGTACCATTTTCCTAGATTCCACATATATGCATTAATATACAATATCAAATGCCACTTTCTCCTCGACACCTCCCCACATCAGCCTATTTCTTCCTTTTCCTTAGCTGGCCCTCCTCTCTCCCATCGATGCATCTCCTTTAATCTGTCTCTGGCCTATGGCCCGCCCCCATCTTTACCTATGTTAGTTATTAAGTGGATGTCTTGTCTTCCCTGTAAGACTGTATGCTGTCTTTTAAGGAGGAACCACATCCAACTGCCCAGAGTGCGTTCACAGCACCGGTTATGTATGTATTCAATCAATTAACAAGTAAGTTCTTGAATGTGAAATGTTGCGTGAGGGCCATGCTCCAAACTCAACGGGACCATATCTACCCATCTTTGCGGGAGTCAGAGATCCTACAGCAATGCCTTGCATCTGATCAGTTCTCAGTAAACATTGGCTGGATGAATGGATGATAGGAGTGACAAGTTCATCACATAACCTTCAAAGGCACCAGAGTCACTGCATCCATCCTGGCTCCTCCTCTGGGCCAGAATAGATGGCGCAGCATCGGTAACACCACGGATTTTTTTTTCACACTCTGTTTGAAATCCGCAGGTAAGTCTCATCATGCCACTCCGACCCCCACCCCCAAATCCCTTTCTAAAGTCTAAAATCCTTAGGGTGGCGTGACTCATTCATTCATTCAACAAACATTGACGGAGCACCTAATATACGCAGAGACTTGCCTCTGACAGGCTCTGGGGATACAGAGGTGAAAAGACAGATGGACTTCGGCCTGCAGGAAGCTCTCATTCTAGTGAAGACAGGAAGGCAATGAACACAAACAAATACGTCAGAATCTATAGTGGCTGGAGCGGGCAGGGAAGGAGGAGGTAATCAAGCTGGACCAGGCGTTCTAATGCTTGGAGTCAATGAACTCCAAGAAAGGGGCTCTTCCAAATGGGAAAAAAATTACATTTTTACTAACTTAGCTTATTATAGGAATGCAGCATGGAGGGAGATACCTGGTGCAGGAGGGAACGAGTTGATGGACAGATGGATGGATGATGAAAAAATTCAGGGCAGATGCAGAGTAGTTCACATTTACAATGTCTTTAATCAGTTCTTCTCCTCTTGGAAATAAAATTTCCCTTTCAGCTAAGGCTGATGGAAATCTTGTGCTGGTAATATCAACAGCCCTTCTCCCAAAGCAGGATCCTGGGGAAACTTGGCAAGAAACACTGACTCTGGATTCAGCCTCCCAGGCTTGGCCACAGGTGGAGCCGCTGGGCTGGTGACCACAGGAACCACAGTCGATGACCGGGGCATCTGATCCTCCTAATCTGAAGGCAAAGGAGACAGTCACACAAAACTGTCATGGGCGGTGCCGTGTGAGAGGAGCAACCCAATGAGAGGACCATTCACGCGCATCTGAGGAGAAAGAACGGGTTTCACCGGCAGGATGGCCGAGCCAAACCCACCTGCCAAGCCTTTTCAGATGGCACAAACCCCAGTTTTAGAAGACTCCAGGTGTAGAAGGACTTTGGAGAAGGGCACCTGTCTTGGCCACTGTACAATAACCACCCAGCTGCAGAAGACACGCAGTTCCCCATCATCCTCTGAACATGGGTTTGAAAGACAAAATACAAAATAAAAATAGTAACTCCCATTTACTGAGAACCTCCTATATGCTTTTCAATTTCCATAATTATCCCCAACTGTCTCAGTCACCTTGTGAATGTTGGTGAACTGTTACTATTATCACCATTTTACAGATCAGGGGACTGAGGCTCAGAGAAGTGAAGTAAGTTGTCTCCATTACAGAAACGTAAGTAGCGGAGTTAAGGGTTTGAATCCAGGTCTTTCTGATTCCAGAGCCCAAGCTCTTGCATTTTTTTAAAATAAATCTTTGATTTATGGAGAAATCTCATGCTCTTGGATGGGGAAGGAAACTCATGCAATAATTCTGAAATAAGACCATTTTATGAGTATTGGGCGGGGATTTTCAAAAGCCCTTCCTATTGCCTTGGTGAAATGGCATCGTCTTTCGGAACTGCCCACCACAGGGTCCGGGGGTTGTTACCACCTCCTCCCTTGGAGCCAGGGAAGTGGGCTGCTACAGCTTCTGAGCAGGAACAGGTGTGTTAACAGATAACAGAGAGTTTACGAAAGAGAGGGCAAGGCCAAAAATATCACTGGGACACAAGGATTTCCTTTGCAAGGGGATTTACGAGAGAAATCTCCTTCAGACCCCTTAGCACGCTGCTCTGGGGAAACCTGAATGAAACAAGCTGTTGAGAGAACAAAGAGCCTTGTGTCTGGGAGCCAGGTACCTGGCAGCGGCAGGTGCACTGTGATGGGGGGGCCCAAGGTGCACTCCCCACCCACGGACCCTCTCTCCTCACCAGACTCGGCCCCTCCAGGCTGGGTAGTGCCTGCGTGGCTCTGGGTTGGAGTGGCCGTCGTCCAGTGCTCCAGGCTGGCTCTGAAGGCCCTGGGGCACAGCCGGCTGCTCAGATGGGTTGTCAGGTCCAGACCTTTAAACTGCTTCTGAAGGCCTGTGACTCCCAGTATAGGTCTCCAGCTCGGATCTCTGAGCACCGGACGCGTTTATCCAGCCACCCACTCGGCCCCGCTATGCGGGTGACTCATAGGATCTCGGATATGAAAAGACCCCAAAGGACTCAATTCTCCTCTCCCACACCGTCTCCCTGGGTCTGTCCCATTTCAGGACACGTTGTCACCAGCCACCCAGAGGCTCAAACGGCGATCCGCAGTGGCACCGCCGACATCCCCACGCCACCGGCCAGTCATCGGCAGGTCCTGCCCGCGCCCTCTCCAGGGGATGCACCTGAACACCTGCATCCCCGCTAGTCCCTCCCCAGGCCGAGCCGATCGCCTTCACCGCGGGAGCCCCCACCTCACCCTCTCCTTCCGACCTCGGGCCTGCGCGTGGCCCCCGCCCCCGCCCTGGCCCCGCCTCACCTTGCCCACAGGTCTCCTGCCACCGTGCCCTTTGCTTGGTTCCTCCACCACGCCAAGCGTGTTCCCATTCGGCTTCACGGCCTCGTTCCCTCGGCCTGGAATGGTTCACCCAGGCCTTCGTTCGGTTGACTTTCTCACTGGTTACTTCTTGGATCAAGTGTTGCTTTCTCAGAGAGACGGACACCACCCATCATGAATCTCACCAGCTTCTCCATCACTTGGTTTCTCCCTTTCACTCTTGGATTGTCTGTCTCCATACCTGACGGATGGTCGACGAGGACTGTGCATTTCTTCATCGCCTTCTTAACCCCGAGGCCTGGCACAGGGCCTCACACGTAGTAGCTGCTCAATAAACATTCGTGGAATAGCTGAATGATCGCGACCCCAGCCTATCTGTCCAGTGTTACTTCCTGTCACCCCACTGCCCACCTCATCCTCCCTCCAGCTGGGATCTGGGAAGAGGGGCTACTGTGGTCCCAGGCTGGGCACCACGCATGGCCCTGCCTTTGCCTGGTCCCCCCAACCTGGAGGCGTGCCACCCTCCTGGCTTCTGGCCCTCCCCCAGCTCCTAGTACTTCCCAGTGCGTGGCAGGTGCACGGTTATTGTTTGCATGGAATTTGGTCTCTCTCCCGGAGAAAGGGCAAATACCCTGATGACCAGGGCCCCAGTGAGGGCTGTGGATTCCTGCCAGAGCCTGGCAGTGTGGGAGGGTTTCAGAAAGATCCCCGGAGTACGAGTCTAGGGGCCAGGTCTTTGTCTTGACACTGGTCCTAACCAGGTGTGTTGTTTCTTCAGGCCTCAGCTTCCTATAAAATGAAGCTGCTGTGGTGTCTGAGGTGTGGGCTGACTCTGGACTCCAGGACTCTCTCGACACTCACCTCCTCAAGAGGAGGTGCCAAAGCTGTCGCTGATTTGCAACGCTTTTCCCATCTGTTAAATGGAAATCAATTTAGCCACTAGCATTGCGAGCCTAGATGAATACTTAGGAAGGATTTACGAAGAAAGAACCTAGTTAATCCCGAGATAGAAGGCTTTTCATTTCTATTTGCAAAGTGGGTGGGGACAGAGCCCCTGGCTAGGACTGTCCCCACAGTCCTCCCTGTAAAGGCCCTTTGCTGATATAGTTTCTAACTTTACAGCCACGAAGCCAGCCCCAGCTTCCCTGGCTCAGCTCCCCTGCTGTCGGATGCACTCAGCGCCCGACTCTGGTCCAAGGGGGCGACACTGTGCTAAGTGGGTGCCGAGGGAGAGCGGGTAACACTTGTAGACAAAACGGAGAGTCGATAGTGGCCAGAGGTCGCTCTTCACAGCATAAAACGATTATGACCTGGACTTCAGTGTTTGATTTGGGCTGAAATCTTCCTCGACGTAAGGCAAGCCAGTTGGCTTGTTTAAACCCCAGATTACTTATCTATTAAATGGAGGTAATAATGGCGCCTCATCACAGGGTTCTTGCGAGGATAAGCAAGATAACACAGATCAAGCCCTTCTCCTAACGTCCAGCAAGCAGTAAGTGTTCAGTAAACACTGGTTATTAATATTATACTTTCATAATAAAATAAAAAATTAAATAAATAAAAAATTAAATAAATAAATAATATTATACTTTAATATTAATATTAAACTTTATAAAGTATATAATATTATACTTTAATATTAAAGTGTCCGTCAGTCCCATCGGTCACTGCATGACAGAGTGTCTCCTTCATTCTTCAGAACTCAGATCTTACAATATCTTTTAAATATTAGTCCTTTTCAGGCTTGGAATAAAATCTCAGCTGGACCCTAAGAGGACAGAAACATCAGATAACTGGGCTTTCAGAAACACTCCACCCCCACACACCCAGCAATGAAAAGGGCGTTCAGACCCGGTGCTGGGAATCCACTTGTTCCTCCAAGGTTTCTCTACTTCTTGTAAATGCCATCACCCGAAACTGACTGAGGGCACCTGCAGCCCCTCACACACCGGTGCTTACGTGTGGGCGATGCATCCTGGTGTGGACGTTCGGACACCCCCCTCTGCTTTGGGACCTGGAGGGCAGCCCCCAGGGAAGGGTCCACATAATCCTCCCGGATCCATCCCCTAGCTGCTCCGCTGGGCTGACCGCCCTCCTGCCACCTGCTCTCAGTTCGTTCACCCCCAGAATGTCCTGAGCAAAACGTGTCAGGCCAGTGGGAATAACGTTCTGGTGCTGACCCCCCCAAGATCTTCTGACGCAGGAAGCCAGTGGCTGCAAGTGTGAAGACCCGGGCACGCATGCTAAAATTGCAGAGCATATTAGTTTATACTTGTTGATAGATGTTTCCTTACAGTCTTGTGATGTCCACCAAAGTGGGTTTTTTTTTTTTTACTCCAGTGGGCAAGGTTGGGAGCTTTTCTTTTTCTTTCTCCCCAAACCCCCCCTCCCTTTTCTTTTCCCCCAAACCCTTTGATTAAAATTTCAAGGGCCATTCAATACACTGCCTGGCAATTATAAATCAAATCAATCCAAGTAATTGATAAGTGTTCTGAATTTTAAAACATTATTTTTTTTTTTTTTTAAATTTTTTTTTTTTTCTTTTTGCGGTATGCGGGCCTCTCACTGTTGTGGCCTCTCCCGTTGCGGAGCACAGGCTCCGGATGCACAGGCTCAGAGGCCATGGCTCACGGGCCCAGCCGCTCTGCGGCATATGGGATCCTCCCAGACCGGGGCACGAACCCGTATCCCCTGCATCGGCAGGCGGACTCTCAACCACTGCGCCACGAGGGAGGCCCCTAAAACATTATTTTTTAAAATTTTAACCACCAATGTCTTAAATGTCTAGAGGCCTCACAGTCATAGAGCTGGTGGTGTTTCAGGGAACAGAAAGGCATAAGACCCTGATTTGTAAAGTCTGGGCTGGTCCCAGTGATGAGCTGGAGCTGTCTCATGCTGACTCAAGAAAGCTAAGGGTTAATTTTTCAGGAATTTGGGGAGTTGGTTGTTAAACATAGCTATCATTAACATTGAATTATAGGGCTTCCCTGGTGGCGCAGTGGTTGAGAGTCCGCCTGCCGATGCAGGGGACACGGGCTCGTGCCCCGGTTGGGGAGGATCCCACATGCTGCAGAGCGGCTGGGCCCACGAGCCATGGCCGCTGAGCCTGCGCATCTGGAGCCTGTGCTCCGCAATGGGAGAGGCCACAACAGTGAGAGGCCCGCGTACCACAAAAAAAAAAAAAAAAAAAAATTGAATTATATGATATAAACTTAAAATTAAGTTATATTAAAAACAAAATATTAATACTCAAAACATCACTTCCTGATTATTTTATTCCTTATTATTATCTATGCTCTTGAGGTTATTTACATCAATGTATCGCTATGGTAAGAATACTATATAATGGTGGGTTATGGCACGTCTTTTCCTAACTCCACATTCAGGGATTCACATTGGTAGCCTGGCGAGAGTATTTACATACTGGAAATTGGCAATGTCCATAAACCAGGGCTCCACCACCTGAGAAGAGCTGATAAACATTTACGAGCACACCACTGGGGGTGGAAGCCACAAGTCAAGCTGGAATAATCCCCTGAGGTTGTTCTGATTTAGACAGAAGCTCTTCTTGGAACAACACTGCTAAGTGTAGACACAGGGGACCCAGTGGCCTACTATCTCTGTGCTCTTGGGAGAGAATTGAGACACCTTCATCCAAAGCACTAAAATGGCTTTGAGATCCTGGGCAGGTCACTTGCCTTCCTGTGCTTTAGTTCCGTCACCTGTGAAACGGCGCTGCTCATAGGGTCTTGCCCCACTGGGTGATTGTGAGGATTAATTGAGATAATATATGTTAAAGTCCTCAGAACAGTGCCTGGTAAGTAGAAGGCACTTGATCATTGCTGCCTATTTATTATGATCTGACGAAACATGAAAAACTTAGTTCAGCAGGTTATCTTTTTTCTTTTATAATTTTTTTTTCTTCTTAGGAGAATCCTACATGGTTTGTAGAAAATTTAGAAAATCTAATGAAAATGAGAAAAAGAACTAGCTTCCCTCTCTAGAACCCTGCGATCATCTTGGTTTGCCTCCAGCCTTCTCATCGTTTCCCGAAACCTAGACTATGTCCATCTTGATATCCTTTGGCAATGGCCAACTCATGATGTTAGGGCAACATTTCCTATTCCATTATAGGTGGTTGATCAAGTTCACATCTTTGAGAGTCCGTTGGTTCTGCTCAGGCACCAGCGTGGCCTGTCGTCATGAGGACAGGTGACTGGCCAGGGGATCAGCGTTTCCAGTGCTGGCATTGTAGGCAAACATTCACTATCAGCTAGAAGGAGGCACCTCATCCATTTTTTAGACACATGCTTGTTGAGTGCCTAGTAGATACAAGGCGTGCGCTGGGGGTTGTGAAGGCTACCGGGTGGTGAGCTCATGGGGTTGGTTGTGAGGATTACGATTTAGCAGGACAAGGAATAGTAAGAAACACAAAGTAAACTCTAGGTTTCCTTTTAATCAAAAAACCTGTGTGTGGGGCTTCCTTGGTGGCGCAGTGGATGAGAGTCTGCCTGCCGATGCAGGGGACATGGGTTCGTGCCCCGGTCTGGGAAGATCCCACATGCCGTGGAGCGGCTGGGCCCATGAGCCATGGCCGCTGAGCCTGTGGGTCTGGAGCCTGTGCTCCGCAACGGGAGAGGCCACAGCGGTGAGAGGCCCGCGTACCGCAAAAACAAACAAACAAACAAACAAAAACCTGTGTGTGGCGGGAGGAACCCCCTTGCCTGAAGCTCTTGTCAGGAGAAAGGTCGATCCAACCTTGTTAGGTTCACGCTCCTTGGGGAGGTCGGGACGTTTGCTCTTTCTCTGATTAGCTGTCCCCAGGGCCCTCGTCTCTCACAGCAGTGCTGATTCTAGTGTCTTAAGATTCAGTGGGTGTTTATCCTAGAAGATCCCAAACCAAGCCAACTGCTTCATCTTGCGCTTGACCCAGGACCGGGTGGGGGGACCTGGCCCATTGCTGGAGAGGCCGGCGTGCTGGACGCTGGGAGGTGTGCTCGGATCTCCAGGGAATTTTTTAAGGGTGATTTTGACAACGTGGGATTCGTGTCTCTCCACTGGCTTTAGACTCACGCTCTCAGAGGACATCTAGTTCCCCGCCCCATCGCCTCCTTCAGCCCCTCTTCCTGGGCCCCTTCCCAAGCAGCAGGGCCACCCACACCAGACTGAAGACACAGCGCCGAGCAGGCCCTGCCCAGGGGCCACCGGCACTTCCAGCAGCAGCCAGGCTACTGTCTGGCTTCAGGTGGCCTCATCCTTGTGGCTTCTGTATCTTAGATGACACAAAGGAGCTCATCACTGGAGCCACCAGTCAGGTTTCCAAGATGCAAAAACGACCCTGTCAAATCCCTGCTTATAATCCTTCAAAGGCTTTTAATTATCTATGTCCTAAAATCCAGATGATCTGGCGTTACGTAGCCGTGCCCTGCAACCCAGCCTCGTTCCTGGAGGCTCCCTCGCTCTCTCCGGCTAACAGCTGTTCTATTTTCCCCCCACCAGCTTCCAGGAGCGACCCTTCCTTTCAAGACAACTTTGACCTACTGTATAGCACAGGGAACTCTGCTCAGTACTCTGTCATAACCTAAATGGGAAAAGAATTTGAAAAAGAGTGCATGTATATATGTCTAACTGAATCACTTTGTGGTACACCTGAAATGAACACAGCATTGCTAACCAGCTGTGCTCTGATATTAAAAACAAAATCTTCCTTCCTCTCCCGCAATAGCCACTCTCCCTTAGTGCCACGTCCAAGAGAATATTTGACACAGTCTCCTTTTATCGGGCCAGTCTCGCTTGAGGACAGATCTTTGCACCCCTGGCTCTCATGTGGTCAAAGATGCAGACAGGTGAGGCTGAATCAGTGAGCCAGCCTGGGCCCTCCTTCTCTCAGCCCTGGACCAGCAGAAAGGGCAGGACGACGGCGTGTGAACTGGCACAGGGTAGCAGAGGCAAGAGTCTGTGTAAAATGTGTCAAGGTCTTCACAGCCCAGGTAGTTAGGTTGTGACCACAAACTTAACCTGGAGCATGAAAGCAGAAAGCCAAGGAGAGAAAGAAAGGCTGGCTTTCCTATACAGTGCTTGCCATGCATCTCCTGGAATCTAGATTTGCTCAACGGTTCGTTAACAGGTCCATCTGGTTTACTTTTCATGATAGATCTGTCTTCCAAAACTGGCCACAAAAGTACTTTGAGTCTCACAAGCTCTTCCAGGACCTTGGTGTTATTTTCCCTCTCCCTGATCTGCCTCGTCTATGAAGGGATGCTCTGTGACTTCGGAGCCTTGGTCATAAAAGGAGACTCAGCCTCAGCTGACACTGCTAGGGGCAGAGACAAACCGTCCCCACCGACTGCAGATTCCTGAGCAAAATCCACATACACGCTTGTTGGTCTGAGCAGCTACACTTTGGGATGGTTCATCTGGGGACGTTTATCAACCCTTGCCCTGGACGGAGCGGTTTCCCACGATGCGTGGCTTTGGGCACACTGGGATGGTTGATAACCCTCACCTTCTGTTTGTTAAGAATGTACATAATCTGCTGACCTCTCACGTTCTGTTTATGATTGTGTGGGGTTTTTTGTTTGTTTGTCTTTGTTTTTTGTTTTTTAAGAGTAACGTTCCTGAGACAGAGAGAATGCAGACCTCCACGTGCGGAACGACCTGCTGGTAATATTTGTTTCCTGGCTGAATTTCACTCCTATCCCCCCCTGGAAACACCGTGGTCTAAGCGGCTAATCCACGAACTGAGCCGGGGAGACGGGAGCCCCAGGTCAGGGGAGGGTGGCTTTTGTGCATTCAGTCTCAGGGCGGCTGCACTAGGGTTTCCTCTGCCTGCAGTCCTCACACCCCACTCTTTTTCTTTGAATGATCGGATTTACTTATTTCCCGATGGCCTCTCCCACTGGAACATGAGCCCCCAGAGGCAGGGGCAGTGCCTGTATCCAGACTGGTCTTGGTAGTGTCTTCAGCACTTACTGCCTGGCCCAGAGGAGGTCCTCAAATATTTTATTTATTTGTTTATTTGTTTGTTTATTTGTTTGTTTTACATGCTGCAAGAATAAATGAGCTGGAGGTTATCCGGGTCCCTTCCCCACCGCAGAGGAATTTCCTCCCTGTAGCCCAGGTGAGAATCACCTTGTTAACACCTCTGAGATGGGGGGCACCTTGCCTTACAGAGCAGCCTGTCCCATTCCACCTTCTGTTAAGTTTCAATGCGATATGAAGAACCGTCTCTCCATAATTGTTCATGCTTGCTCTTGAGAGCTTCATTAACTTGACTGCTCCCTGGAAGGAAAGTTCTAGGTCACCCATATCCCACCTCCTGGGATGAGGCCCCAGGCAAGTCTCTAGCCCTTTCTGGACCTTTGTGCCTTTGTGCAAACTGGAGCAGCTTATTTCAGTACACTGAGGACAGCCATCAATCCTAAGGGATTCTGAACATTTGTCAAGCTGAGAAAGAATTCATCTTCTTGTTTCATGTACGATGCTGGAAAATGCTGCAGAAGGGACATCTAACCCGACTCCTGGGCTCACTTTGGTGTGTCGGGATTGGGGTGCTGTGTCTCTGATCCCCTGTTGAGAGACATCGTAAAGGACCTTCTCCAATCCTGGACTAGAAATGTGATGGGCAGTTGGTTCACAGATTAGCATCTTCCAGGGCAGTGGCTCCACTTTAGGAACCTGCATGTCCTTCCTGCTCCAGGTGGGCACATCAGGTCCTGCCTCTGGCTGTGGGTACAGGAGCCCAGTGGCCCTGGGGACAGGAGCAGCCCTGGGAATGGGGGGCGTGGTCTCTCCTCCTGGCCTGTGAGGCCCTGCAGAGAGGGTCCTGTTCTGCAGGAGCATGCACTCAAGTGTGGCTTCAATCAAAAACACAAACAAAGGGCTTCCCTGGTGGTGCAGCGGTTAAGAATCCGCCTGCCAATGCAGGGGACACAGGTTCAAGCCTTGGTCCGGGAAGATCCCACATGCTGCAGAGCAACTAAGCCCGTGCGCCACAACTGCTGAGCCTGTACTCTAGAGTCCGTGAGCCACAACTGCTGAGCCTGTGAGCCACCACTACTGAAGCCCACGCACCTACAGCCCGTGCTCTGCAACAAGGGAAGCCACTGCAGTGAGAAGTCTGCACACCGCAGCGAAGAGTAGCCCCCCGCTCGCCACAACTAGAGAAAGCCCCGCACAGCAACGAAGACCCAACGCAGCCAAAGATAAATAAATTAAATAAATAAATTTATTTTAAAAAAAACCACCACAAACAAGATGACACCTCGAAGGTCAGCCCCATGGTGGCTGTTTTGTCTTGGAATTGGCAGGAGTTGTCATGCCTGGTGCTGCTTTGTTTTTGTGGTTTAAATGACAGTGAAGACAGCTCAGCTCTAGACAAAAACAAAAAAACAAATGAAAACAAAAACAAAAAACAACACCTCCTGGACACTAAGAAATTGCGCTTTACCCCAAGTCCTTAACAAGGATGGAGAAAATCTCAGAATGAAATCCAGAGCTTCCTGAGATACCCCCTCTCCCCTCAGTACCTATGGGCTCAGCCTCAGCCTCGTCATTTTACTTCACCCAGTGAACCAGCCTCTACCTTGCAAAGGAATCTGAGGGAAAGTCTTCTGCCAAGTCCCACCTGAGTCCCTGTGACACTCAAGAACCTGGGCCAAGTTCTTGTGTAGGTTAAGGAAGCCCGAGAATAATAAAGATTATAGGGAAACAGTCTACCTTTCTTTACAAGGTCTTGTTTTGCATCTCTGAAATCTCAGATTCAGCTATTACAATGAGGTCCTGTTGTAGAAAGAGCTGGCCTTTTATCACCACTTAAAATCTAATTAATCCATATTGAAGCACAAAGATTTCTGTTGTATTTTAGGGTGAGGGGTCATAGAGCCCTCTTTGTTCATCCTTAGACTTATATAATCATCAAGCATTGGGGATATAATTTTACCAAGCAAATTGGAAGGTAACAGATCAAATCCTTATCAGAATGCCTAACTCATAGTTTTAACAGAGTCCTTCGTCCTTTACATGAAACATTATATTCAAGAAGAACAAAAACGCATTTCAGAGCGCCCAAAGGGTTAACGACCAAAACTTATATTCCCCAGGCAGCATCGAACCAAGATCGTCACACTACTGTCCACCACAAGACAGCAGCTCCTATAGAGGTGGCAAGGGTCCTAGGATTTGTTGCGATGGCTTTAGTCTTTAGAGTAGCAATGCAATTCGTTGGAATTTTGCTATCTCTGCTGGGATGGGTTTTATCCATTATTACGACTTTTTTGCCACACTGGAAAAACCTCAACCTGGACTTAAATGAAATGGAAAACTGGACCGTGGGACTCTGGCAGGCCTGCGTCACCCAAGAGGAAGTGGGGATGCAATGCAAGGACTTCGATTCTTTCCTGGCTTTGCCCGCTGAGCTCAGGATCTCCAGGATTTTAATGTTCCTCTCAAACGGCCTGGGATTCCTAGGCCTGCTGGTCTCGGGGTTTGGCCTGGACTGCTTGAGAATTGGAGAGGGACAGCAGGATGTCAAGAAGCAGCTGTTGATCCTGGGAGGAATTCTGGTCTGGACAGCAGGCGTCACAGCCCTTGTTCCTGTCTCTTGGGTCGCCCACGGGACAGTCCAGGAGTTCTGGGATGAGACCATCCCTGAGATTGTGCCCAGGTGGGAATTTGGGGAGGCCCTCTTTATCGGCTGGTTTGCTGGATTTTCTCTCCTGCTCGGAGGGTGTCTGCTAAACTGGGCTGCCTGCGGGACCCAGGTTCCCCTGGCTTCCGGCCACTATGCAGTGGCAGACATGCAAACTCAGTGTTCATACCTGGAAAATGGAACTGCCAATCCTTCAGTGTAAGACTTTGATGAGACCAGAGAGGTGTATCTCCCTATATCAACTGTGATGGTCTACATGATAAAGGGTTCTTTGTTATGTAACTATATTTGTGATGCTCACATTTTCTCATTAAATACATTAAATAATGACTTTTCTATCCTAGATACCCCATCCCCCCAAAACCTGGAGAAGTAAGAAAGAGGCAAATCTTATATCTAAAAGAAAATGATTGTGGTAAGCATTACATAGGTATGAACAAAATAAAATTTCATTCATCTGGCTATTTAAATCAAAATTTGGTGGCGGTTGTCCAAGAGAGCACTATGAAGCTTTACTGTGTTCATTTGATATTAGAAACATTTTTTTGGTTTTGTTGGTAGCTGAAATTGATCATTAGTTCCCGTTTCCTAAAGAAAAAAACCTAACAATCTGAAATCCTTTAAGAATTCTGCACTAGCAAAACCACATGCTAAGCCTATCCAAAGTGCTATTTCCACAACAATGATTTGGTCTTTCTTGAACAGAGGTGGTTCGTGTCTAGGAAATTGCTAGGAAGCCTGTGCTGTAGGACTTTATGAGGCTGAAGGTTTTCAGTACATTGTGAAACTCTCAGATTTAAAATACTGGCCAATCTCTTCTCGTCTCTTCCCTCAAAAGCTTCGTACTTTAAAAAGATAAACAATTCCAAACATATTTTGCTTGATATCCAGCTCATCTGCCCTAATAAAAATTTTCCTTTGTTCAGTTAAAAGTTACACGCATGGGGATGAACCAACAGAGGCGTTGATTCTAACCCACGCAGTCCTACTGCTTACTTTTTCCACGGCATAGAAAGCATATTTAAGCAAAGAAACGAAACAGAGCAAGTATTTATGTCCCTGTGTGTGAAGCTGTCAGGCGTGGAAGTAAACAGACTTGATGTTTAGTTCAGAATCGTTTCATATGTTATTGGGTATATGTAGCCTAAGAGATTTAAAAAAAAAAAAAAAAGCCTGATTTAAGGTCTACAGAAGAGATTTCTGAGATTGATTTATTTGGTTAAGAAATACTTTTCTTGAACCTGTTTTTAAAAATGGTAACACCCAGTTATAACCACAGTATGCGTATTGAAATGAGACCTCTTAACAGATGAAAATCTGATAGGTGCAATTAGTAAGATATAAAGTAGCAGGAGTTGAACCAAACTGTCAATTAAACAACTTGCACGGAGACTTCTTAATTCTTTGACTTGACAGAAAGGTTGGGAACAATGTGAAAGCCATTTATCCTTTAACAAGGAGAGGATTATTACGACTTAATGTTATTTCGGGGACAAGCTGCCTACTACAACATGCGGCCCATAGGACGTGAACGTGATCTTGGCCACACCTTGTCATTACTGGTTTGCAGAATTACTTCCCTATCCTTTTCTGAAAACTATTCAACATAGAATTAAACGATAGCAACTCTGGCAAGAATCCTCCTATATACACAATGAAAAAATAGTTCTGAGCTCTGCAGGTGATAACACAAGTGTCACACTTCTTTTCACAGCCACTGAAAGGCAGGGGTTGGTCTGGCTAAGGTCACAGGGTTTTATAATGGCTTTAGTATTTAGAGCTGTGGCACAATTAGCGAGAATTTCACTATCTTTGCTGGGATGGGTTTTATCCTGTCTTACAAACTACCTGCCACGTGGAAAAATCTCAACCTGGACTTAAATGAAATGGAAAACTTGACCATGGGACTCTGGCAGAGCTGCGTCACCCAAGAGGAAGTGGGGATGCAATGCAAGGACTTTCTTTCCTGGCTTTGCCTGCTGAGCTCAGGATCTCCAGGATTTTAATGTTCCTCTCAAACGGCCTGGGATTCCTGGGCCTGCTGGTCTCGGGGTTTGGCCTGGACTGCTTGAGAACTGGAGAGGGACAGCAGGATGTCAAGAAGCAGCTGTTGATCCTGGGAGGAAGTCTGGTCTGGACAGCAGGCGTCACAGCCCTTGTTCCTGTCTCTTGGGTTGCCCACGGGACAGTCCAGGAGTTCTGGGATGAGACCATCCCCGAGATTGTGCCCAGGTGGGAGTTTGGGGAGGCCCTCTTTATCGGCTGGTTTGCTGGATTTTCTCTCCTGCTTGGAGGGTGTCTGCTAAACTGGGCCGCCCGCAGGACCCAGGTTCCCCTGGCTTCCGGCCACTATATAGTGGCAGAAACGCCGCCACACCGTCTACACCTGGAGATGAAAACCACTCACCTGAAACTAAGCCAGAAGGGATCAGCGGTGCCCTCAGATGATTTGGTAGGATTTCCTATTACACAGTAACCCATTCACTATGCTTTCGATTTTCTAAAATGCATTTTCCCTTCGCTTCTGAAACTGTCATTTCTTTCTAAGATGGTAAACCACTTTTATCTTCTACTCCGAGACCAAAACCAATCAAGACTTAGCAGTAATCATACTCATTACTGGGGATGAGTTTTCTCAATTTTAAAATAGATTCAGCGATTGCACAGAACCGGCAGATAAAACATTTAGTACCTCCACATCTTTTGAAGGTGTTATTTAATAAAGATGAATCATCTGGCAATTGGAAATGTCACTGCTCATCATTGACTTCTTTCAAGTGTTTGAGATCACCTATTACACTGAAACTGAAGTCTGGCTGCTTATTTTTTTTAAAAGGTATGACATCTGATTATATTTAAAAAATTGCTGGCTCTCTGAAAGCTTGAGAGGTGCACATGGGGGACACATCATCTCTTTTTAAATTGGAGACTTCAGTGCCTCTATGGAGACTTTTCCATTCATTCATGTCTTCTTTATTGTGTCAGAAGCAGAGGAGGGCAGTCTTGTGTTTTAAAGATTCATGTAAAATCTACCGCACCAGCGTGCTTTTGCTTGTGTCCTGTGCTCTGCAGTAGATGGTGCAGCCACAGGGGGACTGTGGGTCGGGACTGGGGGGCGTGGGCAGATCCCCCCACCCCCTTAAAAAAAATCAGCAATATATATGGTCCAACCAAGAACTATTCACAGCAAGCTGCTGGCTTGGGGAATTCTTTTTTTTTTTTTTTAATTTGTTTATTTTATTGGTTTTTGGCTGCATTGGGTCTTGCGCGTTGCTGTGCGCGGGCTTTCTCTAGTTGCGGCGAGCGGGGGCTACTCTTCGTTGTGGTGCGTGAGCTTCTCATTGCGGTGGCTTCTCTTGTTGCGGAGCACGGGCTCTAGGCGCGTGGGCTTCAGCAGTTGTGGCACGGGGGCTTAGTAGTTGTGGCTCACGGACTCTAGAGCGCAGGCTCAGTAGTTGTGGTGCACAGGCTTAGTTGCTCCGCGGCACATGGGATCCTCCTGGACCAGGGCTCAAACCCGTGTCCCCTGCATTGGCAGGTGGATTCTTAACCACTGCGCCACCAGGGAAGCCACCAAACTTGGGGAATTCTTCATGAAAGACTTTATATTTGTTTGGTATATAGTTCAAGTAAACTTTTCTGTTTGCGCCAGTCAGGGAAATTCACTGAACAATAAATGACACTGAAATAAAATATTAGGTAATATGTATCTTTGTTTAAAAAAAAAACACTGAATTTTTTTCCACCCACAAACACATGAAAAGTGCAGAAACCAGAGTTAATCTATGTGATGTATTTGCATACTTTTACAAACAAGACAAATTAAAACAGAAACATATTCAGAATTTAACCTGATTAAATATTTAGTTCAGTCCTGAGCTTTTGATATTTAATACAATATAAAGTAATAGCAAAAAAAAGATTTTAAATTTATTTGATTTGCATGCTACAGAGATTCAGCTAAACTTTGTTCATTTGGCTAGCAATATTTTTTTGTACCTGTAACACTTAGATTCTGATATACAAAATTGTAATAACATACTGATAATTCAAACTTGAGAACTAAATATTACATTCTTTTTACCCTGTGAAGAATAAATTCTACCTTTAAAAAATAGTACTTATAATATTAAAATTCATGTTGTCCATATGGTTTTGTGAGCAAGTTATTAAAATGTTTTGTCACTGTGAATCATTTGGGTTAGTACAAATATGACAGGATTGTTAAAAGCTGCCTATAAATACATAACACTATTGCTGATTTTTAAAGAGTGAAAAAGGATTATATTAAGTTTGTCTCTCATGTTAGAAATGAGCAAATGCTGTAAAATAAAACCAAAAGCATCTTGGTCACAACTGCTAACTACCAGCCTGAGACAGATTTTATTCTTTTATGCTTGTCTGAAACTCTTTGTCGTACAAAAAGTTAACAGCTAATCTGATGGAATTTATAAAGCTGTAAATATTCCAATATAGTCTCTTCTGTGTCAAACATTTAAGATGGCCAGAACCGAACTATATATTAAACAGAACATAAATAAGACCGTAAATAAATAAATGAAGAAAATAAAATCGTACGGTACAACCACACATAATCCTATAAACATTTTCATGGTCAAACTAAGAAGCTGAAAACAGCTGACCTTCATTTAACTCTACATTAAATAAACTTCTGTTTTTCACATTTGACCTCGGCAAGGATGAACGGTGCTCTCCCTCCAGTTCTCCTTGGTCACCTAACAGGATGAACTGGGCCGCCTGCAAGGACTGTGCTCAGGCAATTCACGAGGCTGGTTTTTGTTCAAAGTAGTGTCGCGTCCAGTTATTCCTTCAAGGACTTTTGTATATAAATGGTGGGACACTTAGGAAAAAGTCATTACAGTTCTAGGCTCAGAAATGGCTTGATCTGAATTTTGATTCTGATAAAATGAACCTTCCAAAACATGTGTAATTACTTTCAAATAAATATTCTTACCAGTGAGGATTCTAGCTTAGGGATAGAACTTGTGGTTCTTTTTTTTTAAGGGGCCCATTCCTTTAAGATGATGTTTTCATCTCTAAAAAAAAATTGATTTCACTTGTTACATAAGATGGCTCACCAAACCTTGCCTCCTCCAGGATTACAGACCGAGTAATATGGATGATTTAACTTGCATAAAACTCTTTCTTTTAAAAGCCTTTTATGCTGGCAGAGCTAACCTGGGGATTTGTTTCTTTTAAGAAGTGCTTGGGTTGGGTAAGCTAAAATTCTCCACTGGAGGAAACTTTAGTCAGTTTCCATCTTGTTTGTCTGGAATATATATATATATATATATATTTTTTTTTTTACAAACGACTCAGATTTTACTTCAAATGAATAATCTCCCCAGGCACTCTCTTCTCTTTGCCTCCCAACTGCTTACCACAAGTTATAGATAGGATTCCCTAAAAATGACAGCTGCAAAGTAATTTCTAGTAAATGTTAGAAATCTGTTTACTGAAGTATTTAAAAAATTTTTGGCAACCTTGATTCAATCAAGATACCCTTTCCTCTGTTCCTGGTTTCAGCAAGTGATGCTCATGTGTTTCCCTCCACAGTACCAGCACTGTCTGTCCTCAGCACCCTGGGCCCCTACCTTCACCCACTGGGTACCATCCTCACACCTAGGACGAAGCATGACTGGCGCAAGCCAGACACTCACGTCTGAACACTGACGCACAATCAGGTTGAGTGAGAAGCAACAGCTGCTCACTGACCTGCTGATTTTAGTGTATTTGAGGGGAACTGGCTTTCTCCTTTCATCTCCCTACCCTTAAAGTCCTAAATCACGGGATCTATAGTGTGGCTGGGAGTACTGCTCCTTTGCATTCTTGCCTTCCTGCACTCAGCATTTTGTTTTTGTTTTCTTTAGACAAATGGAAAAGGACAAAAAAAGGCAGTTGTTTTAAGGAAACAAAGTGTTCCAACAGAGGTGATGGAAATGAACGCAGCACCTGTTTCAGGTGGACCCGGGACTCTGCACTGAAGTTCATGCTCAAGTTCAACCTCACGCTGAACGAGCTGCCCTCTAGCACCAAGTATCACCTGGCGCCACTGCCAGCTTCATAGTCGCCCATGGGAAAACAAAGGAAAAGCGAAAACCGCCTGCTGCTAAACTGAGTTATTTCTCAACAGTCGGTTCAACAGGACACACGCCGGGTCCCGCCTCTATTCCATTTTTACCAAATAAAGCCCATTGGCAATACACGTATACTGCACATCTGTGTACCAGATGATCCTGTTTTGGTTATCTGATTTTTTTTTCTTTTTTAAACATGTAAGAATTACATTCAAGGTACTTTACAAATTAACATGTTGAAAATCGGATGTGAAATAAAAGCTCTTTAAGAATTGACAGTTATATTACAAAAAACCCCCAAAAACAAAAAACAAAACCCCAAACAAGAAAACGTTCAGTCTTTTGCCCTCCCTAAGAAATGAAGAGGTGAAAACACGATCTCGTCAGCGATGTAATCAGACGTCATCAGCCGGCAGGGACGGGATACTGATCTTCGCTCTGGTGAAGTAGGCAATCTTCTCCCTAGAGCCGGGGTGAGAAATACACCGACTTCAATAGGATGTTGAAAATGCTCTATGCCCGTTAAAAATAGTCCCAAGAACGCCAGCGCTGTCTCCACAGGCCCGGATGGGAGATCTTGTCCTTAGCTAGAGCTCCATTTAAAATCAAGACTGTCTTCGCCTTTTTACGGAAGGACATGAAGGAGAACAGCAGCTCTGACCCACGGTATTTCCACAGCCATTTCCAACCTGAGACAGGTTTTAAACCACTGGGGCGGGGATGTGGAGGGAGCGTGTCAGTCTAGGTCTGAGCATTTCTAGACCAGGGAGTACAGGATTCTAGGGGCCAGAATCCTCACAGGGAAGTACACGATCCCGGGAGAATTCCTTAAACTCAATACCATGCTAAGCTAAGGGCAAAATAATGAGCAATGGGTACCAGGGCTCAGATGAGGCAAGAGAAGGAGCCTGAGCGTCTTAAAGGCAGATCTGCCGCATCCCGACGCGGGGATAAGTGGGAACAACCTGAAAGGGAGAGGCTGAGAAAGAAGGGGCGGGAGGGTCTTCAGAGCTTAGGAGAGTGTCAAGAAAGTAAGCTTTTAGGGTTGTAGAGCCGCCAAGGGCAGGAGCAGTACGTCTAGCCTCTAAGAAGCCTTCACACCGAACAGTCTCCCCTCAACACAGGCTGCTGAGGGGCTTCCCCACGTGGGGACACGCTGGAAGCCCTAAGGAGGAATAAAGCACTGGCCCTCCTTCGAGAAACTGGGAGTGAGATGGTGCAGGAGCGTGGAGTTATGATGCAAGAACTGAGGCGGAAAAGCTCTACGTCTAAGGAAAGGAGAGAGAGGGAGGGAAGCGTGAAAACCCCGGGCAAGGTGGAACGAGAGTTATTTTTGTGCTACAGAGTCCTTCCCGTTTGCTCAAGTCTATGAGATAAAATTAAGAATTAAAGGGGCGAGTGAAAGTAGTCACGATGTCACTGAAGGCAGAACCCAAAACTGGGGTCTTTGCTTCGACACTTCCCGCAAGCGAATTACTTTGGCTCACGCGGTACTTTTTAAACACACAAACTAGTTGTCAGTGTCTACGCTTGAGATATTTCACATACAATTCCTGATTTCTACCTTCCCCCAACAAATCGGAAGAGCAGGGAGCCCTGGGCTTTGAGAGAGCAGCTCAGGGACAGCGTCCCAGGCCCCTGCACGCTTCCAGAGCAGCTGCCGTATCCCAGTCCATCTCCCTCTCCTTCATCACCTGCCTGGTGATATGCCTGGCTTTGGGTGCTAAGGGAGTGTTTATAAACATTTATTTTGGGTTTTAGCAGCAGCTGAGGTTGGATGACTTCTCCTCTGGACAGTATTTCTTGCACCAAAGGAACGAGAGGATTCCCCGCACCACCCTGCAGTTCTAGAAATCCAAGGAGCAGCATCCTCTGAAAGTTACAAGAGCGACCCTGGAGCTGAGTGGAGACAGGAAAAAGCTGACTCTTTACTATAAGCCATCATGTTAAAGAGAGTCTGAGCCTGCCATGACCCGTCTCCTTCCCCCGCACCCGACTCACTCAGGACAGTAGGAACTCCCACTGCGTCCTCTGGCACCAAACCCATCCCTTCCTAACGAGCCCTCTCCACCCCATATCCCGTCTGCCCCGCACGTCAGACATGTTCCTTGGGCTTCTCCCACTTCAGCTCAAGAGCCTCCTACAGACTCCTCCACAGCACACACACACACACACACACACACCCCTCAGACCAATAAAACCACACCTCTCCTGTCACCCCCCTCTCACTTGACTGAAACTGTCCCTGGATGGTCACCAGTGGCCCCCAGCCTGGGGAGTGTCTTTCAGTCCTTCTTTGCTGTTGCCTTTGACAGCATCCATCAACCTCCCCCCTCAGCTCCAGGACCACGCTCCCTGGTTCTCCTCCTAGCTCGCCGGCCATTCCTTCTTAATCTCAGCGGTCTCCTGTCCTGGTCACCTTCTCACACTTTCCGGGATGTCAGACCCATGTTTGTTGTGGAACCACCACATGTGAGATGAAGACTCCCATTTTTATCTCCCATCTGATCCTTAATCCTGGCTTCAGATTTTTATTTCTACTTATCTACTGACCATGGCTTCCCAAGCTGGCCTACGGGAACTGGTAGGCTGGTATGTCCCAAAGCAGAACTCTCCCTGCCGCCCAGCGCCCCTTCGTCTGCCCACCTCCCGTCAGCCTCCTATCGCCTGCCTGGCCTCCCCTTTCCAGGGTCTGCCCGGCCGCTCTCCACAATGCCTCTAACACCCTCACTCACTCCCGCGCTTGGAGACCCCTGCTGGTCCCCCACCACTCAACACACGGGGCCTTGTGTGGTCGACAGGCTCACCCGCTGGCGCTGACCTTTAAGGCTCTGTGCCTCTGTCCCTGCGGGTCCCTCCTGCCCCGATGCCCTTTCCAAAACCACCACCCCTGGTGCCTGACACACGCGTACCCATTCTTCCACCCTGTACGGCCTCTTAGACTCCCGTGCGCTCCCGCAGGCCCAGCGTCTGCCCTCACGGGACCCCGCCTGGCCTTCAGGGGGCTCCTTCCGCATGGCACTGCCCGCCCCCCTCACACAGACCGGAGCCTCCGTAAGGCCAGGGGCGCTTGCCCTTCTCTGGGTGCCCGGGCCCAGCCCTGTGCATGGCTCACGGGGCCTGAGGAACAGTCCAGGGAGGGAACAGCAAAACCCCGAAGACAGGTGTCTTTTCTGTACCTTTTTGTTTTCTGCGTTAAGATTTCTCAATGAGATGTCTAACTGCTTCTAAGAGCTGGGGACACCCCGGGTCCCCGGGGAGCCGGGCTCAAACGGAGTCAGGACTGTGGCCGGCAGGGTCTGTGAGCGCAGGGACACACACACATCGAACCGGAAGCAGAGGGCCTGGTGTCCCACATCCTAACACGTGTCACCTGCCAGCCGCCCTGCGGTGCAGGCCTGTGTGACTCAGCCACACGGGCACAGCCCCGCACGTCCCTCGGGCGCTCACCTGAAGGACTGCACCTGCCGGGGCACCTTCCGGCTCTGCTCTCGAAGCCGGCACACGTCCTTGGAGACCTGCCTCATCAGCTTCTCTGCGTTCAGGTCCTGCTTCTGCTCTTCTTTGGACTGTTCGGCCTGGTAAGGAAGTGAAAACACAGACCCCCCCCCAGAACATTAATTAGAGATTCCCGAAGGTGTGCTCTAAGGCTTGAAAGACGCCGGGCTCAGGTCAGGAGGCCAGCCCAGCAGGACGACACCCATGCGTCCACCTCATGCCCACAGGGAGCAGATACTGGGTCGGGGCAAGTGTGGTTTTTTTTTTTTTTTTTTTTTTTTTGCAGTACGCGGGCCTCTCACTGTTGTGGCCTCTCCCCTTGCGGAGCACAGGCTCCGGATGCGCAGGCCCAGCGGCCATGGCTCACGGGCCCAGCAGCTCCGCGGCATGTGGGATCTTCCCAGACCGGGGCATGAACCCGTGTCCCCTGCATCGGCAGGCGGACTCTCAACCACTGCGCCACCAGGGAAGCCCTGGGGCAAGTGTGTTTTAATGCATTTTAAAATTCTTACCACATAGGCACTATGGGATCATCTTGTTACATCTGGAACACCTGGTAACTGCCCCCCTCTCCACCCACCAAAAAAGAAATTAAAAACTACTTACAGCACCATGTCCAAGAAATCTCTACTGTTAACATTTTGGAGAATACACTCTTTCAACCTCTTATTCCTCTTTTCAACCCTTTTCTTTCTGTCTTAGCCCTTTGAAAAGCTGTTTACTGAAGTAGAATGGACACACCAAAAAAGTGCACACGGATGCGCGTGCAGCTCCAAGAGCTTTTTACAAAGTGACACCCTTCTCGAAACTACCAGACTGTGAACACCCCAGGGAGAGGACAGAGCACGTCCCAGTCTGGAAGGTTCCACAGAGGCTTCTACTCTCGGGAGGACGCGCTGTGAGTTGCGCTCAGCCCTTGGCAGGGAGGGGCGGGTGCGTGTATTGGGAGGGGACACTATTAATTTGAGTCAGGGGTTGGGGAGACTCCACTCATTTGGGCACCTTCTCTCCATGACCTCCCAAGTGGGGCGCTACGGTAACAGAATTTCCTGCTCAGTGGAGGCCACTGGTCATGGTGGGGCAGCTGGACCTGTGAAGGAAATGGGTGAGGAAATTTAGAATACTGGTGTTTGCAGCTTCAGGTCTTACAAGAGAGATCAGCTCGGGATCAGAACTAAGCAGTCGGCACGAAGAGATGGAAGGAAAAGTGGCTTTGCTGACGGGGGTACCTGTAGCCTGCGGCAAGCTGGTGGTCCCATCACTGGGACCCTTCTGCACTTGAAAGAGCCGACTGCTGTGCTTGTGTCGTTAACACAGGCAGCTATAAACTTTAGAGTAACAAGCAAGGTCTTCCAGCTTAAGAGACAAGACAAAGACAAGAACCAGCAATTCCACTACTAGAACTCTGTTCTTGCTTTGGAAACGCTACTGAAACAAGAAACGTGTCCCAAAATGTATAGGAGTGTTCACTTCCACAGTCTATGACTGAAATGTGGGAAACTATCATTAGTAGAATAATGAAATAGTTATGATATATTTATGATTAAATAAATATGATATGATATACTCATAATGTGTATTACAAATGCCTTAAAACAATCAATTTCAGCAACATATACAAATATGGAAAGCTATTCATCTTATATGACTAGAATTAAGTGGGGAAAAAAATAAGTTGCAGAACGGTATGTCTTCAGACCCTAGTTTTCTGTAACTCTTCCAAGTAACACTGACACATATACATGGCATAAAAAAGAGCTGGAAGGACATATAACAGTCAACAGAGGTCATCCCTGGGGAGTGGGACTCAGGGGCACTTTTATCAATACTTGTTGCTTTATATACTTCTGCATTATTTGGCTTTGTTACAACATGTTAATTTTTTAACTAAAAAAAAAACTGTCTAAATTTTAAAATATTCTCAACACACAAAGCGCACTCAACTCAGTTTAAATTTTTTTTTTTTTTTTTTTTTGTGGTATGCGGGCCTCTCACTGTTGTGGCCTCTCCCATTGTGGAGCACAGGCTCCAGATGCGCAGGCTCAGCGGCCATGGCTCACGGGCCTAGCTGCTCCGCAGCATGTGGGATCTTCCCGGACCGGGGCACGAACCCGTGTCCCCTGCATCGGCAGGCAGACTCTCAACCACTGCGCCACCAGGGAAGCCCTCAGTTTAAATTTGAAAGCAAAAATGCTTGTGGCACTTTTAGGAAAGATGACATTTTACAAAAACTATTTATTCAGCCAAGTACTGATGAAGGTTCAGTTATACTCACGCCACTTTACGGAAAGCTAAATAGCCTACAATGGGGCATAACCTAGTTAGTGCTTTGCTAATAATACTCTACTGCAGTAACTTCTGATTTTTTTCACCACAAAGGATCCCTTTTCCAGATATTTTTTACTGCTCCCCTTTCCTCTCCTTGTTTTGAATGATTTTGTTTAGAAAAGTGGCCTATATTTAAGTAGCAGTTCTTTCTTGACTCTTTTGGAATTGATGAGATAGGTGAGCTGTCACTCGGAGCTTCTGAATTTGTGTAATTCAAATTCAAAGGGGACAGATGTGATATTTTAGTTACTTTGTGAAGTCTTACCTTCAGCGAATGGATGATTTTTCACTAGGTGCCAGGTTGGGAACTACTGACTTAGTAGACACAAAGAACTGACTTCTACTACCATGATGTGGTACCTCCAACTAGGAAACTAGTAATTCTACTGAAATGTTGCTGCTATTCTAATTTTGGGGAACTTATAAGATGAACAAACCAATCTTAAAATGGCCATCTCCTTACTGACTTGAACAAACGGAGAGATAAGGAAAAAACAGTGAAGGAAGGTACATGCCAGATATACTTAGGGGAGAAAACCTGGCCCGGTTTCCCCAAGAAAGCGTATTTTACCAGATCAGAGATACAACAGGCCCCCGGGATCCTGTTCAGTATTTTGTTCCCTTCCGTATGAATGGAAGTGTGGGGCCTATTTTATCCCCTGTACACACTGTTAAGATGGTCCCTCAAAGTAGCCTGCTGGCTGCTGCTGTTTCCAACTACCAGCATTTATGTGGTGGCTGCAGAGTCACTGTGAAACTTGGCTTTGTTCTGTGTGAAATAAGACTGACCACCAAGCAACACACGAAGAGCCTCTTCTGCCTGCTGAGTGAGAACACACTTCTCTGTGGTTTTTTTTTTTGTTTGTTTGTTTTGTAAGAAGATGTTGGGGGTAGGAGTTTATTTATTTATTTATTTATTTATTTATTTATGCTGTGTTGGGTCTTCGTTTCTGTGCGAGGGCTTTCTCTAGTTGTGGCAAGTGGGGGCCACCCTTCATCGCGGTGCGCGGGCCTCTCACTGTCGCGGCCTCTCTTGTTGCGGAGCAAAGGCTCCAGACGCGCAGGCTCGGTAGTTGTGGCTCACGGGCCTAGTTGCTCCACGGCATGTAGGATCTTCCCAGACCAGGGCTTGAATCCATGTCCCCTGCATTAGCAGGCAGATTCTCAACCACTGTGCCACCAGGGAAGCCCCTGTCTCTGTGTTTATGTATTTATATCTGTACCTGGGTCTATATCTTCCTCCAAAAGTCTGGGTGCTAAAATATATCATAAAATTTTCATCAGGTGTTAATCATCGATAGCCGCCAGCTTTGCAGGCAGTTGAGGCTCAGTGCTGAACACTTCACTGTAATCACTGAGTTCTTTTGTTGAATGAGCTGTATTAATGTTTCTGACATAGAATTTTCTTAGCAGATTCTAACTTTTACAAATGTTAACATCTGTATTATTTTAAGAAGCCTAGCGTCACAGAACTGGTATTTTGACAGGGAAACACTCAGAGGAAGAAAAAGAAATTTCTGCTTTGTAAGCAACCTGAGGCTCCTTTGGAAAAATACCAGCCCCTCCTCAGCACTCCTCACCCCTTCTCACCCAACAAGTCACGATAAGCTGCCCGGTTCAGGAGGATTGGAAGCCAGTTTTTATGCCCCAGATTCCAGGAGAGTGTGATTAACCTTCAGTTTACGTGATGGGGGCCTGACCTGCAGGAAGGTCCAGTGATTTATTTACTGTCACGTTAAGAAGCCTGACAGAGGAAGGAACACAATCCGTCCTAATTACAGTCCTGGGCTTCTCACTCTGCTTCCTAAGGGGGTTGTACTATCCACGAGGACACTAACTCTGATTCAGTTTTTATTCTGAGCTACAAAACAGACTTTCAGCCGCAAAGGAGGAAGGTTATGGAGAGGGACGCAGAGGCCTGACAGCTTTCCTAACAAGGCAGGCAGAGCTGGGCTCTGCTGCTGGACTCCGTTCACAGCTTCCCCGGGAGCCATTGGCAGGCTGTTTGCTCATCGTTAGGCATTTTATGGCCACGGTGCTGAAAATCTCACAAATCGCCAACTGTGGGCGGGGAGGAAGGTGGATGTGAAAGGGCAGCATGTGTGTGTATGTGCATGTGCACCAGTGTGTCCACATGTGTATAAGGAGTGGATGTGGGGCTTAAGTGCAAGCAGGAGAGAAGCCAATGGTCCTCACCAACTTCTGTGGCCAGAATGAAAGGCGCACGATTGGAAACAGTTTCTCTTTCACAGAGCGGGTGAGCACCAACTTCAGGGATGAGAAAAAAAAGGCATGTAACTCCAATAATCTATCTAGACGTACAGAGTTGGTAAAAATAAAGATGAAAAAATCTGTACTCAGGGGGATCAGATTATTCTCAAAACGGTACAAATGCACCTTGCTTTGTGGGCTCTTTCTTCACTATCATTGGATGCGAGGGCTGCCACCAGGCAGGAGGAAACACAATGGGAACAAATGTGTTCTAAGTTCTAGAAAAAGGACTTGAAGACTCGAGCAAGACTGAGGTGTAGGCTGAGGACCTTCCACCCGGCGGGCTTTAGGCAACGTGAACTCCACGTAAGCGCCCTGGAGCTCACGGCGGCACCGAGCTCTGTACCTGCTTCTCGGCCTGCCGCAGGAGCTTCTGGAACCTCTCGTCCTCCAGCACACCCGGCGGGAGGTCCGTCTCGCCCTGGGCTTTCAGGTCCTCGAGCTTCTGCCTCAGGCCCCGCAGGGCCTGCAGCTCGTCGTTCAGGCGGCTCTGCCGGGTCAGCGAGGCCTGCAGGTCCAGCTCCAGGTCCAGAGAGGTTCGCACGGGGCATTCGGGTGCTGTCCTTCTGAGCACCGGCTGGCACACCGTCTGGAGGATTAGAAACAACACGACACCCTCATTACGTCGCTGGTCACCTAACAGGAGGGCACTATCCCTGCTTCCTGCTTTGGCCGATGAGGGGCGAGTGGCAGTGATGTGGCACCTCCTGACCCCTGTTACAGGGGCAGCAAAGGCCCAGAGCGGGGAGGCCGGGGGGCTTGGTCCTGAAGGAGGACAAGCAGAGCCCCCCTCCCCCACCTGCACTGAGCATGCAGGTAAGCAACAAACGAGCCTTTATTGTTTTAAACCGCAGAGAGTTTTGAAGTTGGCACCGTGGTAGAGCCTAGCTTAGCCGGACCAATTTACCGCACGAAGCCGGCCTCTGTGAACGACAAATACATCATAAGAAACTCACATCTGCTCCGTCTCAGGCCACACACCTGCGCCCCCGCAGCTCACACCTACCTCTCTCTTATCATTTCTGCACGCACTGGCCAGGACACAGCTGCTCAGGGGAGCTAGGGTTTTGACTCCTTCCTCGGTTTCCCATCGCTTAATATCTATTCAGTACTTTCACCCCTGAATCACTGTGTTCTCTCTGGGGCCAAGCTTATCCGCTTATCAAGAAATAATTACTGAATATGTATGAATGCGTGTCCGCTGGCGGCAGCTTCTGTGTCACAGGAAGTCAGGGGAGGGAGAGCTCACTCAGGGCTGGGTCAGACTCGCTTGAGGAAAGGCCTTCAAACGAGGCTGGGCAGGACTGCCTGAGCAGAGGGAAACAAGGAGGGCATTTCTTGCCCAGACTGCTGGCAGTGGGAATGGAAAATAAGAGATTACTAATAAAAACGGGTACTATTTGATACAAGACAGAAGGACTCAGACCTGACAGGTATTCCAGCTGGAAGGTCTGGAACAATGGTGGTGCTCATGACGGATGGGAAGGAGGGGCCTGTCTGTCCCTCTTCTCATTTCAGAGCCGCAGCCCAGGTCTGAATAGCTTTCATTGTCTCCTCGGATTCCTCTTTCTCCTTGCCCAACATATCCTGCTGCAACATTCTCTAATGTTCTTATTAGTAGCTCTCCCTTTGTTCAACCTCTGCTCTAACAAACTTATTACACAGAAGAATCATCTAGACACACACTCTCTTCGACTGTACTACTCATGTTTTCAAGATCAGAAATCCTTCCCAGCTGTCAGGTACATGGAGGCTTTCTAAAGACTCCCGCGGGCACGGCCTGCTGGTAAGTGTGTAACAGCGGGCTCCCTGGTTTGTAAGATCTGCCCATTTCCTTGGCGTCAATGCTCCCCGCCATGACTGCTCTCAGGCTGTCAGTGTGGTGTCTCTGAACTGGGGAGAGATGGGGTGATGGGTCCCCCCAACCTCATGCCTCGCTGGCCGGGCTGCCGCCTTCCCAGCCAGGGAGGCTTCCACTGATCTCCGGAGATGCTTCACCTCTACACGGTTCTCATGCTATAACTCCTAAATCAGAATACACTTCCCCATTCACTTCTACCAAGCTCTATCTGCCCACTTTAAAAGCTGTTAACAGTGATCTCCTAAGCAGTGTTTCAGGATTAAACTAAGTTTATCAGTAACCCGACTGTTTTTCAGCTCCACTCAATTCATAAACACAGCTGGTTAAAAGTTCTCTGAAGAGTGCTACCACCCTCTAAAAGTATGTGCTTTTAAAACTGCAGGGGATTTAGAAAAGAGTTGAGAAGAGTTTTCATTCAAGATGATGGAAATTTAGGTGCTTTTAAAGCACAAAGTTTGGTAATCTGAAAGATCTATGTTTCAAAAGGTCCTGAAAATGCTGAGGTTAAAGAAATGCTTGCATATTTACCTTTAGAAAAAAGAAATATGCTTATGACTGTCAAGTAACTAGGAAGTTAAACCAGGAAGTTACATGTTGCCCAGTCACACATCCAGTACTTTGCCCACAGCGGCACTAAACCAGAGCCGCTGGTGAGGATAATGACTCAACTTACCCTCCAGTCTTCACTCCCACCCACGGGGCCCAAGCCTGGCCGAGCTGGGTCCCTCCTCATCCCCTGAATGTGCTTCCTTGCCCCTGTGCCATGTCAGGCCACCTAGTATCCATCCAACAGCACCCAGTATCCATCTCCATCCCTGAAACAAAGCTACCACTTTCTTTTGGAATTTTATATGGGTGTCAAGGCTAGACACCTTCCCCACGAAGCGTTTTTGATTCTCCCGACCAGGGGAGCTCACTCCGCCCTTCGATCTGCACCTGGAGTCACCTGTGTGCCCTCGGAAGACCTCCTCCAGGCAGGGAGGTCCTGCCCGTCACTGCAGAGCTCAGTGTGCACAGCGCTGCATTCTTACTGAACACCATGCTTTAAGCCGAAATAAAGCAGCTTCGGAAATTAGCACGAAACAAATTATTAGTAAACAAATAACTTTCCATCACTAGTTTAGCTGCTGGTAAATAAACAGGAATTTCTGAACAGTCCAACCTTTTAATTTATTTAAAATTCTCCCAGAGTTTCCCTTTCGAGCTCATCCAGAGACCTCTGGCTTCCAGGAAAACCTGACTTGAGCTTTTCCATCTACATTAATCTTAATCTTCTAAAAATATCTGTTTTTAAGCAAGCTACTAAAACCGTGTCCTCCTTTTCCCGGACGTCTGCCCCTCACGAAAGGCACCGGGTGTTACACTCTCCCCACAGCTGCTCAAGAGCCGGCCGTGGTGTGGAGACCAGGCGGCCGGCAGCAGAGATGCTCCCCCCGACTCGGCAGGCCCATCTCCATCCATGCTGCAAAGTGGATTTACCCTTCATTATCAGAGGTTCCACACTGGTGATGAATGAACGCTCTCCAGCACATCCTTTTCCATAACTAACACAACAGCTGTGTCTCCGTAATCCCAGTGGCTTCATCCCAGCGCCCAAGAGCACGGAGCAAGGACACCCAGCAGTACTGATGCTCGTGCTCTGATAGGCAAGACGCTGGGTGGGTCCAGGACAGCGGGATGCCGCTGAGGGAATACATACCCTTTTGACTCTCAAACTTCGCCGTTCGGTGGAGTTTCTCACAAATAGTGATTTCTTAGCCAGGGTTGAACTGTCACTGTCACTTCGATTTAACTGGCAACAAAGGATTAAAAAAAAAAAAAAAAAAAAGAAAAGGAAATCAGTGGGTACCAATGTGCTAGAGGAAGCCTGGAATTGAGAACTTTATCACAGAAAGAAGGTAGTTTATTTCTTTAAGAAAATCCTCCCCAAACAAATTTTTCCCTGTTTTCTTGCTTTTCTTAAATAACTTGATTTTCTTTCAATAATTGCCTTTTGGTTACAGTTATCATAAGTCATTTGTTAAGAAAATTATATACATTTTGAAATAAAATTATCCCTAATAATTTTAACTAATATGCACTATCCATTCTTTAAAAGAAAGGTTTGTGTAGTGCACAGAGCTCAAGGTCAGAGTGGAGTCACAGCATGTACAACTGGGAACACGCCCAGTCCAGGCAGCCCACACTCACTCCCTCACCTGCTTCAGGCCTTTGCTGAAACGTCACCTTCTCAGTGAAGTCTACTCTGAAGCTACTTAAATTTTCGACCTTCATCCTCAACATTTCCATCCCTTCTTAACTTGCTCTACTGTTTTCCAGAGCACTGGTCCCTGCCCGAGAGACTTCACAGTTTACTCCTCATGTTTACTGTTTGGCTCAACTCACAAGAAATTAAGCCCCGCAAGGACAGGGCTCCGGGTCTTTGGTTCACGGACGAATCCCAAGGATCTGGCAATGTGCTTAATAAATAGTAGGTGCTTAATAAAAATGTTTGGTGAACTGAATGAATAAGTTTAGAATTCCAGAAGTATTTTCTAACCCACTTTATAATGTTAAATCTAAATTACTATAAATCATAAATACTTATGGAACTAGAATTTGGTAAACTGATGCAAATCAAATAATATTCTCCACAGAACTAGAAATCTGATTCAGTGTCTGGAGGCATTAATAAAGGCGATTTTTGTCCTAAAACCCAATTCACAATTTTTGACTCAGCAGGACTAACATGGTTTTTTTTTTTTTTTTTTTGCATTACGCGGGCCTCTCACTGTTGTGGCCTCTCCTGTTGCAGAGCACAGGCTCCGGACGTGCAGGCTCAGCGGCCATGGCTCACGGGCCCAGGCACTCCGCGGCATGTGGGATCTTCCCGGACCGGGGCACGAACCCACGTCCCCTGCATCGGCAGGCAGACTCTCAACCACTGCGCCACCAGGGAAGCCCGACTAAGGTGGTTTGAAGTATGCATGATATACAGCAGAAATATACAAGACATCATAAATCTTGAGTCACTTTAAGTTTCTAAATACACACTGAGGTCCAGACAGACTTAGCAGCCTGGTCCTTAATGTCACTTATTTGCCAAATAAATGGCATTAGAAGCAAAGAGAGAATAAATTCGAGGAAAGAAAGGAGAGAAAAAAATTCCACAACCCAAACTAAAAAGAACGAGTAAGAGTGTGATATTTTATGTATATTTTATGGCATTTCTAGCCATTAGAATCTGTAGTCGAGTCTGAAGATCCCCTGGCACTGTCTATTGTCACTAACGGGCCACCCCCTGGCAGGGGGTGGGGAGGGGCGGCAGCCCCCTAGGAGCGCTGCGCGCCTCACCCTGCAGATGCCCGCCCCGCAGACGCCTTACCCTGCAGACGTACTGGCTCCGCTCGCCGGGGGAGAAGGTCTGCGAGCGCACGATCACGCTGCTCCGCACGAAGGGGCGCTGCCGGGCGCTCAGGCCGCTGCGGTCTTTGGGGCGGACCGCCACACTGGCACTGCCCGCCTCGTCGGTATTTGTCTCTTTATCAACCTAGAAGTCAGTAATGTGTCAGGAGCGGAGAGACGTTTCTTGCTCCCTTCTTCTAAGTATGAAAGAAATACCTAATCTTACAAGAGACTCATCTAGCACCAGGGCCACTTCTGTGAGACGGCCTTTGTCTTTCTCCTGATGGGAAGGTGGTTTTCTACTTAGTTCTTAGGAAGTTACCCTCAGGTAGGGTAGGATAATATCTGTCCAACAGGGTTACCTATAAGTGGTAGCCCCACCTCTAACAGATGAGACCTAAACAAAGGTAGCTTTAGATTTACAGACGGTAAATGTGCTTCTATAAAGAAGCTTACTTGAGAATTCTTCATCATTGAACGTTATTCAACTTTCTGATTAGTTTTTTTCAGAGTAAACGATAAAAGTAACTAAATATAAGAAAATGAAAATACACTAGTTATTTGGTTCTTAAAGCTTAAATGTGTGGTTTTCTCCATTCCATTGGATTCACAGTGGTTTGTAGCATTTAACATAACTAGTATGTTGTATTATATATGTGTATACTGATTGAAATTTTTAACAGATTTGTACTTTTTAAAAAATGAAACTTGCTAGTTCTGCTTGACCAAGTAGTACAATCATTACTTTTTTTAATATTGCTGATTTCAGAGGGATATTCACTAATAATAAATGTATGATGTATACCGAGTACTGCCCAAAAAAAAAAAAAAGGTTTACGCAGAACATGCAATTATATATACAGCCATACCTCGGTATCTGTGGGAGACTGGTTCCGGACACCAAACTCTGTGGGTGCTCAAGTCCCACAACTGGCCCTCTGTATCTGGGGCTCCACATTCTCGCATTCAGCCAATCGTGTACTGTTTACTAGGCGCGTTGGTTGAATCAGATCCACGGTTGGTTGAATCCGCGGAGGCAGAAACCGCGGATACAGAAGGCCGACTGTATGTATGTATACGTGTGTGTATATATGTATGTATATATGTACACACATGAAGTCTTCAGTCAGGGTATAACATTATTTTTCTTAGAAATAAATAACTGTTATTTTCTAAACTCCCAAGTTTGCCAGCATCCTCAAACCTTGAAAATGAGTTTCCCCCTTTGGGGATGGCAGTCTCAACATGTCGTCACTAACCAGCAAAGTTACCTGCTTAGTAACATGGCATCTGTGCCTAAACCGAGTCATTTGCCACCTTCCTGAACTGGTTTCAATCAGAGCCCCATCTAACCAAAATGAGCTTTACACGTTTACCTCATGTTTGAAATTGAAATAAACTTATAACATTTATGAGACTTAATATAATTAAGTAGGCATCCTGGTGTTATTCAGGAAATTCTGAAAATGCTTTCAGTAAATATTCACAGAACATTTACAGAGAGATAAACGTCACTATTTTTTTTTTTTTTTTTTGCGGTACGCGGGCCTCTCACTGTTGTGGCGTCTCCCGTTGCGGAGCACAGGCTCCGGACGCGCAGGCCCAGCGGCCATGGCTCACGGGCCCAGCCGCTCCGCGGCATGTGGGATCTTCCCAGACCGGGGCACGAACCCGTGTCCCCTGCATCGGCAGGTGGACTCTCAACTACTGTGCCACCAGGGAAGCCCTAAACGCCACTATTTATCTTCTTATACGAAACTTAATTGGACAATGAATACTTGCGGCCCATTTGAAAAGGTTAAGGCATTTACAATGTTTCTTATGTTCTTACTCCCACAAATGCCCATCCTGATCAGCTTTGGCACAAAATCCTAACGTGGAGTTATAGCTGAAGAGACAGAATTGGTCTGCGTGGTGCCTCTAGGAGACCAGTTTCAGGAGGGGACAGCTGAGAACACCCACCAGGGCGGGCACTCCTGCAGGTGGCTGACTCCCAGGGTCGTTGGCACAGTTGTTTTCTGTCTTACTTGTGTCCTCATTCATCTCAGGCACGCTCGGGCATGAGCTTACATCTTCTGCACAGCAACTGCCCTCTGCCAATTTCACTTCAGTCCCTTTCTCAGCCACAATTTCATCAGAGGCCTCTCTCTGCATGGTTAACCTATGGGTGAAACAACACACAATACTGTTCAGGGTCAAGCAGGTGTGCTCTGTGATCGGTGCAACCTGGGCATGTTAACCCATTATCTGGGCGATGAACAGACTCACACATCACGATTCAAGCCAGTTCTCTGGCTGGAACTTTTACTAAAATGTTCATGAGAAATAAAGTTGTCACCTTACTCTCCAGCAATCTGAAGCAAAATCATCATAATTTCGTACTGAAAAGTTAAATTCATGAAATTTGACCTAATTCCTAAATATTAAATAGAAATACGCTAAAAAATCACATATAAAGCTTAACCCACGGTTTGAAAATACTGAGACTCGCTATAATATAATTTGGTATCAGTTGTTCATTTACTGTAAAATTATTCAAACAATAGAACGCAGTGACTCTCTGCTAAGAGTGAATAAAAATATCCATTATCAACTGTGCTCATGGTCTAGCAGAGGTGGAACCCTGGGTAGAGGAGTCTTACGACTGAACTAACAGAAGACTCTGAATGGTCTATGATCTTGTCTTTAACAAAAGCCATGGCCTGGGCTTGGGTGGCACTACAAGTGAGGCTCCAGAATACAAATGCGGTTTATATTCTGTATAAACTGTGCTGACAGGAAAGCAAGAGTACCAGGATGGGTAAGAAAATCTCACTCTTTGTTGAGTTTCATATTCTCATAATGGGCACATTGTTTTCCACTGATAATGAAAAGTCAAGCTTTAATTGTGACTGGTGATATACTGACAGATTGGAACAGACTAGTTGTTAAACACCTGGTCATGAAATGAACACAGGGGGACTAGCAAAGAGGACTGTAAGTTATCAATTCCTTTAGATGACATTCTAAGTGCATTTTTTGAAATGTGGGTGAAACAAGTTGCATATTTTACATATGCAAAGAAGGCTCAGTATTTCAAGATATGATGATCCTCATAATCACTCTCATATTTACTTTTTTTTCCGGTGCTCTGAACTTTATTCATTATAAAGGACTTTTTTTTTTTTTTTTTTTCCGGTATGTGGGCCTCTCACTGTTGTGGCCTCTCCCGTTGCGGAGCACAGGCTCCGGACGCACAGGTTCAGTGGCCATGGCTCACGGGCCCAGCCGCTCCGCGGCATGTGGGATCCTCCCACACCGGGGCACGAACCCGTGTCCCCTGCATCGGCAGGCATACTCTCAACCACTGCGCCACCAGGGAAGCCCTATAAAGGACTTTTGATAAGAACAAAGTATATCTGCTTTTCACATCACTATAGTAAGCTGTTCCTTCCAAATGCCCACAATTTTGTTACTTATATCTTGTCACTGCAAGTTTGTAAGAAGTTTTACATATACACACATACACACAAATGCTGCTATATATGTATATGCATATATGTGTCAACAGTAGTTCAAACATAACAGAATAAGCAACAATACATACAAAATTAATCCAAATGACTTTACATATATACTAAAAAAGCATGCATTCGCTAAAATTTGTTTTAGAGAAAACAGTGCAAACCCGGAAAGATAGTTCTTTATACACAGATATACATGAATCTAGACAAATGCTGTAATAACCTTTTTTTCTTTTTTAAAAACAATGAGGTATGAAAAATGAGAAGGAAACAGAAAAAGAAGGTGAAAGTGGCAACAAACAGAAAAAGAGCTCTTCAGAAGCTATTCTCTAAATATCTGCTTTGACTTCCCAGAGCCTAAATGGGACTTCTGGTAGTTTGCAGAAAAAGAGTCAGTTTTTAAATTTATCTATGACTCTGAAGTAAACTACCATACCCTTCAAAATAGGTAGTTTAGACTTAAAACCAAAAAAAAAGCCCAAGAAATAGTGTCAGAATTACTGAAGCAAGAACAAAGAATCTTGCTCATGGGCTTTGTCCGCAAACTCGCCACTACCCCTTTCAACTCTCTAATGACCAAGGAAAGACTTTCCCTAGGGGCAGCCCCCTGAAGCTGCACTACTTTCCATTAATTCCAGAATAAGGTCTAAACCTATAAAGGTTTCCCTGAAAGTTTCTTCTGAGAATCTAAACACATCCTCTTTGAGATCCCAGTCGCGAAAGGAAATAGCTGTGTTACCAATGTCCATCTTACCAATGTCCATCTGGACTCCTTTGCTCTTCTTCCTGCTCTGGTTCTTCTTCTTCTTGGGCTAATTCTTGTTCCACAGCCAACAGCTCAGCTGATGTTCTTGCAAGTAAGGCTGACACTGCATCCTGGAGAAGGTAAAACACATGGCAATGAACACCATATACTTCGAGAAATGATTGAAAAACTTATCAGATGGGGACTTATGCTTCTAGTTGTGAAAAAGAAGAGGTATGAGACCCAATTCTCCTGCTGAGAATAAATATGAAGGCTGAATAAAGTAAAATAAAAAGCAAAATACAAACAAACAAAAAATTCCAGCTGTTTTAAAGCAATGAAGAGCAACAAAGGCAATTAGCACTCGAGGACCAAGATCCCAGGGAGAAGGGAAATGCAAGGAGGTGAAGGGACCATCACTGCCGCTCTTCTCCCTTGGGGGGCATGTCTCAGTTCCAGCAGTGAGGCACACAGGCTGACAGACTGTGGCTGCCCAGGGCTGTGACAGTGATGGGAGGATGCAGAGATGAAAACTGAGTTGGGGACAAGGTAGCCAGCATACAAGGGGCCAGAGAAAATGAACTGTGAAGTGAGCCCAATATTCTGCACAATATTCCTCTTGGGACTTTTGCCCTTCCTAAGCTACATACGTGCAGAGCAAGAAGCTGAGAAAGCAAAACCAGCTGCTAGGAGGCTAAACAGTAAGCAGATACCTCAGTTGTCTCATGGTCCTAGGGAGAGAAAAATTGGAATTCAGGTCCCTCAAGTGATCCAGGTGATCTGCCCATATTGTAATCTGCCTTCCAGAAGAATATTAAATCCTCTCTGGAGGAAGCTATCAGCCAGATCCTCTACAGCCCATACATAATATCCAGCATTCCACTGGAAACAGGGCCCAATGACTGAAAGCCAAGAAAAATAAGAAGCAAAAGAAGCAGACCCATAGGTGATCCATATACTACAGTTATTTAGAAAAGGAATTAAAAACTTTATAATTAATATGTTCAAGAAAACTAATGAAACAATGGAGAATTTCCCTAGGATAAACACAAAGAAAAACACATTAGCACATCAGAGTGAAATTGCTGAAAATCAAAGAAAAAGAGGAAATTTTACAAACAGTGAAAGAAAAAAGATGTAATACCTTTTAAGGATCAACAATTAGACTCCTCCATCAGCTGAACAGAATCAGTGGAAACCAGATGACATGTTATTTTTAATGTGTTCAGAGGAATAATTATTCACTTAGAATTCTGAATATGCAGGAAAAAAAGTCCTTCACAAATGAAATCAAAACAAAGATGCTGATAGACCTGTACTAAAAGAAATACTAAAGGAAATACTCCAGGCAGAAGGAAAATGACCCAAACTGGAAGCACAATAATGCAGAAAGGAAAAGAATACATCAGAAAGAGTAAAGATATAGGAAAATCTAAATAAATACTGATTGTCAATAAAACAATAATAATAATGTCTTGTGGGATTTAGAATAAATGTAACTAAAATATATGACCAATAATTGCACACAAGGAAGAAAGGGAATCATGGAGTTAAGTCTTTAAAAATCTTTGCACATCAAAAAAAAAATAATGTATTTCTTTTCTTTTTCTTTTGTTTTTTTTTTAGGGATGGAGCAAATGAAAATGTCTTGAGAAAGGTGTTTGTTTGATGGCATATCAGTGTCAATTCTTCCACACTGTTGGACCAACTGGGCAGTGTTGCTTGTTAAACACACACACACACACACACACACACACACACACACAGAGTTGTCAATGAAGCCTTCTTATTATATAGAAATTTTAAAATATCAGGCTGTTTAAATTTTTACACGTTTCAGTTTGAGTCCTAATTTGTTTTTCATTGCACCCACCTATTTTCCCTAGCACTATTTCTCTTATAAGTAATCTTACAGGAGAGAATATTATACGTCCATGAGTTTTACCTTAGGCAATCCAACAGCTGCTTTCTTTTTTTTTTTTGGAATTTTTGAATTTTATTTTATTTATTGTTTTATACAGCAGGTTCTTATTAGTTATCCATTTTATACATATTAGTGTATATATGTCAATTAAAAATACATTAATTAAAATATATTTCAATTAAAAAAAATCTTTGCGCTGTCTGAAAAAAAGCAAAAGCATTAATTTAACACAGTTTCTAAGTCAAGGATGCATGATGTAATCATCAGGGAAACAGCAAAAAAGAAAAGACTGTAATACTAATGGTCTAAGAGAAGGAAAAACCAAAATTTAAAAATACTTGATTAATCCAAAAGAAGGAAAAAAAGAAACAGAGATAGGACTAAAAGAAAACAAAGAGTAAGGTGACAGGTTCAAAGCCAAATATATCACTAATAGCATTAAGTGTAAATAAATGAAATATTTCAATTAAAAGATGAAGATTTAAAAACTGGATAAGAAATCAAAACCAACTAAGTACTGCTTACAGGTGAAACACTTTAAATATAAGAACTCAGAAAGGTTGAAAGTAAAAGAATAATAAAAGGTAAACCATGCAAATGCTAGCCAAAAAAGAACTGATACAGCTTTACTGATACCAGACAAAAAGGGTCATTAGAGATAAAGAGGGATAATTTATAATGATAAAAAGGTCAGTTGAACAGAAAGATACAACATAGTGCTAAATTTATATTCACCTAATAGCCTGGATACAAAATACATAAAGCAAAGATTAATAGAACTAAAAGGAGAAAGAGACATTTATAATCACAAATTGGAGATTTTATTATACCTCTTAATAATTGACAAAATAAGCAAATTGAAAAACCAGTAAATGCAGAAGATTTGAAAAGTAAAATAAACAAACTTGACCTGCAGAAAATACACACTTTTCAAGAGCACGTGGAACTTCTACTAAAACTGAACACATGCCAGTCTCAATATTCTCTATGATTCAATATGTATAAAAATTCATATAAAATACACCACAATGAAGTCTGTTTTATTCCAGGAATCCAAGGGCAATTTAACATTCAAAAGTCAATCAATGTATAATCCACTACATTAACAGAATAACCTTAAGAAGATAACCACGTAATCTTCTTAAGAGATACAGTAAAAATGCTTGATAAAATTCAATATCCATGTATAATAAAGCTCTTAGCAAACTGGAAAGAGAAGGAAACTTCCTTAATCTGATAGCAATTATCTGTAAACAGCCTCAGAAAAACCATTCTAAATGATGAATTATTGAAAGCCTTCACTTTGAAAAAGCACAGTACTGTCTACAGAGATAGATGACTAAGTCAACGGAACAGAATAGAAAGTTCAGGAACAGACTACACACGTAGAGGATATCTGACTTATGACAAAAGTGACAGTGCAGTGCAGCTAGGAAAGGAAGTATTTTCAACAAACAATCCTGGGTCAACTGGCTATCATATGGGTAAAAAACAATCTTGACCCCTACCTCAAACCTTGCACAAAGATTAATTTCAGATGGACTGCAGATCTAAATGTCTTAATTAGATGTGTTTCTCCAACTCTGACTCACCAAGTCTATAGAATCTACTAGCGGCTGGCTTGGTTGAAATACTGAATCCTCAGTTTCATCTTCGTTCTTTTTGCAGGGCATTTGCTTTGAAGGAAGCAAGTTATACCACAGAGTGAAAATCTCATTGGAAAAGGGTAAATCTGCCAGGCTGATCTGAGTTCCCGCCTATGTGAAACGAAAGGAAAAAAAGAAAAAACAAGAGAAAATAAAATGTTTCAATTCATATTTGCTCCCTCTGATATAATTATGATTACTGGACAAGCTTGTTTTAAGGTAAAAAAAAAAAAAAAGCAATACTCATGATTTATAGCACTGGTGGATTTTTTTTAAAACCTGGCAATGTCTTATATTTTCCAGTGTGACTAAATAAGAAATATAGCCGACCCTTGAACAGTGTGGGGTTAGGGACGCCAACAACACCCCTGATCCTGCAGTCGAAAATCCATGTCTACCTTTACAGTTGGCCCTCCACGTGTCAGGTTCCACATGCCCAGATTCAACCAACCACGGATCATGTAGTACCATAGTGTGAATTTAGTGGAAAAAAAAAAATCTGTGTATAAGTGGACCACAAAAGAATCCCAGGGTTGGTTTTTAGATTGGGATTACGGTTGACCCTAGAACTACACGGGTTTCAACTGGAGACTGCAGTGTTTCTTGAACACCTGGGCACACCTCTAGACACCTGCGTTTGAACACCTTATGAAACTCTACTGGTATGTAATGCTGCTCTGGTCATTGTGCACAATGATGTGTTAAACTTGCTATTAGTTATGTGTGAAGTCTTCTGCATTAGTATTTAAATATCCTATTGCTCTAAACAGTAGCACTTAAGACTTCCTAGAAGCTCTAACACCATGGCTGGGAGAATGAGCTGAATGAAGGAACTATACTCAGTGTCCTGCTTAAATCTGTAGCAGTCAATTAGGTGTGGAATGTCCTTTTGATATCTATCCATCATTGATGAGCTGTGTGACCTTGGATGCATTACTTCTCTAAGCAGTTCTGCATCTGAAAATAGGGGTCATCATACCCTTTTCATAAGATTGTCAAGAGGATTAAATGAGATAATGTATACAAAACACCCAGCACCAGACTTGTATTGGGAATAATAAGCATACTCCACAGTGATGGTCATAACAGAGGCCAACGTTCTTCTTTATCTAAAGGTTAGAAATAAAAAGTAGATTTTACAGGGAATCATAATTTCTAACCAAATTTGAAAGGTCTGGAATAAGAGAATGGAAACCAGAAATCACTACTTCATATAAAAAATGAAGCCACTGTTGGGTGTGTCTGAGGCACTGGGCAGATCGGTAGAAGTATGGAGGCTGGCAAAACAACAACTAGAAAATTATTCTCAGAATATCTGACAGTGTTATCTGATGATGGAGATGATGAAAAGTCCTACCAGGCACTCTTCCCTTTGGTGTTTACTGACAGAGCACAGATCCACCCTCAGTGTCTTCTGCTGCAGGGCTGTCTGGGAGATGGCCACTCTGAACACATCACTGAATAACAGGGACTCTGTGGCTGGATGGACTTTCGTTCGAAACAGGCAGCTGACATCAGTTGAGGAGGGAAGCAGAGCGACTCTAAAGTATCTGCAAAGAACGAGGATGAACTGGGTTTCACTGGGTCAATTACATTGGATTCACAGCTGGTGTCTGACATTATCTGCCTGGGAGAGAAGCACAGGGACACGGACTTCATCTCAACCCAAAGCTCTGCTGCCACCACGGTCGTCATGCTCAGGGGCACAGAGGCTCTGTTCTTAACCCGCCGGTGCTCCGGATCATGCAAGGCTGAGCCTGCCGCCCGCCCCGGGGCTGCAGCAAAGGCACGTGGTAGGGAAGTGAGAGGAACGAAGACCACGGGGCAGACGGATTTACGTCCCACGTGCCCGTGTCCTGACGATTCCACAGTGACTGCCATCTGAACCTGGGAAAGCAGGAACACACCAAGTAGACACGGGTGACTTTGTCCCAAAGAACACTCATCCTGCACATTAAACAAGAACTGCTGATGGTCATTCCCCAGGAATGGAATACATTATCCTACTAGAGGAAAAGAAACGCTAGTACACGTTGTTAAGAAAATTTAAAACAGATGAATTTTAACAGTTCAAAAAAAGCACTGCCAGGCTTCCCTGGTGGTGCAGTGGTTGAGAGTCCACCTGCTGGTGTGGGGGACGTGGGTTCGTGTCCCGGTCCGGGAGGATCCTACATGCCGCGGAGCGACTGGGCCCGTGAGCAACGAGAGAGGCCACAACAGTGAGAGGCCCGCGTACCGCAAAAAAAAAAAAAAAAAAAAAAAGCACTGCCTAGCATCTCAGGAGTCTCAGATATGACAAACTGTTTTATGCTTTGTCATATTTAGAGGAAGAGTCAGAGAAAAACAATAACTTCTAATACTACTTTATTTTATTTATTTATTTTTTTACCCTTTTTTTAAAACATCTTTATTGGAGTATAATTGTTTTACAATGGTGTGTTAGTTTCTGCTTTATAACAAAGTGAATCAGTTATACGTATACATATATCCCCATATCCCCTCCCTCTTGTGTCTCCCTCCCACCCTCCCTATACCACCCCTCTAGGTGGTCACAAAGCACCGAGCTGATCTCCCTGTACCATGGGGCTGCTTCCCACTAGCTATCTATTTTACATTTGGTAGTAATACTACTTTAAAAGTGAGTTTTCTGAGAACGCATTACATGAGGATTGGTAATTCCTGGAAACAGCATGAGGTATCTTCTTTTAAATACCAGAAAGAGAACACCCATTAAATCCCTCCCCACTCCCCCATTTCCAGGCTTTCTAATTCATATTCTAAAGAGCATCTTTCTCCAATTATAAAAACTGTAAATTCACATGAAGAACTGAGGAAGGCCATATTATTTCTATTTTGTATCAACATCGATTATGGAGATTGAGCATTAAAAACCTAGTGGACCCTGGGCCACGGTCGTTAAGGCTGGAGATGCAGCAGAAGAAATCTTCTTTCCCTGCCTTCATGGAAAAGCAACAAAGGGAGGTATTTTAGAGAGGTGGGCAGGAGGGACGGGATGTTCTGTTTCTCCAGACTCAGTTCACCTTGTCCCGGTGGCCTAACCACTCACACCATCCTCAAATGGTTCCAAGTGAAGAAAGTGAGGTTTTACAGGGTTAGGAACCAAAGGCGTTGGGGAAGGAAGGTTGGGGTGCTTTTCCTCTCATTCTGCTGCTGGGGAGGGGTTGGGGGTCACTCACAGAGACCCTGTGGCCGCCGCCAACCTGCTGATGAATCAACTCTGCTTGTCGTCATTAATAATCAAAAAAAAAGGTTTGACGTTAGGAGAAAGAAACAACGATTCTGAGGATATTTCATGCTAGTTGTCTTGAGCAGTGCCAATATTTAGGCCAAGGCTTTCGTTACGGGTTTAAGAACACGTTGCCATGCACTCAGGAAGGGTCAGGCCAGGCAGACAAGCGACCGCAGGGCAGCCGGGAGCAGAGGCCTGTCCTCGCACTCTGGAGGGCACCTGTGACTTCCTGTGTGTGCCCTGCTCTGGCTGAGGCGGGGCGTTTGCCGCCGGCCCCATCCCGACATCAGGGGCTTCATGCGAGTTCGTGTTCTTGGGGGATTCTGTAGTTTTGCCTGGACTTGCAGGTTGGCTCTCCCTGTTCACACATTCGATCCCTGGCAGATCTGTCTTTTCCCTGACAGGCCACTGGAAGATTAAAAGGCTGTCCACAGTGTGCTCCGAGATCTCAGCGTACTTATCAGGAGGGAGAAGTCATGGATAGTATCGCCAGCTGGTCCTCCCTGAATACTACCGACAAGTATCCCTAACCTCAGTGCTGGGAAGTGGGCTCTCTGGGGTGATCAAGCCACTCCCCCATATGCCCTCCCTCCTCCCTGCACGGTTCATAAAACGAAAGGAGGGGATCGGCCCATATCACCCCCTCTTCGCCTTTATCTAGTGCTGATTAAGACACAATCAGGGGGCTTCCCTGGTGGCACAGTGGTTGAGAGTCTGCCTGCCGATGCAGGGGACGCGGGTTCGTGCCCAGGTCCGGGAAGATCCCACATGCCGCGGAGCGGCTGGGTCCGTAAGCCATGGCCGCTGAGCCTGCGCGTCCAGAGCCTGTGCTCCGCAACGGGAGAGGCCACGACAATGAGAGGCCCAGGTACCGCAATAAAAAAAAAAAAAAAAAAGACACAATCAGTCCTGCTATTATGTCTTTCTCACATCTTCACTTGGATGAATTGCTACCTTATGATGCAAAATTCTCATACGGAAAATTTTAAGTTCTTTGATTTGTCCTCCACTGATTTTACTTACACTTTTGAAGTGTGAGGTATCAGGAAGGCATGAAGATTTCGGAGTTGTGCTACAATCACCATGAAACTTGACCTTTTTGCATCATATCTGTCAAAAGAAAAGCTGATGAGATAAGGAAGGGTACGGGCCACTTGTCACCGCGCGGAGTCGAGACGCGCCCCTTCCTACGCACGTCCGCACCTGAGTCCGATCTGCACCTGGGCCGTCTCCGTGACGGCGACATCCTCCTCACTGTATGGAATATCTTCGACTTCACTGGGCCTGGGGGCAGGGAAATAGCAGGTGCAGCTGAACGTTTGTGAACGGAAACACGCAGAGCTACGGCTGCTGTCTGCCACTTACTGATTCTGAATGGAAACCTGAACTAACAGAATTCCTCAGGACTTCACTAGTGGTCCAGTCGTTAAGACTCTGCACTCCCAAAGCAGGGGGCACAGGTTCCATTCCTGGGCAGGGGACTAAGACCGCACAAGCCACACGGCAGAGCTAAAAACAAAACAAAAAACAGCACTCCTCTACTAGCCAGTGGACCTGACCCCAGTGCAAGCTCACTTTTAAAAGTCTTGCTTCAGCTTGTCAAGAGGAGTCTGCGCCTGGGCCTTGAGGGGGATGACTTTCTGGTGCCTGGGCTTCCAGAGCCTCCCCGGGGTGTACGGCACCCCAGATACACAAGGCTTTTCCAAAACCTGCATACACAAAACGCTTCACGACACGCCAAACAGGCACTGGGCAAGCCCTGCAATGCTCTCATTAAAAACGAGTTTACGTCTCTAAGAGGCTCGGCTGTCTGAGCACATCGGCCTATTCCTCACTTCCCTGCTGATGGGATGTTCTGGTATCCCTTCAATTTTCAGCCTGCCACTTCTTTAATGCCTAAAGCCCTTCCCCCCGCAGAGAGTGGACTAAGGGCAGTGCGCTCCCAGTCTGTCACCCGACGCCCGGCTGCACGGAGGGGGCACCGGGCTGGGTCCTTACTGTTTCACGAAAGCTTCATAGACACCGCTGTCCCCAGCCACGGACTCATCCGAGACCGCAGCCGACACGCAAGTGGTTTTCTCCCCAAGCAAGTGGATTCCTCTCCTTTTTGGTAATGATTTTTCCACATCTAGGGAGGGGAGACAGCGCTAATTAGAAAAAGTTAAGTACAAAATGCACACATGGTTTGGTTCTGAGAAATCCAAAATAAACTTTCGACCTGAGAATCAAGGATGCTACTATTCAAATCGACAGAAGTGAAGGATTCCAGGCACTTGGACTTATAAGATTCCTGGGATGCCAGTTATTTGAGAAAGAATCGGCTATTCCTCTGTCCTGGATATTTTAAGGGAAGGGATCAATTGCACACTTTCTCCCGGACCCCTTGCCTCCCCCTTCTCAGTACTCGCTGCAGAGAACACAGTCGGGGGTGAGAAGCTGTCTGCCTCCCTCAAGTACTGGAAACGTTTCTGTAAGACAGCTTCTAGTGCTCAGTGGAGAGAAAGGTTTCTGCCTCTTTCGCTCGCCCCTTCTCTCCAGCCTCCTCCTGAGCTGCTGCTCTAATAGAAATTAAAGAGAGAGTCTTTGACTTACAGAATTCCTCACTGGCTAATACCATTAAAAACTTTGTGCTACTGAATCTTCACCAACGACCACTAAACTTTTATCTCTGACTCATATTCATACTCCGGCAAACCTGCAGAGAGCAGGGAGCCTCATTTCAAGCTCTGTTCCTGTGTAATAGGTTGCAAGCCCATAGCGTTCTCTCATCCTTAGGCAGGCTAGCAGGATCCATATTGGTACGCATTTCGCCCCCTTTCTGAGTCATGACTTTACATCTTGTTACGATGTTCACATTTTAAGGCTTCAGATTACAGGATTGATTGCTGCATTTTCCCTTTTATTTCTGGCAGTGGGAATGCTTTTTCCCCGGATGATGAAGTGCTTTCTCTCAGCCCACCCCCCTTTGTGAGGGATGAAGGTGATGACATGATTTATTGATTTCCCCCAGGAATAACCACAGCAGCCTGAAATTGACTTTGGTAATGACAGAGACTGACTGCGGAAGGCCTTCGGAGTTATTCCAACTTGATTTCTGCCATCCAGCAGGGAGCGGTGCTGGACAGCCCAATGTATATAAAAGGAACTCAACTTTAGCTGAACAAGAGTCTAAGGCACTGACGAGGTGACCAGTGTCACTATCATAAGCCACCTGCTCCCATGCCAAGGTCAGACATCCCCCCCACAGACTGAGTGTCACTGACCTGGCCTGGAGAGAATTAGTCTCTAGGGTTAAATATATGCTTCCGGTTGCTTTCACATGTGAAACTGAATATTACTTTCAGACAAAGCTCTTGGATCTATTTTCCCCTAGTGTGACTTTTTAACAGCGGTTTTCTAACGAATGTGCATTTAAAAAGTTAAAAGTTGTTTCATGGACACTCTGGAGATACCGTTCTGCAGGCACAGACCCCTCGGACAGACACGGGAGCAGGTCAAGGGTAGGGAGCGAGGAGGCGGACGCTGCGGGAAGCGCAGGGATGTCGATGCCTCAGGATGGCCGGGCGGGGCAGACCCCGGGAGGTTCTCTCCCTCGTCTCCTGCCTTGCCAGCATGCAGCCTCATTCACTGGCCCCTCCAAACGGACTGAACGTGGACAAGTGGTCACTAGAGAACAGTCCAAGTACATGAAGAGCAAAACCAGCTTTGAAATGCTCAAGAGCCGTCAGGTCCTTCCAGTCCGAAGCACAGAAGGGTGGCGTGAAAGCCACCTCGCCTTCTTCCTTCTCTCTCCCTTGCTCTGTCCTCCTTTCCTGAATGTCGCTGGTTTGTGACAGGAGCCGGGTTTAGCAGAGTTTTTGTATTCCTCAGTGTCATACAGTTAATATTAATGACTGTGACCTGAGAGCCGAGAACCAGGCACAGCTGGGTGCTTCCGATGCGTTATGAGAGCACTAATCCTGCCAGCGCCCCACAAGGTAGATCCTGCCTCGTGCCCGCTTTGCAGATAAGGAACAACAAGCCTGAGAGACCGGGTAACGTGCTCGCCGGAACACGGCCGGCCTGCGGGGCCACTGCGACGCGAGGGCGGTCCGGGCTGGCTTTAGGGGCAGCATGCACCGGGCCACACGCGAGGCCCCAAGGCAGGTTTCTGCTTTGCTGGAGCCATTAGGTAAGCAGCGCTCCTGTGCCATTTTCTTTGCGGTTATTATTCCAATAACACATCACTTGTTGGCACCTGCCAGGCAGGCAGCACACAAACCACACAGCATCTCCTGCGTTCTGTCTCTGCCCCAGGCCCCTGGCAGGCGGTGGTTCAGTCTGCAGTATTGGAAACCACACAAACGAGATGGATCCCTTTACCTCTTTAAACATTTGAAACGGCCAATCAATAGATACTTAGAATTCCTAGGACCAAGAGTACAAAATAAATATGCTTACGGAAACAGCAGGAAAATACTTCTAAAGAGCCTGTCTTCTCCTGCGCTGTGGATGCGCAGGGGCCTGTGTGGCTCTGAGCAGGCCTCCTGGGACCGGCGCTGGACTTTGTTTCTCATTTGGTTTGGGGCTGGCTCCTCGGAGCCCAACTGCGATCATGTGCCAAACAAGGTACAACCCGTTCTCTTTACAACCACATCTAGTATAGTAAAACCTTCTGCCTTGCAAAGGTAAACAATTAAAAATATTAAATTCTCCCTCTGTTTGGGTCTCTGTGAGCACAGATACAGCAGTAAGAACTCAGGCCACTGCGCTTTCTTGGGCTGCAACTAGTCCCGTGGCCAGAAGAGGGCAGGGTGACACCACGCATGGGAACCGGCTTTCTCCCCATTAACTTTCCGCAGAGAGGGAGAGTCCGGCATGAAACAAAACTCATCGTATTCATATAGAATTCCCACAGCCACCTAAACATTGAACCTTGGTACTAATTAGCTGGTATGCTAATTGCCTTGGTTTTCATCTGTTTTAGGCCATATTTGAAAAGAAGGTCCTCTTCCCTTTCTCGCTATTTCAGAACCAGAACCTATTTGGAAGCATGAAGTAGGTTCACACAATGTGTTCCCGGGCAGATGCCGTACACAGTGGGGTTCTACAAAACGGAATGGATGCTCAGTGATTAAATCTATCAAATATGGAAGGGGATTTGCATTTGATAAAGAAACAATGTGTAGGTTTATTAATAAAAATTCTTTCCCAAATGAAGCCAAAATGAAAAAAGAGCAGCAGAAAGAGAAGGGGGACATATACCCTTTGTTTCCAGGGAAAAAGTAATCTCCAATCACTCTCCTTGAAACGGTCAAGAGGGGTACGTGAGAGCAAGGGTCTCCGTTTACCTGCAGGCCCTTCATGTGGCAGCTCCCTGGCACATTCGGCGAGGTCCTTATCCTCTGAGAGAGACGGGGGCACTCCTCCCGGGTCAGAGTCCAGCAACAGCTGATCTTCTCCGAGGCCGATGTCTGCAAAGTGGCTGCTCAATTCACAGTCCTCAAAGTCAGCAGAGAACTGATGGAGAGGGCCATCGTGGGGAGACAGGGGGAACGTGCCTTCTAAGACCAAGGGAGAGCCAGGCGGGGACAGGGAGGAGAGGGAGGACCGGGAGGACAGGGACGTCACGGACTTGGGGGCCTCGGTCAGGGCGGGAGCGTGGCCCGGGGCCGCGGCCGCTGCCCCGCAGGGACCGCTCTGGCCAGGCTGGCTGGGGGACTTGGCCACTTCATGTTCGTGGATGGTGGTGATGGGTCCGGAAGGAATGTAACCACCTTTCTCCTGCAGGAGGAAGTCCAGTTTATACTGATAATCCGGGTCCAGCTGGTCGCCCTGACTGGTGTAGTAGAGCTCGCTGGAACTGAGGGAGTTGAGGGACCCTCTGCTGGACGTGTTCAGAGACCCCCGGCTGGAGGCCAGGGAGCCCAGGCTGCTCCCGGACGACATGGACAGGGTGCTGGCGGAGAGGCTGGGAGGGGAAAGCACACCTGTGAAAACCGGGACGACGCGGAAACCCCTGCCGGCTCCTCGGGCCGAGAGGGAAGAAACCCAGTGACACCAAAGAGCGGAGTCAACGACCGGGGTGAGAGGACGTGCTGTCTCCCCACACGTTTCCATGCTTATTCGTGAATGTTTCCAACCTGACTCTCTAAAAGACTCTTTAAGCAGCAATCCTACTCATTAAAAATCATCCCCCTTGTGCAAAAGTTACAAAAAATCTAAAAAGGGATCAAATACCTATTGATAAATCTATCTGCATAAATATCCAGAAGCAATTATGCAATTTAAAAATACAGAAGTGGGAGGGAGGTATAAACAGCATGAAGGGTTAATGCAGTGACTTTGCTTTTAAAGAATCAAACTTTTTATTTTGAGAAAAGAAGAGGCCAGCTTCTAAAGACAAAGGCCCCTGGGCTCACTCGCCTTCCTCCTCTATGTATATTTCAGGAATGAATCTGTGGCTGTTTTAGGGCAAATCTCCCCCACCTTCCATTCACTGATTCATTTATTTATTTATTTATTTATTTATTTAGGCTGGTCTGGGTCCCACCTTCCCTTTTTAAAAGAAGGGATGACGTGGAGAAATGTCATTTTCCTAAGTATGTCCTGATAGTTGAAATATATCTTCTTCCCAACACATTTCAAACATATTCCAAAAAGGACCTTGGGATTCATGAAACAAAAAAAACCCAAACCCAAATCCCTGCAACTTTAAATTTGGTCATCCGAGTTTTAATTGTATTAGTATAACAATTTTCCTACTTTTTTTTTTTTTTTTTTTTTTGCGGTATGTGGGCCTCTCACTGTTGTGGCCTCTCCCGCTGAGGAGCATAGGCTCCGGACGCGCAGGCCCAACGGCCACGGCTCACGGGCCCAGCCGCTCCGCGGCACGTGGGATCCTCCCAGACCGGGGCACGAACCCGCGCCCCCTGCATCGGCAGGCGGACCCCCAACCACTGCGCCACCAGGGAAGCCCCAATTTTCCTACTTTTAAGTCATTGGAAATAAAGAGAAAAGTAATCAAAGATGAACTACAACATGCCTGAATGCAGTCAAGAAAAATTTTCCCCTCAAGAACCGAACAGGCTTACTTTTTAAGTTGTGAATGCAGATACGTAGTTAATTTAGTAGTTTCTTCAAGTTTCTGTAGCAGCTCTTTCCTTCGCTCTTCCAATTTCAATCTAGACAAGAAAAAGAAATGAATTTATTTTCACATAACTATGATCAAGCAGGAAAAGAAAGATTCTGAAAGAAAAGAAAGATCCTTATTATTTTCCCCTTGTGAGATCCAAATGAACTCGACACAGAGAAAACAGAGCCACCTGCCAGAAGGAAAGTGGGCAGAGCTGTCCACGGCCACTGAGCGAACGGGGAGAGCTGTACCAAATGGCCAGCGCTACTGAGAACCTGTAAAATTTTGGTATTCTACAATTTTCTTAAATGGGTAAGAAAACCTCACGCTCTTACAAGTTAGGGAAAGACAGTGGGGAGGAAAAGAACAACAAAAAAGCCGAACAAAGATTAAAGATCCTTCTGCAGGCTTGTGACTTCAGCTTCCGTTACTAAAACATTTGACTGCAATAACAGGGAATTAGAAAAGATCATCTGAGTACTGAATTTGGTAAGGGCTGTTGCAAAATCATAGCTAGTGATAAAAATTCCAATCTTATTTTGATGAGAATTTTGGCAATTAAGAAACAAATTAGTCCATATTGCCGGTGTGAGCTAATTTGGGCTTAACTGTTTAAGCAAGAAAAAGACATAGAAGTGATTTCCTTTCCCATCAACGGCGCCTCTCATCACCTGTACTGGATTTTCATGAAATTTCATCCACATTCAGCTGAACACGTTTTTATGAGGATCTTTTAGAAAAAAAATCTGAGTATTATGGAATTGTGTACTTGAGTAAGCCATTTTTAAATACATCAAGCATACTGTCTGTGTCAGGATTTTTAGACATCATTGAAATGAGCAGAATGGGACCCAGAAAACCACCCCAGTTTCCGGTCTTACTCATCTGTCCCTAAGGGAAGTCACTTCATCGCGGGTCTCAGCTTCCTCATCTGCAAAATGGTGATTATAATCCTACTGTGTCCACCTGCTAAGGCTGTTCAAGGGATTAGATGGAGCTACGTATGTGAAAGGTCTCTGCAGACAACAAAGCCAGTCTCCCGCGTTCAAAGCCTCGGCGCGCCCTGCAAGGTGCCGATACAAAAATTAGCTACTCTTCTTTGGAGAAAAAGAAAACTTCCCTAATTTTCAACCTCTTTGAAATGTTATGTATGTTTTGGCAGGGAGGAAACATGCCCATATTTTACTTATAGTATACTTATACTATCCTTTGATGCGTCACCAACACAATTTCATTATATGTTAAAATAAAAAAGTAATTTTTGTCATTTTGTTTGTTACTTCAAAGGGTGATAAATTCTTAATACACAGCTTTCAAACGTGTATTTTGAAAAGGAGTACGGTCCCTAATTTTTTTTTTAAGCTTTTAAATTTTTATTTATTTATTTATTTAATTTTGGGCTGTGCTGGGTCTTCGTTTCTGTGCGAGGACTTTCTCTAGTTGCGGCGAGCGGGGGCCACTCTTCATCGCGGTGCGTGGGCCTCTCACTGTCGTGGCTTCTCTCGTTGTGGAGCACAGACTCCAGACGCTCAGGCTCAGTAGTTGTGGCTCACGGGCCTAGTTGCTCCGCGGCATGTGGGATGTTCCCAGACCAGGGCCCGAACCCGTGTCCCTGCACTGGCAGGCAGATTCTCAACCACTGTGTCACCAGGGAAGCCCCTTAATTTTTTAAAATCTCTTAAATATAAACTAAAACTCAACCAGGAAAAAATATGAATTCAAAGTAGACTAACTGAATTAGAAGGTACATAAAGGTCCAGAGAAAGTCCCTGAATCTACTAAAACCCATGTCTCCTGATACAGGAGCAATACTTTTTTTTTTTTTTTTTTTTGCGGTATGCGGGCCTCTCCCGTTGTGGAGCACAGGCTCTGGACACGCAGGCTAAGCGGCCATGGCTCACGGGCCCAGCCGCTCCACGGCATGTGGGATCTTCCCGGACCGGGGCACGAACCCATGTCCCCTGCATCGGCAGGCGGACTCTCAACCACCGCGCCACCAGGGAGGCCCCGGAGCAATACTTTTGAAGTAAGTTTTAAAACCAAGTCCCACACACACAAATGAAGGCTTTTCTGGTATGGTAAGGAGGCTTCAGGGCAACACAGTGTGTTTCATGCTGAAATTTAAATCCAAATCTTTCCCATTCCAGTCAGTCACATGTGATGGTCCCCCATGCCCTCCTCTGGCGATGGCTCAGGTGCTGGCCTTCCAGCCCTTTCCCGGTTGCTTTGAACTGAGGCCTGGCCTGTGTTCCCCAGTTGGACCCTAATCTCATGGAGGGCAGGCTTGGGCTCTTTCTCCCTCCTCCACCCAGGCTGCCTGGAAAGCCTGGCGCCCCTCCCCGGTCCCCTCCCTGCAGGTGTCTAGATCACATGTCATTGGAAGAAGCTTAAAGAAGGCCCTGGGGAGGCCTAGTGAATGTCAAAAATTAGGGGGCTTCCCTGGTGGCGCAGTGGTTGAGAATCTGCCTGCCAACGCACGGACACCGGTTCGGGCCCTGGTCTGGGAAGATCCCACATGCCGCGGAGCAACTATGCCCGTGAGCCACAACTACTGAGCCTGCGCGTCTGGAGCCTGTGCTCCGCAATAAGAGAGGCCGCGACAGTGAGAGGCTCGCGCACCGCGATGAAGAGTGGCCCCCGCTCACCGCAACTAGAGAAAGCCCTCGCACAGAAACGAAGACCCAGAATCTCGCCTGAGGCCACCCCTGAAATAATGAGAAGCCCACAATGTAAGTGGAAAACAGGATAATTTGGGGGAAGCAGCAAGTGCTTGTCTGACAGGTGTGTAGGTACCGAGAAGAAACGGAGGGGGTCTGGGGTCAGTGCAGCACCGTTTGCTCTGCGATGAAAGTAAGTCTGACACAGTGAATGTCAAGTTCCCAGAGATGTCTCCCTGAAACCCTGCCGGCAACCCTGTGGCTGTCCTCTGCCAAGCACTGCGCCTCCTGTCTCTGATGGAATCAGAGCCTCTCCCAGTGGGAGCTGGTTCCTGGTATCCTTTCTGGGAAATGACCTCCCCCACTTCCTCTGGACCAGGGACTAGAAGAAACTGCTGAGATGTCAGCCCCTTCAGGAAGGTGCGCCCCTGTCTCTCCCCACCCTTCTCCAGCCCCCGTCCTGCTACTCCTCCTGGGTGAGAAACCTGACCCCGAAAGACCCCTCCCACGGTCCCGCTGTTCCACACCCCTGCCCAGCTGACCTTGACAAGACAAGGGGGCCCTCGCACCCTCCACCTCTGCCCCCGGTGCCCTGAGGGGGAAAGCTCCACGTCATCTACAGAAGTAAGAAGTTCCTTTTCCATTAAAAAATAAATGACACTCATACGCCCAGCCCACTTGCTATAAGAACTTTTTTAAAATCAGCGGCAAAAACATTCATATGATTAAGAAACAAGACACTCTGGCAAGATGCAAGGCAAAACCCCTAAGATTTGTGAAAAAGGAAGGAGCAATGTTAAGATCTTATCAGTCGTAGAGAAGCACAGAGTTTAAGGAATTTCAATAACTGTAAGGAAAGAAGAGAAGGATGTGTAACAAGTCTTTTTTTCATTTGAGAGCAATTTCTCTTTCCCGATGCGCTTTATGACCACTAGGGGGCGAACTCCGTCTCCGCGGGCGGTCCCTCGAGTCGGCGACACTTAGGACTGGACTGGTGGGCACAGCTGGGGGACTCTGGGAGCTCACACAGCGCCTGAAAATTCATGTGAGTTTAGCTCCTTCAGAGACCAAAATTCAGCAATGACTCAGAATCTCGCCTGAGGCCACCCCTGAAATAATGAGAAACCCACAATGTAAGTGGAAAACAGGATAATTTGGGGGAAGCAGCAAGTGTTTGTCTGACAGGCGTGTAGGTACCGAGATGAAACGGAGGGGGTCTGGGGTCGGTGAAGCACCTTTTGCTCTGCGATGAAACTAAGTCTGACACAGTGAATGTCAAGTTCCCAGAGGTGTCTCCCTCGACCTCCTGCTGGAGCACTGAGGAAATACACTGCCTGCAGAGGGCTTCTCGGGCCTTCTGGCTGCGGGGGTGACCCTGTTTCAGCTCAACAGCAACGACAAGCGCAGCAGGAATATACACAGGCAGTGGGAAGAAACGAGGAGGCTGGTGAAGGGTAGGAAAGGGGGAGCGCATATGGGGAGTAAAGTAAAACCACCACCACCAACAAAGCCCGAAGCCACACCGTGCTGTGCCCACCGGGAAACAAAGGACTCCGGGTGCACTTCGCAGGGGGTGTGCTCTCTTGCACAGGGAATGCTGGGCCGTTTTGCAGCCAAGGATAGCAGTGAGAAAACTGCAAGCTGCTCCAGCAAGAAAGTGTGAGTCCCTCAGCCTTACCCTGCTTTATCATGGGGTTCTGCTTTTGGCTGTGGACAGCAGAGAGGGAGCTGGTGTCCATTTTCGGTAATGCTAAATGACTTGACCCTTCCAAATGACTCAGATAGCCAACATATCACAAATATGAAACATACACATTTCCCTTCCTGCTAAGATCTCAATTGTGGGACGTGGGCCCATGCGAGGATGTAAGTCAGAGGGCCATCCAAACCTGTGGACGGCCCCCATTACTCCCTGTGCGACTCAAACCCCATGGCTGGATCTCACCAGATAGAGAATTATTTTGTATAAATATTTTATAGCTCCTCTTCCGGATGAGATCAAGCCTACTGTTTCTGCTGGAATTTTGACAGTTATTATGTGTGTGCAAACAAAAGTATAAAAGCCAAAGTCTAGGCACTTAAACTATACTTTTAACGTTACTTCATTAGTCATTTTTGAAGCTCCAGCCCTAATAAAAAAGACAAACAAGGGACTTCCCTGGCAGTCCGGTGGTTAGGACTCCGCGCTCCCAGTGCAGGAGGCACGGGTTCGATCCCTGGTCGGGGAGCTAAGATCCCACATGTCACATGGCCCGGCCAAAAAAAAAAAAAAACAAAAATAGACAAGACATCATGCATGTAAAAGCTGATTCAAACAAAGAAACAAACGCCTGTTTTCTTCCTCTCCCAGAAAAAATTTAAAGTCCATTGGTAGGGCCCTTCCCGGATTCAGATACTTCAGAGCAGGACAGCTGAGGTGTCAGATGTCCGTATGTTACACAGGTATAATTATATGACATTTACTAAGGGCAACATAACACAAAAGATCACTGGTGTTTTATCTATGAGCCACACAAAGCTAACCATTTCATCATATTTGCTGATGATTATCAAATTTTTATCCTCGGAATTTAAGAAACACAAACACAAACACAGACACTCACATACAACATCAAGGTAATTCAGGAAAACAACTGAATTCTGCCTTCTGGCCCTTACTTTTTGTTCCTTGTGGTCTTGGTTGGATGGCTCCCTATCTGGCCAGCCTCGCTCACACCTTCTAGAGATGTCAGAGCGGCAGGGGAGGAGAAGCAGGGGCAGGTGGGTGATGAGAATTATTTAAGATGGTGAAAGGATGTCATGTGTAGGGGGTTCCCCCTTTGATACTTTTTCACGCTCCCTAAAGCTGTGATGCTGTAGCTATGTGTTATCTCCATCAGCATTTTAACGCACACGGTTGAACAAGTGCTCACGCTAATACCTCACCAGGAATGTCAGAGGTTCTTCCCTCCTGCATCTCCTCCACCACCACACTTTTCAAATGTTTTGATATTATGTTGACACACAACCTTAAACATTTATAGAGGACAAGGAATTAGAAGGCAAGAAGCCAAGAAGTTAAAAAAAAAAAAAGTGACTGGATTATGGGTGGGTGTTTTAAACTTATTCCCAGGTCACTTGAAGTTACGCAAATGTGAATCTCTTTCCCTTCATTCTGCTCCTTACTTTTTGGCCTAAAAGATGGATGTGCAGTGGTTCTAAAGGGCCACATGGTCTATGGCTGAAACAGGTAAACAGGTGTCTGACCATTAGTCAGCAAGGCTGGGACACAGGGCTGCTGTGCAGATGTCCTCACGGCAAACACACACAGGGTTTCCCTGCTTAAGAGTCCAGCTGATCTGCCTACAGAACTGGAGTTTTTAGATTAAATGATCAATTTATACTTTCCCACAGAAAGATGAGAAAATTGCTTAAAGCATTTTCCTTTATATTTTCTCCTGCTTCAGAGGAGGGTTTCAATTGACAAACAAAATCCAAGTGAACATTTTGTGACCTGTTGCGATATCAAAGGGAGCAAGTTGTCTTTTCCTTGTGAAATGAAAAGCAATAAACTTTTGCATTCTTGTGAGTAATAAACCCAGAATAGGAAGCTTCAGCCGCTCTAACAGTCCAGATAATCTCTCTTATCAGAGTGCAATAGTTTACAGCCACTGTTATCAACCTCGGTCAGCGATGGACTGCATTCCTGGTTTTCTGTCAACATTCCTTAGTTATTCAACATCTGTCTCAGGCATTTTCACGTTCCCCAAAAGCGTAGGGGAACCACTGGGACTAAGGAGGGTGTGCTTTACTGCTCTTCAGGAAGAAGTCCTCAGTCCACTAAGGGCTGAGGCCTCTGAGATTTCCGCAGACCAGGGAGAACAGCCTGGAGGCCCAGCTGAGCCACGGGTTAGCCACCCGAGGCCCAGGGAGGGGAACGCACCTCTCGGCCAGAGCTCGGCTGGGCGCCCCCCGGACTGACAGCAGCTCCTTCTCCAGCCGCTGCCTCTCGGCACCCAGGCTCTCCAGCTCGTCCGGGGTGCGCTTCTCTGGGGTGATGAACTGAAGCTCTTTCAGAAGTTCTTCTTTCTCATTAATCAGCATCAGCTTCTCCTTCTCAATGTCCAGCGCCCCAGGCCAGGCCTCACTGTCCAGTTTCGACAGTTCGATTTTCAAGTTGGCCATACTAAAATAAAATAAGACAAAATGAAATAACGTAGCTGTGCACGTAGTCAGAAGTCCCAAGAAAGGGAAAACACAAGGCGGGCTATGTTTGGGATTAACCCCCCAGGGACGGGCGTGATGGCTGGTGTGAGGCTCCGGTCCTGGGGCGTTGGCGGAAGCTACACTTACTTCTTATCTGCCTCATCCTCCCCACCTTTAATATCTGAGTAAGCACACCTACCTACCTGAAAAAAGGATGAAGGTCAAAGTACACAGAAGCTTAAAAAGCAGAGGGCTGTGGGCGGTCAGCCCTGACGTGTGCCTGCCTGTGTGAGGTGGCGGGAGGAACACCCGAGAGCTTCCTTTAAAGAATCCCTGGTAGGGCTTCCCTGGTGGCGCAGTGGTTAAGAATCCACCTGCCAATGCAGGGGACACGGGTTCGAGCCCTGGTCCAGGAAGATCCCACATGCTGTGAAGCAACTAAGCCCGTGCTCCACAACTACTGAGCCTGCACTCTAGAGCCCGCGTGCCACAACTACTGAGCCCACGAGCCACAACTACTGAAGCCCGTGCGCCTAGAGGCTGTGCTCCGCAACGAGAGAAGCCACCGCAGTGAGAAGCCCGCGCACCGCAACGAAGAGTAGCCCCCCTCACCGCAACTAGAGAAAGCCCGCGCGCAGCAACGAAGACCCAACGCAGCCAAAAATAAATAAATAAATAAATAAATAAATAAAATTTAAAAACAAAACAAAACAAAAAAATGTTGTCAGGGCAAAGAGGGAAGTAGTTCCACATTCTTGGGCCTGAAGTTTCTTGTTTGAGTTAAAAATAAAATTGCCATCTTAAACTGCGCTGCATACATAATGTACTTCTGATTTTCACCCATCGTCTGCACTTATGATAGATGTAACATCAGCTACTCGTCAGCTTTAACCACAAAACCATAAACAACTGTCTCAATGTACTGGAAAATTAATCATCTAAATGCTAAATAAGCATGATATTATTAGCTTCATTAAGCACATAAAACAAAGGCTGGAGGAGAAAACAGGTTTCAGAGGAACACAACCCGCCCCTTATTCAGAATTGAGGAAGAAAAAGCGTTTTCAACATATGCATAAACCCTTGAGACTTACCTTCTTGTCAGAATCGCTAGTAACTTTAAAATAAAACCCCGAATGGTAATAGAACAGCAATGCAACCAAATGGGAAAGAACTAATGTCTTAAGTTTTGATGCGACTGAATTAACCTATTGAGCTGACAGCAACGGTGCAGTGAGGAAAGAACAGCACCTATTACTTGTGGGATCAGCCGTTAGGTAGGTCTTGGAGTTTATTTGGAAATAGTTTTCTGGGCAAGAAACCATGAAGGTTTCCGGGAACACCTAGGAAGAGAAGTGCTGTGTAAGCTCCACATGGAGCCAAAGTAAAGCAGAAGCTCAAGCTGGCCCAAGGGAAGTTGAGTCAAACCCCAAGGACCCCGGGGCATGAGGCCTGGCTCCCCAAGATTAACTCTGAGTTATGGCCATTCTCCTTCAGAAAACCAGACACCAGAAAACCAGATCCTGGCTTTGTTTACGTCAGAACCTAGGAGTTCTGGCAGCTCAGGAACTGGCGTGCTTATAGCCAGAGGGCCCCAAACAGGCTTCCACATCACTGGGCCACAAAAGCACAAAGCAATTCTCAGTCCTTACTGAGGGCAAAGCAACAGCCTGGCATGTGAGAAGCAGACAATACAGTAAACAAAATGTTTCCTACCCTCAAGCCATTTATAATCTACCTGGGAAATTTTATAGGCATTAAAATTAGCCGAGTGCAATGCTGCTCGGAGAGACTAAGTGACTTGCTCAAGCTCCCAGGGTTAATGATTTATGGAACAAAGCTTAGGGTTCTTTCAGTAAATCAAAGAACCAAGTAATATTAATATTAGTAACAGAGGCTACCCAGAGGCAAATATTGTATTTAGGCAGATCAAATAACGACTCTGTTAAAGCCAGACAACCTCTAAGTTGTGACTTTTTAAATTCTCATCATCACCAGTAATAATGGATATATTTCAGTATCCATCTTATGGGCTTCCCTGTGGTGGGAAGCCACGATGCTCCAGCATGTTCTCAGCCGAACTGTTCATAGTCACGATAATGCAGGTTTGTCACCCAATGCCTTCCTAAATAATAAAACAGCAGCATTTTTACACTCTTAAAAGGAAAATAATGAAATGTATCAGTATGACCCTCTCTCTCAGAACCAATTCAGTTCCTACATTATGAAAACCAGCTGAGTCTGTCACCGAGGCAAGGACAGAGGAGTCTCCCGGGCCTTCCCCAGCAGAGTCACAAGGTAAGAAAAAGGTATCGAGGCAGGGATGAAGAAGAGTTGAGAGGGTCAAGGAGGGAAACACTCCCTGAAGTGAGTGACACAGCAGACACCTCAGCATCCCCCCGGACATCAGCAGGGGGTCTTCCCTTCAAAGCCAAGGAAGATGCTTGAAGCTATTTACCTTCAAACTCCTCAGCTGCTACCCAGCCCTGCACCTGAGCCACTGTATCACATTTCTATCTGAGAAAACAACCTCCTCACTTTTAATTGTGAGTAAGAAAGTACCGTACAAGCTCAAAGCTTCTTCCTTCCAGAATGAAGGGGAAAGTTTCATTCCCGCCCTTCTCATTAATTCTCCTTGTTCTTCAGCTTTCGGGGGAGGGGACCCCATAACCCTTATATTCTAAGATCTGAAGGGCGACCTTGGTAAGAACGGTGGTGAGCGCCCAGCAGACGTCCCTACGTGAGTAAAGATGAATTCTGGAAAAGGAAACCTGGGTGAGCCAGCTGACTACCCACTGACCGCTACCCACTGACCGCTCCCCAGCTCCCCTGCGGTTACCTTCTTTTGGCTTCTTCATACTGGAGGCTCAGCCTGACCTTTTCAGCCAAATTTGATCTACTTCTCACTCCGATCTAGTAAAAAACAAAAGGGAAAAAAGTCAATTAACTCTGCTAAGGAATGAAGTAAACTGCTTTTGTTTCTAGGAAGTGCAAGTAATTGCAAAGCTAAAGAAGATGGTACTGAAATGGGGAGCACCAGTTTGAACAGGCACTTACTTTATAGCCTCAGGAGGGACAAAACATTTCTTTTTAATTCAAGCTTGTCTGTTTTTCAAAGACTTTAACGTCCTTTCTCCACACATTAAATTCAAGATAAAAAATATCAGGTGAATGTTTCTGGTATCTAAGAGTTTATGAAGGGTGTACCGGTCAATAAAATTTATGAACTGGAACTAATGTCCTTGTCTCTATGAGCCAAAATTTCCATCATCTAACTTTCAAATGCATAAACATAAAATAAATGACTTCGAAAATTAATTTTTTAAACAGGTAAGCCCTACTGTTGATCTCTACCTGTTTTACTTTCATAGCACAGAATTCAAAGACGCATAGAGAATACAAAAATAACTGGAACTTATTGAAAAGTCAGTATCTACTAATGGTGTCCCAAAAGGTAGAATACAAACTGGTAATAATATTCAAGCCACATTAAATATTTTCAAATGCCAGGTATAAACCACCAATCAAATGTTTTAATATAATCAAGTTCAGATTTATAAAAACAATTTTTTGGGTTAGTTTTTAAAGGCATATATTTGTTTCTCATTAGCCTTAATGTTTATTTGGAAGGACCTTAATTTCTAAGACTCTAAACTTAATAGGAAAAACTCAAATTTTCATGTGTCTCTCGCCTTTCAATAGAGTCTCTGAATAAATACAGTCTGAGAAAGTTTGAACAAAGCTATTCATATGGACAAATTCTGATATGCTTTGGCACCGAGGCAGAAAAGATAAGGCTAAGAGTTTTAAATCCAATCTTATGAGTATGAAATGCTGAATGCACACAGCTGGAATTCGCACCACCTTCCTGGCCCCTGTTCCATTTGCCATCGGTATTGTAATCAGGGCCCGTCAGGACAGTGCCGGGGCCAACCCTTCCACATGGATAACTTACGTCCCCGGAAATGCTTGTTTGTGACCCGGCATCCAGGGTCTGTCTGGAGAGAGATAAATGAGAGTTCACAGGACTGGATCTCAAGTCTGGCTCAGATCTGCCAATGCTCTGGTCCAAGTGAAACCGCTCCTGCAGCTTAGCAAGGCTCTGTTCAGGAAATACAAAGTACTTCATGAAGCCGAACATTTAAGAGCGCGAAACTTCCCCACCAGGTAAAATTAAGTCGAAAGAGCTAATCTCAATGGAAAAAACAACTACTTTATCTTAGTAGGTACTTATCACTTTAAATTCTTGAAAAAAATAAGAGAATATAATTTTTGCACATACACACAGGACTTTGAAAATATGTAAGGTCATATTAAACAGGTTATCTTATCTTTCCCAAGACAGCCTGGGAATTATTCACCCTGTGACTAGTGGCATCTTTATATTTAATACATTCATTTCTTATTTTTAAAATTCTGTTAAAAAGAAGTCTATTTTAATAAGAACTACCCACTTTATGCAGTAGGAATTATGGAAGCATAGGATACCTATAACACAATCTCATTTAGATAAAGCAGGCAAACTTCCTACTTAGTTATGCCATTTGATATGTGGATAGGATCCAAGAGATTATTTAGCTCACATAGATTAGAGATTAGGAAATGGAGGCCCAGAAGCCACAGTCCATCAGTACCTGCGGTGATGTTTGGTTTGGGAAAGTGCCTAATTACAAGTGAACACGACTGGTGTCGGCACCCAGGTTTTAATAGAGTGAGTTTACTTTAGAGGGAGGATGTGAGTCAGTGAGAATATTAAAAAGGAAAAAATTTAAATTGCTACCAAAGAACCCCCGTACAAAACACTAATTAAAATGTAAGAAGCTCATTATCAATGTTAAGAAGAGCCAGGATTTAATACTGATATTTAAAATTCTCATGATAAGAAATCAGAAATATCAGAGATCTGATATTTGTTTTTTACCTAACCTTCTCTATTTTCTTTCAAAGGCATATTTATACAAAATGTATATGCATGAGGGATAAAACTTAAATGGTCACATCAAATAATATATTACAGAAAAGAACGAAGAAACCTCTTAGGGACTTTGGACAAGTCTTTTCTATTTTTTCATGTGAACGGTGAAAAGACGTATATTTTTCAAACCTATGACCATGCACTCAATCAACTTAGTAGGTCATGACTAGTATGTTTTTAAATGAAATAGAAGAGACTAGAAAGTAAAATCAAAGTATATTACTAGTATTAAAAGCAGGCATATTTCTGTGAAATTTGGTGTGTGTATCTATGGTTAAAGACAGTTGTATCACTGGGTTTTGATGTAAAATATACGTATTTCTTACTCTGGGTCACAGCCAAAGAGGTTTAAAGAAGATTAGAAGATAACTAATGTCCCTTTCTGCTCTACTGGTGATTCCTGTATTTATTTATTTTTTTATTTATTTTATTATATTTTTGCATTATGTGGGCCTCTCACTCTTGTGGCCTCTCCCGTTGCGGAGCACAGGCTCCGGACGCGCAGGCTCAGCGGCCATGGCTAACGGGCCCAGCCGCTCCGCAGCATGTGGGATCTTCCCAGACCGGGGCACGAACCCGTGTCCCCTGCATCGGCAGGCGGACTCTCAACCACTGCGCCACCAGGGAAGCCCAGATTCCTGTATTTATTAATTATTTTTTATATTTTAGTAATTAAAAAGGAATCTAATTTTTAAATTTAATGTGGCCTATGTATAAATCCAAAGTTTACAGAAAGAATCAAAGAGGACCTGAAATTGCTAAATTATGAGGTTCCAATTTAACTCTGTTCAAGTTCCATTAACTTTTTTCAAAGGACTTATTTTGTGCTTTTCAGGAATGACTGATTTAATTGGCAGGATCATTGTAGAGCAACAACAGAAAGTACATCCAAGTGAAGTTCTGTACGTGTTACACAGACGTTAGAACCGCATATTCTAGAGCAAGACTGCCTGGGTTTGAACCTCTGTGCTGCCACTCACCTGCTGTGTGACTTTAACCAAGTAACAACTTCTCCGCCCTGCTGTTTTCTTGTCTACAGGTTGAGGATAATAACAGAGCCTATCTTTAGGCTGTTGTGAGAATTAAATGAAGTATTTCTATGCAAGGCAGGCAGAAGACTGCCTGGCACCGAGTCAGTATTTTGAGTCAGTCTTTTCTATTTGATCTCTTCTTGCAAGTTATTTCAGAATTCCCCAAATGCAAAATTATATGGGTTCAAGAATATTCACCCACATTCAACCAGCGTTTTGGAAACTGACATGAAGTAGCTGAATCTGGTATTTAAATGCAGAGGTTCTGTTTACCATGGGCTCTAACATTTTTTGAAAGACACAGACTAAATCCTCACCCAGCTAGGTAAAGAACTCCAAATATCTGAAATATTACAAAGACTTCTCAGTGCTTGTGATAATTATGAGAGGGAAGGGAGGGAAGAGGAGGAAGAGATATCTCTTAAAAAAACTTGACTGTATCTGCTAAATATAGATACTCAACGTGCAGAATATTGATCGCTGAATGGTTGTTTTCTCTACACATAAGGCTGGGTCACTGGAGCTCAGACCCATAAGGTGAGAAGTGTACAGGTATAACGAGGGGGTCTACTGCCATTAGCATCTCTCCCAGGATGACTATACAGATGTCCCCCAGCTGGGTCAGCGTTCTCCCTGCCACCCCCAGCTAGCACCTCGGAATCCCCTGGGGTGGGGAGTAGCTTTTCTAAGTTCCTCACACCCCTTCCCCCTCTCCTCAAGGCATCTCATCTACTTACTGACAGCAGGTGACATACTCTTTCTGTATCCTGGGCTGAGGATCACTGAGTTAGATAACCCTGCTTATCAGGGCGCCACATGAAGTTTGCAGTGAGTTACAGGGTGCACAAAGATGCTAATCTCCTTAGATGGGCTCCAGGACCCAGCAGCCCCTGTCTCAAAGGTCATCCAAAGTCTGCCTTCAAATAAGCATATCAGAACCTTGGAACCGATCTGTTTTCTTCCAAGGCAGGCGGCTGGCTCAGTGCCTATAACAATCTCCTACGGGACCAAATTCCGTATGGATGGGGCAGAAATGGGGTTTGTGTGGTCGTAAAGGGCCTTCCAGACTCTGACGGAGAACTTCTGCCTCAAGGAAAATTTCTGAGGCCCAAGAAGGTAGCAGTGTGACTTGAAAAAATGTTCCATCACATACCTGCATCAGATCTTGTTTTTCTTTTTCTCCTGAGCTAATAGCCTTTCTGATAGACTTCAGTTCAGTTAGGATGGCTTTGGCTTCACTAAGTTCATAGCCACTCTGGCCTCCAGACATTTTTTTATCAATTCTGTTAAAAGAAGAAAGGAAAAAAGAAAAATCAAAGAATGACCGAATGTACAAGTTAAAGAGATAGGAATTGGGTTTGGGGTTGTCTTAGTTGGCTGATTTTTTTTTTTTTTTTTTTTTTTTTTTTGCGGTACGCGGGCCTCTCGCTGCTGTGGCCTCTCCCGTTGCGGAGCACAGGCTCCGGATGCGCAGGCTCAGCGGCCATGGCTCACGGGCCCAGCCGCTCCGTGGCATGTGGGATCTTCCCGGACTGGGACACGAACCCGTGTCCCCTGCATCGGCAGGCGGACTGCGCCACCAGGGAAGCCCAGTTGGCTGATTTTTACTACTTGACTCACACACATGAGTTTCAAGCTGATGGTCTTTCCTTTCTCTTCTGATCACTTGGAGCTGAGAGCCCTTCCATCCCCCATTTCATCCCCCAGTCCACTGTAATCACCTTCAGGCTCAGGCTTTTTGCTTTCGGTCTGTTTGGGTGATGCCACTGCTGGCTGAACTCAAACCTCATCTCATGCTGATCCTGACAAAGGTTAAGGACACGGGGAAGCAGGACAGAAATGCCAATAAACTGGGCGAGCACAGGAACCTCAGGATTCATCACTGTCACCTAATTTTACATGCTGCGATGTGTGTGCAAAACCTAGCACAGTGCCTACAGCTTGGTGATCTTTAATAAAGGGTAGTGATTTTTATTTATACTAGTGAGTATCCTGTAATATTTGGATTGCTTGGTTAGTTTCTTATTTCTTTTTAGATATATGAAATGTATTCTTTTTTTACGACAGTTATGAGTCTAAATAAATTGCTCGCCTTGCTGAATGAGTTCAAGTCTAGGAACAAGGGGGCGGCAGATGTGTTCATTTGTCCACTGACGTTGAATAAAGAGCTCCCCGATGAGCTTATTTACTGCCCCTGCAGATCTGCTCCCCAAATGTCCTTACAGTTCACAGGGTCACCCTGTGTCAGAGGATTTCATGTAACCTAATCTTTGTGGTCGAAGGGCCCAACCAAATTACCTAATTAAAAAAAAAACGGTTCAACATTTTCTTCACCATCACCCTCCTGGTTCTCCCCACCACCTATGCTGCCTGGGACTCACTAGGAAAGAGCCTGGGCTTCCCTTCAGGGACACATGCCACATCTCTGCCCATCAGCCAACAACGCTATTACACGCGTTCTCAGACATATCCTCGTCTTATTCACAGACTCTCCAGAGTTATGGCGCCTATTAAATCACAGAAAACTGGCTCTGACCTAATTTGGTTTAAAACACTTAATAATTTGTACTTATTTCAACATGAAGGGCATAGTCTCAAAAGTAAAAAAAAAAACTAACACAATTATTATCTTATTCACTCTTCCAAAGTTTACCCAAACAAGTGCAGTTTGTAGATAACTTGATAACTAAAATGGTACTTGCAGATAACAAGTACCATTTTAGAAAACATTTTATGATGCTGAACAAATAAGTAAAGTCTTAAAGAACCTAACAGAATAAAATTAATTTTATCATAAGGTCATTCTATAAAAAAGTATAACCAATGAAGTCACTGAATTAAACATATACACGTGCGTGTGCACACACATACACAGAGTATTTGTGATGGGAAGGGACCTTAGAGATTACCTAGTCATGTTTCTTCCAGAAGAAACTGAGACCAGAAAGTCTATGCAAATTTAGCTTCTAAATTGCATAAACACTTAGCTAAGTAGCACAACTGTCCTCAACATGAAAGACTTAGGCTTGGGGCTCTTATGACTATTACATTTAGAATATTTGATAAGAACCCCAGAAGTAGTTTGAATATTGGTTGATTATATTTATTTCAGGAGGGCTTTATCAATGAGATTGTTGACATTCTTAAGTACTATATCTACTCACTTAGTTGAGCCAAAAAGCTTATTTTAATAAGAAAAAGAATCTGTGAGATTTCATGAAACAGCTAGTAATATAGGTATCTCAAACTGTCAAAGGCAGTTTCTAAAGCCCAAGTAATTTCTTCCGATTTGTATAAAACCTTCAGAATTTAATAATAAAACAAATCTTTAATTCAGAAATCAACCTTGACATTTGAAAATAAAAGCCAGTGAGCAGTTTTCAGAAATAAACTTTAATATTTAAAAATAAAAGCAGGGCTACTTCAAGACTGCTAATTTAAATTTCAGAGACTTTTAAAAATAGATGAGAATTTCTCGGACAGCCACTGCTCAATGAAATGTTAAATACGACAAGAACCAACTCCATGCAGCATTCGCCATGGAACCCCTTTTGGTCTTTCTTTCCCTTTTTCTGAACCTTTCGACTTTACTTTAACTATTGCTTTTGCCCTCTACCTCCACGTTTTTCCTTTTTCTCCTCCACTTTTCATCTCCCCCTTTTTTCTCTCTTTTGACCCTAACTGACCATAAAATAAAATGTCAGCATAAGTTGCTGACTTTTTTAAAAAACAAAGTATGTACTGTGCTTTTTGTTCTTGAGAAATACAATTTTACTTTCATCCCTTAAAAATTAAAGAAAATTTCTTTTTGGTTTCTGGGTACCCTATAGTTAATTTTTCCCCTATATCTTACCATTTGCATGCCTTCCCTGGAAAATGTGTACCCCCTGAGCCAAACTTTCATAGATTCTGTATATACTCTTGGCTTGCTGGGTGTTTCAGCATTTTCCATTTTCCAATTCTGAGTGAACACTGGAGGTGGCAAAGCGGAAATATGCTTCTCTTCCTGGCATCCACCTACACATAAGCTACACTATCGCTTGGGCCAAAGTCAACTTTGGGACCACAGTCTGAAATGAATAACGTAAAGAATAAAACTACATTCATTCATCCAGCATAAACTATTGCATCAAGTAAAACAAAAACCGGGGTTTAAATTACATCATAATTCCAGATTCCACAAAATTATTCCATTTTATTGTGAATAAGTGAAAAGTTACAGAATCCTGCAGTGGGATTCTGTATAAATCTTTTCCTGAAATATATTTTGTCATAACTCAAATAAAAAGTCCCCTTATAGTACCAGGAATGCGGTTTCTTGAAAAGTATGGTCTCTGGGTTCAATCAATTATTATTCAATCTTCTAGTAGTATGGTGTTGAACATCTGGATGAAAACAGCTTTATTTTGTCTATAGCTTTATTTTGATCTACAGGAGGAATCTGATGTTAGATATCCTATCTTTCTGCTCTTGGTTCAGCGGATTAGAATCACTGCAAGAGAAAGCCTGAACTTCTACAACAAATGTCTATTGTTTTCTTGTGGAATGTTATTGACAGATTCTTAAACATGCCTTGGATTCCTATAAAAATTGCTTGCAAGCAAACTGCTTTGAAACAATACAGCATTGTTACATCAATATAACAAAAACAGCAAGTTTGGCTAACCTTTAATCCCAGTGGTGAATGAGTTATAATTTCATGTGCCTTAAAAGTATGCAACGTGTGGCTAAATGCTTCGTGGTGCTCCCACCACAAAGACCTCCGTTATGCTGATGTACAACTGACTAAAGAATACATTTAGGTGATTTCAGGTCTGCTGAGTTTTTCGGGGCACGCTGCAACCAGCTGAGGTTCTCTGAACAGGGCTGGACCTGAGAACCACATGGGGGTCTCACAGAATATGACTTGGGGTGGAGACAAGACACAGGGATTTTTAAGAGCTCCACAGATTATTCCAATATGCAGTCAGGTTAGAGAACCACCAGGATGGGAGCATCTGGAAGAATATCATGGTCATGATCACATGAGGTGAGTGTCAAAACCAAAACTGATCCAGTAAACCAAATGTCTGAGATGAAAGTCATGTGGCTGGTGGTCAAGAGGAGTGACTGGGGTCCCGAAATAGAACTCGTCAACCAAACATACAGAACAATCAGCTTATGTGGCCTGGCCAGCGAACACGTGGGATCTTTAACGGGGTAATGCCTTGCTGCCTTGGATACTGCTAAGGGAGACAAGGAAGAACATGAGACCCGCCGATCAGGGAAGCCGCTATGAATCCTGCATTGCTACTGGGGGCACTGAACCGGGCAGCAAGGAGGAGGGAAGAGAAAAGTAGCTGGATGCCTTTCAAGGGATGATGTCTTCAACCCTCCCTGTGGTTGTGTGCTGGATGAACCATCGCTGCTTCCCTGCATCGGAGACCCTGGGGTAGGCACTGCGGGAGCTGGAAGGTCTCGGTGTGCCTACGGGGGTTCAGTTAGGCTGGGCCTCGTCAGCAGAAGAGCAGTGGCTTCCAGGGGCTGGGAATGGGGCAGGGATTTCCAGATCCTGCTACCTTCCGTCATCTCCATTCTCATTTGACCCAGCTCAAGCTGGAGCCAGGGTCCAGCAGACTTCAGCACGGAGCAGGAAAGGGCAGAGGGAACAGGGGAGCCGAGGCACTCACTCAGCTCCTCTGCAGACACCCCTGACCGGCTCCCTGAGATCAGACAGCATTAGGTCCCCCTGGGGCTGCCAGAGGCGGACAGGCCCCGAGCCCGGGGCTCGGCGGGCGCAGGCTCACAGAGCCCACCCAGCCTCCGGAGAGAAGGGGGAGGCCCTTCCTGGGCTCGATCTCCTGGCTCCGCCTCAGACTGAGAGCAGGCTGGCGGGCCCAGAGACGAAGCTAAGTTTCTCACTTTGGTTTCCTCGGATCTCCAAAGATTAGTGAACATTTCACACCTATTCAAAGTGTATAGATTTTCCCAAGTTTTTTTGTTTTGTTCTTCAATTGATTGCTTTTGTGTTTTTTTTGGTGCAGAGCTTTGCACTTTGCATTTTACTTCTCTTTGAGAAAACCCTTATGTAATCTATACTTCTATTTTTTTTGTATTGGTTCAGAGGCTTTGGATTATTCGACAGTCAGTTTCAGTATTTTCATACTCACTGTTTCAAGGTTGCAAAGCCTTGTTCTTTATAGAGCAGTTCTTGCTTCATCTGGGACAGTTCTCGCTTCAGCTTTTTCACCTTTTGTGAGAAACCAATGTAAATATGAATGTTTGTAAATAAGCAGCAACACAGTTTAAAAAGGTAATCTATTAGTAAACATTAAACACATAAACACAGCCACTAGTTTGACATTTACTTGACTAGTTTCTCCTGGACGTAAGTTCTATGGAAGGCAGATTATCAGTGATGTGCATTAATTACTACTCAAGTTTCCTCTCATCATCGGATGTAGCAACATCGCTGTGAGCCGGACATCACGATCGTCTGCGCTCTGTGACAAACAGCCACTACAGGGGCAGGCAGGACAGTCAGCCAGGGTCTCTCGGGCTCTGTGCTTGCCCTTCCTCCTGACTCTCCAGGACCCCTGGCCACCCCTCTGTTCCCCAAACAGGCCAGGCTGTTCCAGCCTCAGGGCTTCGGCACGTGCTGTTCCCTCGGCTAAAAGGCCCTTCCCTCAGCTCTTCGCTAGGTGACTCCCTGTCACTCAGCCTCAGCTCCATGTTACCTTTGCAAACAGCACTTCTCTGGCCACTGCACCCAGGCCATTGGTCTGTTTTGTTTAGTTCGCAGCATTTTCCAGGAGCTGGAATTGTCTTTGTACTTGTTTCCTGTCTGTTCCCCATGGGAAAGTAAGCAGCCTCACCCAGCTGTATCCCAAGCTTGTAAAATAAAACCAGGTGAACAGCAGGGGATCAATAAATATTTGTTGTCAAACTGATAAAAATCGTTCTTTTCCTGTTATCTTTGGTAATAAGAATAATAAAATTTGGCAGGTCAGGAAAATGGCACAAGCCTGGTTCAGTCACAAACTGAAGGTATTCTCATGGGTGTCAGAAACTTATTTCCATATAGTGAGTTATAGCCTTAAGTTTTTGTTTGTTTGTTTGTTTGTTTGTTTTGGTTTTTTTGAGGTATGCGGGCCTCTTATTGTTGTGGCCTCTCCCGTTGTGGAGCACAGGCTCCGGACGCGCAGGTCCAGTGACCATGGCTCACAGGCCCAGCCCCTCTGCGGCATGTGGGATCTTCCCGGACCGGGGCACGAACCCGTGTCCCCTGCATCGGCAGGCAGACTCTCAACCACTGCGCTACCAGGGAAGCCCAGCCTTAAGTTGTAAGCACATCCTGTTGTATAGTTATTTCCATGTGTTTTGCACTTTTACTTCCTATTTATTCTACCCATTCCACAAACATCTATTGATTCTGCGCAATGTGTCAAGTCCTGGGTCTGAAAGTGTGAATGAAACAGACCTAATCTTTGCCCTTATGCCTCTTACAGGACAACGAGGGAGCCTGATATGGAGCAAATAACTGTCCAACGAAATAAATCTTTCCAGCTGCCACAGGTGATATAAAAGAAAAGCACAGGATACTTCACGATCTAAAAGGGGGACGGGACCTAATTTAGTCCGAGGGGTTGAGGAGATAAGAGGGTTCGTGGACTTCACTGATAGAAGGGGTCCCCACAGGGTAGAGCCTGTGGACAAACCCTAAACTGTGGGAGGAGAAACTCAGCAAGTCTCTGGGATTTAAAGAATGCCGCCACTGCTGGATTACAGAGGTGGTGTGTGGAATGGGGTGAGAATGGAAAAGGAGGCCTGATTACATGGAACCTGAAGCCATGCTGAGGATTTCTAAATCTCCTCCTAAGAACAATTAGAATCAAGGAGGGGTTGTAAAGTATGAGCTGCTTTATGCTTCTGAAAGATCACTGTGGAGACTCTATGGTGCTTGGACCAGAGGGGCCCAAAGGGGCCATCCTGCCTGGCACGCGGGCCGTGCTATAGGAAAAATCTATTTTAGAGGTAGAATCAACAGGACTTGGTGATGGACTCAAGGTGGAGGGTGAGGGAGAAGATATGTCAAAGATCACTTCCAAAATCCTGGGTATGTGAAGGTGATTTCCTGGGGAGGGGGAAAGATAAAGGGTTTTCTGTAAGACATTTATTTTTCTGACACCCATGGCACTTCAAGGCAAGTGGAATATGTGGACTTGAAGTGTCTAGACTAGAGATGTAAAATAAAGAGTCACTGACATAAGGATGCTATTTTAAATGCACGAGAATAAATGAGATCAACTAGAGAGTGTGTACGGAGAAGGGAAGGCAGCTCAGGAACACCTCGGGCACCTGCATTGCTCACAGGTCAACGAGAGAAAGAGACAAAGTACACTGCGAAGCAGAGGCCAGAGAAGTCAGAGGAAAACAGAGAGCATCGTGGAACAGACGGGAAAAAAGTAAACCGGGGGACAAGGCCCTATGAGGAACCAAATGACAAGGACAAGGGCTGTTGTGACACATTTGTAGACCATGAGGCACAATATTTTGGATACAGTAATGTTCAATAATTTATCTGTTAAGTTAATCTGAAGGCTTAACAGTTTGTGCCCTAAGGCACTTACATTTTATTAGGGAGAAGGAAATAGAAAGAATTGTGTTGCAAGGCCCAATTCATAACTAAAAGAGAGGTACAAACAATGCTACTGGAACCCAGAGGAGGGGAGGACTACTTAGGCCAGGGGAGGAGGGCTGCCCTCAGAGAGGAGGATCTTGAAGGTGCTTTAATATTCATGCATAGCAACAAGCTCACTCACAGCGTCCAGTAAAGACATTTCAGTTTTAGTATCAGACTATCATCATGTCAGGAGCCATCAGTAACAGAGAGCTCATTCCACATGTAATTCTACTTCTGACAGCACTCTCAAAAGCTTTTTACCAAAAAGACTAACATTTTTATTTAAAAATAACAACAGAAATCCAAAAATCAATAGTAACTGGGCTGAAACCTGTCTCTACCTTTGAAAACACGGTTGACAAAAAAGACACAACAATGGTACTATCAGGCCCTCTTGGAACAACTGAATTAAAACCATTAGTGTATCTCATGGTCATAAAACAGCACTCCATTTAAAATCATTGGGGCTGCGATGACATACCCATTTGCTTTCTTTCAAAAATGGTCATTGTAAATTTAACTTTTGACAATTCAGACTCTTCTCTGCTTAAGTGACGTGAGATTTTATGGTATGTTGGGTGACAATGATAAAGGAGGCTAACACCTGTGTTTTCTTCCACATTATTTACTTCACCTACAGTTGGCTGAAAGGCACTGCTTTTATTTTGGGGAGTCTTCTGAGTGGATTACCTGAATGATTTTCAGCTGCCAAATATCAATGTGCATTTTATTTTGTTAAGGATGAAAAAGTTTGATTCTATTATAATGATAAGTGAAAACAGATACTACTATTTCCAACCCAACATTATTTCTGATTGTTTCTGGTTTTAAGAGTTTGGTCTTAACGGTTCAACACCCTTTCTTCTCAGAGAACCATTTGGCATCGTTAGCTATTGGAGGATCACTGTTTCTACTCTCATTCTCCAACCCACCTTCAGATGTAGGACAAAGAACATGAAAACAAATGTCCTTAGATCCCAGCTAAGGGTTACGCTAATGCTGATTTGCCCACTTAGCACAGTGTGGACTCTACTTGGAGGCAACAGTGAGAACTAAAATGCCAAGCACTTCAGGTATTCCAGGCACTGTGCTTTCAACCCTCACAACTACTCTAGTAGATGGATACAGTTTTAATTCTTATTTTACAGATGAGGAATCTCAGACCTAAAGAGAAAAGTAAGTAATCTGCTGAAGGTTACCCTGCTACTAAGCAGCAGAGAGTGGTCTAGAACCCAGGAGAATGTTTTAAAACTACAGTTATAAAAGTTTTAGTTATTAATGGCATGATAATATATATAAGATCAAAGACAAACTAGAACTGTAGCAAAATGACCTAAATAAAACCTATGGCCCTTATTCTACCTTAGAAACGTCAGTATTCTTTTTTTTTTTTTTTTGAGGTACACGGGCCTCTCACCGTTGCGGAGCACAGGCTCCGGACGCGCAGGCTCAGCGGCCATGGCTCACGGGCCCAGCCGCTCCGTGGCATGTGGGCTCTTCCCGGACCGGGGCATGAACCCGCGTCCCCTGCATCAGCAGGCGGACTCTCAACCACTGCACCACCAGGGAAGCCCTATGTATATTTTTTGACATGGCAATTCCACTCCTAGGTGCATAACCAACAAAAATGTGTACATCTGTACACCCAAAGACATGTATAGTAGACACGTACACTAAGGCATAATTTTTAATTACCAGCAATTCGAATAAACTCTAATGTACATCGACAGTAGAAGAAATAAAGAATTCATGGTATCTATATGAAAGTGGACTGCTTTACAGCAATAAAAGCGAATGTAGATGAATCTCAAAATGTTGAACAAAAGAAACCATCAGTAATCCATGGGGTAGCATTCCAGTTTCACAAAGTTCAAAGCAGGCAGAAAATCAACTTAAGAGTACTGCCAATAAAGGTCACCTAGTGTCACCTTTAGGGAGAAGGATGATGATGAGGGGATACCATGGGGGCTTCTGGGGTCATGGCAATAATCTCTTTCATGACCTATGTATTGGTTGCATGAGTTTGTTTACTTGGTGAACAGTCTGTAAGACTCCAAAAATCAAGGGTAAACAAGCTGTGACCTTAACAGCAGTGTGGTCAAAAAGATTTAGGGTAAAGATCAGCAAACAACCCATGAGGAAGTGTGAGGCACTAGGAAAATCTGACCTAGAAAAGGAAGTGATGTGGTGATGTGAACCGTGGGCATCTTGAAATATCAGGTTGTCTGATGAAAGAGCAGCTAGGCTCAACTCTGGACGTGTATTTCAGCACAATAAGGAAAAGTAAGTTTTCCAGACTCAAATTTTGATGCAGTTTACTAACTGCAAATAATAAAACTGCCCAGAAAAGGAGCACACTCCCTCTCAATAGAAAGAATAATCTCAATCACTCACATGTTCTAACAAAAGCAGAAAGACTACCCATTGAGGAAAACTGAAAGGGTTCCTGCGCTGAATGGAGAGGGCGGATGACCACAAAGGCCCCTTCCAGATTCTAGGCATACGTTCCACAAAGAACCACAATAAAAAAGTCTTACCCTTAATCGCGTAGTGGAGATCTCAGCTTTTAAGATATCAGGGTCATATTTAGTACTGGATGAAGATCCTGAGAATACTTTCAAAGGGAAAAAAGAAAAAACAAAAAGTAACTTGTACAAGTTGCATAACTAGTTGTCAACTTGGAATTTACAAACTCTAAAAACAACAAGATTTACATGCTTCTGTGGATACTTACTTAACTTTATAACTCCTTTACTGTCATTCATCAGACACCTAAATATAAAAAGTCATCTTCAAACCTTTATAATTTTTTTCAAGAAAAAGGAATGTTATAAAGACCCCAGTGCCTCATTTTCCTCTGAATTTTATATCTATGGATAACATCTTAGAGAATCTTATTGCAGACCCAGTTTATCAGAGCTTTGCATTATCCAGAAACTTGTAATTTAAGTAGCACTTCTGGGCCCATCACAGATGCTTCTTTAAACAAGGCCAGCTCAGAGAGAGGTCGGTCAACTCAGGTGTTCAACAGAAACTTCATTCTAGTTAATAGCTCCAGTTTTAGTTTAGTCCCACTGCAAACATTGTACAAGAGTAGCACAAGGGCCAAATTACTTGCCCTGATCTGAAAAGGTAAACATGAATCCCCCAGTGAGGAGACTTTTATCTGGAATGGGGTCGAGGGGTTTTACTGAGAAATCTGATGTGTGCCCTCAGCCTCACGTGGCTCTGAGGGACTCTTCCTGCCCGGGAAGGAACAGGACTCAGAACAAAGTCCCACAGAAACCCAAGTGGCCTTCTATTACCTACTACTTGGTCCCCATTTCTCAGGTCTGAACAGCCACGCTGTACTTACAGCTGGTGCGAGAACTCGACTTTTCCTTGTAGGCGTCATTTAACCGGACGTATTCATCCAGGGCCAGGGCCAGCCTTTGCTCTTTCACGTGGTACAGCTCCTTCTGCGTCCTGAGGGCATCCTGAGCCACGGACAGATAGTCCTTGAGCATTTTCTCCTGTTCCCCCCTCCATTGTTTCCTTGGATCTTCGATCTGTGTGGTTTCTGAAAGTATATTAGGTGGGTTATTTTTCAGAATTTAATGATTTTTTTTTTTTTTTTTTTTTTTTGCGCGGTACGCAGGCCTCTCACTGTTGTGGCCTCTCCCGCTGCGGAGCACAGGCTCCGGACGCGCAGGCTCAGCGGCCATGACTCACGGGCCCAGCCGCTCTGCGGCATGTGGGATCTTCCCGGACCGGGGCACGAACCCACGTCCCCTGCATCGGCAGGCGGACTCTCAACCACTGCGCCACCAGGGAAGCTCTGTTGCCTGTTTTTAAATTGGTTTGTTTGTCCTTTTAATGTTGATTTCCAGGAGTTCTTATACATCCTGTCTATGGATATATAAGATATGTGTACAATGAACATTCATCTGTGATATTGTGTGTATCAGTAGTATATTCCTTAAAAATACCGTGAGTAAAAGATTCCGTTCACAAATTGAACACACACTCCATTTACATGAAATTCTAGAACAGGCAAAGCTAAGGTGTGATGATAGAAATCAAAACAATTTGCAGCAGTGGGGAGGGGGTGACTGGCAAGGGGCAGGAGAGAACTTTCTGGGGGTGGGGTGAGAATATCTTGTATCTTGATTGGCTGGCAACTACAAAGGCGTATACATTTGTCAAAATTCATTGAAATAAGTACTTAAAATCTGTGCATTTTCTTATATGTAAATAAGACCTTAATTACTAAAAGACAAAAAAGTTAAGGTACAACTCTGACCCTATCAAAAAGTGATTTGCGGGCTTCCCTGGTGGTGCAGTGGTTGAGAGTCCCCCTGCCAATGCAGGGGACGCGGGTTCGTGCCCTGGTCCAGGAAGATCCCACGTGCCGCGGAGCGGCTGGTCCTGTGAGCCATGGCCGCTGGGCCTGTGCGTCCGGAGCCTGTGCTCCGCAACGAGAGAGGCCACAACAGTGAGAGGCCGGCGTACCGCAAAAAAAAAAAAAAAAAAAGTGATTTGCTTCTGGTTGTAGTGATACTATCAAAACCTTACAAACAGTACTTCATAATTACCTTCTAGTTAGTTACAAACACCCCCATCAATATCTACACCCTGACTCCGCACACACAGCCACTAAAAGGTGAATTCTATCACAAAACACTTAGGGCCTAAAATAACTATCACTGTCAAGGCCAAAACTTTTACTTCTAGATATTTAACAGTGTTACACGGAAATAGTATTAAACAGCCAAGCAGTCTTAATTTCATTTTTTTTATTGAAATAAGGAGAAAATAATGCTGAAACTATACAATGTCAAGACACAATATATGTGTAGACCAGCTGTTAAGAGAAGATAATACAATTTGCTCCCTAACTACTTCATAGGAATGTCTTTAAGATTAATGAGATAACGAACCAGATCCCTTTTAGTGGGAAAACTACTTGCTGTGGGTAGTTGGGGCACTTTAGGGCACAGTAAATCCATCAGGTCACTGGGGTACCATTACTGTACCAAAGCAAAATGCGAGACTTAAATATTTATGTTCTGATAGTCAAGTGTTGTTTTTTTTTGTTTTGTTTTGTTTTTTTGCGGTATGTGGGCCTCTCACTGTTGTGGCCTCTCCCGTTGCGGAGCACAGGCTCCGGATGCTCAGGCTCAGCGGCCATGGCTCACGGGCCTAGCCGCTCCGCGGCATGTGCTATCTTTCCGGACCGGGGCACGAACCCGTGTCCCCTGCATCGGCAGGTGGGCTCTCAACCACTGCGCCACCAGGGAAGCCCGGGAGAAATTTTTAAAACCAGAAAATAACTGGTCAAGATACTACCTAGGAGAGAAGGATGGGACATAGAAGTTATTAAGCAGGGTCTTGGGGGTTGAGGTGGGTGATTCAGAAGAACACCTCTTCCCCTGAGGAAAAGCAGAGAGCCCTGGAGGTGGGTTTAGAAGCTGAAGAGACCGCTGGCAGTGGGAGGGAAGTTGAGCTAATTCATTTTCTCATTTTGGTGCCAAGAGAACTTATTTCCATTGAATCAGGAGAGGAAGGTTTGTTTCTGGTTCCCTAAATATTATTTAAGGAAAAAAAGCTAAGCTTTTATCCATATAAAATAAGTATAAAAGTGAGATTTAAATAACCATATGTCTGTTCGTTGAAAAACTGACTTACTACCTCCAAGACCTTGCTCCTTTCAAACCCTCTATCTCACCTACCTGTGAGAATTAGACAATTTCACAGCCCTTGAACCTATTCCACCACAACTAAGCTACTCACACTGTTACCTGTACGCCCCCCGCCCCAAGGCGTAAGCAACACTCAGCACGCCAGGCTTCTCAAGAGTCAGCTTCTCTGGCTCCCTGGCTGCCTCCGGGTGGGGTGAGCCTTTTATTATCCGTGCTTGGTGGTCTTCCAGGCAAAGCACCCCCTTTCAGTGTAAATTACTGGAAGTGAGTCCTTCATCTCAACTCCCTTTCACTGAAGCCTCACACTAGATCACGTGGAGGCACACATGCAGCCTTCCCACCCAACTGGCTGTCTGCCCCATGGCCTTCGGCCTCTGCAGACTTCAGAGTGGAGCAGCCCAGTCACTTCTGGAAACCCTCCCAGTCATGCTGGGAAAGGAGTATTTGCACAGGTAAAGAAAGATACTGACAGGGAATCTGTGCAAGGATACTTTCACAAATGCGATACGCGACGTGAACCTATTTCACATATTTCACATTCTTAGATTTCTAAGAGATCTCTGCTATAAACATGGGCTTTTTGTGCCTCTCACAATCTTTATCATGTATCTAGACAAGGGCAGCTGCAAGCCATCACTCGTAAATGAACATCAAATAAAACACTTTTCTATAATGATATTATTCCTGAAGATATTAACGAGTACTTATTAAATAAAATTTTAATGTAACGATAGACCTAAGAATATTAAGATAATGGAGTATAAATTCATTATGCATTCCTAAGAACCTATAAAAATAAAATAATTATTTTTAAGTGAAATAAGTAAAATGAATATCAGTGAGTATTACATTCGACCATCTGAATACATTTTTTATAGGGGTGGCTAGAGGGCTAAACAGAAATATAAACACATACACAATATGAACAAACATACAAAAAAATACTACTTCAAGTACGTGTTTTAAAAAGTGGTTTCCAGCCACAGGGATCCTCTGCCTTAGGCTCACCATGACAGGGATGTGACAGCCCTAAACGCTATTACAGTGAGAGGTGCCCCCCTTCCAACCACAAAGAAATCAGGAAACAGAAACGAGACGAGGTTCTGGTCTTTTCGCCACAGCTACAGCTGTGTCTTCCAGAGTCGCTGGTGAGTGTCAAGCCCTCCCTGGACCCCACCGGAACACACGCAGCTGCGCCATTAGACCAGGCTGCACCCGTGCCCGCCTCTTTCCATGGCAAGGACAAGAAAGGGGGACCCCCACCCTGAAGGCCCAGTGGCCACGGAAAGAAGAGACAGACAGCTCATGGTCTCCCCAGGCCCTAGACGTGCGCTGAAGAAAACTCACGCCCTGACAGGCAGGCAGACAGACAGGCAGACCAGACCCCTTTCTCCCTCTCTGCCCCCACCAGCCTAACTCTACACACGTGCCCCAACTTCCAAAATGGACATTTCAGTTAAATATTAGTCACTAGAAAGCGGGGGTTTTAAATAAAGAAATTCACTTTGTAAAACGTTTACTCTTTTGTAGGACTCTAGATTTTCCGATATGCTTGCTCGTACCAAAGAGGAAAACTTACTGTTTATGTGATCGATGTAGTAGACACCAATCTGAGGGTCAAACCCGGCTTCCCAGCCCCACGGGAGCTCATCACCAACACAGTCAGCGAACGACAAGGGCTTCGTTAGCCTGTAACAAACCAGAATCAAGGTACAGGTGATTCTTTCCGTCCTGCCGCATGTGTTTAAATCCAGCACCCTCCCCACGTGCTAAGTGGCCAGGCTGCGTTTCCTTTTTGCTCTTGATTGTCTCTAGAGTTTGCACTACTGTGTTTGAAATCCTTAAAGAAAAAAACAACAGGGCTGAAATGCAGAGATGAATATCCAAAAAAGTAGCAGCAAGTCATAATACCATTTGGAAAGTTCACAGCTTAAGATTGGGAGACAAATCTGTACAATAAATAAATAAGGCCATCTTAAATCAGGGAGAATGCCAAGCTGAGGGTCAGGAGGGCTGGAATCTAGCTTGAGCTCGGCAGCTAAATAGCCATCTCAGTGAAAAGAAAAGTTTGTCCCAGGACTCGAGCACCAGCATCGTGGAATCATCATATCAGTACCTCTAAGACAAGATATGCATCAGGCTACACTAACTTCAGATTTGGACGCTCTTCTATATATTAACTCACCTGCAAGGTGCACAGAGAGCTCTCCTTGAGAGGAGAGACAATAGATCTTATTTTTATACTTATATTTTTATACCTGTACTTAATAGTCTCTCAACAAAATATTTAACGGAATCAAACACACAAAGTATTTCTATTATATCAATGTGATCTCACCTTTTGAAACTGCCTTAAGCTTTCTCTTTAAGCCTTAAAACGAATCGGGAAACTAGTTACCTAAGCAGAGTACAGGTTTCAGAGTTAATTATGGGTTGATTTTCTCTCTCCCTTCCTTCATTTTCGCATCTGAGACTTTCCCTGGCTGTTAAAGCAGCTGCAGGCAGGCCAGCACCACAGACTGGTGACCGCCCTGCTGTGGGGTGGCCAACTTCAGGTGACATCTCTGCTAATTTAATGCACTGGCATCGCCAGTACAGTTCCTACATATGAAATCACCTGGAGTCTCCGTGATCCATGCTAGTGAATATCAATGATTTCATAGCGCAACTGAAATACAGGTCATTCCCAGAATCACACCACTCATCAGAACAATGAACTATGTCATGTACCCTTCAGGACGCTGGGAGCAAAACATGAAAAGGAGGGAAACCCTTTCTTCCCAGGTGTGGCCTGCCAACAGCCCTCCTCCAAGGACGTAAAACACCAAGGGATGAAAGAAAGAAGTGTCTCCTTTTCTCTCAACCTTCCCTAAGCATGAAATCCGCTTCTGGAGACGGCTGCAGGGATCCTGGCCTTCACGAGCACCGGCTGACAGACAGTCACCACACTGACTCACTGTGAGACCTCCTGACTGGGCAGCTCTCTCTACCTCAGTTTCCTTCTCTTCATTTTAAGTGGTGATCACACCCCCTATCTTCTCCCTGCAATTTAACTACCTGCTAAGATTAATGGGAGGGTGAAAAGGGATTAACTCAGAAAAGTGTCTAGGACATGGTTAAGCAGTCAGTAAATGTTAGTGACTATGAATCCAAGCATCACATGTGGATTCTCTCTTTTACTCTCCAGAGGAACCAAGCCTGGGAGCACAACACACAACAGTGTTTCTCAAAGTCTGGTCCTCACGACCAGCAGCGTCCACATCTGGGAACTGGTTAGAAACAAATCCTTGGGCCCTCTAGTATAGCATATGCCTACAGAATCGGAAACTCTAGGGCCCAGCAATGTATGTTTAATCGAGCTTTCCAGGTAATTCTAGAGAATTTGGCTCAGAAGTTAAGAACTTGAAATCTGAGATCAAAGGGACCTGGATTCAAATGCTTGTTCTGCCATCTTACAACATGGGGCAGGTTATTAACCCTAAAGGCCCCTGTTTTCCAATCTATTATTTTTAAAAAGGTAGGGACTGGGGGAGATCATGAAGCTTAAATGAGAACCAAACGGCGTAATGCCTGATAAGTGGAAGCTTCCACATGCAGTAGGCGAGCGAAATGAATCTCAGACATGTTAAGCAATGCATCCAAATATGGTAATTTGCCATATTCGCTTTGCAAACCTGGAGTCGATTTGAACTTAATCTGAGTCCAAAAACTGGCTCTTAGGATTATGCTCAAATCCCACTTTATATCATAAAAACTGGGCAGGAAAATTGAGTTTTCTTTTGACAAAGGAATTAGACACTATGTACATCAAAACCCCCCTGGGGGGCTTCCCTGGTGGCGCAGTGGTTGAGAGTCCGCCTGCCGATGCAGGGGACACGGGTTCATGCCCCGGTCTGGGAAGATCCCACATGCCGCGGAGCGGCTGGGCCCGTGAGCCATGGCTGCTGAGCCTGCGCGTCCGGAGCCTGTGCTTCGCAACAGGAGAGGCCACAACAATGAGAGGCCCACATACCGCAAAAAAAAAAAAAAAAAAAAAAAAACCCTGGGACTTCCCTGGTGGTGCAGTGGTTAAAGAATCCGCCTGCCAATGCAGGGAACATGGGTTCCATCCCTGGTCTGGGAAGATCCCACATGCCGCAACTAAGCCCGTGCGCCACAACTACTGAGCCTGCGCTCTAGAGCCCATGAGCCACAACTACTGAAGCCCGCGCACCTAGAGCCCGTGCTCTGCAACAAGAGAAGCCACCGCAATGTGAAGCCCACGCACTGCAACGAAGAGTAGCCCCCGCTCGCCGCAACTAGAGAAAGCCCGCACGCAGCAATGAAGACCCAATGCAGCCAAAAATAAATAAATAAATTTATTTTTAAAAACCCTCCCCACACCATGGAAAGTGGCCTTGTCTTCATACTCTGTCTGTAAGACTGAGCTTCGACCATCTGATTAGACAAAAGCCCCTTGCGTATCATTCTGCTTGACGATTCTCTTTCCTTAAACTCCTCTATCTCTGCTGTCTAAAAGGCACATGAACCCTAAAGAAATAAAGAAGAAGGAGACATGGAAATGGTACGTATAAATGACAAAAGAGAGACATTACACAAGTTTTGTCCTGGCACCAAAGCAACATGTTTAAGCATGAGTATGATATGAATATACTTATTACTTTTAGAATTAGAAGTCAAAAAAGTTTCAGAACACGCACTATGATTACAAGTTATGGTAACTGGATTACACTTGGAAATAATCCATCTTTTCCTGTTTATTGTTCAACAGATAATAAGCATTTTATTAACTGTCACTGTTCTAACACTAGAATTACATCTATAAGTGAACTCAGTTTAAAATTCAGGCGTTTCCCGTATGGACACCAAGGTGGGGAGAGTGGTGAGGTGGTGGTGGTGTGAATTAGGAGATTGGGATTGACATATATACACTAATATGTATAAAATAGATAACTAATAAGAACCTGCTGTATAAAACATTAAAAAAAAAATTCAAAAATTAAAAAAAAATTCAGATGTTTCCATTCCTGGAATTTTAACATAAGAGCTTCCTTGCAGTGTTACTGCAAAAATCAATATAATACTGTATTTTCTGTATCTGGATAAATACAGATCTTTTCTCCACAGCCTATCAATAAGTAAAACCATTAAATACATATTTATAAATTTCAGATTTTTAATTCTTATCCAAATTATAAAACATAAATAGAATAACATTCTCAGATACCAAACAAAATGAATCACTCAAATATACTGCTATCCTGATAAAGAAAACATATTACTATGATATACTAAGAAGTAACATGAAACAAAAAGAAATAACAGATGTATTCCAAAATTAGAAACAAACATGACTTAGAACAAATACGGTGAGCAGAAATGTTGATTAGCTTCTAAATTCCTTCCTCTTGTTTTGCATAAGGAATCTCTGAAACAGTCAGTCTTCCCTTGATGTTAAGGAAGTAAAAAATGGACGGAGTTTGTTGGTTCCCCACAAAGGAGCAACAGCATGCAGAAAGCCTGAAATTATGGACCTTCTTTATGCGGAATTCCAGAGATTACTCTTTGCTTAAAAAACAGTCTTCCTTTGCACCGTGACTAATGTGAAGAAAATGGCAATTTACTGCAGCGCTTTGCCACAGTTTACATACAAAATGTGAACTTTGCAAGGTATTTCCTCTCCTTGTGGGCATTATATCATTCTTTTATACAACCCGTCATTTAGTATTTATTGTCAGGCCACGGATCCCTGTCCTGTGACATGAGATGCCACACACAGATGAATTGACTCTTCCCAATTACACGACGGTGAATACTGCTGTGTGTTCAAGCACACATCCAGAAACGATGACTTTGTGCTAACTGCAACCGAGTTTATGCTTATTGCACTAAACGAAATGGCACTTGACAGAGAAAACCATTTTCAGGTTAATAAAACTCTTGCCACGGTTCCAGCCTCCCAAATGTACAGTTTAGCTTGAATGTTAAAGGTCTGAAGAGTTATTTTTCCTTCACAGCATCTGCTGCTGCCGTCGTTTCACTGAAGCTCAAGGCAGAGTTCGCATCGTCGACTAGGTCTCTGATCGCTACAGAACCGGCCCACACAAACCCGCCTGAATTGCTCCAAGAGAACGGGGAAGGAATTCAAGATGAGATTCACAAGTTGAATTTCACAGGGAGGGTAGAATACCAGAAATCTCTCCATAGTTCTGAGAGAATTTTAATTTATAATGTTGCTGATTAGTCCCCTAAAAACAACTTCTTATCTGCTTCCATCACTATTCTAGGCAGGGAAACCGGCCACGCAAAGGAAGAAAATGAGGGGAATGCCAGGGATCAGTGAACAGACGCAGCAGGAAGAAACCGGCTTTTAAGAATACAAACCTCTTCAAAGGAGGGTAACGCAGTTAGTTCTGGGTCTTTGGGGAAATTCGCTTAAGTTCTTCTCAAAGGGTCACACTAGACAGGAGAGAACTGCCAGATAGGTAGGCCTGGACCTGGGGCAATGGGTCAGGCAGGAGACTGCTGCCCTGGGTTTGAACGGCTCATGCAGGGTTACTAGGTGGTAAGTGGCTTCTAACCGGGCTCATTTCTTTAGACTAAGTCCATCATGTCCTCTTGGACCTCCTTGCGCTCAGACAGGTCTCCTCTACGTGGGCTCTAGATCTGGTCTTCCTACAGTTTATACCCACTGGAGCCAACGAGCATCAGTTTAATCCCTCTTCCACGTGATGGGCTTTCAAATATTTAAACACAACCATCTTGTTTCCCAAGTCGGCTCGCCTGGAACCCGGATGCCCCATCCCCTCACCTTTTCTCGTATCTCTCCTCCACTCAAAACCCTGCCCATCGGGCTTCCCTGGTGGCGCAGTGGTTGAGAGTCCGCCTGCCGATGCAGGGGACGCGGGTTCGTGCCCCGGTCTGGGAAGATCCCACATGCGGAGGAGCGGCTGGGCCCGTGAGCCATGGCCGCTGAGCCTGCGCGTCCGGAGCCTGTGCTCCGCAACGGGAGAGGCCACAACAGTGAGAGGCCCACGTACCGCAAAAAAAAAAAAAAAAAAAAAAAATCCTGCCCATCTCCCGCCCTTAATCCCACCCGCTTCTCCCTGCTCTGCAACTTCACTCCATCCGTTATTATCAAGGGTTAATCTCATCTCACATAGTTAATGCCTTCTCCCTCAGCCTACAGATATACAGGACTCAATCCCCCCTACCCTTCAAAACGCCTTCCCTCCGATCTCCCGGCTCCTCTTTGGACATTTGCTTCCTAACCGTTCACTCTCTCTGACCTAAGGATTTTAGATCTGGAGGACCTAAAATCTCCCTTATGCCACCTAACCTAATTCTCTAATTCCTTCATGAAGAGACTCCTGAAAGGCAACGTTTGTGAGTAATTCACCTTTGAAAGTGCACACGGCTTGTGCTGTTGCTTTGGGGACCCAGACATTACTTGTAAAAATATCAATAACAATATTCTATGTAAAAAAGGTCAATTTTTACATAATTATCCTAATAATATAAAACATTCACTGAGTGATTCCCATGTACCACACATGCTTTAATGTCTATAAATGTGTGAATTAAATCCCCATAAACCTCCGCAAAGTAGATATAATTATTATTGCCCTTTGAATACCCTGTGCAGGAAAAAAAAAACAAAACAACTTACTTGTAATGAAACAAGCCTGTGACTGTACCACACACACCTCTCTCTCTAGTCAAAGTTTGTGGTTTCCAGCCATGAAGTTTCCATTCCTGTGCAGGATGTGGCCATCACTACTGTCATTCCAGGCACGGATTTAACTATTGATATGTTACTTGGATTAACTAGCCAACAATTTCTGGAAGAAATGGTAAGAAAGGAGTCCCTTTAAAAAGTTCTGGAGGGAGGAGGTGGGAGGGGTCCTGGGCTTTAAGCCAACCCCGCAGATGAGGGACTGAGTGCTGCTGCTGCCTGAGCGCGTCCATGGCTGCGCGCACGCCATCGCAGGCCTATGTACCAGAAACCTTCGCAGAAGAGGCTCCAAAGAAGTAAAAAATAAGACCCGATCACAGGAGAGAGGAAAAATACACACCAAGGACACGCAACTCTTAAATTCTTTAGGGATCTGACCAAAGATCAAAAGTAGCTTTTAAAAAATACTCTCTTCACATGATTTGTAGACTGAATAGCAATTTCTAGGTAAAACTATATGATTTATTCATATAGTATGTAATTCTTAAACAGGAGGTTATAATATGATTCAATTTACTTGTTTATATTGTCTGCCTCCTTTAGTTAAAAAGAAAAGGTGGGGGCCTTCCCTGGTGGTCCAGTGGTAAAGAATCGCCTTCCCATGCAAGGGACTCAGGTTCCATGCCTGGTCAGGGAACTAGATCCCACACGCTGCAGGGCAACTAAGCCCGCGTGCCACAGCTATTGAGCTCACGCATCTCAACGAGAGAGCCCCTGTGCCGCAAAACTACAGAGGCCATGCGCCCTGGAGCCTGTGCGCCACAACTAGAAAAGAGAAAACCTGCACACCACAGCTAGAGAGAGGCCCGTGCGCCGCAACCAAGACCCGACACAGCCAAAAAAGAAAGAAAGAAAGAAAGAAAGAAACTAAATTAAAAAAAAAAAGAAAAGAAAAGTTGGTGCTAACAAGGCCAAAATTGTGGATGCCATCTCCCACAAGGGCTTGATACATACAGCAGTGGTTCTCAGACCTAAGAGCACATCCCACTCATCTGAAAAGCTTATTAAAACAGATTACTGGGCCCACTCCCACAGCTTGTGACTCAGCAGATCAGGGGTGGGGCCTGACCTACTAGGATTTGCATTTCTAACAGCTTCCCCAGTGACGCTCATGCTGTTGGTCCCTGGACCACACTTTGAGAACCACTGGTTAAAGGGCACAAATTACAGCCGAATACACCCAGGTGATGGAGAAAAGGAAAACAAACTGAATTTAAAAAGGAACCTGGGACTTCCCTGGTGGCGCAGTGGTTAAGAATCCACCTGCCAGTGCAGGGGACACGGGTTCGAGCCCTGGTCCGGGAAGATACCACATGCCGCAGAGCAACTAAGTCCATGCACCACAACGACTGAGCCTGCGCTCTAGAGCCCACGAGCCACAACTACTGAGCCCACGTGCCACAACTACAGAAGCCCGCGCGCCTAGAGCCCGTGCTCCGCAACGAGAGAAGCCACCGCAATGAGAAGCCCGCGCACCGCTACGAAGAGTAGCCCCCGTTCGCCGCAACTAGAGGAAGGCCTCGTGCATCAATGAAGACCCAACACAACAAAAAATAAATTTAAAATATTTATTAAAAAAAGGAACCTGGAGGCAAAAGCCTATGCTTCAGAAATATCTCTATTATGAAAACTGTGAAATGTTTAGACAAAATTAGTGGCTTAGTAATTCTCAGATTTGGGCCACTTCATTTAATTTTAAGTAAACTTTTTTTTCCCTCAAGGAACATTTAAATAATTTTAAAATAAGTTCTTAAAAAGAAAGGCTTTCTTTTTCTCTCATTTGCTCTCATATATGAAAAACACAGTAACAAGTATTCAACATCATTAGTCATGAGGGAAATGCAAATCAAAACCACAATGAAGTACCCACTAGGGTGGCTATAAGTTAAAAAACAGAAACAGCAAGTGTTGATGAGGATGTGGAGAAATGGGAATGTTGCGCATTGTTGATGGGATGTAAAACGATTCAGCCTCTATAGAAAACAGTTTGGAAGCTCCTCAAAGAGTTAAACACAGAATTACTGCATAACCCCACCATTCCACTCCGAGGCAAGTAACTAAAAGAACTGAAAAAAGGTACCCAAACAATTACACGTATGCACATGTTCATAGCAGCACCATTCACAATAGTCTAAAGGTGGAAAGAACTCAGACTGCCATCAGTGGATGAATGGATAAACGACGTGTGGTATGTTATTATTCAGCCATAAAAAGGAATGAAGTACCTATACATGCTGCAGTGTGGATGAACCTGCAAACATTATATTAGGTGAAAGAAGCCAGAACAAAGGTCACGTATTATAATTCCATGTACATGAAATATCCAGTATAGATAAATCCATGCAGATGGAAAGTAGATCAATGGTTGCCAGGGGCTAGGGAGAGGGGCAAATGGGGAGAAAGTGCTCAACGGGTACTGGAGTGATGGAAATGTTTTGGAACTAGACAGAGGTGGTGGCTGAACACCACTGCGAACGCATATATGCCACCAAATTGTTCACGTTAAAGTGGTTAATGTTGTGTTATGTGAAGTTCACCTCAATAAATTGTTTTAAAAAATTAGTAACAAGTTATAACAATGCCAAGACTCCAAGTGAATATTTGGAGTAAGTAAAATAATAAAAATATGGGAAAACGTTCAACTTCACTAATAATAAAAAGAAATGCCAAATAAAACAATAATGAGGCTTAATTTTAAGTCTATTAGGATATCAAGTTTTTGTTTTGTTTTGCTTTGTCCTAAGGATGAAATTCAGTTCTGGTGAGGATGTGGGAAATCAGTTACTTTCATTTATTGCTGGTGATTCTGTAACTTGATACATCCTTTTAAGAAACAGTTTGGCAATATTAAAAAACCATTAAAGTCTTGATTCCACGTAACCCAGGAATGCTACTCTTACACAGTGTCCCCTGAATCCTGTCCCGCCTGACCACCTCCACAGAGACTCAGGAGTCACCTCAGGCACCTTTACTACACTCTCATTTCTCGACCAGCTTCTCAAAGGCAGGGCCTCTGGACCCGTCTCTGCATCTCTAGCCCAACGCCTTCCTCGTACACAGTCAGCATAGAATCAACGTTGACTGAGTGGGTGCAGGCTAGAAAGGAAGACAGAAATGAAAACAGGGACACCATGGAAGAATTGTCATTTTAAAAAAAATGTTCAATTTACAAAGATGTAATGGTAAATGCATTTACTAAGAGAACAATATGAAGGTTGATATTAAGGTGACAGTTGACAAACATGTTTCCTGACCATGGGACAGGCAGGATACGAGAAAAAAATCGTTCAAAACTGCATTAAAATATCTGGTCCTATAATTTATTTTAGTTTACTATAATTATATTATGTATCATAAATGAATAGCTGAACAGGGAACAGATTCTTAGTTACGAAGATGTAAAAGAATTTATTTCAGGTGTTTCAATAATTCAGCAAGTTTTTTTTTAAAAAGTATCTTACCCTACAGAAGAAAACAGAGAGGTCAGCAAACACTTTAACCTGAACCTCATTTCTCTCCTAAGTGCCAAGAAATGTTTGCTTGTTGGATTATTCGGTTTTGGAAAATAGTTTGAGAATTTAAGTGGATATGCTGGCAAAGAAGGTAGGAATGTTTGAAAGAGGAAGAGGGCTTAAGAGATTATTGTCCAAACAAACAAACAAAAACCCACCAAGACTGTCTTGTCCTCCTCCCTAGACTTTAAACAACACACAACCATCAAGGATTTCATCATAGATAATAACTGCTCAAGGGCCAGGATGGGACGGGACACTCACGCAAGAGAATGTGCTCCAGTCACAACAACAAAGAACTGACACACGACCCACCCACCCACCCCTCGGCGCGGACAGGACCTTGTTAGACGCAACCTCTCTCTTAGAGAGGTCAATTAAGTGAGTTAAATGAACCAGTATTACTTTTATCAAAACTTAAGGAACTGGGAAGATGTTTTTTAATCCCTATGACCTTATAGGAGAACCCCAGTTAACAATATGTTTCATTCTAGGCTATGTTTTTCTTATATAAATATATACATACGTATACCGATGCACATAAAATATTATGCACATTTTTACAGGATTGGAATTAAACTAAATAAACTATACATATACTATAGTTTTGGGTCCTACCTTAAAAAAACACAAATAATACATTCTCATTATGAAGAATACATAAACTAGGATAAGCTATTATTAAAGTCCCTCGTTCATTTAATGTAGAATACTACATACTGCAATATTTTAGTATCTTATAGTCCACCTATAAATTCATATACTTTTGCAAAACATGCAAATAGGCTCATACTATGTGCATTTTCTATGACTTTGTTCAGTTTGCAATACAAGTAGGAAATCTTTCAATGAGCATATATATAGGTTTACCTCAATCTTTTACTATCTGAGTGTATTACAGTCCATTATTTAACTATTCATCAATTAATAGACATGAGGTGCAACTTCCTTCACGAGAAACTAATGCTTCAAAGAACTTGCTTGTAAATGTTTTCAGCTGTGCAATTTTTTAGAATAAAGCCCTTGGAAGAGTCAAAGAACATACACCCTTTTTAAATTTCAAAATTTCAACATGCATTAAAGAGATGTTAAAGACATATTAGCATTTACGTTTTTACACTCTGATAGTCTCCTCCACATGGGCTTTAGCAATTTGCACTCTCATCCACAAGGTAAGCGAGGGCTCATTTACCCACATTCCACCACGTCTCAATATGATCGTTGGAGGGGGAGCAATCTAGTAATTACTAGTAAGGTTTGTAACCTTTCTGTACGTTTATTTGCTTCTTTTGTGAACTGTCCCTTTTAAAATTGTGTTGTTTGTCCTTCTTAATGATTTGTAGCAACTTTTAACATATTTTGGTATTAATCCTTTGTCAAGTGGCAAATATTTTTTCTATGATGAGTAAAAGATTGATTATTTAAACGTGTTGGGCTAATTGGATAGCCAGTTAGGGAATAAAAGCTAGATCCTACCACTTTGTTACAACAAAATTAATTCCAGATAAATCAAAAGAGCTATACATGATACATGAAACTAACTGAAGTATGAAACCCACTAGAAGAAAAGATATAGAAGAATTCTTTAGGCCTTCTGGATTGCACTCCTTAACCCAGTGTTTCAAATTGTAGTCCCTTAAAACACTTGCCACTGAAAATGAATACAGTGACAACAAAATCATACTCTAAAATTTTAGCGAATTGCTGGCAGCGGCTTGGAGCTGATGGCTTGCTCACTTGGTTGAAAAGGCAGTTACGTGTCAGAAAGGTGCTAAAGACATAGTACCACCAAACAGACTTTCTCCTTGATCTAATCAGAAGACTTGAAAAGTAAAATAGACAAAAAAAAAAAAATGACCAGAAGTTACTTAATGGGATGTTCCTGTTCCACTGCACCTACCTTGGGAACCATGGTCCTAGGTCAATGGAAGACACCCAGCAAGGAGCGGCAGACCTGGGACAAATTTTAATTTAGGAAAGTGAACCTCAGAGTGATGCACTGAGCAGGATAAAGCAGCGGTTCTCAAAGTGTGGTCCCTGACCCAGCAGCATCAGTACCGCCTGGTAACTGGGTAGAAAAGCAAATGATCAAGCTCCTCCCCCGAAACTACTAAATTGGAAACTGGGAGGCTATGGCCAAGCTCTCCACGTGATTCTCATGCCTGTGAGAGCTGCTGGGCTGGAGAGGCTGAAACAGACCTCAACCTTCCCTTTTACCATCAGAGAGTACGCAACTGCAATGACGAGGAGAAAGGTGGCCAAGGTGGTGGCAGCGCGGAGGGCTGCGGGAAAGGAAATGAGCGGATTCGAGGCTGCCGCCGAGGAGAAAAGGCTCCTAGTGACGGCAGGCCTCCAAGTCACCGGATATTTGAAAGCAGAAGCTGGGTAACGAAAAGTTCGGGGCGTTACTGAAACAGGGCACTCACTAAACGTGAAAGCAGAAATGAGAAAGTCTACAATGCTTATGGTTTGGCAGTTTCAAAGGAGAGTAGTGATATCAGCATAGGTAAGCAGAACGAACAGGAACAATTAACTTAAAAATACGTTGTGAGGGCTTCCCCGGTGGCGCAGTGGTTGAGAGTCCGCCTGCCGATGCAGGGGACGCGGGTTAGTGCCCCGGTCCGGGAGGATCCCACATGCCGCGGAACGGCTGGGCCCGTGAGCCATGGCCGCTGGGCCTGCGCGTCCGGAGCCTGTGCTCCGCAACGGGAGAGACCACAACAGTGAGAGGCCCGCGTACCGCAAAAAAAAAAAAAAAAAAAAAAAAAATGTTGTGTGTGAGGCGCCAGAGGGACATGCAGGTAAAATGAGGACTAAAATTTCCACGTGGAGATCAGATAATGGATGAGATTAATGAGCCAGGCAAGGCCTTGGGATGTGCCCACATTTAATGGGACAGTAAGGATGCTGAGGAAACTGACTTCAACTGGAAGAGGAAAAAAAAAAAAAAAAAACAACAACCCACTCCAGCCTCTAATCTTTTCATTCCTGCCAATAGGAAGTAATAATAATAAAACTACCAACAAAGGAACATTTCATTCATGCGTCCATGAGGTCACCCGACGTTTACTGAAAGCCTCTTTCGTGTGCTGGGACACACGAGTCGTGAGAAGCGTGGTTCTCGTCCCCAGCAGCTTCTCCAGACAAACAGTGCCTGTCCTCTAGGTGGGAGCTGCGGGGTGGCATAAATCACTTCCCCAGTGGTAGCTCAGTGTTTGCTTTGGAGACAAATGCACTTGGACGGTGCCTCTTTGTGGTACCGTGGATTAATACCGGTGGGCTAGTCTTTCTGACATTGGGTGGAGGGCAGGGGAACACAAAGTCGTCCTCGTAACGACAACACAGGGCTAGACTCCCTGAACCAAAGCACCCATTTCTCTGTCTTTTAAGTGCAGAGACTCCATATTTGTTAAGAGGGAAGTAACCTTCCGAGGCCAGGAAAACCAGCTGCACAGAGCCCACAGGGACTCCATCTCTCTCCTTTCCACACACTAAGCCCATGGTTAACTACCCATCTTCACGCCCCTGATCACGCTGACCACAGGAAGCAGTTACAGGTCATGCTGGAATTCAATAATCCCAAGCCTAGCCTTTTTTTGTTTTTCATAGGATCACTGAAGTTTAATTTATATACCAGAAAATCTGCCCGTTGTACGTGTACAAATCAGAAATTTTTAGTAAATGTATCGAGTTAAAACCACCACACAGGGCCTCCCTGGTGGCGCAGTGGTTGAGAGTCCGCCTGCCGATGCAGGGGATACGGGTTCGTGCCCCGGTCTGGGAGGATCCCATATGCCGCGGAGCGGCTGGGCCCGTGAGCCATGGCCGCTGGGCCTGCGCATCCGGAGCCTGTGCTCCGCAACGGGAGAGGCCACAACAGTGAGAGGCCCGCATACCGCAAAAAAAAAAAAAAAAAAAAAAAAAAAAAAAAAAAAAAAACCACCACACAATCTAAGTGTAGCACATTCTGACCACCCCAAAGAGATCCCTTATGCCTATTTGCAGTCTCTCCCTGCCCCATCCCTACCCCCTGCCCCAGGCAACCATGAATTTACTTTCTGTCTCTATAGATTTACCTTTTCTGGAATTTCATACAAATGGAAGCATGGAAATTTGTGCTTTCTTGTGTTTGGTTTCTTTTATTTAGCATGTTTTTGTGGTACACCTATGTCGTCTAAAGACTGATTTATCTTTCTTCCTTCCTCCCTACGACCTGTCTTGTACACTTCTGGAGTCCTTGGTGCCTAGAACAATGGCTGGTACTCATCCAACACGTGCTCAATGACTGTCCTTTCCGCAGACCACTGCATCTGCACTGATGGATCCCTGGCAACCACACTCTAAATCCCTCTCAGGATACGAGGCTTTTGCACTGAAAAGCACCTCATTCTGGCTCTGAATACAACTAACACAAACCAAAAGAATCACGGTTTTGTTTTGTTTTGTTTTGTTTAAAGCTACAGGATTGGAATTCTGAGAATCAAGTATCAGAAAACTAAGAAATGTTCTTACGCAGCCCAAGGAATGGCGCTAACATGCTACAAATCAATTCCATCCCCAGCATTTGCTTTGCTAGTTAAACACGATTGGATTTTTGTAACTTATAGGAAGACTTTCTTTGGTGGTATTTCCTTGTGCCTTCCAGCCTCTGTTTTCCTCTGGCACAGCACCAGATCCTCCAAGCACTAAAAATTAGACGTATGGAATGTCAGGAATGTCTGATAACTACACTAACTTCAGAGCTCAGCCATTAGTCATAAACAGAAATGCCCTTTGAGCTCACTCAAATTCAACTCGAAGCAAACAAAAGTCATGAGGCTGAGTACTGGCAAAGTGTGCAGGCTGCTGTGGGGTGGGCTGGGAAGGCTCTAAATATAGTTCTTCATCGCAGCAAAGACAAATACTGCTTCGTTATCGAAAATGTTAACACACTGAAGGTGCAAAGCGTTGCTCGGTGACGTTTTCAACGGGTAGCACCTGGGTTAGAAACACAAACCATTAAACTTACTTTATAAAGTAAAGTTTGTCCTAGTCCCATATACTGTCACTAACATCTCCTTAACAGGGCCTCATCTTTAGTTATTAATCCAGCTCTACAGGTGCTGGTACTGCTCAAGATTAATTAAAAGAAAGAATACAAACCCCGAAAACGTTGAGGAACTATTCTAGTTCAAAAGAGAAACAAGAGACCTCCCTGGCGGTCCAGTGGTTAGGACTCGGCGCTTTCACTGCTGGGGCCCGGGTTTGCTCCCTGGTCAGGGAACTAAGATCCTGCAAGCTGCATGGTTCGCCCCCCACACAAAAAAAGAGGGAAATAACAACCAATTGTAGCATGTTTATCTCAAATGGATCCCAATTTTTAATTTTTAAAAAAGGATAAAAGAATTCTTAGAACAACTGGGTAATTTAAATATACTAGATGTTGGGCTTCCCTGGTGGCGCAGTGGTTGAGAGTCCGCCTGCCGATGCAGGGGACACGGGTTCGTGCCCCGGTCCGGGAGGATCCCACATGCCGCGGAGCAGCTGGGCCCGTGAGCCATGGCCGCTGGGCCTGCGCGTCCGGAGCCTGTGCTCCGCAGCTGGAGAGGCCACAGCAGTGAGAGGCCCGCGTACCGCAAAAAGAAAAAATAAAATAAAAAATAAATAAATAAATATACTAGATGCTATACTAGATATTGGATGATAGATGTTAGATGACATGACAGGATTTTAAAAATTTTTCCATAGTTGTAATAATTGATATTATGTATGGTGAGTAAGGGAATATTTTTTCCTTGGAAGATGCATGCTGAATTATTTAATGGTGGAGGGTCATAATATCTGTAACTTACCTTCCAATGTTACAGCAAAAAACAGTAAACGTAAATACAATACACACACACAAAATAAAAAATAAATACAATACCATACATTCATATATTTAAAGAGACAGGGAGGAGAGGATAAAAGAAATGTGGTGATAAATTATTTGTCAGATCTACAAATTTTTCATAATAAAAAGTTAGGAGGGAAAAAAATCCCTCATTAAGGAAATTCCAGTAAACACAACAGATTGTATACATGTGTTTGCCTACACTCCATCTAGAAAATTGCAGAAAAAGGATGTTAAAAAGTCATAAACACAGAGGGACAAAAGGGCAGCTCAGAGGACAAGAGCCACAAAATTTGGGATTGTGGAAAGCCGAGTGGTAACTGAGTTAGCAGACCTGAGAAACAGGAAACCTAAGTCAGCAACAGAAAGCCCAGCAGCTGATTGATTCATACTGCAAACCCTTGAAAGGCTCTGGAATTCCGGCATCAAGGACTTCAGACAGCTGGGTGTGGCTGTGGAGGACTGGCCGGAAGTCTGTTAAGAAGTAGCCAGCCCCTCAGCCTGCCTTTGCCCAATCTGGGTGAAACTGAAGGTTTCCTCTCTAGAGAGACTTAACTACAAAGATTCTGGACTTCCTGGCAGCTGGTACAGCTGAAAGAAGGCGTACCTTACTGAAAACAGGAGGATTAAGGGACTGTCCACGCACTGACCAGTGGGGTTCCCGGACCCCCTTTCCCCACTCAGTTTTCAGAACCACTGGTAGCTGGGCTTACACTTGCTAAGCAAGAGATTGGTAGCGTTTTTCCTGGGAAAACTAACAAGCTCAGAAGGGATTTATTGACTTTAATACCTGGGAGTGCCCTAATAGGAAGGGTGGGCCAGATGGCTACATGACTAAGCCTCACCCACAATATAGAGCTTCCAAACTGCTTTTTATGGCTCATTCTTAAATATGACTGATAGCTGTATCAGTCAGGACAGGCTAGGTAATGCTCTAATAAAAAACAATACCAAAGTCTCAGTGGCTGAACACAACAAACACTAATTTCCCACTCAAGCCAAGTTCAAAGTGGTTCTGGATGACTCTCCCAGGCAGCTGGCCTCCACAGTATGGCTCAGGATTCCAGGATGCATCTCGGGTGACTGGCACCTCCACTGCGATACTAGGTAGATAGGTAGGTAGATAGATAGATACACTGATAGATAGATAGAGAGATCTCAGTCAATCAATCTTGTGGGCTGGGGATACATGTACACCCATACTGTTCACATTCCACAGGCAAAACACATCACATGGAGGCAGGGAAATTAATCCCCTCATGTGCCTGGAAGGAGTGGAAGAACCAGAATGATCAGTATGAGCTATTCTAATGCATAAGTTAAGAACACTAGGTCTCTAAAATAAAAGCAGAATCTAAAACAAACACACTAAAACAATGAATCAGGTAATTTAATGCATAGAAGAAATTTTCAATTTTGTTCAGAGAAACTGAAGAAAATTTCAATAGCATCTTCAGAGAGATATAACAGACCATCAAAAAATAAATATTTGGAGAAAGAAATTTAAAACCCTTGGTAATGAACAATACAATAGAAGAAATGAACCTATCTATTGAAGTGTTAGAAGATTAACTTAAGAAAATTTCCCAGAGAGAAAGACAAATAGAAAGGAAAAGACAGGAAAACTGGAGGACCAGTCCAGGGGGGTCTACTATCTGATAGCAGCAGTTCCAGAAAGAGAGAACAAAGTATACATGAAGGTGAAGATATTATCAAAGATGTAATACAAGAAAATTTCTCTTAACTGAATGACTGGTTTCTTGAATATAAACAGCCCACCCAGAAGAATCGTTAAAAAAAAGACCTACGTCAAAGCACAATATTGTGAACTTTTAGAACGTGGAGGCAACGAAAAGAGTCTAAAAGCTTCGAGAGGAACCAGGTCACCAAAAAAAAAAAAAAAAAAAAGAAAAAGAAAAATCAAGAATCAGAAAGACTATACACTAAGAACAAATTTTCTGAAAAAGAAATAAAGAAATTGATTCCATTTACAATCAAAACCAACAAAATACCTAGGAATAAATCTAACCAAGGAGGTGACAGATCTCTACTCTGAAGACTATATAAGACATTGATGAAAGAAATTGAAGACAGCAGAAATAAACGGAAAAGTATCCTGTTTTCATGGATTGGAAGAATTAATATTGTTAAAATGTCAGGACTGCCAAAAGCCATCTACAGATTCAATGCAATCCCTATCAAGATAACAAGGGCATTTTTTAAAGAAGTAGAGAAAATACTCCTAAAATTTAATGGAACCACAAAAATACCCTGAATAGCCAAAGCAATCCTAAAAGAATAACAAAGCAGAGGCATCACACTTCCTGATTTCCAACTATACTATAGCTATAGTAATCAAAACAGTACAGTACTGGCATAAAACAGACAAACAGACAAAGGGACAGGATCGAGAGCCCAGAAATGAACCTAAGCATATACAGTGAACTAATATTTGACAATCGAGATAATAATACTCAATGGAGAAAAGACAGTCTCTTCAATAAATGGTGCTGGGATAATGGGATTCTCACATGTAATAGAATGAAATTGAACTCCTATCTTACAACACTCAGGAAAATTTACTCAAAATGGATTAAAGATTTAAATGTAAGACCTGAAACCATGAAACTCCTAGAAGAAAACAGAGGAATAAAGCTCCTTGATGTGAGTCTTGGTAATGACTTTTTTGATATGACACCAGCACAAGCAACAAAATAAAAAATAAACAGGTAGGGCTACATCAAACTAAAAGTTTCTGTAGAGCAAAAGAAACCAGGAACAAAGGGAAAAGCCAACTTATGGAATAAGAAAAATATTTGCAAACCATATATCCGATAAGGGGTTAATAATATCCAAAATATGTAAAAAACTCATAAAGCTCAGCAGCAAAAATAAACAAATAAGCCAGTTAAAAAATAGACAAAGGACCTGAATAGATCTTTTTCCAAAGAAGATATACAAAAGGCCAACACATACATGAAAAGATGCTCAACATCACGAGTCATTAGGGAATGCAAATTAAAACTGAGATGAGATATCACCTCATGAGTGTTAGAACGGCCATCATCAAAAAGACAAGGGATAACAAATATTGGCAAGGATGTGGAGAAGAGGGAACCCTTGTGCACTGGTGGTGGGACCGTACAGCCAGTATTGAAAATAGTCAAAAAAATTAAAAATAGAACTCCCATATGGTCCAGCAATTCCACTTCTGGGAATACATCCAAAGGCAACAAAACACTAACTCCAAAAGATATCTGTACCCCCATGTTCATAGCAGTATTATTTATAATGGCCAAGACATGGAAACAACCGAAGTGTCCATCAATGAATGAATGGGTAAAGAAGTGCTATCTATCTATATACA